>NC_140579.1:1195677240-1197013440 GCF_964204655.1 Triturus cristatus | reverse complement strand
TACACAAACACCACTGTACTACCAAAACCCTTAAAACAATACCCCCAGCATGACCCCCTACACTACCCAAACACCACTGCACTACCCTAAAACATGACCCCCTACACTACACAAACACCACTTCACTACCCTAAACCCTAAAACACTACCGCCAACACGACCCCCTACACTACACAAACACCACTGCACTACCCTGAACCCGAAAACACCACCCCTAGCACGAACACCCTACACTACCTAAACACCACTGCACTACCCTAATCCCTAAAATTCTATCCCCAGCATGACCCCCTACACTACCAAACACCACTGCACTACCCTAAACCCTAAATCTACCCCAGCACGACCCTCTACACTACACAGACACCACTGCACTACCCTAAACCCTAAAACACTATCCCAGCACAACCCCCTACACTACATAAACATGACAGCACTACCCTAAACCTAAATCTACCCCCTGCTGGACCCCCTACAATACCCAAACACCACTGCACTACCCCAAAACACGACCCCCTACACTACACAAATACAACTGCACTACCCTAAAACTCTACACCCAGCATGAACCCCTACACTACCAAAACACCACTGCACTACACTAAATCCTAAATCTACCACAGCACGACCCCTACACTACACAGACACCACTGCACTACCCTAAACCCTAAAACATGACCCCCTACACTACACAAACACCACTGCACTACCCTAAATACTAAAACACTACCCCCAGCACGACCCCCTACATTACAGAAACACCACTGCACTACCCTAAACCCTAAAGCACTACCCCCAGCACGACCCCCTACACTACCCAAACACCACTGCACTACCCTAAACCCTAAAACACTATCCCCAGCATGATCCCCTACACTACACAAACACCACTGCACTACCAAAACCCTTAAAACAATACCCCCAGCATGACCCCCTACACTACCCAAACACCACTGCACTACCCTAAAACATGACCCCCTACACTACACAAACACCACTGCACTACCCTAAACCCTAAAACACTACCGCCAACACGACCCCCTACACTACACAAACACCACTGCACTACCCTAAACCCGAAAACACCACCCCTAGCACGAACACCCTACACTACCTAAACACCACTGCACTACCCTAATCCCTAAAATTCTATCCCCAGCATGACCCCCTACACTACCAAACACCACTGCACTACCCTAAACCCTAAATCTACCCCAGCACGACCCTCTACACTACACAGACACCACTGCACTACCCTAAACCCTAAAACACTACCCCAGCACAACCCCCTACACTACATAAACATGACAGCACTACCCTAAACCTAAATCTACCCCCTGCTGGACCCCCTACAATACCCAAACACCACTGCACTACCCTAAAACACAACCCCCTACACTACACAAATACAACTGCACTACCCTAAAACTCTACACCCAGCATGAACCCCTACACTACCAAAACACCACTGCACTACACTAAATCCTAAATCTACCACAGCACGACCCCTACACTACACAGACACCACTGCACTACCCTAAACCATAAAACATGACACCCTACACTACACATACACTGCTGCACTACCCTAAACCCTAAAACACTACCCCCTACACTACACAATCACCACTTCACTTGCGCAAACCCTAAAACACTACCCCCAGCATGACCCCCTACACTACACAAACACCACTGCACTACCCTAAACCCTAAAACACTACCCCAAGCATGACCCCCTACACTACACAAACATTAATGCACTACCCTAAAACACTAACCCCGTGCGAGACCCCCTACACTACACAAACATCACTGTACTACCATAAACCGTAAATCTACCCCAACAGGATCACCTACACTACCCAAACACAACTGCGCTACCCTAAACCCTAAAACACTTTCCCCAGCATGACCCCCTACACTGCCCAAACACCACTGCACTACCCTAAACCCTAAAACACTACCCCCAGCACAACCCCCTACACTACCCAAACACCACTGCACTACCCTAAACCCTAAAAGACTACCCCCAGCATGACTCCCTACCCTACCCAAACACCACTGCACTACACTAAACCCTAAAACACTACCCCAGCACGACCTCCTACACTACCCGAACACCAATGCGCTGCCCTAAACCCTAAAACACTACCCCCAGTACGACCCCCTAAACTACAAAAACACCAATGCACTGCCCTAAACCCTAAAACACTACCCCCAGCACGACCCCCTACACTACCCAAACACAACTGCACTACCCTAAACCATAAATCTACCCGCAGTACTATCCCCTACACTACACAAACACCACTGCACTACACTAAACCCTGAAACACCACCCCTGCATGACTGCCTACACTACACAAACACCACTGCACTGCCCTAAACCCTAAAACACTACCCCCAGCATGACCCCCTACACTACCCAAACACCACTGCACTACCCTAAACCCCAAAACACTACCCCCCGCACGAACCCCTACACTCCTCAAACACCACTTCACTACCATAAACCCTAAAACACTACCCCAGCATGACCCCCAACACTACACAAACACCACTGCAATACCCTAAACACTATAAAACAACACCAGCACGACCCCCTACACTACACAAACATGGCTGCACTACCCTAAACCCTAAAAGACTACCCCCAGCACGACCCCTACACTACCCAAACACCACTGCACCACCCTAAACTCCAAAACACTACCCCCAGCACGACCCCCTACACTACACAAACACCACTACACTATCCTAAAACACAAGACCCCCTAAACTACACAAACAACACTGCACTACCCTAAACTCTCAAACACTACCCCCAGCATGACCCCCTACACTACACAAACACCACTGCACTACCCTAAACTCTAAATCTACCCCAGTACGACCCCTAAACAATGTAAACACCACTGGAATTATCTAAACCTTAAGACACTACCCCCAGCACGACCCCCTACACTACCCAAACACCACTGCACTACCCTAAACCTGAAAACACTACCCTCAGGACAACCCCTACACAATAGAAACACCACTGCACTACCCTAAACCCTAAAACACTCACCCAGCACGACTATCTACACTACCCAAACACCACTGCATTACCTTAAACCCTAAAACACTACCCCCAGCACAACACCCTACACTACCCAAACACCACTGCACCACCCTAAACTCCAAAACACTACCCCCAGCACGACCCCCTACACTACACAAACACCACTACACTATCCTAAAACACAAGACCCCCTAAACTACACAAACAACACTGCACTACCCTAAACTCTCAAACACTACCCCCAGCATGACCCCCTACACTACACAAACACCACTGCACTACCCTAAACTCTAAATCTACCCCAGTACGACCCCTAAACAATGTAAACACCACTGGAATTATCTAAACCTTAAGACACTACCCCCAGCACGACCCCCTACACTACCCAAACACCACTGCACTACCCTAAACCTGAAAACACTACCCTCAGGACAACCCCTACACAATAGAAACACCACTGCACTACCCTAAACCCTAAAACACTCACCCAGCACGACTATCTACACTACCCAAACACCACTGCATTACCTTAAACCCTAAAACACTACCCCCAGCACAACACCCTACACTACGCAAACACCACTGCACTACCCTAAACACTAAAACACTACCCCAGTATGACTCCCTACACTACCCAAACACCACTGCATTACCCTAAAACACGACCCCCTACATTACACAAACAACACTGCACTACCCAAAAATCTAAAACACTACCCCCAGGACGACCCCCTACACTGCACAAACAGCACTGCACTACCCTAAACACTAAAACACTACCCCCAGCACGACCCCCTACACTACACAAACACCACTGCACGACCCTAAACCTGAAAACGGTAACCCCAGCACAATCCCCTACACTACCCAAACACCACTGCACTACCCAAAACCTAAAAACACTACCCCTAACACGACCCCCTACACTACAGAAACACCACTGCACTACCCTAAACCCTAAAACACTACCCCAGCACGACCCACTACACTACGCAAACACCACTGCACTACCCTAAACCCTAAAACACTATCCCAGCACGACTCCCTACACTACCCAAAGACCACTGCATTACCCTAAAACATGACCCCCTACACTACACAAACACCACTGCACTACCCTAAATACTAAAACACTACCCCCAGCATGACCCCCTACACTACACAAGCACCACTGCACTACCCTAAACCTGAAAACACTATCCCCAGGACAACCACCGACATTACAGAAACACCACTGCACTACCCTAAACTCTAAAACACTACCCCCAGCACGACCCCCTACACTACCCAAACACCACTGTACTACCCTAAACCCTAAAACACTATCCCCAGCATGATCTCCTACACTACACAAACACCACTGTACTACCAAAACCCTTAAAACAATACCCCCAGCATGACCCCCTACACTACCCAAACACCACTGCACTACCCTAAAACATGACCCCCTACACTACACAAACACCACTTCACTACCCTAAACCCTAAAACACTACCGCCAACACGACCCCCTACACTACACAAACACCACTGCACTACCCTGAACCCGAAAACACCACCCCTAGCACGAACACTCTACACTACATAAACACCACTGCACTACCCTAATCCCTAAAATTCTATCCCCAGCATGACCCCCTACACTACCAAACACCACTGCACTACCCTAAACCCTAAATCTACCCCAGCACGACCCTCTACACTACACAGACACCACTGCACTACCCTAAACCCTAAAACACTATCCCAGCACAACCCCCTACACTACATAAACATGACAGCACTACCCTAAACCTAAATCTACCCCCTGCTGGACCCCCTACAATACCCAAACACCACTGCACTACCCTAAAACACGACCCCCTACACTACACAAATACAACTGCACTACCCTAAAACTCTACACCCAGCATAAACCCCTACACTACCAAAACACCACTGCACTACACTAAATCCTAAATCTACCACAGCACGACCCCTACACTACACAGACACCACTGCACTACCCTAAACCCTAAAACATGACCCCCTACACTACACAAACACCACTGCACTACCCTAAATACTAAAACACTACCCCCAGCACGACCCCCTATATTACAGAAACACCACTGCACTACCCTAAACCCTAAAGCACTACCCCCAGCACGACCCCCTACACTACCCAAACACCACTGCACTACCCTAAACCCTAAAACACTATCCCCAGCATGATCCCCTACACTACACAAACACCACTGCACTACCAAAACCCTTAAAACAATACCCCCAGCATGACCCCCTACACTACCCAAACACCACTGCACTACCCTAAAACATGACCCCCTACACTACACAAACACCACTGCACTACCCTAAACCCTAAAACACTACCGCCAACACGACCCCCTACACTACACAAACACCACTGCACTACCCTAAACCCGAAAACACCACCCCTAGCACGAACACCCTACACTACCTAAACACCACTGCACTACCCTAATCCCTAAAATTCTATCCCCAGCATGACCCCCTACACTACCAAACACCACTGCACTACCCTAAACCCTAAATCTACCCCAGCACGACCCTCTACACTACACAGACACCACTGCACTACCCTAAACCCTAAAACACTACCCCAGCACAACCCCCTACACTACATAAACATGACAGCACTACCCTAAACCTAAATCTACCCCCTGCTGGACCCCCTACAATACCCAAACACCACTGCACTACCCTAAAACACGACCCCCTACACTACACAAATACAACTGCACTACCCTAAAACTCTACACCCAGCATGAACCCCTACACTACCAAAACACCACTGCACAACACTAAATCCTAAATCTACCACAGCACGACCCCTACACTACACAGACACCACTGCACTACCCTAAACCATAAAACATGACACCCTACACTACACATACACTGCTGCACTACCCTAAACCCTAAAACACTACCCCCTACACTACACAATCACCACTTCACTTGCGCAAACCCTAAAACACTACCCCCAGCATGACCCCCTACACTACACAAACACCACTGCACTACCCTAAACCCTAAAACACTACCCCAAGCATGACCCCCTACACTACACAAACATTAATGCACTACCCTAAAACACTAACCCCGTGCGAGACCCCCTACACTACACAAACATCACTGTACTACCATAAACCGTAAATCTACCCCAACAGGATCACCTACACTACCCAAACACAACTGCGCTACCCTAAACCCTAAAACACTTTCCCCAGCATGACCCCCTACACTGCCCAAACACCACTGCACTACCCTAAACCCTAAAACACTACCCCCAGCACGACCCCCTACACTACCCAAACACCACTGCACTACCCTAAACCCTAAAAGACTACCCCCAGCATGACTCCCTACCCTACCCAAACACCACTGCACTACACTAAACCCTAAAACACTACCCCAGCACGACCTCCTACACTACCCGAACACCAATGCGCTGCCCTAAACCCTAAAACACTACCCCCAGTACGACCCCCTAAACTACAAAAACACCAATGCACTGCCCTAAACCCTAAAACACTACCCCCAGCACGACCCCCTACACTACCCAAACACAACTGCACTACCCTAAACCATAAATCTACCCGCAGTACTATCCCCTACACTACACAAACACCACTGCACTACACTAAACCCTGAAACACCACCCCTGCATGACTGCCTACACTACACAAACACCACTGCACTGCCCTAAACCCTAAAACACTACCCCCAGTATGACCCCCTACACTACCCAAACACCACTGCACTACCCTAAACCCCAAAACACTACCCCCAGCACAAACCCCTACACTCCTCAAACACCACTTCACTACCATAAACCCTAAAATACTACCCCAGCATGACCCCCAACACTACACAAACACCACTGCAATACCCTAAACACTATAAAACAACCCCAGCACGACCCCCTACACTACACAAACATGGCTGCACTACCCTAAACCCTAAAAGACTACCCCCAGCACGACCCCTACACTACCCAAACACCACTGCACCACCCTAAACCCTAAAACACTACCCCCAGCACGACCCCCTACACTACACAAACACCACTACACTATCCTAAAACACGACCCCCTAAACTACACAAACAACACTGCACTACCCTAAACTCTCAAACACTACCCCCAGCATGACCCCCTACACTACACAAACACCACTGCACTACCCTAAACTCTAAATCTACCCCAGTACGACCCCTTAACAATGTAAACACCACTGGAATATCCTAAACCTTAAGACACTACCCCCAGCACGACCCCCTACACTACCCAAACACCACTGCACTACCCTAAACCTGAAAACACTACCCTCAGGACAACCCCTACACAATAGAAACACCACTGCACTACCCTAAACCCTAAAACACTCACCACGCACGACTATCTACACTACCCAAACACCACTGCATTACCTTAAACCCTAAAACACTACCCCCAGCACAACACCCTACACTACGCAAACACCACTGCACTACCCTAAACACTAAAACACTACCCCAGTATGACTCCCTACACTACCCAAACACCACTGCATTACCCTAAAACACGACCCCCTACATTACACAAACAACACTGCACTACCCAAAAATCTAAAACACTACCCCCAGGACGACCCCCTACACTGCACAAACAGCACTGCACTACCCTAAACACTAAAACACTACCCCCAGCACGACCCCCTACACTACACAAACACCACTGCACGACCCTAAACCTGAAAACAGTAACCCCAGCACAATCCCCTACACTACCCAAACACCACTGCACTACCCAAAACCTAAAAACACTACCCCTAACACGACCCCCTACACTACAGAAACACCACTGCACTACCCTAAACCCTAAAACACTACCCCAGCACGACCCCCTACACTATCCAAAGACCACTTCACTACCCTAATCCCTAAAACACTACCCCCAGCACGACCCACTACACTACGCAAACACCAGTGCACTACCCTAAACCCTAAAACACTATCCAAGCACGACTCCTTACACTACCCAAAGACCACTGCATTACCCTAAAACATGACCCCCTACACTACACAAACACCACTGCACTACCCTAAATACTAAAACACTACCCCAGCACGACCCCCTACACTACACAAGCACCACTGCACTACCCTAAACCTGAAAACACTATCCCCAGGACAACCCCCTACATTACAGAAACACCACTGCACTACCCTAAACCCTAAAACACTACCCCCAGCACGACCCCCTACACTACCCAAACACCACTGTACTACCCTAAACCCTAAAACACTATCCCCAGCATGATCTCCTACACTACACAAACACCACTGTACTACCAAAACCCTTAAAACAATACCCCCAGCATGACCCCCTACACTACCCAAACACCACTGCACTACCCTAAAACATGACCCCCTACACTACACAAACACCACTTCACTACCCTAAACCCTAAAACACTACCGCCAACACGACCCCCTACACTACACAAACACCACTGCACTACCCTGAACCCGAAAACACCACCCCTAGCACGAACACCCTACACTACCTAAACACTACTGCACTACCCTAATCCCTAAAATTCTATCCCCAGCATGACCCCCTACACTACCAAACACCACTGCACTACCCTAAACCCTAAATCTACCCCAGCACGACCCTCTACACTACACAGACACCACTGCACTACCCTAAACCCTAAAACACTACCCCAGCACAACCCCCTACACTACATAAACATGACAGCCCTACCCTAAACCTAAATCTACCCCCTGCTGGACCCCCTACAATACCCAAACACCACTGCACTACCCTAAAACACGACCCCCTACACTACACAAATACAACTGCACTACCCTAAAACTCTACACCCAGCATGAACCCCTACACTACCAAAACACCACTGCACTACACTAAATCCTAAATCTACCACAGCACGACCCCTACACTACACAGACACCACTGCACTACCCTAAACCCTAAAACATGACCCCCTACACTCCACAAACACCACTCAACTACCCTAAATACTAAAACACTACCCCCAGCACGACCCCCTACATTACAGAAACACCACTGCACTACCCTAAACCCTAAAGCACTACCCCCAGCACGACCCCCTACACTACCCAAACACCACTGCACTACCCTAAACCCTAAAACACTATCCCCAGCATGATCCCCTACACTACACAAACACCACTGCACTACCAAAACCCTTAAAACAATACCCCCAGCATGACCCCCTACACCACCCAAACACCACTGCACTACCCTAAAACATGACCCCCTACACTACACAAACACCACTGCACTACCCTAAACCCTAAAACACTACCGCCAACACGACCCCCTACACTACACAAACACCACTGCACTACCCTAAACCCGAAAACACCACCCCTAGCACGAACACCCTACACTACCTAAACACCACTGCACTACCCTAATCCCTAAAATTCTATCCCCAGCATGACCCCCTACACTACCAAACACCACTGCACTACCCTAAACCCTAAATCTACCCCAGCACGACCCTCTACACTGCACAGAAACCACTGCACTACCCTAAACCCTAAAACACTACCCCAGCACAACCCCCTACACTACATAAACATGACAGCACTACCCTAAACCTAAATCTACCCCCTGCTGGACCCCCTACAATACCCAAACACCACTGCACTACCCTAAAACACGACCCCCTACACTACACAAATACAACTGCACTACCCTAAAACTCTACACCCAGCATGAACCCCTACACTACCAAAACACCACTGCACTACACTAAATCCTAAATCTACCACAGCACGACCCCTACACTACACAGACACCACTGCACTACCCTAAACCATAAAACATGACACCCTACACTACACATACACTGCTGCACTACCCTAAACCCTAAAACACTACCCCCTACACTACACAATCACCACTTCACTTGCGCAAACCCTAAAACACTACCCCCAGCATGACCCCCTACACTACACAAACACCACTGCACTACCCTAAACCCCAAAACACTACCCCCAGCACGAACCCCTACACTCCTCAAACACCACTTCACTACCATAAACCCTAAAACACTACCCCAGCATGACCCCCAACACTACACAAACACCACTGCAATACCCTAAACACTATAAAACAACCCCAGCACGACCCCCTACACTACACAAACATGGCTGCACTACCCTAAACCCTAAAAGACTACCCCCAGCACGACCCCTACACTACCCAAACACCACTGCACCACCCTAAACCCCAAAACACTACCCCCAGCACGACCCCCTACACTACACAAACACCACTACACTATCCTAAAACACGACCCCCTAAACTACACAAACAACACTGCACTACCCTAAACTCTCAAACACTACCCCCAGCATGACCCCCTACACTACACAAACACCACTGCACTACCCTAAACTCTAAATCTAACCCAGTACGACCCCTAAACTATGTAAACACCACTGGAATATCCTAAACCTTAAGACACTACCCCCAGCACGACCCCCTACACTACCCAAACACCACTGCACTACCCTAAACCTGAAAACACTACCCTCAGGACAACCCCTACACAATAGAAACACCATTGCACTACCCTAAACCCTAAAACACTCACCCAGCATGACTATCTACACTACCCAAACACCACTGCATTACCTTAAACCCTAAAACACTACCCCCAGCACAACACCCTACACTACGCAAACACCACTGCACTACCCTAAACACTAAAACACTACCCCAGTACGACTCCCTACACTACCCAAACACCACTGCATTACCCTAAAACACGACCCCCTACATTACACAAACAACACTGCACTACCCAAAAATCTAAAACACTACCCCCAGGACGACCCCCTACACTGCACAAACAGCACTGCACTACCCTAAACATTAAAACACTACCCCCAGCACGACCCCCTACACTACACAAACACCACTGCACGACCCTAAACCTGAAAACAGTAACCCCAGCACAATCCCCTACACTACACAAACACCACTGCACTACCCTAATACCTAAATTTACCCCAGCACGACCCCCTATACTACCCAAGCTCCACTGCACTACCCTAAACACTCAAACACTACCCCAGCACAACCCCTTACACTATCCAAACACCACTGTACTACCCTAATCCCTAAAATACTACCCCCAGCAAAACCCCCAACAGTACACAAACACCACTGCACTACCCTAAACCCTTAAACACTACCCTGAGCATGACCCCCTATACTACCCAAACACCACTGCACTACCTAAACCCTAAAACACCACACCCAGCTTGACTCCCTATACTACCCAAACACCACTGCACTACCCTAAAAAATGACCCCCTACACTACACAAACACGACTGCACTACCCTAAACCCTAAAGAACTACCACCAGCACGACCCTCTACACTACCTAAACACCACTGCACTACCCTAATCCCTAAAATACTACCCCCAGCACGACCCCCTACACTAACAACACACCACTGCACTACCCTAAACCCTAAAACACTACCCCCAGCACTGCTCCCTACACTACACAAACACCACTGCACTGCCCTAAACCCTAAAACACTAACCCCAGCACAACCCCTACACTACCCAAACACCACTGCACTACCCGAAACCATAAATCTACCCACAGCACTACCCCCTACACTACACAAACAACACTGCAGTAGCCTAAACTATATAACACTACCCCCAGCACAACCCTCTACACTACACAAACAACACTGCACTACCCTAAACTCTAATTCTACCCCAGTACGACCCCTAAACTGCCCAAACACCACTGGAATATCCTAAACCCTAATACACTACCCCCAGCACGACCCCCTACACTACCCAAACACCACTGCACTACCCAAAACCTAAAAACGCTACCCCTAACACGACCCCCTACACTACAGAAACACCACTGCACTACCCTAAACCCTAAAACACTACCCCAGCACGACCCCCTACACTATCCAAAGACCACTTCACTACCCTAATCCCTAAAACACTACCCCCAGCACGACCCACTACACTACGCAAACACCACTGCACTACCCTAAACCCTAAAACACTACCCCAGCACGACTCCCTACACTACCCAAAGACCACTGCATTACCCTAAAACATGACCCCCTACACTACACAAACACCACTGCACTACCCTAAATACTAAAACACTACCCCCAGCACGACCCCCTACACTACACAAGCACCACTGCACTACCCTAAACATGAAAACACTATCCCCAGGACAACCCCCTACATTACAGAAACACCACTGCACTACCCTAAACCCTAAAACACTACCCCCAGCACAACTCCATACACTACCCAAACACCACTGCACTACCCTAAACCCTAAAACACTATCCCCAGCATGATCCCCTACACTACACAAACACCACTGCACTACCAAAACCCTTAAAACAATACCCCCAGCATGACCCCCTACACTACCCAAACACCACTGCACTACCCTAAAACATGACCCCCTACACTACACAAACACCATTGCACTACCCTAAACCCTAAAACACTACCGCCAACACGACCCCCTACACTACACAAACACCACTGCACTACCCTAAACCCGAAAACACCACCCCTAGCACGAACACCCTACACTACCTAAACACCACTGCACTACCCTAATCCCTAAAATTCTATCCCCAGCATAACCCCCTACACTACCAAACACCACTGCACTACCCTAAACCCTAAATCTACCCCAGCACGACCCTCTACACTACACAGACACCACTGCACTACCCTAAACCCTAAAACACTACCCCAGCACAACCCCCTACACTACATAAACATGACAGCACTACCCTAAACCTAAATCTACCCCCTGCTGGACCCCCTACAATACCCAAACACCACTGTACTACCCTAAAACACGACTCCCTACACTACACAAATACAACTGCACTACCCTAAAACTCTACACCCAGCATGAACCCCTACACTACCAAAACAACACTGCACTACACTAAATCCTAAATCTACCCCAGAACACCCTCCTACACTACACAAACACCACTGCACTACCCTAAATCCTAAATTTACCCCAGCACGACCCCCAACACTACCCACGCTCCACTGCACTACCCTAAACCCTCAAACACTACCCGCAGCACAACCCCCTACACTATCCAAACAGCACTGCACTACCCTAATCTCTAAAATACTACCCCCAGCCCGACCCCCTACACTATACAGACACCACTGCACTACCCTAAACCCTAAAACACTACCCCAAGCATGACCCCTACACTACCCACACACCACTGCTCTACCCTAAACCCTAAAACACTAACCCCAGCTTGACTCACTACACTACCCGATGACCACTGCGCTACCCTAAAACACGACACCCTACACTACACAAACACCACTGCACAACCCTAAAACATGACCCCTACACTACACAAACACCACTGCACTACCCTAAACCCTAAAGCACTACCCCCAGCACGACCCTCTACACTACCTAAACACCACTGCACTACCCTAATCCCTAAAATACTACCCCAGCACGACCCCCTACACTATCAAAACACCACTGCACTACCCTAAACCCTAAAACAATACCCCAGCACTGCTCCCTACACTACACAAACACCACTGCACTGCCCTAAACCCTAAAACACTACCCCCAACATGACCCCTACACTACACAAACACCAGTGCACTGCCCTAAACCCTAAAACACTAACCCCAGCACAACCCCTACACTGCCCAAACAGCACTGCACTGCCCTAAACCCTAAATCTACCCACAGCACTACCCCCTATACTACACAAACACCACTGCACTACCCTAAACCCTAAAACACTACACCTGCATGACTGCCTACACTACACAAACTCCACTGCACTGCCCTAAACCCTAAAACACTACCCCCAGCATGACCCTCTACACTACCCAAACACCACTGCACTACCCTAAACCCCAAAACACTACCCCAGCACTACCCCCTACACTACACAAACACCACTGCACTACCCTAAACCCGAAAACACCACCCCTGCATGACCGCCTACACTACACAAACACCACTGCACTGCCCTAAACCCTAAAACACTACCCCCAGCATGACCCCCTACACTACCCAAACACCACTGCACTACTCTAAACCCCAAAACACTACCCCAGCACGAACCCCTACACTACTCAAACACTACTTCACTGCCATAAACACTAAAACACTACCCCAGCATGACCCCTACACTACACAAACACCACTGCACTACCCTAAACCCTAAAACACCACCACCAGCACGACCCCCTACACTACCTAAACACCACTGCACTACCCTAATCCCTAAAATACTACCCCCAGCATGACCCCCTATACTACCACAACACCACTGCACTACCCTAAACCCTAAATCTACCCCAGAACGGCCCCCTACACTACACAGACACCACTGCACTACCTTATACCCTAAAATATGACACCCTATACTACACAAACACCAATGCACTGCCATAAACCCTAAAACCCTACTCCAAGACGACCCCCTTCACTACACATACACCGCTGCACTACCCTAAACCCTAAAACACTACCCCCTACACCACACAAACACCACTTCACTTGCGCAAACCCTAAAACACTACCCCCAGTATGACCCACTACACTACACAAACATTACTGCACTACCCTAAACCCTAAAACACTAACCCCCTGCGAGACCCCCTACACTACACAAACAACACTGCACTACCCTAAACCTGAAAACACTACCCCCAGAACACCCTCCTACACTACACAAACACCACTGCACTACCCTAAATCCTAAATTTACCCCAGCACGACCCCCAACACTACCCACGCTCCACTGCACTACCCTAAACCCTCAAACACTACCCACAGCACAACCCCCTACACTATCCAAACAGCACTGCACTACCCTAATCTCTAAAATACTACCCCCAGCCCGACCCCCTACACTATACAGACACCACTTCACTACCCTAAACCCTAAAACACTACCCCAAGCATGACCCCCCTACACTACCCAAACACCACTGCTCTACCCTAAAACACTACCCCCAGCTTGACTCACTACACTACCCGATGACCACTGTGCTACCCTAAAACACGACACCCTACACTACACAAACACCACTGCACAACCCTAAAACATGACCCCTACACTACACAAACACCACTGCACTACCCTAAACCCTAAAGCACTACCTCCAGCACGACCCTCTACACTACCTAAACACCACTGCACTACCCTAATCCCTAAAATACTACCCCCAGCACGACCCCCTACACTATCAAAACACCACTGCACTACCCTAAACCCTAAATCTACCCACAGCACTACCCGTACACTACAAAAACAACACTGCACTACCCTAAAACACTACCCCCAGCATGACCCCCTACACTACCAAAACACCACTGCACTGCACTAAACCCTAAATCTACCCGAGCACAACTCCTACACTACACAGACACCACTGCACTACCCTATACCCTAAAACATGACACCCTACACTACACATACACCGCTGCACTACCCTAAACCCTAAAACACTACCCCCAGCATGACCCCCTACACTACACAAACACCACTGCACTACCCTAAACCCTAAAACACTACCCAAAGCATGACCCCCTACACTACACAAACATTAATGCACTACCCTAAACCCTAAAACACTAACCCCCTGCGAGACCCCCTACACTACACAGACATCACTGTACTACCATAAACCGTAAATCTACCCCAACACGATCACCTACACTACCCAAACACAACTGCGCTACCCTAAACCCTAAGACACTTTCCCCAGCATGACCCCCTACACTGCCCAAACACCACTGCACTACCCTAAACCCTAAAACACTACCCCCAGCACGACACCCTACACTACCCAAAAACCACTGCACTACCCTAAACCCTAAATCACTACCCTTAGCATGACTCCCTACCCTACCCAAACACCACTGCACTACACTAAACCCTAAAACACTACCCCCGCACAACCTCCTACACTACCCGAACACCAATGCGCTGCCCTAAACCCTAAAACACTACCCCCAGCACGACCCCCTACACTACCCAAACACAACTGCACTACCCTAAACCATAAATCTACCCGCAGTACTACCCCCTACACTACACAAACACCACTGCACTACACTAAACCCTAAAACACCACCCCTGCATGACTGCCTACACTACACAAACACCACTGCACTGCCCTAAACCCTAAAACACTACCCCCAGCATGACCCCCTACACTACCCAAACACCACTGCACTACCCTAAACCCCAAAACACTACCCCCCAGCACGAACCCCTACACTCCTCAAACACCACTTCACTACCATAAACCCTAAAACACTACCCCAGCATGACCCCCTACACTACACAAACACCACTGCAATACCCTAAACACTAAAAAACTACCCCAGCACGACCCCCTACACTACACAAACATGGCTGCACTACCCTAAACCCTAAATCTACACCCTGCTTGACCCCATACACTACCCAAACACCACTGCACTACCCTAAACCCTAAAAGACTACCCCCAGCACGACCCCTACACTACCCAAACACCACTGCACTACCCTAAACCCCAAAACACTACACCCAGCACGACCCCCTACACTACACAAACACCACTACACTATCCTAAAACACGACCCCCTATACAACACAAACAACACTGCACTACCCTAAACTCTCAAACACTACCCCCAGCATGACCCCCTACACTACACAAACACCACTGCACTACCCTAAACTCTAAATCTACCCCAGTACGACCCCTAAACTACGTAAACACCACTGGAACCCCAGCACGACCCCCTACACTACCCAAACACCACTGCACTACCCTAAACCTGAAAACACTACCCTCAGTACGACCCTTACACAACAGAAACACCACTGCACTACCCTAAACCCTAAAACACTACCCCCAGCACGACTATCTACACTACCCAAACACCACTGCATTACCTTAAACCCTAAAACACTACCCCAGCACAACCCCCTACACTACACATACACCACTGCACTACCCTAAACCCTAAAACACAACCCCAATATGACTCCCTACACTACCCAAACACCACTGCATTACCCTAAAACACGACCCCCTACATTACACAAACAACACTGCACTACCTAAAAATATAAAACACTACCCCCAGGACGACCCCCTACACTGCACAAACAGCACTGCACTACCCTAAACACTAAAACACTACCCCCAGCACAACCCCCTACACTACACAAACACCACTGCACGACCCTAAACCTGAAAACAGTAACCCCAGCACAACCCCCTACACTACACAAACACCACTGCACTACCCTAATACCTAAATTTACTCCAGCACGACCCCCTATACTACCCAAGCTCCACTGCACTACCCTAAACACTCAAACACTATCCCAGCACAACCCCTTACACTATCCAAACACCACTGCACTACCCTCATCCCTAAAATACTACCCCCAGCACAACCCCCTACAGTACACAAACACCACTGCACTACCCTAAACCCTTAAACACTACCCTCAGCATGACCTCTATACTACCCAAACACCACTGCACTACCTAAACCCTAAAACACCACACCCAGCTTGACTCTCTATACTACCCAAACACCACTGCACTACCCTAAACTCTCAAACACTACCCCCAGCATGACCCCCTACACTACACAAACACCACTGCACTACCCTAAACTCTAAATCTACCCCAGTACGACCCCTAAACTACGTAAACACCACTGGAACCCCAGCACGACCCCCTACACTACCCAAACACCACTGCACTACCCTAAACCTGAAAACACTACCCTCAGTACGACCCTTACACAACAGAAACACCACTGCACTACCCTAAACCCTAAAACACTACCCCCAGCACGACTATCTACACTACCCAAACACCACTGCATTACCTTAAACCCTAAAACACTACCCCAGCACAACCCCCTACACTACACATACACCACTGCACTACCCTAAACCCTAAAACACAACCCCAATATGACTCCCTACACTACCCAAACACCACTGCATTACCCTAAAACACGACCCCCTACATTACACAAACAACACTGCACTACCCAAAAATATAAAACACTACCCCCAGGACGACCCCCTACACTGCACAAACAGCACTGCACTACCCTAAACACTAAAACACTACCCCCAGCACAACCCCCTACACTACACAAACACCACTGCACGACCCTAAACCTGAAAACAGTAACCCCAGCACAACCCCCTACACTACACAAACACCACTGCACTACCCTAATACCTAAATTTACTCCAGCACGACCCCCTATACTACCCAAGCTCCACTGCACTACCCTAAACACTCAAACACTATCCCAGCACAACCCCTTACACTATCCAAACACCACTGCACTACCCTCATCCCTAAAATACTACCCCCAGCACAACCCCCTACAGTACACAAACACCACTGCACTACCCTAAACCCTTAAACACTACCCTCAGCATGACCTCTATACTACCCAAACACCACTGCACTACCTAAACCCTAAAACACCACACCCAGCTTGACTCTCTATACTACCCAAACACCACTGCACTACCCTAAAAAATGACCCCTACATTACACAAACACCACTGCACTACCCTAAACCCTAAAGCACTACCACCAGCACGACCCTCTACACTACCTAAACACCACTGCACTACCCTAATCCCTAAAATACTACCCCCAGCACGACCCCCTACACTAACAAAACACCACTGCACTACCCTAAACCCTAAAACACTACCCCAGCACTGCTCCCTACACTACACAAACACCACTGCACTGCCCTAAACCCTAAAACACTAACCCCAGCACAACCCCTACACTACCCAAACACCACTGCACTACCCGAAACCATAAATCTACCCACAGCACTACCCCCTACACTACACAAACAACACTGCAGTAGCCTAAACTATATAACAGTACCCCCAGCACAACCCTCTACACTACACAAACACCACTGCACTACCCTAAACTCTAACTCTACCCCAGTACGACCCCTAAACTGCCCAAACACCACTGGAATATCCTAAACCCTAAGACACTACCCCCAGCACGACCCCCTACACTACCCAAACACCACTGCACTACCCAAAACCTAAAAACACTACCCCTAACACGACCCCCTACACTACAGAAACACCACTGCACTACCCTAACCCTAAAACACTACCCCAGCACGACCCCCTACACTATCCAAAGACCACTTCACCACCCTAAACCCTAAAACACTACCCCCAGCACGACCCACTACACTACGCAAACACCACTGCACTACCCTAAACCCTAAAACACTACCCCAGCTTGACCCCCTACACTACACAAACACCACTGCACTACCCTAAATACTAAAACACTACCCCCAGCACGACCCCCTACACTACACAAGCACCACTGCTCTACCCTAAACCTGAAAACACTATCCCCAGGACAACCCCCTACATTACAGAAACACCACTGCACTACCCTAAACCCTAAAACACTACCCCCAGCACGACCCCCTACACTACCCAAACACCACTGCACTACCCTAAACCCTAAAACACTATCCCCAGCATGATCTCCTACACTACACAAACACCACTGCACTACCAAAAACCTTAAAACAATACCCCCAGCATGACCCCCTACACTACCCAAACACCACTGCACTACACTAAAACATGACCCCCTACACTACACAAACACCACTGCACTACCCTAAACCCTAAAACACTACCGCCAACACGACCCCCTACACTACACAAGCACCACTGCACTACCCTAAACCCGAAAACACCACCCCTAGCACGAACACCCTACACTACCTAAACACCACTGCACTACCCTAATCCCTAAAATACTACCCCCAGCATGACCCCCTACACTACCAAACACCACTGCACTACCCTAAACCCTAAATCTATCCCAGCACGACCCTCTACACTACACAGACACCACTGCACTACCCTAAAACCTAAAACACTACCCCAGCATAACCCCCTACACTACATAAACATGACAGCACTACCCTAAACCTAAATCTACCCCCTTCTGGACCCCCTACACTACCCAAACACCACTGCACTACCCTAAAACACAACCCCCTACACTACACAAATACAACTGCACTACCCTAAACCCTAAAACACTACCCCCAGCGCGACCCCCTACACTACCCAAACACCACTGCACTACCCTAAACCTTAAAATACTTCTCCAGTACAACACTCTACACTACACAAATACCAGTGCTGTACTCTAAATCCCAAAACACTACCCCCAGCATGACCCCTTACACTACACAAACACCACTGCAATACCCTAAACACTAAATCTACCCCCAGCACGAACCCCTACACTTCTCAAACACCACTTCACTACCATAAACCCTAAAACACTACCCCAACATGACCCCCTACACTACACAAACACCACTGCAATGCCCTAAACACTAAAACACTACCCCAGCACAACCCCCTACACTACCCAAAGACCACTGCACTACCCTAAACCTGAAAACACTACCCCCAGCATGACCCCTACACTACACAAACACCACTGCGCTACCCTAAACCCTAAAATACTACCTCCAGCACGACCCCCTACACTATACAGACACCACTTCACTACCCTAAACCCTAAAACACTACCCCAAGCATGACCCCCTACACTACCCAAACACCACTGCTCTACCCTAAAACACTACCCCCAGCTTGACTCACTACACTACCCGATGACCACTGTGCTACCCTAAAACACGACACCCTACACTACACAAACACCACTGCACAACCCTAAAACATGACCCCTACACTACACAAACACCACTGCACTACCCTAAACCCTAAAGCACTACCTCCAGCACGACCCTCTACACTACCTAAACACCACTGCACTACCCTAATCTCTAAAATACTACCCCCAGCACGACCCCCTACACTATCAAAACACCACTGCACTACCCTAAACCCTAAAACAATACCCCAGCACTGCTCCCTACACTACACAAACACCACTGCACTGCCCATAACCCTAAAACACTACCCCCAACATGACCCCTACACTACACAAACACCACTGCACTGCCCTAAACCCTATAACACTAACCCCAGCACAACCCCTACACTGCCCAAACACCACTGCACTACCCTAAACCCTAAATCTACCCACAGCACTACCCGTACACTACACAAACAACACTGCACTACCCTAAAACTCTACCCCCAGCATGACCCCCTACACTACCAAAACACCACTGCACTGCACTAAACCCTAAATCTACCCAAGCACAACTCCTACACTACACAGACACCACTGCACTACCCTATACCCTAAAACATGACACCCTACACTACACATACACCGCTGCACTACCCTAAACCCTAAAACACTACCCCCAGCATGACCCCCTACACTACACAAACACCACTGCACTACCCTAAACCCTAAAACACTACCCC
Organism: Triturus cristatus; assembly: GCF_964204655.1. Lineage (NCBI taxonomy): Eukaryota > Metazoa > Chordata > Amphibia > Caudata > Salamandridae > Triturus > Triturus cristatus. The sequence continues at coordinate 1,196,991,826 of NC_140579.1, read as the reverse complement.
AAGCATGACCCCCTACACTACACAAACATTAATGCACTACCCTAAACCCTAAAACACTAACCCCCTGCGAGACCCCCTACACTACATAGACATCACTGTACTACCATAAACCGTAAATCTACCCCAACACGATCACCTACACTACCCAAACACAACTGCGCTACCCTAAACCCTAAAACACTTTCCCCAGCATGACCCCCTACACTGCCCAAACACCACTGCACTACCCTAAACCCTAAAACACTACCCCCAGCACGACACCCTACACTACCCAAAAACCACTGCACTACCCTAAACCCTAAATCACTACCCTTAGCATGACTCCCTACCCTACCCAAACACCACTGCACTACACTAAACCCTAAAACACTACCCCAGCACAACCTCCTACACTACCCGAACACCAATGCGCTGCCCTAAACCCTAAAACACTACCCCCAGCACGACCCCCTACACTACCCAAACACAACTGCACTACCCTAAACCATAAATCTACCCGCAGTACTACCCCCTACACTACACAAACACCACTGCACTACACTAAACCCTAAAACACCACCCCTGCATGACTGCCTACACTACACAAACACCACTGCACTGCCCTAAACCCTAAAACACTACCCCCAGCATGACCCCCTACACTACCCAAACACCACTGCACTACCCTAAACCCCAAAACACTACCCCCCAGCAAGAACCCCTACACTCCTCAAACACCACTTCACTACCATAAACCCTAAAACACTACCCCAGCATGACCCCCTACACTACACAAACACCACTGCAATACCCTAAACACTAAAAAAACTACCCCAGCACGACCCCCTACACTACACAAACATGGCTGCACTACCCTAAACCCTAAATCTACACCCTGCACGACCCCATACACTACCCAAACACCACTGCACTACCCTAAACCCTAAAAGACTACCCCCAGCACGACCCCTACACTACCCAAACACCACTGCACTACCCTAAACCCCAAAACACTACACCCAGCACGACCCTCTACACTACACAAACACCACTACACTATCCTAAAACACGACCCCCTATACAACACAAACAACACTGCACTACCCTAAACTCTCAAACACTACCCCCAGCATGACCCCCTACACTACACAAACACCACTGCACTACCCTAAACTCTAAATCTACCCCAGTACGACCCATAAACTACGTAAACACCACTGGAACCCCCAGCACGACCCCCTACACTACCCAAACACCACTGCACTACCCTAAACCTGAAAACACTACCCTCAGTACGACCCTTACACAACAGAAACACCACTGCACTACCCTAAACCCTAAAACACTACCCCCAGCACAACTATCTACACTACCCAAACACCACTGCATTACCTTAAACCCTAAAACACTACCCCCAGCACAACCCCCTACACTACACAAACACCACTGCACTACCCTAAACCCTAAAACACAACCCCAATATGACTCCCTACACTACCCAAACACCACTGCATTACCCTAAAACACGACCCCCTACATTACACAAACAACACTGCACTACCCAAAAATCTAAAACACTACCCCCAGGACGACCCCCTACACTGCACAAACAGCACTGCACTACCCTAAACACTAAAACACTACCCCCAGCACAACCCCCTACACTACACAAACACCACTGCACGACCCTAAACCTGAAAACAGTAACCCCAGCACAACCCCCTACACTACACAAACACCACTGCACTACCCTAATACCTAAATTTACCCCAGCACGACCCCCTATACTACCCAAGCTCCACTGCACTACCCTAAACACTCAAACACTATCCCAGCACAACCCCTTACACTATCCAAACACCACTGCACTACCCTCATCCCTAAAATACTACCCCCAGCACAACCCCCTACAGTACACAAACACCACTGCACTACCCTAAACCCTTAAACACTACCCTCAGCATGACCTCTATACTACCCAAACACCACTGCACTACCTAAACCCTAAAACACCACACCCAGCTTGACTCCCTATACTACCCAAACACCACCGCACTAGCCTAAAAAATGACCCCCTACACTACACAAACACCACTGCACTACCCTAAACCCTAAAGCACTACCACCAGCACGGCCCTCTACACTACCTAAACACCACTGCACTACCCTAATCCCTAAAATACTACCCCCAGCACGACCCCCTACACTAACAAAACACCACTGCACTACCCTAAACCCTAAAACACTACCCCAGCACTGCTCCCTACACTACACAAACACCACTGCACTGCCCTAAACCCTAAAACACTAACCCCAGCACAACCCCTACACTACCCAAACACCACTGCACTACCCGAAACCATACATCTACCCAAAGCACTACCCCCTACACTACACAAACAACACTGCAGTAGCCTAAACTATATAACACTACCCCCAGCACAACCCTCTACACTACACAAACACCACTGCACTACCCTAAACTCTAACTCTACCCCAGTACGACACCTAAACTGCCCAAACACCACTGGAATATCCTAAACCCTAAGACACTACCCCCAGCACGACCCCCTACACTACCCAAACACCACTGCACTACCCAAAACCTAAAAACACTACCCCTAACACGACCCCCTACACTACAGAAACACCACTGCACTGCCCTAAACCCTAAAACACTACCCCAGCACGACCCCCTACACTATCCAAAGACCACTTCACCACCCTAAACCCTAAAACACTACCCCCAGCACGACCCACTACACTACGCAAACACCACTGCACTACCCTAAACCCTAAAACACTACCCCAGCTTGACCCCCTACACTACACAAACACCACTGCACTACCCTAAATACTAAAACACTACCCTCAGCACGACCCCCTACACTACACAAGCAGCACTGCTCTACCCTAAACCTGAAAACACTATCCCCAGGACAACCCCCTACATTACAGAAACACCACTGCACTACCCTAAACCCTAAAACACTACCCCCAGCATGACCCCCTACACTACCCAAACACCACTGCACTACCCTAAACCCTAAAACACTATCCCCAGCATGATCTCCTACACTACACAAACACCACTGCACTACCAAAAACCTTAAAACAATACCCCCAGCATGACCCCCTACACTACCCAAACACCACTGCACTACCCTAAAACATGACCCCCTACACTACACAAACACCACTGCACTACCCTAAACCCTAAAACACTACCGCCAACACGACCCCCTACACTACACAAGCACCACTGCACTACCCTAAACCCGAAAACACCACCCCTAGCACGAACACCCTACACTACCTAAACACCACTGCACTACCCTAATCCCTAAAATACTACCACCAGCATGACCCCCTACACTACCAAACACCACTGCACTACCCTAAACCCTAAATCTACCCCAGCACGACCCTCTACACTACACAGACACCACTGCACTACCCTAAAACCTAAAACACTACCCCCAGGACGACCCCCTACACTGCACAAACAGCACTGCACTACCCTAAACACTAAAACACTACCCCCAGCACAACCCCTACACTACACAAACACCACTGCACGACCCTAAACCTGAAAACAGTAACCCCAGCACAACCCCCTACACTACACAAACACCACTGCACTACCCTAATACCTAAATTTACCCCAGCACGACCCCCTATACTACCCAAGCTCCACTGCACTACCCTAAACACTATCCCAGCACAACCCCTTACACTATCCAAACACCACTGCACTACCCTCATCCCTAAAATACTACCCCTAGCACAACTCCCTACAGTACACAAACACCACTGCACCACCCTAAACCCTTAAACACTACCCTCAGCATGACCTCTATACTACCCAAACACCACTGCACTACCTAAACCCTAAAACACCACACCCAGCTTGACTCCCTATACTACCCAAACACCACCGCACTAGCCTAAAAAATGACCCCCTACACTACACAAACACCACTGCACTACCCTAAACACTAAAACACTACCCCCAGCACAACCCCCTACACTACACAAACACCACTGCACGACCCTAAACCTGAAAACAGTAACCCCAGCACAACCCCCTACACTACACAAACACCACTGCACTACCCTAATACCTAAATTTACCCCAGCACGACCCCCTATACTACCCAAGCTCCACTGCACTACCCTAAACACTCAAACACTATCCCAGCACAACCCCTTACACTATCCAAACACCACTGCACTACCCTCATCCCTAAAATACTACCCCCAGCACAACCCCCTACAGTACACAAACACCACTGCACTACCCTAAACCCTTAAACACTACCCTCAGCATGACCTCTATACTACCCAAACACCACTGCACTACCTAAACCCTAAAACACCACACCCAGCTTGACTCCCTATACTACCCAAACACCACCGCACTAGCCTAAAAAATGACCCCCTACACTACACAAACACCACTGCACTACCCTAAACCCTAAAGCACTACCACCAGCACGGCCCTCTACACTACCTAAACACCACTGCACTACCCTAATCCCTAAAATACTACCCCCAGCACGACCCCCTACACTAACAAAACACCACTGCACTACCCTAAACCCTAAAACACTACCCCAGCACTGCTCCCTACACTACACAAACACCACTGCACTGCCCTAAACCCTAAAACACTAACCCCAGCACAACCCCTACACTACCCAAACACCACTGCACTACCCGAAACCATACATCTACCCAAAGCACTACCCCCTACACTACACAAACAACACTGCAGTAGCCTAAACTATATAACACTACCCCCAGCACAACCCTCTACACTACACAAACACCACTGCACTACCCTAAACTCTAACTCTACCCCAGTACGACACCTAAACTGCCCAAACACCACTGGAATATCCTAAACCCTAAGACACTACCCCCAGCACGACCCCCTACACTACCCAAACACCACTGCACTACCCAAAACCTAAAAACACTACCCCTAACACGACCCCCTACACTACAGAAACACCACTGCACTGCCCTAAACCCTAAAACACTACCCCAGCACGACCCCCTACACTATCCAAAGACCACTTCACCACCCTAAACCCTAAAACACTACCCCCAGCACGACCCACTACACTACGCAAACACCACTGCACTACCCTAAACCCTAAAACACTACCCCAGCTTGACCCCCTACACTACACAAACACCACTGCACTACCCTAAATACTAAAACACTACCCTCAGCACGACCCCCTACACTACACAAGCAGCACTGCTCTACCCTAAACCTGAAAACACTATCCCCAGGACAACCCCCTACATTACAGAAACACCACTGCACTACCCTAAACCCTAAAACACTACCCCCAGCATGACCCCCTACACTACCCAAACACCACTGCACTACCCTAAACCCTAAAACACTATCCCCAGCATGATCTCCTACACTACACAAACACCACTGCACTACCAAAAACCTTAAAACAATACCCCCAGCATGACCCCCTACACTACCCAAACACCACTGCACTACCCTAAAACATGACCCCCTACACTACACAAACACCACTGCACTACCCTAAACCCTAAAACACTACCGCCAACACGACCCCCTACACTACACAAGCACCACTGCACTACCCTAAACCCGAAAACACCACCCCTAGCACGAACACCCTACACTACCTAAACACCACTGCACTACCCTAATCCCTAAAATACTACCACCAGCATGACCCCCTACACTACCAAACACCACTGCACTACCCTAAACCCTAAATCTACCCCAGCACGACCCTCTACACTACACAGACACCACTGCACTACCCTAAAACCTAAAACACTACCCCCAGGACGACCCCCTACACTGCACAAACAGCACTGCACTACCCTAAACACTAAAACACTACCCCCAGCACAACCCCTACACTACACAAACACCACTGCACGACCCTAAACCTGAAAACAGTAACCCCAGCACAACCCCCTACACTACACAAACACCACTGCACTACCCTAATACCTAAATTTACCCCAGCACGACCCCCTATACTACCCAAGCTCCACTGCACTACCCTAAACACTCAAACACTATCCCAGCACAACCCCTTACACTATCCAAACACCACTGCACTACCCTCATCCCTAAAATACTACCCCTAGCACAACTCCCTACAGTACACAAACACCACTGCACTACCCTAAACCCTTAAACACTACCCTCAGCATGACCTCTATACTACCCAAACACCACTGCACTACCTAAACCCTAAAACACCACACCCAGCTTGACTCCCTATACTACCCAAACACCACCGCACTAGCCTAAAAAATGACCCCCTACACTACACAAACACCACTGCACTACCCTAAACCCTAAAGCACTACCACCAGCACGGCCCTCTACACTACCTAAACACCACTGCACTACCCTAATCCCTAAAATACTACCCCCAGCACGACCCCCTACACTAACAAAACACCACTGCACTACCCTAAACCCTAAAACACTACCCCAGCACTGCTCCCTACACAACACAAACACCACTGCACTGCCCTAAACCCTAAAACACTAACCCCAGCACAACCCCTACACTACCCAAACACCACTGCACTACCCGAAACCATACATCTACCCACAGCACTACCCCCTACACTACACAAACAACACTGCAGTAGCCTAAACTATATAACACTACCCCCAGCACAACCCTCTACACTACACAAACACCACTGCACTACCCTAAACTCTAACTCTACCTCAGTACGACACCTAAACTGCCCAAACACCACTGGAATATCCTAAACCCTAAGACACTACCCCCAGCACGACCCCCTACACTACCCAAACACCGCTGCACTACCCAAAACCTAAACACACTACCCCTAACACGACCCCCTACACTACAGAAACACCACTGCACTGCCCTAAACCCTAAAACACTACCCCAGCACGACCCCCTACACTATCCAAAGACCACTTCACCACCCTAAACCCTAAAACACTACCCCCAGCACGACCCACTACACTACGCAAACACCACTGCACTACCCTAAACCCTAAAACACTACCCCAGCTTGACCCCCTACACTACACAAACACCACTGCACTACCCTAAATACTAAAACACTACCCCCAGCACGACCCCCTACACTACACAAGCACCACTGCTCTACCCTAAACCTGAAATCACTATCCCCAGGACAACCCCCTACATTACAGGAACACCACTGCACTACCCTAAACCCTAAAACACTACCCCCAGCACGACCCCCTACACTACCCAAACACCACTGCACTACCCTAAACCCTAAAACACTATCCCCAGCATGATCTCCTACACTACACAAACACCACTGCACTACCAAAAACCTTAAAACAATACCCCCAGCATGACCCCCTACACTACCCAAAAACCACTGCACTACCCTAAAACACGACCCCCTACACTACACAAGCACCACTGCACTACCCTAAACCCGAAAACACCACCCCTAGCACGAACACCCTACACTACCTAAACACCACTGCACTACCCTAATCCCTAAAATACTACCCCCAGCATGACCCCCTACACTACCAAACACCACTGCACTACCCTAAACCCAAAATCTACCCCAGCACGACCCTCTACACTACACAGACACCACTGCACTACCCTAAAACCTAAAACACTACCCCAGCATAACCCCCTACACTACATAAACATGACAGCACTACCCTAAACCTATATCTACCCCCTTCTGGACCCCCTACACTACCCAAACACCACTACACTACCCTAAAACACGACCCCTACACTACACAAATACAACTGCACTACCCTAAACCCTAAAACACTACCCCCAGCGCGACCCCCTACACTACCCAAACACCACTGCACTACCCTAAACCTTAAAATACTTCTCCAGTACAACACTCTACACTACACAAATACCAGTGCTGTACTCTAAACCCCAAAACACTACCCCCAGCATGACCCCTTACACTACACAAACACCACTGCAATACCCTAAACACTAAATCTACCCCCAGCACGAACCCCTACACTTCTCAAACACCACTTCACTACCATAAACCCTAAAACACTACCCCAGCATGACCCCTTACACTACACAAACACCACTGCAATACCCTAAACACTAAAACACCACCCCAGCACAACCCCCTACACTACCCAAAGACCACTGCACTACCCTAAACCTGAAAACACTACCCTCAGCACGACCCCTACACTACAGAAACACCACTGCACTACCCTAAACCCTAAAACACTACCCCCAGCACAGCCCACTACACTACACAAACACCACTGCACTACCCTAAACCTGAAAACTGTAACCCCAACACAACCCCCTACACTACACAAACACCACTGCACTACCCTAAACCCCAAATTTACCACAGCACAACCCCCTACACTACCCAAGCTCCACTGCACTACCCTAAACCCTCAAACACTACCCCCAGCACAACCCCCTACACGATCCAAACACCACTGTAGTTCCCTAATCCCTAAAATACTACCCACAGCACAACCCCCTACAGTACACAAACACCACTGCACTGCCCTAAACCCTTAAACACTAAACTCAGCATGACCCCCTACACTACACAAACACCACTGCACTACCCTAAACCCTAAAACACCACCCCCAGCTTGACTCCCTACACTACCCAAACACCACTGCACTACCCTAAAACATAACCCCCAACACTTCACAAACAACACTGCACTACCCTAATCCCTAAAACACTACCCCCAGCATGACCCCCTACACTACACAAACACCACTGCACTACCCTAAACGCTAAAACATTACCCCCACCATGACCCCCTACACTACCCAAACACCACTGCACTACCCTAAAACACAACCCCCTACACTACACAAACACCACTGCTCTACCCTAAACCCTAAAACGCTACACCCCAGAACGACCCTTTACACTACCTAAACCCCACTGCACTACCCTATACTCTAAAACATGACACCCTACACTACACAAACACCACTGCACTACCCTAAACCCTAGACCCCTACTCCAAGACGACCCCCTACACTACACATACACCACTGCACTACCCTAAAACCTAAAACACTACCCCTTACACTACACAAACACCACTTCACTTGCCTGAACCCTAAAACACTACCCCCAGCATGACCCCCTACACTACACAAACACCACTGCACTACCCTAAACCCTAAAACACTACCCCCAGCATGACCCCTACACTAAACAAACACCACTGCACTGCCCTAAACCCACAAACACTACCCCCAGCATGACCCCCTACACTACCCAAACACCACTGCACTACCATAAACCCTGAAACACTAACCCAGCATGACCCCCTATACTACACAAACAACACTGCACTACCCTAAACTCTAAAAAACTACCCTAGCACAACCCCCTACACTACATAAACATGATAGCACTACCCTAAACCCTAAATCTACCCCCTGCTGGACCCCCTACACTACCCAAACACCACTGCACTACCCTAAAACACGACCCCCTACACTACACAAATACAACAGCACTACCCTAAACCCTAAAACACTACCCCCAGCGTGACCCCCTAGACTACCCAAACACCACTGCACTACCCTAAACCCTAAAATACAACTCCAGCACAACCCTCTACATTACACAAACACCACTGCTCTAAGCTAAACCCCAAAACACTACCCCCAGCATGACCCCCTACACTACACAAACACCACTGCAATACCCTAAACACTAAATCTACCCGCAGCACGACTCCTACACCAAACACCACTGCACTACCTTAAACCCTAAAACATTACCCCAGCACGACCCCCTACACTACACAGATACCACTGCAATACCCTATATCCTAAAGCACGGCCCCCTACACTACACAAGCACCACTGCACTACCCTCAACCCTAAAACACTACCCCCAGCACGACCATCTACACAACCCAAACACCACTGCACTGCCCTAAACCCTAAAACACTATCCCCAGCACGATCCCATACACTACCCAAACACCACTGCACTACCCTAAACCCTAAAATACTACCCCAGCACGACTCCCTACACTACCCAAATACCACTGCATTACCCTAAAACACGACCCCCTACACTACACAAACAACACTGCACTACCCTAAAACCTAAAACACTACCCCCAGGACGACCCCCTACACTACACAAACAGCACTGCACTACCCTAAACACTAAAACACTACCCCCAGCACGACCCCCTACTCTACACAAACAAAACTGCACTACCCTAAACCTGAAAACAGTATCCCCAGCACAACCCCCTACACTACACAAACACCACTGCACTACCCTAAACCGTAAATTTACCCCAGCATGACCCCCTACACTACCCAAGCTCCACTGAAATGCCCTAAACCCTCAAACACTACCCCCAGCACAACCCCCTACACTATTCAAACACCACTGCACTACCCTAATCCCTAAAATACTACCCCAGCACAACCCCCTACAGTACACAAACACCACTGCACTACCCTAAACCCTTAAACACTACCCTCAGCATGACCCCCTATACTACCCAAACACCACTGCACTACCCTAAACCCTAAAACATCACACCCAGCTTGACTCGCCACACTACACAAACACCACTGCACTACCCTAAAACACGACCCCCAACACTTCAGAAACAACACTGCACTACCCTAAACCCTAAAACACTACCTCCAGCATGACCCCCTACACTACACAAACACCACTGCACTGCCCTAAACCCTAAAACAATACCCCCAGCATGACCCCCTACAATACCCAAACACCACTGCACTACCCTAAAACACGACCCCCTACACTACACAAACACCACTGCACTACCCTAAACCCTAAAATACTACCCCCAGCACGTCCCCCTACACTACCAAAACACCACTGCACTACCCTATACCCTAAAACATGACACCCTACACTACACAAACACCACTGCACTACCCTAAACCCCTACTCCAAGATGACCCTCTACACTACACATACACCACTGCACTACCCTAAAACCTAAACCACTACCCCCAACACTACACAAACACCACTTCACTTTCCTAAGCCGTAAAACACTACCCCCAGCATGACCCCCTACACTACACAAACACGACTGCACTACCCTAATCCCAAAAACACTACCCCTAGCATGACCCCTACACTAAACAAACACCACTGCACTGCCCTAAACACATAACCACTACCCCCAGCATGACCCCTACACCACCCAAACACCACTACACTACCATAAACCCTAAAACACTAACCCAGCATGACCCCCTATACTGCACAAACACCACTGCACTACCCTAAACCCTAAAACACCACACCAGCACAACCCCCTACACTACATAAACATGACAGCACTACACTAAACCCTAAATCTACCCCCTGCTGGACCCCCTACACTACCCAAACACCACTGCACTACCTTAAAACACAATCCCCTATACTACACAAATACAACTGCACTACCCTAAACCCTAAAACACTACCCCCAGCGCGACCCCCTACACTACCCAAACACCACTGCACTACCCTGAACAGTAAAATACTACTCCAGCACAAGCCTCTACACTACACAAACACCACTGCTCTGCTATAAACCCCAAAACACTGCCCCCAGCACAACACCCTACACTACACAAACACCACTGCAATACCCTAAACACTAAATCTACCCCCAGCACGACCCCCTACACCAAACACCACTGCACTTTCTCAAACCCTAAAACATTACCCTAGCACAACCCCTACACTACCCAAACACCACTGCACTTCCCTAAACCCTATATCTACCCACAGCACTACCCCCTACACTACCCAAACACCACTGCACTACCCTGAACAGTAAAATACTACTCCAGCACAAGCCTCTACACTACACAAACACCACTGCTCTGCTATAAACCCCAAAACACTACCCCCAGCACAACACCCTACACTACACAAACACCACTGCAATACCCTAAACACTAAATCTACCCCCAGCACGACCCCTACACCAAACACCACTGCACTACCTTAAACCCTAAAACATTACCCCAGCACGACCCCCTACACTACACAGATACCACTGCAATACCCTATACCCTAAAACACCACCCCCTACACTACCCAAACACCACTGCACTACCCTAAACCCTAAAACACTGTCCCCAGCATGATCCCCTACACGACCCAAACACCACTGCACTACCCTAAAACCTAAAACACTACCCCAGCACTATCCCCTACACTACACAAACACCACTGCACTGCCCTAAACCCTAAAACATTACCCCCAGCATGACCCCTACACTACACAAACACCACTGCACTGCCCTTAACCCTAAAACACTACCTCCAGCACAACCCCCTACACGACCCAAACACCACTGCACTTCCCTAAACCCTATATCTACCCACAGCACTACCCCCTACACTACACAAACACCACTGCACTACCCTAAACCCTAAAACACTACCCCCAGCACAACCACCTACACTACAGAAACACCACTGCACTACCCTAAACCAGAAAACACTACCCCAGCATGAGCCCCCTACACTACACAAACACTTCTGCACTACCCCAAACCCTACATTTACCCCCAGCATGACCACCTACACTACCCAAGCTCCACTGTACTACCCTAAACCCTAAAACACTAGCCCCAGCATGACCCTCTACCCACACACACACCACTGCACTGCCCTAAACCCTAAAACACTACCCCCAGCATGACCCCCTACAATACACAAACATCACTGCACTACCCTAAACTCTAAATCTACCCCAGTACGACCCCTAAACTAACCAAACACCACTGGAATATCATACCCCTAAGACACTATCCCCAGCATGACCCCCTACACTACCCAAACACTACTGCACTACCCTAAACCTAAAAACACTACCCCTAACACGACCGCCTACACTACAGAAACACCACTGCACTACCCTCAACCCTAAAACACTACCCCAGCACGACCCCCTACACTATCCAAAGACCACTGCACTACCCTAAACCCTAAAACACTACCCCCAGCACGACCCACTACATTACGCAAACACCACTGCACTACCCTAAACCCTAAAACACTACCCCAGCACGGCTCCCTCACTACCGAAAGACCACTGCATTACCCTAAAACATGACCCCCTACACTACACAAACAACACTGCACTACCCTAAAACCTAAAACACTACCCCCAGCTCGACCCCCTACACTACACAAACACCACTGCACTACCCTAAATACTAAAACACTACCCCCAGCACGACCCCCTACACTACAGAAACACCACTGCACTACCCTAAACCCTAAAACACTACCCCCAGCATGACCCCCTACACTACCCAAAACCACTGCACTACCCTAAACTCTAAAACACTATCCCCAGCATGATCCCCTACACTACACAAACACCACTGCACTACCCTAAACCCTAAAACAATACCCTCAGCATGACCCCCTACACTACCAAAACACTACTGCACTACCCTAAACCCTAAATCTACCCCAGCACGACCCCCTACACTACACAGACACAACTGCACTACCCTATACCCTAAAACATGACACCCTATACTACACAAACACCACTGCACTACCATAAACCCTAAAACCCTACTCCAAGACGACCCCCTTCACTACAGATACACCACTGCACTACCCTAAACCCTAAAACACTACCCCCTACACTACACAAACACCACTTCACTTGCGCAAACCCTAAAACACTACCCCCAGTATGACCCACTACACTACACAAACATTACTGCACTACCCTAAACCCTAAAACACTAACCCCCTGCGAGACCCCCTACCCTACACAAACATCACTGTACTACCATAAACCCTAAATCTACCCCCAGCACGACCACCTACACTACCCAAATAACCCTGCACTACCCTAAACCTGAAAACACTACCCCCAGCACAACCCCCTACACTACACAAACACCATTGCACTACCCTAAACCCTAAATTTACACCAGCACGAGCCCCTACACTACCCATGCTCCACTGCACTACCCTAAACACTCAAACACTACCCCCAGCACAACCCCCTACACTATCCAAACACCACTGCACTACCCTAATCCATAAAATACTACCCCAAGCACGACCCCCTACACTACACAAACACCACTGCACTACCCTAAACCCTAAAACATTACCCCAAGCATGACCCCCTACACTACCCAAACACCACTGCTCTACCCTAAACCCTAAAACACCACCCCCAGCTTGACTCACTACACTACCCGATGACCACTGCGCTACCCTAATACACAACACCCTACACTACACAAACACCACTGCACTACCCTAAACCCTAAAACAATACTCCCAGTATGACCCCCTACACTACCCAAACACCACTGCACAACCCTAAAACATGACCCCCTACACTACACAAACACCACTGCACTGCCCTTAACCCTAAAACACTACCTCCAGCACAACCCCCTACACGACCCAAACACCACTGCACTTCCCTAAACCCTATATCTACCCACAGCACTACCCCTACACTACACAAACATCACTGCACTACCCTAAACCCTAAAACACTACCCCCAGCACGACCACCTACACTACAGAAACACCACTGCACTACCCTAAACCAGAAAACGCTACCCCAGCATGAGCCCCCTACACTACATAAACACTGCTGCACTACCCCAAACCCTAAATTTACCCCCAGCATGACCCCCTACACTACCCAAGCTCCACTGCACTACCCTAAACCCTAAAACACTAGCCCCAGCATGACCCTCTACCCACACACACACCACTGCACTGCCCTAAACCCTAAAACACTACCCCCAGCATGACCCCTACAATACACAAACATCACTGCACTACCCTAAACTCTAAATCTACCCCAGTACGACCCCTAAACTAACCAAACACCACTGGAATATCATACCCCTAAGACACTATCCCCAGCATGACCCCCTACACTACCCAAACACTACTGCACTACCCTAAACCTAAAAACACTACCCCTAACACGACCGCCTACACTACAGAAACACCATTGCACTACCCTCAACCCTAAAACACTACCCCAGCACGACCCCCTACACTATCCAAAGACCACTGCACTACCCTAAAACACTACCCCCAGCACGACCCACTACATTACGCAAACACCACTGCACTACCCTTAAGCCTAAAACACTACCCCAGCACGGCTCCCTCACTACCGAAAGACCACTGCATTACCCTAAAACATGACCCCTTACACTACACAAACAACACTGCACTACCCTAAAACCTAAAACACTACCCCCAGCTCGACCCCCTACACTACACAAACACCACTGCACTACCCTAAATACTAAAACACTACCCCCAGCACGACCCCCTACACTACAGAAACACCACTGCACTACCCTAAACCCTAAAACACTACCCCCAGCATGACCCCCTACACTACCCAAAAACCACTGCACTACCCTAAACTCTAAAACACTATCCCCAGCATGATCCCCTACACTACACAAACACCACTGCATTACCCTAAACCCTAAAACAATACCCTCAGCATGACCCCCTACACTACCAAAACACCACTGCACTACCCTAAACCCTAAATCTACCCCAGCACGACCCCCTACACTACACAGACACAACTGCACTACCCAAAACCCTAAAACACGACACCCTACACTACACAAACACCACTGCACTACACTAAACCCTAAAACACAACTCCAAGACAACCCCTTGCACTACACATACACCACTGTACTACCCTAAACCCTAAAATACTACCCCCAGCACGACCTGCTACACTATCCAAACACCACTGCACTACCCTAAATCCTAAAACCCTACTCCAAGAAAACCCCCTTCACTACACATACACCGCTGCACTACCCTAAACCCTAAAACACCACCCCCTACACTACACAAACACCACTTCACTTGCGCAAACTCTAAAACACTACCCCCAGTATGACCCACTACACTACACAAACATTACTGCACTACCCTAAACCCTAAAACACTAACCCCCTGCGAGACCCCCTACACTACACAAACATCACTGTACTACCATAAACCCTAAATCTACCCCCAGCACGACCACCTACAATACCCAAATAACCCTGCACTACCCTAAACCTGAAAACACTACCCCCAGCACAACCCCCTACACTACACAAACACCATTGCACTACCCTAAACCCTAAATTTACACCAGTACGAGCCCCTACACTACCCACGCTCCACTGCACTACCCTAAACACTCAAACACTACCCCCAGCACAACCCCCTACACTATCCAAACACCACTGCACTACCCTAATCCCTAAAATACTACCCCAAGCACGACCCCCTACACTACACAAACACCACTGCACTACCCTAAACCCTAAAACACTACCCCAAGCATGACCCCCTACACTACCCAAACACCACTGCTCTACCCTAAACCCTAAAACACCACCCCCAGCTTGACTCACTACACTACCCGATGACCACTGCCCTACCCTAATACACGACACCCTACACTACACAAACACCACTGCACTACCCTAAACCCTAAAGCACTACCCCAGCACGACCATCTACACTACCTAAACACCACTGCACTACCCTAATCCCTAAAATACTACCCCCAGCACGACCCCCTACACTACCAAAACACCACTGCACTACCCTAAACCCTAAAACACTACCCCAGCACTGCTCCCTACACTACACAAACACCACTGCAATGCCCTAAACCTTAAAACACTACCCCCAACATGACCCATACACTACACAAACACCACTAGACTGCCCTAAACCCTAAAACACTAACCCCAGCACAACCCCTACACTACCCAAACACCACTGCACTACCCTAAACCCTAAATCTACCCACAGCACTACCCCTGCACTACACAAACACCACTGCACTACCCTTAAACTCAACCCCCAGCATGACCCCCTACACTACCAAAACACCACTGCACTACACTAAACCCTAAATCTACCCCAGCACGACCCCTACACTACACAGACACCACTGCACTACCCTATACCCTAAAACATGACACCCTACACTACACATACACCGCTGCACTACCTTAAACCCTAAAACACTACCCCCTACACTACACAAACACCACTTCACTTGCGCAAACCCTAAAACACTACCCCCAGCATGACCCCCTACACTACACAAACACCACTGCACTACCCTAAACCCTAAAACACTACCCCAAGCATGACCCCCTACACTACACAAACATTAATGCACTACCCTAAACCCTAAAACACTAACCCCCAGCGAGACCCCCTTACACTACACAAACATCACTGTACTACCATAAACCGTAAATCTACCCCCAACACGATCACCTACACTACCCAAACACAACTGCGCTACCCTAAACCCTAAAACACTTTCCCCAGCATGACCCCCTATACACCCCAAACACCACTGCACTACCCTAAACCCTAAAACACTACCCCCAGCACGACACCCTACACTACCCAAACACCACTGCATACCCTAAGCCCTAGAACACTACCCCCAGCATGACTCCCTACCCTACCCAAACACAACTGCACTACACTAAACCCTAAAACACTACCCCAGGTCGACCCCCTACACTACACAAACAACACTGCACTACCCTAAACCAGAACACACTACCACAGCATGAGCCCCCTACACTACACAAACACCACTGCACTGCACTAAACCCTAAAACACTACCCCAGCTCGACCTCCTAAACTACCTAAACCCCACTGCACTACCCTAATCCCTAAAATACTACCCCCAGCATGACCCCCTACACTACCAAAACACCACTGCACTACCCTAAACCCTAAATCTACCCCAGCACGACCCCCTACACTACACAGACACCACTGCACTACCCTATACCCTAAAACATGACACCCTATACTACACAAACACCACTGCACTACCATAAACCCAAAAACCCTACTCCAAGACGACCCCCTTCACTACACATACACCGCTGCACTACCCTAAACCCTAAAAACCTACCCCCTACACTACACAAACACCACTTCACTTGCGCAAACCCTAAAACACTACCCCCAGTATGACCCACTACACTACACAAACATTACTGCACTACCCTGAACCCTAAAAAACTAACCCCCTGCGAGACCCCCTACACTACACAAACATAACTGTACTACCATAAACCCTAAATCTACCCCCCAGCACGACCACCTACACTACCCAAACAACACTGCACTACCCTAAACCCTAAATTTACCCCAGCATGAACCCCTACACTACCCACGCTCCACTGCACTACCCTAAACACTCAAACACTACCCCCAGCACAACCCCGTACACTATCCAAACACCACTGCACTACCCTAATCCCTAAAATACTTTCCCCAGCACGACCCCCTACACTACACAAACACCACTGCACTACCCTAAACCCTAAAACACTACCCCAAGCATGACCCCCTACACTACCCAAACACCACTGCTCTACCTTAAACCCTAAAACACCACCCCCAGCTTGACTCACTACACTACCCGATGACCACTGCGCTACCCTAAAACACGACACCCTACACTACACAAACACCACTGCACTACCCTAAACCCTAAAACAATACTCCCAGCATGACCCCTACACTACACAAACACCACTAGACTGCCCTAAACCCTAAAACACTAACCCCAGCACAACCCCTACACTACCCAAACACCACTGAGCTACCCTAAACCCTAAATCTACCCACAGCACTACCCCTGCACTACACAAACACCACTGCACTACCCTAAACTACTCAACCCCCAGCATGACCCCCTACACTACCAAAACAGCACTGCACTACACTAAACCCTAAATCTACCCCAGCAAGACCCCTACACTACACAGACACCACTGCACTACCCTATACCGTAAAACATGACACCCTACACTACACATACACCGCTGCACTACCCTAAACCCTAAAACACTACCCCCTACACTACACAAACACCACTTCACTTGCGCAAACCCTAAAACACTAACCCCCAGTGAGACCCCCTTACACTACACAAACATCACTATACTACCATAAACCGTAAATCTACCCCCAACACGATCACCTACACTACCCAAACACAACTGCGCTACCATAAACCTTAAAACACTTTCCCCAGCATGACTCCCTATACACCCCAAACACAACTGCACTACCCTAAACCCTAAAACACTACCCCCAGCACGACACCCTACACTACCCACACACCACTGCACTACCCTAAACCCTAAAACACTACCCCCAGCATGACTCCCTACACTACACAAACACCACTGCACTACCCCAAACCCTAAAATTACCCCCAGCATGACCCCCTACACTACCCAAGCTCCACTGCACTACCCTAAACCCTAAAACACTAGCCCCAGCATGACCCTCTACACCACACAAACACCACGGCACTACACTAAACCCTAAAACACTACCCCAGCTCGACCTCCTACACTACCCGAACACCACTGCGCTGCCCTAAACCCTAAAACACTACCCCCAGTACGACCCCCTACACTACACAAACACCAATGCACTGCCCTAAACCCTAAAACACCACCCCCAGCACGGCCCCCTACACTACCCAAGCACCACTGCACTACCTTAAACCATAAATCTACAAGCAGCACTGCCCCCTACACTACACAAACACCACTGCACTACCCTAAACCCTAAAACACCACCCCTGCATGACCGCCTACACTACACAAACACTACTGCACTGCCCTAAACCCTAAAACACTACCCCCAGCATGACCCCCTACACTACCCAAACACCACTGCATTACCCTAAAACCCAAAACGCTACCCCCAGCATGAACCCCTACACTACTCAAACACCACTTCACTACCATAATCCCTAAAACACTACCCCAGCATGACCCACTACACTACACAAACACCACTGCAATACCCTAAACACTAAAAAACTACCCCAGCACGACCCCCTACACTACACAAACACGGCTGCACTACCCTAAACCCTAAATCTACCCCATGCATGACCCCTACACTATCCAAACACCACTGCACTACCCTAAACCCTAAAACACTACCCCCAGCACGACCCCTACACTACCCAAACACCACTGCACTACCCTAAACCCCAAAACACTGCCCCCAGCACGACCCCCTACACTGCACAAACACCACTACACTATCCTAAAACACAACCCCCTACACTACATAAAGAACACTGCACTACCCTAAACTCTCAAACTCTACCCCCAGCATGATCCCCTACACTACACAAACACCACTTCACTACCCTAAACTCTAAATCTACCCCAGTACGACCCCTAAACTACGTAAAGACCACTGGAATATCCTAAACCTTTAGACACTACCCGCAGCACTACCCCCTACACTACACAAACACCAATGCACTGCCCTAAACCCTAAAACACTACCCCCAGCATGACCCACTACACTACCCAAACACCACTGCACTACCCTAAACCATAAATCTACCCACAGCACTACCCCCTACACTACACAAACACCACTGCACTACCCTGAACCCTAAAACACTACCCCCAGCATGACACGCTACACTACCCAAACACCACTGCACTACCCTAAACCCCAAAACACTACCCCCAGCATGAACCCCTACACTACTCAAACACCACTTCACTACCATAATCCCTAAAACACTACCCCAGCATGACCCCCTACACTACACAAACACCACTGCAATACCCTAAACACTAAAAAATTACCCCAGCACGACCCCCTACACTACACAAACACGGCTGCACTACCCTAAACCCTAAATCTACCCCATGCATGACCCCTACACTATCCAAACACCACTGCACTACCCTAAACCCTAAAACACTACCCCCAGCACGACCCCTACACTACCCAAACACCACTGCACTACCCTAAACCCCAAAACACTGCCCCCAGCACGACCCCCTACACTATACAAACACCACTACACTATCCTAAAACACAACCCCCTACACTACATAAAGAACACTGCACTACCCTAAACTCTCAAACTCTACCCCCAGCATGATCCCCTACACTACACAAACACCACTTCACTACCCTAAACTCTAAATCTACCCCAGTACGACCCCTAAACTACGTAAAGACCACTGGAATATCCTAAACCTTTAGACACTACCCGCAGCACTACCCCCTACACTACACAAACACCAATGCACTGCCCTAAACCCTAAAACACTACCCCCAGCATGACCCCCTACACTACCCAAACACCACTGCACTACCCTAAACCATAAATCTACCCGCAGCACTACCCCCTACACTACACAAACACCACTGCACTACCCTGAACCCTACACTACCCCCAGCATGACACGCTACACTACCCAAACACCACTACACTCCCCTAAACCCCAAAACACTACCCCCAGCATGAACCCCTACACTACTCAAACACCACTTCACTACCATAATCCCTAAAACACTACCCCAGCATGACCCCCTACACTACACAAACACCACTGCAATACCCTAAATACTAAAAGACTACCCCAGCACGACCCCCTACACTACACAAACACGGCTGCACTACCCTAAACCCTAAATCTACCCTCTGCACGACCCCTACACTATCCAAACACCACTGCACTACCCTAAACCCTAAAACACTACCCCCAGCACGACCCCTACACTACCCAAACACCACTGCACTACCCTAAACCCCAAAACACTACCCCCAGCACGACCCCCTACACTACACAAACACCACTACACTATCCTAAAACACGAGCCCCTACACTACACAAAGAACTCTGCACTACCCTAAACTCTCAAACTCTACCCCCAGCATGACCCCCTACACTACACAAACACCACCCTAAACTCTAAATCTACCCCAGTACGATCCCTAAACTACGTAAACACCACTGGAATATCCTAAACCTTTAGACACTACCCCCAGCACGTCCCCCTACACTACCCAAACACCACTGCACTACCCTAAACCTGAAAACACTACCCTCAGTACGACCCCTACACTACACAGACACCACTGCACTACTCTAAACCCTAAATTTACCCCAGCACGAGCCCCTACACTTCCCACGCTCCGCTGCACTACCCTAAACCCTCAAACACTACCCCCAACACAACCCCCTACACTATCCAAACACCACTGCACTACCCTAATCCCTAAAATACTTTCCCCAGCACGACCCCCTATACTACACAAACACCACTGCACTACCCTAATCCCTAAAACACTACCCCAAGCATGACCCCCTACACTACCCAAACACCACTGCTCTACCCTAAACCCTAAAACACTACCCCCAGCTTGACTCACTAAACTACCCGATGACCACTGCGCTACCCTAAAACACGACACCCTACACAAACACCACTGCACTTCCCTAAACCCTAAAACAATACTCCCAGCATGACCCCCTACACTAAACAAACACCATTGCACTACCCTAAACCCTAAAGCACTACCCCAGCACGACCCTCTACACTACCTAAACACCACTGCACTACCCTAATCCCTAAAATACTACCCCCAGCACGACCCCCTACACTACCAAAACACCACTGCACTACCCTAAAACACTACCCCCAGCACTGCTCCCTACACTACACAAACACCACTGTACTGCCCTAAGCCCTAAAACACTACCAACAACATGACCCCTACACTACACAAACACCACTGCACTGCCCTAAACCCTAAAACACTAACCCCAGCACAACCCCTACACTGCCCAAACACCACTGCACTACCCTAAACCCTAAATCTACCCACAGCACAACCCTACACTACACAAACACCACTGAACTACCCTAAAACTCTACCCCCAGCATGACCCCCTACACTACCAAAACACCACTGCACTACACTAAACCCTAAATCTACCCCAGCACGACCTCTACACCACACAGACACCACTGCACTACCCTATATCCTAAAACATGACACCCTACACTACACATACACCGCTGCACTACCCTAAACCCTAAAACACTACCCCGTACACTACACAAACACCACTTCACTTGCGCAAACCCTAAAACACTACCCCCAGCATGACCCCCTACACTACACAAACACCACTGCACTACCCTAAACCCTAAAACACTACCCCAAGCATGACTCCCTACACTACACAAACATTAATGCACTACCCTAAACCCTAAAACACTAACCCCCTGCGAGATTCCCTACACTACACAAACATCACTGTACTACCATAAACCGTAAATCTACCACCAACAGGATCACCTACGCTACCCAAACACAACTGCGCTACCCTAAACCCTAAAACACTTTCCTCAGCATGACCCCCTATACACCCCAAACACCACTGGACTACCCTAAACCCTAAAACACTACCCCCAGCACGACACCCTATACTACCCAAACACCACTCCACTACCCTAAACCCTAAAACACTACCCCCAGCATGACTCCCTACCCTACCCAAACACCACTGCACTACACTAAACCCTAAAACACTACCCCAGCTCGACCCCCTACACTACCCAAACAACACTGCACTACCCTAAACCAGAACACACTACCCCAGCATGAGCCCCCTACACTACACAAACACCACTGCACTACCCCAAACCCTAAAATTACCCTCAGCATGACCCCCTACACGACCCAAGCTCCACTGCACTACCCTAAACCCTAAAACACTAGCCCCAGCAAGACCCTCTACACCACACAAACACCACTGCACTGCCCTAAACCCTAAAACAATACCCCCAGCATGACCCTCTACACTACGTAAACACCACTGCACTACCCTAAACCCTAAATCTAACCCAGCACTACCTCTACACTACAAAAACATAACTGCACTGCCCTAAAATCTAAAACACTACCCCCAGCACGACCCCCCTACAATACCCAAACACCACAGCACTACCCTAAACCCTAAATATACCAATAGCACTACCTCCTACACTACACAAACACCACTGCACTACCCTAAACCCTAAAACACTACCCCCAGCATGACCCCCTACACTACAGAAACACCACTGCCCGACGCTAAAACCTAAAACACTACCCCCAGCACGACCCCCTACACTACACAAACACCACTGCACCACCCTATACCCTAAATCTACCCCAGCACGATCTCCTACACCACACAAACACCACTGCACTACCCTAATCCCTAAAATACTACTCCCGGCACAACCCCCTACAGTACACAAACACCACTGCACTACCCTAAACCCTTAAACACTACCCTCAGCATGACTCCCTACACTACACAAACACCACTGCACTACCCTAAACCCTAAAACACCACCCCCAGCTTGACTCCCTACACTACCCAAACACCACTGCACTACCCTAAAACACGACTGTCTACACTACACAAACAACACTGCACTACCCTAAACCCTAAACCCCTACTCCAAGATGACCCCCCTACACTACACATACACCACTGCACTACCCTAAAACCTAAAACACTACCCCGTACACTACACAAACACCACTTCACTTGCCTAAACCCTAAAACACTACCCCCAGCATGATCCCCTACACTACACAAACACCACTGCACTACCATAAGCCCTAAAACCCTAACCCAGCATGACCCCTATGCTACACAAATACCACTGCACTAGCCTAAACCCTAAAACACTACCCCTTCACAACCTCCTACACTACATAAACATGACTGCACTACCCTAAACCCTAAACCTACCCCCTGCTGGACCCCCTACACTACCCAATCACCACTTCACTACCCTAAAACACTACCCCCCAGAACGACCCTCTACACTACCTAAACACCACTGCACTACCCTATACCCTAAAACATGACACCCTACACTACACAAACACAATTGCACTACCCTAAACCCCTACTTCAAGATGACCCCCCTACACTACACATACACCACAGCACTACCCTAAAACGTAAAACACTACCCCGTACACTACACAAACACCACTTTACTTGCCTAAACCCTAAAACACTACCCCCAGCACGACCCCTACACTACCCAAACACCACTGCACTACCCTAAACCCTAAAACACTATCCCCAGCATGATCCCCTACACTACACAAACACCACTGCACTACCCTAAACCCTAAAACAATACCCCCAGCATGACCCCCTACACTACCCAAACACCACTGCACTACCCTAAAACATGACCCCCTATACTACACAAACACCACTGCACTACCCGAAACCCTAAAACACTACCCCCAACACGACCCCCTACACTACACAAACACCACTGCACTACCCTAAACCCGAAAACACCACCATCAGCACGATCCCCTACACTACCTAAACACCACTGCACTACCCTATACCCTAAAACATGATACCCTACACTACACAAACACCACTGTACTACCCTAAACCCTAAAACACTACCCCAGCGCAACCCCCTACACTACATAAACATGACAGCACTACCCTAAACCTAAATCTACCCCCCGCTGGACCCCACACACTACCCAAGCACCACCGCACTACCCTAAACCCTAAAACACAACCCCCAGCACGACCCCCTACACTACCCAAACACCACTGCACTACCCTAAACCCTAAAATACTACTCCAGCACAACCCTCTACACTACACAAACACCAGTGCTCTACTCTAAACCCCCAAACACTACCCCCAGCATGACCCCTTACACTACACAAACACCACTGCAATACCCTAAACACGAAATCTACCCCAGCACGAACCCCTACACTACTCAAACACCACTTCACTACCATAAACCCTAAAACACTACCCCAGCATGACCCCCTACACTACACAAACACCACTGCAATACCCTAAACACTAAAACACTACCCCAGCACGACCCCTATACTACAAAAACACGGCTGCACTACCCTAAACCCTAAATCTACCCCCTGCATGACCCCCTACACTACCCAAACACCACTGCACTACCCTAAACCCTAAAACACTACGCCCAGATTGACCCCTACACTACCCAAACACCACTGCACTACCCTAAACCCCAAAACACTACCCCCAGCATGACCCCCTACACTACACAAACACCACTGCACTACCCTAAACTCTAAATCTACCCCAGTATGACCCCTAAAAAACACAAACACCACTGGAATATCCTAAACCCTAAGACACTACCCCCAGCACGACCCCCTACACTACCCAAACACCACTGCACTACCCTAAACCTGAAAACACTACCCTCAGCACGACCCCTACACTACAGAAACACCACTGCACTACCCTAAACCCTGAAACACTACCCCCAGCACGACCCCCTACACTACGCAAACACCACTGCACTACCCTAAACCCTAAAACACTACCCCAGTACGTCTCCCTACACTACCCAAACACCACTGCATTATTCTAAAACACGAACTCCTACACTACACAAACAACACTGCACTACCCTAAAATCTAAAACACTACCCCCAGGACGACCAACTACACTCCCCAAACACCAATGCACTACCCGAAACCCTAAAACACTACCCCAGCACGACTCCCTACACTACCCAAACACCACTGCATTACCCTAAAACACAACCCCCGACACTACACAAACAGCACTGCACTGCCCTAAACACTAAAACACTACCCCCAGCACAACCCCATACACTTCACAAACACCACTGCACTACCATAAACCGTAAATTTATCCCAGCATGACCCCCTACACTACTCAAGCTCATACTGCACTGCCCTAAACCCTCAAACACTACCCCCAGCACAACCCCCTACACTATCCAAACAACACTGCACTGCCCTAAACCCTAAAACACTACCCCCAGAACGACCCTCTACACTACCTAAACACCACTGCACTACCCTAATCCCTAAAATACTACCCCCAGAATGACCCCCTACACTACCAAAACACCACTGCACTACCCTATACCCTAAAACACCACACCCATCTTGACTCCCTACACTACCCAAACACCACTTCACTAAACCCTAAAACACTACCCCAGCACGACCCCCTGCACTGCAGAAACACCACTGCACTACCCTAAACCCTAAAACACTACCCCCAGCACGACCATCTACGCTACCCAAACACCACTGCACTACCCTAAACCCTAAAACACTACCCTAGCACGACCCCCTACACTACGCAAACACCACTGCACTACCCTAAACCCTAAAACACTACCCCAGCACTACTCCCTACACTACCCAAACACCACTGCATTACCCTAAAACACAACCCCCTACACTACACAAACAGCACTGCACTGCCCTAAAAACTAAAACACTACCCCAGCACAACCCCACACACTACACAAACACCACTGCACTACCCTAATCCGTAAATTTACCCCAGCATCACCCCCTACACTACCCAAGCTCCACTGCACTGCCCTAAACCCTCAAACACTACCCCAGCACAACCCCCTACACTATCCAAACAACACTGCACTACACTAATCCCTAAAATACTACCCCCAGCACAACACCCTACAGTACACAAACACCACTGCACTACCCTAAACCCTTAAACACTACCCTCAGCATGACCCCCTACACTACCCAAACACCACTGCACTACCCTAAACCCTAAAACACCACACCCATCTTGACTCCCTACACTACCCAAACACCACTGCACTACCCTAAAACACGACCCCAACACTTCACAAACACTGCACTACCCTAAACCCTAAAACACTACCCCTCAGAACGACCCTCTACACTACCTAAACACAATTGCAATACCCTAAACCCTAAAACACTACCCCCAGCACAACACCCTACAGTACACAAACACCACTGCACTACCCTAAACCCTTAAAAACTACCCTCAGCATGACCCCCTACACTACCCAAACACCACTGCACTACCCTAAACCCTAAAACACCACACACATCTTGACTCCCTACACTACCCAAACACCACTGCACTACCCTAAAACACAACCCCAACACTTCACAAACACTGCACTACCCTAAACCCTAAAACACTACCCCCCAGAACGACCCTCTACACTACCTAAACACAATTGCACTACCCTAAACCCTAAAACACTACCCCCAGCACAACCCCTACACTATCCAAACAACACTGCACTACACTAATCCCTAAAATACTACCCCCAGCACAACACCCTACAGTACACAAACTCCACTGCACTACCCTAAACCCTTAAACACTACCCTCAGCATGACCCCCTACACTTTCCAAACACCACTGCACTACCCTAAAACACGACCCCAACACTTCACAAACACTGCACTACCCTAAACCCTAAAACACTACCCCCAGAACGACCCTCTACACTACCTAAACTCAATTGCACTACCCTAAACCCTAAAACACTACCCCCAGCACAACCCCTACACTACACAAACACCACTGCACTGCCCTAAACCCTAAAACACTACCCCAGCATGACCCCCTACACTACACAATCATGACTGCACTACCCTAAACCCTAAACCCTAAATCTACCCCTGCTTAACCCCCTAAACAACCCAAACACCACTGCACTACCCTAAAACACGACCCCCTACACTACACAAACACAACTGCACTACCCTAAACTCTAAAACACTACCCCCAGCACGACCCCTACACCACACAAACACCACTGCACTACCCTAAACCCTAAAACAATACCCCCACCATGACCCCCTACACTACCCAAGCACCACTGCACTACCCTAAAACATGATCCCCTATACTACACAAACACCACTGCACTACCCTAAACCCTAAAACACTACCCCCCAGAACGGCCCTCTACACTACCTAAACACCACTGCACTACCCTATACCCTAAAACATGACACCCTACACTACACAAACACCACTGCACTACCCTAAATCCTAAACCCCTACTCCAAGATGACCCCCCTACACTACACATACACCACTGCACTACCCTAAAACCTAAAACACTACCCCGTACACTACACAAAAACCACTTCACTTGCCTAAACCCTAAGACACTACCCCCAGCATGACCCCCTACACTACACAAACACCACTGCACTACCCTAAGCCCTAAAACACTACCCCCAGCATGACCCCTACACTAAACAAACACCACTGCACTGCCCTAAACCCACAAACACTACCCCCAGCATGACCCCATACACTACCCAAACACCACTGCACTACCATAAGCTCTAAAACACTAACCCAGCATGACCCCCTATACTATACAAACACCACTGCACTACCCTAAACCCTAAAACACTACACCTGCACAACCCCCTACACAACATAAACATGACAGCACTACTCTAAACCCTAAATCTACCACCTGATGGACCCCCTACAATACCCAAACACCACTGCACTACCCTAAAACACAACCCCCTACACCACACAAATACAACTGCACTACCCGAAACCCTAAAACACTACCCCCAGCGCGACCCCCTACACTACCCAAACACAACTGCACTACCCTAAACCCTAAAATACTACTCCAGCACAACCCTCTACACTACACAAACACCACTGCTCTACGCTAAACCCCAAAACACTACCCCCAGCATGACCCCCTACACTACACAAACTCCACTGCAATACCCTAAATACTTAATCTACCCCAGCACGAACCCCTACATTACTCAAACACCACTTCACTACCATAAACCCTAAAACACTACCCCAGCATGACCCCCTACACTACACAAACACCACTGCAATACCCTAAACACTAAAACACTAACCCAGCACGACCCCTACTCTACAAAAACACGGCTGCACTACCCTAAACCCTAAATCTACCCCCTGCATGACCCCCTACACTACCCAAACACCACTGCACTACACTAAACCCTAAAACACTATGCCCAGATTGACCCCTACACTACCCAAACACCACTGCACTACCCTAAATCCTAAACCCCTACTCCAAGATGACCCCCCTACACTACACATACACCACTGCACTACCCTAAAACCTAAAACACTATCCCGTACACTACACAAACACCACTTCACTTGCCTAAACCCAAAAACACTACCCCAGCATGACCCCCTACACTACACAAACACCACTGCACTACCCTAAAACCTAAAACACTACCCCCAGCATGACCCCTACACTAAACAAACACCACTGCACTGCCCTAAACCCACAAACACTACCCCCAGCATGAACCCGTACACGACCCAAACACCACTGCACTACCATAAGCCCTAAAACACTAACCCAGCATGACCCCTACACTACACAAACAACACTGCACTACCCTAAAATCTAAAACACTACCCCCAGGACGACCCCCTACACTACACAAACAGCACTGCACTACCGTAAACACTATAACACTACCCCCAGCCCCACCCACTACACTACACAAACACCACTACAGTACCCAAAACCCAAAATTTACCCCAGCACAACCCCCTACACTACCCAAGCTCCACTGCGCTACCCTAAACCCTCAAACACTAACCCCAGCACAACTCCCTACACTATCCAAACACCACTGCACTACCCTAATCCCTAAAATACTACCCCCAGCACAACCACCTACAGTACACAAACAACACTGCACTACCCTAAACCCTTAAACACTACCCTCAGCATGACCCCCTACACTACACAAACACCACTGCACTACCCTAAACCCTAAAACACCACCCCCAGCTTGACTCCCTACACTACCCAAACACCACTGCACTACCCTAAAACACGACCCCCAACACTTCACAAACAACACAGCACTACCCTAAACCCTAAAACACTACCCCCAGCATGACCCCCTACACTTCACAAACACCACTGCACTACCCAAAACCCTAAAACAATACCCCCCAGAACGACCCTCTACACTACCTAAACACCACTGCACTATCCTATACCCTAAAACATGACACCCTACACTACAAAAACACCACTGCACCACCCTAAACCCTAAACCCATCACCAAGACGAACCCCTACGCTACACATACACCACTGCACTACCCTAAAACCTAAAACACTACCCCCTACACTACACAAACACCACTTCACTTGCCTAAACCCTAAAACACTACCCCCAGCATGACCCCCTATACTACACAAACACCACTGCACTACCCTAAACCCTAAAACACTACCCCCAGCATGACCCCTACACTATACAAACACCACTGCACTGCCCTAAACCCACAAACACTACCCCCAGCATGACCCCCTACACTACCCAAACACCACTGCACTACCATGAACCCTAAACACTAACCCAGCATGACCCCCTATACTACACAAACACCACTGCACTAACCTAAACCCTAAAATACTACCCCAGCACAACCCTCTACACTACATAAACATGACAGCACTACCCTAAACCATAAATCTACACCCTGTTGTACCCCCTACACTCTCCAAACACCACTGCACTACCCTAAAACATGACCCCCTACACTACACAAATACAAATGCACTACCCTAAACCCTAAAACACTAACCCCAGCGCGACCCCCTTCACTACCCAAACACCACTGCACTACCCTAAACCCTAAAATACTACTCCAGCACAACCCTGTACACTACACAAACACCACTGCTCTACGCTAAACCCCAAAACACTACCCCCAGCATGACCCCATACACTACTCAAACACCACTGCAATACCCTAAACACTAAATCTACCCCCAGCACGACCCCTACACCAAACACCACTGCACTGCCTTCAACCCTAAAACATTACCCCAGCACGACCCCCTACGCTACAAAGATACCACTGCAATACCCTATACCCTAAAACACGACCCCCTACAGTACAAAAACACCACTGCACTACCCTCAACCCTAAAACACTACCCCAGCACAACCCCCTACACTGAAGAAACACCACTGCACTACCCTAAACCCTAAAAAGCTACCCCAGCACGACCATCTACACTGCTCAAACACCACTGTACTACCCTAAACCCTAAAACACTACCCCCAGCACGACCCCCTACACTACGCAAACACCACTGCACTGCCCTAAACCCTAAAACACTACCCCAGCACGACTCCCTACACTACCCAAACACCACTGCATTACCCTAAAACACAACTCCCTACACTACACAAACAGCACTGCACTGCCCTCTAACACTAAAACACTACCCCAGCACAACCCCATACACTACACAAACACCACTGCACTACCCTAAACCGTAAATTTACCCCAGCATGACCGCCTACACTACCCAAGCTCCAATGCACTGCCCTAAACCCTCAAACACTACCCCCAGCACAACCCCCTACACTATCCAAACACAACTGCACTACCCTAATCCCTAAAATACTACCCCAGCACAACCCCCTACAGTACACAAACACCACTGCACTACCCTAAACCCTTAAACACTACCCTCAGCATGACCCCCTACACTACCCAAACACCACTGCACTACCCTAAAACACGACCCCCAACACTTCACAAACAACACTGCACTACCCTAAACTCTAAAGCACTACCCCCAGAACGACCCTCTACACTACCTAAACACAATTGCACTACCCTAATCCCTAAAATACTACCCCCAGCACGACCCCCTACAGTACACAAACACGACTGCACTACCCTAAACCCTTAAACACTACCCTCAGCATGACCCCCTACACTACCCAAACACCACTGCACTACCCTAAAACACGACCCCAACACTTCACAAACACTGCACTACCCTAAACCCTAAAACACTACCCCCAGAACGACCCTCTACACTACCTAAACTCAATTGCACTACCCTAAACCCTAAAACACTACCCCCAGCACAACCCCTACACTACACAAACACCACTGCACTGCCCTAAACCCTAAAACACTACCCCAGCATGACCCCCTACACTACACAATCATGACTGCACTACCCTAAACCCTAAATCTACCCCTGCTTAACCCCCTAAACAACCCAAACACCACTGCACTACCCTAAAACACGACCCCCTACACTACACAAACACAACTGCACTACCCTAAACTCTAAAACACTACCCCCAGCACGACCCCTACACCACACAAACACCACTGCACTACCCTAAACCCTAAAACAATACCCCCACCATGACCCCCTACACTACCCAAGCACC
This sequence comes from Triturus cristatus, assembly GCF_964204655.1. Classification (NCBI taxonomy): domain Eukaryota; kingdom Metazoa; phylum Chordata; class Amphibia; order Caudata; family Salamandridae; genus Triturus; species Triturus cristatus. Next base: position 1,196,958,808 of record NC_140579.1, on the reverse strand, counting down.
ACTGCACTACCCTAAAACATGATCCCCTATACTACACAAACACCACTGCACTACCCTAAACCCTAAAACACTACCCCCCAGAACGGCCCTCTACACTACCTAAACACCACTGCACTACCCTATACCCTAAAACATGACACCCTACACTACACAAACACCACTGCACTACCCTAAATCCTAAACCCCTACTCCAAGATGACCCCCCTACACTACACATACACCACTGCACTACCCTAAAACCTAAAACACTACCCCGTACACTACACAAAAACCACTTCACTTGCCTAAACCCTAAGACACTACCCCCAGCATGACCCCCTACACTACACAAACACCACTGCACTACCCTAAGCCCTAAAACACTACCCCCAGCATGACCCCTACACTAAACAAACACCACTGCACTGCCCTAAACCCACAAACACTACCCCCAGCATGACCCCGTACACTACCCAAACACCACTGCACTACCATAAGCTCTAAAACACTAACCCAGCATGACCCCCTATACTATACAAACACCACTGCACTACCCTAAACCCTAAAACACTACACCTGCACAACCCCCTACACAACATAAACATGACAGCACTACTCTAAACCCTAAATCTACCACCTGATGGACCCCCTACAATACCCAAACACCACTGCACTACCCTAAAACACAACCCCCTACACCACACAAATACAACTGCACTACCCGAAACCCTAAAACACTACCCCCAGCGCGACCCCCTACACTACCCAAACACAACTGCACTACCCTAAACCCTAAAATACTACTCCAGCACAACCCTCTACACTACACAAACACCACTGCTCTACGCTAAACCCCAAAACACTACCCCCAGCATGACCCCCTACACTACACAAACTCCACTGCAATACCCTAAATACTTAATCTACCCCAGCACGAACCCCTACATTACTCAAACACCACTTCACTACCATAAACCCTAAAACACTACCCCAGCATGACCCCCTACACTACACAAACACCACTGCAATACCCTAAACACTAAAACACTAACCCAGCACGACCCCTACTCTACAAAAACACGGCTGCACTACCCTAAAGCCTAAATCTACCCCCTGCATGACCCCCTACACTACCCAAACACCACTGCACTACACTAAACCCTAAAACACTATGCCCAGATTGACCCCTACACTACCCAAACACCACTGCACTACCCTAAATCCTAAACCCCTACTCCAAGATGACCCCCCTACACTACACATACACCACTGCACTACCCTAAAACCTAAAACACTATCCCGTACACTACACAAACACCACTTCACTTGCCTAAACCCAAAAACACTACCCCAGCATGACCCCCTACACTACACAAACACCACTGCACTACCCTAAAACCTAAAACACTACCCCCAGCATGACCCCTACACTAAACAAACACCACTGCACTGCCCTAAACCCACAAACACTACCCCCAGCATGAACCCGTACACGACCCAAACACCACTGCACTACCATAAGCCCTAAAACACTAACCCAGCATGACCCCTACACTACACAAACAACACTGCACTACCCTAAAATCTAAAACACTACCCCCAGGACGACCCCCTACACTACACAAACAGCACTGCACTACCGTAAACACTATAACACTACCCCCAGCCCCACCCACTACACTACACAAACACCACTACAGTACCCAAAACCCAAAATTTACCCCAGCACAACCCCCTACACTACCCAAGCTCCACTGCGCTACCCTAAACCCTCAAACACTACCCCCAGCACAACTCCCTACACTATCCAAACACCACTGCACTACCCTAATCCCTAAAATACTACCCCCAGCACAACCACCTACAGTACACAAACAACACTGCACTACCCTAAACCCTTAAACACTACCCTCAGCATGACCCCCTACACTACACAAACACCACTGCACTACCCTAAACCCTAAAACACCACCCCCAGCTTGACTCCCTACACTACCCAAACACCACTGCACTACCCTAAAACACGACCCCCAACACTTCACAAACAACACAGCACTACCCTAAACCCTAAAACACTACCCCCAGCATGACCCCCTACACTTCACAAACACCACTGCACTACCCAAAACCCTAAAACAATACCCCCCAGAACGACCCTCTACACTACCTAAACACCACTGCACTATCCTATACCCTAAAACATGACACCCTACACTACAAAAACACCACTGCACCACCCTAAACCCTAAACCCATCTCCAAGACGAACCCCTACGCTACACATACACCACTGCACTACCCTAAAACCTAAAACACTACCCCCTACACTACACAAACACCACTTCACTTGCCTAAACCCTAAAACACTACCCCCAGCATGACCCCCTATACTACACAAACACCACTGCACTACCCTAAACCCTAAAACACTACCCCCAGCATGACCCCTACACTATACAAACACCACTGCACTGCCCTAAACCCACAAACACTACCCCCAGCATGACCCCCTACACTACCCAAACACCACTGCACTACCATGAACCCTAAACACTAACCCAGCATGACCCCCTATACTACACAAATACCACTGCACTAACCTAAACCCTAAAATACTACCCCAGCACAACCCTCTACACTACATAAACATGACAGCACTACCCTAAACCATAAATCTACACCCTGTTGTACCCCCTACACTCTCCAAACACCACTGCACTACCCTAAAACATGACCCCCTACACTACACAAATACAAATGCACTACCCTAAACCCTAAAACACTAACCCCAGCGCGACCCCCTTCACTACCCAAACACCACTGCACTACCCTAAACCCTAAAATACTACTCCAGCACAACCCTGTACACTACACAAACACCACTGCTCTACGCTAAACCCCAAAACACTACCCCCAGCATGACCCCATACACTACTCAAACACCACTGCAATACCCTAAACACTAAATCTACCCCCAGCACGACCCCTACACCAAACACCACTGCACTGCCTTCAACCCTAAAACATTACCCCAGCACGACCCCCTACGCTACAAAGATACCACTGCAATACCCTATACCCTAAAACACGACCCCCTACAGTACAAAAACACCACTGCACTACCCTCAACCCTAAAACACTACCCCAGCACAACCCCCTACACTGAAGAAACACCACTGCACTACCCTAAACCCTAAAAAGCTACCCCAGCACGACCATCTACACTACTCAAACACCACTGTACTACCCTAAACCCTAAAACACTACCCCCAGCACGACCCCCTACACTACGCAAACACCACTGCACTGCCCTAAACCCTAAAACACTACCCCAGCACGACTCCCTACACTACCCAAACACCACTGCATTACCCTAAAACACAACTCCCTACACTACACAAACAGCACTGCACTGCCCTCTAACACTAAAACACTACCCCAGCACAACCCCATACACTACACAAACACCACTGCACTACCCTAAACCGTAAATTTACCCCAGCATGACCGCCTACACTACCCAAGCTCCACTGCACTGCCCTAAACCCTCAAACACTACCCCCAGCACAACCCCCTACACTATCCAAACACAACTGCACTACCCTAATCCCTAAAATACTACCCCAGCACAACCCCCTACAGTACACAAACACCACTGCACTACCCTAAACCCTTAAACACTACCCTCAGCATGACCCCCTACACTACCCAAACACCACTGCACTACCCTAAAACACGACCCCCAACACTTCACAAACAACACTGCACTACCCTAAACTCTAAAACACTACCCCCCAGAACGACCCTCTACACTACCTAAACACAATTGCACTACCCTAATCCCTAAAATACTACCCCCAGCACGACCCCCTACAGTACACAAACACGACTGCACTACCCTAAACCCTTAAACACTACCCTCAGCATGACCCCCTACACTACCCAAACACCACTGCACTACCCTAACCCTAAAATACCACACCGAGCTTTACTCCCTACCCTACCCAAACACCACTGCACTACCCTAAAACACGACCCCCAACTCTTCACAAACAACACTGCACTACCCTAAACCCTAAAACACTACCCCCAGAACGACCCTCTACACTACCTAAACACCACTGCACTACCCTAATCCCTAAAATACTACCCCCAGAACAACCCCCTACACTACCAAAACACCACTGCACTACCCTATACCCTAAAACATGACACCCTACACTATACAAACACTACTGCACTACACTAATCCCTAAACCCCTACTCCAAGACGACCCCCTACACTACACATACACCACTCCACTACCCTAAAACCTAAAACACTAACCCCTACACTACACAAACACCACTTCACTTGCCTAAACACTACCCCAGCACGACCCCCTACACTTCAGAAACACCACTGCACTACCCTAAACCCTAAAACACTACCCCCAGCATGACCATCTACACTACCCAAACATCACTGCACTACCCTAAACCCTAAAACACTACCCCCAGCACGACCCCTACACTACGCAAACACCACTGCACTACCCTAAACCCTAAAACAGTACCCCAGCACGACTCCCAACACTACCCAAACACCACTGCATTACCCTAAAACACAACCCCCTACACTACACAAACAGCCCTGCACTGCCCTAAACACTAAAACACTACCCCCAGCACAACCCCATACACTACACAAACACCACTGCACTACCCTAAACGGTAAATTTACCCCAGCATCACCCCCTACATTACCCAAGCTCCACTGCACTGCCCTAAACCCTCAAACACAACCCCCTACACTATCCAAACACCACTGCACTACCTTAATCCCTAAAATACTATCCCCAGCACAACCCTCTACAGTACACAAACACCACTGCACTACCCTAGACCCTTAAACACTACCCTCAGCATGACCCCCTACACTACCCAAACACCACTGCCCAACACTAAACCCTAAAACACCACACCCAGCTTGACTCCCTACACTACCCAAACCCACTGCACTACCCTAAAACACGACCCCCAACACTTCACAAACAACACTGCACTACCCTAAACCCTAAAACACTACTCCCCAGAACGACCCTCTACACTACCTAAACACAATTGCACTACCCTAATCCCTAAAATACTACCCCCAGCACGACCCCCTACAGTACACGAACACGACTGCACTGCCCTAAACCCTTAAACACTACCCTCAGCATGACCCCCTACACTACACAAACACCACTTCACTTGCCTAAACCCTAAAACACTACCCCCAGCATGACCCCCTACACTACCCAAACACGACTGCACTACCCTAAACCCTAAAACACCACCCCCAGCATGACCCCTACACTAAACAACCACCACTGCACTGCCCTAAACCCACAAACACTACCCCCAGCATGACCCCCTACACTACCCAAACAACACTGCACTACCATAAACCCTAAAACACTAACCCAGCATGACCCCCTATACTACACAAACACCACTGCACTACCCTAAACCCTAAAACACTACCCCAGCACAACGCCCTACACTACATAAACATGACAGCACTACCCTAAACCCTAAATCTACCCCCTGCTGGACCTCCTAGACTATCCAAACACCACTGGACTACCCTAAAACGCAACCCCCTATACTACACAAATACAACTGCACTACCCTAAACCCTAAAACACTACCCCCAGCGCGACCCCCTACACTACCCAAACACCACTGCACTACACTAAAATACTACTCCAGCACAACCCTCTACACTACACAAACACCACTGCTCTACGCTAAACCCCAAAACACTACCCCCAGCATGACCCCCTACACTACACAAACACCACTGCAATACCCTAAACACTTAATCTACCCCCAGCACAAACCCCTACACTACTCAAACACCACTTCACTACCATGAACCCTAAAACACTACCCCAGCATGACCCCCTACACTACACAAACACCACTGCAATACCCTAAACACTAAAACACCACCCCAGCACGACCCCTACAGTACAAAAACACGGCTGCACTACCCTAAACCCTAAATCTACCCCCTGCATGACCCCCTACACTACCCAAACACCACTGCACTACCCTAAACCCTAAAACACTAGGCCCAGATTGACCCCTACACTACCCAAACACCACTGCACTACCCTAAACCCCAAAACACTACCCCCAACATGACCCCCTATACTACACAAACACCCCTGCACTACCCTAAAACACGACCCCCTACACTACACAAACAACACTGCACTACCCTAAACTCTCAAACACTACCCCCAGCATGACCCCCTACACTACACAAACACCACTGCACTACCCTTAACTCTAAATCTACCCCAGTATGACCCCTAAAAAACACAAACACCACTGGAATATCCTAAACCCTAAGACACTACCCTCAGCACGACCCCTACACTACAGAAACACCACTGCACTACCCTAAACCCTAAAACACCACCCCCAGCACGACCCCTACACTACGCAAACACCACTGCACTACCCTAAACCCTAAAACACTACCCCAGTACGTCTCCCTACACTACCCAAACACCACTGCATTACCCTAAAACACGAAACCCTACACTACGCAAACAACACTGCACTACCCTAAAATCTAAAACACTACCCCAGGACGACCAACTACACTCCCCAAACACCACTGCACTACCCTAAACCCTAAAACACTACCCCCAGAGCGACCCTCTACACTACCTAAACACAATTGCACTACCCTAATCCCTAAAATACTACCCCCAGCACGACCTCCTACTGTACACAAACACGACTGCACTACCCTAAACCCTTAAACACTACCCTCAGCATGACCCCCTACACTACCCAAACATCACTGCACTACCCTAAACCCTAAACCACCACACCCAGTTTGACTCCCTACACTACCCAAACACCACTGCACTACCCAAAAACACGACCCCCACCTCTTCACAAATAACACTGCACTACCCTAAACCCTAAAACACTACCCCCCAGAACGACCCTCTACACTACCTAAACACCACTGCACTACCCTAATCCCTAAAATACTACCCCCAGTACGACCCCCTACACTACCAAAACACCACTGTTATGTTATGTTATGTTAAATGTATTTATAAAGCGCGCGTACACCCAGCGGTTTCATGGCGCTGTGAAAATGACGTACTAGATCAGGAAGTTACTGGTAGGCTTGAATGAATAGAAAAGTTTTGAGAAGGGATCTAAAGTGTGGCAAAGATGTTTCGAGTCTGAGTTCCAAGGGAAGGGAATTCCACATTTGAGGTGCCAGAAAAGAGAAACTGAGTCCGCCGTGTTTTTTCCGGTTAAAGCGAAAGGGGGTGAGGAGGTTAGCATGTGACGAGCGAAGTGCGCGAGTAGGAATGTAACGAGAAGTTAAGGAAGAAATAAAGACAGGCCCCAGACCTGTGAGGGCTTTGAAAATAGTACAGCCCAGTTTAAACAGGCAGCGTTTGGCTACTGGGAGCCAATAAAGATGTTTCAGTAAGGGGCGGACGTGTTGAGTGCGTGGTTGATGAGCAATGAGACGTGCGGCCTGGTTCTGGACCAGCTGAAGGCGATGGAGTTGATAGACAGGAATGCCAACATACAGGGAGTTGGCATAGTCTATCCGGGAAATGACCAAGGCCATGAGAACCACAGTAAGGGCCTCGGTGGTCAAAAATCTTGCGATTTTACGAATTCTGCGGAGGTGGAAAAAGCATGAAGAAGTAACTGCACCGATCTGAGGCTTCATGGACAAGTCATTGCAGATTGTAACTCCAAGGCTTTTGACTGATTTGGAGGGTATGGGAGGGTTTCCTAGCGAAGAGGGCCAAAAATTATTGTTCCAGGGATTAGAGGAGCCGGTCAGCACCAGCTCGGTCTTATCTGGATGAAGCTTAAGATGGCTGGTGTTCATCCAGTCCCTGATAAAGCATAGAGTGGCCTGAAAACTGGAAATAGACGCAGTGGTAGAGTCAATGTTGAATACAAGTTGGAGATCGTCCGCATAGTTGAGGCAGGCTACCTCAAAGTGACGAAGTGAATAGATTAAAGGGACCATGTATAGATTGAAAAGTAAGGGAGAGAGAGAAGAGCCCTGTGGTACACCGCAGGTGAGGGTGGTCTTTTTGGCGGAAAAGGAGGCAAGTCGGACGGCCTGCGAGCGGTCCCCCAAAAAAGAGGAGATCCATTTTAGGGCTATGCCCTGAATGCCTGCATCTCTGACACGGTCGACCAAAACACCACTGCACTACCCTATACCCTAAAACATGACACCCTACACTACACAAACACCACTGCACTACCCTAAACCCTAAACCCCTATTCCAAGATGACCCCCTACACTACACATACACCACTGCACTACCTTAAAACCTAAAACACTAACCCCTACACTGCAGAAACACCACTGCACTACCCTAAACCCTAAAACACTACCCCCAGCACGACCATCTACGCTACCCAAACACCACTGCACTACCCTAAACCCTAAAACACTACCCCAGCATGACCCCCTACACTACGCAAACACCACTGCACTACCCTAAACCCTAAAACACTACCCCAGCACGACTCCCTACACTACCCAAACACCACTGCATTACCCTAAAACACAACCCCCTACACTACACAAACAGCACTGCACTGCCCTAAACACTAAAACACTACCCCCAGCACAACCCCATACACTACACAAACACCACTGCACTACCCTAAACCGTAAATTTACCCAAGCATCACCCCCTACACTACACAAGCTCCACTGCACTGCCCTAAACCCTCAAACACTACCCCCAGCACAACCCCCTACACTATCCAAACAACACTGCACTACACTAATCCCTAAAATACTACCCCCAGCACAACACCCTACAGTACACAAACACCACTGCACTACCCTAAACCCTTAAACACTACCCTCAGCATGACCCCCTACACTACCCAAACACCCCTGCACTACCCTAAACCCTAAAACACCACACCCATCTTGACTCCCTACACTACCCAAACACCACTGCACTACCCTAAAACACGACCCCAACACTTCACAAACACTGCACTACCCTAAACCCTAAAACACTACCCCCCCAGAACGACCCTCTACACTACCTAAACACAATTGCACTACCCTAAACCCTAAAACACTACCCCAGCACTATCCCCTATACTACACAAACACCAATGCACTGCCCTTAACCCTAAAACACTACCCCAGCACAACCCCCTACACTACCCAAACACCACTGCACTGCCCTAAACCCTAAATCTACCCACAGCACTACCCCCTACACTACACAATCACCACTGCACTACCCTAAACCCTAAAACACTCCCCCCAGCACGATCGCCTACACTACAGAAACACCACTGCACTACCCTAAACCCGAAAACACTACCCCAGAATGAGCCCCTACACTACACAAACACCACTGCACTATCCTAAACCCTAAATTTACCCCCAGCATGACCCTCTACACTACCCAAGCTCCACTGCACTTCCCTAAACGCTAAAACACTAGCCCCAGCATGACCCCCTACACCACTCAAACACCACTGCACTCCCCTAAACCCTAAAACACTACCCCCAGCACGACCCCCTACACTACCCAAACACCACTGCACTACCCTAAACCCTAAATCTAACCCAGTACTACCTCTACCCTACAAAAACACAACTGCACTGCCCTAAACTCTAAAATACTACCCCAGCACGACCCCCCACCAAAACCCAAACACCACAGCACTACCCTAAACCCTAAATCTACCAACAACACTACCTCCTACGCTACCCAAACACCACTGCACTACCCTAAAACACGCCCCCTACACTACACAAACACAACTGCACTACCTAAACCCTAAAACACTACCCCCAGCACGACCCCTAAACTACCCAAACACCACTGCACTACCCTGAAACACGACCCCCTACACTACACAAACACAACTGCACTACCCTAAACCCTAAAACACTACCCCCAGCACAACCCCCTACAATACCCAAGCACCACTGCACTACCCTAAACCCTAAATCTACCCACAGCACTACCCCCTACACTACAGAAACCCCACTGCACTACCCTAATCCGGAAAACACTACCCCAGTACGAGCCCCTACACTACACAAACACCACTGCACCACCCTATATCCTAAATCTACCCCCGGCTCGACCCCTACACCACACAAACAGCACTGCACTATCCTAAACCCTAAAACACCACGCGCAGCACGACCACTTACACTACCCAAACACCACTGCACTACCATAAACCCTAAAACACTACCTCAGCACGACCCCCTACACTACAAAAACACCACTGAACTACCCTAAACCCTAAAACCCTACCTCAGCACGACCCACTACACAACACAAACACAAGTACACTTCCCTAAACCCGAAATCTACCCCTGCACGACCCCCTACACTACCCAAACACCACTGCACTACACAAATCCCTAAAACACTACCACCAGCATGACCCAATACACTACCCAAACACCACTGCATTGCCCTAAACCCACAAACACTACCCCCAGCACGACCCCCTACACTACCCCAGTATGACCCCTAAAAAACACAAACACCACTGGAATATCCTAAACCCTAAGACACTACCCCCAGCACGACCCCCTACACTACCCAAACACCACTGCACTACCCTAAACCTGAAAACACTACCCTCAGCACGACCCCTACACTACAGAAACACCACTGCACTACCCTAAACCCTAAAACACTACCCCCAGCACGACCCCCTACACTATCCAAACACCACTGCACTACTCAAAACCCTAAAACACTACCACCAGCACGACCCCCTACACTACACAAACACTACTGTATTGCCCTAACCCCACAAACACTACCCCCAGCATGACCCCCTACACTACCCAAACACCACTGCACTACCCTAAACCCTAAAACACTACCCCCAGCATGACCCCCTAAACTATCCAAACACCACTGCACTACCATAAACCCTAAAACACTACCCCAGCTCGACCCCCTACACTACACAATCATGACTGCACTACCCTAAACTCTAAAACACTACCCCCAGCACGACCCCCTACACTACACAAACACAACTGCACTACCCTAAACCCTAAAACACTACCCCCAGCGCGACCCCCTACACTACCCAAATACCACTGCACTACCCTAAACCATAAAACCCTACCCTCAGCACAACCCCTACACTAGACAAACACCACTACACTGCCCTAAACCCTAAAACACTACCCCAGCACGACCCCCTACACTACACAATCATGACTGCACTACCCTAAACCCTAAATCTACCCCCGCTTGACCCCCTAAACTACCCAAACACCACTGCACTACCCTAAAACACGACCCCTTACACTACACAAACACAACTGCACTACCCGAAACTCTAAAACACTACCCCCAGCACGACCCCCTACACCCCACAAACACCACTGCACTACCCTAAACCCTAAAACAATACCCCCACCATTACCCCCTACACTACCCAAGCACCACTGCACTACCCTAAAACATGATCCCCTATACTACACAAACACCACTGCACTACCCTAAACCCTAAAACACTACCCCCAAGAACGACCCTCTACACTACCTAAACACCACTGCACTACCCTATGCCCTAAAACATGACACCCTACACTACACAAACACCACTGCACTACCCTAAATCCTAAACCCCTACTCCAAGATGACCCCCCTACACTACACATACACCACGGCACTACCCTAAAACCTAAAACCCTATCCCGTACACTACACAAACACCACTTCACTTGCCTAAACCCTAAAACACTACCCCCAGCATGACCCCCTACACTACACAAACACCACTGCACTACCCTAAGACCTAAAACACTACCCCCAGCATGACCCCCTACACTACACAAACACCACTGCACTGCCCTAAGACCTAAAACACTACCCCCAGCATGACCCCTACACTAAACAAACACCACTGCACTGCCCTAAACCCACAAACACTACCCCCAGCATGACCCCGTACACTACCCAAACACCACTGCACTACCATAAGCCCTAAAACACTAACCCAGCATGACCCCCTATACTACACAAACACCACTGCACTAGCCTAAACCCTAAAACACTACACCTGCACAACCCCCTCCACTACATAAACATGACAGCACTACCCTAAACCCTAAATCTACCCCCTGCTGGACCTCCTAGACTATCCAAACACCACTGGACTACCCTAAAACCCAACCCCCTACACTACACAAATACAACTGCTCTACCCTAAACCCTAAAACACTACCCCCAGGGCGACCCCCTACACTACCCAAACACCACTGCACTACCCTAAACCCTAAAATACTACTCCAGCACAACCCTCTACACTACACAAACACCACTGCTCTAAACCCCAAAACACTACCCCCAGCATGACCCCCTACACTACACAAACACCACTGCAATACCCTAAACACTAAAACACCACCCCAGCACGACCCCTAAAGTACAAAAACACGACTGCACTACCCTAAACCCTAAATCTACCCCTTGCATGACCCCCTACACTACCCAAACACCACTGCACTACCCTAAACCCTAAAACACTAGGCCCAGATTGACCCCTACACTACCCAAACACCACTGTACTACCCTAAACCCCAAAACACTACCCCCAACATGACCCCCTATACTACACAAACACCACTGCACTACCCTAAAACACGACCCCCTACACTACACAAACAACACTGCACTACCCTAAACTCTCAAACACTACCCCCAGCATGACCCCCTACACTACACAAACACCACTGCATTATTCTAAAACACGAACCCCTACACTACACAAACAACACTGCACTACCCTAAAATCTAAAACACTACCCCCAGGACGACCAACTACACTCCCCAAACACCAATGCACTACCCTAAACCCTAAAACACTACCCCAGCACACCTCCCTACACTACCCAAACACCACTGCATTACCCTAAAACACAACCCCCGACACTACACAAACAGCACTGCACTGCCCTAAACACTAAAACACTACCCCCAGCACAACCCCATACACTACACAAACACCACTGCACTACCCTAAACCGTAAATTTATCCCAGCATGACCCCCTACACTACCCAAGCTCATACTGTACTGCCCTAAACCCTCAAACACTACCCCCAGCACAACCCCCTACACTATCCAAACACCACTGCACTACCCTAAACCCTAAAACACTACCCCCAGCACGACTCCCTACACTATCCAAACACCACTGCACTACTCAAAACCCTTAAACACTACCACCAGCACGACCCCCTACACTACACAAACACCACTGTATTGCCCTAACCCCACAAACACTACCCCCAGCATGACCCCCTACACTACCCAAACACCACTGCAATACCCTAAACCCTAAAACACTACTCCCAGCATGACGCCCTAAACTATCCAAACACCACTGCACTACCATAAACCCTAAAACACTACCCCAGCACGACCCCCTACACTACACAATCATGACTGCACTACCTTAAACTCTAAAACACTACCCCCAGCACGACCCCTACACTACACAAACACAACTGCACTACCCTAAACCCTAAAACACTACCCCCAGCGTGACCCCCTACACTACCCAAACACTACTGCACTACCCTAAACCATAAAACCCTACCCCCAGCACAACCCCTACACTAGACAAACACCACTGCACTGCCCTAAACCCTAAAACACTACCCCAGCACGGCCCCCTACACTACACAATCATGACTGCACTACCCTAAACCCGAAATCTACCCCCACTTGACCCCCTAAACTACCCAAACACCACTGCACTACCCTAAAACACGACCCCCTACACTACACAAACACAACTGCACTACCCTAAACTCTAAAACACTACCCCCAGCACGACCCCCTACACCACACAAACACCACTGCACTACCCTAAACCCTAAAACAATACCCCCACCATTACCCCCTACACTACCCAAGCACCACTGCACTACCCTAAAACATGATCCCCTATACTACACAAACACCACTGCACTACCCTAAACCCTAAAACACTACCCCCAGAACGATCCTCTACACTACCTAAACACCACTGCACTACCCTATACCCTAAAACATGACACCCTACACTACACAAACACCACTGCACTACCCTAAATCCTAAACCCCTACTCCAAGATGACCCCCCTACACTACACATGCACCACTGCACTACCCTAAAACCTAAAACACTATCCCGTACACTACACAAACACCACTTCACTTGCCTAAACCCTAACACACTACCCCCAGCATGACCCCCTACACTACACAAACACCACTGCACTACCCTAAGACCTAAAACACTACCCCCAGCATGACCCCTACACTAAACAAACACCACTGCACTGCCCTAAACCCACAAACACTACCCCCAGCATGACCCCGTACACTACCCAAACACCACTGCACTACCATAAGCCCTAAAACACTAACCCAGCATGACCCCTTATACTACACAAACACCACTGCACTAGCCTAAACCCTAAAACACTACACCTGCACAACCCCCTACACTACATAAACATGACAGCACTACCCTAAACCCTAAATCTACCCCCTGCTGGACCTCCTAGACTATCCAAACACCACTGGACTACCCTAAAACGCAACCCCCTACACTACACAAATACAACTGCACTACCCCAAACCCTAAAACACTACCCCCAGGGTGACCCCCTACACTACCCAAACACCACTGCACTACCCTAAACCCTAAAATACTACTCCAGCACAACCCTCTACACTACACAAACACCACTGCTCTACGCTAAACCCCAAAACACTACCCCCAGCATGACCCCCTACACTACACAAACACCACTGCAATACCCTAAACACTTAATCTACCCCCAGCACAAACCCCTACACTACTCAAACACCACTTCACTACCATAAACCCTAAAACACAACCCCAGCATGACCCCCTACACTACACAAACACCACTGCAATACCCTAAACACTAAAACACCACCCCAGCACGACCCCTACAGTACAAAAACACGGCTGCACTACCCTAAACCCTAAAACTACCCCTTGCATGATCCCCTATACTACCCAAACACCACTGCACTACCCTGAACCCTAAAACACTAGGCCCAGATTGACCCCTACACTACCCAAACACCACTGCACTACCCTAAAATCTAAAACACTTATCCAGGACGACCAACTACACTCCCCAAACACCAATGCACTACCCTAAACCCTAAAACACTACCCCAGCACGACTCCCTACACTACCCAAACACCACTGCATTACCCTAAACCATAAATGTATCCCAGCATGACACCCTACACTACCCAAGCTCATACTGCACTGCCCTAAACCCTCAAACACTACCCCCAGCACGACCCCCTACACTATCCAAACACCACTGTACTACTCAAAACCCTAAAACACTACCACCAGCACGACCCCCTACACTACACAAACACCACTGTATTGCCCTAACCCCACAAACACTACCCCCAGCATGACCCCCTACACTACCCAAACACCACTGCACTACCCTAAACCCTAAAACACTACCCCCATCATGACCCCCTAAACTATCCAAACACCACTGCACTACCATAAACCCTAAAACACTACCCCAGCACGACCCCCTACACTACACAATCATGACTGCACTACCCTAAACTCTAAAACACTACCCCCAGCACGACCCCCTACACTACACAAACACAACTGCACTACCCTAAACCCTAAAACACTACCCCCAGCGCGACCCCCTACACTACCCAAACACCACTGCACTACCCTAAACCATAAAATCCTACCCCCAGCACAACCCCTACACTAGACAAACACCACTGCACTGCCCTAAACCCTAAAACGCTACCCCAGCACGAACCCCTACACTACACAATCATGACTGCACTACCCTAAACCCTAAATCTACCCCCGCTTGACCCCCTAAACTACCCAAACACCACTGCACTACCCTAAAACACGACCCCCTACACTACACAAACACAACTGCACTACCCTAAACCCTAAAACACTACCCCCAGAACGACCCTCTACACTACCTAAACACAATTGCACTACCCTAAACCCTAAAACACTACCCCAGCACTATCCCCTATACTACACAAACACCAATGCACTGCCCTTAACCCTAAAACACTACCCCCAGCACAACCCCCTACACTACCCAAACACCACTGCACTTCCCTAAACCCTAAATCTACCCACAGCACTACCCCCTACACTACACAATCACCACTGCACTACCCTAAACCCTAAAACACTCCCCCCAGCACGATCGCCTACACTAAAGAAACACCACTGCACTACCCTAAACCCGAAAACACTACCCCAGCATGAGCCCCTACACTACACAAACACCACTGCACTATCCTAAACCCTAAATTTACCCCCAGCATGACCCTCTACACTACCCAAGCTCCACTGCACTACCCTAAACGCTAAAACACTAGCCCCAGCATGACCCCCTACACCACTCAAACACCACTGCACTCCCCTAAACCCTAAAACACTACCCCCAGCACGACGCCCTACACTACCCAAACACCACTGCACTACCCTAAACCCTAAATCTAACCCAGTACTACCTCTACCCTACAAAAACACAACTGCACTGCCCTAAACTCTAAAATACTACCCCAGCACGACCCCCCACCAAAACCCAAACACCACAGCACTACCCTAAACCCTAAATCTACCAACAACACTACCTCCTACGCTACACAAACACCACTGCACTACCCTAAACCCTAAAACACTACCCCAGCACGACCCCCTACACTGCACAAGCATGAGTGCACTGCCCTAAACCCTAAATGTACCCCCTGCTTAACCCCCTAAACTACCCAAACACCACTGCACTACCCTAAAACACGACCCCCTACACTACACAAACACAACTGCACTACCTAAACCCTAAAACACTACCCCCAGCACGACCCCTAAACTACCCAAACACCACTGCACTACCCTAAAACACGACCCCCTACACTACACAAACACAACTGCACTACCCTAAACCCTAAAACACTACACCCAGCACAACCCCCTACAATACCCAAGCACCACTGCACTACCCTAAACCCTAAATCTACCCACAGCACTACCCCCTACACTACAGAAACCCCACTGCACTACCCTAATCCGGAAAACACTACCCCAGTACGAGCCCCTACACTACACAAACACCACTGCACCACCCTATATCCTAAATCTACCCCCGGCTCGACCCCTACACCACACAAACAGCACTGCACTATCCTAAACCCTAAAACACCACGCGCAGCACGACCACTTACACTACCCAAACACCACTGCACTACCATAAACCCTAAAACACTACCTCAGCACGACCCCCTACACTACAAAAACACCACTGAACTACCCTAAACCCTAAAACCCTACCTCAGCACGACCCACTACACAACACAAACACAAGTACACTTCCCTAAACCCGAAATCTACCCCTGCACGACCCCCTACACTACCCAAACACCACTGCACTACACAAATCCCTAAAACACTACCACCAGCATGACCCAATACACTACCCAAACACCACTGCATTGCCCTAAACCCACAAACACTACCCCCAGCACGACCCCCTACACTACCCCAGTATGACCCCTAAAAAACACAAACACCACTGGAATATCCTAAACCCTAAGACACTACCCCCAGCACGACCCCCTACACTACCCAAACACCACTGCACTACCCTAAACCTGAAAACACTACCCTCAGCACGACCCCTACACTACAGAAACACCACTGCACTACCCTAAACCCTAAAACACTACCCCCAGCACGACCCCCTACACTATCCAAACACCACTGCACTACTCAAAACCCTAAAACACTACCACCAGCACGACCCCCTACACTACACAAACACCACTGTATTGCCCTAACCCCACAAACACTACCCCCAGCATGACCCCCTACACTACCCAAACACCACTGCACTACCCTAAACCCTAAAACACTACCCCCAGCATGACCCCCTAAACTATCCAAACACCACTGCACTACCATAAACCCTAAAACACTACCCCAGCACGACCCCCTACACTACACAATCATGACTGCACTACCCTAAACTCTAAAACACTACCCCCAGCACGACCCCCTACACTACACAAACACAACTGCACTACCCTAAACCCTAAAACACTACCCCCAGCGCGACCCCCTACACTACCCAAATACCACTGCACTACCCTAAACCATAAAACCCTACCCTCAGCACAACCCCTACACTAGACAAACACCACTGCACTGCCCTAAACCCTAAAACACTACCCCAGCACGACCCCCTACACTACACAATCATGACTGCACTACCCTAAACCCTAAATCTACCCCCGCTTGACCCCCTAAACTACCCAAACACCACTGCACTACCCTAAAACACGACCCCTTACACTACACAAACACAACTGCACTACCCGAAACTCTAAAACACTACCCCCAGCACGACCCCCTACACCCCACAAACACCACTGCACTACCCTAAACCCTAAAACAATACCACCACCATTACCCCCTACACTACCCAAGCACCACTGCACTACCCTAAAACATGATCCCCTATACTACACAAACACCACTGCACTACCCTAAACCCTAAAACACTACCCCCAAGAACGACCCTCTACACTACCTAAACACCACTGCACTACCCTATGCCCTAAAACATGACACCCTACACTACACAAACACCACTGCACTACCCTAAATCCTAAACCCCTACTCCAAGATGACCCCCCTACACTACACATACACCACGGCACTACCCTAAAACCTAAAACCCTATCCCGTACACTACACAAACACCACTTCACTTGCCTAAACCCTAAAACACTACCCCCATCATGACCCCCTACACTACACAAACACCACTGCACTGCCCTAAGACCTAAAACACTACCCCCAGCATGACCCCTACACTAAACAAACACCACTGCACTGCCCTAAACCCACAAACACTACCCCCAGCATGACCCCGTACACTACCCAAACACCACTGCACTACCATAAGCCCTAAAACACTAACCCAGCATGACCCCCTATACTACACAAACACCACTGCACTAGCCTAAACCCTAAAACACTACACCTGCACAACCCCCTCCACTACATAAACATGACAGCACTACCCTAAACCCTAAATCTACCCCCTGCTGGACCTCCTAGACTATCCAAACACCACTGGACTACCCTACAACCCAACCCCCTACACTACACAAATACAACTGCACTACCCTAAACCCTAAAACACTACCCCCAGGGCGACCCCCTACACTACCCAAACACCACTGCACTACCCTAAACCCTAAAATACTACTCCAGCACAACCCTCTACACTACACAAACACCACTGCTCTAAACCCCAAAACACTACCCCAGCATGACCCCCTACACTACACAAACACCACTGCAATACCCTAAACACTAAAACACCACCCCAGCACGACCCCTAAAGTACAAAAACACGGCTGCACTACCCTAAACCCTAAATCTACCCCTTGCATGACCCCCTACACTACCCAAACACCACTGCACTACCCTAAACCCTAAAACACTAGGCCCAGATTGACCCCTACACTACCCAAACACCACTGTACTACCCTAAACCCCAAAACACTACCCCCAACATGACCCCCTATACTACACAAACACCACTGCACTACCCTAAAACACGACCCCCTACACTACACAAACAACACTGCACTACCCTAAACTCTCAAACACTACCCCCAGCATGACCCCCTACACTACACAAACACCACTGCATTATTCTAAAACACGAACCCCTACACTACACAAACAACACTGCACTACCCTAAAATCTAAAACACTACCCCCAGGACGACCAACTACACTCCCCAAACACCAATGCACTACCCTAAACCCTAAAACACTACCCCAGCACACCTCCCTACACTACCCAAACACCACTGCATTACCCTAAAACACAACCCCCGACACTACACAAACAGCACTGCACTGCCCTAAACACTAAAACACTACCCCCAGCACAACCCCATACACTACACAAACACCACTGCACTACCCTAAACCGTAAATTTATCCCAGCATGACCCCCTACACTACCCAAGCTCATACTGTACTGCCCTAAACCCTCAAACACTACCCCCAGCACAACCCCCTACACTATCCAAACACCACTGCACTACCCTAAACCCTAAAACACTACCCCCAGCACGACTCCCTACACTATCCAAACACCACTGCACTACTCAAAACCCTTAAACACTACCACCAGCACGACCCCCTACACTACACAAACACCACTGTATTGCCCTAACCCCACAAACACTACCCCCAGCATGACCCCCTACACTACCCAAACACCACTGCAATACCCTAAACCCTAAAACACTACTCCCAGCATGACGCCCTAAACTATCCAAACACCACTGCACTACCATAAACCCTAAAACACTACCCCAGCACGACCCCCTACACTACACAATCATGACTGCACTACCTTAAACTCTAAAACACTACCCCCAGCACGACCCCTACACTACACAAACACAACTGCACTACCCTAAACCCTAAAACACTACCCCCAGCGTGACCCCCTACACTACCCAAACACTACTGCACTACCCTAAAATCTAAAACACTACCCCCAGGACGACCAACTACACTCCCCAAACACCAATGCACTACCCTAAACCCTAAAACACTACCCCAGCACACCTCCCTACACTACCCAAACACCACTGCATTACCCTAAAACACAACCCCGACACTACACAAACAGCACTGCACTGCCCTAAACACTAAAACACTACCCCCAGCACAACCCCATACACTACACAAACACCACTGCACTACCCTAAACCGTAAATTTATCCCAGCATGACCCCCTACACTACCCAAGCTCATACTGTACTGCCCTAAACCCTCAAACACTACCCCCAGCACAACCCCCTACACTATCCAAACACCACTGCACTACCCTAAACCCTAAAACACTACCCCCAGCACGACTCCCTACACTATCCAAACACCACTGCACTACTCAAAACCCTTAAACACTACCACCAGCACGACCCCCTACACTACACAAACACCACTGTATTGCCCTAACCCCACAAACACTACCCCCAGCATGACCCCCTACACTACCCAAACACCACTGCAATACCCTAAACCCTAAAACACTACTCCCAGCATGACGCCCTAAACTATCCAAACACCACTGCACTACCATAAACCCTAAAACACTACCCCAGCACGACCCCCTACACTACACAATCATGACTGCACTACCTTAAACTCTAAAACACTACCCCCAGCACGACCCCTACACTACACAAACACAACTGCACTACCCTAAACCCTAAAACACTACCCCCAGCGTGACCCCCTACACTACCCAAACACTACTGCACTACCCTAAACCATAAAACCCTACCCCCAGCACAACCCCTACACTAGACAAACACCACTGCACTGCCCTAAACCCTAAAACACTACCCCAGCACGGCCCCCTACACTACACAATCATGACTGCACTACCCTAAACCCGAAATCTACCCCCACTTGACCCCCTAAACTACCCAAACACCACTGCACTACCCTAAAACACGACCCCCTACACTACACAAACACAACTGCACTACCCTAAACTCTAAAACACTACCCCCAGCACGACCCCCTACACCACACAAACACCACTGCACTACCCTAAACCCTAAAACAATACCCCCACCATTACCCCCTACACTACCCAAGCACCACTGCACTACCCTAAAACATGATCCCCTATACTACACAAACACCACTGCACTACCCTAAACCCTAAAACACTACCCCCAGAACGATCCTCTACACTACCTAAACACCACTGCACTACCCTATACCCTAAAACATGACACCCTACACTACACAAACACCACTGCACTACCCTAAATCCTAAACCCCTACTCCAAGATGACCCCCCTACACTACACATACACCACTGCACTACCCTAAAACCTAAAACACTATCCCGTACACTACACAAACACCACTTCACTTGCCTAAACCCTAACACACTACCCCCAGCATGACCCCCTACACTACACAAACACCACTGCACTACCCTAAGACCTAAAACACTACCCCCAGCATGACCCCTACACTAAACAAACACCAGTGCACTGCCCTAAACCCACAAACACTACCCCCAGCATGACCCCGTACACTACCCAAACACCACTGCACTACCATAAGCCCTAAAACACTAACCCAGCATGACCCCTTATACTACACAAACACCACTGCACTAGCCTAAACCCTAAAACACTACACCTGCACAACCCCCTACACTACATAAACATGACAGCACTACCCTAAACCCTAAATCTACCCCCTGCTGGACCTCCTAGACTATCCAAACACCACTGGACTACCCTAAAACGCAACCCCCTACACTACACAAATACAACTGCACTACCCCAAACCCTAAAACACTACCCCCAGGGTGACCCCCTACACTACCCAAACACCACTGCACTACCCTAAACCCTAAAATACTACTCCAGCACAACCCTCTACACTACACAAACACCACTGCTCTACGCTAAACCCCAAAACACTACCCCCAGCATGACCCCCTACACTACACAAACACCACTGCAATACCCTAAACACTTAATCTACCCCCAGCACAAACCCCTACACTACTCAAACACCACTTCACTACCATAAACCCTAAAACACAACCCCAGCATGACCCCCTACACTACACAAACACCACTGCAATACCCTAAACACTAAAACACCACCCCAGCACGACCCCTACAGTACAAAAACACGGCTGCACTACCCTAAACCCTAAAACTACCCCTTGCATGATCCCCTATACTACCCAAACACCACTGCACTACCCTGAACCCTAAAACACTAGGCCCAGATTGACCCCTACACTACCCAAACACCACTGCACTACCCTAAAATCTAAAACACTTATCCAGGACGACCAACTACACTCCCCAAACACCAATGCACTACCCTAAACCCTAAAACACTACCCCAGCACGACTCCCTACACTACCCAAACACCACTGCATTACCCTAAACCATAAATGTATCCCAGCATGACACCCTACACTACCCAAGCTCATACTGCACTGCCCTAAACCCTCAAACACTACCCCCAGCACGACCCCCTACACTATCCAAACACCACTGTACTACTCAAAACCCTAAAACACTACCACCAGCACGACCCCCTACACTACACAAACACCACTGTATTGCCCTAACCCCACAAACACTACCCCCAGCATGACCCCCTACACTACCCAAACACCACTGCACTACCCTAAACCCTAAAACACTACCCCCATCATGACCCCCTAAACTATCCAAACACCACTGCACTACCATAAACCCTAAAACACTACCCCAGCACGACCCCCTACACTACACAATCATGACTGCACTACCCTAAACTCTAAAACACTACCCCCAGCACGACCCCCTGCACTACACAAACACAACTGCACTACCCTAAACCCTAAAACACTACCCCCAGCGCGACCCCCTACACTACCAAAACACCACTGCACTACCCTAAACCATAAAATCCTACCCCCAGCACAACCCCTACACTAGACAAACACCACTGCACTGCCCTAAACCCTAAAACGCTACCCCAGCACGAACCCCTACACTACACAATCATGACTGCACTACCCTAAACCCTAAATCTACCCCCGCTTGACCCCCTAAACTACCCAAACACCACTGCACTACCCTAAAACACGACCCCCTACACTACACAAACACAACTGCACTACCCTAAACTCTAAAACACTACCCCCAGCACGACCCCCTACACCACACAAACACCACTGCACTACCCTAAACCCTAAAACAATACCCCCACCATTACCCCCTACACTACCCAAGCACCACTGCACTACCCTAAAACATGATCCCCTATACTACACAAACACCACTGCACTACCCTAAACCCTAAAACACTACCCCCAGAACGACCCTCTACACTACCTAAACACCATTGCACTACCCTATACCCTAAAACATGACACCCTACACTACACAAACACCACTGCACTACCCTAAAACCTAAAACACTATCCCGTACACTACACAAACACCACTTCACTTGACTAAACCCTAAAACACTACCCCAGCATGACCCCCTACACTACACAAACACCACTGCACTACCCTAAAACCTAAAACACTACCCCCAGCATGACCCCTACACTAAACAAACACCACTGCACTGCCCTAAACCCACAAACACTACCCCCAGCATGACCCCGTACACGACCCAAACACCACTGCACTACCATAAGCCCTAAAACACTAACCCAGCATGACCCCTATACTACACAAACACCACTGCACTAGCCTAAACCCTAAAACACTACACCTGCACAACCCCCTACATTACATAAACATGACAGCACTACCCTAAACCCTAAATCTACCCCCTGCTGGACCTCCTAGACTATCCAAACACCACTGGGCTACCCTAAAACGCAACCCCCTACACTACACAAATACAACTGCACTACCCTAAACCCTAAAACACTACCCCCAGGGCGACCCCCTCCACTACCCAAACACCACTGCACTACCCTAAACCCTAAAATACTACTCCAGCACAACCCTCTACACTACACAAAAACCACTGCTCTACGCTAAACCCCAAAACACTACCCCCAGCATGACCCCCTCCACTACACAAACACCACTGCAATACCCTAAACACTTAATCTACCCCCAGCACAAACCCCTGCAGTACTCAAACACCACTTCACTACCATAAACCCTAAAACACTACCCCAGCATGACCCCCTACACTACACAAACACCACTGCAATACCCTAAACACTAAAACACCACCCCATCACGACCCCTAAAGTACAAAAACACGGCTGCACTACCCTAAACCCTAAATCTATCCCTTGCATGACCCCCTACACTACCCAAACACCACTGCACTGCCCTAAACCCTAAAACACTAGGCCCAGATTGACCCCTACACTACCCAAACACGACTGTACTACCCTAAACCCCAAAACACTACCCCCAACATGACCCCCTATACTACACAAACACCACTGCACTACCCTAAAACACGACCCCCTACACTACACAAACAACACTGCACTACCCTAAACTCTCAAACACCATCCCCAGCATGACCCCCTACACTACACAAACACCACTGCACTACCCTAAACTCTAAATCTACCCCAGTATGACCCCTAAAAAACACAAACACCACTGGAATATCCTAAACCCTAAGACACTACCCCCAGCACGACCCCCTACACTACAGAAACACCACTGCACTACCCTAAACCCTAAAACACTACCCCCAGCACGACCCCCTACACTACGCAAACACCACTGCACTACCCTAAACCCTAAAACACTACCCCAGTACGTCTCCCTACACTACCCAAACACCACTGCATTATTCTAAAACACGAACCCCTACACTACACAAACAACACTGCACTACCCTAAAATCTAAAACACTACCCCCAGGACGACCAACTACACTCCCCAAACACCAATGCACTACCCTAAACCCTAAAACACTACCCCAGCACGACTCCCTACACTACCCAAACACCACTGCATTACCCTAAAACACAACCCCCGACACTACACAAACAGCACTGCACTGCCCTAAACACTAAAACACTACCCCCAGCACAACCCCATACACTACACAAACACCACTGCACTACCCTAAACCGTAAATTTATCCCAGCATGACCCCCTACACTACCGAAGCTCATACTGCACTGCCCTAAACCCTCAAACACTACCCCCAGCACAACCCCCTACACTATCCAAACACCACTGCACTGCCCTAAACCCTAAAACACTACCCCAGCACGACCCCCTACACTACACAATCATGACTGCACTACCCTAAACCCTAAATCTACCCCCGCTTGACCCCCTAAACTACCCAAACACCACTGCACTACCCTAAAACACGACCCCCTACACTACACAAACACAACTGCACTACCCTAAACTCTAAAACACTACCCCCAGCACGACCCCCTACACCACACAAACACCACTGCACTACCCTAAACCCTAAAACAATACCCCCACCATTACCCCCTACACTACCCAAGCACCACTGCACTACCCTAAAACATGATCCCCTATACTACACAAACACCACTGCACTACCCTAAACCCTAAAACACTACCCCCCAGAACGACCCTCTACACTACCTAAACACCACTGCACTATCCTATACCCTAAAACATGACACCCTACACTACACAAACACCACTGCACTACCCTAAATCCTAAACCCCTACTCCAAGATGACCCCCTACACTACACATACACCACTGCACTACCCTAAAACCTAAAACACTATCCCGTACACTACACAAACACCACTTCACTTGCCTAAACCCAATAACACTACCCCAGCATGACCCCCTACACTACACAAACACCACTGCACTACCCTAAAACCTAAAACACTACCCCCAGCATGACCCCTACACTAAACAAACACCACTGCACTGCCCTAAACCCACAAACACTACCCCCAGCATGAACCCGTACACGACCCAAACACCACTGCACTACCATAAGCCCTAAAACACTAACCCAGCATGACCCCTATACTACACAAACACCACTGCACTAGCCTAAACCCTAAAACACTACACCTGCACAACCCCCTACACTACATAAACATGACAGCACTACCCTAAACCCTAAATATACCCCCTGCTGGACCTCCTAGACTATCCAAACACCACTGGACTACCCTAAAATGCAACCCCCTACACTACAAAAATACAACTGCACTACCCTAAACCCTAAAACACTACCCCCAGGGCGACCCCCTACACTACCCAAACTCCACTGCACTACCCTAAACCCTAAAATACTACTCCAGCACAACCCTCTACACTACACAAAAACCACTGCTCTACGCTAAACCCCAAAACACTACCCCCAGCATGACCCCCTACACTACACAAACACCACTGCAATACCCTAAACACTTAATCTACCCCCAGCACAAACCCCTACACTACTCAAACACCACTTCACTACCATAAACCCTAAAACACTACCCCAGCATGACCCCCTACACTACACAAACACCACTGCAATACCCTAAACACTAAAACACCACCCCATCACGACCCCTACAGTACAAAAACACGGCTGCACTACCCTAAACCCTAAATCTACCCCTTGCATGACCCCCTACACTACACAAACACCACTGCACTACCCTAAACTCTAAATCTACCCCAGTATGACCCCTAAAAAACACAAACACCACTGGAATATCCTAAACCCTAAGACACTACCCCCAACATGACCCCCTATACTACACAAACACCACTGCACTACCCTAAAACACGACCCCCTACACTACACAAACAACACTGCACTACCCTAAACTCTCAAACACTACCCCCAGCATGACCCCCTACACTACACAAACACCACTGCACTACCCTAAACTCTAAATCTACCCCAGTATGACCCCTAAAAAACACAAACACCACTGGAATATCCTAAACCCTAAGACACTACCCCCAGCACGACCCCCTACACTACAGAAACACCACTGTACTACCCTAAACCCTAAAACACTACCCCCAGCACGACCCCCTACACTACGCAAACACCACTGCACTACCCTAAACCCTAAAACACTACCCCAGTACGTCTCCCTACACTACCCAAACACCACTGCATTATTCTAAAACACGAACCCCTACACTACACAAACAACACTGCACTACCCTAAAATCTAAAACACTACCCCCAGGACGACCAACTACACTCCCCAAACACCAATGCACTACCCTAAACCCTAAAACACTACCCCAGCACGACTCCCTACACTACCCAAACACCACTGCATTACCCTAAAACACAACCCCCGACACTACACAAACAGCACTGCACTGCCCTAAACACTAAAACACTACCCCCAGCACAACCCCATACACTACACAAACACCACTGCACTACCCTAAACCGTAAATTTATCCCAGCATGACCCCCTACACTACCCAAGCTCATACTGCACTGCCCTAAACCCTCAAACACTACCCCCAGCACAACCCCCTACACTATCCAAACACCACTGCACTACCCTAATCCCTAAAATACTACCCCCAGAACGACCCTCTGCACTACCTAAACACAATTGCACTACCCTAATCCCTAAAATACTACCCCCAGCACGACCCCCTACAGTACACAAACACGAATGCACTACCCTAAACCCTTAAACACTACCCCCAACATGACCCCCTACACTACACAAACACAACTGCACTACCCTAAACCCTAAAACACTACCCCCAGCGCGACCCCCTACACTACCCAAACACCACTGCACTACCCTAAACCATAAAACCCTACCCCCAGCACAACCCCTACACTAGACAAACACCACTGCACTGCCCTAAACCCTAAAACACTACCCCAGCACGACCCCATACACTACACAATCATGACTGCACTACCCTAAACCCTAAATCTACCCCCGCTTGACCCCCTAAACTACCCAAACACCACTGCACTACCCTAAAACACGACCCCCTACACTACACAAACACAACTGCACTACCCTAAACTCTAAAACACTACCCCCAGCACGACCCCCTACACCACACAAACACCACTGCACTACCCTAAACCCTAAAACAATACCCCCACCATTACCCCCTACACTACCCAAGCACCACTGCACTACCCTAAAACATGATCCCCTATACTACACAAACACCACTGCACTACCCTAAACCCTAAAACACTACCCCCCAGAACGACCCTCTACACTACCTAAACACCACTGCACTACCCTATACCCTAAAACATGACACCCTACACTACACAAACACCACTGCACTACCCTAAATCCTAAACCCCTACTCCAAGATGACCCCCTACACTACACATACACCACTGCACTACCCTAAAACCTAAAACACTATCCCGTACACTACACAAACACCACTTCACTTGCCTAAACCCAATAACACTACCCCAGCATGACCCCCTACACTACACAAACACCACTGCACTACCCTAAAACCTAAAACACTACCCCCAGCATGACCCCTACACTAAACAAACACCACTGCACTGCCCTAAACCCACAAACACTACCTCCAGCATGAACCCGTACACGACCCAAACACCACTGCACTACCATAAGCCCTAAAACACTAACCCAGCATGACCCCTATACTACACAAACACCACTGCACTAGCCTAAACCCTAAAACACTACACCTGCACAACCCCCTACACTACATAAACATGACAGCACTACCCTAAACCCTAAATATACCCCCTGCTGGACCTCCTAGACTATCCAAACACCATTGGACTACCCTAAAACGCAACCCCCTACACTACAAAAATACAACTGCACTACCCTAAACCCTAAAACACTACCCCCAGGGCGACCCCCTACACTACCCAAACTCCACTGCACTACCCTAAACCCTAAAATACTACTCCAGCACAACCCTCTACACTACACAAAAACCACTGCTCTACGCTAAACCCCAAAACACTACCCTCAGCATGACCCCCTACACTACACAAACACCACTGCAATACCCTAAACACTTAATCTACCCCCAGCACAAACCCCTACACTACTCAAACACCACTTCACTACCATAAACCCTAAAACACTACCCCAGCATGACCCCCTACACTACACAAACACCACTGCAATACCCTAAACACTAAAACACCACCCCATCACGACCCCTACAGTACAAAAACACCACTGCACTACCCTAAACTCTAAATCTACCCCAGTATGACCCCTAAAAAACACAAACACCACTGGAATATCCTAAACCCTAAGACACTACCCCCAGCACGACCCCCTACACTACAGAAACACCACTGCACTACCCTAAACCCTAAAACACTACCCCCAGCACGACCCCCTACACTACGCAAACACCACTGCACTACCCTAAACCCTAAAACACTACCCCAGTACGTCTCCCTACACTACCCAAACACCACTGCATTATTCTAAAACACGAACCCCTACACTACACAAACAACACTGCACTACCCTAAAATCAAAAAAACTGCCCCCAGGACGACCAACTACACTCCCCAAACACCAATGCACTACCCTAAACCCTAAAACACTACCCCAGCATGACTCCCTACACTACCCAAACACCACTGCATTACCCTAAGACACAACCCCCGACACTACACAAACAGCACTGCACTGCCCTAAACACTAAAACACTACCCCCAGCACAACCCCATACACTACACAAACACCACTGCACTACCCTAAACCGTAAATTTATCCCAGCATGACCCCCTACACTACCCAAGCTCATACTGCACTGCCCTAAACCCTCAAACACTACCCCCAGCACAACCCCCTACACTATCCAAACACCACTGCACTACCCTAATCCTTAAAATACTACCCCCAGAACGACCCTCTGCACTACCTAAACACAATTGCACTACCCTAATCCCTAAAATACTACCCCCAGCACGACCCCCTACAGTACACAAACACGAATGCACTACCCTAAACCCTTAAACACTACCCTCAGCATGACCCCCTACACTACCCAAACACCACTGCACTACCCTAAACCCTAAAACACCACACCCATCTTGACTCCCTACACTACCCAAACACTACTGCACTACCCTAAAACACGACCCCCAACTCTTCACAAACAACACTGCACTGCCCTAAACCCTAAAACACTACCCCCCAGAACGACCCTCTACACTACCTAAACACCACTGCACTACCCTAATCCCTAAAATACTACCCCCAGAACGACCCCCTACACTACCAAAACACCACTGCACTACCCTATACCCTAAAACATGACACCCTACACTACACAAACACCACTGCAATACCCTAAACCCTAAACCCCTATTCCAAGATGACCCCCTACACTACACATACACCACTGCACTAACCTAAAACCTAAAACACTAACCCCTACACTACACAAACACCACTTCACTTGCCTAAACCCTAAAACACTACCCACAGCACGACCATCTACGCTACCCAAACACCACTGCACTACCCTAAACCCTAAAACACTACCCCAGCATGACCCCCTACACTGCAGAAACACCACTGCACTACCCTAAACCCTAAAACACTACCCACAGCATGGCCATCTACGCTACCCAAACACCACTGTACTACCTTAAACCCTAAAACACTACCCCAGCACGACCCCCCACACTACGCAAACACCACTGCACTACCCTAAACCCTAAAACACTACCCCAGCACGACTCCCTACACTACCCAAACACCACTGCATTACCCTAAAACACAACCCCCTACACTACACAAACAGCACTGCACTGCCCTAAACACTAAAACACTACCCCCAGCACAACCCCACACACTACAGAAACACCACTGCACTACCCTAAACCGTAAATTTACCCCAGCATCACCCCCTACACTACCCAAGCTCCACTGCACTGCCCTAAACCCTCAAACACTACCCCAGCACAACCCCCTACACTATCCAAACAACACTGCACTACACTAATCCCTAAAATACTACCCCCAGCACAACACCCTACAGTACACAAACACCACTGCACTACCCTAAACCCTTAAACACTACCCTCAGCATGACCCCCTACACTTCCCAAACACCACTGCACTACCCTAAACCCTAAAACACCACACCCATCTTGACTCCCTACACTACCCAAACACCACTGCACTACCCTAAAACACGACCCCAACACTTCACAAACACTGCACTACCCTAAACCCTAAAACACTACCCCCCAGAACGACCCTCTACACTACCTAAACACAATTGCACTACCCTAAACCCTAAAACACTACCCCCAGCACAACCCCTACACTATCCAAACACCACTGCACTACCCTAAACCCTTAAACACTACCCTCAGCATGACCCCCTACACTTCCCAAACACCACTGCACTACCCTAAACCCTGAAACACCACACCCATCTTGACTCCCTACACTACCCAAACACCACTGCACTACCCTAAAACACGACCCCAACACTTCACAAACACTGCACTACCCTAAACCTTAAAACACTACCCCCCGGAACGACCCTCTACACTACCTAAACACAATTGCACTACCCTAAACCCTAAAACACTACCCCCAGCACAACCCCTACACTATCCAAACACCACTGCACTACCCTAAACCCTTAAACACTACCCTCAGCATGACCCCCTACACTACCCAAACACCACTGCACTACCCTAAACCCTAAAACACCACACACATCTTGACTCCCTACACTACCCAAACACCACTGCACTACCCTAAAACACGACCCCAACACTTCACAAACACTGCACTACCCTAAACCCTAAAACACTACCCCCCAGAACGACCCTCTACACTACCTAAACACAATTGCACTACCCTAAACCCTAAAACACTACCCCCAGCACAACCCCTACACTACACAAACACCACTGCACTGCCCTAAACCCTAAAACACTACCCCAGCATGACCCCCTACACTACACAATCATGACTGCACTACCCTAAACCCTAAATCTACCCCTGCTTGACCCCCTAAACAACCCAAACACCACTGCACTACCCTAAACTCTAAAACACTACCTCCAGCACAACCCCTACACTACACAAACACCACTGCACTGCCCTAAACCCTAAAACACTACCCCACCATGACCCCCTACACTACACAATCATGACTGCACTACCCTAAACCCTAAATCTACCCCTGCTTGACCCCCTACACTACACAAACACAACTGCACTACCCTAAACTCTAAAACACTACCCCCAGCACGACCCCCTACACCACACAAACACCACTGCACTACCCTAAACCCTAAAACAATACCCCCACCATGACCCCCTACACTACCCAAGCACCACTGCACTACCCTTAAACATGATCCCCTATACTACACAAACACCACTGCACTACCCTAAACCCTAAAACACTACCCTCAGAACAGCCCTCTACACTACCTAAACACCACTGCACTACCCTATACCCTAAAACATGACACCCTACACTACACAAACACCACTGCACTACCCTAAATCCTAAACCCCTACTCCAAGATGACCCCCCTACACTACACATACACCACTGCACTACCCTAAAACCTAAAACACTACCCCGTACACTACACAAACACCACTTAACT
Organism: Triturus cristatus; assembly: GCF_964204655.1. NCBI lineage: Eukaryota > Metazoa > Chordata > Amphibia > Caudata > Salamandridae > Triturus > Triturus cristatus. The sequence goes on along the minus strand of NC_140579.1, from coordinate 1,196,925,541 downwards.
TGCCTAAACCCTAAGACACTAGGCCCAGCATGACCCCCTACACTACACAAACACCACTGCACTACCCTAAGCCCTAAAACACTACCCCCAGCATGACCCCTACACTAAACAAACACCACTGCACTGCCCTAAACCCACAAACACTACCCCCAGCATGACCCGTACACTACCCAAACACCACTGCACTACCATAAGCCCTAAAACACTAACCCAGCATGACCCCCTATACTACACAAACACCACTGCACTACCTTAAACCCTAAAACACTACACCTGCACAACCCCACACACAACATAAACATGACAGCACTACTCTAAACCCTAAATCTACCACCTGATGGACCCCCTACAATACCCAAACACCACTGCACTACCCTAAACCCTAAAACACTACCCCCAGCACGACCCCCTACACTACCCAAACACAACTGCACTACCCTAAACCCTAAAATACTACTCCAGCACAACCCTCTACACTACACAAACACCACTGCTCTACGCTAAACCCCAAAACACTACCCCCAGCACGAACCCCTACATTACTCAAATACCACTTCACTACCATAAACCCTAAAACACTACCCCAGCATGACCCCCTACACTACACAAACACCACTGTAATACCCTAAACACTAAAACACTAACCCAGCACAACCCCTACTCTACAAAAACACGGCTGCACTACCCTAAACCCTAAATCTACCCCCTGCATGACCCCCTACACTACCCAAACACCACTGCACTACACTAAACCCTAAAACACTATGCCTAGATTGACCCCTACACTACCCAAACACAACTGCACTACCCTAAACCCCAAAACACTACCCCCAGCATTACCCCTACACTACACTAACACCTCTGCACTACCCTAAAACACGACCCCCTACACTACACAAACAACACTGCACTAGCCTAAACTTTTAAACACTACCCCCAGCATGACCCCCTACACTACACAAACACCACTGCACTACCCTAAGCTCTAAATCTACCCCAGTATGACCCCTAAACTACACAAACACCACTGGAATATCCTAAACCCTAAAATACTATCCCCAGCACGACCCCCTACACTACCCAAACACCACTGCACTACCCTAAACCTGAAAACACTACCCTCAGCATGACCCCTACACTACAGAAACACCACTGCACTACCTTCAACCGTAAAACACTACCCCCAGCACGACCCCCTACACTACGCAAACACCACTGCACTACCCTAAACCCTAAAACACTACCCCAGTACGTCTCCCTACACTACCCAAACACCACTGCATTATTCTAAAACACGAACCCCTACACTACACAAACAACACTGCACTACCCTAAACTCTAAATCTACCCCAGTATGACCCCTAAACTACACAAACACCACTGGAATATCCTAAACCCTAAAATACTATCCCCAGCACGACCCCCTACACTACCCAAACACCACTGCACTACCCTAAACCTGAAAACACTACCCTCAGCATGACCCCTACACTACAGAAACACCACTGCACTACCTTCAACCGTAAAACACTACCCCCAGCACGACCCCCTACACTACGCAAACACCACTGCACTACCCTAAACCCTAAAACACTACCCCAGTACGTCTCCCTACACTACCAAAACACCACTGCATTACCCTAAAACACAAACACCTACACTACACAAACAACACTGCACTACCCTAAAATCTAAAACACTACCCCCAGGACGACCCCCTACACTACACAAACAGCACTGCACTACCGTAAACACTATAACACTACCCCCAGCACCACCCACTACACTACACAAACACCACTGCAGTACCCAAAACCCAAAATTTACCCCAGCACAACCCCCTACACTACCCAAGCTCCACTGCGCTACCCTAAACCCTCAAACACTACCCCCAGCACAACTCCCTACACTATCCAAACACCACTGCACTACCCTAATCCCTAAAATACTACCCCCAGCACAACCCCCTACAGTACACAAACAACACTGCACTACCCTAAACCCTTAAACACTACCCTCAGCATGACCCCCTACACTACACAAACACCACTGCACTACCCTAAACCCTAAAAACCACCCCCAGCTTGACTCCCTACACTACCCAAACACCACTGCACTACCCTAAAACACGACCCCCAACACTTCACAAACAACACAGCACTACCCTAAACCCTAAAACACTACCCCCAGCATGACCCCCTACACTTCACAAACACCACTGCACTACCCAAAACCCTAAAACAATACCCCCCAGAACGACCCTCTACACTACCTAAACACCACTGCACTATCCTATACCCTAAAACATGACACCCTACACTACACAAACACCACTGCACTACCCTAAACCCTAAACCCATCTCCAAGACGAACCCCTACACTACACATACACCACTGCACTACCCTAAAACCTAAAACACTACCCCCTACACTACCCAAACACCACTGCACTACCCTAAACCCTAAAACACCACTCCCAGCTTGACTCCCTACACGACCCAAACACCACTGCACTACCCTACAACACGACCCCCAACACTTCACAAACAACACAGCACTACCCTAAACCCTAAAACACTACCCCCAGCATGACCCCCTACACTTCACAAACACCACTGCACTACCCTAAACCCTAAAACACTACCCTCAGAACAGCCCTCTACACTACCTAAACACCACTGCACTACCCTATACCCTAAAACATGACACCCTACACTACACAAACACCACTGCACTACCCTAAATCCTAAACCCCTACTCCAAGATGACCCCCCTACACTACATATACACCACTGCACTACCCTAAAACCTAAAACACTACCCCGTACACTACACAAACACCACTTAACTTGCCTAAACCCTAAGACACTACGCCCAGCATGACCCCCTACACTACACAAACACCACTGCACTACCCTAAGCCCTAAAACACTACCCCCAGCATGACCCCTACACTAAACAAACACCACTGCACTGCCCTAAACCCACAAACACTACCCCCAGCATGACCCGTACACCACCCAAACACCACTGCACTACCATAAGCCCTAAAACACTAACCCAGCATGACCCCCTATACTACACAAACACCACTGCACTACCTTAAACCCTAAAACACTACACCTGCACAACCCCCTACACAACATAAACATGACAGCACTACTCTAAACCCTAAATCTACCACCTGATGGACCCCCTACAATACCCAAACACCACTGCACTACCCTAAACCCTAAAACACTACCCCCAGCACGACCCCCTACACTACCCAAACACAACTGCACTACCCTAAACCCTAAAATACTACTCCAGCACAACCCTCTACACTACACAAACACCACTGCTCTACGCTAAACCCCAAAATACTACCCCCAGCACGAACCCCTACATTACTCAAACACCACTTCACTACCATAAACCCTAAAACACTACCCCAGCATGACCCCCTACACTACACAAACACCACTGTAATACCCTAAACACTAAAACACTAACCCAGCACATCCCCTACTCTACAAAAACACGGCTGCACTACCCTAAACCCTAAATCTACCCCCTGCATGACCCCCTACACTACCCAAACACCACTGCACTACACTAAACCCTAAAACACTATGCCTAGATTGACCCCTACACTACCCAAACACAACTGCACTACCCTAAACCCCAAAACACTACCCCCAGCATTACCCCCTACACTACACTAACACCTCTGCACTACCCTAAAACACGACCCCCTACACTACACAAACAACACTGCACTAGCCTAAACTTTTAAACACTACCCCCAGCATGACCCCCTACACTACACAAACACCACTGCACTACCCTAAACTCTAAATCTACCCCAGTATGACCCCTAAACTACACAATCACCACTGGAATATCCTAAACCCTAAAATACTATCCCCAGCACGACCCCCTACACTACCCAAACACCACTGCACTACCCTAAACCTGAAAAAACTACCCTCAGCATGACCCCTACACTACAGAAACACCACTGCACTACCTTCAACCGTAAAACACTACCCCCAGCACGACCCCCTACACTACGCAAACACCACTGCACTACCCTAAACCCTAAAACACTACCCCAGTACGTCTCCCTACACTACCAAAACACCACTGCATTACCCTAAAACACAAACACCTACACTACACAAACAACACTGCACTACCCTAAAATCTAAAACACTACCCCCAGGACGACCCCCTACACTACACAAACAGCACTGCACTACCGTAAACACTATAACACTACCCCCAGCACCACCCACTACACTACACAAACACCACTGCAGTACCCAAAACCCAAAATTTACCCCAGCACAACCCCCTACACTACCCAAGCTCCACTGCGCTACCCTAAACCCTCAAACACTACCCCCAGCACAACTCCCTACACTATCCAAACACCACTGCACTACCCTAATCCCTAAAATACTACCCCCAGCACAACCCCCTACAGTACACAAACAACACTGCACTACCCTAAACCCTTAAACACTACCCTCAGCATGACCCCCTACACTACACAAACACCACTGCACTACCCTAAACCCTAAAAACCACCCCCAGCTTGACTCCCTACACTACCCAAACACCACTGCACTACCCTAAAACACGACCCCCAACACTTCACAAACAACACAGCACTACCCTAAACCCTAAAACACTACCCCCAGCATGACCCCCTACACTTCACAAACACCACTGCACTACCCAAAACCCTAAAACAATACCCCCCAGAACGACCCTCTACACTACCTAAACACCACTGCACTATCCTATACCCTAAAACATGACACCCTACACTACACAAACACCACTGCACTACCCTAAACCCTAAACCCATCTCCAAGACGAACCCCTACACTACACATACACCACTGCACTACCCTAAAACCTAAAACACTACCCTCTACACTACCCAAACACCACTGCACTACCCTAAACCCTAAAACACCACCCCCAGCTTGACTCCCTACACGACCCAAACACCACTGCACTACCCTAAAACACGACCCCCAACACTTCACAAACAACACAGCACTACCCTAAACCCTAAAACACTACCCCCAGCATGACCCCCTACACTTCACAAACACCACTGCTCTACCCAAAACCCTAAAACAATACCCCCCAGAACGACCCTCTACACTACCTAAACACCACTGCACTATCCTATACCCTAAAACATGACACCCTACACTACACAAACAGCACTGCACTGCCCTAAACACTAAACCCATCTCCAAGACGAACCCCTACACTACACATACACCACTGCACTGCCCTAAAACCTAAAACACTACCCCCTACACTACACAAACACCACTTCACTTGCCTAAACCCTAAACACTACCCCCAGCATGACCCCCTACACTACACAAACACCACTGCACTACCCTAAACCCTAAAACAATACCCCCACCATGACCCCCTACACTACCCAAGCACCACTGCACTACCCTAAAACATGATCCCCTATACTTCCCAAACACCACTACACTACCCTAAACCCTAAAACACCACACCCATCTTGACTCCCTACACTACCCAAACACCACTGCACTACCCTAAAACACGACCCCAACACTTCACAAACACTGCACTACCCTAAACCCTAAAACACTACCCCCCGGAACGACCCTCTAAACTACCTAAACACAATTGCACTACCCTAAACCCTAAAACACTACCCCCAGCACAACCCCTACACTATCCAAACACCACTGCACTACCCTAAACCCTTAAACACTACCCTCAGCATGACCCCCTACACTACCCAAACACCACTGCACTACCCTAAACCCTAAAACACCACACACATCTTGACTCCCTACACTACCCAAACACCACTGCACTACCCTAAAACACGACCCCAACACTTCACAAACACTGCACTACCCTAAACCCTAAAACACTATCCCCCAGAACGACCCTCTACACTACCTAAACACAATTGCACTACCCTAAAACCTAAAACACTACCCCCAGCACAACCCCTACACTACACAAACACCACTGCACTGCCTTAAACCCTATAACACTACCCCAGCATGACCCCCTACACTACACAATCATGACTGCACTACCCTAAACTCTAAATCTACCCCTGCTTGACCCCCTAAACAACCCAAACACCACTGCACTACCCTAAAACACGACCCCCTACACTACACAAACACAACTGCACTACCCTAAACTCTAAAACACTACCCCCAGCACGACCCCCTACACCACACAAACACCACTGCACTACCCTAAACCCTAAAACAATACCCCCACCATGACCCCCTACACTACCCAAGCACCACTGCACTACCCTAAAACATGATCCTCTATACTACACAAACACCACTGCACTACCCTAAACCCTAAAACACTACCCTCAGAACGGCCCTCTACACTACCTAAACACCACTGCACTACCCTATACCCTAAAACATGACACCCTACACTACACAAACACCACTGCACTACCTTAAATCCTAAACCCCTACTCCAAGATGACCCCCCTACACTACACATACACCACTGCACTACCCTAAGCCCTAAAACACTACCCCCAGCATGACCCCTACACTAAACAAACACCACTGCACTGCCCTAAACCCACAAACACTACCCCCAGCATGACCCGTACACTACCCAAACACCACTGCACTACCATAAGCCCTAAAACACTAACCCAGCATGACCCCCTATACTACACAAACACCACTGCACTACCTTAAACCCTAAAACACTACACCTGCACAACCCCCTACACAACATAAACATGACAGCACTACTCTAAACCCTAAATCTACCACCTGATGAACCCCCTACAATACCCAAACACCACTGCACTACCCTAAACCCTAAAACACTACCCCCAGCGCGACCCCCTACACTACCCAAACACAACTGCACTACCCTAAACCCTAAAATACTACTCCAGCACAACCCTCTACACTACACAAACACCACTGCTCTACGCTAAACCCCAAAACACTACCCCAGCACGAACCCCTACATTACTCAAACACCACTTCACTACCATAAACCCTAAAACACTACCCCAGCATGACCCCCTACACTACACAAACACCACTGTAATACCCTAAACACTAAAACACTAACCCAGCACAACCCCTACTCTACAAAAACACGGCTGCACTACCCTAAACCCTAAATCTACCCCCTGCATGACCCCCTACACTACCCAAACACCACTGCACTACACTAAACCCTAAAACACTATGCCTAGATTGACCCCTATACTACCCAAACACCACTGCACTACCCTAAACCCCAAAACAATACCCCCAGCATTACCCCCTACACTACACTAACACCTCTGCACTACCCTAAAACACGACCCCCTACACTACACAAACAACACTGCACTAGCCTAAACTTTTAAACACTACCCCCAGCATGACCCCCTACACTACACAAACACCACTGCACTACCCTAAACTCTAAATCTACCCCAGTATGACCCCTAAACTACACAAACACCACTGGAATATCCTAAACCCTAAAATACTATCCCCAGAACGACCCCCTACACTAACCAAACACCACTGCACTACCCTAAACCTGAAAACACTACCCTCAGCATGACCCCTACACTACAGAAACACCACTGCACTACCTTCAACCGTAAAACACTACCCCAGCACGACCCCCTACACTACGCAAACACCACTGCACTACCCTAAACCCTAAAACACTACCCCAGTACGTCTCCCTACACTACCAAAACACCACTGCATTACCCTAAAACACAAACACCTACACTACACAAACAACACTGCACTACCCTAAAATCTAAAACACTACCCCCAGGACGACCCCCTACACTACACAAACAGCACTGCACTACCGTAAACACTATAACACTACCCCCAGCACCACCCACTACACTACACAAACACCACTGCAGTACCCAAAACCCAAAATTTACCCCAGCACAACCCCCTACACTACCCAAGCTCCACTGCGCTACCCTAAACCCTCAAACACTACCCCCAGCACAACTCCCTACACTATCCAAACACCACTGCACTACCCTAATCCCTAAAATACTACCCCCAGCACAACCCCCTACAGTACACAAACAACACTGCACTACCCTAAACCCTTAAACACTACCCTCAGCATGACCCCCTACACTACACAAACACCACTGCACTACCCTAAACCCTAAAAACCACCCCCAGCTTGACTCCCTACACTACCCAAACACCACTGCACTACCCTAAAACACGACCCCCAACACTTCACAAACAACACAGCACTACCCTAAACCCTAAAACACTACCCCCAGCATGACCCCCTACACTTCACAAACACCACTGCACTACCCAAAACCCTAAAACAATACCCCCCAGAACGACCCTCTACACTACCTAAACACCACTGCACTATCCTATACCCTAAAACATGACACCCTACACTACACAAACACCACTGCACTACCCTAAACCCTAAACCCATCTCCAAGACGAACCCCTACACTACACATACACCACTGCACTACCCTAAAACCTAAAACACTACCCCCTACACTACCCAAACACCACTGCACAACCCTAAACCCTAAAACACCACCCCCAGCTTGACTCCCTACACGACCCAAACACCACTGCACTACCCTAAAATACGACCCCCAACACTTCACAAACAACACAGCACTACCCTAAACCCTAAAACACTACCCCCAGCATGACCCCCTACACTTCACAAACACCACTGCACTACCCAAAACCCTAAAACAATACCCCCCAGAACGACCCTCTACACTACCTAAACACCACTGCACTATCCTATACCCTAAAACATGACACCCTACACTACACAAACAGCACTGCACTGCCCTAAACACTAAAACACTACCCCCAGGACAACCCCACACCCTACACAAACACCACTGCACTACCCTAAACCATAAATTTACCCCAGCATCACCCCCTACACTACCCAAGCTCCACTGCACTGCCCTATACCCTCAAACACTACCCCAGCACAACCCCCTACACTATCCAAACAACACTGCACTACACTAATCCCTAAAATACTACCCCCAGCACAACACCCTACAGTACACAAACACCACTGCACTACCCTAAAACCTTAAACACTACCCTCAGCATGACCCCCTACACTACCCAAACACCACTGCACTACCCTAAACCCTAAAACACCACACCCATCTTGACTCCCTACACTACCCAAACACCACTGCACTACCCTAAAACACGACCCCAACACTTCACAAACACTGCACTACCCTAAACCCTAAAACACTACCCCCAGAACGACCCTCTACACTACCTAAACACAATTGCACTACCCTAAACCCTAAAACACTACCCCCAGCACAACCCCTACACTATCCAAACACCACTGCACTACCCTAAACCCTTAAACACTACCCTCAGCATGACCCCCTACACTACCCAAACACCACTGCACTACCCTAAACCCTAAAACACTACACACATCTTGACTCCCTACACTACCCAAACACCACTGCACTACCCTAAAACACGACCCCAACACTTCACAAACACTGCACTACCCTAAACCCTAAAACACTACCCCCCAGAACGACCCTCTACACTACCTAAACACAATTGCACTACCCTAAACCCTAAAACACTACCCCCAGCACAACCCCTACACTACACAAACACCACTACACTGCCCTAAACCCTAAAACACTACCCCAGCATGACCCCCTACACTACACAATCATGACTGCACTACCCTAAACCCTAAATCTACCCCTGCTTGACCCCCTAAACAACCCAAACACCACTGCACTACCCTAAAACACGACCCCCTACACTACACAAACACAACTGCACTACCCTAAACTCTAAAACACTACCCCCAGCAGGACCCCCTACACCACACAAACACCACTGCACTACCCTAAACCCTAAAACAATACCCCCACCATGACCCCCTACACTACCCAAGCACCACTGCACTACCCTAAAACATGATCCCCTATAGTACACAAACACCACTGCACTACCCTAAACCCTAAAACACTACCCCCAGAACGGCCCTCTACACTACCTAAACACCACTGCACTACCCTATACCCTAAAACATGACACCCTACACTACACAAACACCACTGCACTACCCTAAATCCTAAACCCCTACTCCAAGATGACCCCCCTACACTACACATACACCACTGCACTACCCTAAAACCTAAAACACTACCCCGTACACTACACAAACACCACTTCACTTGCCTAAACCCTAAGACACTACCCCCAGCATGACCCCCTACACTACACAAACACCACTGCACTACCCTAAGCCCTAAAACACTACCCCCAGCATGACCCCTACACTAAACAAACACCACTGCACTGCCCTAAACCCACAAACATTACCCCCAGCATGACCCGTACACTACCCAAACACCACTGCACTACCATAAGCCCTAAAACACTAACCCAGCATGACCCCCTATACTACACAAACACCACTGCACTACCCTAAACCCTAAAACACTACACCTGCACAACCCCCTACACAACATAAACATGACAGCACTACTCTAAACCCTAAATCTACCACCTGATGGACCCCCTACAATACCCAAACACCACTGCACTACCCTAAAACACAACCCCCTACACCACACAAATACAACTGCACTACCCTAAACCCTAAAACACTACCCCCAGCGCGACCCCCTACACTACCCAAACACAACTGCACTATCCTAAACCCTAAAATACTACTCCAACACAACCCTCTACACTACACAAACACCACTGCTCTACGCTAAACCCCAAAACACTACCCCCAGCACGAACCCCTACATTACTCAAACACCACTTCACTACCATAAACCCTAAAACACTACCCCAGCATGACCCCCTACAGTACACAAACACCACTGTAATACCCTAAATACTAAAACACTAACCCAGCACGACCCCTACTCTACAAAAACACGGCTGCACTACCCTAAACCCTAAATCTACCCCCTGCATGACCCCCTACACTACCCAAACACCACTGCACTACACTAAACCCTAAAACACTATGCCTAGATTGACCCCTACACTACCCAAACACCACTGCACTACCCTAAACCCCAAAACGCTACCCCCAGCATTACCCCCTACACTACACTAACACCTCTGCACTACCCTAAAACACTACCCCCTACACTACACAAATGTAAATGTATGTAAATGTATGTGTCTTGTAAAGCGCACTGCTGCCCTGAGGCGTCGTGGCGCTGTAGACCGCTGGGGAACCCGTCCTGGCTATCCCTGTGAGATGGTCCCTCCTGGGTATCTCCAAGGTGAAACCAGGCATCCCCGGCGAATGTGGGGGGCCGTTGTGGAGATGAGGCAAGCTAAAGCCCAGAGTTGCCGAGTGTGTTCCTGGTTAGAGTAGGTACCGAGGCGAGAATTATCGAGTCCGTTTTGACCCTGGTCCACAACCCTGCCGCGTCGGGAATTGAACCCTGGTCCCTGGCCGAATCTCTGCTTGCGGATCTGCCGCCTCTACCAGTGAGCCATACCTCTCCACAAACAACACTGCACTAGCCTAATCTTTTAAACACTACCCCCAGCATGACCCCCTACACTACACAAACACCACTGCACTACCCTAAACTCTAAATCTACCCCAGTATGACCCCTAAACTACACAAACACCACTGGAATATCCTAAACCCTAAAACACTATCCCCAGCACGACCCCCTACACTACCCAAACACCACTGCACTACCCTAAACCTGAAAACACTACCCTCAGCATGACCCCTACACTACAGAAACACCACTGCACTACCTTCAACCATAAAACACAACCCCCAGCACGACCCCCTACACTACGCAAACACCACTGCACTACCCTAAACCCTAAAACACTACCCCAGTACATCTCCCTACACTACCAAAACACCACTGCATTACCCTAAAACACGAACACCTACACTACACAAACAACTCTGCACTACCCTAAAATCTAAAACACTACCCCCAGGACGACCCCCTACACTACACAAACAGCACTGCACTACCGTAACACTATAACACTACCCCAGCACCACCCACTACACTACACAAACACCACTGCAGTACCCAAAACCCAAAATTTACCCCAGCACAACCCCCTACACTACCCAAGCTCCACTGCGCTACCCTAAACCCTCAAACACTACCCCCAGCACAACTCCCTACACTATCCAAACACCACTGCACTACCCTAATCCCTAAAATACTACCCCCAGCACAACCCCCTACAGTACACAAACAACACTGCACTACCCTAAACCCTTAAACACTATCCTCAGCATGACCCCCTACACTACACAAACACCACTGCACTACCCTAAACCCTAAAACACCACCCCCAGCTTGACTCCCTACACTACCCAAACACCACTGCACTACCCTAAAACACGACCCCCAACACTTCACAAACAACACAGCACTACCCTAAACCCTAAAACACTACCCCCAGCATGACCCCTACACTTCACAAACACCACTGCACTACCCAAAACCCTAAAACAATACCCCCCAGAACGACCCTCTACACTACCTAAACACCACTGCACTATCCTATACCCTAAAACATGACACCCTACACTACACAAACACCACTGCACTACCCTAAACCCTAAACCCATCTCCAAGACGAACCCCTACACTACACATACACCACTGCACTGCCCTAAAACCTAAAACACTACCCCCTACACTACACAAACACCACTTCACTTGCCTAAACACTAAAACACTACCCCCAGCATGACCCCCTACACTACACAAACACCACTGCACTACCCTAAACCCTAAAACACTACCCCCAGCCTGACCCCTACACTATACAAACACCACTGCACTGCCCTAAACCCACAAACACTACCCCCAGCATGACCCCCTACACTACCCAAACACCACTGCACTACCCTAAAACATGACCCCCTACACTACACAAATACAAATGCACTACCCTAAACCCTAAAACACTACCCGCAGCGCGACCCCCTTCACTACTCAAACACCACTGTACTACCCTAAACCCTAAAATACTACTCCAGCACAACCCTCTACACTACACAAACACCACTGCTCTACGCTAAACCCCAAAACACTACCCCCAGCATGACCCCATACACTACTCAAACACCACTGCAATACCCTAAACACTAAATCTACCCCCAGCACGACCCACTACACCAAACACCACTGCACTGCCTTCAACCCTAAAACATTACCCCAGCACGACCCCCTACGCTACAAAGATACCACTGCAATACCCTATACCCTAAAACACGACCCCCTAGAGTACAAAAACACCACTGCACTACCCTCAACCCTAAAACACTACCCCAGCACAACCCCCTACACTGAAGAAACACCACTGCACTACCCTAAACCCTAAAAAGCTACCCCAGCATGACCATCTACACTACTCAAACACCACTGTACTACCCTAAACCCTAAAACACTACCCCCAGCACGACCCCCTACACTACGCAATCACCACTGCACTGCCCTAAACCCTAAAACACTACCCCAGCACGACTCCCTACACTACCCAAACACCACTGCATTACCCTAAAACGCAACCCCCTACACTACACAAACAGCACTGCACTGCCCTAAACACTAAAACACTACCCCAGCACAACCCCATACACTACACAAACACCACTGCACTACCCTAAACTGTAAATTTACCCCAGCATGACCCCCTACACTACCCAAGCTCCACTGCACTGCCCTAAACCCTCAAACACTACCCCCAGCACAACCCCCTACACTATCCAAACACAACTGCACTACCCTAATCCCTAAAATACTACCCCAGCACAACCCCCTACAGTACACAAACACCACTGCACTACCCTAAACCCTTAAACACTACCCTCAGCATGACCCCCTACACTACCCAAATACCACTGCACTACCCTAAAACACGACCCCCAACACTTCACAAACAACACTGCACTACCCTAAACTCTAAAACACTACCCCCCAGAACGACCCTCTACACTACCTAAACACAATTGTACTACCCTAATCCCTAAAATACTACTCCCAGCATGACCCCCTACAGTACACAAACACGACTGCACTACCCTAAACCCCTAAAACACTACCCTCAGCATGACCCCCTACACTACCCAAACACCCCTGCACTACCCTAACACTAAAATACCACACCAAGCTTTACTCCCTACACTACCCAAACACCACTGCACTACCCTAAAACACGACCCCAACTCTTCATAAACAACACTGCACTACCCTAAACCCTAAAACACTACCCCCCAGAACGACCCTCTACACTACCTAAACACCACTGCACTACCCTAATCCCTAAAATACTACCCCCAGAACGACCCCCTACACTACCAAAACACCACTGCACTACCCTATACCCTAAAACATGACACCCTACACTACACAAACACTACTGCACTACCCTAATCCCTAAACCCCTACTCCAAGACGACCCCCTACACTACACATACACCACTGCACTACCCTAAAACCTAAAATACTAACCCCTACACTACACAAACACCACTTCACTTGCCTAAACACTACCCCAGCACGACCCCCTACACTTCAGAAACACCACTGCACTACCCTAAACCCTAAAACACTACCCCCAGCATGACCATCTACACTACCCAAACATCACTGCACTACCCTAAACCCTAAAACACTACACCCAGCACGACCCCCTACACTACGCAAACACCACTGCACTACCCTAAACCCTAAAACAGTACCCCAGCACGACTCCCAACACTACCCAAACACCACTGCATTACCCTAAAACACAACCCCCTACACTACACAAACAGCACTGCACTGCCCTAAACACTAAAACACTACCCCCAGCACAACCCCATACACTACACAAACACCACTGCACTACCCTAAACCGTAAATTTACCCCAGCATCACCCCCTACATTACCCAAGCTCCACTGCACTGCCCTAAACCCTCAAACACAACACCCTACACTATCCAAACACCACTGCACTACCCTAATCCCTAAAATACTATCCCCAGCACAACCCCCTACAGTACACAAACACCACTGCACTACCCTAAACCCTTAAACACTATCCTCAGCATGACCCCCTACACTACCCAAACACCACTGCCCAACCCTAAACCCTAAAACACCACACCCAGCTTGACTCCCTACACTACCCAAACCCACTGCACTACCCTAAAACACGACCCCCAACACTTCACAAACAACACTGCACTACCCTAAACCCTAAAACACTACTCCCCAGAACGACCCTCTACACTACCTAAACACAATTGCACTACCCTAATCCCTAAAATACTACCCCCAGCACGGCCCCCTACAGTACACGAACACGACTGCACTACCCTAAACCCTTAAACACTAGCCTCAGCATGACCCCCTACACTACAAAAACACCACTTCACTTGCCTAAACCCTAAAACACTACCCCCAGCATGACCCCCTACACTACCCAAATACGACTGCACTACCCTAAACCCTAAAACACCACCCAGCATGACCCCTACACTAAACAACCACCACTGCACTGCCCTAAACCCACAAACACTACCCCCAGCATGACCCCCTACACTACCCAAACAACACTGCACTACCATAAACCCTAAAACACTAACCCAGCATGACCCCCTATACTACACAAACACCACTGCACTACCCTAAACCCTAAAACACTACCCCAGCACAACGCCCTACACTACATAAACATGGCAGCACTACCCTAAACCCTAAATCTACCCCCTGCTGGAACCCCTACACTACCCAAACACCACTGCACTACCCTAAAACACGACCCCCTACACTACACAAATACAACTGCACTACCCTACACCCTAAAACACTACCCCAGCGTGACCCCCTACACTAACCAAACACCACTGCACTACCCTAACCCTAAAATACTTCTCCAGCACAACCCTCTATACTACACAAACACCACTGCTCTACGCTAAACCCCAAAACACTACCCCCAGCACGACACCCTACACTACACAAACACCACTGCAATACCCTAAACACTAAATCTACCCCCAGCACGACCCCCTACACCAAACACTACTGCACTACCTCAAACACCAAAAACATTACCCCAGCACGACCCCCTACACTACACAGATACCACTGCAATACCATATACCCTAAAACACGACCCCCTACACTACGAAAACACCACTGCACTACCCTCAACCCTAAAACACTACCCCAGCACAGCCCTCTACACTACACCAACACGACTGCACTACCCTAAACCCTAAATCTACCCCATGCTTGACCCCCTAAACTATCTAAACACCACTGCACTACCCTAAAACACGACCCCCTACACAACACAAACACAACTGCACTACCCTAAACCCTAAAACACTATCCCCAGCGCGACCCCCTACACTACCCAAAACACCAGTGCACTACTCTAAACCCTAAAACACTACCCCAGCACTATCCCCTACACTTTACAAACACCACTGCACTGCCCTTAACCCTAAAACACTACCCCCAGCACAACCCCTACACTACCCAAACACCACTGCACTTTCCTAAACCCTAAATCTACCCACAGCACTACCCCCTACACTACACAAACACCACTGCACTCCCCCCAGCACGATCGCCTACACTACAGAAACACCACTGGTCTACCCTAAACCCGAAAACACTACCCCAGCATGAGCCCCTACACTACACAAACACCACTGCACTACCCTAAACCCTAAATGTACCCCCAGCATGACCCCCTACACTACCCAAGCTCCACTGCACTACCCTAAATCCTAAAACACTAGCCCCAGCATGACCCCCTACACCACACAAACACCACTGCACTCCCCTAAACCCTAAAACACTACCCCCAGCACGACCCCCTACACTACCCAAAACACAACTGCACTGCCCTAAACTCTAAAACACTACCCCAGCACGACCCCCCACCAAAACCCAAACACCAGAGCACTACCCTAAACCCTAAATCTACCAACAGCACTACCTCCTACACAACCCAAACACCACTGCACTACTCTAAACCCTAAAATACTACCCCAGCACAACCCCCTACACTACACAAACACCACTGCTCTACGCTAAATCCCAAAACATTATCTCCAGCACGACACCCTACACTACACAAACACCACTGCACTACCCCAAAACACGACCCCCTACACTACACAAATACAACTGCACTACACTACACCCTAAAACACTACCCCCAGCGTGACCCCCTACACTACCCAAACACCACTGCACTACCCTAAACCCTAAAATACTTCTCCAGCACAACCCTCTACACTACACAAACACCACTGCTCTACGCTAAACCCCAAAACACTACCCCCAGCATGACACCCTACACTACACAAACTCCACTGCAATACCCTAAACACTAAATCTACCCCCAGCACGACCCTCTATACCAAACACTACTGCACTACCTCAAACCCTAAAACATTACCCCAGCACGACCCCCTACACTACACAGATACCACTGCAATACCCTATACCCTAAAACACGACCCCCTTCACTATGAAAACACCACTGCACTACCCTCAACCCTAAAACTCTACCCCAGCACAGCCCTCTACACTACACAAACGCGACTGCAGTACCCTAAACCCTAAATCTACCCCCTGCTTGACCCCTTAAACTACCGAAACACCACTGCACTACCCTAAAACACGACCCCCTACACTACACACACACAACTGCACTACCCTAAACACTAAAACACTATCCCCAGTGCGATCCCCTACACTACCCAAACACCACTGCACTACCCTAAACCCTAAAACACTACCCCCAGCACTATCCCCTACACTACACAAACACCACTGCACTGCCCTTAACCCTAAAATACTACCCCCAGCACAAACCTCTACACTACCCAAACACCACTGCACTTCCCTAAACCCTAAATCTACCCACAGCACTACCCCCTACACTACACAAACATCACTGCACTACCCTAAACCCTAAAACACTCCCCCCAGCACGATCGCCTACACTACACAAACACCACTGCACTACCCTAAACCCTAAATTTACCCCCAGTATGACCCCCTACACTACCCAAGCTCCACTGCACTACCCTAACCCTAAAACACTAGCCCCAGCATGACCCCCTACACCACACAAACACCACTGCACTCCCCTAAACCCTAAAACACTACCCCCAGCACGACCCCCTAAACTACCCAAACACCACTGCACTACCGTAAACACTAAATCTAACCCAGCACTACCCATACACTACAAAAACACAACTGCACTGCCCTAAACTCTAAAACACTACCCCAGCATGACCCCCCATCAAAACCCAAACACCAGAGCACTACCCTAAACCCTAAATCTACCAACAGCACTACCTCCTACACTAAACAAACACCAGTGCACTACCCTAAACCCTAAAACACCACACTACACAAATACAACTGCACTACCCTAAACCCTAAAACACTACCCCCAGTGCTACCCCCTACACTACCCAAACACCACTGCACTACCCTACACCCTAAAATACTACCCCAGCACAACCCCCTACACTACACAAACACCACTGCTCTATGCTAAACCCCAAAACACTATATCCAGCACGACACCCTACACTACACAAACACCACTGCACTACCCTAAACACTAAATCTAACCCCACACGACCCCTACACCAAACACCACTGCACTACCTTAAACCCTAAATCATTACTGTAGGAGAGTAGGGTCTGCTATCCTATGGTCACCCCAAATTTTTGCTTTTTGCTTCACTGGTTTTTGACATATTGAGGCTGTGGGCCTGCCAATCAGACCCCCAGCCTGCTGTTCTCTCTACTAAATTAAAACTATGCACCCTAGGTGCATAACCAATTGAAAGTGGATCACCCTGTCAGCCCCTGTACCAGTGTACACTAGGTACCCAGGGCATTGGTGTATCCAAGGCCTGCCAGGGGCTGAAGCATGTATTATGCCACCCCAGGCTTGGCCTAACAATCTGACACAACTGGCTGATCACTCAGCTGGGGTAAGTTGGTGTAATCACCTCTTACTTAGGTGTAGTATACCTATACCTAACCTTAAATGGGACACCTGGTAACCTATGAGTCACTCCTATGGCAGGCCTTAACAATCCTGAAGGCAGAGTGCTTGGTTCCATGTGAGATGGTGCTCTGGCATGAGCTGAGCCTGTCTGCAGTGGTCGGAACAACTTCCTTCTACTGTTTCCAGATATCGTCATACCATATACTCTTAAGTGCATTATGAACCTCGCGGTTAAATGCTATCTTTGGTTTGGCTTTATCAAAACATGTCGAGTAAGGTGTCATACGAATTGGAATACTAACCCCTCGCCAATTCTGGCGACGGGGTTAGCATTCCACCCTTCTAGAGGGACACGACATGTACAGTACCTGAAACCCGGGTAAAATCAGACATAGCCTCAGCTCCACAAAATGGATGCTGCCACCACAGACACAAGTCTGCCCTCCTGCTGCTGGGAGTCCTTCCAGCTTGGGAGGTGTGGACAAAGGGTTTCCTGCCAGGGGAGGTGCGTGCACCACCCCAGACAGGATTTTGTGTATTGGTCAGGTAGGGCTTGAAAGAAACCAGACATGCCTGTGGCTCACAAGGAGCCTCGGTGCATATGCCAGTTCAAACCGGTCCTGGGGCACACCAGTCCCGGGCCTGGGGCGAGCTGGACAAAGGATTGGGGGTGTAACCACCCCCCTTCCTGGTCCCACCCATAGGGAGGGACCTAGCAGGTAGTCCGGCCCCTAGAATCCGAATAAAGGTAGGAGCTGTGTCCTAAGACTTCAGACATCCTGGAATCAACTTGAAACTAAGAAGAAGACGGGAACTTCGACATTCTGCTGCACAGAAGACTGAAGAAAATCTCCCCTGTGGTCAGGGAGTGACCACCTTGCTAACGCAAGCACCATCCAGCGAATCACCGTCTGCTTTGCCGCCGCCTCCCGCCGGAGCCCGAGCCCAGAGACTGACAAGACCTGGACCTCCAGACCTCTCACCGCCCGATCCACAGTCCCTGAAAAGAGGAGACCCGTGGAGGCACCGAGACACGTGGAGCCAGCCATCTTGGAACGACTACGACAAGCTGACAAGTGCAACAACCAAGGCTCCCTCCAAGTTGTGCTTTGGGTCCTGAGAAGCCCAACCCTCGAGCAGCATCTGCACCAAAGGTGAGCCCTCCAGCATCTCCACGATCTGCGTGGGGCCCTTCTGCATTTTGCCACTCGACGCGCCTAACCGGTTGCTGGCCCGCTGGCTAGTGGCCATCTTGGCGACGAAATCTACGACAAACACCGCTGGTCTGGTTGCTCCAGACTGGCCCTTGCTCCCCTCCAAAGGAGCAATCCCTCTGACCTTGCTGGTCAGAACCAACAGCTGATTTCCGAATCCTCCTACAATTGCTTTTGCCAAGGCTTGTTTGCTTCGATCAAGTCGCCGACACCGCCGACAGCGAGAGCCTGCGTGGGACAGCTCGTGAGCCGACTCCTGGACGTCGTCGACCTTCAGGGACCACGTGGCTGCGGAGACAAGCTACCCCTCATCACCTGTTTGCACCCGACATCGCCTGGTACCCACCTGGTGCCACGCTGGTCACTGGCTAGTGACTGTGAACACTGTCCCCTCTGCTTACAGGTCTTCAACATCTCCGATCCACTCTTGGATCCACTGCATCTCTTCCCGACCGACCGCCTGCAGCACTTTTGTCTACAGGCCCCACGGAACAGATAGAAGAAACCCGACGCACTTCGAGGCCTATGCACCCGCTTCCTGTGGGTGAGGTAAAGCTGGTACTCCGGTGCCCATGTGTAGTAATACATCTCTAGTGCCTGTGTTCCAAATCTTAAGTTCCTAGTCAACCCGGAAGATCTCCTTTGCAGTAACTTTGTACTTTTTACGCACCCATTGAAACCTATGGGAGCACGCGTGTGACTATTTGCTCTGCACACGCCACCCGTGGACCTCCTGGTCACTAACTGACGTTAGCTCCTTGTAGGCCCAGCGATTCTAGAGGCCCTAGGCCTTTTCCCTTTTCTGTTCGTGGTACTTATACCACTATTTTAGTATATGGTTTGAGTGGCCACCAGGGCCTATCCATATAACGTGCAACTTCTGTGTATTCTGTGATAATCTTGTTTGACGATTTGTGCTCCTGTGCTCATAAAGAGACTAGGGGTTACTTTGAGAAATAAATACATATATATTTTGAATATATATCTGTGTGGTGTCCTTTCATTGGTATAAAAGGGGGTTGCTATTGGTAAAACAGCTTGCTTAACACGCTTCACGAGTTTAGCCTCAAAGACTGCTTAGCCTACGCTACCACTAGGGCAGCTAGTCCGAAAAGGTTGACTTACAACCACACCATAAGGGTTGCTTGGCATGGTACAAGGTGGTCACTAGAACTAGTGAACAGCATATACCAGGCCAACTTCTCACATTGGTGAGCAGCGGTGGGATTTGAGCTTGCTGTGTTTTACCATTGTAATCTCTTGGTTACCAATTGAAAGATCACATAGGTACCTGTAGGTACATATAAAACAAGATTAGATATACTTAAGTTCTACTGAACTTAGTTGTTGTAGAGCAAAGGGAGTAGCACACCCTGACTACAACTACTAGATAGGTTTAGTAGGTAAACCCAAGTGTAGGTAGATTGCAACACATCCACCCACACTTAAGAGCAATGGCCGGGGCAGAGGGGTCCACTGTACCCATCTCTGTTGAGAGTGACCCCCAGAGGGCACCATCCAGCTTTGCTACCCTTAATCAGAATGAGCTCAGGCATTTGGCAACTCTTAGAGGCCTTAAACAGCCCAAGAACCCAAACTCTGCTGAGCTCAGAGAGCTCTTACAGAATGATGAGAATCAGAGAGCACTCAAGAAAGCTTCCCAGTTAGCCCCCTTAGGGACAGGAACAGGAGGCCCCCCTTCTAAAGATGCCACTGAAGTACCCCTTCCCAATAGTCACCCCTTAGATGGGATGCCTACCACAGAGGATGAGAGTGAAAAGGATACTGACAGTAGTGAGGATGAAGGGAGAACTAGCCCAGTGCCAAGTGTTATACTTGGCCCAGCTAAACCAAGGCTATTGGGGACTGACAGTGGGTTCAACCCACTGGATCTCCCCAGTGGACTTAACACAGGGCTTGGAAGGCAAAGGAATCGCTCAGGTGACTCCAATGCTTCCCATGGCTCTAGAGGCTCTCAAGGTCACTCCAGGAGAAGGATGACCACCCCTCAGAGGAGGGAACATGAGGCCAAGATGCAAGAGGCCCAGCTGAGGATCAGGAAGCAGGAGCTAGAAGTAGCCCTGATGGAAGAGAAACTTAGCAAGGCTAGACAGCATAAAGAGAGTGGGTCTATACCCACTGGTGGCAGCATAGTCCCTAAGGACAAAGATAGGGTTTTCGACAATAGAAACCTGTCTAAGGTTGTGCCCCCCTACAAAAGTGGGGATGACATCCACAAGTGGATAACTGCTCTTGAGAGAGCCTGCAAAGTACAGCAGGTTCCTGAAGATCAGTGGGCAGCAATCCTCTGGCTCTCCTTTGAGGGAAGAGGCAGAGACAGACTCCTCACTGTTAGAGAAGAGGATGTCAGAAACTACAGAGTCCTGAAGAGTGTTCTAGTTGATGGGTTAGGCTTAACCACTGAGCAGTACAGGTTAATGTTCAGAGACACCCAAAAGACACAGACTCAGGACTGGTCTGAATACATTGAATGTGCCACTAAGGCTTTGGAGGGTTGGTTGCTGGGAAGTAAGGTATCTGATTTTACAGGATTGTATAATTTGATGATGAGAGAACAGATTTTAAATAACTGTCAAAACCAGCAACTGCATCAACACTTGGTTGACTCTGATCTGACCTCTCCCCAAGAATTGGGAAAGAAGGCAGACAAATGGGTCAGAACCAGGGTTAAGCAAAAGAACCAGAACCAGGGCCAAGGGGGTGATCAGAAGAAAACAGACCAAAAGGGTGGAGATCAGAAACCTAAAGACCAGAAGTCTTCAACAGGGCCCCAAACTACTGCTAAGGAGGGTGGGTCCCAACAGTCCAAGAAGAAGAAAGAAGGTCAGAAGAAACCCTGGTGCAATCATTGTAAAAATACAACTCACTGGACTAGTGATTGCAAAAAGGGTGGAGCCCCCAACACTGTTGCCCCTAAGGCACCTGCTCCCAGTACTACTGTTAGCAGTGTTGGTCCCCAGACAAAGGGTGTAGTGGGAATCACTATGGGAACTGAAGGAGATTCTGACTTAGACAGAACCCTTACACAGGCAGTCTTGATCTGTGATGGGGACATTGATTTGTCCCTGACTGTGAGCCCCAGTAACCTGGGCAAGTACAGACAGACTCCTTTAATTAATGACAAAGTGGCTCAAGCCTACAGGGACACATGTGCCAGTGTCACTATGGTGACACCAGGCTTTGTGGACCCTGGACAGTACATACCAGGTGAGAACTACCTGGTGACCAATGCCAGCAATGCCACTACTTCACATAGTGTGGCAGTTGTTAACTTCTCATGGGGAGGGGTAACTGGCCTCAAAAGGGTTGTGGTTAGTGCAGACCTCCCAGTAGAATGTTTGTTGGGCAATGACCTAGAGAGTTCTCTATGGTCAGAAGTGGAGTACAGGACTCATGCAGAGATGTTAGGTATATCATCACATGTCCTTGCTGTGACCAGGTCACAGGCCAAAAAGTGCCTCACTGAACCACAGGTCTTGGATCCTGGAACAATGGACCAAGCACCTACCAAGAAGAAGAACAGGAGGGTCAAGGCTGTGCCTTCCCCCCTGCCTCAGAGTGATGATCAGCCTTCCCAGGAAGCTGATCTAGAGGACCCTGAAGGAACTGTCCCTGAAGAGCTTGAACCTGATCAGGTTGAGTTTCTGGGGACAGGGGGACCTTCAAGGGCTGACTTGAGGCAGGCTCAGTTATCCTGTCCCTCTCTTGAACCCCTCAGACAGCTGGCTGCTGCTGAGGCTGCTGGGAATGCTCAAGGTACCCATAAAGTGTATTGGGATGAAGGGCTCCTTTATTCAGAGGCTAGAGACCCCAAGCCTGGTGCAACCAGGAGGTTGGTTATACCTCTGCAATTTAGGGGCTTCCTTCTTACCTTGGCCCATGATATTCCTTTAGCAGGACACTTAGGCCAGAACAAGACTTGGGACAGGCTTGTCCCTCACTTTCACTGGCCCCATATGAATGAAGATACAAAGGAGTTTTGTCGCTCCTGTGTTACCTGCCAAGCCAGTGGCAAATCAGGTGGCACAACAAAGGCCCCCCTGATACCACTACCTGTGGTGGGGGTTCCCTTTGAAAGAGTGGGAATAGACATAGTGGGTCCCATGGATCCTCCCACTGCATCTGGGCACAGATTTATACTGGTGGTAGTGGATCATGCCACCAGGTACCCAGAGGCAATCCCCCTTAGGACCACTACAGCTCCTGTTGTGGCCAGGGCCCTGCTGGGAGTATTCTCCAGAGTGGGGTTTCCTAAGGAGGTAGTATCTGACAGAGGTACCAACTTTATGTCTGGATACTTAACAGCTATGTGGAAGGAATGTGGTGTCAACTACAAGTTCACCACCCCTTATCACCCACAATGCAATGGGCTTGTTGAGAGATTCAACAAGACCCTAAAGGGTATGATCAAAGGATTACCTGAAAAGCTCAGGCGAAGATGGGACATCCTTCTACCCTGCCTTCTGTTTGCTTACAGAGAGGTCCCACAAAAAGGAGTTGGCTACAGCCCCTTTGAATTGTTGTTTGGGCACCCTGTGAGAGGCCCACTGTGTTTGGTGAAGGAAGGCTGGGAGTTACCTCTCAAAAAGCCTAAGCTAGACATAGTGGACTATGTACTTGGTCTCCGCTCCAGGATGGCTGAGTATATGGAGAAGGCATCCAAAAACCTTGAGGCAAGCCAGGCCTTACAGAAAGCTTGGCATGACCAAAAGGCTGTCTTGGTTGAGTTTCAGCCAGGACAGAAGGTATGGGTGTTGGAGCCAGTGGCCCCAGCAGCACTCCAAGACAAATGGTCTGGACCCCATACAATCCTGGAAAAGAAGGGAGAGGTCACCTACTTGGTGGACCTAGGAACTCCCAGGAGTCCCCACAGGGTACTCCATGTTAACAGGCTTAAAGCATATGTTGACAGGGCAGACATGGGCTTGCTCATGGCTACAGATGAGGGACAGGAGGAAGAGAGTGACCCTCTCCCAGACCTGTTGTCTCAGAACCCTGAAGATGGCTCAGTTGAAGGAGTGACCCTTGGAGGCAACCTCACTGCCCATCAGCAGACTGAATGTAGACAGGTTCTACAATCATTTTCACATATGTTTTCCTTGATACCTAGTCAAACTGACTGGTGTACCCATGTTGTGGACACTGGTGACAGTCTGCCTGTAAAGAACAAACTTTACAGACAACCTGACCACGTCAGGGACTGTATAAAGGCTGAGGTACATAAAATGCTGGAATTAGGTGTCATTGAACCCTCAGAGAGCCCCTGGGCTAGCCCAGTGGTTCTGGTCCCCAAACCTCACACCAAAGATGGCAAGAGAGAGATGAGGTTCTGTGTGGACTACAGAGGACTCAATGCTGTCACCAGGACAGATGCACACCCTATTCCAAGGGCAGATGAGCTCATAGACAAACTAGCTTCTGCAAAGTTTTTGAGCACATTTGACTTGACAGCTGGCTATTGGCAAATCAGATTAGCTGAGGAGTCTAAGGCCAAAACAGCATTCTCAACCCCAGGTGGGCATTATCAGTTTGTGGTGATGCCCTTTGGTCTGAAGAATGCACCTGCCACCTTCCAAAGGCTGGTGAACCAAGTCCTTACTGGGTTGGATGACTTTTGTGCAGCATATCTTGATGACATTGCTGTCTTTAGTTCCACCTGGGAGGATCACCTGATCCACCTGAAGAAGGCTCTTGAGGCTCTGCAAAGGGCAGGCCTCACTATCAAGGCTACTAAGTGCCAGATAGGGCAGAGTAAGGTTGTGTATTTGGGCCACCTTGTAGGTGGGGGCCAAGTTCAACCACTGGAGAGTAAGATACAGTCCATCAAGGATTGGTCCCCTCCAACCACCCAGACTCAAGTTCGAGCTTTCTTGGGCTTGACTGGGTATTACAGGAAGTTTGTTAAGAACTATGGGTCCATTGTGACTCCTCTTAATGATCTGACATCCAAGAAGATGCCCAAAAAGGTTCAGTGGACAGTAAGCTGTCAAAAGGCATTTGATGACCTGAAGGAGGCCATGTGCTCTGCACCTATCCTGAAAAGTCCTGACTACTCCAAAGAGTTTATTGTCCAAACAGATGCTTCTGAGTTGGGTGTGGGAGCTGTGCTGTCACAACTTAATGTAGATGGTCAAGACCAACCCATTGCTTTTATTAGCAGAAGGTTGACCCCCAGAGAGAAGAATTGGTCAGCTATTGAGAGGGAGGCCTTTGCTGTGGTGTGGGCCCTGAAGAAGCTGAGGCCATACTTGTTTGGCACTCACTTCAAGATTCAGACCGACCATAAGCCCCTCTTGTGGCTAAATCAGATGAAGGGTGAAAACCCCAAACTGCTTAGGTGGTCCATTTCCCTACAGGGGATGGACTTTACAGTGGAGCACCGGCCAGGTACTGACCATGGGAATGCAGATGGTCTCTCCAGGTACTTCCACTTAGGACATGAAGACGAGACTGGTCAAGGCTAGTTTAATGTCCCAGCGTTTGGGGGGGGGTTGTGTAGGAGAGTAGGGTCTGCTATCCTATGGTCACCCCAAATTTTTGCTTTTTGCTTCACTGGTTTTTGACATATTGAGGCTGTGGGCCTGCCAATCAGACCCCCAGCCTGCTGTTCTCTCTACTAAATTAAAACTATGCACCCTAGGTGCATAACCAATTGAAAGTGGATCACCCTGTCAGCCCCTGTACCAGTGTACACTAGGTACCCAGGGCATTGGTGTATCCAAGGCCTGCCAGGGGCTGAAGCATGTATTATGCCACCCCAGGCTTGGCCTAACAATCTGACACAACTGGCTGATCACTCAGCTGGGGTAAGTTGGTGTAATCACCTCTTACTTAGGTGTAGTATACCTATACCTAACCTTAAATGGGACACCTGGTAACCTATGAGTCACTCCTATGGCAGGCCTTAACAATCCTGAAGGCAGAGTGCTTGGTTCCATGTGAGATGGTGCTCTGGCATGAGCTGAGCCTGTCTGCAGTGGTCGGAACAACTTCCTTCTACTGTTTCCAGATATCGTCATACCATATACTCTTAAGTGCATTATGAACCTCGCGGTTAAATGCTATCTTTGGTTTGGCTTTATCAAAACATGTCGAGTAAGGTGTCATACGAATTGGAATACTAACCCCTCGCCAATTCTGGCGACGGGGTTAGCATTCCACCCTTCTAGAGGGACACGACATGTACAGTACCTGAAACCCGGGTAAAATCAGACATAGCCTCAGCTCCACAAAATGGATGCTGCCACCACAGACACAAGTCTGCCCTCCTGCTGCTGGGAGTCCTTCCAGCTTGGGAGGTGTGGACAAAGGGTTTCCTGCCAGGGGAGGTGCGTGCACCACCCCAGACAGGATTTTGTGTATTGGTCAGGTAGGGCTTGAAAGAAACCAGACATGCCTGTGGCTCACAAGGAGCCTCGGTGCATATGCCAGTTCAAACCGGTCCTGGGGCACACCAGTCCCGGGCCTGGGGCGAGCTGGACAAAGGATTGGGGGTGTAACCACCCCCCTTCCTGGTCCCACCCATAGGGAGGGACCTAGCAGGTAGTCCGGCCCCTAGAATCCGAATAAAGGTAGGAGCTGTGTCCTAAGACTTCAGACATCCTGGAATCAACTTGAAACTAAGAAGAAGACGGGAACTTCGACATTCTGCTGCACAGAAGACTGAAGAAAATCTCCCCTGTGGTCAGGGAGTGACCACCTTGCTAACGCAAGCACCATCCAGCGAATCACCGTCTGCTTTGCCGCCGCCTCCCGCCGGAGCCCGAGCCCAGAGACTGACAAGACCTGGACCTCCAGACCTCTCACCGCCCGATCCACAGTCCCTGAAAAGAGGAGACCCATGGAGGCACCGAGACACGTGGAGCCAGCCATCTTGGAACGACTACGACAAGCTGACAAGTGCAACAACCGAGGCTCCCTCCAAGTTGTGCTTTGGGTCCTGAGAAGCCCAACCCTCGAGCAGCATCTGCACCAAAGGTGAGCCCTCCAGCATCTCCACGATCTGCGTGGGGCCCTTCTGCATTTTGCCACTCGACGCGCCTAACCGGTTGCTGGCCCGCTGGCTAGTGGCCATCTTGGCGACGAAATCTACGACAAACACCGCTGGTCTGGTTGCTCCAGACTGGCCCTTGCTCCCCTCCAAAGGAGCAATCCCTCTGACCTTGCTGGTCAGAACCAACAGCTGATTTCCGAATCCTCCTACAATTGCTTTTGCCAAGGCTTGTTTGCTTCGATCAAGTCGCCGACACCGCCGACAGCGAGAGCCTGCGTGGGACAGCTCGTGAGCCGACTCCTGGACGTCGTCGACCTTCAGGGACCACGTGGCTGCGGAGACAAGCTACCCCTCATCACCTGTTTGCACCCGACATCGCCTGGTACCCACCTGGTGCCACGCTGGTCACTGGCTAGTGACTGTGAACACTGTCCCCTCTGCTTACAGGTCTTCAACATCTCCGATCCACTCTTGGATCCACTGCATCTCTTCCCGACCGACCGCCTGCAGCACTTTTGTCTACAGGCCCCACGGAACAGATAGAAGAAACCCGACGCACTTCGAGGCCTATGCACCCGCTTCCTGTGGGTGAGGTAAAGCTGGTACTCCGGTGCCCATGTGTAGTAATACATCTCTAGTGCCTGTGTTCCAAATCTTAAGTTCCTAGTCAACCCGGAAGATCTCCTTTGCAGTAACTTTGTACTTTTTACGCACCCATTGAAACCTATGGGAGCACGCGTGTGACTATTTGCTCTGCACACGCCACCCGTGGACCTCCTGGTCACTAACTGACGTTAGCTCCTTGTAGGCCCAGCGATTCTAGAGGCCCTAGGCCTTTTCCCTTTTCTGTTCGTGGTACTTATACCACTATTTTAGTATATGGTTTGAGTGGCCACCAGGGCCTATCCATATAACGTGCAACTTCTGTGTATTCTGTGATAATCTTGTTTGACGATTTGTGCTCCTGTGCTCATAAAGAGACTAGGGGTTACTTTGAGAAATAAATACATATATATTTTGAATATATATCTGTGTGGTGTCCTTTCATTGGTATAAAAGGGGGTTGCTATTGGTAAAACAGCTTGCTTAACACGCTTCACGAGTTTAGCCTCAAAGACTGCTTAGCCTACGCTACCACTAGGGCAGCTAGTCCGAAAAGGTTGACTTACAACCACACCATAAGGGTTGCTTGGCATGGTACAAGGTGGTCACTAGAACTAGTGAACAGCATATACCAGGCCAACTTCTCACAATTACCCCAGCACGACCCCCTACACTACACAAGCACGACTTCACTGCCCTAAACGTGCCACCTGCTTAACCCCCTAAACTACCCAAACACCACTGCACTACCCTAAAACACGACCCCCTACATTATACAAACACAACTGCACTACCCTAAACCCTAAAACACTACCCCCAGCGTGACCCCCTACACTACCCAAACACCACTGCACTACCCTAAACCATAAAACACTACCCCAAGCACCACCCCTACACTACACAACCACCACTGCACTGCCCTAAACCCTAAAACACTACCCCCAGCACAACCTCCTACACTACCCAAACACCACTGCACTACCCTAAACCCTAAATCTACCCACAGCACTACCCCTACACTACACAAACACCTCTGCACTAATCTAAACCCTAAAACACTACCCCCAGCACGATCGCCTACACTACAGAAACACCACTGCACTACCCTAAACCGGAAAACACTACCCCAGTACGAGCCCCTACACTACACAAACACCACTGCACCACCCTATATCCTAAATCTACCCCCGGCTCGACCTCTACACCACACAAACAGCACTGCACTATCCTAAACCCTAAAACTCCACCCGCAGCACGACCACTTACACTACCCAAACACCACTGCACTACCATAAACCCTAAAATACTACCTCGGCACGACCCCCTACACTACACAAACACCACTGAACTACCCTAATCCTTAAAACACTACCTCAGCACGACCCACTACACTACACAAACACAAGTACACTTCCCTAAACCCGAAATCTACCCCTGCACGACCCCCTACACTACCCAAACACCACTGCACTACTCAAAACCCTAAAACACTACCACCAGCATGACCCCCTACACTACACATACACCACTGCATTGCCCTAAGCCCACAAACACTACCCCCAGCAAGACCCCCTACAATATTCAAACACCACTGCACTACCATAAACCCTAAACCACTACCCCAGCACGACCCCCTACACTAACCAATCATGACTGCACTACCCTAAACCCAAAATCTACCCCCGCTTGACCCCCTAAACATCCCAAACACCACTGCACTACCCTAAAACATGACCCCCTACACTACACAAACACAACTGCACTACCCTAAACTCTAAAACACTACCCCCAGTGCGACCCCCTACACTACCCAAACACCACTGCACTACCTAAACCCTAAAACACTACCCCCAGCATGACCCCAACACTACCCAAACACACCTGCACTACCCTAAAACACAACTCCTACACTATACAAACAGCACTGCAATATACTAAACCCTAAAACACTTCCCCCAGCACAACCCCCTACACTACCAAAACACCACTGCACTAACCTAAACCACAAAACACTACACCCAGCACGACTCCTACACTACACAAACACCACTGCACTACCCTAAACCCTAAATTTACCCCCATCATGACCCCCTACACTACCAAAGCTCTACTGCACTACCCTAAACCCTCAAACACTACCCCCAGCATGACCCCCTACACTACCCAATCACCACTGCACTACCTTAAAACACGACCCCCAACACTACACAAACACAACTGCACTACCCTAAACTCTAAAACACTACCCCCAGCACAACCCCAGACACTACCCAATCACCACTGCACTACCTTAAAACACGACCCCCTACACTACACAAACACCTCTGCACTACCCTAAACCCTAAAACACTACCCCCAGCACGATCGCCTACACTACAGAAACACCACTGCACTACCCTAAACCGGAAAACACTACCCCAGTACGAGCCCCTACACTACACAAACACCACTGCACCACCCTATATCCTAAATCTACCGCCGGCTCGACCTCTACACCACAGAAACAGCACTGCACTATCCTAAACCCTAAAACTCCACCTGCAGCACGACCACTTACACTACCCAAACACCACTGCACTACCATAAACCCTAAAACACTACCTCAGCACGAGGCCCTACAATACACAAACACCACTGAACTACCCTAAACCCTAAAACACTACCTCAGCACGACCCACTACACTACACAAACACAAGTACACTTCCCTAAACCCGAAATCTACCCCTGCACGACCCCCTACACTACCCAAACACCACTGCACTACTCAAAACCCTAAAACACTACCACCAGCACGACCCCTTACACTACACAAACACCACTGCACTACCCTAAACCATAAAACCCTACCCCCAGCACAACCCCTACACTACACAAACACCACTGCACTGCCCTAAACCCTAAAACACTACTCCAGCACGACCCCCTACACTACACAATCATGACTGCACTACCCTAAACCCTAAATCTACCCCCGCTTGACCCCCTAAACTACCCAAACACCACTGCACTACCCTAAAACACGACCCCCTACACTACACAAACACAACTGCACTACCCTAAACTCTAAAACACTACCCCCAGCACGACCTCCTACAATATCCATACACCACTGCACTACCATAAACCCTAAAACACTACCCCCAGCAAGACCTCCTACAATATCCATACACCACTGCACTACCATAAACCCTAAATCTCCCCCAGCACTGCCCCCTACACTACCCAAACACCACTGCACTACCTAAACCCTAAAACACTACCCCCAGCATGACCCCAACACTACCCAAACACACCTGCACTACCCTAAAACACGACTCCTACACTATACAAACACCACTGCACTAACCTAAGCCATAAAACACTACCCCCAGCACGACTCCTACACTACACAAACACCACTGCACTACCCTAAACCCTAAATTTACCCCCAGCATGACCCCCTACACTACCGAAGCTCTACTGCACTACCCTAAACCCTCAAACACTACCCCCAGCACAACACCCTACACTATCCAAACACCACTGACCTACCCTAATCCCTAAAAGACTACCCCCAGCATGACCCTCTACACAACACAAACACCACTGCAATACCCTAAACCCTAAAACACTACCCCCAGCATGACCGCCTACACTACCCAATCACCACTGCACTACCTTAAAACAAGACCCCCAACTCTCCACAAACACAACTGCACTACCCTAAACTCTAAAACAATAGGCCCAGCGCAACCCCAGACACTACCCAAACACCACTGCACTACCCTAGACCCTAAAATACTACCCCAGCACAACCCCCTACACTACACAAACACCACTGCTCTACGCTAAACCCCAAAACACTACCCCCAGCATGACCCCCTACACTACACAAATATCACTGCACTATCCTAAAAACTAAATCTACCCCAGCACGATCCCCTACACCACACACCACTGTACTACCTTAAACCCTAAAACATTACCCCCAGCACGAACCCTATACTACACAGATACCACTGCAACATCCTATACCCTAAAACACTACTCAAAGCACGACCCTCTACACTACAAAAACACCACTGCACTACCTAAACCCTAAAACACTACCCCCTACACTACACAAACACCACTGCACTACCCTAAGCCCTAAAACACTACCCTCAGCATGACCCCCTACACTACTCAAACACCACTGCACTACCTAAACCCTAAAACACTACCCCCAGCATGAACCCAACACTACCCAATCACCACTGCACTACCCTAAAACACGACTCCTACACTACACAAACAGCACTGCACTATACTAAACCCTAAACACTTCCCGCAGCACAACCCACTACACTACCAAAACACCACTGTACTACCCTAAACTGCAAAACACTACCCCCAGCACGACCCCTACACTATACAAACACCACCGCACTACCCTAAACCCTAAATCTACCCCAGCACGACCCCCTACACTACCCAAATACAACTGCACTGCCCTAAACCCCAAATCTACCCCCAGCACTGCCCCCTACACTACACAAACACAACTTAACTGCCCTAAACCCTAAAACACTACCCCCAGCATGACCCCCTACACTACAGAAACACCACTGCACTACCCTAAACACTAAAACACTACCCTAGCACGAGCCCCTACTGTACACAAACACCACTGCACCACCCTATACCCTAAATCTACCCCCAGCATGACCCCCTACACCACACAAACACCACTGCACTATCCTAAACCCTAAAACACTACCCGCAGCACGACCCCCTACACTACCCAAACACCACTGAACTACCATAAACCCTAAAACACTACCCCCAGCACGACCCCCTACACTACCCAGACACCTCTGCACTACCCTAAACCCTAAAACACTACCCCAGCACGACTCCCTACACTACCCAAACACCACTGCATTACCCTAAAACACGACCCCCTACACTACACAAACAACACTGCACTACCTTAAACCCTAAAACACTAAACCCAGCATGACTCACTACACTACACAAACACCACTGCTTTACCTTAAAGCAATACCTCCAGCACGAACCCCTACACTACGAAAACACCACTGCACTGCCCTAAAACACGACCCCCTACACTACACAAACAACACTGCACTACCCTAAACACTAAAACACTACCCACAGCACGACCCCCTACACTACACAAACACAACTGCCCTACCCTAAACCTGAAAACACTACCCCCAGCACAACCCCCTACACTACACAAACACCACTGCACTACCCTAAAACACGACCCCCTGCACTACCCAGATATAACTGCATTACCCTAAAACACGACCCCTACACTACACAAAACACTGCACTACCCTAAACCCTATAACACTACCCCCCAGCATGACCCACTACAACACAAACACCACTGCATTACCCTAAACCAATACCTCCAGCACGAACCCCTACACTACCCAAACAATACTGCACTACCTTAAAAAACGCCCCCCTACACTACACAAACACCACTGCACTACCCTAAACACTAAAACACTAACCCCAGCAAAACCCCCTACACTAAACAAACACCACTGCACTACCCTAATCCCTAAAATACTACCCCAGCATGACCCCCTACACTACACAAACACCACTGCACTACCCTAAACCCTAAAACACTACACCAAGCATAACCCCCTACACAACCCAAACACCACTGCTCTACCCTACAACCTAAAACACTACCCCCAGCTTGACTCCCTAGTCCTACACTACCCAATCACCACTGCACTTCCTTAAAACACGACCCCCTACACTACACAAACACCACTGAACTACCCTAAACCCTAAAACAATACCCCCAGCATGACCCCCTACACTACCCAAACACCACTGCTCTACCCTATAACATGACCCCCTATACTACACAATCACCACTGCACTACCCTAAACATTAAAGCACTAACCCCAGCACGACCCTCTACACTACCTAAACACCACTGCACTACCCTAATCCCTAAAATACTACCCCCAGCACAACACCCTACACTACCAAAAGACCACTGCACTACCCTAAACCCTAAAACACTACCCCCAGCACTGCTCCCTACACTACACAAATACCACTGCATTGCCTTAAACCCTAAAACACTACCCCCAGCACGACCCCTACACTACACAAACACCACTGCACTGTCCTAAACCCTAAAACACTAACCCCAGCACAACCCCTACACTACCCAAACACCACTTCACTACCCTAAACCCTAAATCTACCCACAGCACTATCCCCTACACTACACAAATACCACTTCACTACCCTAAACCCTAAAACATCACCCCCAGCACGAACCCCTACACTACAGACACACCATTGCACTACCCTAAACCCTAAAACACTACCTAGCACGAGCCCCTACAGTACACAATCACCACTGCACTATCCTAAACCCTAAAACACTACCCGCAGCACGACCCCTACACGACCCAAACACCACTGCACTACCATAAACCCTAAAACACTACCTCAGCACGATCCCTACACTACACAAACACTACTGAACTACCATAAACCCTAAAACACTACCCCGAGCACGACTCCCTACACTACCCAAACACCACTGCACTACCCTAAAACACGACCCCCTACACTACACTAACACCACTGCACTCCCATAAACCCTAAAACACTACCACAGCACGACCCCCTACACTACACAAACACCACTGAACTACCCTAAACCCTAAAACACTACCCCCAGCATGACCCACTACACTAAACAAACACCACTGCAATACCCTAAACCAATACCTCCAGCACAAACTCCTACACTACCCAAACACCACTGCACTACACTAAAACACGACCCCCTACACTACACAAACACCACCGCACTACCCTAAACCTGAAAACACTACCCCAGCACAACCCCCTATACTACACAAACACCACTGCACTACCCTAAACCTGAAAACACTACCCCCAGCACAACCCCCTACACTACACAAACACCACTGCACTACCCTAAACCCTAAATTTACCCCCAGCACGACCCCCTACACTACCAAAGCTCTACTGCACTACCCTTAACCCTCAAACACTACCCCCAGCACAACCCCCTACACTATCCAAACACCACTGACCTACCCTAATCCCTAAAATACTACCCCCAGCATGACCCTCTACACAACACAAACACCACTGCACTACCCTAAACCCTAAAACACTACCCCCAGCATGAACGCCAACACTACCCAATCACCATTGCACTACAGTAAAAAACAAGACCCCCAACACTACACAAATAACACTGCACTACCCTAAACCCTAAAGCACTACCCCCAGCATGACCCCCTACACTACACAAACACCACTGCACTACCCTAAACCGCAAAACAGTACCCCAGCACGACTCTCTACACTACCTAAACACCACTACACTTCCCTAATCCCGAAAATAAAAACCCCTGCACGACCACCTACACGACAAAAACACCAATGCACTACCCTAAACCCTAAAAGACTACCCCAGCACGACCCCCTACTCTACAGAAACACCACTGCACTAGCCTAAACCCTAAATCTACCCCAGCACGACCCCCTACACTACACAGACACCACTGCACTACCCTATACCCTAAAACATGACACCCTACAATACAAAAACACCACTGCACTACCCTAAACCCTAAAACCCTACTCCAAGACGGCCCCCTACCCTACACATACACCGCTGCACTACCCTAAACCCTAAAACACTACCTCAGCACGACCCCCTACACTACCTAAACACCACTGCACTACCCTAATCCCTAAAATACTACCCCCAGCACAACACCCTACACTACCAAAACACCACTGAACTATCCTAAACCCTAAAACACTACCCCCAGCACTGCTCCCTACACTACACAAACACCACTGCATTGCTTTAAACCCTAAAACACTACACCCAGCACGACCCCTACACTACACAAACACCACTGCACTGTCCTAAACCCTAAAACACTAACCCCAGCACAACCCCTACACTACCCAAACACCACTTCACTACCCTAAACCCTAAATCTACCCACAGCACTACCCCCTACACTACACAAATACCACTTCACTACACTAAACCCTAAAACACCAAACCCAGCACGACCCCCTACACTACAGAAACACCATTGCACTACCCTAAACCCTAAAACACTACCTAGCACGAGCCCCTACAGTACACAAACACCACTGCACTATCCTAAACCCTAAAACACTACCCGCAGCACGACCCCTACACTACCCAAACACCACTGCACTACTATAAACCCTAAAACACTACCTCACCACGACCCCCTACACTACACAAACACTACTGAACTACCATAAACCCTAAAACACTACCCCGAGCACGACTCCCTACACTACCCAAACACCACTGCACTACCCTAAAATACGACCCCCTACACTACACTCACACCACTGCACTCCCATAAACCCTAAAACACTACCACAGCACAACCCCCTACACTACACAAACACCACTGAACTACCCTAAACCCTAAAACACTACCCCCAGCATGACCCACTACACTAAACAAACACCACTGCAATACCCTAAACCAATACCTCCAGCACGAACTCCTACACTACCCAAACACCACTGCACTACACTAAAACACAACCCCCTACACTACACAAACACCACTGCACTACCCTAAACCTGAAAACACTACCCCCAGCACAACCCCCTATACTACACAAACACCACTGCACTACCCTAAACCTGAAAACACTACCCCCAGCACAACCCCCTACACTACACAAATACCACTGCACTACCCTAAACCCTACATTTACCCCAAGCACGACCCCCTACACTACCAAAGCTCTACTGCACTACCCTTAACCCTCAAACACTACCCCCAGCACAACCCCCTACACTATCCAAACACCACTGACCTACCCTAATCCCTAAAATACTACCCCCAGCATGACCCTCTACACAACACAAACACCACTGCACTACCCTAAACCCTAAAACACTACCCCCAGCATGACCGCCTACACTACCCAATCACCACTGCACTACCCTAAAACACGACCCCCAACACTACACAAATAACAATGCACTACCCTAAACCCTAAAGCACTACCCCCAGCATGACCCCCTACACTACACAAACACCACTGCACTACCCTAAACCGGAAAACAGTACCCCAGCACGACTCTCTACACTACCTAAACACCACTACACTACCCTAATCCCGAAAATAAAAACCCCTGCACGACCACCTATTCGACAAAAACACCAATGCACTACCCTAAACCCTAAAAGACTACCCCAGCACGACCCCCTACTCTACAGAAACACCACTGCACTAGCCTAAACCCTAAATCTACACCAGCACGACCCCCTACACTACACAGACACCACTGCACTACCCTAGACCCTAAAACATGACACCCTACAATACACAAACACCACTGCACTACCCTAAACCCTAAAACCCAATCCAAGACTGCCCCCTACACTACACATACACCGCTGCACTACCCTAAACCCTAAAACACTACCTCAGCACGACCCCTACAATACCCAAACACCACTTCACTACCATATACCCTAAAACACTACCTCAGCATGACCCCTACACTACACAAACACCACTGAACTACCATAAACCCTAAAACACCACCCCAGCACGACCCCTTACACTACCTAAACACCACTGCATTACCCTAAAACACGACCCCTATACTACACAAACACCGCTGCACTACCCTAAACCCTAAAACACTACCGCAGCACGACTCTCTACACTACCCAAACACCACTGCATTACCCTAAAACACGACCCCCTATACAACACAAACAACACTGAACTACCCTAAACCCTAAAACACTACCCCCAGCATGACCCACTACACTATACAAACACCACTGCATTACCCTAAACCAATACCTCCAGTACAAACCCCTCCACTACCCAAACACCACTGCACTACCCTAAAACACGACCCCCTACACTACACAAACACCACTGCTCTACCCTAAACACTAAAAGACTACTCCCAGCACGACCCCCTACACTACACAAACACCACTGCACAGCCCTAAACCTCAAAACACTACCCCCAGCACAACCCCCTACACTACACAAACACCACTGCACTACCCTAAACCCTAAATTTATCCCCAGCATGACCACCTACACTACCGAAGCTCCACTCCACTACCCTAAACCCTCAAACACTACCCCCAGCACAACCCCCTACACTATCCAAACACTACTGTACTACCCTAATCCCTAAAATACTATCCCCAGCACGCCCCCCTACACTACACAAACACCACTGCACTACCCTAAACCCTAAAACACTACACCTGCACAACCCCCTACACAACATAAACATGACAGCACTACTCTAAACCCTAAATCTACCACCTGATGGACCCCCTACAATACCCAAACACCACTGCACTACCCTAAAACACAACCCCCTACACCACACAAATACAACTGCACTACCCTAAACCCTAAAACACTACCCCCAGCGCGACCCCCTACACTACCCAAACACAACTGCACTACCCTAAACCCTAAAATACTACTCCAGCACAACCCTCTACACTACACAAACACCACTGCTCTACGCTAAACCCCAAAACACTACCCCCAGCACGAACCCCTACATAACTCAAACACCGCTTCACTACCATAAACCCTAAAACACTACCCCAGCATGACCCCCTACACTACACAAACACCACTGTAATACCCTAAATACTAAAACACTAACCCAGCACGACCCCTACTCTACAAAAACACGGCTGCACTACCCTAAACCCTAAATCTACCCCCTGCATGACCCCCTACACTACCCAAACACCACTGCACTACACTAAACCCTAAAACACTATGCCTAGATTGACCCCTACACTACCCAAACACCACTGCACTACCCTAAACCCCAAAACACTACCCCCAGCATTACCCCCTACACTTCACTAACACCTCTGCACTACCCTAAAACACTACCCCCTACACTACACAAATGTAAATGTATTTAAATGTATGTGTCTTGTAAAGCGCACTGCTGCCCTGAGGCGTCGTGGCGCTGTAGACCGCTGGGGAACCCGTCCTGGCTATCCCTGTGAGATGGTCCCTCCTGGGTATCTCCAAGGTGAAACCAGGCATCCCCGGCGAATGTGGGGGGCCGTTGTGGAGATGAGGCAAGCTAATGCCCAGAGTTGCCGAGTGTGTTCCTGGTTAGAGTAGGTACCGAGGCGAGAATTATCGAGTCCGTTTTGACCCTGGTCCACAACCCTGCCGCGTCGGGAATTGAACCCTGGTCCCTGGCCGATTCTCTGCTTGCGGATCTGCCGCCTCTAACCAGTGAGCCACACCTCTCCACAAACAACACTGCACTAGCCTAATCTTTTAAACACTACCCCCAGCATGACCCCCTACACTACACAAACACCACTGCACTACCCTAAACTCTAAATCTACCCCAGTATGACCCCTAAACTACACAAACACCACTGGAATATCCTAAACCCTAAAACACTATCCCCAGCACGACCCCCTACACTACCCAAACACCACTGCACTACCCTAAACCTGAAAACACTACCCTCAGCATGACCCCTACACTACAGAAACACCACTGCACTACCTTCAACCATAAAACACAACCCCCAGCACGACCCCCTACACTACGCAAACACCACTGCACTACCCTAAACCCTAAAACACTACCCCAGTACATCTCCCTACACTACCAAAACACCACTGCATTACCCTAAAACACGAACACCTACACTACACAAACAACTCTGCACTACCCTAAAATCTAAAACACTACCCCCAGGACGACCCCCTACACTACACAAACAGCACTGCACTACCGTAACACTATAACACTACCCCAGCACCACCCACTACACTACACAAACACCACTGCAGTACCCAAAACCCAAAATTTACCCCAGCACAACCCCCTACACTACCCAAGCTCCACTGCGCTACCCTAAACCCTCAAACACTACCCCCAGCACAACTCCCTACACTATCCAAACACCACTGCACTACCCTAATCCCTAAAATACTACCCCCAGCACAACCCCCTACAGTACACAAACAACACTGCACTACCCTAAACCCTTAAACACTATCCTCAGCATGACCCCCTACACTACACAAACACCACTGCACTACCCTAAACCCTAAAACACCACCCCCAGCTTGACTCCCTACACTACCCCAACACCACTGCACTACCCTAAAACATGACCCCCAACACTTCACAAACAACACAGCACTACCCTAAACCCTAAAACACTACCCCCAGCATGACCCCTACACTTCACAAACACCACTGCACTACCCAAAACCCTAACACAATACCCCCCAGAACGACCCTCTACACTACCTAAACACCACTGCACTATCCTATACCCTAAAACATGACACCCTACACTACACAAACACCACTGCACTACCCTAAACACTAAACCCATCTCCAAGACGAACCCCTACACTACACATACACCACTGCACTGCCCTAAAACCTAAAACACTACCCCCTACACTACACAAACACCACTTCACTTGCCTAAACCCTAAACACTACCCCCAGCATGACCCCCTACACTACACAAACACCACTGCACTACCCTAAACCCTAAAACAATACCCCCACCATGACCCCCTACACTACCCAAGCACCACTGCACTACCCTAAAACATGATCCCCTATACTTCCCAAACACCACTACACTACCCTAAACCCTAAAACACCACACCCATCTTGACTCCCTACACTACCCAAACACCACTGCACTACCCTAAAACACGACCCCAACACTTCACAAACACTGCACTACCCTAAACCCTAAAACACTATCCCCCAGAACGACCCTCTACACTACCTAAACACAATTGCACTACCCTAAAACCTAAAACACTACCCCCAGCACAACCCCTACACTACACAAACACCACTGCACTGCCCTAAACCCTATAACACTACCCCAGCATGACCCCCTACACTACACAATCATGACTGCACTACCCTAAACTCTAAATCTACCCCTGCTTGACCCCCTAAACAACCCAAACACCACTGCACTACCCTAAAACACGACCCCCTACACTACACAAACACAACTGCACTACCCTAAACTCTAAAACACTACCCCCAGCACGACCCCCTACACCACACAAACACCACTGCACTACCCTAAACCCTAAAACAATACCCCCACCATGACCCCCTACACTACCCAAGCACCACTGCACTACCCTAAAACATGATCCTCTATACTACACAAACACCACTGCACTACCCTAAACCCTAAAACACTACCCTCAGAACGGCCCTCTACACTACCTAAACACCACTGCACTACCCTATACCCTAAAACATGACACCCTACACTACACAAACACCACTGCACTACCCTAAATCCTAAACCCCTACTCCAAGATGACCCCCCTACACTACACATACACCACTGCACTACCCTAAGCCCTAAAACACTACCCCCAGCATGACCCCTACACTAAACAAACACCACTGCACTGCCCTAAACCCACAAACACTACCCCCAGCATGACCCGTACACTACCCAAACACCACTGCACTACCATAAGCCCTAAAACACTAACCCAGCATGACCCCCTATACTACACAAACACCACTGCACTACCTTAAACCCTAAAACACTACACCTGCACAACCCCCTACACAACATAAACATGACAGCACTACTCTAAACCCTAAATCTACCACCTGATGAACCCCCTACAATACCCAAACACCACTGCACTACCCTAAACCCTAAAACACTACCCCCAGCGCGACCCCCTACACTACCCAAACACAACTGCGCTACCCTAAACCCTAAAATACTACTCCAGCACAACCCTCTACACTACACAAACACCACTGCTCTACGCTAAACCCCAAAACACTACCCCAGCACGAACCCCTACATTACTCAAACACCACTTCACTACCATAAACCCTAAAACACTACCCCAGCATGACCCCCTACACTACACAAACACCACTGTAATACCCTAAACACTAAAACACTAACCCAGCACAACC
The DNA here is from genome assembly GCF_964204655.1 of Triturus cristatus. Taxonomy (NCBI): domain Eukaryota; kingdom Metazoa; phylum Chordata; class Amphibia; order Caudata; family Salamandridae; genus Triturus; species Triturus cristatus. The sequence continues at coordinate 1,196,882,565 of NC_140579.1, read as the reverse complement.
CCTACTCTACAAAAACATGGCTGCACTACCCTAAACCCTAAATCTACCCCCTGCATGACCCCCTACACTACCCAAACACCACTGCACTACACTAAACCCTAAAACACTATGCCTAGATTGACCCCTATACTACCCAAACACCACTGCACTACCCTAAACCCCAAAACAATACCCCCAGCATTACCCCCTACACTACACTAACACCTCTGCACTACCCTAAAACACGACCCCCTACACTACACAAACAACACTGCACTAGCCTAAACTTTTAAACACTACCCCCAGCATGACCCCCTACACTACACAAACACCACTGCACTACCCTAAACTCTAAATCTACCCCAGTATGACCCCTAAACTACACAAACACCACTGGAATATCCTAAACCCTAAAATACTATCCCCAGAACGACCCCCTATACTACCCAAACACCACTGCACTACCCTAAACCTGAAAACACTACCCTCAGCATGACCCCTACACTACAGAAACACCACTGCACTACCTTCAACTGTAAAACACTACCCCCAGCACGACCCCCTACACTACGCAAACACCACTGCACTACCCTAAACCCTAAAACACTACCCCAGTACGTCTCCCTACACTACCAAAACACCACTGCATTACCCTAAAACACAAACACCTACACTACACAAACAACACTGCACTACCCTAAAATCTAAAACACTACCCCCAGGACGACCCCCTACACTACACAAACAGCACTGCACTACCGTAAACACTATAACACTACCCCCAGCACCACCCACTACACTACACAAACACCACTGCAGTACCCAAAACCCAAAATTTACCCCAGCACAACCCCCTACACTACCCAAGCTCCACTGCGCTACCCTAAACCCTCAAACACTACCCCCAGCACAACTCCCTACACTATCCAAACACCACTGCACTACCCTAATCCCTAAAATACTACCCCCAGCACAACCCCCTACAGTACACAAACAACACTGCACTACCCTAAACCCTTAAACACTACCCTCAGCATGACCCCCTACACTACACAAACACCACTGCACTACCCTAAACCCTAAAAACCACCCCCAGCTTGACTCCCTACACTACCCAAACACCACTGCACTACCCTAAAACACAACCCCCAACACTTCACAAACAACACAGCACTACCCTAAACCCTAAAACACTACCCCCAGCATGACCCCCTACACTTCACAAACACCACTGCACTACCCAAAACCCTAAAACAATACCCCCCAGAACGACCCTCTACACTACCTAAACACCACTGCACTATCCTATACCCTAATACATGACACCCTACACTACACAAACACCACTGCACTACCCTAAACCCTAAACCCATCTCCAAGACGAACCCCTACACTACACATACACCACTGCACTACCCTAAAACCTAAAACACTACCCCCTACACTACCCAAACACCACTGCACTACCCTAAACCCTAAAACACCACCCCCAGCTTGACTCCCTACACGACCCAAACACCACTGCACTACCCTAAAACACGACCCCCAACACTTCACAAACAACACAGCACTACCCTAAACCCTAAAACACTACCCCCAGCATGACCCCCTACACTTCACAAACACCACTGCACTACCCAAAACCCTAAAACAATACCCCCCAGAACGACCCTCTACACTACCTAAACACCACTGCACTATCCTATACCCTAAAACATGACACCCTACACTACACAAACAGCACTGCACTGCCCTAAACACAAAAACACTACCCCCAGGACAACCCCACACCCTACACAAACACCACTGCACTACCCTAAACCATAAATTTACCCCAGCATCACCCCCTACACTACCCAAGCTCCACTGCACTGCCCTATACCCTCAAACACTACCCCAGCACAACCCCCTACACTATCCAAACAACACTGCACTACACTAATCCCTAAAATACTACCCCCAGCACAACACCCTACAGTACACAAACACCACTGCACTACCCTAAAACCTTAAACACTACCCTCAGCATGACCCCCTACACTACCCAAACACCACTGCACTACCCTAAACCCTAAAACACCACACCCATCTTGACTCCCTACACTACCCAAACACCACTGCACTACCCTAAAACACGACCCCAACACTTCACAAACACTGCACTACCCTAAACCCTAAAACACTACCCCCAGAACGACCCTCTACACTACCTAAACACAATTGCACTACCCTAAACCCTAAAACACTACCCCCAGCACAACCCCTACACTATCCAAACACCACTGCACTACCCTAAACCCTTAAACACTACCCTCAGCATGACCCCCTACACTACCCAAACACCACTGCACTACCCTAAACCCTAAAACACTACACACATCTTGACTCCCTACACTACCCAAACACCACTGCACTACCCTAAAACACGACCCCAACACTTCACAAACACTGCACTACCCTAAACCCTAAAACACTACCCCCCAGAACGACCCTCTACACTACCTAAACACAATTGCACTACCCTAAACCCTAAAACACTACCCCCAGCACAACCCCTACACTATCCAAACACCACTGCACTACCCTAAACCCTTAAACACTACCCTCAGCATGACCCCCTACACTACCCAAACACCACTGCACTACCCTAAACCCTAAAACACTACACACATCTTGACTCCCTACACTACCCAAACACCACTGCACTACCCTAAAACACGACCCCAACACTTCACAAACACTGCACTACCCTAAACCCTAAAACACTACCCCCCAGAACGACCCTCTACACTACCTAAACACAATTGCACTACCCTAAACCCTAAAACACTACCCCCAGCACAACCCCTACACTACACAAACACCACTGCACTGCCCTAAACCCTAAAACACTACCCCAGCATGACCCCCTACACTACACAATCATGACTGCACTACCCTAAACCCTAAATCTACCCCTGCTTGACCCCCTAAACAACCCAAACACCACTGCACTACCCTAAAACACGACCCCCTACACTACACAAACACAACTGCACTACCCTAAACTCTAAAACACTACCCCCAGCACGACCCCCTACACCACACAAACACCACTGCACTACCCTAAACCCTAAAACAATACCCCCACCATGACCCCCTACACTACCCAAGCACCACTGCACTACCCTAAAACATGATCCCCTATAGTACACAAACACCACTGCACTACCCTAAACCCTAAAACACTACCCCCAGAACGGCCCTCTACACTACCTAAACACCACTGCACTACCCTATACCCTAAAACATGACACCCTACACTACACAAACACCACTGCACTACCCTAAATCCTAAACCCCTACTCCAAGATGACCCCCCTACACTACACATACACCACTGCACTACCCTAAAAACCTAAAACACTACCCCGTACACTACACAAACACCACTTCACTTGCCTAAACCCTAAGACACTACCCCCAGCATGACCCCCTACACTACACAAACACCACTGCACTACCCTAAGCCCTAAAACACTACCCCCAGCATGACCCCTACACTAAACAAACACCACTGCACTGCCCTAAACCCACAAACACTACCCCCAGCATGACCCGTACACTACCCAAACACCACTGCACTACCATAAGCCCTAAAACACTAACCCAGCATGACCCCCTATACTACACAAACACCACTGCACTACCCTAAACCCTAAAACACTACACCTGCACAACCCCCTACACAACATAAACATGACAGCACTACTCTAAACCCTAAATCTACCACCTGATGGACCCCCTACAATACCCAAACACCACTGCACTACCCTAAAACACAACCCGCTACACCACACAAATACAACTGCACTACCCTAAACCCTAAAACACTACCCCCAGCGCGACCCCCTACACTACCCAAACACAACTGCACTATCCTAAACCCTAAAATACTACTCCAACACAACCCTCTACACTACACAAACACCACTGCTCTACGCTAAACCCCAAAACACTACCCCCAGCACGAACCCCTACATTACTCAAACACCACTTCACTACCATAAACCCTAAAACACTACCCCAGCATGACCCCCTACAGTACACAAACACCACTGTAATACCCTAAATACTAAAACACTAACCCAGCACGACCCCTACTCTACAAAAACACGGCTGCACTACCCTAAACCCTAAATCTACCCCCTGCATGACCCCCTACACTACCCAAACACCACTGCACTACACTAAACCCTAAAACACTATGCCTAGATTGACCCCTACACTACCCAAACACCACTGCACTACCCTAAACCCCAAAACGCTACCCCCAGCATTACCCCCTACACTACACTAACACCTCTGCACTACCCTAAAACACTACCCCCTACACTACACAAATGTAAATGTATGTAAATGTATGTGTCTTGTAAAGCGCACTGCTGCCCTGAGGCGTCGTGGCGCTGTAGACCGCTGGGGAACCCGTCCTGGCTATCCCTGTGAGATGGTCCCTCCTGGGTATCTCCAAGGTGAAACCAGGCATCCCCGGCGAATGTGGGGGGCCGTTGTGGAGATGAGGCAAGCTTAAGCCCAGAGTTGCCGAGTGTGTTCCTGGTTAGAGTAGGTACCGAGGCGAGAATTATCGAGTCCGTTTTGACCCTGGTCCACAACCCTGCCGCGTCGGGAATTGAACCCTGGTCCCTGGCCGATTCTCTGCTTGCGGATCTGCCGCCTCTAACCAGTGAGCCACACCTCTCCACAAACAACACTGCACTAGCCTAATCTTTTAAACACTACCCCCAGCATGACCCCCTACACTACACAAACACCACTGCACTACCCTAAACTCTAAATCTACCCCAGTATGACCCCTAAACTACACAAACACCACTGGAATATCCTAAACCCTAAAACACTATCCCCAGCACGACCCCCTACACTACCCAAACACCACTGCACTACCCTAAACCTGACAACACTACCCTCAGCATGACCCCTACACTACAGAAACACCACTGCACTACCTTCAACCATAAAACACAACCCCCAGCACGACCCCCTACACTACGCAAACACCACTGCACTACCCTAAACCCTAAAACACTACCCCAGTACATCTCCCTACACTACCAAAACACCACTGCATTACCCTAAAACACGAACACCTACACTACACAAACAACTCTGCACTACCCTAAAATCTAAAACACTACCCCCAGGACGACCCCCTACACTACACAAACAGCACTGCACTACCGTAACACTATAACACTACCCCAGCACCACCCACTACACTACACAAACACCACTGCAGTACCCAAAACCCAAAATTTACCCCAGCACAACCCCCTACACTACCCAAGCTCCACTGCGCTACCCTAAACCCTCAAACACTACCCCCAGCACAACTCCCTACACTATCCAAACACCACTGCACTACCCTAATCCCTAAAATACTACCCCCAGCACAACCCCCTACAGTACACAAACAACACTGCACTACCCTAAACCCTTAAACACTATCCTCAGCATGACCCCCTACACTACACAAACACCACTGCACTACCCTAAACCCTAAAACACCACCCCCAGCTTGACTCCCTACACTACCCAAACACCACTGCACTACCCTAAAACACGACCCCCAACACTTCACAAACAACACAGCACTACCCAAAACCCTAAAACAATACCCCCCAGAACGACCCTCTACACTACCTAAACACCACTGCACTATCCTATACCCTAAAACATGACACCCTACACTACACAAACACCACTGCACTACCCTAAACCCTAAACCCATCTCCAAGACGAACCCCTACACTACACATACACCACTGCACTGCCCTAAAACCTAAAACACTACCCCCTACACTACACAAACACCACTTCACTTGCCTAAACCCTAAAACACTACCCCCAGCATGACCCCCTACACTACACAAACACCACTGCACTACCCTAAACCCTAAAACACTACCCCCAGCCTGACCCCTACACTATACAAACACCACTGCACTGCCCTAAACCCACAAACACTACCCCCAGCATGACCCCCTACACTACCCAAACACCACTGCACTACCCTAAAACATGACCCCCTACACTACACAAATACAAATGCACTACCCTAAACCCTAAAACACTACCCGCAGCGCGACCCCCTTCACTACCCAAACACCACTGTACTACCCTAAACCCTAAAATACTACTCCAGCACAACCCTCTACACTACACAAACACCACTGCTCTACGCTAAACCCCAAAACACTACCCCCAGCATGACCCCATACACTACTCAAACACCACTGCAATACCCTAAACACTAAATCTACCCCCAGCACGACCCACTACACCAAACACCACTGCACTGCCTTCAACCCTAAAACATTACCCCAGCACGACCCCCTACGCTACAAAGATACCACTGCAATACCCTATACCCTAAAACACGACCCCCTACAGTACAAAAACACCACTGCACTACCCTCAACCCTAAAACACTACCCCAGCACAACCCCCTACACTGAAGAAACACCACTGCACTACCCTAAACCCTAAAAAGCTACCCCAGCATGACCATCTACACTACTCAAACACCACTGTACTACCCTAAACCCTAAAACACTACCCCCAGCACGACCCCCTACACTACGCAATCACCACTGCACTGCCCTAAACCCTAAAACACTACCCCAGCACGACTCCCTACACTACCCAAACACCACTGCATTACCCTAAAACGCAACCCCCTACACTACACAAACAGCACTGCACTGCCCTAAACACTAAAACACTACCCCAGCACAACCCCATACACTACACAAACACCACTGCACTACCCTAAACTGTAAATTTACCCCAGCATGACCCCCTACACTACCCAAGCTCCACTGCACTGCCCTAAACCCTCAAACACTACCCCCAGCACAACCCCCTACACTATCCAAACACAACTGCACTACCCTAATCCCTAAAATACTACCCCAGCACAACCCCCTACAGTACACAAACACCACTACACTACCCTAAACCCTTAAACACTACCCTCAGCATGACCCCCTACACTACCCAAATACCACTGCACTACCCTAAAACACGACCCCCAACACTTCACAAACAACACTGCACTACCCTAAACTCTAAAACACTACCCCCCAGAACGACCCTCTACACTACCTAAACACGACTGCACTACCCTAAACCCCTAAAACACTACCCTCAGCATGACCCCCTACACTACCCAAACACCCCTGCACTACCCTAACACTAAAATACCACACCAAGCTTTACTCCCTACACTACCCAAACACCACTGCACTACCCTAAAACACGACCCCCAACTCTTCACAAACAACACTGCACTACCCTAAACCCTAAAACACTACCCCCCAGAACGACCCTCTACACTACCTAAACACCACTGCACTACCCTAATCCCTAAAATACTACCCCCAGAACGACCCCCTACACTACCAAAACACCACTGCACTACCCTATACCCTAAAACATGACACCCTACACTACACAAACACTACTGCAATACCCTAATCCCTAAACCCCTACTCCAAGACGACCCCCTACACTACACATACACCACTGCACTACCCTAAAACCTAAAATACTAACCCCTACACTACACAAACACCACTTCACTTGCCTAAACACTACCCCAGCACGACCCCCTACACTTCAGAAACACCACTGCACTACCCTAAACCCTAAAACACTACCCCCAGCATGACCATCTACACTACCCAAACATCACTGCACTACCCTAAACCCTAAAACACTCCCCCAGCACGATCGCCTACACTACACAAACACCACTGCACTACCCTAAACCCTAAAACAGTACCCCAGCACGACTCCCAACACTACCCAAACACCACTGCATTACCCTAAAACACAACCCCCTACACTACACAAACAGCACTGCACTGCCCTAAACACTAAAACACTACCCCCAGCACAACCCCATACACTACACAAACACCACTGCACTACCCTAAACCGTAAAGTTACCCCAGCATCACCCCCTACATTACCCAAGCTCCACTGCACTGCCCTAAACCCTCAAACACAACACCCTACACTATCCAAACACCACTGCACTCCCCTAATCCCTAAAATACTATCCCCAGCACAACCCCCTACAGTACACAAACACCACTGCACTACCCTAAACCCTTAAACACTATCCTCAGCATGACCCCCTACACTACCCAAACACCACTGCCCAACCCTAAACCCTAAAACACCACACCCAGCTTGACTCCCTACACTACCCAAACCCACTGCACTACCCTAAAACACGACCCCCAACACTTCACAAACAACACTGCACTACCCTAAACCCTAAAACACTACTCCCCAGAACGACCCTCTACACTACCTAAACACAATTGCACTACCCTAATCCCTAAAATACTACCCCCAGCACGGCCCCCTACAGTACACGAACACGACTGCACTACCCTAAACCCTTAAACACTAGCCTCAGCATGACCCCCTACACTACACAAACACCACTTCACTTGCCTAAACCCTAAAACACTACCCCCAGCATGACCCCCTACACTACCCAAATACGACTGCACTACCCTAAACCCTAAAACACCACCCAGCATGACCCCTACACTAAACAACCACCACTGCACTGCCCTAAACCCACAAACACTACCCCCAGCATGACCCCCTACACTACCCAAACAACACTGCACTACCATAAACCCTAAAACACTAACCCAGCATGACCCCCTATACTACACAAACACCACTGCACTACCCTAAACCCTAAAACACTACCCCAGCACAACGCCCTACACTACATAAACATGGCAGCACTACCCTAAACCCTAAATCTACCCCCTGCTGGACCCCCTACACTACCCAAACACCACTGCACTACCCTAAAACACGACCCCCTACACTACACAAATACAACTGCACTACCCTACACCCTAAAACACTACCCCAGCGTGACCCCCTACACTAACCAAACACCACTGCACTACCCTAACCCTAAAATACTTCTCCAGCACAACCCTCTATACTACACAAACACCACTGCTCTACGCTAAACCCCAAAACACTACCCCCAGCACGACACCCTACACTACACAAACACCACTGCAATACCCTAAACACTAAATCTACCCCCAGCACGACCCCCTACACCAAACACTACTGCACTACCTCAAACACCAAAAACATTACCCCAGCACGACCCCCTACACTACACAGATACCACTGCAATACCATATACCCTAAAACACGACCCCCTACACTACGAAAACACCACTGCACTACCCTCAACCCTAAAACACTACCCCAGCACAGCCCTCTACACTACACCAACACGACTGCACTACCCTAAACCCTAAATCTACCCCATGCTTGACCCCCTAAACTATCTAAACACCACTGCACTACCCTAAAACACGACCCCCTACACAGCACAAACACAACTGCACTACCCTAAACCCTAAAACACTATCCCCAGCGCGACCCCCTACACTACCCAAAACACCAGTGCACTACTCTAAACCCTAAAACACTACCCCAGCACTATCCCCTACACTTTACAAACACCACTGCACTGCCCTTAACCCTAAAACACTACCCCCAGCACAACCCCTACACTACCCAAACACCACTGCACTTTCCTAAACCCTAAATCTACCCACAGCACTACCCCCTACACTACACAAACACCACTGCACTCCCCCCAGCACGATCGCCTACACTACAGAAACACCACTGGTCTACCCTAAACCCGAAAACACTACCCCAGCATGAGCCCCTACACTACACAAACACCACTGCACTACCCTAAACCCTAAATGTACCCCCAGCATGACCCCCTACACTACCCAAGCTCCACTGCACTACCCTAAACCCTAAAACACTAGCCCCAGCATGACCCCCTACACCACACAAACACCACTGCACTCCCCTAAACCCTAAAACACTACCCCCAGCACGACCCCCTACACTACCCAAAACACAACTGCACTGCCCTAAACTCTAAAACACTACCCCAGCACGACCCCCCACCAAAACCAAAACACCAGAGCACTACCCTAAACCCTAAATCTACCAACAGCACTACCTCCTACACAACCCAAACACCACTGCACTACTCTAAACCCTAAAATACTACCCCAGCACAACCCCCTACACTACACAAACACCACTGCTCTACGCTAAATCCCAAAACATTATCTCCAGCACGACACCCTACACTACACAAACACCACTGCACTACCCTAAAACACGACCCCCTACACTACACAAATACAACTGCACTACACTACACCCTAAAACACTACCCCCAGCGTGACCCCCTACACTACCCAAACACCACTGCACTACCCTAAACCCTAAAATACTTCTCCAGCACAACCCTCTACACTACACAAACACCACTGCTCTACGCTAAACCCCAAAACACTACCCCCAGCATGACACCCTACACTACACAAACTCCACTGCAATACCCTAAACACTAAATCTACCCCCAGCACAACCCCCTATACCAAACACTACTGCACTACCTCAAACCCTAAAACATTACCCCAGCACGACCCCCTACACTACACAGATACCACTGCAATACCCTATACCCTAAAACACGACCCCCTTCACTACGAAAACACCACTGCACTACCCTCAACCCTAAAACTCTACCCCAGCACAGCCCTCTACACTACACAAACGCGACTGCAGTACCCTAAACCCTAAATCTACCCCCTGCTTGACCCCCTAAACTACCGAAACACCACTGCACTACCCTAAAACACGACCCCCTACACTACACACACACAACTGCACTACCCTAAACACTAAAACACTATCCCCAGTGCGATCCCCTACACTACCCAAACACCACTGCACTACCCTAAACCCTAAAACACTACCCCAGCACTATCCCCTACACTACACAAACACCACTGCACTGCCCTTAACCCTAAAACACTACCCCCAGCACAAACCCCTACACTACCCAAACACCACTGCACTTCCCTAAACCCTAAATCTACCCACAGCACTACCCCCTACACTACACAAACACCACTGCACTACCCTAAACCCTAAAACACTCCCCCAGCACGATCGCCTACACTACACAAACACCACTGCACTACCCTAAACCCTAAATTTACCCCCAGTATGACCCCCTACACTACCCAAGCTCCACTGCACTACCCTAAACCCTAAAACACTAGCCCCAGCATGACCCCCTACACCACACAAACACCACTGCACTCCCCTAAACCCTAAAACACTACCCCCAGCACGACCCCCTAAACTACCCAAACACCACTGCACTACCCTAAACACTAAATCTAACCCAGCACTACCCATACACTACAAAAACACAACTGCACTGCCCTAAACTCTAAAACACTACCCCAGCATGACCCCCCATCAAAACCCAAACACCAGAGCACTACCCTAAACCCTAAATCTACCAACAGCACTACCTCCTACACTAAACAAACACCAGTGCACTACCCTAAACCCTAAAACACCACACTACACAAATACAACTGCACTACCCTAAACCCTAAAACACTACCCCCAGTGCTACCCCCTACACTACCCAAACACCACTGCACTACCCTACACCCTAAAATACTACCCCAGCACAACCCCCTACACTACACAAACACCACTGCTCTATGCTAAACCCCAAAACACTATATCCAGCACGACACCCTACACTACACAAACACCACTGCACTACCCTAAACACTAAATCTAACCCCACACGACCCCTACACCAAACACCACTGCACTACCTTAAACCCTAAATCATTACCCCAGCACGACCCCCTACACTACACAAGCATGACTTCACTGCCCTAAACGTGCCACCTGCTTAACCCCCTAAACTACCCAAACACCACTGCACCACCCTAAAACACGACCCCCTACATTATACAAACACAACTGCACTACCCTAAACCCTAAAACACTACCCCCAGTGTGACCCCCTACACTACCCAAACACCACTGCACTACCCTAAACCATAAAACACTACCCCAAGCACCACCCCTACACTACACAACCACCACTGCACTGCCCTAAACCCTAAAACACTACCCCCAGCACAACCTCCTACACTACCCAAACACCACTGCACTACCCTAAACCCTAAATCTACCCACAGCACTACCCCTACACTACACAAACACCTCTGCACTAATCTAAACCCTAAAACACTACCCCCAGCACGATCGCCTACACTACAGAAACACCACTGCACTACCCTAAACCGGAAAACACTACCCCAGTACGAGCCCCTACACTACACAAACACCACTGCACCACCCTATATCCTAAATCTACCCCCGGCTCGACCTCTACACCACACAAACAGCACTGCACTATCCTAAACCCTAAAACTCCACCCGCAGCACGACCACTTACACTACCCAAACACCACTGCACTACCATAAACCCTAAAATACTACCTCGGCACGACCCCCTACACTACACAAACACCACTGAACTACCCTAATCCTTAAAACACTACCTCAGCACGACCCACTACACTACACAAACACAAGTACACTTCCCTAAACCCGAAATCTACCCCTGCACGACCCCCTACACTACCCAAACACCACTGCACTACTCAAAACCCTAAAACACTACCACCAGCACGACCCCCTACACTACACATACACCACTGCATTGCCCTAAGCCCACAAACACTACCCCCAGCAAGACCCCCTACAATATTCAAACACCACTGCACTACCATAAACCCTAAACCACTACCCCAGCACGACCCCCTACACTAACCAATCATGACTGCACTACCCTAAACCCAAAATCTACCCCCGCTTGACCCCCTAAACATCCCAAACACCACTGCACTACCCTAAAACATGACCCCCTACACTACACAAACACAACTGCACTACCCTAAACTCTAAAACACTACCCCCAGTGCGACCCCCTACACTACCCAAACACCACTGCACTACCTAAACCCTAAAACACTACCCCCAGCATGACCCCAACACTACCCAAACACACCTGCACTACCCTAAAACACAACTCCTACACTATACAAACAGCACTGCAATATACTAAACCCTAAAACACTTCCCCCAGCACAACCCCCTACACTACCAAAACACCACTGCACTAACCTAAACCATAAAACACTACACCCAGCACGACTCCTACACTACACAAACACCACTGCACTACCCTAAACCCTAAATTTACCCCCATCATGACCCCCTACACTACCAAAGCTCTACTGCACTACCCTAAACCCTCAAACACTAACCCCCAGCATGTCCCCCTACACTACCCAATCACCACTGCACTACCTTAAAACACGACCCCCAACACTACACAAACACAACTGCACTACCCTAAACTCTAAAACACTACCCCCAGCACAACCCCAGACACTACCCAATCACCACTGCACTACCTTAAAACACGACCCCCTACACTACACAAACACCTCTGCACTACCCTAAACCCTAAAACACTACCCCCAGCACGATCGCCTACACTACAGAAACACCACTGCACTACCCTAAACCGGAAAACACTACCCCAGTACGAGCCCCTACACTACACAAACACCACTGCACCACCCTATATCCTAAATCTACCGCCGGCTCGACCTCTACACCACACAAACAGCACTGCACTATCCTAAACCCTAAAACTCCACCTGCAGCACAACCACTTACACTACCCAAACACCACTGCACTACCATAAACCCTAAAACACTACCTCAGCACGAGGCCCTACAATACACAAACACCACTGAACTACCCTAAACCCTAAAACACTACCTCAGCACGACCCACTACACTACACAAACACAAGTACACTTCCCTAAACCCGAAATCTACCCCTGCACGACCCCCTACACTACCCAAACACCACTGCACTACTCAAAACCCTAAAACACTACCACCAGCACGACCCCTTACATTACACAAACACCACTGCACTACCCTAAACCATAAAACCCTACCCCCAGCACAACCCCTACACTACACAAACACCACTGCACTGCCCTAAACCCTAAAACACTACTCCAGCACGACCCCCTACACTACACAATCATGACTGCACTACCCTAAACCCTAAATCTACCCCCGCTTGACCCCCTAAACTACCCAAACACCACTGCACTACCCTAAAACACGACCCCCTACACTACACAAACACAACTGCACTACCCTAAACTCTAAAACACTACCCCCAGCACGACCTCCTACAATATCCATACACCACTGCACTACCATAAACCCTAAAACACTACCCCCAGCAAGACCTCCTACAATATCCATACACCACTACACTACCATAAACCCTAAATCTCCCCCAGCACTGCCCCCTACACTACCCAAACACCACTGCACTACCTAAACCCTAAAACACTACCCCCAGCATGACCCCAACACTACCCAAACACACCTGCACTACCCTAAAACACGACTCCTACACTATACAAACACCACTGCACTAACCTAAGCCATAAAACACTACCCCCAGCACGACTCCTACACTACACAAACACCACTGCACTACCCTAAACCCTAAATTTACCCCCAGCACAACCCCCTATACTACACAAACACCACTGCACTACCCTAAACCTGAAAACACTACCCCCAGCACAACCCCCTACACTACACAAACACCACTGCACTACCCTAAACCCTAAATTTACCCCCAGCACGACCCCCTACACTACCGAAGCTCTACTGCACTACCCTAAACCCTCAAACACTACCCCCAGCACAACACCCTACACTATCCAAACACCACTGACCTACCCTAATCCCTAAAAGACTACCCCCAGCATGACCCTCTACACAACTCAAACACCACTGCAATACCCTAAACCCTAAAACACTACCCCCAGCATGACCGCCTACACTACCCAATCACCACTGCACTACCTTAAAACAAGACCCCCAACACTCCACAAACACAACTGCACTACCCTAAACTCTAAAACAATAGGCCCAGCGCAACCCCAGACACTACCCAAACACCACTGCACTACCCTAGACCCTAAAATACTACCCCAGCACAACCCCCTACACTACACAAACACCACTGCTCTACGCTAAACCCCAAAACACTACCCCCAGCATGACCCCCTACACTACACAAATATCACTGCACTATCCTAAAAACTAAATCTACCCCAGCACGATCCCCTACACCACACACCACTGTACTACCTTAAACCCTAAAACATTACCCCCAGCACGAACCCTATACTACACAGATACCACTGCAACATCCTATACCCTAAAACACTACTCAAAGCACGACCCTCTACACTACAAAAACAACACTGCACTACCTAAACCCTAAAACACTACCCCCTACACTACACAAACACCACTGCACTACCCTAAGCCCTAAAACACTACCCTCAGCATGACCCCCTACACTACTCAAACACCACTGCACTACCTAAACCCTAAAACACTACCCCCAGCATGAACCCAACACTACCCAATCACCACTGCACTACCCTAAAACACGACTCCTACACTACACAAACAGCACTGCACTATAC
This sequence comes from Triturus cristatus, assembly GCF_964204655.1. Classification (NCBI taxonomy): domain Eukaryota; kingdom Metazoa; phylum Chordata; class Amphibia; order Caudata; family Salamandridae; genus Triturus; species Triturus cristatus. Next base: position 1,196,867,013 of record NC_140579.1, on the reverse strand, counting down.
TAAACCCTAAACACTTCCCGCAGCACAACCCACTACACTACCAAAACACCACTGTACTACCGTAAACTGCAAAACACTACCCCCAGCACGACCCCTACACTATACAAACACCACTGCACTACCCTAAACCCTAAATCTACCCCAGCACGACCCCCTACACTACCCAAATACAACTGCACTGCCCTAAACCCCAAATCTACCCCCAGCACTGCCCCCTACACTACACAAACACAACTTAACTGCCCTAAACCCTAAAACACTACCCCCAGCATGACCCCCTACACTACAGAAACACCACTGCACTACCCTAAACACTAAAACACTACCCTAGCACGAGCCCCTACTGTACACAAACACCACTGCACCACCCTATACCCTAAATCTACCCCCAGCATGACCCCCTACACCACACAAACACCACTGCACTATCCTAAACCCTAAAACACTACCCGCAGCACGACCCCCTACACTACCCAAACACCACTGAACTACCATAAACCCTAAAACACTACCCCCAGCACGACCCCCTACACTACCCAGACACCTCTGCACTACCCTAAACCCTAAAACACTACCCCAGCACGACTCCCTACACTACCCAAACACCACTGCATTACCCTAAAACACGACCCCCTACACTACACAAACAACACTGCACTACCTTAAACCCTAAAACACTAAACCCAGCATGACTCACTACACTACACAAACACCACTGCTTTACCTTAAAGCAATACCTCCAGCACGAACCCCTACACTACGAAAACACCACTGCACTGCCCTAAAACACGACCCCCTACACTACACAAACAACACTGCACTACCCTAAACACTAAAACACTACCCACAGCACGACCCCCTACACTACACAAACACAACTGCCCTACCCTAAACCTGAAAACACTACCCCCAGCACAACCCCCTACACTACACAAACACCACTGCACTACCCTAAAACACGACCCCCTGCACTACCCAGATATAACTGCATTACCCTAAAACACGACCCCTACACTACACAAAACACTGCACTACCCTAAACCCTATAACACTACCCCCCAGCATGACCCACTACACGACACAAACACCACTGCATTACCCTAAACCAATACCTCCAGCACGAACCCCTACACTACCCAAACAATACTGCACTACCTTAAAAAACGCCCCCCTACACTACACAAACACCACTGCACTACCCTAAACACTAAAACACTAACCCCAGCAAAACCCCCTACACTAAACAAACACCACTGCACTACCCTAATCCCTAAAATACTACCCCAGCATGACCCCCTACACTACACAAACACCACTGCACTACCCTAAACCCTAAAACACTACACCAAGCATAACCCCCTACACAACCCAAACACCACTGCTCTACCCTACAACCTAAAACACTACCCCCAGCTTGACTCCCTAGTCCTACACTACCCAATCACCACTGCACTTCCTTAAAACACGACCCCCTACACTACACAAACACCACTGAACTACCCTAAACCCTAAAACAATACCCCCAGCATGACCCCCTACACTACCCAAACACCACTGCTCTACCCTATAACATGACCCCCTATACTACACAATCACCACTGCACTACCCTAAACATTAAAGCACTAACCCCAGCACGACCCTCTACACTACCTAAACACCACTGCACTACCCTAATCCCTAAAATACTACCCCCAGCACAACACCCTACACTACCAAAAGACCACTGCACTACCCTAAACCCTAAAACACTACCCCCAGCACTGCTCCCTACACTACACAAATACCACTGCATTGCCTTAAACCCTAAAACACTACCCCCAGCACGGCCCCTACACTACACAAACACCACTGCACTGTCCTAAACCCTAAAACACTAACCCCAGCACAACCCCTACACTACCCAAACACCACTTCACTACCCTAAACCCTAAATCTACCCACAGCACTATCCCCTACACTACACAAATACCACTTCACTACCCTAAACCCTAAAACACCACCCCCAGCACGAACCCCTACACTACAGACACACCATTGCACTACCCTAAACCCTAAAACACTACCTAGCACGAGCCCCTACAGTACACAATCACCACTGCACTATCCTAAACCCTAAAACACTACCCGCAGCACGACCCCTACACGACCCAAACACCACTGCACTACCATAAACCCTAAAACACTACCTCAGCACGATCCCTACACTACACAAACACTACTGAACTACCATAAACCCTAAAACACTACCCCGAGCAAGACTCCCTACACTACGCAAACACCACTGCACTACCCTAAAACACGACCCCCTACACTACACTAACACCACTGCACTCCCATAAACCCTAAAACACTACCACAGCACGACCCCCTACACTACACAAACACCACTGAACTACCCTAAACCCTAAAACACTACCCCCAGCATGACCCACTACACTAAACAAACACCACTGCAATACCCTAAACCAATACCTCCAGCACGAACTCCTACACTACCCAAACACCACTGCACTACACTAAAACACGACCCCCTACACTACACAAACACCACTGCACTACCCTAAACCTGAAAACACTACCCCAGCACAACCCCCTATACTACACAAACACCACTGCACTACCCTAAACCTGAAAACACTACCCCCAGCACAACCCCCTACACTACACAAACACCACTGCACTACCCTAAACCCTAAATTTACCCCCAGCACGACCCCCTACACTACCAAAGCTCTACTGCACTACCCTTAACCCTCAAACACTACCCCCAGCACAACCCCCTACACTATCCAAACACCACTGACCTACCCTAATCCCTAAAATACTACCCCCAGCATGACCCTCTACACAACACAAACACCACTGCACTACCCTAAACCCTAAAACACTACCCCCAGCATGAACGCCAACACTACCCAATCACCATTGCACTACAGTAAAAAACAAGACCCCCAACACTACACAAATAACACTGCACTACCCTAAACCCTAAAGCACTACCCCCAGCATGACCCCCTACACTACACAAACACCACTGCACTACCCTAAACCGCAAAACAGTACCCCAGCACGACTCTCTACACTACCTAAACACCACTACACTTCCCTAATCCCGAAAATAAAAACCCCTGCACGACCACCTACACGACAAAAACACCAATGCACTACCCTAAACCCTAAAAGACTACCCCAGCACGACCCCCTACTCTACAGAAACACCACTGCACTAGCCTAAACCCTAAATCTACCCCAGCACGACCCCCTACACTACACAGACACCACTGCACTACCCTATACCTTAAAACATGACACCCTACAATACAAAAACACCACTGCACTACCCTAAACCCTAAAACCCTACTCCAAGACGGCCCCCTACCCTACACATACACCGCTGCACTACCCTAAACCCTAAAACACTACCTCAGCACGACCCCCTACACTACCTAAACACCACTGCACTACCCTAATCCCTAAAATACTACCCCCAGCACAACACCCTACACTACCAAAACACCACTGAACTATCCTAAACCCTAAAACACTACCCCCAGCACTGCTCCCTACACTACACAAACACCACTGCATTGCTTTAAACCCTAAAACACTACACCCAGCACGACCCCTACACTACACAAACACCACTGCAATGTCCTAAACCCTAAAACACTAACCCCAGCACAACCCCTACACTACCCAAACACCACTTCACTACCCTAAACCCTAAATCTACCCACAGCACTACCCCCTACACTACACAAATACCACTTCACTACACTAAACCCTAAAACACCAAACCCAGCACGACCCCCTACACTACAGAAACACCATTGCACTACCCTAAACCCTAAAACACTACCTAGCACGAGCCCCTACAGTACACAAACACCACTGCACTATCCTAAACCCTAAAACACTACCCGCAGCACGACCCCTACACTACCCAAACACCACTGCACTACTATAAACCCTAAAACACTACCTCACCACGACCCCCTACACTACACAAAAACTACTGAACTACCATAAACCCTAAAACACTACCCTGAGCACGACTCCCTACACTACCCAAACACCACTGCACTACCCTAAAACACGACCCCCTACACTACACTCACACCACTGCACTCCCATAAACCCTAAAACACTACCACAGCACAACCCCCTACACTACACAAACACCACTGAACTACCCTAAACCCTAAAACACTACCCCCAGCATGACCCACTACACTAAACAAACACCACTGCAATACCCTAAACCAATACCTCCAGCACGAACTCCTACACTACCCAAACACCACTGCACTACACTAAACCTGAAAACACTACCCCCAGCACAACCCCCTATACTACACAAACACCACTGCACTACCCTAAACCTGAAAACACTACCCCCAGCACAACCCCCTACACTACACAAATACCACTGCACTACCCTAAACCCTACATTTACCCCAAGCACGACCCCCTACACTACCAAAGCTCTACTGCACTACCCTTAACCCTCAAACACTACCCCCAGCACAACCCCCTACACTATCCAAACACCACTGACCTACCCTAATCCCTAAAATACTACCCCCAGCATGACCCTCTACACAACACAAACACCACTGCACTACCCTAAACCCTAAAACACTACCCCCAGCATGACCGCCTACACTACCCAATCACCACTGCACTACCCTAAAACACGACCCCAACACTACACAAATAACACTGCACTACCCTAAACCCTAAAGCACTACCCCCAGCATGACCCCCTACACTACACAAACACCACTGCACTACCCTAAACCCGAAAACAGTACCCCAGCACGACTCTCTACACTACCTAAACACCACTACACTACCCTAATCCCGAAAATAAAAACCCCTGCACGACCACCTATACGACAAAAACACCAATGCACTACCCTAAACCCTAAAAGACTACCCCAGCACGACCCCCTACTCTACAGAAACACCACTGCACTAGCCTAAACCCTAAATCTACACCAGCACGACCCCCTACACTACACAGACACCACTGCACTACCCTAGACCCTAAAACATGACACCCTACAATACACAAACACCACTGCACTACCCTAAACCCTAAAACCCAATCCAAGACTGCCCCCTACACTACACATACACCGCTGCACTACCCTAAACCCTAAAACACTACCTCAGCACGACCCCTACAATACCCAAACACCACTTCACTACCATATACCCTAAAACACTACCTCAGCATGACCCCCTACACTACACAAACACCACTGAACTACCATAAACCCTAAAACACCACCCCAGCACGACCCCTTACACTACCTAAACACCACTGCATTACCCTAAAACACGACCCCTATACTACACAAACACCGCTGCACTACCCTAAACCCTAAAACACTACCGCAGCACGACTCTCTACACTACCCAAACACCACTGCATTACCCTAAAACACGACCCCCTATACAACACAAACAACACTGAACTACCCTAAACCCTAAAACACTACCCCCAGCATGACCCACTACACTATACAAACACCACTGCATTACCCTAAACCAATACCTCCAGTACAAACCCCTCCACTACCCAAACACCACTGCACTACCCTAAAACACGACCCCCTACACTACACAAACACCACTGCTCTACCCTAAACACTAAAAGACTACTCCCAGCACGACCCCCTACACTACACAAACACCACTGCACAGCCCTAAACCTCAAAACACTACCCCCAGCACAACCCCCTACACTACACAAACACCACTGCACTACCCTAAACCCTAAATTTACCCCCAGCATGACCACCTACACTACCGAAGCTCCACTCCACTACCCTAAACCCTCAAACACTACCCCCAGCACAACCCCCTACACTATCCAAACACTACTGTACTACCCTAATCCCTAAAATACTATCCCCAGCACGCCCCCCCTACACTACACAAACACCACTGCACTATCCTAAACCCTAAAACACTACTCCCAGCATGACCCCCTACACTACCCAGACACCACTGCACTACCCTAAACCCTAAAACACTACCCCCAGCTTGACTCCCTACACTACCCAATCAACACTGCACTACCCTAAAACACGACCCCAATACATACACAACCAACACTGCACTACCCTAAATCCTAAGACACTACCCCCAGCATGACCCCCTACACTACACAAACACCACTACACTACACTAAACCCTAAAACTATACCCCCAGCATGACCCCCTACACTACCCAAACACCACTGCATTTCCCTAAAACATGACCCCCTACACTACACATACACCACAGCACTACCCTAAACCCTAAAGCACTACCCCAGCACAACCCCCTACACTACACAAACATCACTGCACTACCCTGAACACGAAAACACTACCCCCAGCACGACTCTCTACACTACCTAAACACCACTGCACTACCCTAATCCCTAAAATACAACCCCCAGCACGACCCCCTACATTACCAAAACACCAATGCACTACCCTTTACCCTAAAACACTACCCCAGCACGACCCCCTACACTACACAGACACCAATGCACTACCCTATACCATAAACCATGACACCCTATACTACACAAACACCACTGCACTACCCTAAACCCTAAAACCCTACTCCAACACGACCCCCTACACTACACATACACCGCTGCATTACCCTAAACCCTAAAACACTACCGCCTACACTACACAAACACCACTTTACTTTCGCAAGCCCTAAAACACTACCCCCAGCTTGACTCCCCTAGTCTACAAAAACACCACTGCACTACCCTAAACCCTTAATCTACCCCCCAGCACGACCACCTACACCACCCAAACACCACTGCACTACCATAAACCCTTAATCTACCCCCCAGCACGACCACCTACACCACCCAAACACCACTGCACTACCCTAAACCCTAAAACACTTTCCCCAGCATGACCCCCTACACTACCCAAACACCACTGCACTACCCTACATCCTAAAACACTACCCCCAGCATGAACCCCTACACTACCCAAACACCACTGCACTACCCTAAACCATAAAACACTACCCCCAGCATGACTTCCTACACTACCCAAACACCACTGCTGTGCCCTAAACCCTAAAACACTACCCCCAGCATGACCCCCTACACTACCCAAACACCACTGCACTACCTTAAACCCTAAAACACTACCCCAGCACGACCCCCTACACTACACAAGCACCACTGCTCTGCCCTAAACCCTAAAACACTACCCCCAGCATGACCCCCTACACTACCCAAACACCACTTCACTACCATAAACCCTAAAACACTACCCCAGCATGACCCCCTACACTACACAAACACCACTGCACTACCCTAAACACTAAAACACTACCCCAAAAATGACTCCCTACACAACTCAAACACCACTGCACTACCCTAAACCCCAAAACACTACCCCCAGCACAACCCCCTACACTACACAAACACCACTGCACTACCCTAAAACACGACCCACTACACTACACAAACAACACTGCGCTACCCTAAACTCTAAAACACTATCCTCAGCACAACCCCCTACACTACACAAATACCACTGCCCTACCCTAAACTCTAAATCTACCCCAGTACGACCCCTAAACTACCCACACATCAATAGAATACTCTAAACCCTAAGACACTACCCCCAGCACGACCCCCTACACTACCCAAACAACACTGCACTACCCTAAACCCTAAAACACTACCCCAGCACGACCCCCTACACTACAGAAACACCACTGCACTATCCTAAACTCAAAATCTACCCCAGCACGACCCCCTACACTACACAGACACCATTGCACTACCCTATACCATAAACCATGACACCCTACACTACACAAACACCACTGCACTACCCTAAACCCTAAAACCCTACTCCAACACGACCCCCTACACTACACATACACCGCTGCATTACCCTAAACCCTAAAACACTACCGCCTACACTACACAAACACCACTTTACTTTCGCAAGCCCTAAAACACTACCCCCAGCTTGACCCCCCTAGTCTACAAAAACACCACTGCACTACCCTAAACCCTAAAACACTATCCCCAGCATGACGCCCTACAGTACACAAACATCACTGTACTACCATAAACCCTTAATCTACTCCCCAGCACGACCACCTACACCACCCAAACACCACTGCACTACCCTAAACCCTAAAACACTTTCCCCAGCATGACCCCCTACACTACCCAAACACCACTGCACTACCCTAAACCCTAAAACACTACCCCAGCACGAACCCCTACACTACCCAAACACCACTGCACTACCCTAAACCATAAAACACTACCCCCAGCATGACTCCCTACACTACCAAAACACCACTGCTGTGCCCTAAACCCTAAATCACTACCCCCAGCATGACCCCGTACACTACCCAAACACCACTGCACTACCTCACACCCTAAAACACTACCCCAGCACGACCCCCTACACTACACAAGCATTACTGCTCTGCCCTAAACCCTGAAACACTACCCCCAGCATGACCCCCTACACTACCCAAACACCACTTCACTACCATAAACACTAAAACACTACCCCAAAAATGACTCCCTACACTACTCAAACACCACTGCACTACCCTAAACCCCAAAACACTACCCCCAGCACAATCCCCTACACTACACAAACACCACTGCACTACCCTAAAACACGACCCACTACACTACACAAACAACACTGCACTACCCTAAACTCTAAAACACTATCCCCAGCACAACCCCCTACACTACACAAATACCACTGCCCTACCCTAAACTGTAAATCTACCCCAGTACGACCCCTAAACTACCCACACATCAATGGAATACTCTAAACCCTAAGACACTGCCCCCACCACGACCCCCTACACTTCCCAAACAACACTGCACTACCCTAAAACTGAAAACACTACCCCCAGCATGACCCCCTACACTACAGAAACACCACTTCACTACCCTAAACCCTAAAACACTACCCCCGGCACGACCTCCTACTATACCCAAACACCACTGCACTACCCTAAACCCTAAAACACTACCCCCAGCACGACCGCCTACACTACGCAAACACCACTGCACTACCCTAAACCCTAAAACACTACCCCCGCACGACTCCCTACACGACCCAAACACCACTGCATTACCCTAAAACATGACCCCCTACACTACACAAACAACACTGCACTACCCTAAACCCTAAAACACTACCCCCAGCACGACCCCTACACTACACAAACACCACTGCACTACCTTAAACAATAAAACACTACCCCCAGCATGAACCTCTACACTACACAACCACTGCACTACCCTAAACCTGAAAACACTACCCCGAGCACGACCCCCTACACTACCAAAGCTCAGCTGCACTACCCTAAAACCTCAAACACTACCCCAGCACAACCCCCTACACTATCCAAACACCACTGCACTACCCTAATCCCTAAAATACTACACCAGCACAACCCCCTACACTACAAAAACACCACTGCACTACCCTAAACCCTTAAACACTACCTCCAGCATGACCCCCTACACTACCCAAACACCACTTCACTACCCTAAACCCTAAAACACCACCCCCAGCTTGACTCCCTACACTACCCAAGCACCACTGCACTACACTAAAACACAACACCCAACACTACACAAACACCACTGCACTAACTTAAACCCTAAAGCAATACCCCCAGCATGACCCCCTACACTACCCAAACACCACTGCACTACCCTAAAACACGACCCCCTACACTACTCAAACACTTCTGCAGTACCCTAAACCCTAAAATACTACCCCCAGCATGACCCCCTACACTACCAAAACACCACTGCACTACCCTATACCCTAAAACATGACACCCTACACTACACAAACACCACTGCACTACCCTAAACCCTAAAACCCTACTCCAAGACGACCCCCTACACTACACATACACCACTTCACTACCATAAACCCTAAAACACTACACCAGCATTACCCCCTACACTACACAATCATGACTGCACTACCCTAAACCCTAAATCTACCCCCTGCACGACCCCCTACACTACCCAAACACCACTGCACTACCCTGAACCCTAAAACACTACCCCCAGCACGACTCCCTACACTACCCAAACACCACTGCACTATTCTAAACCCTAAAACACTACCCCAAAATGACTTCCTACACTGCACAAACACCACTGAACTACCCTAAACCCCAAAACACTACCCCAGCACAATACCCTACACTACACAAACACCACTGCACTACCCTAAAACACAACACCCTTCACTACACAAACAACACTGCACTACCCTAAACTCTAAAACACTACCCCAGCATGACCCCCTACACTACACAAACACCACTGCACTACCCTAAACTCTAAATCTACCCCAGTACGACCTCTAAACTACACAAATACCACTGCACTGCCCTAAACCCTAAAACACATTTCCCCCAGCATGACCCCCTACACTACAGAAAAACCACTGCACTACCCTAAACACTAAAACACTACCCTAGCACGAGCCCCTACAGTACACAAACACCACTGCACCACCCTATACCCTAAATCTACCCCCAGCACGACCTCCTACACCACACAAACACCACTGCACTATCCTAAACCCTAAAACACTACCCCCAGCACAACCCCCTATGCTACCCAAACACCGCTGCACTACCCTAAACCCTAAAACACTACCTCAGCATGACTCCCTACACTACCCAAACACCACTGCATTACCCTAAAACATGACCCCCTACACTACACAAACAACACTGCACTACCCTAAACCCTAAAACACTGCCCCCAGCATGACCCACTACACTACACAAACACCACTGCATTACCCTAAATCAATACCTCCAGCACGAACCCCTACACTACCCAAACACCACTGCACTACCCTAAAACACGACCCCCTACACTACACAAACACCACTGCACTACACTAAACACTAAAACACTACCCCCAGGAAAACCCCCCTACACTACACAAACACCACTGTACTACCCTAAACTCTCAAACACTACCCCCAGCATGACCCACTACACTACACAAACACCACTGCATTACCCTAAACCAATACCTCCAGCACGAACCCCTACACTACACAAACACCTCTGCACTACACTAAACCCTAAAACACTACCTCGCAGAACGACCCTCTACATTACCTAAACACCACTGCACTACCCTAATCCCTAAAATACTACCCCCAGCATGACCCCCTATACTACCAAAACACCACTGCACTACCCTATACCCTAAAACATGACACCCTACACAACACAAACACCACTGCACTACCCTAAACCCTAAAACCCTACTCCAAGATGACCCCCTACACTACACATACACCACTTCACTACCATAAACCCTAAAACACTACCCCAGCATTACCCCCTACACTACACAAACACCACTGCACTACGCTAAACACTAACACTACCCCAGCACGATCCCCTACACTACACAAACACGACTGCACTACCCTAAACCCTAAATCTACCCCCTGCACGACCCCCTACCCTACCCAAACACCACTGCACTACCCTAAACCCTAAAACACTACCCCCAGCACGACTCCCTACACTACCCAAACACCACTGCACTACTCTAAACCCTAAAACACTACCCCAAAATGACTTCCTACGCTACACAAACACCAGTGCACTACCCTAAACCCCAAAACACTACCCCAGCACAATCCCCTACCCTACACAAACACCACTGCACCACCCTAAAACACGACACCCTTCACTACTCAAACAACACTGCACTACCCTAAACTCTAAAACACTACCCCAGAATGACCCCCTACACTACACAAACACCACTGCACTACCCTAAACTCTAAATCTACCCCAGTACGACCCCTAAACTACACAAACACCACTGCACTGCCCTAAATCCTAAAACACTACCCCCAGCACGAACCCCTACACTACAGAAACACCACTGCACTACCCTAAACACTAAAACACTACCCTAGCATGAGTCCCTACAGTACACAAACACCACTGCACCACCCTATTCCCTAAATCTACCCCCAGCATGACCCCCTACACCACACAAACACCACTGCACTATCCTAAACCCTAAAACACTACCCGCAGCACGACCCCCTACACTACCCATACACCACTGAACTACCATAAACCCTAAAACACTACCCCAGCACGACACCCTACACTACCCAAACACCACTGCACTACCCTAAACCCTAAAACACTACCCCAGCATGACTCCCTACACTACCCAAACACCACTGCATTACCCTAAAACACGACCCCCTACACTACACAAACAACACTGCACTACCCTAAACCCTAAACACTACCCCCAGCATGACCCACTACACTACACAAACACCACTGCATTACCCTAAACCAATACCTCCAGCACGAACCCCTACGCTACCCAAACACCACTGCACTACCCTAAAACACGACCCCCTACACTACACAAACACCACTGCACTACAGTAAACACTAAAACACTACCCCCAGCACAACCCCCCTACACTACACAAACACCACTGTACTACCCTAAACTCTCAAACACTACCCCCAGCACAACCCCCTACACTACACAAACAACACTGCACTACCCATAACCCTAAAACACTACCCCCAGCATGACCCACAACACTACACAAACACCACTGCATTACCCTAAACCAATACCTCCAGCACGAACCCCTACACTACCCAAACACCACTGCACTACCCTAAAACACGACCCCCTACACTACACAAACACAACTGCACTACCCTAAACACTAAAACACTACCCCCAGCACAACCCCCCTACACTACACAAACACCACTGCACTACCCTAAACCCTCAAACACTACCCCCAGGACAACCCCCTACACAATCCAAACACCACTGAACTACCCTAATCCCTAAAATACTAGCCCAGCATGACCCCCTACACTACACAAACACCACTGCACTACCCTAAACCATAAAACAATACCCCAAGCATGACACCATACACTACCCAAACACCACTGCTTTAACCTAAACCCTAAAACACTACCCCCAGCTTGACTCCCTACACTACCCAATCACCACTGCACTACCCTAAAACACGACCCCCTACACTACACAAACGCCACTGCACTACCCTAAACCCTAAAACAATAACCCCATCATGACCCCCTACACTACACAAACACCACTGCACTACCCTAAAACATGACCCCCTACACTACACAAACACCACTGCACTACCCTAAACCCTAAAGCTCTACCCCAGCACGACCTTCTACACTACCTAAACACCACTGCACTACCCTAATCCCTAAAATACTACCCCCAGCACGACCCCTCTACTACCAAAACACCACTGCACTACCCTAAACTATAAAACACTACCCCCAGCACTGCTCCCTACACTACACAAACACCACTGCACTGCCCTAAACCCTAAAACACTACCCCCAGGACGACCCCTACACTACACAAACACCACTGCACTGCCCTAAACCCTAAAACACTAACCCCAGCACAAGGCCTACACTACCCAAACACTGCATTACCCTAAACCAATACCTCCAGCACGAACCCCTACACTCTCAAAACACCACTGCACTGCCCTAAAACACGACCCCCTACACTACACAAACACCACTGCACTACCATAAACCCTAAAACACGACCTCAGCATGACCCCCTACACTACACAAACACCACTGAACTACCCTAAACCCTAAAACACTACCCCCAGCATGACCCACTACACTACACAAATACCACTGCATTACCCTAAACCAATACCTCTACCACAAACCCCTATACTACCCAAAAACCACTGCACTACCCTAAAACACGACCCCCTACACTGCACAAACACCACGGCACTACCATAGACACTAAAACACTACCCCCAGCACGACCCCCTACACTACACAAACTCCACTGCACTACCCTATACCTAAAAACACTACCCCCAGCACAACCCCCTACACTACACAAACACCACTGCTCTACCCTAAACCCTACCTTTACCCCCAGCACAACCCCCTACACTACCGAAGCTCCACTGCACTACCCTAAACCCTCAAACACTACCCCAGCACAACCCCCTACACTATCCAAACACCACTGCACTACCCTAATCCCTAAAATACTACCCCCAGCACGAACCCCTATAGTACACAAACACCACTGCACTACCCTAAATCTGAAAACACTACCCCCAGCACGACCCCATACACTACAGAAACACCACTACACAACCCTAAACCCTAAAACACTGCCCCCAGCACGACCTCCTACACTACCCAAACACCACTGCACTACCCTAAACCCTAAAACACTACCCCCAGCACAACCCCCTACACTATGCAAACACCACTGCACTACCCTAAACCCTAAAACACTACCCCAGCACGACTTTCTACACTACCCAAACATCACTGCATTACCCTAAACAGAACCCCCTAAACTACACAAACAACACTGCACTACCCTAAACCCAAAAACACTATCCCTAGCACGACCACCTACACTACACTAACACCACTTCACTTGCGCAATCCCTAAAACACTACCCCCAGCATGACCCCCTACACTACACAAACACCACTGCACTATCCTAAACCCTAAAACACTGACCCCCTGCGAGACCTCCAACTCTACACAAACACCACTGCACTACCCTAAACCCTGAAACGCTAACCCATGACGACCCCCTACACTACCCAAACACGACTGCACTAACCTAAACCCTAAGACACTAGCCCCAGCATGACTCCCTACACTACCCAAACACCACTGCACTACCCTAAAACACGACCCCCTTCACTACACAAACAACACTGCACTACCCTAAACCCTAAAATACTACCCCCAGCACGACCCCCTACACTACACAAACACCACTGCACTACCCAAAACACTAAAACACTACCCCCAGCATGACCCCCTACACTATCCAAACACCACTACACTACCCTAAAACATGACCCCCTACACTACACAAACACCACTGCACTACCCTAAACCCTAAAACACTACCCCTAGCACAACCCCCTACAGTACCCAAACACCACTGCACTAACCTAATCCCTTAAACACTACCCTCTGCACATCCCCTACACTACACAAACTCCACTGCACTACCCTAAACCCTAAAACATTACCCCCAGCACGACCCCCTACACTACACAAACACCACTGCACAACCCTAAACCCTAAATCTACCCCAGCATGACCCCCTACACTACACAGACACCACTGCACTACCCAAAACCCTAAAACACGACACCCTACACTACACAAACACCACTGCACTACACTAAACCCTAAAACACAACTCCAAGACAACCCCTTGCACTACACATACACCACTGCACTACCCTAAACCCTAAAATATTACCCCCAGCACGACCTGCTACACTATCCAAACACCACTGCACTACCCTAAATCCTAAAACACTACCCCCAGCATGACGCCCTACACTACGCGAACACCAGTGCACTACCCTATAACACGACCCCATCTCTACACAAACACCCCTGCACTACCCTAAACCCTAAAACACGACCCCCTACACTACCCAAACACCACTGCACAAACCTAAACCAATAAACCCTACATCCAGCACAACCCCCTACACTACCCGAACACCACTGCACTACCCTAAACTCTAAAACACTACCCCCAGTATGACCCTTTACACTACCCAAACACCACTGCACCCTAAAACACTACCCCAGCACGACCCACTACACTACCCAAACACCACTGCACTACCCTAAACCCTAAATCTACCCGCAGTACCACCCCTACAATATCCAAACACCACTGCGCTAGCATAAACCATAAAACACTATCCCCAGCATGACCGCCTACACTACCCAATCACCAATGCACTACCCTAAACCCTAAAACGCTACCCCCAGCACAACCCCCTACAGTACCCAAACATCACTGCACTACCCTAAACCCTAAAACACTACCCCCAGCCTGAGCCCCTACACTACAGAAACACCACTGCACTACCCTAATCCCTTAAACACTACCCCCTGCACATCCCCCTACACTACACAAACTCCACTGCACTACCCTAAACCCTAAAACATTACCCCGAGCACGACCCCCTACACTACACAAACACCACTGCACAACCCTAAACCCTAAATCTACCCCAGCATGACCCACTACACTACACAGACACCATTGCACTACCCAAAACCCTAAAACACGACACCCTACACTATACAAACACCACTGCACTACACTAAACCCTAAAACACAACTCCAAGACAACCCCTTACACTACACATACACCACTGCACTACCCTAAACCCTAAAATACTACCCCCAGCACGACCTGCTACACTATCCAAACACCACTGCACTACCCTAAGTCCTAAAACACTACCCCCAGCATGACGCCCTACACTACGCAAACACCATTGCACTACCCTATAACACGACCCCATCTCTACACAAACACCCCTGCACTACCCTAAACCCTAAAACACTACCCCCAGCATGACCCCCTACACTTTCCAAACACCACTGCACAAACCTAAGCCCCTAAACCCTACATCCAGCACAACCCCCTACACTACCCGAACACCACTGCACTACCCTAAACTCTAAAACACTACCCCCAGTATGACCCTCTACACTACCCAAACACCGCTGCACTACCCTAAACCCTAAAACACTACCCCAGCACGACCCACTACACTACCCAAACACCACTGCACTACCCTAAATCTACCTGCAGTACCACCCCCTACAATATCCAAACACCACTGCGCTAGCCTAAACCCTAAAACACTACCCCCAGCATGACCCACTACACTACACAAATACCACTGCATTACCCTAAACCAATACCTCTACCACAAACCCCTACACTACCCAAAAACCACTGCACTACCCTAAAACACGACCCCCTACACTGCACAAACACCACGGCACTACCATAGACACTAAAACACTACCCCCAGCACGACCCCCTACACTACACAAACACCACTGCACTACCCTATACCTAAAAACACTACCCCCAGCACAACCCTCTACACTACACAAACACCACTGCTCTACCCTAAACCCTACCTTTACCCCCAGCACAACCCCCTACACTACCGAAGCTCCACTGCACTACCCTAAACCCTCAAACACTACCCCAGCACAACCCCCTACACTATCCAAACACCACTGCACTACCCTAATCCCTAAAATACTACCCCCAGCACGACCCCCTATAGTACACAAACACCACTGCACTACCCTAAATCTGAAAACACTACCCCCAGCACGACCCCATACACTACAGAAACACCACTGCACAACCCTAAACCCTAAAACACTGCCCCAGCATGACCTCCTACACTACCCAAACACCACTGCACTACCCTAAACCCTAAAACACTACCCCCAGCACAACCCCCTACACTATGCAAACACCACTGCACTACTCTAAACCCTAAAACACTACCCCAGCACGACTTTCTACACTACCCAAACATCACTGCATTACCCTAAACAGAACCCCCTAAACTACACAAACAACACTGCACTACCCTAAACCCAAAAACACTATCCCTAGCACGACCACCTACACTACACTAACACCACTTCACTTGCGCAATCCCTAAAACACTACCCCCAGCATGACCCCCTACACTACACAAACACCACTGCACTACCCTAAACCCTAAAACACTGACCCCCTGCGAGACCTCCAACTCTACACAAACACCACTGCACTACCCTAAACCCTGAAACGCTAACCCATGACGACCCCCTACACTACCCAAACACGACTGCACTAACCTAAACCCTAAGACACTAGCCCCAGCATGACTCCCTACACTACCCAAACACCACTGCACTACCCTAAAACACGACCCCCTTCACTACACAAACAACACTGCACTACCCTAAACCCTAAAATACTACCCCCAGCACGACCCCCTACACTACACAAACACCACTGCACTACCCAAAACACTAAAACACTACCCCCAGCATGACCCCCTACACTATCCAAACACCACTACACTACCCTAAAACATGACCCCCTACACTACACAAACACCACTGCACTACCCTAAACCCTAAAACACTACCCCTAGCACAACCCCCTACAGTACCCAAACACCACTGCACTAACCTAATCCCTTAAACACTACCCTCTGCACATCCCCTACACTACACAAACTCCACTGCACTACCCTAAACCCTAAAACATTACCCCCAGCACGACCCCCTACACTACACAAACACCACTGCACAACCCTAAACCCTAAATCTACCCCAGCATGACCCCCTACACTACACAGACACCACTGCACTACCCAAAACCCTAAAACACGACACCCTACACTACACAAAGACCACTGCACTACACTAAACCCTAAAACACAACTCCAAGACAACCCCTTGCACTACACATACACCACTGCACTACCCTAAACCCTAAAATATTACCCCCAGCACGACCTGCTACACTATCCAAACACCACTGCACTACCCTAAATCCTAAAACACTACCCCCAGCATGACGCCCTACACTACGCGAACACCAGTGCACTACCCTATAACACGACCCCATCTCTACACAAACACCCCTGCACTACCCTAAACCCTAAAACACGACCCCCTACACTACCCAAACACCACTGCACAAACCTAAACCAATAAACCCTACATCCAGCACAACCCCCTACACTACCCGAACACCACTGCACTACCCTAAACTCTAAAACACTACCCCCAGTATGACCCTCTACACTACCCAAACACCACTGCACCCTAAAACACTACCCCAGCACGACCCACTACACTACCCAAACACCACTGCACTACCCTAAACCCTAAATCTACCCGCAGTACCACCCCTACAATATCCAAACACCACTGCGCTAGCATAAACCATAAAACACTATCCCCAGCATGACCGCCTACACTACCCAATCACCAATGCACTACCCTAAACCCTAAAACGCTACCCCCAGCACGACCCCCTACAGTACCCAAACATCACTGCACTACCCTAAACCCTAAAACACTACCCCCAGCCTGAGCCCCTACACTACAGAAACACCACTGCACTACCCTAATCCCTTAAACACTACCCCCTGCACATCCCCCTACACTACACAAACTCCACTGCACTACCCTAAACCCTAAAACATTACCCCGAGCACGACCCCCTACACTACACAAACACCACTGCACAACCCTAAACCCTAAATCTACCCCAGCATGACCCCCTACACTACACAGACACCATTGCACTACCCAAAACCCTAAAACACGACACCCTACACTATACAAACACCACTGCACTACACTAAACCCTAAAACACAACTCCAAGACAACCCCTTACACTACACATACACCACTGCACTACCCTAAACCCTAAAATACTACCCCCAGCACGACCTGCTACACTATCCAAACACCACTGCACTACCCTAAGTCCTAAAACACTACCCCCAGCATGACGCCCTACACTACGCAAACACCATTGCACTACCCTATAACACGACCCCATCTCTACACAAACACCCCTGCACTACCCTAAACCCTAAAACACTACCCCCAGCATGACCCCCTACACTTTCCAAACACCACTGCACAAACCTAAGCCCCTAAACCCTACATTCAGCACAACCCCCTACACTACCCGAACACCACTGCACTACCCTAAACTCTAAAACACTACCCCCAGTATGACCCTCTACACTACCCAAACACCGCTGCACTACCCTAAACCCTAAAACACTACCCCAGCACGACCCACTACACTACCCAAACACCACTGCACTACCCTAAATCTACCTGCAGTACCACCCCCTACAATATCCAAACACCACTGCGCTAGCCTAAACCCTAAAACACTACCCCCAGCATGACCCACTACACTACACAAATACCACTGCATTACCCTAAACCAATACCTCTACCACAAACCCCTACACTACCCAAAAACCACTGCCCTACCCTAAAACACGACCCCCTACACTGCACAAACACCACGGCACTACCATAGACACTAAAACACTACCCCCAGCACGACCCCCTACACTACACAAACACCACTGCACTACCCTATACCTAAAAACACTACCCCCAGCACAACCCCCTACACTACACAAACACCACTGCTCTACCCTAAACCCTACCTTTACCCCCAGCACAACCCCCTACACTACCGAAGCTCCACTGCACTACCCTAAACCCTCAAACACTACCCCAGCACAACCCCCTACACTATCCAAACACCACTGCACTACCCTAATCCCTAAAATACTACCCCCAGCACGACCCCCTATAGTACACAAACACCACTGCACTACCCTAAATCTGAAAACACTACCCCCAGCACGACCCCATACACTACAGAAACACCACTGCACAACCCTAAACCCTAAAACACTGCCCCCAGCATGACCTCCTACACTACCCAAACACCACTGCACTACCCTAAACCCTAAAACACTACCCCCAGCACAACCCCCTACACTATGCAAACACCACTGCACTACCCTAAACCCTAAAACACTACCCCAGCACGACTTTCTACACTACCCAAACATCACTGCATTACCCTAAACAGAACCCCCTAAACTACACAAACAACACTGCACTACCCTAAACCCAAAAACACTATCCCTAGCACGACCACCTACACTACACTAACACCACTTCACTTGCGCAATCCCTAAAACACTACCCCCAGCATGACCCCCTACACTACACAAACACCACTGCACTACCCTAAACCCTAAAACACTGACCCCCTGCGAGACCTCCAACTCTACACAAACACCACTGCACTACCCTAAACCCTGAAACGCTAACCCATGACGACCCCCTACACTACCCAAACACGACTGCACTAACCTAAACCCTAAGACACTAGCCCCAGCATGACTCCCTACACTACCCAAACACCACTGCACTACCCTAAAACACGACCCCCTTCACTACACAAACAACACTGCACTACCCTAAACACTAAAATACTACCCCCAGCACGACCCCCTACACTACACAAACACCACTGCACTACCCAAAACACTAAAACACTACCCCCAGCATGACCCCCTACACTATCCAAACACCACTACACTACCCTAAAACATGACCCCCTACACTACACAAACACCACTGCACTACCCTAAACCCTAAAACACTACCCCTAGCACAACCCCCTACAGTACCCAAACACCACTACACTAACCTAATCCCTTAAACACTACCCTCTGCACATCCCCTACACTACACAAACTCCACTTCACTACCCTAAACCCTAAAACATTACCCCCAGCATGACCCCCTACACTACACAAACACCACTGCACAACCCTAAACCCTAAATCTACCCCAGCATGACCCCCTACACTACACAGACACCACTGCACTACCCAAAACCCTAAAACACGACACCCTACACTACACAAAGACCACTGCACTACACTAAACCCTAAAACACAACTCCAAGACAACCCCTTGCACTACACATACACCACTGCACTACCCTAAACCCTAAAATATTACCCCCAGCACGACCTGCTACACTATCCAAACACCACTGCACTACCCTAAATCCTAAAACACTACCCCCAGCATGACGCCCTACACTACGCGAACACCAGTGCACTACCCTATAACACGACCCCATCTCTACACAAACATCCCTGCACTACCCTAAACCCTAAAACACGACCCCCTACACTACCCAAACACCACTGCACAAACCTAAACCATTAAACCCTACATCCAGCACAACCCCCTACACTACCCGAACACCACTGCACTACCGTAAACTCTAAAACACTACCCCCAGTATGACCCTTTACACTACCCAAACACCACTGCACCCTAAAACACTACCCCAGCACGACCCACTACACTACCCAAACACCACTGCACTACCCTAAACCCTAAATCTACCCGCAGTACCACCCCTACAATATCCAAACACCACTGTGCTAGCATAAACCATAAAACACTATCCCCAGCATGACCGCCTACACTACCCAATCACCAATGCACTACCCTAAACCCTAAAACGCTACCCCCAGCACGACCCCCTACAGTACCCAAACATCACTGCACTACCCTAAACCCTAAAACACTACCCCCAGCCTGAGCCCCTACACTACAGAAACACCACTGCACTACCCTAATCCCTTAAACACTACCCCCTGCACATCCCCCTACACTACACAAACTCCACTGCACTACCCTAAACCCTAAAACATTACCCCGAGCACGACCCCCTACACTACACAAACACCACTGCACAACCCTAAACCCTAAATCTACCCCAGCATGACCCCCTACACTACACAGACACCATTGCACTACCCAAAACCCTAAAACACGACACCCTACACTATACAAACACCACTGCACTACACTAAACCCTAAAACACAACTCCAAGACAACCCCTTACACTACACATACACCACTGCACTACCCTAAACCCTAAAATACTACCCCCAGCACGACCTGCTACACTATCCAAACACCACTGCACTACCCTAAGTCCTAAAACACTACCCCCAGCATGACGCCCTACACTACGCAAACACCATTGCACTACCCTATAACACGACCCCATCTCTACACAAACACCCCTGCACTACCCTAAACCCTAAAACACTACCCCCAGCATGACCCCCTACACTTTCCAAACACCACTGCACAAACCTAAGCCCCTAAACCCTACATCCAGCACAACCCCCTACACTACCCGAACACCACTGCACTACCCTAAACTCTAAAACACTACCCCCAGTATGACCCTCTACACTACCCAAACACCGCTGCACTACCCTAAACCCTAAAACACTACCCCAGCACGACCCACTACACTTCCCAAACACCACTGCACTACCCTAAATCTACCTGCAGTACCACCTCCTACAATATCCAAACACCACTGCGCTAGCCTAAACCCTAAAACACTATCCCCAGCATGACCGCCTACACTACCCAATCACCACTGCACTACCCTAAACCCTAAAATGCGACCCCCAGCACGACCCCCTACACTACCCAAACACCACTGCACTACCCTAATCCCTAAAACACTACCCCCAGCCTGAGCCCCTACACTACAGAAACACCACTGCACTACCCTACTCCCTTAAACACTACCCCCTGCACATCCCCCTACACTACACAAACTCCACTGCACTACCCTAAACCCTAAAACATTACCCCCACCACGACCCCCTACACTAAACAAACACCACTGAACAACCCTAAACCCTAAATCTACCCCAGCATGACCCCCTACACTACACAGACACCACTGCACTACCCAATACCCTAAAACACGACACCCTACACTACACAAACACCACTGCACTACACTAAACCCTAAAACACAACTCCAAGACAACCCCTTACACTAACACATACACCACTGCACTACCCTAAACCCTAATATACTACCCCGAGCACAACCTGCTACACTATCCAAACACCACTGCACTACCCTAAGTCCTAAAACACTACCCCCAGCATGACGCCCTACACTACGCAAACACCATTGCACTACCCTATAACACGACCCCATCTCTACACAAACACCCCTGCACTACCCTAAACCCTAAAACACTACCCCCAGCATGACCCCCTACACTTTCCAAACACCACTGCACATACCTAAGCCCTTAAACCCTACATCCAGCACAACCCCCTACACTACCCAAACACCATTGCACTACCCTAAACTCTAAAACACTACCCCCAGTATGACCCTCTACACTACCAAAACACCACTGCACTACCCTAAACCCTAAATCACTACCCCAGCACGACCCACTACACTACCCAAACACCACTGCATTACCCTAAACCCTAAATCTACCCGCAGTAACACCTCCTACAATACCCAAACACCAATGCAGTACCCTGAAACACTTAAACACTACCCTCAGCACGACCCCCTACACTACCCAAACACCACTGCTCTACCTTAAACCATAAAACACTACGCCCAGCATGACCCCCTACACTACACAAACATCACTGCACTACCCTAAACCCTAAAACACTAACCCCCAGCATGACCGCCTACACTACCCAATCACCACTGCACTACCCTAAACCCTAAAACGCTACCCCCAGCACGACCCCCTACACTACCCAAACACCACTGCACTACCCTAAACCCTAAAACACTACCCCCAGCATGAGCCCCTACACTACAGAAACACCACTGCACTACCCTAAACCCTAAAACCCTATCCCCAGCATGACCCCTACACTACCCAAACACCACTGCACTACCTAAACCCTAAAACACTAGCCCCAGCATGACCCACTACACTACCCAAACACCACTGCAATACCCTAAAACATGACTCCTACTATACACAAACAGCACTGCACTACCCTAAACCCTAAAATACATCCCCAGCACAACCCCCTACACAACCAAAACATTACTGCACTACCCTAAACCCTAAAACACTACCCCCTGCACGACCCCTAAACTACACAAACACCACTGCACTACCCTATACCCTAAATCTACTCCAGCATGACCCCCTACACTACCCAAACACCACTGCACTGTCCTAAACCCTAAAACACTATCCCCAGCATGATCCCCTACACTACCCAAACACCACTGCACTAACCTAAACCCTAAAACACTACCCCACTATGACCCCCTACACTACCCAAACACCACTGCACTACCCTAAAACACGACCCCCTACACTACACAAACACCACTACACTACCCTGAACCCTAAAACACTATCCCCAGCACAACCCCCTACAGTACCCAAACACCACTGCACTACCCTAATCCCTTAAATACTACCCCATGTACATCCCCCTATACTACACAAACACCACTGCACTACCCTAAACCCTAAAACACTACCCCCAGCACGAACCCCTACACTACACAAACACCACTGCACTACCTTAAACCCTAAATCTACCGCAGCACGACCCCATACCCTACACAGACACCACTAGACTAACCTGCACCCTAAAACACGGCACAGTATACTACATAAACACCACTGCACTATACTAAACCCTAAAACACTACTCCAAGAAGACCCCTGCACTACACATACACCACTGCACTACAGTAAACCCTAAAACACTAACCCCTACACTACACAAACACCACTGCACTTGCCTAAACCCTAAAATACTACCCTCAGCATGACCCCCTACACTACACAAACACCACTGCACTACCCTAAACCCTAAAACACTACCCCCAGCATGACCCCCTACACTACGCAAACACCACTGCCCTACCCTAAAACACGACCCCCTACTCTACACAAACACCACTGCACTACACTAAACCCTAAAACGCTAACCCATGACAACCCCCTACACTACCCAGACACGACTGCACTAACCTAAACCCTAAAACACTAGCCCCAGCATGACTCCCTACACTACCCAAACACCACTGCACTACCCTAAAACACGACTCCCTACACTACACAAACAACACTGCACTACCCTAAACCCTAAAACACTACCCTCAGCACGACCCCCTACACTACACAAACACCACTGCACTACCCAAAACACTAAAACACTACCCCCAGCATGACCCCCTACACTATCCAAACACCACTACACCACCCTAAAACATGACCCCCTTCACTACAAAAACACCAATGCACTACCCTAAACCCTAAAACACTACCCTCGCACAACCCCCTACAGTACCCAAACACCACTGCACTACCCTAATCCCTTAAATAGTACCCCCTGCACACCCCCCTACACTACACAAACTCCACTGCACTACCCTAAACCCTAAAACATTACCCCAGCACGACCCCCTACACTACACAAACACCACTGCACAACCCTAAACCCTAAATCTACCCCAGCACGACCCCCTACACCACACAGACACCACTGCACTACCCAATACCCTAAAACACGACACCCTACACCACACAAACAACACTGCACCACACTACACCCTACAACACTACTTCAAGACGAACCCTTACACAACAAATACACCACTGCACTACCCTAAACCCTATAACACTACCCTAAACTCTAAAACACTACCCCCAGCATGACCCCCTACACTACACAAACACCACTGCACTACCCTAAACCCTAAAACACTACCCCTAGTACAACCCCCAACTGTACCCAAACACCACTGCACTACCCTAATCCCTTAAATACAACCCCCTGCACATCCCCCTACACTACACAAACTCCACTGCACTACCCTAAACCCGCAAACATTACCCCCAGCACAACCCCCTACACTACACAAACACCACTGCACAACCCTAAACCCTAAAACACTAACCCCCAGCCCGACCGCCTACACTACCCAAACACCACTGCACTAAGCTAAACCCTAAAACACTACTCCAGCACGACCCCCCTACACTACCCAAACACCACTGCACTACCCTAAACCCTAAAACTCTACCTTTTACACTTCCCAAACACCACTGCACTACCCTAAACCCTAAATCTACCCCCAGGACGACACCCTACACTGCGAAAACACCACTGCACTACCTTAAAACACGACCCTCTATACAACACAACCACCTCTGCACTACCCTAAACCCTAAAACACTACCCCCAGCATGACCCCCTACACTACACAAACACCACTGCACTACCCTAAACCCTAAAACACTAGCCCCAGCATGACCCCCTACAGTACACAAACACCACTGCACTAACCTAAACCCTAAAACACTAACCGCCAGCACGACCCCCTACACAAACACCACTGCACTACCATAAACCCTAAATCTACCCCGAGCATGACCACCTACACTACCCAAACACCACTGCGCTACGCTAAAGCCTATAACACTATCCCCAGCACGACCCCCTACACTACCAGAACACCACTGCTCTGCCCTAAACCCTAAAATACTACCCCCGGCACGACCCCCTACACTACCCACACACCACTGCACTACCCTAAACCCTAAAACACTACTCCAGCACGGCCCCCTGCACTACCCAAACACCACTGCGCTACCCTAAACCTTAAAACACAACCCCCAGCACGACCCCCAACACTACCCAAACACCACTGCGCTACCCTAAACCCTAAATCTACCCCCAGCATGACCCCTTACACTACCCAAACACCATTGCTCTACCCTAAACCCTAAAACACTACCTCCGGCACGACCTCCTACACTACCAGAACACCACTGCGCTGCCCTAAACCCTAAAACACTAACCCCGGCACGACCCCCTACACTACCCAAACACCACTGCACTACCCTAAACCCTAAAACACTATTCCAGCACGGCCCCCTGCACTACCCAAACACCACTGCACTACCCTAACCCCTAAATCTACCCCCAGCGCAACCCCCTACACTACCGAAACACCACTGCACTACCCTAAACACTAAAATACTACCCCAGCACGACCCCCTACACTATCCAAACACCACTGCACTACCCTAAACCCTAAAATACTACCCCCATCACGACCGCCTACACAACCCAAACACCACTGCACTACCCTAATCCCTGAAGCACTACCCCCAGCATGACTCCCTACACTACCCAAAGATCCCTGCACTACTTTAAACCCTAAAGCTATCCCTAGCACAACCCCCTACACTACCCAAACACCCCTACACTACCATAAACCCTGAAACACTACGCTTACACTACCCAAACACCACTGCGCTTCCCTAAACCCTAAAACACTATCCCCAGAAGTACCCCCTACAGTACACAAACACCACTGCACTACCCTAAACCTTGAAACACTACCTCCAGCACGACCCCCTACACTACCCAAAAACCACTGCGCTACCCTAAACCCTAAAACACTACCCCTAGCACAACCCCCTATACTACCAGAACACCACTGCCCTAGCCTAAACCCTAAATCTACCCCAGCATTAACCCCACAATACACAAACACCACTGCATTACCCTAAACCCTAAACGACTACCCCCAGCATGACTCTCTACACTACCCAAACAGCACTGTGCTTCCATAAACCCTAATTCTACCCCCAGCACACACTACACTACTCAAACACCACTGCGCTGCCTTAAACCCTAAAACACTACCCCCAGCACAACCCCCTACTCTACCCGAACACCACTGCACTTCCCTAAACCCTAAAACACTATCCCAGGATGACCCACTACATTACCCGAACACCACTGCCCTACCCTAAACCCTAAAACACTACACGCAGCACGACCCCCTACACTATCCAAACACCACTGCACTACCCTAAACCCTTAAACACTACCCCTAGCACGACCCTCTACACTAACCAAACAATACGGCACTACCCTAATCCCTAAATCTACCCATCGCACGACCCCCTACACTACCCAAACACCACTGCACTACCATAAACACTAAAAACACTACCCCAGCTAGACCCCCTATACTACACAAACACCACTGTACAACCATAAAACACTACCCCAAGCATGACCCCTACACTACACAAACACCACTGTATTGCCTTAAACCCTAAAACACTACCCCCTGCCCGACCCACTACTCTACCCAAACACCAATGCACTACCCTAATCCCTGAAACACTACCCCCAGCATGACCCCCTACACTACCCAAACACCACTGCACTACCCTAAACCCTAAAACACTTCCCCAGTACAACCTCCTACACTACCAAAACACCACTGCACTAATGTAAACCCTAAAACACTACCACCGCACGACCACCTACACTACTCAAACACCACTGCACTACCCTAAACCCTAAATCTACCCCCAGCAAGACCCCCAACACTACCCAAACACCACTGCACTACCGTAAACCCCAAAACACTACCCCCAGCACCACCCCCTACACTACCCAAACACCACTGCACTACCCTAAACCCTAAAACACTACCCCAGCACTACCTCCTACACTAGTCAAACACCACTGCACTACCCTATACCCTAAAACACTACCCCCAGCATGATCCCCTACACTACACAAACACCACTGCACTACCCTTAACACTAAAATACTACCCCCAGCACGACCCCCTTCACTATCCAAACACCACTGCACTACCCTAAACCCTAAAACACTAACCCCCAGGCCGACCGCCTACACTACCCAAACACCACTGCACTTACCTAAACCCTAAAACACTACTCCAGCACGACCCCCCCTACACTACCCAAACACCACTGCACTACCCTAAACCCTAAAACTCTATCTTTCACACTTCCCAAACACCACTCTACTACCCTAAGCCCTAAATCTACCCCAAGGACGACACCCTACACTGCGAAAACACCACTGCACTACCCTAAAACACGACCCTCTACACAACACAACCACCTCTGCACTACCCTAAACCCTAAAACACTACCCCCAGCATGACCCCCTACACTACACAAACACCACTGCACTACCCTAAACCCTAAAACACTACTCCCAGCATGACCCCCTACAGTACACAAACACCACTGCACTAACCTAAACCCTAAAACACTAACCGCCAGCACGACCCCCTACACTACACAAACAACACTGCACTACCGTAACCCCTAAATCTACCCCGAGCATGACAACCTACACTACCCAAACACCACTGCGCTACGCTAAAGCCTATAACACTATCCCCAGCACGACCCCCTACACTACCAGAACACCACTGCGCTGCCCTAAACCCTAAAATACTACCCCTGGCAGGACCCCCTACACTACCCACACACCACTACACTACCCTAAACCCTAAAACACTACTCCAGCACGGCCCCCTGCACTACCCAAACACCACTGCACTACCCTAACCCCTAAATCTACCCCCAGCACAACCCCCTACACTACCAAAACACCACTGCACTACCCTTAACACTAAAATACTACCCCCAGCACGACCCCCTTCACTATCCAAACACCACCGCACTACCGTAAACCCTAAAACACTACCCCCATCACGACCGCCTACACAACCCAAACACCACTGCAATACCCTAATCCCTGAAGCACTACCCCAGCATGACTCCCTACACTACCCAAATATCCCTGCACTACTTTAAACCCTAAAACTATCCCTAGCACAACCCCCTACACTACCCAAACACCCCTACACTACCCTAAACCCTAAAACACTACCTCTTACACTACCCAAACACCACTGAGCTTCCCTAAACCCTAAAACACTATCCCCAGAAGTACCGCCTACACTACCCAAACACCACTGTGCTACCCTAAACCTTAAAACACTACCCCCAGCACGACCCTCTACACAACACAAACAGCACTGCGCTTCCCTAAACCCTAAATCTACCCCCAGTACCACCTACACTGCACAAACACCACTGCTCTATCCTAAACCCTAAAATACTACACCCGGCATGACCCCCTACACTACCCGAACACTAGTACGCTGACCTAAACCCTAAAACACTACCCCAGCATGACTCCCCACACTACCCGAACACCTCTGCGCTGCCCTAAACCCTAAAACACTACCCCCAGCGCGACCCCCTACACTACCCGAAAATCACTGCACTTCACTAAACTCGAAAACACTATCCCAGCACGACCCACTTCACTACCCGAACACCACTGCGCTACACTAAACTCTAAAACACTACCCAAGCACGACCACCTAGACTACCCGAACACCACTGCGCTAGCCTAAACCCTAAATCAACCCCCAGCACTACCCCCTACACTACCCGAACACCACGGCACTGCCCTAAACTCTTAAACACTACCCCCAGCACGACCTCCTACACTATCCGAACACCACTGCAACGCCCTAAACCCTAAAACACTACGACCCCCTACACTACACAAACACCACTTACTGCGCTAAACCCAAAAATACTACCCCCAGCACGACCCCCTACACTACCCAAAGACCACTGCACTACCCTAACCCCTAAAACACGACCCCCTACACTACACAAACACCACTGCACTACCCTAAACCCTAAAGTACTATCCCCAGCTCGACTCCCTACACTACAAAAAAACTACTGCACTACCCTAAACCCTAAAACACTACCCCCAGCATGACCCCCTACACTATCCAAAGACCACTGCACTACCCTAACCCCTATAATACGAACCCCTACACTACCCAAACACCACTGCACTACCCTAAACCCTAAAACACTTCCCCCAGTACAACCCCCTACACTACCAAAACACCACTGCACTAATATAAACCCCAAAACACTACCCCCAGCGCGACCACCTACACAACACAAACACCACTGCACTACCCTAAACCCTAGATCTACCCCCAGCAGCACCCCCTACACTACCCAAACACCACTGCACTACCGTAAACCCTAAAACACTACCCCCAGCACCACCCCTACGCTACCCAAACACCACTGCACTACCCTAAAACACTACCCCAGCACGACCCCCTACACTACTCAAACACCACTGCACTACCCTATACCCTAAAACACAACCCCCAGCACAACCCCCTACAGTACACAAACACCACTGCACTATCCTAAACCCTGAAACACTACCCCCAGCATGACCCCCTACACTACCCAAACACCACTGCACTACCCTAAACCCTAAAACTCTACCTTTTACACTTCCCAAACACCACTGCACTACCCTAAACCCTAAATCTACCCCCTGGACCACACCCTACACTGCCAAAACACCACTACACTACCCTAAAACAC
Organism: Triturus cristatus; assembly: GCF_964204655.1. Classification (NCBI taxonomy): domain Eukaryota; kingdom Metazoa; phylum Chordata; class Amphibia; order Caudata; family Salamandridae; genus Triturus; species Triturus cristatus. The sequence goes on along the minus strand of NC_140579.1, from coordinate 1,196,835,345 downwards.
GACCCTCTACACAACACAAACACCTCTGTACTACCATAAACCCTAAATCTACCCCCAGCACGACCCCCTATACTACCCAAACACCACTGCGCTACCCTAAACCTTAAAACACAGCCCCCAGCACAACCCCCAACACTATCCAAACACCACTGTGCTACCCTAAACCCTAAATCTAACCCAGCATGATCCCCTACACTACCCAAACACCATTGCGCTAACCTACACCCTAAAACACTACCACCAGCACGACCTCCTACACTACCAGAACACCACTGCGCTGCCCTAAACCCTAAAACACTACCCCCGGCACGGCCCCCTGCACTACCCAAACACCACCGCACTACCCTAACCCCTAAATCTACCCCAGCACAACACTCTACACTACCGAAACACTACTGCACTACCCTAAACACTAAAATACTACCCCCAGCACGACCCCCTACACTATCCAAACACCACTGCACTACCCTAAACCCTAAAACACTACCCCCATCACGACCGCCTACACAACCCAAACACCACTGCACTACCCTAATCCCTGAAGCACTACCCCCAGCATGACTCCCTACACTACCCAAAGATCCCTGCACTATTCTAAACCCTAAATCTACCCCAGCACAACCCCCTACACTACCCGAAAACCCCTACACTACCCTAAACTCTAAAACACTACCTCTTACACTACCCAAACACCACTGCGCTTCCCTAAACCCTAAAACACTATCCCCAGTAGTACGCCCTACACTACCCAAACAGCACTGTGCTACCCTAAACCCTAAAACACTACCCCCAGCACGACCCTCTACACTACCCAAACAGCACTGCGCTTCCCTAAACCCTAAATCTACCCCCAGCACCCCCTACACTACCCAAACACCACTGCACTACCCTAAACCCTAAATGTAAACCCAGCACGACCCCCTACACTACCCAAACACTGGTGTACTACTTTAAACCCTAAAGCACTACCCCCAGCATAACCCCTTACACTACCCAAACACCACTGCACTACCCTAAACCCTAAATATACCCCCAGCAAGACCCCCTACACTAGCCAAACACCACTGCACTACCCTATACCCTAAAACACTACCCCCAGCACGACCCCCTACAGTACACAAACACCACTGCACTACCCTAAACCTTGAAACACTACCCCCAGCATGACCCCCTACACTACACAAACACCACTGCACTACCCTAAACCCTAAAACACTAACCCCCAGCCCGACCGCCTATAGTACACAAACACAACTGCACTACCATGAACCCTAAATCTACCCCCAGTACGACCTCCTACACTAACCGAACACCACTACGCTGCCCTAAACCCTAAAACACTACCCCTAGCACAACCCCCTATACTACCAGAACACCACTGCACTTCCCTAAACCCTAAAACACTATCCCCAGCACGACCCCCTACACTACCCGAACACCACTGCGCTAGCCTAAACCATAAATCTACCCCCAGCACTACCCCCTACACTATCTGAACACCATTGCACTGCCCTAAACCCTTAAACAGTACTCCCAGCACGACCCCCTACACTACCCGAACATCACTGCAATGCCTTAAACCCTAAAACACTACCCCCAGCATGACCCCCTACACTACACAAACACCAGTGCACTGCCCTAAACCCTAAAACACTACACCCAGCACGACACCTACACTACACAAACACCACTGCAATGCCCTAAACCCTAAAACACTACCCCCAGCATTACCCCCTACACTACCCAAAGACCACTGCACTACCCTAACCCCTAAAACAGGAAACCCTACACTACACAAACAACACTGCGCTACCCTAAACCCTAAAATACTAGCCCCAGCACGACCCCCTACACTACAAAAACACCACTGCACTACCCTAAACCCTAAAACACTACCCCCAACTCTACACAAGCACCACTGTGCTACCCTAAACCCTAAATCTACTCGCAGGATGACCCCCTACACTACACAAGCACGACTGTGCTACTCTAAACCCTAAAACACTGCCCCAGCACGACCCTCTACTCTACCCGAAAACCAATGCTCTACCCTAAATCCAAAATCTACCCCCAGCACGAACCCCTACACTACCCAAACACCACTGCACTAACCTAAACCCTAAAACACTACCCCAGCACGACCCCTGCACAACCCAAACACCACTGCACTATCCTAACCCCTAAATCTACCCCCAGCACAACGCCCTACACTACCGAAACACCATTGCACTACCCTAAACCCTTAAACACTACTCCCCAGCATGACCCTCTACACTACCCAAACAATACTGCACTACCCTAAACCCTAAATCTACCCCTAGCACAACCCCTACACTACCCAAACACCACTGCACTACCATAAACACTAAAACACTACCCCAGCACAACCCCCTATACTACACAAACACCACTGCACAACCCTAAAACACTACCCCAAGCACAACCTCTACACTACTTATACACCACTGTATTGCCTTAATCCCTAAAACACTACCCCCTGCACGACCCACTACACTACCCAAACACCACTGCACTACCCTAATCCCTGAAACACTACCCCCAGCATGACCCCCTACACTACCCAAACACCACTGCACTAACCTAAACCCTAAAACACTTCCCCCAGTACAACCCCCTACACTACCAAAACACCACTGCACTATTATAAACCCTAAAACACTACCCCCAGCACGACCACCTACACAACACAAACACCACTGCACTACCCTAAACCCTAAATCTACCGCCAGCAAGACCCCCTACACTACCCAAACACCACTGCGCTACCGTAAACCGTAAAACACTACCCCCAGCACCACCCCTACACTACCCAAACACCACTGCACTACCCTAAACCCTAAAACACTACACCAGTACGACCCCCTACACTAGTCAAACACCACTGCACTACCCTATACCCTAAAACACTATCCCAGGATGATCCCATACATTACCCGAACACCACTGCCCTACCCTAAACCCTAAAACACTACCCCCAGCAGGATCCCCTACACTACACAAACACCACTGCACTACCCTAAACCCTAAAACACAAACCCCCAGCCCGACCGCCTACACTACCCATTCACCACTGCACTACCCTTAACCCTAAAACACTATTCCAGCACGACCCCCCTACACTACCCAAACACCACTGCACTACCCTAAACACTAAAACTCTACCTTTTACACTTCCCAAACACCACTGCACTACCCTAAACCCTAAATCTACCCCAGAACGACACCCTACACTGCGAAAACACCACTGCACTACCCTAAAACATGACCCTCTACACAACACAACCACCTCTGCACTACCCTAAACCCTAAAACACTACCCCCAGCATGACCCCCTACACTACACAAACACCACTGCACTACCCTAAACCCTAAAACACTACCCCCAGCATGAACCCCTACAGTACACAAACACCACTGCACTACCCTAAACCCTAAAACACTAACCGCCAGCACGACCCCCTACACTACCCAAACACCACTGCACTACCCTAAACCCTAAAACACTACTCCAGCACGGCCCCTGCACTACCCAAATACCACTGCACTACCCTAACCCCTAAATCTACCCCCAGCACAACCCCCTACACTACCAAAACACCACTGCACTACCCCAAACACTAAAATACAACCCCCAGCACGACCCCTACACTATCCAAACACCACTGCACTACCCTAAACCCTAAAACACTACCCCATCACGACCGCCTACACAACCCAAACACCACTGCACTAACCTAAACCCTAAAACACTACCCCAGCACGACCCCTGCACAACCCAAACACCACTGCACTATCCTAACCCCTAAATCTACCCCCAGCACAACGCCCTACACTACCAAAACACCATTGCACTACCCTAAACCCTTAAACACTACCCCCAGCATGACCCTCTACACTACCTAAACAATACTGCACTACCCTAAACCCTAAATCTACCCCCAGCACAACCCCCTACACTACTGAAACACCACTGCACTACCCTAAACCCTAAAACACTACCCCCATCACGACCGCCTACACAACCCAAACACCACTGCACTACCATAATCCCTGAAGCACTACCCCCAGCATGACTCCCTACACTACCCAAAGATCCCTGCACTACTTTAAACCCTAAATCTATCCCTAGCACAACCCCCTACACTACCCAAACACCCCTACACTACCCTAAACCCTAAAACACTACCTCTTACACTACCCAAACACCACTGCGCTTCCCTAAACCCTAAAACACTATTCCCAGTAGTACGCCCTACACTACCCAAACAGCACTGTGCTACCCTAAACCCTAAAACACTACCCCCAGCACGACCCTCTACACTACCCAAACAGCACTGCGCTTCCCTAAACCCTAAATCTACCCCCAGCACCCCCTACACTACCCAAACACCACTGCGCTACCCTAAACCTTAAATGTAAACCCAGCATGACCCCCTACACTACCCAAACACTGGTGTACTACCTTAAACCCTAAAGCACTACCCCCAGCATAACCCCTTACACTACCCAAACACCACTGCACTACCCTAAACCTTAAATCTACCCCCAGCAAGACCCCCTACACTAGCCAAACACCACTGCACTACCCTATACCCTAAAACACTACCCCCAGCACGACCCCCTACAGTACACAAACACCACTGCACTACCCTAAACCTTGAAACACTACCCCCAGCATGACCCCCTACACTACACAAACACCACTGCACTACCCTAAACCCTAAAACACTATCCCAGGATGATCCCATACATTACCCGAACACCACTGCCCTACCCTAAACCCTAAAACACTACCCTCAGCAGGATCCCCTACACTACACAAACACCACTGCACTACCCTAAACCCTAAAACACTAACCCCCAGCCCGACCGCCTACACTACCCAATCACCACTGCACTACCCTTAACCCTAAAACACTATTTCAGCACGACCCCCCTACACTACCCAAACACCACTGCACTACCCTAAACACTAAAACTCTACCTTTTACACTTCCCAAACACCACTGCACTACCCTAAACCCTAAATCTACCCCAGAACGACACCCTACACTGCGAAAACACCACTGCACTACCCTAAAACATGACCCTCTACACAACACAACCACCTCTGCACTACCCTAAACCCTAAAACACTACCCCCAGCATGACCCCCTACACTACACAAACACCACTGCACTACCCTAAACCCTAAAACACTACCCCCAGCATGAACCCCTACAGTACACAAACACCACTGCATTACCCTAAACCCTAAAACACTAACCGCCAGCACGACCCCCTACACTACCCAAACACCACTGCACTACCCTAAACCCTAAAACACTACTCCAGCACGGCCCCCTGCACTACCCAAATACCACTGCACTACCCTAACCCCTAAATCTACCCCAGCACAACCCCCTACACTACCGAAACACCACTGCACTACCCTAAACACTAAAATACTACCCCCAGCACGACCCCCTACACTATCCAAACACCACTGCACTACCCTAAACCCTAAAACACTACCCCAGCACGACCCCTGCACAACCCAAACACCACTGCACTATCCTAACCCCTAAATCTACCCCCAGCACAACGCCCTACACTACCGAAACACCATTGCACTACCCTAAACCCTTAAACACTACCCCCAGCATGACCCTCTACACTACCCAAACAATACTGCACTACCCTAAACCCTAAATCTACCCCCAGCACAACCCCCTACACTACTGAAACACCACTGCACTACCCTAAACCCTAAAACACTACCCCCATCACGACCGCCTACACAACCCAAACACCACTGCACTACCATAATCCCTGAAGCACTACCCCCAGCATGACTCCCTACACTACCCAAAGATCCCTGCACTACTTTAAACCCTAAATCTATCCTTAGCACAACCCCCTACACTACCCAAACACCCCTACACTACCCTAAACCCTAAAACACTGCCTCTTACACTACCCAAACACCACTGCGCTTCCCTAAACCCTAAAACACTATCCCCAGTAGTACACCCTACACTACCCAAACAGCACTGTGCTACCCTAAACCCTAAAACACTACCCCAGCACGACCCTCTACACTACCCAAACAGCACTGCGCTTCCCTAAACCCTAAATCTACCCCCAGCACCCCCTACACTACCCAAACACCACTGCGCTACCCTAAACCTTAAATGTAAACCCAGCACGACCCCCTACACTACCCAAACACTGGTGTACTACCTTAAACCCTAAAGCACTACCCCCAGCATAACCCCTTACACTACCCAAACACCACTGCACTACCCTAAACCTTAAATCTACCCCCAGCAAGACCCCCTACACTACACAAACACCACTTGTTAGAAATGTGGGTCTCTAGTTGGCACAGGTATGCACTTGCGACAAGCAGGGACTCTCAATTCTAAGTCAGGATAAGGGGATCACCCTTTCAAATAACCCCTGCTCACCCTTTAGGTAGTGTGGCGCAAGCAGTCAAGACTATTCTCAGGGCGTCATAGGTTAAGCATTTGTGAACACATACAGTAATACAATGACACGCCACAAATGGACACCAGTCAAGGTTATATCAAAAATAGTTCTCTTTATATAAGGCTTAGCACAAGACCAGAATAACGATTAGAAATGACCACAGTATTATTTCAAAGTTCAATGTTCTTGCAAAAAGGCTTAAAATGCAAAAATAGGCTTCTTTTACTCAATTCTGAGGCTTTGTACGGTTCGTACCTGGGTGTACGACTCGTCCGCGTTAAAAACAAAGAAAGTACGAGTCAAACAATCGGTGCGGACTCCGGGGTCCGGGACGGGCACACTGCGGTGCGAACAGAACAAAGTACCTTAAGTTTGTGGGGTCCGCGACGGACAGTGCGGGACAAGTTGATGGGTCCGGGTCGTAGCTCGGCAGCGTACTCGGTCTGGTCCGGTCGCGGCGTCGGGACGCGGCGTTGGTATGGGACCGTCAGGGGTACGGGCGGATGAGCCGGATAAGCTTGCAGAGTCCGTGGCGTCGGCGTTCGGGCCGTTCCTTCGGTGCGGATAAGCAGCAACACTTCTCGGCGCTGTACAGCGTACGGGGATGATCAGCGTACTGCGGCTTCTCGGCTCTGAGTACGGCACGGTGCAGTACGTTGGCAGCGTACGGACCGTACCTGTGGGACAGCGAAGCTTGAGTCCGGCGTACAGGGTTCGGCAGCCAGGGATGTACGTCTCGAATCGGCGGGGAAGGTTAGGTGCAATGCAGCCGGGAGGGATACGGTGCGTACTAACGCTTTTTGGTTCAGCGTATACACACGGTGCCGGGCGGCAAAGACACGGCTTCGCGGTGGATGTAGTACGAAGCGTACTGGGGCCAAATCCAGCGGGAAACAAGCAAGAATTGTCCAGGCAACTCAGTTTTTGAAGGCAGATGAGTCCAATGGTCCTGGGACTCAGTTCAGGGGGCAAGCTCTCTTCCAAGCCCTTGCAGATAGATGAAAACAAAGTACAAAGTCTCTTTCAGTCTTTTCCTCTCCTTCCTCAGCAAGGCACCAACTGCAGGCCAATCCCCCAGGTCAGGGAAAGTTACTCCTCCTTCAGCGTCTTCCAGGTCCTTCTAGTCAGGCAGAGTTCCTTCGTGGTTCAATCAGGATCTGATTTCTTAGGAGCAGGGCTCCTACATTTATACTCAGTTTCTTTTGTCTTTACAGGCCAGGGGGGCCTTTGCATAATCCCAGTCCAGTTCTTTTCAGTGAGGAGCATTTTGTTGTTGAGACTCTGGCTTCTTCTTTCAGCAGGCAGGGCAGAGACATCAGACGCTCCCCAGGGGGTGGAGCCAGCATTGTGGAGGCAGAGCACTGTCCTATTCAGAGTCAAGGTGCACTCCTCCCACCCATCCTGGTGTAATCTTTCTATTCACCACCTGGCAGCCCCAGCCTGTCTCCTGGAACTTCCCAGCCCTGTCACTCAAGCTACACACAAAGAAGATAGCCCTTCCCTCCAGAGGCAGACTGAAATGGTTAAGCAAGCAAATGCTAACTTTCTAAAAGTGTTACAACAAACAAATGATGGACGGAATGCTGACAATGCAGACATTCTCCCCCAGTCAAGAGATCTGGGTTAAATCCATCGTTCTTTTGCCCACTACACCACCCCAGTTTAGACATGGCCATATGCAAATCAGTCTTGACCCTGTGCCTCATGGGAACAGTCCAGCCCGAACTGCCAAGCCATGTCTTCCCTGGACAGGAATCAAGCATCCTAGGACCGGTTTCTGGCTATCAGCCGTCATCAGCCAGGATAGCTTGACTCCAGTGGCGTAGTGAGCACGGGTCCCACGTCTGGGAATACCCATCCCACTTAGGGCGAAAAGCGTTACAACAAACAAATGATGGACGGAATGCTGACAATGCAGACATTCTCCCCCAGTCAAGAGATCTGGGTTAAATCCATCGTTCTTTTGCCCACTACACCACCCCAGTTTAGACATGGCCATACTTTCTAAAAGTAGCATTTGCAAACACAGGATATTAAAATAAACTTTACTAAAAGATGTATTTTATTATTCTGAGTTCAGGCATACTAAACACGAATTTCTACCATGCTTCCTGAGCCTGCCAGGATTATAGAGTGTTATAATCTAGCAGCCCATTCTGGCCTATGGAGAGCAGGTAGCCTTACAATAGTGAAAAACGAAAATGGCTGTAATTCACTATTAGGACATGCCACACACCTCAGGGCATGTCCTATCGTATCCTGACAATGCACCCTGCCCTAGGGCCTACCATAGGGGTGACTAATATGAAGGTAAGGGAAGGTTTAGGGACTGGCAAGTGGGGACACTAGCCCAGTCAGCATGACAGTACCAGACTGCATGCAGGTTCTGCAATGGCAGACCTTAGACACATTTTACCCCGCTGCCTCTGTGGGTGGCACAACCAGTGCTGCAAGCCCACTAGCAGCATTTGTATATACAAGCCCTTGGCACCCCTGGTGCACTCTACTAGGGACTGATAGTAAACCAAATAAGCCAAACATGGAAGTCAATTCACATACTACATTTTACCATAGGGAGCACTTGCACTGTGGCACTGGATGGCAGTGGCACAGTGCCCTGAGCAGCTAACACCAGCACAAAAATACATTCGGTGCCAGGCCTAACAACTACCCCCTGCACGACCCCCTACAGTACACAAACACCACTGCACTACCCTAAACCTTGAAACACTACCGCCAGCACGACCCCCTACACTACCCAAAAACCAGTGCGCTACCCTAAACCCTAAGTCTACCCCCAGCATGATCCCGTATAATACCCAAACACCATTGCGCTACCCTAAACCCTAAAACATTACCCCCAGCACGACCTCCTACACTACCCGAACACCACTGCGCTGCCCTAAACCCTAAAACACTACCCCTAGCACAACCCCCTACACTACCAGAACACCACTGTGCTAGCCTAAACCCTAACCCTACCCCAGCACTAACCGCACAATACACAAACACCACTGCACTACCCTAAACCCAAAAAAACTAGCCCCAGCACGACTCTCTACAATACCCAAACAGCACTGTGCTTCCATAAACCCTAATTCTTCCCCCACCACACACTACACTACTCAAACACCACTGCGCTGCCCTAAACCCTAAAACACTACCCCCAGCACAACGCCCTACACTACCCGAACAACACTGCACTATCCTAAACCCTAAAACACTATCCCAGGATGACCCCCTACATTACCCGAACACCACTGCCCTACCCTAAACCCTAAAACACTACACGCAGCACGACCCCCTACACTATCGAAACACCACTGCACTACCCTAAACCCTTAAACACTACCCCCAGCATGACCCTCTACACTAACCAAACAATACTGCACTACCCTAAACCCTAAATCTACCCATAGCACGACCCCCTACACTACCCAAACACCACTGCACTACCATAAACACTAAAAACACTACCCCAGCACGACCCCCTTTACTACACAAACACCACTGCACAACCATAAAACACTACCCCAAGCACGACCCCTACACTACACAAACACCACTGTATTGCCTTAAACCCTAAAACACTACCCCCTGCACGACCCACTACTCTACCCAAACACCAATGCACTACCCTAATCCCTGAAACACTACCCCCAGCATGACCCCCTACACTACCCAAACACCACTGCACTACCCTAAACCCTAAAACACTTCCCCCAGTGCAACCTCCTACACTACCAAAACACCATTGCACTAATATAAACCCTAAAACACTACCCCCCGCACGACCACCTACACTACACAAACACCACTGCACTACCCTAAACCCTAAATCTACCATGAGCAAGTCCCCCAACACTACCCAAACAACACTGCACTACCGTAAACCCCAAAACACTACCCCCAGCACCACCCCCTACACTACCCAAACACCACTGCACTACCCTAAATCCGAAAACACTACCCCAGCACTACCCCCTACACTAGTCAAACACCACTGCACTACCCTATACCCTAAAACACTACCCCCAGCACGACCCCCTACAGAACACAAACACCACTGCACTACCCTAAACCCTAAAACACTACCCCCAGCATGATCCCCTACACTACACAAACACCACTACACTACCCAAAACCCTAAAACACTAATCCCCAGCCCGACCGCCTACACTACCCAACCACAACTGCACCACCCTAAACCCTAAAACACTATTCCAGCACGACCCCCCTACACTACCCAAACACCACTGCACTACCTTAAACCCTAAAACTCTACCTTTTACACTTCCCAAACACCACTGCACTACCCTAAACAAAAAATCTACCCCCAGGACGACACCCTACACTGCGAAAACACCACTGCACTACCCTAAAACACGACCCTCTACACAACACAACCACCTCTGCACTACCCTAAACCCTAAAACACTACCCCCAGCATGACCCCCTACACTACACAAACACCACTGCACTACCCTAATCCCTGAAGCACTACCCCCAGCATGACTCCCTACACTAAACAAAGATCCCTGCACTAGTTTAAACCCTAAATCTATCCCTAGCACAACCCCCTACACTACCCAAACACCCCTACACTACCCTAAACCCTAAAACACTACCTCTTACACTACCCAAACACCACTGCGCTTCCCTAAACCCTAAAACACTATCCCCAGTAGTACCCCCTACACTACCCAAGCACCACTGTGCTACCCTAAACCCTAAAACACTACCCCCAGCACGACCCTCTACACAACCAAAATAGCACTGCGGTTCCCTAAACCCTAAATCTACCCCCAGCAACCCCTACACTGCACAAACACCACTGCTCTATCCTAAACCCTAAAATACTACACCCGGCATGACTCCCCACACTACCCGAACACCACTGCGCTACCCTAAACCCTAAATCTACCCCGAGCACGACCCCCTACACTACCCGAACACCTCTGCGCTGCCCTAAACCCTAAAACACTACCCCCAGCACGACACCCTACACTACCCGAAAATCACTGCACTTCACTAAACTCGAAAACACTATCCCAGCACGACCCACTTCACCACCCGAACACCACTGCGCTACACTAAACTCTAAAACACTACCCAAGCACGACCACCTAGACTACCCGAACACCACTGCGCTAGCCTAAACCCTAAATCAACCCCCAGCACTACCCCCTACACTACCCGAACACCACTGCACTGCCCTAAACTCTTAAACACTACCCCCAGCACGACCTCCTACACTATCCGAACACCACTGCAACGCCCTGAACCCCAAAACACTACCCCCAGCACCACCCCCTACACTACCCAAACACCACTGCACTACCCTATACCCTAAAACACTACCCCCAGCACGACCCCCTACAGAACACAAACACCACTGCACTACCCTAAACCCTAAAACACTACCCTCAGCATGATCCCCTACACTACACAAACACCACTATACTACCCAAAACCCTAAAACACTAACCCCCAGCCCGACCGCCTACACTACCCAAACACCACTGCACTACCCTAAACCCTAAAACACTATTCCAGCACGACCCCCCTACACTACCCAAACACCACTGCACTACCTTAAACCCTAAAACTCTACCTTTTACACTTCCCAAACACCACTGCACTACCCTAAACAAAAAATCTACCCCCAGGACGACACCCTACACTGCGAAAACACCACTGCACTACCCTAAAACACGACCCTCTACACAACACAACCACCTCTGCACTACCCTAAACCCTAAAACACTACCCCCAGCATGACCCCCTACACTACACAAACACCACTGCACTACCCTAATCCCTGAAGCACTACCCCCAGCATGACTCCCTACACTACCCAAAGATCCCTGCACTAGTTTAAACCCTAAATCTATCCCTAGCACAACCCCCTACACTACCCAAACACCCCTACACTACCCTAAACGCTAAAACACTACCTCTTACACTACCCAAACACCACTGCGCTTCCCTAAACCCTAAAACACTATCCCCAGTAGTACCCCCTACACTACCCAAGCACCACTGTGCTACCCTAAACCCTAAAACACTACCCCCAGCACGACCCTCTACACAACCAAAATAGCACTGCGGTTCCCTAAACCCTAACTCTACCCCCAGCACCCCCTACACTGCACAACCACCACTGCTCTATCCTAAACCCTAAAATACTACACCCGGCATGACCCCCTACACTACCCGAACACAAATACGCTGACCTAAACCCTAAAACACTACCCCAGCACGACTCCCCACACTACCCGAACACCACTGCGCTACCCTAAACCCTAAATCTACCCCGAGCACGACCCCCTACACTACCCGAACACCTCTGCGCTGCCCTAAACCCTAAAACACTACCCCCAGCACGACACCCTACACTACCCGAAAATCACTGAACTTCACTAAACTCGAAAACACTATCCCAGCACGACCCACTTCACCACCCGAACACCACTGCGCTACACTAAACTCTAAAACACTACCCAAGCACGACCACCTAGACTACCCGAACACCACTGCGCTAGCCTAAACCCTAAATCAACCCCCAGCACTACCCCCTACACTACCCGAACACCACTGCACTTCCCTAAACTCTTAAACACTACCCCCAGCACGACCTCCTACACTATCCGAACACCACTGCAACGCCCTGAACCCTAAAACACTACACCCAGCACGACCCCCTACACTACACAAACACCACTGACTGCCCTAAACCCTAAAACACTACCCCCAGCACGACCCCCTACACTACCCAAAGACCACTGCACTACCCTAACCCCTAAAACACGACACCCTACACTACACAAACACCACTGCACTACCCTAAACCCTAAAGTACTATCCCCAGCTCGACCCCCTACACTACAAAAAAAACACTGCACTACCCTAAACCCTAAAACACTACCCCAGCACGACCCCCTACACTATCCAAAGACCACTGCACTACCCTAACCCCTAAAACACGAACCCCTACACTACCCAAACACCACTGCACTACCCTAAACCCTAAAACACTTCCCCCAGTACAACCCCCTACACTACCAAAACACCACTGCACTAATATAAACCCTAAAACACTTCCCCCTAGCACGACCACCTACACAACACAAACATCGCTGCACTACCCTAAACCCTAAATCTACCCCCAGCAAGACCCCCTACACTACCCAAACACCACTGCACTACCGTAAACCCTAAAACACTATCCTCAGCACCACCCCTTACACTACCCAAACACCACTGCACTACCCTAAACCCTAAAACACTACCCCAGCACGACCCCCTACACTACTCAAACACCACTGCACTACCCTATACTCTAAAACACTACCCCCAGCACGACCCCCTACAGTACACAAACACCACTGCACTACCCTGAAACACTACCCCCAGCATGACCCACTACACAAACACCACTGCACTACCCTAAACCCTAAAGCACTAACCCCCAGCCCGACTGCCTACACTAGACAAACACAACTGCACTACCATGAACCGTAAATCTACCCCCAGCATGATCACCTATACTACCCAAATACCACTGCACTACCCTAAACCCTAAAACACTACTCCAGCACGACCCCACTACACTACCCAAACACCACTGCACTACCCTAAACCCTAAAGCACTAACCCCCAGCCCGACTGCCTACACTAGACAAACACAACTGCACTACCCTAAACCCTAAATCTACCCCCAGGACGACACCCTACACTGCCAAAACACCACTGCACTACCCTAAAACACGACCCTCTAGACAACACAAACACCTCTGCACTACCATAAACCCTAAATCTACCCCCAGCATCACCACCTACACTACACAAACACCACTGCGCTACGCTAAAGCCTATAACACTATCCCCAGCACGACCCCCTACACTACCCAAACACCACTGCGCTACCCTAAACCTTAAAACACAACCCCCAGCACGACCCCCAACACTATCCAAACACCACTGCGCTACCCTAAACCCTAAATCTACCCCCAGCATGATCCCCTACACTACCCAAACACCATTGCGCTAACCTAAACCCTAAAACACTACCACCAGCACGACCTCCTACACTACCAGAACACCACTGCGCTGCCCTAAACCCTAAAATACTACCCCGGCACGACCCCCTACACTACCCAAACACCACTGCACTACCCTAAACCCTAAAACACTACCCCAGCACGGCCCCCTGCACTACCTAAACAATACTGCACTACACTAACCCCTAAATCTACCCCCAGCACAACACCCTACACTACCGAAACACTACTGCACTACCCTAAACACTAAAATACTACCCCCAGCACGACCCCCTACACTATCCAAACACCACTGCACTACCCTAAACCCTAAAACAATACCCCCATCACGACCGCCTACACAACCCAAACACCACTGCACTACACTAATCCCCGAAGCACTACCCCCAGCATGACTCCCTACATTACCCAAAGATCCCTGCACTGTTCTAAACCCTAAATCTACCCCTAGCACAACCCCCTACACTACCCAAAAACCCCTACACTACCCTAAACTCTAAAACACTACCTCTTACACTACCCAAACACCACTGCGCTTCCCTAAACCCTAAAACACTATCACCAGAAGTACCCCCTACACTATCCAAACACCACTGTGCTACCCTAAACCCTAAAACACTACCCCCAGCACGACCACCTACACTACCCAAACAGCACTGCGCTTCCCTAAACCCTAAATCTACCCCCAGCACCCCCTACACTACCCAAACACCACTGCGCTACCCTAAACCCTAAATCTAAACCCAGCACGACCCCCTACACTACCCAAACACCGGTGTACTACCTTAAACCCTAAAGCACTACCCCCAGCATAACTCCTTACACTACCCAAACACCACTGCACTACCCTAAACCCTAAATCTACCCCCAGCAAGACCCCCTACACTACCCAAACACCACTGCACTACCCTATACCCTAAAACACTACCCCCAGCACGACCCCCTACAGTACACAAACACCACTGCACTACCCTAAACCTTGAAACACTACCCCCAGCATGACCCCTACACTACACAAACACCACTGCACTACCCTAAACCCTAAAACACTAACCCCCAGCCCGACCACCTACACTACACAAACACAACTGCACTACCATGAACCGTAAATCTACCTCCAGCATGATCACCTACACTACCCGAACACCACTGCGCTACCCTAAACCCTAAAACATTACCCCCAGCATGACCTCCTAAACTAACCGAACACCACTGCGCTGCCCTAAACCCTAAAACACTACCCCTAGCACAACCCCCTATACTACCAGAACACCACTGCGCTAGCCTAAACCCTAAATCTACCCCAGCACTAACCCCACAATACACAAACACCACTGCACTACTGTAAATCCTAAAAAACTACCCCAGCACGACCCTCTACACTACCCAAACAGCACTGCGCTTCCATAAACCCTAATTCTACCCCAGCACCCCCTACACTACTCAAACACCACTGCGCTACCCTAAACCCTAAAACACAACCCCCAGCATGATCCACTACACTACCCGAACATCACTACGCTAACTTAATCCCTAAAACACTACCCCAGTACGACCCCCCACACTACCCAAACACCACTGCGCTACCCTAAACCCTAAATCTACCCCGAGCACGGCCCCCTACACTACCCGAACACCTCTGCGCTGCCCTAAACCCTAAAACACTGCCCCCATCACAACCTACTACACTACCCGAACACCACTGCACTTCCCTAAACCCTAAAACACTATCCCAGGATGACCCCCTACATTACCCGAACACCACTGCACTACCCTAAACTCTAAAACACTACCCCCAGCACGACCCCCTACACTACCCGAACACCACTGCGCTAGCCTGAACCATAAATCTACCCCCAGCACTACCCCCTACACTACCTGAACACCATTGCACTGCCCTAAACCCTTAAACACTACTTCCAGCACGACCCCCTACACTACCCGAACATCACTGCAATGCCCTAAACCCTAAAACACTACCCCCAGCATGACCCCCTACACTACACAAACACCAGTGCACTGCCCTAAACCCTAAAACAATACACCCAGCATGACACCTACACTACACAAACACCACTGCACTGCCCTAAACCCTAAAACACTAGCCCCAGCATTACCCCGTACACTACCCAAAGACCACTGCACTACCCTAACCCCTAAAAAACGAAACCCTACACTACACAAACAACACTGCGCTACCCTAAACCCTAAAATACTAGCACCAGCACGAACCCCTACACTACAAAAACACCACTGCACTACCCTAAACCCTAAAACACTACCCCCAACTCTACACAAGCACCACTGTGCTACCCTAAACCCTAAAACACTACCCCCAGCACTACCCCCCTACACAAACACCACTGCGCTAACATAAACCCTAAATCTACTCGCAGGATGACCCCCTACACTACACAAACACGATTGTGCTACTCTAAACCCTAAAACACTACCCCAGCACGACCCTCTACTCTACCCGAAAACCAATGCTCTACCCTAAATCCTAAATCTATCCCCAGCACAAACCCCTACACTACCCAAACCCCAGTGCACTACCTTAAAGCCTAAAACACTACATCCAACACGACCCCCTACACTACACAAACACCACTGCACTAACCTAAACCCTAAAACACTACCCCATCACGACCCCTGCACTAACCTAAACCCTAAAACACTACCCCATCACGACCCCTGCACAACCCAAACACCACTGCACTACCCTAACCCCTAAATCTACCCCAGCACAACGCCCTACACTACCGAAACACCATTGCACTACCCTAAACCCTTAAACACTACCCCCAGCATGACCCTCTACACTACCCAAACAATACTGCACTACCCTAAACCCTAAATCTACCCCTAGCACGACCCCCTACACTACCCAAACACCACTGCACTACCATAAACACTAGAAACACTACCCCAGCACGACCCCCTATACTACACAAACACCACTGCACAACCCTAAAACACTACCCCAAGCACAACCCCTACTCTACACAAACACCACTTGATTGCCTTAATCCCTAAAACACTACCCCCTGCACGACCCACTACACTACCCAAACACCACTGCACTACCCTAATCCCTGAAACACTACCCCCAGTATGACCCCCTACACTACCCAAACACCACTGCACTAACCTAAGCCCTAAAACACTTCCCCCAGTACAACCCCCTACACTACCAAAACACCACTGCACTAATATAAACTCTAAAACACTACCCCCAACACGACCACCTACACAACACAAACACCACTGCACTACCCTAAACCCTAAATCTACCCCCAGCAAGACCCCCTACACTACCCAAACACCACTGCACTACCGTAAACCCTAAAACACTACCCCCAGCACCACCCCTACACTACCCAAACACCACTGCACCACCCTAAACCCTAAAACACTACCCCAGTACGACCCCCTACACTACTCAAACACCACTGCACTACCCTATACCCTAAAACACTACCTCCAGCACAACCCCCTACAGTACACAAACACCACTGCACTACCCTAAACCCTGAAACACTACCACCAGCATGACCCCCTACACTAAACAAACACCACTGCACTACCCTAAACCCTAAAACACTAACCCCTAGCCCGACCACCTACACTAGACAAACACAACTGCACTACCATGAATTGTAAATCTACCCCCAGCATGATCATCTACACTACCCAAACACCACTGCACTACCCTAAACCCTAAAACACTACTCCAGCACGACCTCCCTACACTACCCAAACACCACTGCACTACCCTAAACCCTAAAACTCTACATTTTACACTTCCCAAACACCACTGCTCTACCCTGAACCCTAAATCTATCCCTAGGACGACACACTACACTGCCAAAACACCACTGCACTTCCCTAAAACACGACCCTCTACACAACACAAACACCTCTGCACTACCATAAACCCTAAATCTACCCCCAGCATGACCACCTACACTACCCAAACACCACTGCGCTACGCTAAAGCCTATAACCCTATCCCCAGCACGACCCCCTACACTACCCAAACACCACTGTGCTAACCTAAACCATAAAACACAACCCCAGCACGACCCCAACACTACCCAAACACCACTGCACTACCCTAAACCCTAAAACACTACCCCAGCACAGCCCCCTGCACTACCCAAACACCACTGCACTACCCTAACCCCTAAATCTACCCCCAGCACAACATCCTACACTACCGAAACACTACTGCACGACATTAAACACTAAAATACTACCCCCCAGCATGACCCCCTACACTATCCAAACACCACTGCACTACCCTAAACCCTAAAACACTACCCCCATCGCGACCGCCTACACAACCAAAACACCACTGCACTACCCTAATCCCCGAAGCACTACCCCCAGCATGACTCCCTACACTACCCAAAGATCCCTGCACTACTCTAAACCCTAAATCTACCCCTAGCACAACCCCCTACACTTCCCAAGCACCCCTACACTACCCTAAACTCTAAAACACTACCTCTTACGCTACCCAAAGACCACTGCGCTTCCCTAAACCCTAAAACACTATCCCCAGAAGTACCCCCTACACTACCCAAACACCACTGTGCTACCCTAAACCATAAAACACTACCCCCAGCACGACCCTCTACACTACCCAAACAGCACTGCGCTTCCCTAAACCCTAAATCTATCCCCAGCACCCCCCTACACTGCACAAACACCACTGCTCTATCCTAAACCCTAAAATTCTACACCCGGCATGACCCCCTACACTACCCGAACACCAGTACGCTAACCTAAACCCTAAAACACTACCCTAGCACGACCCCCCACACTACCCGAACACCACTGAGCTACTCTAAACCCTAAATCTACCCCGAGCACGACCCCCTACACTACCCGATCACCTCTGCGCTAGCCTAAACCCTAAATCAACCCCCAGCACTGCCCCCTACACTACCCGATCACACTGCACTGCCCTAAATCCTAAAACACTACCCCAGCACGACCCCCTACACTACACAAACACCACTGCTCTACGCTAAATCCCAAAACACTACCCCCACCAAGACCCCCTATACTACACAAACACCAGTGCACTACCCTAAACCCTAAAACACTACCACCAGCATGACCCCCTACACTACCCAAACACCACTGCACTAACCTAAACCCTAAAACACTACCCCCAGCATGACCCCCTGCACTACGAAAACACCACTGCACTACCCTAACCCCTAAATCTACCCCCAGCACAACCCCCTACACTACCGAAACACAGCTGCACTACCCTAAACCCTAAAACACTACCCCAGTACGACCCCCTACACTATCCAAACACCACTGCACTACCCTAAAACACTACCCCCAGCACAAGCCCCTACAAGACACAAACACCACTGTGCTACCCTAAACACTAAATCTACCAGCAGTACGACCCCCTACACTACACAAACACGACTGAGCTACCCTAAACCCTAAAACACTAGTTCAGCACGATCACCTACACTACCCAAACACCACTGCGCTAACCTAAACCCTAAATCTACCCCCAGAACGACCCCCTACACTACCCAAACACCAGTGTACTACCGTAAAACACCACCACCAGCACGACCCCCTACACTACCCAAACACCACTGCGCTAACCTAAACCCTAAATCTACCCCCAGCACAACCCCCTATACTACCTAAACACCAGTGTACTACCCCAAACCCCAAAACACTACCCCCAGCACGACCCCCCTACACTACCCATACACCAATGCACTACCCTAAACCCTAAAACACTTCCTCTTACACAACCCAAACACCACTACGCTAACCTAAACCCTAAAACACTGCCCCCAGAAGTACCCCCTATACTACCCGAACACCACTGCGCTACCCTAAACCCTACAACACTACCCCCAGCATGACCGCCTACACGACCGAACACCACTGCACTAACCTAAACCCTAAAACACTACCCCCAGCATGACCCCCTCCACTACGAAAACACCACTGCACTACCCTAACCCCTAAATCTACCCCCAGCACAACCCCCTACACTACCGAAACACAGCTGCACTACCCTAAACCCTAAAACACTACCCCAGTTCGACCCCCTACACTATCCAAACACCACTGCACTACCCTAAAACACTACCCCCAGCACGAGCCCCTACAAGACACAAACACCACTGTGCTACCCTAAACACTAAATCTACCAGCAGTACGACCCCCTACATTACACAAACACGACTGAGCTACCCTAAACCCTAAAACACTACTTCAGCACGACCACCTACACTACCCAAACACCACTGCGCTAACCTAAACCCTAAATCTACCCCCAGAACGACCCCCTACACTACCCAAACACCAGTGTACTACCCTAAACCCTAAAACACCACCACCAGCACGACCCCCTACACTACCCAAACACCACTGCACTAACCTAAACCCTAAATCTACCCCCAGCACAACCCCCTACACTACCCATACACCACTGCACTACCCTAAACCCTAAAACACTTCCTCTTATACAACCCAAACACCACTACGCTAACCTAAACCCTAAAACACTGCCCCCAGAAGTACCCCCTATACTACCCGAACACCACTGCGCTACCCTAAACACTAAAACACAACCCCCAGCATGACCGCCTACACTACCGAACACCACTGCACTAACCTAAACCCTAAAACACTACCCCCAGCATGACCCCCTGCACTACGAAAACACCACTGCACTACCCTAACCCCTAAATCTACCCCCAGCACAACCCCCTACACTACCGAAACACAGCTGCACTTCCCTAAACCCTAAAACACTACCCCAGTACGACCCCCTACACTATCCAAACACCACTGCACTACCCTAAAACACTACCCCCAGCACGAGCCCCTACAAGACACAAACACCACTGTGCTACCTTAAACACTAAATCTACCAGCAGTACGACCCCCTACACTACACAAACACGACTGAGCTACCCTAAACCCTAAAACACTACTTCAGCACGACCACCTACACTACCCAAACACCACTGCGCTAACCTAAACCCTAAATCTACCCCCAGAACGACCCCCTACACTACCCAAACACCAGTGTACTACCCTAAACCCTAAAACACCACCACCAGCACGACCCCCTACACTACCCAAACACCACTGCGCTAACCTAAACCCTAAATCTACCCCCAGCACAACCCCCTATACTACCTAAACACCAGTGTACTACCCTAAACCCCAAAACACTACCCCCAGCACGACCCCCCTACACTACCCATATACCACTGCACTACCCTAAACCCTAAAACACTTCCTCTTACACAACCCAAACACCACTACGCTAACCTAAACCCTAAAACACTGCCCCCAGAAGTACCCCCTATACTACCCGAACACCACTGCACTACCCTAAACCTTAAAACACTACCCCCAGCATGACCGCCTACACTACCGAACACCACTGCACTACCCTAAACCCTAAAACACTACCCCCAGCACGACCCCCTACACTACCCAATCGCCATTGCACTACCCTAAACCCTAAAATTCTACCCCCAGCACGACTCCCTACACTACCCAAACACCACTGCATTTCCCGAAACCCTAAATATACCCCCAGCACGACCCCCTACACTGCCAAAACACAACTGTAGTACCCTAAAATACGACCCCCTACACAACACTAACACCACTGCACTACCCTGAACCCTAAAACACTACCCCTAGCATGACCACCTACACTACACGAACACCTCTGCACTTCCCTAAACCCTGAAACACTACCCCCAGCATGACCCCCTACACTACACAAACACCACTGCACTATCCTAAACCCAAAAACACTAACCCCCAGCCCGACCCCCTACACTACACAAACACAACTGTACTACCATGAACCCTAAATCTACCCCCAGCATGATCACCTACACTACCCGAACACCACTGCGCTGCCCTAATCCCTAAAACATTACCCCCAGCACGACCTCCTACACTACCCAAACACTACTGCGCTACCCCAAACCCTAAATCTACCCCCAGCATGACCCCCTACACTACCTGAACACCACTGCGCTGCCCTAAACCCTAAAACACTACCCCTAGCACAAGCCCCTACACTACCAGAACACCACTATGCTAGCCAAAACCCTAAACCTATCCCCAGCACTACCCCCTACACTACACAAACACCACTGCAGTACCCTAAACCCTAAAAAACAACCCCCAGCACGACCCCCTACACTACACAAACACCACTGCATTACCCTAAACCCTAAATCTACCCCCAACAAGACCCCCAACACTACCCAAACACCACTGCACTACCGTAAACCCCAAAACACTACCCCCAGCACCACCCCCTACACTACCCAAACACCACTGCACTACCCTAAACCCTAAAACACTACCCCAGCACTACCCCCTACACTAGTCAAACACCACTGCACTACCCTATACCCTAAAACACTACCCCCAGCACGACCCCCTACAGAACACAAACACCACTGCACTACCCTAAACCCTAAAACACTATCCCCAGCATGATCCCCTACACTACACAAACACCACTGCACTACCCTGAACCCTAAAACACTACCCCTAGCATGACCACCTACACTACACAAACACCTCTGCACTTCCCTAAACCCTGAAACACTACCCCCAGCATGACCCCCTACACTACACAAACACCACTGCACTATCCTAAACCCCAAAACACTAACCCCCAGCCCGACCCCCTACACTACACAAACACAACTGCACTACCATGAACCCTAAATCTACCCCCAGCATGATCACCTACACTACCCGAACACCACTGCGCTGCCCTAATCCCTAAAACATTACCCCCAGCACGACCTCCTACACTACCCAAACACTACTGCGCTACCCCAAACCCTAAATCTACCCCCAGCATGACCCCCTACACTACCTGAACACCACTGCGCTGCCCTAAACCCTAAAACACTACCCCTAGCACAAGCCCCTACACTACCAGAACACCACTATGCTAGCCAAAACCCTAAACCTATCCCCAGCACTACCCCCTACACTACACAAACACCACTGCATTACCCTAAACCCTAAATCTACCCCAACAAGACCCCCAACACTACCCAAACACCACTGCACTACCGTAAACCCCAAAACACTACCCCCAGCACCACCCCCTACACTACCCAAACACCACTGCACTACCCTAAACCCTAAAACACTACCCCAGCACTACCCCCTACACTAGTCAAACACCACTGCACTACCCTATACCCTAAAACACTACCCCCAGCACGACCCCCTACAGAACACAAACACCACTGCACTACCCTAAACCCTAAAACACTATCCCCAGCATGATCCCCTACACTACACAAACACCACTGCACTACCCTGAACCCTAAAACACTACCCCTAGCATGACCACCTACACTACACAAACACCTCTGCACTTCCCTAAACCCTGAAACACTACCCCCAGCATGACCCCCTACACTACACAAACACCACTGCACTATCCTAAACCCCAAAACACTAACCCCCAGCCCGACCCCCTACACTACACAAACACAACTGCACTACCATGAACCCTAAATCTACCCCCAGCATGATCACCTACACTACCCGAACACCACTGCGCTGCCCTAATCCCTAAAACATTACCCCCAGCACGACCTCCTACACTACCCAAACACTACTGCGCTACCCCAAACCCTAAATCTACCCCCAGCATGACCCCCTACACTACCTGAAAACCACTGCGCTGCCCTAAACCCTAAAACATTACCCCTAGCACAAGCCCCTACACTACCAGAACACAACTATGCTAGCCAAAACCCTAAACCTATCCCCAGCACTACCCCCTACACTACACAAACACCACTGCAGTACCCTAAACCCTAAAAAACAACCCCCAGCACGACCCCCTACACTACACAAAAACCACTGCACTGCCCTAAACCCTAAAACACTATCCCCAGCACAACCCCCTACACTACCCAAACACCACTGCACTACCCTTAACCTGAAATCTATCCCCAGCACTACACCCACACTGCACAAACACCACTGCACTACCCTAAACCCTAAAACACTAACCCTAGCACTACCCCTACACTACACAAACACCACTGCACTGCCTTAAACCCTAAGACACTTCCTCCAGCATGACCCCCTACAGTACCCAAACAGCATTGCACTACCCTAAACCCTAAAACACTACCCCCAGCACGACCCACTACACTAACCAAACACCACTGCACTACCATAAACCCTAAAAATACTACCCCAGCACTACCCCCTTTACTACAAAAACACCACTCCACTACCCTAAACCCTAAAACACTACCCCAGCACAACCTCCTACACTACACAAAGACGACTGCATTACCATAAACCCTAAAACACTACCCCCAGCACGACCCCTACACTACCCAAACACCACTGCACTACCCTAAACCCTAAAACACTTCCCCCTGTACAACTCCCTACACTACCAAAACACCACTACACTAGTATAAACCCTGAAACTCTATCCCCAGCACGAGCCACTACACTACACAAACACCACTGCACTACCCTAAATCCTAAATCTACCCCCAGCAAGACCCCCTACACCAACCAAAGACCACTGCACTACCCTAAACCCTAAAACACTACCACCAGCACGACCCCTACACTACCCAAACACCACTGCACTACCGTAAACCATAAAACACTTCCCCCAGTACAACCTCCTACACTACCAAAACACCACTGCACTAATATAAACCCTAAAACACCACCCCCCGCACGACCACCTACACTACACAAACACCACTGCACTACCCTAAACCCTAAATCTACCCCCAATAAGACCCCCAACACTACCCAAACACAACTGCACTACCATGAACCCTAAATCTACCCCCAGCATGATCACCTACACTACCCGAACACCACTGCGCTGCCCTAATCCCTAAAACATTACCCCCAGCACGACCTCCTACACTACCCAAACACTACTGCGCTACCCCAAACCCTAAATCTACCCCCAGCATGACCCCCTACACTACCTGAACACCACTGCGCTGCCCTAAACCCTAAAACACTACCCCTAGCACAAGCCCCTACACTACCAGAACACAACTATGCTAGCCAAAACCCTAAACCTATCCCCAGCACTACCCCCTACACGACACAAACACCACTGCAGTACCCTAAACCCTAAAAAATAAAACCCCCAGCACGACCCCCTACACTACACAAACACCACTGCACTGCCCTAAACCCTAAAACACTATCCCCAGCACAACCCCCTACACTACCCAAACACCACTGCACTACCCTTAACCTGAAATCTACCCCCAGCACTACACCCACACTGCACAAACACCACTGCACTACCCTAAACCCTAAAACACTAACCCTAGCACTACCCCTACACTACACAAACACCACTGCACTGCCTTAAACCCTAAAACACTTCCTCCAGCATGACCCCCTACACTACCCAAACAGCATTGCACTACCCTAAACCCTAAAACACTACCCCCAGCACGACCCACTACACTAACCAAACACCACTCCACTACCATAAACCCTAAAAATACTACCCCAGCACTACCCCCTTTACTACAAAACGACCACTCCACTACCCTAAACCCTAAAACACTACCCCAGCACAACCTCCTACACTACACAAAGACGACTGCATTACCATAAACCCTAAAACACTACCCCCAGCACGACCCCTACACTACCCAAACACCACTGCACTACCCTAAACCCTAAAACACTTCCCCCTGTACAACTCCCTACACTACCAAAACACCACTACACTAGTATAAACCCTGAAACTCTATCCCCAGCACGAGCCACTACACTACACAAACACCACTGCACTACCCTAAATCCTAAATCTACCCCCAGCAAGACCCCCTACACCAACCAAAGACCAGTGCACTACCCTAAACCCTAAAACACTACCACCAGCACGACCCCCTACACTACCCAAACACCACTGCACTACCGTAAACCCTAAAACACTTCCCCCAGTACAACCTCCTACACTACCAAAACACCACTGCACTAATATAAATCCTAAAACACCACCCCCCGCACGACCACCTACACTACACAAACACCACTGCACTACCCTAAACCCTAAATCTACCCCCAATAAGACCCCCAACACTACCCAAACACCACTGCACTACCGTAAACCCCAAAACACTACCCCCAGCACCACCCCCTACACTACTCAAACACCACTGCACTACCCTAAACCCTAAAACACTACCCCAGCACTACCCCCTACACTAGTCAAACACCACTGCACTACCCTATACCCTAAAACACTACCCCCAGCACGACCCCCTACAGAACTCAAACACCACTGCACTACCCTAAACCTTAAAACACTACCCCCAGCATGATCCCCTACACTACACAAACACCACTGCACTACCCTAAACCCTAAAACACTAACCCCCAGCCCGACCGCCTACACTACCCAAACAACACTGCACTACCCTAAACCCTAAAACACTATTCCAGCACGACCCCCATACACTACCCAAACACCAATGCACTACCCTAAACCCTAAAACTCTACCTTTTACACTTCCCAAACACCACTGCACTACCCTAACCCCTAAATCTACCCCCAGGACGACACCCTACACTGCGAAAACACCACTGCACTACCCTAAAACACAACCCTCTACACAACACAACCACCTCTGCCCTACCCTAAACTCTAAAACACTACCCCCAGCATGACCCCCTAAACTACACAAACACCACTGCACTACCCTAAACCCTAAATCACTACCCCCAGCATGACCCCCTACAGTACACCAACACCACTGCACTCACCTAAACCCTAAAACACTAACCGCGAGCACGACCCCCTACACTACACAAACACCACTACACTACCATAAACCCTAAATCTACCCCCAGCATGACCACCTACACTACCCAAACACCACTGCGCCACGCTAAAGTCTATAACACTATCGCCAGCACGACCCCCTACACTACCAGAACACCACTGCGCTGCCCTAAACCCTAAAACACTACCCCGGCACGAAGCCCTACACTACCCACACACCACTGCACTACCCTAAACCCTAAAACACTACACCAGCACGGCCCCCAGCACTATCCAAACACCACTGCACTACCCTAACCCTTAAATCTACCCCCAGCACAACCCCCTACACTACCGAAACACCACTGCACTACCCTTAACACTAAAATACTACCCCAGCAAGACCCCCTACACTATCCAAACATCACTGCACTACCCTAAACCCTAAAACACTACCCCCATCACGACCGCCTACACAACCCAAACACCACTGCACAACCCTAATCTCTGAAGCACTACCCCCAGCATGACTCCCTACACTACCCAAAGATCCCTGAACTACTTTAAACCCAAAATCTATCCCTAGCACAACCCCCTACACTACCCAAACACCCCTACACTACCCTAAACCCTAAAACACTACCTCTTACACTACCCAAACACCACTGCGCTTCCCTAAACCCTAAAACACTATCCCCAGAAGTACCCCCTACACTACCCAAACACCACTGTGCTACCCTAAACCCTAAAACACTACCCCCAGCACGACCCTCTACACAACCCAAACAGCACTGCGCTTCCCTAAACCCTAAATCTACCCCCAGCACCCCCTACACTGCACAAACACCACTGCTCTATCCTAATCCCTAAAATACTACACCTGGCATGACCCCCTACACTACCCGAACACCAGCACGCTGACCTAAACCCTAAAACACTACCCCAGCACGACTCCCCACACTACCCGAACACCACTGCACTATCCTAAACCCTAAATCTACCCCGAGCACGACCCCCTACACTACCCGATCACCTCTGCGCTAGCCTAAACCCTAAATCAACCCCCAGCACTTCCCCCTACACTACCCGATCACACTGCACTGCCCTAAATCCTAAAACACTACCCCCAGCACGACCCCCTACACTACACAAACACCACTGCTCTACGCTAAATCCCAAAACACTACCCCCACCAAGACCCCCTATACTACACAAACACCAGTGCAGTACCCTAAACCCTAAAACACTACCACCAGCATGACCCCCTACACTACCCAAACACCACTGCACTAACCTAAACCCTAAAACACTACCCCCAGCATGACCCCCTGCACTACGAAAACACCACTGCACTACCCTAACCCCTAAATCTACCCCCAGCACAACCCCCTACACTACCGAAAAACAGCTGCACTACCCTAAACCCTAAAACACTACCCCAGTACGACCCCCTACACTATCCAAACACCACTGCGCTACCCTAAAACACTACCCCCAGCACGAGCCCCTACAAGACACAAACACCACTGTGCTACCCTAAACACTAAATCTACCAGCAGTACGACCCCCTACACTACACAAACACGACTGAGCTATCCTAAACCCTAAAACACTACTTCAGCACGACCACCTACACTACCCAAACACCACTGCGCTAACCTAAACCCTAAATCTACCCCCAGAACTACCCCCTACACTACCCAAACACCAGTGTACTACCCTAAACCCTAAAACACCACCACCAGCACAACCCCCTACACTACCCAAACACCACTGCGCTAACCTAAACCCTAAATCTACCCCCAGCACAACCCCCTATACTACCTAAACACCAGTGTACTACCCTAAACCCCAAAACACTACCCCCAGCACGACCCCTCTACACTACCCATACACCACTGCACTACCCTAAACCCTAAAACACTTCCTCTTACACAACCCAAACACCACTACGCTAACCTAAACCCTAAAACACTGCCCCCAGAAGTACCCCCTATACTACCCGAACACCACTGCGCTACCCTAAACCCTAAAACACAACCCCCAGCATGACCGCCTACACTACCGAACACCACTGCACTAACCTAAACCCTAAAACACTACACCCAGCATGACCCCCTGCACTACGAAAACACCACTGCACTACCCTAACCCCTAAATCTACCCCCAGCACAACCCCCTACACTACCGAAACACAGCTGCACTACCCTAAACCCTAAAACACTACCCCAGTACGACCCCGTACACTATCCAAACACCACTGCACTACCCCAAAACACTACCCCCAGCACGAGCCCCTACAAGACACAAACACCACTGTGCTAACCTAAACCCTAAATCTACCCCCAGCACAACCCCCTATACTACCTAAACACCAGTGTACTACCCTAAACCCCAAAACACTACCCCCAGCATGACCCCCCTACACTACCCATACACCACTGCACTACCCTAAATCCTAAAACACTTCCTCTTACACAACCCAAACACCACAACCTAACCTAAACCCTAAACCACTGCCCCCAGAAGTACCCCCTATACTACCCGAACACCACTGCGCTACCCTAAACCCTAAAACACTACCCCCAGCATGACCGCCTACACTACCGAACACCACTGCACTACCCTAAACCCTAAAACACTACCCCCCAGCACGACCCCCTACACTACCCAACCGCCATTGCACTACCCTAAACCCTAAAATTCTACCCCCAGCACGACCCCCTACACTACCCAAACACCACTGCATTTCCCGAAACCCTAAATATACCCCCAGCACGACCCCCTACACTGCCAAAACACAACTGCAGTACCCTAAAATACGACCCCCTACACAACACTAACACCACTGCACTACCCTGAACCCTAAAACACTACCCCTAGCATGACAACCTACACTACACAAACACCTCTGCACTTCTCTAAACCCTGAAACACTACCCCCAGCATGACCCCCTACACTACACAAACACCACTGCACTATCCTAAACCCAAAAACACTAACCCCCAGCCCGACCCCCTACACTACACAAACACAACTGCACTACCATGAACCCTAAATCTACCCCCAGCATGATCACCTACAGTACCCGAACACCACTGCGCTGCCCTAATCCCTAAAACATTACCCCCAGCACGACCTCCTACACTACCCAAACACTACTGCGCTACCCCAAACCCTAAATCTACCCCCAGCATGACCCCCTACACTACCGGAACACCACTGCGCTGCCCTAAACCCTAAAACACTACCCCTAGCACAAGCCCCTACACTACCAGAACACCACTATGCTAGCCAAAACCCTAAACCTATCCCCAGCACTACCCCCTACACTACACAAACACCACTGCAGTACCCTAAACCCTAAAAAACCACCCCCAGCACGACCCCCTACACTACACAAACACCACTGCACTGCCCTAAACCCTAAAACACTATCCCCAGCACAACCCCCTACACTACCCAAACACCACTGCACTACCCTTAACCTGAAATCTACCCCCAGCACTACACCCACACTGCACAAACACCACTGCACTACCCTAAACCCTAAAACACTAACCCTAGCACTACCCCTACACTACACAAACACCACTGCACTGCCTTAAACCCTAAAACACTTCCTCCAGCATGACCCCCTACACTACCCAAACAGCATTGCACTACCCTAAACCCTAAAACACTACCCCCAGCACGACCCACTACACTAACCAAACACCACTGCACTACCATAAACCCTAAAAATACTACCCCAGCACTACCCCCTTTACTACAAAAACACCACTCCACTACCCTAAACCCTAAAACACTACCCCAGCACAACCTCCTACACTACACAAAGACGACTGCATTACCATAAACCCTAAAACACTACCCCCAGCACGACCCCTACACTACCCAAACACCACTGCACTACCCTAAACCCTAAAACACTTCCCCCTGAACAACTCCCTACACTACCAAAACACCACTACACTACTATAAACCCTGAAACTCTATACCCAGCACGAGCCACTACACTACACAAACACCACTGCACTACCCTAAATCCTAAATCTACCCCCAGCAAGACCCCCTACACCAACCAAAGACCACTGCACCACCCTAAACCCTAAAACACTACCACCAGCACGACCCCCTACACTACCCAAACACCACTGCACTACCCTAAACCCTAAAGCACTTCCCCCAGTACAACCTCCTACACTACCAAAACACCACTGCACTAATATAAACCCTAAAACACTACCACCCGCACGACCACCTACACTACACAAACACCACTGCACTACCCTAAACCCTAAATCTACCCCAACAAGACCCCCAACACTACCCAAACACCACTGCACTACCGTAAACCCCAAAACACTACCCCCAGCACCACCCCCTACACTACCCAAACACCACTGCACTACCCTAAATCCTAAATCTACCCCGAGCAAGACCCCCTACACCAACCAAACACCACTGCACTACCCTAAACCCTAAAACACTTCCCTCAGTACAACCTCCTACACTACCAAAACACCACTGCACTAATATAAACCCTAAAACACTACCCCCCGCACAACCACCTACACTACACAAACACCACTGCATTACCCTAAACCCTAAATCTACCCCCAACAAGACCCCCAACACTACCCAAACACCACTGCACTACCGTAAACCCCAAAACACTACCCCCAGTACCACCCCCTACACTACCCAAACACCACTGCACTACCCTAAACCCTAAAACACTACCCCAGCACTACCCCCTACACTAGTCAAACACCACTGCACTACCCTATACCCTAAAACACTACCCCCAGCACGACCCCCTACAGAACACAAACACCACTGCACTACCCTAAACCCTAAAACACTATCCCCAGCATGATCGCCTACACTACACAAACACCACTGCACTACCCTGAACCCTAAAACACTACCCCTAGCATGACCACCTACACTACACAAACACCTCTGCACTTCCCCAAACCCTGAAACACTACCCCCAGCATGACCCCCTACACTACACAAACACCACTGCACTATACTAAACCCCAAAACACTAACCCCCAGCCCGACCCCCTACACTACACAAACACAACTGCACTACCATGAACCCTAAATCTACCCCCAGCATGATCACCTACACTACCCGAACACCACTGCGCTGCCCTAATCCCTAAAACATTACCCCCAGCACGACCTCCTACACCAACCAAACACTACTGCGCTACCCCAAACCCTAAATCTACCCCCAGCATGACCCCCTACACTACCTGAACACCACTGCGCTGCCCTAAAGCCTAAAACACTACCCCTAGCACAAGCCCCTACACTACCAGAACACAACTATGCTAGCCAAAACCCTAAACCTATCCCCAGCACTACCCCCTACACTACACAAACACCACTGCAGTACCCTAAACCCTAAAAAACAACCCCCAGCACGACCCCCTACACTACACAAACACCACTGCACTGCCCTAAACCCTAAAACACTATCCCCAGCACAACCCCCTACACTACCCAAACACCACTGCACTACCCTTAACCTGAAATCTACCCCCAGCACTACATCCACACTGCACAAACACCACTGCACTACCCTAAACCCTAAAACACTAACCCTAGCACTACCCCTACACTACACAAACACCACTGCACTGCCTTAAACCCTAAAACACTTCCTCCAGCATGACCCCCTACACTACCCAAACAGCATTGCACTACCCTAAACCCTAAAACACTACCCCCAGCACGACCCACTACACTAACCAAACACCACTGCACTACCATAAACCCTAAAAATACTACCCCAGCACTACCCCCTTTACTACAAAAACACCACTCCACTACCCTAAACCCTAAAACACTACCCCAGCACAACCTCCTACACTACACAAAGACGACTGCATTACCATAAACCCTAAAACACTACCCCAGCACGACCCCTACACTACCCAAACACCACTGCACTACCCTAAACCCTAAAACACTTCCCCCTGTACAACTCCCTACACTACCAAAACACCACTACACTAGTATAAACCCTGAAACTCTATCCCCAGCACGAGCCACTACACTACACAAACACCACTGCACTACCCTAAATCCTAAATCTACCCCCAGCAAGACCCCCTACACCAACCAAAGACCACTGCACTACCCTAAACCCTAAAACACTACCACCAGCACGACCCCCTACACTACCCAAACACCACTGCACTACCGTAAACCCTAAAACACTTCCCCCAGTACAACCTCCTACACTACCAAAACACCACTGCACTAATATAAACCCTAAAACACCACCCCCCGCACGACCACCTACACTACACAAACACCACTGCACTACCCTAAACCCTAAATCTACCCCCAATAAGACCCCCAACACTACCCAAACACAACTGCACTACCATGAACCCTAAATCTACCCCCAGCATGATCACCTACACTACCCGAACACCACTGCGCTGCCCTAATCCCTAAAACATTACCCCCAGCACGACCTCCTACACTACCCAAACACTACTGCGCTAGCCCAAACCCTAAATCTACCCCCAGCATGACCCCCTACACTACCTGAACACCACTGCGCTGCCCTAAACCCTAAAACACTACCCCTAGCACAAGCCCCTACACTACCAGAACACAACTATGCTAGCCAAAACCCTAAACCTATCCCCAGCACTACCCCCTACACTAGACAAACACCACTGCAGTACCCTAAACCCTAAAAAACAACCCCCAGCACGACCCCCTACACTACACAAACACCACTGCACTGCCCTAAACCCTAAAACACTATCCCCAGCACAACCCCCTACACTACCCAAACACCACTGCACTACCCTTAACCTGAAATCTACCCCCAGCACTACACCCACACTGCACAAACACCACTGCACTACCCTAAACCCTAAAACACTAACCCTAGCACTACCCCTACACTACACAAACACCACTGCACTGCCTTAAACCCTAAAACACTTCCTCCAGCATGACCCCCTACACTACCCAACAGCATTGCACTACCCTAAACCCTAAAACACTACCCCCAGCACGACCCACTACACTAACCAAACACCACTGCACTACCATAAACCCTAAAAATACTACCCCAGCACTACCCCCTTTACTACAAAAACACCACTCCACTACCCTAAACCCTAAAACACTACCCCAGCACAACCTCCTACACTACACAAAGACGACTGCATTACCATAAACCCTAAAACACTACCCCCAGCACGACCCCTACACTACCCAAACACCACTGCACTACCCTAAACCCTAAAACACTTCCCACTGTACAACTCCCTACACTACCAAAACACCACTACACTAGTATAAACCCTGAAACTCTATCCCCAGCACGAGCCACTACACTACACAAACACCACTGCACTACCCTAAATCCTAAATCTACCCCCAGCAAGACCCCCTACACCAACCAAAGACCACTGCACTACCCTAAACCCTAAAACACTACCACCAGCACGACCCCCTACACTACCCAAACACCACTGCACTACCGTAAACCCTAAAACACTTCCCCCAGTACAACCTCCTACACTACCAAAACACCACTGCACTAATATAAACCCTAAAACACCACCCCCTGCACGACCACCTACACTACACAAACACCACTGCACTACCCTAAACCCTAAATCTACCCCCAATAAGACCCCCAACACTACCCAAACACCACTGCACTACCGTAAACCCCAAAACACTACCCCCAGCACCACCCCCTACACTACTCAAACACCACTGCACTACCCTAAACCCTAAAACACTACCCCAGCACTACCCCTACACTAGTCAAACACCACTGCACTACCCTATACCCTAAAACACTACCCCCAGCACGACCCCCTACAGAACTCAAACACCACTGCACTACCCTAAACCTTAAAACACTACCCCCAGCATGATCCCCTACACTACACAAACACCACTGCACTACCCTAAACCCTAAAACACTAACCCCCCAGCCCGACCGCCTACACTACCCAAACAGCACTGCACTACCCTAAACCCTAAAACACTATTCCAGCACGACCCCCCTACACTACCCAAACACCACTGCACTACCCTAAACCCTAAAACTCTACCTTTTACACTTCCCAAACACCACTGCACTACCCTAAACCCTAAATCTACCCCCAGGACGACACCCTACACTGCGAAAACACCACTGCACTACCCTAAAACACAACCCTCTACACAACACAACCACCTCTGCACTACCCTAAACCCTAAAACACTACCCCCAGCATGACCCCCTAAACTACACAAACACCACTGCACTACCCTAAACCCTAAATCACTACCCCCAGCATGACCCCCTACAGTACACCAACACCACTGCACTCGCCTAAACCCTAAAACTCTAACCGCCAGCACGACCCCCTACACTACACAAACACCACTACACTACCATAAACCCTAAATCTACCCCCAGCATGACCCCCTACACTACCCAAACACCACTGCGCCACGCTAAAGTCTATAACACTATTGCCAGCACGACCCCCTACACTACCAGAACACCACTGCGCTGCCCTAAACCCTAAAACACTACCCCGGCACGAAGCCCTACACTACCCACACACCACTGCACTACCCTAAACCCTAAAACACTACACCAGCACGGCCCCCAGCACTATCCAAACACCACTGCACTACCCTAACCCCTAAATCTACCCCCAGCACAACCCCCTACACTACCGAAACACCACTGCACTACCCTTAACACTAACATACTACCCCAGCAAGACCCCCTACACTATCCAAACATCACTGCACTACCCTAAACCCTAAAACACTACCCCCATCACGACCGCCTACACAACCCAAACACCACTGCACAACCCTAATCTCTAAAGCACTACCCCCAGCATGACTCCCTACACTACCCAAAGATCCCTGAACTACTTTAAACCCAAAATCTATCCCTAGCACAACCCCCTACACTACCCAAACACCCCTACACTACCCTAAACCCTAAAACACTACCTCTTACACTACCCAAACACCACTGCGCTTCCCTAAACCCTAAAACACTATCCCAGAAGTACCCCCTACACTACCCAAACACCACTGTGCTACCCTAAACTATAAAACACTACCCCCAGCACGACCCTCTACACAACCCAAACAGCACTGCGCTTCCCTAAACCCTAAATCTACCCCCAGCACCCCCTACACTGCACAAACACCACTGCTCTATCCTAATCCCTAAAATACTACACCTGGCATGACCCCCTACACTACCCGAACACCAGCACGCTGACCTAAACCCTAAAACACTACCCCAGCACGACTCCCCACACTACCCGAACACCACTGCACTATCCTAAACCCTAAATCAACCCCCAGCACTGCCCCCTACACTACCCGATCACACTGCACTGCCCTAAATCCTAAAACACTACCCCCAGCACGACCCCCTACACTACACAAACACCACTGCTCTACGCTAAATCCCAAAACACTACCCCCACCAAGACCCCCTATACTACACAAACACCAGTGCACTACCCTAAACCCTAAAACACTACCACCAGCATGACCCCCTGCACTACGAAAACACCACTGCACTACCCTAACCCCTAAATCTACCCCCAGCACAACCCCCTACACTACCGAAACACAGCTGCACTACCCTAAACCCTAAAACACTACCCCAGTACGACCCCCTACACTATCCAAACACCACTGCACTACCCCAAAACACTACACCCAGCACGAGCCCCTACAAGACACAAACACCACTGTGCTACCTTAAACACTAAATCTACCAGCAGTACGACCCCCTACACTACACAAACACGACTGAGCTGCCCTAAACCCTAAACCACTACTTCAGCACGACCACCTACACTACCCAAACACCACTGCGCTAGCCTAAACCCTAAATCTACCCCCAGAACGACCCCCTACACTACCCAAACACCAGTGTACTACCCTAAACCCTAAAACACCACCACCAGCACGACCCCCTACACTACCCAAACACCACTGCGCTAACCTAAACCCTAAATCTACCCCCAGCACAACCCCCTATACTACCTAAACACCAGTGTACTACCCTAAACCCCAAAACACTACCCCCAGCATGACCCCCCTACACTACCCATACACCACTGCACTACCCTAAATCCTAAAACACTTCCTCTTACACAACCCAAACACCACTACGCTAACCTAAACCCTAAAACACTGCCCCCAGAAGTACCCCCTATACTACCCGAACACCACTGCGCTACCCTAAACCCTAAAACACTACCCCCAGCATGACCGCCTACACTACCGAACACCACTGCACTACCCTAAACCCTAAAACACTACCCCCAGCACGACCCCCTACACTACCCAACCGCCATTGCACTACCCTAAACCCTAAAATTCTACCCCCAGCACGACCCCCTACACTACCCAAACACCACTGCATTTCCCGAAACCCTAAATATACCCCCAGCACGACCCCCTACACTGCCAAAACACAACTGCAGTACCCTAAAATACGACCCCCTACACAACACTAACACCACTGCACTACCCTGAACCCTAAAACACTACCCCTAGCATGACCACCTACACTACACAAACACCTCTGCACTTCCCTAAACCCTGAAACACTACCCCCAGCATGACCCCCTACACTACACAAACACCACTGCACTATCCTAAACCCAAAAACACTAACCCCCAGCCCGACCCCCTACACTACACAAACACAACTGCACTACCATGAACCCTAAATCTACCCCAGCATGATCACCTACAGTACCCGAACACCACTGCGCTGCCCTAATCCCTAAAACATTACCCCCAGCACGACCTCCTACACTACCCAAACACTACTGTGCTACCCCAAACCCTAAATCTACCCCCAGCATGACCCCCTACACTACCGGAACACCACTGCGCTGCCCTAAACCCTAAAACACTACCCCCAGCACGACCCCCTACACTACACAAACACCACTGCACTGCCCTAAACCCTAAAACACTATCCCCAGCACAACCCCCTACACTACCCAAACACCACTGCACTACCCTTAACCTGAAATCTACCCCCAGCACTACACCCACACTGCACAAACACCACTGCACTACCCTAAACCCTAAAACACTAACCCTAGCACTACCCCTACACTACACAAACACCACTGCACTGCCTTAAACCCTAAAACACTTCCTCCAGCATGACCCCCTACACTACCCAAACAGCATTGCACTACCCTAAACCCTAAAACACTACCCCCAGCACGACCCACTACACTAACCAAACACCACTGCACTACCATAAACCCTAAAAATACTACCCCAGCACTACCCCCTTTACTACAAAAACACCACTCCACTACCCTAAACCCTAAAACATTACCCCAGCACAACCTCCTACACTACACAAAGACGACTGCATTACCATAAACCCTAAAACTCTACCCCCAGCACGACCCCTACACTACCCAAACACCACTGCACTACCCTAAACCCTAAAACACTTCCCCCTGAACAACTCCCTACACTACCAAAACACCACTACACTACTATAAACCCTGAAACTCTATACCCAGCACGAGCCACTACACTACACAAACACCACTGCACTACCCTAAATCCTAAATCTACCCCCAGCAAGACCCCCTACACCAACCAAAGACCACTGCACCACCCTAAACCCTAAAACACTACCACCAGCACGACCCCCTACACTACCCAAACACCACTGCACTACCCTAAACCCTAAAGCACTTCCCCCAGTACAACCTCCTACACTACCAAAACACCACTGCACTAATATAAACCCTAAAACACTACCACCCGCACGACCACCTACACTACACAAACACCACTGCACTACCCTAAACCCTAAATCTACCCCCAACAAGACCCCCAACACTACCCAAACACCACTGCACTACCGTAAACCCCAAAACACTACCCCCAGCACCACCCCCTACACTACCCAAACACCACTGCACTACCCTAAACCCTAAAACACTACCCCAGCACTACCCCCTACACTAGTCAAACACCACTGCACTACCCTATACCCTAAAACACTAGCCTCAGCACGACCCCCTACAGAACACAAACACCACTGCACTACCCTAAACCCTAAAACACTACCCCCAGCATGATCCCCTACACTACACAAACACCACTGCACTACCCTGAACCCTAAAACACTACCCCTAGCATGACCACCTACACTACACCCACACCTCTGCACTTCCCTAAACCCTGAAACACTACCCCCAGCATGACCCCCTACACTACACAAACACCACTGCACTATCCTAAACCCAAAAACACTAACCCCCAGCACGACCCCCTACACTACACAAACACAACTGCACTACCATGAACCCTAAATCTACCCCCAGCATGATCACCTACACTACCCGAACACCACTGCGCTGCCCTAATCCCTAAAACATTACCCCCAGCACGACCTCCTACACTACCCAAACACTACTGCGCTACCCCAAACCCTAAATCTACCCCCAGCATGACCCCCTACACTACCTGAACACCACTGTGCTGCCCTAAACCCTAAAACACTACCCCTAGCACAAGCCCCTACACTACCAGAACACCACTATGCTAGCCAAAACCCTAAACCTATCCCCAGCACTACCCCCTACACTACACAAACACCACTGCAGTACCCTAAACCCTAAAAAACAACCCCCAGCACGACCCCCTACACTACACAAACACCACTGCACTGCCCTAAACCCTAAACACTATCCCCAGCACAACCCCCTACACTACCCAAACACCACTGCACTACCCTTAACCTGAAATCTACCCCCAGCACTACACCCACACTGCACAAACACCACTGCACTACCCTAAACCCTAAAACACTAACCCTAGCACTACCCCTACACTACACAAACACCACTGCACTGCCTTAAACCCTAAAACACTTCCTCCAGCATGACCCCCTACACTACCCAAACAGCATTGCACTACCCTAAACCCTAAAACACTACCCCCAGCACGACTCACTACACTAACCAAACACCACTGCACTACCATAAACCCTAAAAATACTACCCCAGCACTACCCCCTTTACTACAAAAACACCACTCCACTACCCTAAACCCTAAAACACTACCCCAGCACAACCTCCTACACTACACAAAGACAACTGCATTACCATAAACCCTAAAACACTACCCCCAGCACGACCCCTACACTACCCAAACACCACTGCACTACCCTAAACCCTAAAACACTTCCCCCTGTACAACTCCCTACACTACCAAAACACCACTACACTAGTATAAACCCTGAAACTCTATCCCCAGCACGAGCCACTACACTACACAAACACCACTGCACTACCCTAAATCCTAAATCTACCCCCAGCAAGACCCCCTACACCAACCAAAGACTACTGCACTACCCTAAACCCTAAAACACTACCACCAGCACGACCCCCTACACTACCCAAACACCACTGCACTACCGTAAACCCTAAAACACTTCCCCCAGTACAACCTCCTACACTATCAAAACACCACTGCACTAATATAAACCCTAAAACACCACCCCCAGCACTACCCCCTACACTAGTCAAACACCACTGCACTACCCTATACCCTAAAACACTAGCCTCAGCACGACCCCCTACAGAACACAAACACCACTGCACTACCCTAAACCCTAAAACACTACCCCCAGCATGATCCCCTACACTACACAAACACCACTGCACTACCCTAAACCCTAAAACACTAACCCCCAGCCCGACCGCCTACACTACCCAAACAGCACTGCACTACCCTAAACCCTAAAACACTATTCCAGCACGACCCCCTACACTTCCCAAACACCACTGCACTACCCTAAACCCTAAATCTACCCCCAGGACGACACCCTACACTGCGAAAACACCACTGCACTACCCTAAAACACAACCCTCTACACAACACAACCACCTCTGCACTACCCTAAACCCTAAAACACTACCCCCAGCATGACCCCCTAAACTACACAAACACCACTGCACTACCCTAAACCCTAAATCACTACCCCCAGCATGACCCCCTACAGTACACCAACACCACTGCACTCACCTAAACCCTAAAACACTAACCGCGAGCACGACCCCCTACACTACACAAACACCACTACACTACCATAAACCCTAAATCTACCCCCAGCATGACCACCTACACTACCCAAACACCACTGCGCCACGCTAAAGTCTATAACACTATCGCCAGCACGACCCCCTACACTACCAGAACACCACTGCGCTG
Organism: Triturus cristatus; assembly: GCF_964204655.1. Lineage (NCBI taxonomy): Eukaryota > Metazoa > Chordata > Amphibia > Caudata > Salamandridae > Triturus > Triturus cristatus. Next base: position 1,196,793,659 of record NC_140579.1, on the reverse strand, counting down.
CCCTAAACCCTAAAACACTACCCCGGCACGAACCCCTACACTACCCACACACCACTGCACTACCCTAAACCCTAAAACACTACACCAGCACGGCCCCCAGCACTATCCAAACACCACTGCACTACCCTAACCCCTAAATCTACCCCCAGCACAACCCCCTACACTACCGAAACACCACTGCACTACCCTTAACACTAAAATACTACCCCAGCAAGACCCCCTACACTATCCAAACATCACTGCACTACCCTAAACCCTAAAACACTACCCCCATCACGACCGCCTACACAACCCAAACACCACTGCACAACCCTAATCTCTGAAGCACTACCCCCAGCATGACTCCCTACACTACCCAAAGATCCCTGCACTACTTTAAACCCAAAATCTATCCCTAGCACAACCCCCTACACTACCCAAACACCCCTACACTACCCAAAACCCTAAAACACTACCTCTTACACTACCCAAACACCACTGCGCTTCCCTAAACCCTAAAACACTATCCCCAGAAGTACCCCCTACACTACCCAAACACCACTGTGCTACCCTAAACCCTAAAACACTACCCCCAGCACGACCCTCTACACAACCCAAACAGCACTGCGCTTCCCTAAACCCTAAATCTACCCCCAGCACCCCCTACACTGCACAAACACCACTGCTCTATCCTAATCCCTAAAATACTACACCCGGCATGACCCCCTACACTACCCGAACACCAACACGCTGACCTAAACCCTAAAACACTACCCCAGCACGACTCCCCACACTACCCGAACACCACTGCACTATCCTAAACCCTAAACCTACCCCGAGCACGACCCCCTACACTACCCAAACACCTCTGCGCTGCCCTAAACCCTAAAACACTACCCCCAGCACGACACCCTACACTACCCGAAAATCACTGCACTTCACTAAACTCGAAAACACTATCCCAGCACGAACCCCTACACTACACAAACACCACTGACTGCCCTAAACCCTAAAACACTACCCCCAGCACGACCCCCTACACTACCCAAAGACCACTGCACTACCCTAACCCCTAAAACACGACCTCCTACACTACACAAACACCACTGCACTACCCTAAACCCTAAAGTACTATCCCCAGCTCGACCCCCTACACTACAAAAAAACCACTGCACTACCCTAAACCCTAAAACACTACCCCAGCACGACCCCCTACACTACCCAAAGACCACTGCACTACCCTATCCCTAAAACACGAACCTCTACACTACCCAAACACCACTGCACTACCCTAAACCCTAAAATACTTCCCCCAGTACAACCCCCTACACTACAAAAACACCACTGCACTAATATAAACCCTAAAACACTACCCCCAGCACGACCACCTACACAACACAAACACCACTGCACTACCCTAAACCCTAAATCTACCCCCAGCAAGACCCCCTACACTACCCAAACACCACTGCACTACCGTAAACCCTAAAACACTACCCCCAGCACCACCCCAACACTACCCAAACACCACTGCACTACCCTAAACCCTAAAGCACTACCCCAGCACGACCCCCTACACTACTCAAACACCACTGCACTACCCTATACCCTAAAACACTACCCCCAGCACGACCCCCTACAGTACACATACACCACTGCACTACCCTAAACCCTGAAACACTACCCCCAGCATGGCCCCCTACACTACACAAACACCACCGCACTACCCTAAACCCTAAAGCACTATCCCCCAGCACGACCTCCTACACTACCCAAACACTACTGCGCTACCCCAAACCCTAAATCTACCCCCAGCATGACCCCCTACACTACCTGAACACCACTGCGCTGCCCTAAACCCTAAAACACTACCCCTAGCACAAGCACCTACACTACCAGAACACCACTATGCTAGCCAAAACCCTAAACCTATCCCCAGCACTACCCCCTACACTACACAAACACCACTGCAGTACCCTAAACCCTAAAAAACAACCCCCAGCACGACCCCCTACACTACACAAACACCACTGCACTGCCCTAAACCCTAAACACTATCCCCAGCACAACCCCCTACACTACCCAAACACCACTGCACTACCCTTAACCTGAAATCTACCCCCAGCACTACACCCACACTGCACAAACACCACTGCACTACCCTAAACCCTAAAACACTAACCCTAGCACTACCCCTACACTACACAAACACCACTGCACTGCCTTAAACCCTAAAACACTTCCTCCAGCATGACCCCCTACACTACCCAAACAGCATTGCACTACCCTAAACCCTAAAACACTACCCCCAGCACGACTCACTACACTAACCAAACACCACTGCACTACCATAAACCCTAAAAATACTACCCCAGCACTACCCCCTTTACTACAAAAACACCACTCCACTACCCTAAACCCTAAAACACTACCCCAGCACAACCTCCTACACTACACAAAGACAACTGCATTACCATAAACCCTAAAACACTACCCCCAGCACGACCCCTACACTACCCAAACACCACTGCACTACCCTAAACCCTAAAACACTTCCCCCTGTACAACTCCCTACACTACCAAAACACCACTACACTAGTATAAACCCTGAAACTCTATCCCCAGCACGAGCCACTACACTACACAAACACCACTGCACTACCCTAAATCCTAAATCTACCCCCAGCAAGACCCCCTACACCAACCAAAGACCACTGCACTACCCTAAACCCTAAAACACTACCACCAGCACGACCCCCTACACTACCCAAACACCACTGCACTACCGTAAACCCTAAAACACTTCCCCCAGTACAACCTCCTACACTATCAAAACACCACTGCACTAATATAAACCCTAAAACACCACCCCCAGCACTACCCCCTACACTAGTCAAACACCACTGCACTACCCTATACCCTAAAACACTAGCCTCAGCACGACCCCCTACAGAACACAAACACCACTGCACTACCCTAAACCCTAAAACACTACCCCCAGCATGATCCCCTACACTACACAAACACCACTGCACTACCCTAAACCCTAAAACACTAACCCCCAGCCCGACCGCCTACACTACCCAAACAGCACTGCACTACCCTAAACCCTAAAACACTATTCCAGCACGACCCCCTACACTTCCCAAACACCACTGCACTACCCTAAACCCTAAATCTACCCCCAGGACGACACCCTACACTGCGAAAACACCACTGCACTACCCTAAAACACAACCCTCTACACAACACAACCACCTCTGCACTACCCTAAACCCTAAAACACTACCCCCAGCATGACCCCCTAAACTACACAAACACCACTGCACTACCCTAAACCCTAAATCACTACCCCCAGCATGACCCCCTACAGTACACCAACACCACTGCACTCACCTAAACCCTAAAACACTAACCGCGAGCACGACCCCCTACACTACACAAACACCACTACACTACCATAAACCCTAAATCTACCCCCAGCATGACCACCTACACTACCCAAACACCACTGCGCCACGCTAAAGTCTATAACACTATCGCCAGCACGACCCCCTACACTACCAGAACACCACTGCGCTGCCCTAAACCCTAAAACACTACCCTGGCACGAACCCCTACACTACCCACACACCACTGCACTACCCTAAACCCTAAAACACTACACCAGCACGGCCCCCAGCACTATCCAAACACCACTGCACTACCCTAACCCCTAAATCTACCCCCAGCACAACCCCCTACACTACCGAAACACCACTGCACTACCCTTAACACTAAAATACTACCCCAGCAAGACCCCCTACACTATCCAAACATCACTGCACTACCCTAAACCCTAAAACACTACCCCCATCACGACCGCCTACACAACCCAAACACCACTGCACAACCCTAATCTCTGAAGCACTACCCCCAGCATGACTCCCTACACTACCCAAAGATCCCTGCACTACTTTAAACCCAAAATCTATCCCTAGCACAACCCCCTACACTACCCAAACACCCCTACACTACCCAAAACCCTAAAACACTACCTCTTACACTACCCAAACACCACTGCGCTTCCCTAAACCCTAAAACACTATCCCCAGAAGTACCCCCTACACTACCCAAACACCACTGTGCTACCCTAAACCCTAAAACACTACCCCCAGCACGACCCTCTACACAACCCAAACAGCACTGCGCTTCCCTAAACCCTAAATCTACCCCCAGCACCCCCTACACTGCACAAACACCACTGCTCTATCCTAATCCCTAAAATACTACACCCGGCATGACCCCCTACACTACCCGAACACCAACACGCTGACCTAAACCCTAAAACACTACCCCAGCACGACTCCCCACACTACCCGAACACCACTGCACTATCCTAAACCCTAAACCTACCCCGAGCACGACCCCCTACACTACCCAAACACCTCTGCGCTGCCCTAAACCCTAAAACACTACCCCCAGCACGACACCCTACACTACCCGAAAATCACTGCACTTCACTAAACTCGAAAACACTATCCCAGCACGAACCCCTACACTACACAAACACCACTGACTGCCCTAAACCCTAAAACACTACCCCCAGCACGACCCCCTACACTACCCAAAGACCACTGCACTACCCTAACCCCTAAAACACGACCTCCTACACTACACAAACACCACTGCACTACCCTAAACCCTAAAGTACTATCCCCAGCTCGACCCCCTACACTACAAAAAAACCACTGCACTACCCTAAACCCTAAAACACTACCCCAGCACGACCCCCTACACTACCCAAAGACCACTGCACTACCCTATCCCTAAAACACGAACCCCTACACTACCCAAACACCACTGCACTACCCTAAACCCTAAAATACTTCCCCCAGTACAACCCCCTACACTACAAAAACACCACTGCACTAATATAAACCCTAAAACACTACCCCCAGCACGACCACCTACACAACACAAACACCACTGCACTACCCTAAACCCTAAATCTACCCCCAGCAAGACCCCCTACACTACCCAAACACCACTGCACTACCGTAAACCCTAAAACACTACCCCCAGCACCACCCCAACACTACCCAAACACCACTGCACTACCCTAAACCCTAAAGCACTACCCCACCACGACCCCCTACACTACTCAAACACCACTGCACTACCCTATACCCTAAAACACTACCCCCAGCACGACCCCCTACAGTACACATACACCACTGCACTACCCTAAACCCTGAAACACTACCCCCAGCATGGCCCCCTACACTACACAAACACCACCGCACTACCCTAAACCCTAAAGCACTATCCCCCAGCACGACCTCCTACACTACCCAAACACTACTGCGCTACCCCAAACCCTAAATCTACCCCCAGCATGACCCCCTACACTACCTGAACACCACTGCGCTGCCCTAAACCCTAAAACACTACCCCTAGCACAAGCACCTACACTACCAGAACACCACTATGCTAGCCAAAACCCTAAACCTATCCCCAGCACTACCCCCTACACTACACAAACACCACTGCAGTACCCTAAACCCTAAAAAACAACCCCCAGCACGACCCCCTACACTACACAAACACCACTGCACTGCCCTAAACCCTAAAACACTACCCCTAGCACAAGCCCCTACACTACCAGAACACCACTATGCTAGCCACAACCCTAAACCTATCCCCAGCACTACCCCCTACACTACCCAAACACCACTGCACTACCCTTAATCCGAAATCTACCCCCAGCACTACACCCACACTGCACAAACACCACTGCACTACCCTAAACCCTAAAACACTAACCCTAGCACTACCCCTACACTACACAAACACCACTGCACTGCCTTAAACCCTAAAACACTTCCTCCAGCATGACCCCCTACACTACCCAAACAGCATTGCACTACCCTAAACCCTAAAACACTACCCCCAGCACGACCTACTACACTAACCAAACACCACTGCACTACCATAAACCCTAAAAATACTACCCCGCACTAATCCCTTTACTACAAAAACACCACTCCACTACCCTAAACCCTAAAACACTACCCCAGCACAACCTCCTACACTACACAAAGACGACTGCATTACCATAAACCCTAAAACACTACCCCCAGCACGACCCCTACACTACCCAAACACCACTGCACTACCCTAAACCCTAAAACACTTCCCCCTGTACAACTCCCTACACTCCCAAAACACCACTACACTACTATAAACCCTGAAACTCTATCCCCAGCACGAGCCACTACACTACACAAACACCACTGCACTACCCTAAATCCTAAATCTACCCCCAGCAAGACCCCCTACACCAACCAAAGACCACTGCACTACCCTAAACCCTAAAACACTACCACCAGCACGACCCCCTACACTACCCAAACACCACTGCACTACCCTAAACCCTAAAACACTTCCCCCAGTACAACCTCCTACACTACCAAAACACCACTGCACTAATATAAACCCTAAAACACTACCCCCCGCACGACCACCTACACTACACAAACACCACTGCACTACCCTAAACCCTAAATCTACCCCCAACAAGACCCCCAACACTACCCAAACACCACTGCACTACCGTAAACCCCAAAACACTAACCCCCAGCCCGACCGCCTACACTACCCAAACAGCGCTGCACTACCCTAAACCCTAAAACACTATTCCAGCACAACCCCCCTACACTACCCAAACACCACTGCACTACCCTAAACCCTAAAACTCTACCTTTTACACTTCCCAAACACCACTGCACTACCCTAAACCCTAAAACACTACCCCAGCACTACCCCCTACACTAGTCAAACACCACTGCACTACCCTATACCCTAAAACACGACCCCCAGCACGACCCCCTACAGAACACAAATACCACTGCACTACCCTAAACCCTAAAACACTACCCCCAGCATGATCCCCTACACTACACAAACACCACTGCACTACCCTAAACCCTAAAACACTAACCCCCAGCCCGACCGCCTACACTACCCAAAGAGCGCTGCACTACCCTAAACCCTAAAACACTATTCCAGCACAATCCCCCTACACTACCCAAACACCACTGCACTACCCTAAACCCTAAAACTCTACCTTTTACACTTCCCAAACACCACTGCACTACCCTAAACCTTAAATCTACCCCCAGGACGACACCCTACACTGCGAAAACACCACTGCACTACCCTAAAACACAACCCTCTACACAACACAACCACCTCTGCACTACCCTAAACCCTAAAACACTACCCCCAGCATGACCCCCTACACTACACAAACACCACTGCACTACCCTAAACCCTAAATCACTACCCCCAGCATGACCCCCTACAGTACACCAACACCACTGCACTCACCTAAACCCTAAAACACTAACCGCCAGCACGACCCCCTACACTACACAAACACCACTACACTACCATAAACCCTAAATCTACCCCCAGCATGACCACCTACACTACCCAAACACCACTGCGCTACGCTAAAGTCTATAACACTATCGCCAGCACGACCCCCTACACTACCAGAACACCACTGCGCTGCCCTAAACCCTAAAACACTACCCCGGCACGAAGCCCTACACTACCCACACACCACTGCACTACCCTAAACCCTAAAACACTACACCAGCACGGCCCCCAGCACTATCCAAACACCACTGCACTACCCTAACCCCTAAATCTACCCCCAGCACAACCTCCTACACTACCGAAACACCACTGCACTACCCTTAACACTAAAATACTACCCCAGCACGACCCCCTACACTATCCAAACATCACTGCACTACCCTAAACCCTAAAACACTACCCCATCACGACCGCCTACACAACCCAAACACCACTGCACAACCCTAATCTCTGAAGCACTACCCCCAGCATGACTCACTACACTACCCAAAGATCCCTGCACTACTTTAAACCCAAAATCTATCCCTAGCACAACCTCCTACACTACCCAAACACCCCTACACTACCCTAAACCCTAAAACACTACCTCTTACACTACCTAAACACCACTGCGCTTCCCTAAACCCTAAAACACTATCCCCAGAAGTACCCACTACACTACCCAAACACCACTATGCTACCCTAAACCCTAAAACACTACCTCTTACACTACCTAAACACCACTGCGCTTCCCGAACCCTAAAACACTATCCCCAGAAGTACCCCCTACACTACCCAAACACCACTATGCTTCCCTAAACCCTAAATCTACCCCCAGCACCCCCTACACTGCACAAACACCACTGCTCTATCCTAATCCCTAAAATACTACACCCGGCATGACCCCCTACACTACCCGAACACCAGTACGCTGACCTAAACCCTAAAACACTACCCCAGCACAACTCCCCACACTACCCGAACACCACTGCACTATCCTAAACCCTAAAACACTACCCCAGCACGGCCCCCTGCACTACCCAAACACCACTGCACTACCCTAACCCCTAAATCTACCCCCAGCACAACACCCTACACTACCGAAACACTACTGCACTACCCTAAACACTAAAATACTACCCCCAGCACGACCCCCTACACTATCCAAACACCACTGCACTACCCTAAACCCTAAAACACTACCCCCATCACGACCACCTACACAACCCAAACACCACTGCACTACCCTAATCCCCGAAGCACTACCCCCAGCATGACTCCCAACACTACCCAAACAGCACTGCGCTTCCCTAAACTCTAATTCTACCCCCAGCACCCCCTACACTACGCAAACACCACTGCGCTACCCTAAACCCTAAATCTAAACCCAGCACGACCCCCTACACTACCCAAACACCGGTGTACTACCTTAAACCCTAAAGCACTACCCCCAGCATAACCCCTTACACTACCCAAACACCACTGCACTACCCTAAACCCTAAATCTACCCCCAGCAAGACCCCCTACACTACCCAAACACCACTGCACTACCCTATACCCTAAAACACTACCCCCAGCACGACCCCCTACAGTACACAAACACCACTGCACTACCCTAAACCTTGAATCACTATCCCCAGCATGACCCCCTACACTACACAAAAACCACTGCACTACCCTGAACCCTAAAACACTAACCCCCAGCACGACCGCCTACACTACACAAACACAACTGCATTACCATGAACCCTAAATCTACCCCCAGCATGATCACCTACACTACCCGAACACCACTGCGCTACCCTAAACCCTAAAACATTACCCGCAGCACGACCTCCTACACTAACCGAACACCACTGCGCTGCCCTAAACCCTAAAACACTACCCCTAGCACAACCCCCTATACTACCAGAACACCACTGAGCTAGCCTAAACCCTAAATCTACCCCAGGACTAACCCCACAATACACAAACACCACTGCACTACCCTAAATCCTTAAAAACTACCCCAGCACGACCCTCTACACTACCCAAACAGCACTGCGCTTCTATAAACCCTAATTCTACCCCCAGCACCCCCTACACTACTCAAACACCACTGCGCTACCCTAAACCCTAAAACACAACCCCCAGCATGACCCACTACACTACCCGAACATCACTACGCTAACCTAAACCCTTAAACACTACCCCAGTACGACCCCCCACACTACCCAAACACCACGGCGCTACCCTTAACCCTAAATCTACCCCGAGCACGGCCCCCTACACTACCCGAACACCTCTGCGCTGCCCTAAACCCTAAAACACTGCCCCCAGCACGACCCCCTACACTACCCGAACACCACTGCGCTAGCCTAAACCATAAATCTACCCCCAGCACTACCCCCTACACTACCTGAACACCATTGCACTGCCCTAAACCCTTAAACACTACTCCCAGCACGACCCCCTACACTACCCGAACATCACTGCAATGCCCTAAACCCTAAAACACTACCCCCAGCATGACCCCCTACACTACACAAACACCAGTGCACTACCCTAAACCCTAAAACACTACACCCAGCACGACACCTACACTACACAAACACCACTGCACTGCCATAAACCCTAAAACATTACCCACAGCATTACCCCCTACACTACCCAAAGACCACTGCACTACCCTAACCCCTAAAACACGAAACCCTACACTACACAAGCAACACTGCGCTACCCTAAACCCTAAAATACTAGCACCAGCACGACCCCCTACACTACAAAAACACCACTGCACTACCCTAAACTCTAAAACACTACCCCCAACTCTACACAAGCACCACTGTGCTACCCTAAACCCTAAAACACTACCTCCAGCACGACCCCCTACACTACACAAACACCACTGCGCTAACCTAAACCCTAAATCTACTCACAGGATGACCCCCTACACTACACAAACACGACTGTGCTACTCTAAACCCTAAAACACTACCCCAGCACGACCCACTACTCTACCCGAAAACCAATGCTCTACCCTAAATCCTAAATCTACCCCCAGCACGAACCCCTACACTACCCAAACACCAGTGCACTACCTTAAACCCTAAAACACTACCCCCAACACGACCCCCTACACTACACAAACACCACTGCACTAACCTAAACCCTAAAACACTACCCCATCACGACCCCTGCACAACCCAAACACCACTGCACTACCGTAACCCCTAAATCTAACCCCAGCACAACGCCCTACACTACCGAAACACCAATGCACTACCCTAAGCCCTTAAACACTACCCCCAGCATGACCCTCTACACTACCCAAACAATACTGCACTACCCTAAACCCTAAATCTACCCCTAGCACAACCCCCCACACTACCCAAACACCACTGCACTACCATAAACACTAAAAACACTACCCCAGCACGACCCCCTATACTACACAAACACCACTGCACAACCCTAAAACACTACCCCAAGCACAACCCCTACACTACACAAACACCACTGTATTGCCTTAATCCCTTAAACACGACCCACTACACTACCCAAACACCACTGCACTACCCTAATCCCTGAAACACTACCCCCAGCATGACCCCCTACACTACCCAAACATCACTACGCTAACCTAAACCCTAAAATACTACCCCAGTACGACCCCCCACACTACCCAAACACCACGGCGCTACCCTAAACCCTAAATCTAGCCCGAGCACGGCCCCCTACACTACCCGAACACCTCTGCACTGCCCTAAACCCTAAAACACTGCCCCCAGCACGACCCCATACACTACCCGAACACCACTGCGCTAGCCTAAACCATAAATCTACCCCCAGCACTACCCCCTACACTACCTGAACACCATTGCAGTGCCCTAAACCCTTAAACACTACTCCCAGCACGACCCCCTACACTACCCGAACATCACTGCAATGCCCTAAACCCTAAAACACTACCCCCAGCATGACCCCCTACACTACACAAACACCAGTGCACTGCCCTAAACCCTAAAACACTACACCCAGCACGACACCTACACTACACAAACACCACTGCACTGCCCTAAACCCTAAAACATTACCCCCAGCATTACCCCCTACACTACCCAAAGACCACTGCACTACCCTAACCCCTAAAACACGAAACCCTACACTACACAAGCAACACTGCGCTACCCTAAACCCTAAAATACTAGCACCAGCACGACCCCCTACACTACAAAAACACCACTGCACTACCCTAAACCCTAAAACACTACCCCCAACTCTACACAAGCACCACTGTGCTACCCTAAACCCTAAAACACTACCCCCAGCACGACACCCTACACTACACAAACACCACAGCGCTAACCTAAACCCTAAATCTACTCGCAGGATGACCCCCTACACTACACAAACACGACTGTGCTACTCTAAACCCTAAAACACTACCCCAGCACGACCCACTTCTCTACCCGAAAACCAATGCTCTACCCTAAATCCTAAATCTACCCGCAGCACGAACCCCTACACTACCCAAACACCAGTGCACTACCTTAAACCCTAAAACACTACCCCCAACACGACCCCCTACACTACACAAACACCACTGCACTAACCTAAACCCTAAAACACTACCCCATCACGACCCCTGCACAACCCAAACACCACTGCACTACCCTAACCCCTAAATCTAACCCCAGCACAACGCCCTACACTACCGAAACACCATTGCACTACCCTAAACCCTTAAACACTACCCCCAGCATTACCCTCTACACTACCCAAACAATACTGCACTACCCTAAACCCTAAATCTACCCCTAGCACGACCCCCTACACTACCCAAACACCACTGCATTACCATAAACACTAAAAACACTACCCCAGCACGACCCCCTATACTACACAAACACCACTGCACAACCCTAAAACACTACCCCAAGCACAAACCCTACACTACACAAACACCACTGTATTGCCTTAATCCCTTAAACACTACCCCCTGCACGACCCACTACACTACCCAAACACCACTGCACTACCCTAATCCCTGAAACACTACCCCCAGCATGACCCCCTTCACTACCCAAACACCACTGCACTAACCTAAACCCTAAAACACTTCCCCCAGTACAACCCCCTACACTACCAAAACACCACTGCACTAATATAAACCGTAAAACACTACCCCCAGCACGACCACCTACACAACACAAACACCACTGCACTACCCTAAACCCTAAATCTACCCCCAGCAAGACCCCCTACACTACCCAAAAACCACTGCACTCCCCTAAACCCTAAAACTCTACCTTTTACACTTCCCATCACCAATGCACTACCCTAAACCCTAAATCTACCACCAGGACGACACACTACACTGCCAAAACACCACTGCGCTACATTAAAACACAACCCTCTACACAACACAAACACCTCTGCACTACCATAAACCCTAAATCTACCCCCAGCATGACCACCTACACTACCCAAACACCACTGCGCTACGCTAAAGCCTATAACACTATCCCCAGCACGACCCCCTACACTACCCAAACACCACTACGCTACTCTAAACCTTAAAACACAATCCCCAGCACGACCCCAACACTACCCAAACACCACTGCACTACCCTAAACCTTAAACACTACCCCAGCACGGCCCCCTGCACTACCCAAACACCACTGCACTACTCTAACCCGTAAATCTACCCCCAGCACAACATCCTACACTACCGAAACACTACTGCACTACCCTAAACACTAAAATACTACCCTCAGCATGACCCCCTACACTATCCAAACACCACTGCACTACCCTAATCCCCGAAGCACTACCCCCAGCATGACTCCCTACACTACCCAAAGATCCCTGCACTACTCTAAACCCTAAATCTACCCCTAGCACAACCCCCTACACTACCCAAACACCCCTACACTACCCTAAACTCTAAAACACTACCTCTTACACTACCCAAACACCACTGCGCTTCCCTAAACCCTAAAATACTATCCCCAGAAGTACCCCCTACACTTCCCAAACACCACTGTGCTACCCTAAACCCTAAAACACTACCCCCAGCACGACCCTCTACACTACACAAACAGCACTGCGCTTCCCTAAACCCTAAATCTACCCCCAGCACCCCCCTACACTGCACAAACACCACTGCTCTATCCTAAACCCTAAAATACTACACCCGGCATGACCCCCTACACTACCCGAACACCAGTACGCTTACCTAAACCCTAAAACACTACCCCAGCACGACCCCCCACACTACCCGAACACCACTGCGCTACCCTAAACCCTAAATCTACCCCGAGCACGACCCCCTACACTACCCGATCACCTCTGCGCTGCCCTAAACCCTAAAACAATACCCCCAGGACGACCCCCTACACTACCCGAACATCACTGCTCTTCACTAAACCCAAAAACACTATCCCAGCACGACCCCCTACACTACCCGAATACCACTGCGCTACACTAAACTCTAAAACACTACTCAAGCATGACCCCCTACACCACCCGAACACCACTGCGCTAGCCTAAACCCTAAATCAACCCCCAGCACTGCCCCCATCACTACCCGATCACACTGCACTGCCCTAAACCCTAAAACACTACCCCTAGCACAACCCCCTATACTACCAGAACGCCAGTGCGCTAGCCTAAACCATAAATCTACCCCTAGCACTACCCTCTACACAACACAAACACCACTGCACTACCCTAAATCGTAAAACTCTACCCCCAGCATGACCCCCTACACTACACAAACACCACTGCTCTACGCTAAATCCCAAAACACTACCCCACCAAGACCCTCTATACTACACAAACACCAGTGCACTACCCTAAACCCTAAAACACTACCACCAGCATGACCCCCTAAACTACCCAAACGCCACTGCACTACCCTAAACCCTAAAACACTACCCCCAGCATGACCCCCTGCACTACCAAAACACCACTGCACTACCCTAACCCCTAAATCTACCCCCAGCAGAACCCCCTACACTACCGAAACACAGCTGCACTACCCTAAACCCTAAAACACTACCCCAGTACGACCCCCTACACTATCCAAACACCACTGCACTACCCTAAACCCTAAAACACTACTTCAGCACGACCACCTACACTACCCAAACACCACTGCGCTAACCTAAACCCTAAATCTACCCCAGAACGACCCCTACACTACCCAAACACCAGTGTACTACCCTAAACCCTAAAACACCACCACCAGCACGACCCCCTATACTACCCAAACACCACTGCGCTAACCTAAACCCTAAATCTACCCCCAGCACGACCCCCTATACTACCTAAACACCAGTGTACTACCCTAAACCCCAAAACACTACCCCCAGCACGACCCCCCTACACTACCCATACACCACTGCACAACCCTAAACCCTAAAACACTTCCTCTTACAAAACCCAAACACCACTGCGCTAACCTAAACCCTAAAACACTGCCCCCAGAAGTACCCCCATACTACCCGAACACCACTGTGCTACCCTAAACCCTAAAACACTACCCCCAGCATGACCGCCTACACTACCGAACACCACTGCACTACCCTAAACCCTAAATCACTACCCCCAGCACGAACCCTACACTACCCAACCGCCATTGCACTACCCTAAACCCTAAAATTCTACCCCCAGCACGACCCCCTACCCTACCCAAACACCACTGCATTTCCCGAAACCCTAAATATACCCCCAGCATGACCCCCTACACTGCCAAAACATAACTGCAGTACCCTAAAATACGACCCCCTACACAACACTAACACCACTGCACTATCCTGAACCCTAAAACACTACCCCTAGCATGACCCCCTACACTACACAAACACCTCTGCACTTCCCTAAACCCTGAAACACTACCCCCAGCATGACCCCCTACACTACACAAACACCACTGCACTATCCTAAACCCAAAAACACTAACCCCCAGCCCGACCCCCTACAGTACACAAACACAACTGCACTACCATGAACCCTAAATCTACCCCCAGCATGATCACCTACACTACCTGAACACCACTGCGCTACCCTAAACCCTAAAACATTACCCTAAGCACGACCTCCTACACTACCTGAACACCACTACGCTGCCCTAATCCCTAAAACACTACCCCTAGCACAACCCCCTACACTACCAGAACACCACTATGCTAGCCAAAACCCTAAACCTATCCCCAGCACTACCCCCTACACTACATAAACACCACTGCAGTACCCTAAACCCTAAAAAACAACCCCCAGCACGACCCCCTACACTACACAAACACCACTGCACTGCCCTAAACCCTAAAACACTATCCCCAGCACAACCCCCTACACTACCCAAACACCACTGCACTACCCTTAACCCGAAATCTACCCCCAGCATGATCACCTACACTACCTGAACACCACTGTGCTACCCTAAACCCTAAAACATTACCCCAAGCACGACCTCCTACACTACCCGAACACCACTGCGCTGCCCTAAACCCTAAAACACTACCCCTAGCACAACCCCCTGCACTACCAGAACACCATTATTCTAGCCAAAACCCCAAACCTATCCCCAGCACTACCCCCTACACTACACAAACATCACTGCAGTACCCTAAACCGTAAAAAACAACCCCCAGCACAACCCCCTACACTACACAAACACCACTGCACTGCCCTAAACCCTAAAACACTATCCGTAGCACAACCTCCTACACTACCAAAACACCACTGCACTACTATAAACCCTGAAACTCTATCCCCAGCACGAGCCACTACACTACACAAACACCACTGCACTACCCTAAATCCTAAATCTACCCCCAGCAAGACCCCCTACACCAACCAAAGACCACTGCACTACCCTAAACCCTAAAACACTACCACCAGCGCGACCCCCTACACTACCCAAACACCACTGCACTACCCTAAACCCTAATACACTTCCTCCAGTACAACCTCCTACACTACCAAAACACCACTGCACTAATATAAACCCTAAAACACTACCCCCCGCACGACCACCTACACTACACAAACACCACTGCACTACCCTAAACCCTAAATCTACCCCAGCAAGACCCCCAACACTACCCAAACACCACTGCACTACTGTAAACCCCAAAACACTACCCCCAGCACCACCCCCTACACTACCCAAACACCACTGCACTACCCTAAACCCTAAAACACTACCCCAGCACAACCCCCTACACTAGTCAAACACCACTGCACTACCCGATACCCTAAAACGCTTCCCCCAGCACGACCCCATACAGAACACAAACACCACTGCACTACCCTATACCCTAAAACACTACCCCCAGCATGATCCCCTACACTACACAAACACCACTGCACTACCCTAAACCCTAAAACACTAACCCCCAGCCCGACCGCCTACACTACCCATACACCACTGCACTACCCTAAACCCTAAAACACTATTCCAGCACGACCCCCCTACACTACCCAAACACCACTGCACTACCCTAAACCCTAAAACTCTACCTTTTACACTTCCCAAACACCACTGCACTACCCTAAACCCTAAATCTACCCCCAGGACGACACCCTACACTGCGAAAACACCACTGCACTACCCTAAAACACGACCCTCTACACAACACAACAACCTCTGCACTACCCTAAACCCTAAAACACTACCCACAGCATGACCCCCTACACTACACAAACACCAATGCACTACCCTAAACCCTAAAACACTACCCCCAGCATGACCCCCTACAGTACACAAACACCACTGCACTAACCTAAACCCTAAAACACTAACCGCCAGCATGACCCCTACACTACACAAACACCACTGCACTACCATAAATCCTAAATCTACCCACAGCATGACCACCTACACTACCCAAACACCACTGCGCTACGCTAAAGTCTATAAAACTATCCCCAGCACGACCCCCTACACTAACCAAACACCACTACGCTACCCTTAACCTTAAAACACAATCCCCAGCACGACCCCAACACTACCCAAACACCACTGCACTACCCTAAACCTTAAACACTACCCCAGCACGGCCCCCTGCACTACCCAAACACCACTGCACTACCCTAAACCCTAAAACACTGCCCCCAGAAGTACCCTCTATACTACCCGAACACCACTGCGTTACCCTAAACCATAAAACACTACCCCCAGCATGACCGCCTACACTACCGAACACCACTGCACTACCCTAAACTCTTAAACACTACCCCCAGCATGACCACCTATCTACCCGAACACCACTACGCTAACCTAAACCCTAAAACACTACCCCAGCACGACCCCCCACACTAACCGAACACCTTTGCGCTACCCTTAACCCTAAATCTACCCGAGCACGACCCCCTACACTACCCGAACACATCAATGGTGCCCTAAACCCTAAAAGTCTACCCCCAGCATGACCCCCTACTCTACCCGAACACCACTGCGCTTCCCTAAACCCTAAACACTATCCCAGCACAACCCCCTACAGTACACAAACACCACTGCACTACCCTAAACCCTAAAACACTACACCCAGCACGACCCATACACTACACAAACTCCACTGTACTGCCCTAAACTCTAAAACACTACCCCAGCATGACCCCCTACACTACCCAAACACATCAACGCTGCCCTAAACCCTAAAACACTACCCCGGCACGACCCCCTTTACTACCCACACACCACTGCACTACCCTAAACCCTAAAAGACTACTCCAGCATGGCCCCCTGCACTACCCAAACACCACTGCAATACCCTAACCACTAAATCTACCCCCAGCACAACCCCCTACACTACCGAAACACCACTGCACTACCCTTAACACTAAAATACTACCCCCAGCACGACCCCCTACACTATCCAAACACCACTGCACTACCCCAAACCCTAAAACACTACCTCCATCATGACCGCCTACACAACCCAAACACCACTGCACTACCCAAATCCCTGAAGCACTACCCCCAGCATAACTCCCTACACTGCACAAACACCACTGCTCTATTCTAAACCCTAAAATACTACACCCGGCATGACCCCCTACACTACCCGAACACCAGTACGCTGACCTAAACCCTAAAACACTACCCCAGCATGACTCCCCACACTACCCAATCAACACTGCACTACCCTAAAACACGACCCCAATACATACACAACCAACACTGCACTACCCTAAATCCTAAGACACTACCCCCAGCATGACCCCCTACACTACACAAACACCACTGACTGCCCTAAACCCTAAAACACTACCCCCAGCACTACCTCCTACACTACCCAAAGACCACTGCACTACCCTAACCCCTAAAACACGACCCCCTACACTACACAAACAACACTGCACTACCCTAAACCCTAAAGTACTATCCCCAGCTCGACCCCCTACACTACAAAAAAACCACTGCACTACCCTAAACCCTAAAACACTACCCCCAGCATGACCCCCTACACTACCCAAAGACCACTGCACTACCCTAACCCCTAAAACACTAACCCCTACACTACCCAAACACCACTGCACTACCCTAAACCCTAAAACACTTCCCCCAGTACAACCCCCTACACCACCAAAACACCACTGCACTAATATAAACCCTAAAACACTACCCCCAGCACGACCACCTACACAACACAAACACCACTGCACTACCCTAAACCCTAAATCTACTCCCAGCAAGACCCCCTACACTACCCAAACACCACTGCACTACCGTAAACCCTAAAACACTACCCCTAGCACCACCCCTACACTACCCAAACACCACTGCACCACCCTAAACCCTAAAACACTACCCCAGCACGACCCCCTACACTACTCAAACACCACTGCACTACCCTATACCCTAAAACACTACCCCCAGCACGACCCCCTACAGTACACAAACACCACTGCACTACCCTAAACCCTGAAACACTACCCCCAGCATGACCCCCTACACTACACAAACACTACTGCACTACCCTAAACCCTAAAGCACTAACCCCCAGCCCGACCGCCTACTCTAGACAAACACAACTGCACTACCATGAACCATAAATCTACCCCCAGCATGATCACCTACACTACCCAAATACCACTGCACTACCCTAAACCCTAAAACACTACTCCAGCATGACCCCCTACACTATCCAAACACCACTGCACTACCCTAAACCCTAAATCTACCCCCAGGACGACACCCTACACTGCCAAAACACCACTGCACTACCCTAAAACACGACCCTCTACACAACACAAACACCTCTGCACTACCATAAACCCTAAATCTACCCCCAGCATGACCACCTACACTACCCAAACCCCACTGCGCTACGCTAAAGCCTATAACACTATCCCCAGTACGACCCCCTACACTACCCAAACACCACTGTGCTACCCTAAACCTTAAAACACAACCCCCAGCACGACCCCCAACACTATCCAAACACCACTGCGCTACCCTAAACCCTAAAACACTACCATCAGCACGACCTCCTACACTATCAGAACACCACTGCGCTGCCCTAAACCCTAAAACACTACCCCGGGCACGACCCCCTACACTACCCAAACACCACTGCACTACCCTAAACCCTAAATCTACCCCAGCACTAACCCCACAATACACAAACACCACTGCACTACCCTAAATCCTAAAAAACTACCTCAGCACGACCCTCTACACTACCCAAACAGCACTGCGCTTCCATAAACCCTAATTCTACCCCTAGCACCCCCTACACTACTCAAACACCACTGCACTACCCTAAACCCTAAAACACTACCCCAGCACGGCCCCCTGCACTACCCAAACACCACTGCACTACCCGAACCCCTAAATCTACCCCCAGCACAACACCCTACACTACCGAAACACTACTGCACTACCCTAAACACTAAAATACTACCCCCAGCACGACCCCCTACACTATCAAAACACCACTGCACTACCCTAAACCCTAAAACACTACCCCCATCACGACCGCCTACACAACCCAAACACCACTGCACTACCCTAATCCCCGAAGCACTACCCCCAGCATGACTCTCTACACTACCCAAAGATCCCTGCACTATTCTAAACCCTAAATCTACCCCTAGCACAACCCCCTACACTACCCGAAAACCCCTACACTACCCTAAACTCTAAAACACTACCTCTTACACTACCCAAACACCACTGCGCTTCCCTAAACCCTAAAACACTATCCCCAGAAGTACCCCCTACACTACCCAAACACCACTGTGCTACCCTAAACCCTAAAATACTACCCCCAGCACGACCCTCTACACTACTCAAACAGCACTGCGCTTCCCTAAACCCTAAATCTACCCCCAGCACCCCCCTACACTACCCAAACACCACTGCGCTACCCTAAACACTAAATCTAAACCCAGCACGACCCCCTACACTACCCAAACACCGGTGTACTACCTTAAACCCTAAAGCACTACCCCCAGCATAACCCCTTACACTACCCAAAAACCACTGCACTACCCTAAACCCTAAATCTACCTCCAGCGAGACCCCCTACACTACCCAAACACCACTGCACTACCCTATACCCTAAAACCCTACCCCCAGCACGACCCCCTACAGTACACAAACACCACTGCACTACCCTAAACCTTCAAACGCTACCCCCAGCATAACCCCCTCCACTACACAAACACCACTGCACTACCCTAAACCCTAAAACACTAACCTCCAGCCCGACCGCCTACACTACACAAACACAACTGCACTACCATGAACCCTAAATCTATCCCCAGCATGATCACCTACACTACCCGAACACCACTGCGCTACCCTAAACCCTAAAACATTACCCCCAGCATGACCTCCTACACTAACTGGACACCACTGCGCTGCCGTAAACCCTGAAACACTATCCCTAGCACAACCCCCTATACTACTAGAACACCACTGCGCTAGCCTAAACCCTAAATCTACCCCAGCACTAACCCCACAATACACAAACACCACTGCACTACCCTAAATCCTAAAAAACTACCCAAGCACGACCCTCTACACTACCCAAACAGCACTGTGCTTCCATAAACCCTAATTCTACCCCCAGCACCCCCTACACTACTCAAACACCACTGCGCTACCCTAAACCCTAAAACATAACCCCCAGCATGACCCACTACACTACCCGAACATCACTACGCTAACCTAAACCCTAAAACACTACCCCAGTACGACCCCCCACACTATCCAAACACCACTGCGCTACCCTAAACCCTAAATCTACCCCGAGCACGGCCCCCTACACTACCCGAACACCTCTGCGCTGCCCTATTCCCTAAAACACTGCCCCCAGCACAACCCCCTACATTACCCGAACACCACTGCACTACCCTAAACTCTAAAACACTACCCCCAGCACGATCCCCTACACTACCCGAACACCACTGCGCTAGCCTAAACCATAAATCTACCCCCAGCACTTCCCCGTACACTACCTGAACACCATTGCACTGCCCTAAACCCTTAAAAACTACTCCCAGCACGACCCCCTACACTACCCGAACATCACTGCAATGCCCTAAACCCTAAAACACTACCCCCAGCATGACCCCTACACTACACAAACACCAGTGCACTGCCCTAAACCCTAAAACACTACACCCAGCACGACACCTACACTACACAAACACCACTGCACTGCCCTAAACCCTAAAACACAACCCCCAGCATTACCCCCTACACTACCCAAAGACCACTGCACTACCCTAACCCCTAAAACACGAATCCCTACACTACACAAACAACACTGCGCTACCCTAATCCCTAAAATACTAGCCCCAGCACGACCCCCTACACTACAAAAACACCACTGCACTACCCTAAACCCTAAAACACTACCCCCAACTCTACAGAAGCACCACTGTGCTCCCCTAAACCCTAAAACACTAATCCCAGCACGACCCCCTACACTACACAAACACCACTGCGCTAACCTAAACCCTAAATCTACTCGCAGGATGACCCCCTACACTACACAAACACAACTGTGCTACACTAAACCCTAAAACACTACCCCAGCACGACCCTCTACTCTACCCGAAAACCAATGCTCTACCCTAAATCCTAAATCTACCCCCAGCACGAACCCCTACACTACCCAAACACCAGTGCACTACCTTAAACCCTAAAACACTACCCCTAACACGACCCCCTACACTATACAAACACCACTGCACTAACCTAAACCCTAAAACACTACCCCATCACGACCCCTGCACAACCCAAACACCACTGCACTACCCTAACCCCTAAATCTACCCCCAGCACAATGCCCTACACTACCGAAACACCATTGCACTACCCTAAACCCTAAAACACTTCCCCCAGTACAACCCCCTACACCACCAAAACACCACTGCACTAATATAAACCCTAAAACACTACCCCCAGCACGACCACCTACACAACACAAACACCACTGCACTACCCTAAACCCTAAATCTACTCCCAGCAAGACCCCCTACACTACCCAAACACCACTGCACTACCGTAAACCCTAAAACACTACCCCTAGCACCACCCCTACACTACCCAAACACCACTGCACCACCCTAAACCCTAAAACACTACCCCAGCACGACCCCCTACACTACTCAAACACCACTGCACTACCCTATACCCTAAAACACTACCCCCAGCACGACCCCCTACAGTACACAAACACCACTGCACTACCCTAAACCCTGAAACACTACCCCCAGCATGACCCCCTACACTACACAAACACTACTGCACTACCCTAAACCCTAAAGCACTAACCCCCAGCCCGACCGCCTACTCTAGACAAACACAACTGCACTACCATGAACCATAAATCTACCCCCAGCATGATCACCTACACTACCCAAATACCACTGCACTACCCTAAACCCTAAAACACTACTCCAGCATGACCCCCTACACTATCCAAACACCACTGCACTACCCTAAACCCTAAATCTACCCCCAGGACGACACCCTACACTGCCAAAACACCACTGCACTACCCTAAAACACGACCCTCTACACAACACAAACACCTCTGCACTACCATAAACCCTAAATCTACCCCCAGCATGACCACCTACACTACCCAAACCCCACTGCGCTACGCTAAAGCCTATAACACTATCCCCAGTACGACCCCCTACACTACCCAAACACCACTGTGCTACCCTAAACCTTAAAACACAACCCCCAGCACGACCCCCAACACTATCCAAACACCACTGCGCTACCCTAAACCCTAAAACACTACCATCAGCACGACCTCCTACACTATCAGAACACCACTGCGCTGCCCTAAACCCTAAAACACTACCCCGGGCACGACCCCCTACACTACCCAAACACCACTGCACTACCCTAAACCCTAAATCTACCCCAGCACTAACCCCACAATACACAAACACCACTGCACTACCCTAAATCCTAAAAAACTACCTCAGCACGACCCTCTACACTACCCAAACAGCACTGCGCTTCCATAAACCCTAATTCTACCCCTAGCACCCCCTACACTACTCAAACACCACTGCACTACCCTAAACCCTAAAACACTACCCCAGCACGGCCCCCTGCACTACCCAAACACCACTGCACTACCCGAACCCCTAAATCTACCCCCAGCACAACACCCTACACTACCGAAACACTACTGCACTACCCTAAACACTAAAATACTACCCCCAGCACGACCCCCTACACTATCAAAACACCACTGCACTACCCTAAACCCTAAAACACTACCACCATCACGACCGCCTACACAACCCAAACACCACTGCACTACCCTAATCCCCGAAGCACTACCCCCAGCATGACTCTCTACACTACCCAAAGATCCCTGCACTATTCTAAACCCTAAATCTACCCCTAGCACAACCCCCTACACTACCCGAAAACCCCTACACTACCCTAAACTCTAAAACACTACCTCTTACACTACCCAAACACCACTGCGCTTCCCTAAACCCTAAAACACTATCCCCAGAAGTACCCCCTACACTACCCAAACACCACTGTGCTACCCTAAACCCTAAAATACTACCCCCAGCACGACCCTCTACACTACTCAAACAGCACTGCGCTTCCCTAAACCCTAAATCTACCCCCAGCACCCCCCTACACTACCCAAACACCACTGCGCTACCCTAAACACTAAATCTAAACCCAGCACGACCCCCTACACTACCCAAACACCGGTGTACTACCTTAAACCCTAAAGCACTACCCCCAGCATAACCCCTTACACTACCCAAAAACCACTGCACTACCCTAAACCCTAAATCTACCTCCAGCGAGACCCCCTACACTACCCAAACACCACTGCACTACCCTATACCCTAAAACCCTACCCCCAGCACGACCCCCTACAGTACACAAACACCACTGCACTACCCTAAACCTTCAAACGCTACCCCCAGCATAACCCCCTCCACTACACAAACACCACTGCACTACCCTAAACCCTAAAACACTAACCTCCAGCCCGACCGCCTACACTACACAAACACAACTGCACTACCATGAACCCTAAATCTATCCCCAGCATGATCACCTACACTACCCGAACACCACTGCGCTACCCTAAACCCTAAAACATTACCCCCAGCATGACCTCCTACACTAACTGGACACCACTGCGCTGCCGTAAACCCTGAAACACTATCCCTAGCACAACCCCCTATACTACTAGAACACCACTGCGCTAGCCTAAACCCTAAATCTACCCCAGCACTAACCCCACAATACACAAACACCACTGCACTACCCTAAATCCTAAAAAACTACCCAAGCACGACCCTCTACACTACCCAAACAGCACTGTGCTTCCATAAACCCTAATTCTACCCCCAGCACCCCCTACACTACTCAAACACCACTGCGCTACCCTAAACCCTAAAACATAACCCCCAGCATGACCCACTACACTACCCGAACATCACTACGCTAACCTAAACCCTAAAACACTACCCCAGTACGACCCCCCACACTATCCAAACACCACTGCGCTACCCTAAACCCTAAATCTACCCCGAGCACGGCCCCCTACACTACCCGAACACCTCTGCGCTGCCCTATTCCCTAAAACACTGCCCCCAGCACAACCCCCTACATTACCCGAACACCACTGCACTACCCTAAACTCTAAAACACTACCCCCAGCACGATCCCCTACACTACCCGAACACCACTGCGCTAGCCTAAACCATAAATCTACCCCCAGCACTTCCCCGTACACTACCTGAACACCATTGCACTGCCCTAAACCCTTAAAAACTACTCCCAGCACGACCCCCTACACTACCCGAACATCACTGCAATGCCCTAAACCCTAAAACACTACCCCCAGCATGACCCCTACACTACACAAACACCAGTGCACTGCCCTAAACCCTAAAACACTACACCCAGCACGACACCTACACTACACAAACACCACTGCACTGCCCTAAACCCTAAAACACAACCCCCAGCATTACCCCCTACACTACCCAAAGACCACTGCACTACCCTAACCCCTAAAACACGAATCCCTACACTACACAAACAACACTGCGCTACCCTAATCCCTAAAATACTAGCCCCAGCACGACCCCCTACACTACAAAAACACCACTGCACTACCCTAAACCCTAAAACACTACCCCCAACTCTACAGAAGCACCACTGTGCTCCCCTAAACCCTAAAACACTAATCCCAGCACGACCCCCTACACTACACAAACACCACTGCGCTAACCTAAACCCTAAATCTACTCGCAGGATGACCCCCTACACTACACAAACACAACTGTGCTACACTAAACCCTAAAACACTACCCCAGCACGACCCTCTACTCTACCCGAAAACCAATGCTCTACCCTAAATCCTAAATCTACCCCCAGCACGAACCCCTACACTACCCAAACACCAGTGCACTACCTTAAACCCTAAAACACTACCCCTAACACGACCCCCTACACTATACAAACACCACTGCACTAACCTAAACCCTAAAACACTACCCCATCACGACCCCTGCACAACCCAAACACCACTGCACTACCCTAACCCCTAAATCTACCCCCAGCACAATGCCCTACACTACCGAAACACCATTGCACTACCCTAAACCCTTAAACACTACCCCCAGCATGACCCTCTACACTACCCAAACAATACTGCACTACCCTAAACCCTAAATCTACCCCTAGCACGACCCCGTA
The DNA here is from genome assembly GCF_964204655.1 of Triturus cristatus. Lineage (NCBI taxonomy): Eukaryota > Metazoa > Chordata > Amphibia > Caudata > Salamandridae > Triturus > Triturus cristatus. The sequence goes on along the minus strand of NC_140579.1, from coordinate 1,196,767,058 downwards.
CACTACCCAAACACCACTGCACTACCATAAACACTAAAAACACTACCCCAGCACGACCCCCAATACTACACAACCACCACTGCACAACCCTAAAACACTACCCCAAGCACAACCCCTACACTACACAAACACCACTGTATTGCCTTAATCCCTAAAACACTACCCCCTGCACGACCCACTACACTACCCAAACACCACTGCACTACCCTAATCCCTGAAACACTACCCCCAGCATGACCCCCTACACTACACAAACACCACTGCACTAACCTAAACCCTAAAACACTTCCCCCAGTACAACCCCCTACACTACCAACACACCACTGCACTAATATAAACCCTAAAACACTACCCCCAGCATGACCACCTACACAACACAAACACCACTGCACTACCCTAAACCCTAAATCTACCCCCAGCAAGACCCCCCACACTACCCAAACACCACTGCACTACCGTAAACCCTAAAACACTACCCCCAGCACCACCCCTACACTACCGAAACAACACTGCACTACCCTAAACCCTAAATCTACCCCCAGCAAGACCACCTACACTACCCAAACATCACAGCACTACCCTATACCCTAAAACACTACCCCCAGCACGACCCCCTAAAGTACACAAACACCACTGCACTACCCTAAATCTTGAAACACTACCCCCAGCATGACCCCCTACACTACACAAACACCACTGCACTTCCCTAAACCCTAAAACACTAACCCCCAGCCCGACCGCCTACACTACACAAACACAACTGCACTACCATGAACCCTAAATCTATCCCCAGCATGATCACCTACACTACCAGAACACCACTGCGCTAGCCTAAACCCTAAATCTACCCCAGCACTAACCCCACAATACACAAACACCACTGCACTACCCTAAATCCTAAAAAACTACCCCAGCACGACCCTCTACACTACCCAAACAGCACTGCGCTTCCATAAACCCTAATTCTACCCCCAGCACCCCCTACACTACTCAAACACCACTGCGCTACCCTAAACCCTAAAACACAACCCCCAGCATGACCCACTACACTACCCGAACATCACTACGCTAACCTAAACCCTAAAACACTACCCCAGTACGACCCCCCACACTACCCACACACCACTGCCCTACCCTAAACCCTAAATCTACCCCGAGCACGGCCCCCTACACTACCCGAACACCTCTGCGCTGCCCTAAACCCTAAAACACTGCCCCCAGCACAACCCCCTACACTACCCGAACACCACTGCACTTCCCTAAACCCTAAAACACTATCCCAGGATGACCCCCTACATTACCCGAACACCACTGCACTACCGTAAACTCTAAAACACTACCCCCAGCATGATCCCCTACACTACCCGAACACCACTGCGCTAGCCTAAACCATAAATCTACCCCCAGCACTTCCCCGTACACTACCTGAACACCATTGTACTGCCCTAAACCCTTAAAGACTACTCCCAGCACGACCCCCTACACTACCCGAACATCACTGCAATGCCCTAAACCCTAAAACACTACCCCCAGCATGACCCCCTACACTACACAAACACCAGTGCACTGCCCTAAACCCTAAAACACTACACCCAGCACGACACCTACACTACACAAACACCACTGCACTGCCCTAAACCCTAAAACACTACCCCCAGCATTACCCCCTACACTACCCAAAGACCACTGCACTACCCTAACCCCTAAAACACGAAACCCTACACTACACAAACAACACTGCGCTACCCTAAACCCTAAAATACTAGCCCCAGCACGACCCCCTACACTACAAAAACACCACTGCACTACCCTAAACCCTAAAACACTACCCCCAACTCTACACAAGCACCACTGTGCTCCCCTAAACCCTAAAACACTACCCTCAGCATGACCCCCTACACTACACAAACACCACTGCGCTAACCTAAACCCTAAATCTACTCGCAGGATGACCCCCTACACTACACAAACACAACTGTGCTACTCTAAACCCTAAAACACTACCCCAGCACGACCCGAAAACCAATGCTCTACCCTAAATCCTAAATCTACCCCCAGCACAAACCCGTACACTACCTAAACACCAGTGCACTACCTTAAACCCTAAAACACTACCTCTAACACGACCCCCTACACTACACAAACACCACTGCACTAACCTAAACCCTAAAACACTACCCCATCACGACCCCTGCACAACCCAAACACCACTGCACTACCCTAACCCCTAAATCTACCCCCAGCACAATGCCCTACACTACCGAAACACCATTGCACTACCCTAAACCCTTAAACACTATGAAGTACTCCAATTTTTGAGACCCCAGAGGTGCTAGGGGTAGCACCCTATGACTTCGAGTACTTCCTGATGTGGTATTATAAAATTCTGTATATCTTGATAATATCACAAAGAACTTGGCAACAGAAGCTGAAATATGAAAAGACATCTTTATTAAACTCAAATGAGTGAGACTACGTCGCACAGAAGCCTTAGCAACTGAATGAGGCAGTCTGCAGAACAAAAAACAGTCTTCCCTTATATACAGATTCTTGTGCTTCAGGCACACATTCTTCAGTTTATGGTATGGTCATTCAAAAGTATATATTACAAACGAAAGAGCAGAGTCATGATGATCATCCCACATTCCAGTTAAGCCAGCCCGCAATTATTTACCCAGCAAGGCTCAGATCCCACATCAGATATCGATAGGCCCCAATAAACATGAGCATCTCCTGTTTGGGAAAGCAAGCCATAAAACAGGAACAGTCAGGTGTGAAAGAGATTAGCTGGAGGCTTGTGTAGGATGAAAAGGTTTTATGGTGTGTCAAGCCCTGATGCTAATCACAGGTGGCCGAAGGACGGGGAACTCGTGAGACCAGTTTGACCTGGGGCAGCAGAGCCGAGCTGCCCAGGTCACAGAAAAGTCAAGGAAAGGCACATGTGCTCAAAAAGGCCCGTATTCGCTTCGTGCTGTATAGTCTATGTGAGGGCAACCATAAGATGGCCACTGATACAAAATGGAACACGCGTAGTGATGTATAATAGCCTATACACAGTGCATTCATAGCTAAAACGTTACACAAAGTACTTGTACATACCGCATTAACCATTCGCGGTTCACTATTACCAAGATAGACAGGGGTAGGGCCCTGCCTCCTACGTGGTCCCAAATTCTAAAGTACGACAGACCCTCCTTTTGCCCTTACATAGGCAATAACTATTTTCATTTCAATCCGAGTCTAGGTCAATATTCACGAAGTCATGGAGATGTTGCTGTAGCATCATCCTATTACTTAGCGACTCTCACGGGACACGTCTTCTTACACATGTAGTAGCACAAAGGCCACATATGGCAGGACAAAATAAGGAATACCTCTATCTAGGTGGCATAAGATCACACCCCCAACAATTAGTGATGTTTACTACTAACTAGTGTCGATGCAGAAGCTGTACAAAAGAATTGCTTACGAATTCTGATCTTTTAACCTGCTCATGTTCAGGAAAAGGGTGAAAAGAGTGCAAAGAAACAGTGGTAGGGAAAGACATAGGTTGGGAAGAGGGTGCAGAAGTAAATTGAGTAGAGAAAATCAATCCCACCCATAAATGACAACGTCATGTTTAAAAAACCACTACAAAACACGTTATTAAGAATATATATAGACAACGGGAGAAAGTAGCGACCACTATTACAAATGAAATATTTAGTAACATTTTAGGGCTCCTATACATTTTGTATGTTCAGGTGAAACAGTGGTGACCCTCATCAATGCTCTGAGGTGAAAAGGGGGTATTCTTCCACAGAAAATGGATTTTATTTTGCTCATACTAGACAAATGCCAGCAAAACAAACAGTCTTCTAACACCTAGTCTATACAACCACACGGAAACCTCTTGTGAAACCACCTATGCCCAGAGTCCGTTCAAAAAGCCTCTCTGGCAGGCTTCTATTGTCCATCAAATCTTCTTCTGTTGTTTTCTTTCGCCTGGGCCTCTTCATTCAAGCCTTTCATGAGAAAAGTACTACTTAGTTGGAGTGCCCTCCTGGCAAACACCCACAGCTCACTCGAAAAAAAAAGGTCTCAATGTCTCAAGGCAGTGCGCCAGTATCTTTCCTTTGCGGCAGGCACTACAGGTAGTGTGCTCTCCATTGATCAAGGGCACAGGTCATCTCGTGCAGGTTCGGGACCATTCTCAGACTCCAACACTCGTCATTCAGTGTCAGAGGACGCTCAGGCTGCTCTTCCATGGGCACTGGAATGTAGTGCCTTCTGTCAATCTTGGATCCGCCGGTGCACTGCACTTCCATTGAAGCAAAGGAAAAGAGGGGGTGTGTGTGGCCAAAAACTCAGGCCAAGGGGCTCAAGGGACTGCACACTGTCAGAGGTTACCAGCACATGACAGGCGCTCTTTTGTACTGAAATTCTGGTTCTTGGCAAAACCAGCTCCTTCTTCCTTTCTGATGTTGAACGCCTTCTGATGAAGCAAGTGCGATGCTTTAACCAGTTCGTTGTGTAACAAGGGGACTGTAAACAGGTGGCCTGTGATTTTCAAATGAGTGGCCACACACCATGGGACAATTTTCGTCTAGAATACACTGTCTTTCTCAGGAAGCAATACAAATAAAAAGGCAGTAGGCGAAACAGTGCCTCTAAGCTTTTCAATTGGGTTTCCGTGTGAGAGCCTCCATCATCTAAGGGTAGATAACTACACGAGAATTCTATCTAAATGGATGTCTTCACATATGGTGGCATTGTCTAATAGGGCAAACACATTTTTTTTTTTCAATGAATACATATAAGTGTTTCTAAATTCCTTATCTAGGACATTTCAATAGAGAAATCACATGGTACAGATTATCATAGGCATGTAGAAACCTTTCACATCAGGTGCACTAGGCAATACACAGGCTAATAGTCAGATATGAAAACAAAAGACAAAAATCCTGATATTTGCATGATTAGAACACATCTGATCCCACCAAAAATTAAAGCAGCAGGAGCAAAAGGGCAAAAACCACATTAAGAATAAACATTGAAAATTCGTCATGTTCAAAACGGTAAACGTAAAATATCTCCTATTGATATGGAAAACTTGTCTTACTATAATATAATATACTTGAGTCAGCTAACCAGTCTATCGCTACTCTGACAGTCAGGCTGGAAAACATTGAAGCATGCTTAAGGAAAATTCTTGAAGATCAGTCTGGTCATGCAAAAGGGAATTATACATAATATGAGGGGTCCCTGGTGCATCACTACAGTCTGGAAGTGTGTACCTGAACAATACACCTACAATAATAAATGGGCTGACTGGTGAAAGAAATACGGGAAAGGGAATTGGAACTACACCAAGAGTACGGGTGATACACAAAAGGCCAAAGTTACATACATTTTAACTCTACCGCTGTCGACTACACCATATACGGTAATCTTAGCTAATGTTCCAGTTCCTTCTGCAGGAAAAAATGAAAACCTAGTTTTCTTTTAAGGAGCAAAGGCCATATGCTACTTAGGAAACAGGACACCATTAACTAATGTAATATAGAAATTAGGCCACCTTTAGTCACAGATCTATAATTTCATCCTTAGGTCCAATCAAGGATACATAAATGTAAGGCTGCCTGTTCCTTTAATGAAAAGGGCAGTAACGTGACTAACTGATCTCTTTTAGTTTTCTGTAATACCATTATAGCCAATTTAGACATGCACTGGTAAAGTGCTGCCTCTCATGTTCACAGCATGAAATATCACTAGCTGTGGAATTTAGTAACCAGGACAAGTTCAACCAACTGTTGCGTAGCGATGGGCATCGTCATGTCCATCCCCTCACACACAGGTAAACTTGTAATAGTATCAAAAGCAGCAACAAAAACAACGAAAACATGCAAAAAATAATAAAAAACGCACAAAACGTCAAGCCATCAGATATACTTGCTGTATATCAGGCACAAAAAGCATAGACAAAACAATAGCATATGTAAAAAGCGGTGACACACAACACCATGTCATGTACTTTATGCACTGTAAAACTGCAGCCCAAAACCCAATATTTGGGCCTGTTTAATTTGTCAGGTTTAAAATACTTACCCTCCTTTTTGACAGTAGATCACCAGGCAATGGAAATCTGCTGTCAAACATAACTCTACTGTTTCTCTTCTAACATACAGGACCAGCAAGAACAATTCATGATAGCAATTCGTTCACATTTAGGCATGTAGCCTTAAAAAAATTTTAGAATCTTTTTGTCTGTCTAAGACTTAATGCAACACTTCGTTTTCTGTTAAAGAAGAGCAACTATAGCAGGCATCATTCTATTTTCTTTTTTAGAGCACCAATGTATCAGCAAAGCATTTAACATGATGTTTGGACTTTCAAAGAAAACCCCTTTGCTATATTTTCCCTTTGGAATTAAGTTCTTTAGTTTTAGTGATGCTATGGAGAAACCAGAAACCCCACCTTTAGAGGCCCGTGTAGCAAGGGCATTCTGCATTCCACAGAGGCAAGGCCCTAATTTAAAAGGTCATAAATGTCAACTCCATTGTTTACGGGAAAGATAGCATCTCAGCAGCGTGACCAAGCCAGCCTCTGCAGCTCTCCCAACCCCCAGCTTCTGACACTCTGAATTCGTCAAAGCCAGAAGGCCTTCCTAATCCCTCCTAACTTGTAATAATTCGCTCTATGTTGAAAAATAATTTCTCCTTTTTAGGCGCTAAAAAATTATCCCTATTCCCAGATTGTTAAACTACATGTACTGTGAAAAATTCACAAAACTTAATAACACACATACCAGTTTTTAGAATAAATGCTTGTTGCAATCCTATGCAATGGTATACATTTCATCAACCTTAAATGAATGAACGTCTCAGTAGGCCCAGCTAAAGTTAGACTGAACTCCAGCAAGTGAGACCGCTTTCTGCCCCAGACAACTGGCACTGTGAATTGTATTCGCAATGAGTTTTGATATTTTCTTCATCATTTAGTCATTTGCCTTTATTCAAGCTCTGTTTGTCGCTGTCATATTAGCATATGAAACTCAGTGCCTCCCGCCAGGTAATTACAATATTTTCACCCCTACTGCTAGAACCTGCAATCTCATCTTTCCCCTCCTACTTACTCAAACCGGTACCACATTCCTCTTTATTCCCTTCGTCAATACAACCTTCCTCACGCTACTCTTCATGTCTTTATTACTCCCCTTCATCATCTCTCTTCCCTCCACGGCATTGTATTTTCCCAATTGTTCTTCTCCTTCCTACGTATTACCCAGTTCCTATAACCGTAGTTCTACATTTCTCCACCCCTCTATCATTACTGACTTCATCACGTACCTGCTCACAAACATCCTCTATTTCCTTCATCAAAAAAAAAAAAATTCTCCATTTCTCTTTCTCTATGTGGGTGCTGACTCCATTAAGGCCGTTTTTTATTAACATCAAATAGTTGCGGGTTGCGACACCATATTTTATTTAATTTCCCCAAGTTTTTTAAAAAAGGGCTTGTTTTTCATAGCGTGTTCAGTAGTATCGTGACAGACACAGCTAAAGTTAGAACCTTCAACCCTGATATTAAAACAAGCCTTTGTACTGGCACATTGACTCATTGAATCATAAGAAGGCACAACCTGTAAATATATATCAAAACCTAAACGTATGCATTTACTGAAGCCTGAGACACTTTAAACAGTACTCTGAATGAAAGAAAATGCAATTGAAACAGTCTTTTTACCCAAATTCGACTTTGATATTTTAAGCATTAAAAAATGAATATCCTACAATTTTCTTGCATAATATGCATTACCAGAATGTCTATTACATAACCCATGAGTCAGGCATTGGAAATAATAACTTATACTTTATAAAAATGAGCTTGTTTGCGCCTGCGCCAAGGAAAAATTGTACGTGCGAATGCTTGTCATTTTAGTGATGCAACACAACTTAAATCAAATTTTAATGCTAGGAGGTCATAGTATGAGTATTAAGCTTTATAAATATCAAAAAACGATTTTGAAAAGCACTTATTTTTTTAAAATAATTTTTCCCATGATTAATAATTTTCTTTTAAAAAATCCCAATTATTCGTTTTTGTGATAATTCCATGTATAAAAAACAAGCTGCATCCCTTGCCTATCATTTTGGACACATTAACTCACACGCCTAAGCGCATAAGCCCAACTTGAAACGCGTCACATTTTTGCGCCACTTTCATTTAAAAGGACGGTCCTGCCAAATTCCACCCGTGTTCAACTGGGAAGGTGCTGGCTGAATGAACATTTCTATCAAATATACTGCAGCTGAAAAGTTTGCCTGTGAACATCTAATATAATGCATCTAAGGAAAATGCTGTAAATTTATTTACTTTTGCAAAAATAGATAATTTCGTTTTTGGGGCCTGATTTATATCTATTGAATGTGTTTCTAATTTTATCCTTTAAGCATTTAACGGCAGTTTTGTATATGTGCACAATTGCTCATTCTATAAATTAAAGAGCAACACATAGCTATTGTAGCACATCACATTGTTCATTTCTGGATTTTTGTTTTAAGTTTCTACTTGATATTAATTAACCAGCAATCTACTTAACAGACTGGAAACATCAGAAGACCCACAAACACGTATTGAGCTCATTTCAGACATAAACAGAAAGGGGTTAAACAGACAATACAGCGCGCTTTAGCCATTTTTCATAAATAGCGCCGTCGCAATTTACTTACAGAAGTTGCACTAATGATAAAAAAAACACAGACATTTAAACACACAGTTGACTTACAAATCAAGACGCATGACAGAAAGAAAGAACAGCTCACAGACTATACTTGAAACAAACCATTTGCAAATACTGGTTGTAGGTCATTTTTACAAGCAACGCTTTTTAATAGTGTTCCAAAAGGCTGCATAAACAGCCCCACAGACAGATGCATGTCCAAGAAGTAGTGAATGCGCTCAATTCACTAGCTCTGCCTAGCAGAACACCACACAAAATCGTTGTGCATATCTTCATTCGTGAAACTGCGCAGAACGAAGGATCCTTGTTTTGTATTATGTCATATTTTAATTCCCTGGGGATACAAAATCACCAAGGAAGAAATATGTTTTTAAATCTAACCTATTTAGATATTTCCCACACTATGGTACCTTTCAAAACAAAAAGCAACACATTTTTCCATGTGAGCTTACAAACAGGCATGCCAAAAATACTGCGGAAAACGCAAGTATTATAATCAAAACCAAATGGAGAAATATCTCCTCATTACCTGCCTACACAAATTGCAATTCGCATATCCAAACCTATACAAACCAAAAGCTACATTTCCAAATTTACTAAGATCAGGCATCTTATAGCTCACTAATCTAGCTTGAAACTTCAAGGGTTTATCTCTACCAATAAACTCGCAAATATGCGAGACCCTCGGTTTTGGTAATTGCAATGACCAAATCAGAAACCAAGAAACCAACCCCTCGGCTTTGGTAATTGCGATAACCAAATTAAAGACCCAAAGAACCAAAGGACTGGGAGCGACCCACTTATACTTAATTCTTATTCTTAATAATCAAAAGGTTATCCAAATTCTAATTGTCAAGTTCTACATGCCCAAACGTCTTTTATAATACTCACGCCAAAAGTGTTCTTTTTCTCACCTTTTGAGTGACATCATGTGGAGGATCAAAATCAGGAAGAGCAGAAATATACCGGACTACATAATCAAAGAATCTCCAGAATCCCTGTGCACAGAGTACCTTCTTGGTAGAATCCCGTTCTGTCCTTCCAGTAGATTTCAGTCTCCTGACAAGATCACTCCCACAGAAAGTCACTTCTCTGATGAGGCCGCGCTGGTGGGCGCCAAACTGAAGTACTCCAATTTTTGAGACCCCAGAGGTGCTAGGGGTAGCACCCTATGACTTCGAGTACTTCCTGATGTGGTATTATAAAATTCTGTATATCTTGATAATATCACAAAGAACTTGGCAACAGAAGCTGAAATATGAAAAGACATCTTTATTAAACTCAAATGAGTGAGACTACGTCGCACAGAAGCCTTAGCAACTGAATGAGGCAGTCTGCAGAACAAAAAACAGTCTTCCCTTATATACAGATTCTTGTGCTTCAGGCACACATTCTTCAGTTTATGGTATGGTCATTCAAAAGTATATATTACAAACGAAAGAGCAGAGTCATGATGATCATCCCACATTCCAGTTAAGCCAGTCCGCAATTATTTACCCAGCAAGGCTCAGATCCCACATCAGATATCGATAGGCCCCAATAAACATGAGCATCTCCTGTTTGGGAAAGCAAGCCATAAAACAGGAACAGTCAGGTGTGAAAGAGATTAGCTGGAGGCTTGTGTAGGATGAAAAGGTTTTATGGTGTGTCAAGCCCTGATGCTAATCACAGGTGGCCGAAGGACGGGGAACTCGTGAGACCAGTTTGACCTGGGGCAGCAGAGCTGAGCTGCCCAGGTCACAGAAAAGTCAAGGAAAGGCACATGTGCTCAAAAAGGCCCGTATTCGCTTCGTGCTGTATAGTCTATGTGAGGGCAACCATAAGATGGCCACTGATACAAAATGGAACCCGCGTAGTGATGTATAATAGCGTATACACAGTGCATTCATAGCTAAAACGTTACACAAAGTACTTGTACATACCGCATTAACCATTCGCGGTTCACTATTACCGAGATAGACAGGGGTAGGGCCCTGCCTCCTACGTGGTCCCAAATTCTAAAGTACGACAACTACCCCCAGCATGACCCTCTACACTACCCAAACAATACTGCACTACCATAACCCTAAATCTATCCCTAGCACGACCCCCTACACTACCCAAACACCACTGCACTACCATAAACACTAAAAACACTACCCCATCACGACCCCCGATACTACACAAACACCACTGCACAACCCTAAAACACTACCCCAAGCACAACCCCTACACTACACAAACACCACTGCATTGCCTTAATCCCTAAAACACTACCCCCTGCACGACCCACTACACTACCCAAACACCACTGCACTACCCTAAGACCTGAAACACTACCCCCAGCATGACCCCCTACACTACATAAACACCACTGCACTAACCTAAACCCTAAATCACTTTCCCCAGTACAACCCCCTACACTACCAACACACCACTGCACTCATATAAACCCTAAAACACTACCCCCAGCATGACCACCTACACAACACAAACCCCACTGCACTACCCTAAACCCTAAATCTACCCCCAGCAAGACCCCCTACACTACCCATACACCACTGCACTACCGTAAACCCTAAAACACTACCCCCAGCACCACCCCTACACTACCGAAACACCATTGCACTACCCTAAACCCTAAAACACTACCCCAGTACGACCCCCCTACACTACTCAAATACCACTGCACTACCCTATACACTAAAACACTACCCCCAGCACAACCCCCTACAGTACACAAACACCACTGTACTACCCTAAACCCTGAAACACTACCCCCAGCATGACCCCCTCCACTACACAAACACCACTGCACTACCCTAAACCCTAAAACACTAACCCCTAGCCCGACCGCCTACACTAGACAAACACAACTGCACCACCATGAATTGTAAATCTACCCCCAGCATGATCATCTACACTACCCACACACCACTGCACTATCCTAAACCCTAAAACACTACTCCAGCACGACCCCCCTACACTACCCAAACACCACTGCACCACCCTAAACCCTAAAACTCTACCTTTTACACTTCCCAAACACCACTGCACTACCCTAAACCCTAAATCTACCCCCAGGACGACACACTACACTGCCAAAACACCACTGCACTACCCTAAAACACGACCCTCTACACAACACAAACACCTCTGCACTACCACAAATCCTAAATCTACCCCCAGCCTGACCACCTACACTACCCAAACACCACTGCGCTACGCTAAAGCCTGTAACACTATCCCCAGCACGACCCCCTACACTACCCAAACACCACTGCGCTACCCTAAACCTTAAAACACAACCCCCAGCACGACCCCAACACTACCCAAACACCACTGCACTACCCTAAACCCTAAAACACTACCCCAGCACGGCCCCCTGTACTACCGAAACACCACTTCACTACCCTAACCCCTAAATCTACCCCCAGCACAACATCCAACACTACCAAAACACTACTGCACTACACTAAACACTAAAATACTACCCCCAGCATGACCCCCTACACTATCCAAACACCACTGCACTACCCTAAACCCTAAAACACTACCCCATCACGACCGCCTACACAACCAAAACACCACTGCACTACCCTAATCCCCGAAGCACTACCCCCAGCATGACTCCCTACACTACCCAAAGATCCCTGCACTACTCTAAACCCTAAATCTACCCCTAGCGCAACCCCCTACACTACCCAAACACCCCTACACTACCCTAAACTCTAAAACACTACCTCTTACACTACCCAAACACTACTGCGCTTCCCTAAACCCTAAAACACTATCCCCAGAAGTACCCCCTACACTACCCAAACACCACTGTGCTACCCTAAACCCTAAAACACTACACCCAGCACGACCCTCTACACTACCCAAACAGCACTGCACTTCCCTAAACCCTAAATCTACCCCCAGCCTCCCCCTACACTGCACAAACACCACTGCTCTCTCCTAAACCCTAAAATACTACACCCGGCATGACCCCCTACACTACCCGAACAACAGTACGCTAACCTAAACCCTAAAACACTACCCCAGCACGACCCCCTACACTACCCGAACACCTCTGCACTGCCCTAAACCCTAAAACACTACCCCCAGGACGACCCCCTACACTACCCGAACATCACTGCTCTTCACTAAACCCGAAAACACTATCCCAGCACGACCCCCTACACTACCCGAACACCACTGCGCTACACTAAACTCTAAAACACTACCCAAGCATGACCCCTACACCACCCGAACACCACTGTGCTAGCCTAAACCCTAAATCAACCCCCAGCACTGCCCCCTACACTACCCGATCACACTGCACTGCCCTAAACCCTAAAACACTACCCCTAGCACAACCCCCTACACTACCAGAACGCCAGTGCGCTACCCTAAACCCTAAATCTACCCCGAGCACGACCCCCTACACTACCCGATCACCTCTGCGCTGCCCTAAACCCTAAAACACTACCCCCAGGACGAACCCCTACACTACCCGAACATCACTGCTCTTCACTAAACCCGAAAACACTATCCCAGCACGACCCCCTACACTACCCGAACACCACTGCGCAACACTAAACTCTAAAACACTACCCAAGCATGACCCCTACACCACCCGAACACCACTGTGCTAGCCTAAACCCTAAATCAACCCCCCAGCACTGCCCCCTACACTACCCGATCACACTGCACTGCCCTAAACCCTAAAACACTACCCCTAGCACAACCCCCTACACTACCAGAACGCCAGTGCGCTAGCCTAAACCATAAATCTACCCCTAACACTACCCCCTACACAACACAAACACCACTGCACTACCCTAAATCCTAAAACACTACCCCCAGCACGACCCCCTACACTACACAAACACCACTGCTCTACGCTAAATCCCAAAACACTACCCCCACCAAGACACCCTATACTACACAAACACCAGTGCACTACCCTAAACCCTAAAACACTACCACCAGCATGACCCCCTACACTACCCACACACCACTGCACTACCCTAAACCCTAAAACACTACCCCCAGCATGACCCCCTGCACTACCAAAACACCACTGCACTACCCTAACTCCTAAATCTACCCCCAGCACAACCCCCTACACTACCGAAACACAGCTGCACTACCCTAAACCCTAAAACACTACCCCAGTACGACCCCCTACACTATCCAAACACCACTGCACTACCCTAAACCCTAAAACACTACCCCAGCACGAGCCCCTACAAGACACAAACACCACTGCACTAACCTAAACACTAAATCTACCAGCAGTACGACCCCCTACACTACACAAACACGACTGAGCTACCCGAAACCCTAAAACACTACTTCAGCACGACCACCTACACTACCCAAACACCACTGCGCTAACCTAAACCCTAAATCTACCCCCAGAACGACCCCATACACTACCAAAACACCAGTGTACTACCCTAAACCCTAAAACACCACCACCAGCACGACCCCCTACACTACCCAAACACCACTGCGCTAACCTAAACCCTAAATCTACCCCCAGCATGACCCCCTATACTACCTAAACACCAGTGTACTACCCTAAACCCCAAAACACTACCCCCAGCACGACCCCCCTACACTACGCATACACCACTGCACTACCCTAAACCCTAAAACACTTCCTCTTACACAACCCAAACACCACTGCGCTAACCTACACCCTAAAACACTGCCCTCAGAAGTACCCCCTATACTACCCGAACAGCACTGCGCTACCCTAAACCCTAAAACACTACCCCCAGCATCACCGCCTACACTACCGAACACCACTGCACTACCCTAAACCCTAAAACACTACCCCCCAGCACGACCCCCTACACTACCCAACCGCCATTGCACTACCCTAAACCCTAAAATTCTACCCCCAGCACGACCCCCTATACTACCCAAACACCACTGCATTTCCCGATAACCCTAAATATACCCCCAGCACGACCCCCTACACTGCCAAAACACAACTGCAGTTCCCTAAAATACGACCCCATACACAACACTAACACCACTGCACTACCCTGAACCCTAAAACACTACCCCTAGCATGACCCCCTACACTACACAAACACCTCTGCACTTCCCTAAACCCTGAAACACTACCCCAGCATGACCCCTACACTACACAAACACCACTGCACTATCCTAAACCCAAAAACACTAACCCCCAGCCCGACCCCCTACACTACACAAACACAACTGCACTACCATGAACCCTAAATCTACCCCCAGTATGATCACCTACACTACCTGAACACCACTGCGCTACCCGAAACCCTAAAACATTACCCCAAGTACGACCTCCTACACTACCCGAACACCACTGCGCTGCCCTAAACCCTAAAACACTACCCCTAGCACAACCCCCTACACTACCAGAACACCACTATGCTAGCCAAAACCCTAAACCTATCCCCAGCACTACCCCCTACACTACACAAACACCACTGCAGTACCCTAAACCCTAAAAAACAACCCCCAGCATGACCCCCTACACTACACAAACACCACTGCACTGCCCTAAACCCTAAAACACTATCCCCAGCACAACCCCGTATACTACCCAAACACCACTGCACTACCCTTAACCCGAAATCTACCCCCAGCACTACACCCACACTGCACAAACACCACTGCACTACCCTAAACCCTAAAACACTACCCCTAGCACTACCCCTACACTACACAAACACCACTGCACTGCCTTAAACCCTAAAACACTTCCTCCAGCATGACCCCCTACACTACCCAAACAGCATTGCACTACCCTAAACCCTAAAATACTACCCCCAGCACGACCCCTACACTAACCAAACACCACTGCACTACCATAAACCCTAAAAATACTACCCCAGCACTACCCCCTTTACTACAAAAACACCACTCCACTACCCTAAACCATAAAACACTACCCCAGCACAACCTCCTACACTACACAAAGACGACTGCATTACCATAAACCCTAAAACACTACCCCCAGCACGACCCCTACACTACCCAAACACCACTGCACTATCCTAAACCCTAAAACACTTCCCCCTGTACAACTCCCTACCCTACCAAAACACCACTGCACTACTATAAACCCTGAAACTCTATCCCCAGCACGAGCCACTACACTACACAAACACCACTGCACTACCCTAAATCCTAAATCTACCCCAGCAAAACCCCCTACACCAACCAAAGACCACTGCACTACCCTAAACCCTAAAACACTACCACCAGCACGACCCTCTACACTACCCAAACACCACTGCACTACCCTAAACCCTAAAACACTTCCCCCAGTACAACCTCCTACACTACCAAAACACCACTGCACTAATATAAACCCTAAAACACTACCCCCCGCACAACCACCTGCACTACACAAACACCACTGCACTGCCCTAAACCCTACAACACTATCCCCAGCACAACCCCCTACACTACCCAAACACCACTGCACTACCCTTAACCCGAAATCTACCCCCAGCACTACACCCACACTGCACAAACACCACTGCACTACCCTAAACCCTAAATCTATCCCAGCAAGACCCCCAACACTACCCAAACACCACTGCACTACCGTAAACCCCAAAACACTACCCCCAGCACAACCCCCTACACTACCCAAACACCACTGCACTACCCTAAACCCTAAAACACTACCCGAGCACTACCCCCCACACTAGTCAAACACCACTGCACTACCCTATACCCTAAAACACTACGCCCAGCACGACCCCATACAGAACACAAACACCACTGCAATACTCTAAACCCTAAAACACTACCCCCAGCATGATCCCCTACACTACACAAACACCACTGCACTACCCTAAACCCTAAAACACTAACCCCCAGCCCGACCGCCTACACTACCCAAACACCACTGCACTACCCTAAACCCTAAAACTCTACCTTTTACACTTCCCAAACACCACTGCACTACCCTAAACCCTAAATCTACCCCCAGGACAACACCCTACACTGCGAAAACACCACTGCACTACCCTAAAACACGACCCTCTACACAACACAACCACCTCTGCACTACCCTAAACCCTAAAACACTACCCCCAGCATGACCCCCTACACTACACAAACACCACTGCACTACCCTAAACCCTAAAACACTACCCCCTGCATGACCCTCTACAGTACACAAACACCACTGCACTAACCTAATCCCTAAAACACTAACCGCCAGTACGACCCCCTACACTACACAAACACCAATGCACTACCATAAACCCTAAATCTACCCCCAGCATGACCACCTACACTACCCAAACACCACTGCGCTACGCTAAAGTCTATAACACGATCCCGAGCACGACCCCTACACTACCAGAACACCACTGCGCTGCCCTAAACCCTAAAACACTACCCGGCACGACCCCCTACACTACCCACACACCACTGCACTACCCTAAACCCTAAAACGCTACTCCAGCACGGCCCCCTGCACTACCCAAACACCACTGCACTACCCTAACCCCTAAATCTACCCCCAGCACAACCCCCTACGCAACCGAAACACCACTGCACTACCCTTAACACTAAAATACTACCCCCAGCACGACCCCCTACACTATCCAAATACCACTGCACTACCCTAAACCCTAAAACACTACCCCATCACGACCGCCTACACAACCCATACACCACTGCACTACCCTAATCCCTGAAGCACTACCCCCAGCATGACTCCCTACACTACCCAAAGATCACTGCACTACTTTAAACCCTAAATCTATCCCTAGCACAACCCCCTACACTACCCAAACACCCCTACACTACCCTAAACCCTAAAACACTACCTCTTACACTACCCAAACACCACTGCGCTTCCCTAAACCCTAAAACACTATCCCCAGAAGTACCCCCTACTCTACCCAAGCACCACTGTGCTACCCTAAACCCTAAAACACTACCCCCAGCACGACCCTCTACACAACCCAAACAGCACTGCGCTTCCCTAAACCCTAAATCTACCCCCAGCACCCCCTACACTGCACAAACACCACTGCTCTATCCTAAACCCTAAAATACTACATCCGGCATGACCCCCTACACTATCCGAACACCAGTACGCTGACCTAAACCCTAAAACACTACACCAGCACGACTCCCCACACTACCCGAACACCACTGCGCTACCCTAAACCCTAAATCTACCCCGAGCACGACCCCCTACATTACCCGAACACCTCTGCGCTGCCCTAAACCCTAAAACACTACCCCCAGCACGACCCCCTACACTACCCGAAAATCACTGCACTTCACTAAACTTGAAAACACTATCCCAGCACGACCCACTTCACTACCCGAACACCACTGCGCTACACTAAACTCTAAAACACTACCCAAGCACTACCCCCTACACTACCTGAACACCACTGCACTGCCCTAAACTCTTAAACACTACACCCAGCACGACCTCCTACACTATCCGAACACCACTGCAACGCCCTGAACCCTAAAACACTACACCCAGCACGACCCCCTACACTACACAAACACCACTGACTGCCCTAAACCCTAAAACACTACCCCTAAAACACGACCCCCTACACTACACAAACACCACTGCAAAACCCTAAACCCTAAAGTACTATCCCCAGCTCGACCCCCTACACTACAAAAAAACCACTGCACTACCCTAAACCCTAAAACACTACCCCCAGCACGACCCCCTACACTACCCAAAGACCACTGCACTACCCTAACCCCTAAAACACGAACCCCTACACTACCCAAACACCACTGCACTACCCTAAACCCTAAAACACTTCCCCCAGTACAACCCCCTACACTACCAAAACATCACTGCACTGATATAAACACTACCCCCAGCACGACCACCTACACAACACAAACACCACTGCACTACCCTAAACCCTAAAACACTAACCCCCAGCCCGACCGCCTACACTACACAAACACAACTGCACTACCATGAACCCTAAATCTACCCCCAGCATGATCACCTACACTACCCGAACACCACTGCGCTACCCTAAACCCTAAAACATTACCCCCAGCACGACCTCCTACACTAACCGAACACCACTGCGCTGACCTAAACCCTAAAACACTACCCCTAGCACAACCCCCTATACTACCAGAACACCACTGCGCTAGCCTAAACCCTAAATCTACCCCTAGCACTAACCCCACAATACACAAACTCCACTGCACTACCCTAAATCCTAAAAAACTACCCCAGCACGACCCTCTAACCTCCCCAAACAGCACTGCGCTTCCATAAACCCTAATTCTACCCCAGCACCCCCTACACTACTCAAACACCACTGCGCTACCCTAAACCCTAAAACACAACCCCCAGCATGACCCACTACACCACCCGAACATCACTACGCTAACCTAAACCCTAAAACACTACCCCAGTACGACCCCCCACACTACCCAAACACCACTGCGCTACCCTAAACCCTAAATCAACCCAGAGCACGGCCCCCTACACTACCCGAACACCTCTGCACTGCCCTAAACCCTAAAACACTGCCCCCAGCACAACCCCCTACACTACCCGAACACCACTGCACTTCCCTAAACCCTAAAACACTATCCCAGGATGACCCCCTACATTACCCGAACACCACTGCACTACCCAAAACTCTAAAACACTACCCCCAGCACGACCCCCTACACTACCCGAACACCACTGCGCTAGCCTAAACCATAAATCTACCCCCAGCACTACCCCCTACACTACCTGAACACCATTCCACTGCCCTAAACCCTTAAACACTACTCCCAGCACAACCCCCTACACTACCCGAACATCACTGCAATGCCCTAAACCCTAACACACTACCCCCAGCATCACCCCCTACACTACACAAACACCAGTGCACTGCCCTAAACCCTAAAACACTACACCCAGCACGACACCTACACTACACAAACACCACTGCACTGCCCTAAACCCTAAAACACTACCCCCAGCATTACCCCCTACACTACCCAAAGACCACTGCACTACCCTAACCCCTAAAACACAAAACCCTACACTACACAAACAACACTGCGCTACCCTAAACCCTAAAATACTAGCCCCAGCACAACACCCTACACTACCGAAACACTACTGCACTACCCTAAACACTAAAATACTACCCCCAGCACGACCCCTTACACTATCCAAACACCACTGCACTACCCTAAACCCTAAAACACTACCCCCATCACGACCGCCTACACAACCCAAACACCACTGCACTACCCTAATCCCCGAAGCACTACCCCAGCATGACTCCCTACATACCCAAAGATCCCTGCACTATTCTAAACCCTAAATCTACGCCTAGCACAACCCCCTACACTACCCAAAAACCCCTACACTACCCTAAACTCTAAAACACTACCTCTTACACTACCCAAACACCACTGCGCTTCCCTAAACCCTAAAACACTATCCACAGAATTACCCCCTACACTACCAAAATACCACTGTGCTACCCTAAACCTTAAAACACTACCCCCAGCACAACCCTCTACACTACCCAAACTCCACTGCGTTACCCTAAACCCTAAATCTAAACCCAGCACGACCCCCTACACTACCCAAACACCGGTGTACTACCTTAAACCCTAAAGCACTACCCCCAGCATAACCCCTTACACTACCCAAACACCACTGCACTACCCTAAACCCTAAATCTACCCCCAGCAAGACCCCCTACACTACCCAAACACCACTGCACTACCCTATACCCTAAAACACTACCCCCAGCACGACCCCCTACAGTACACAAACACCAGTGCACAACCCTAAACCTTGAAACACTACCCCCAGCATGACCCCGTACACTACAGAAACACCACTGCACTACCCTAAACCCTAAAACACTGTCCCCCAGCCCGACCGCCTACACTACACAGACACAACTGCACTACCATGAACCCTAAATCTCCCCCCAGCATGATCACCTAGACTACCCGAACACCACTGCGCTACCCTAAACCCTAAAACATTACCCCCAGCACGACCTCCTACACTAACCGAACACCCCTGCGCTGACCTAAACCCTAAAACACTACCCCTAGCACAACCCCCTATACTACCAGAACACCACTGCGCTAGCCTAAACCCTAAATCTACCCCAGCACTCACCCCACAATACACAAACACCACTGCACCACCCTAAATCCTAAAAAACTACCCCAGCACGACCCTCTACACTACCCAAACAGCACTGCGCTTCCATAAACCCTAAAACACTACCCCCATCACGACCGCCTACACAACCCAAACACTAAACCCTAAAACACTACCCCCACCACGACCCCCTACACTAAACAAACACCACTGCACTACCATAAACCCTAAAAATACTACCCCAGCACTACCCCCTTTACTACAAAAACACCACTCCACTACCCTAAACCCTAAAACACTACCCCAGCACAACCTCCTACACTACACAAAGACGACTGCATTACCATAAACCCTAAAACACTACCCCTAGCACAACCCCCTACACTACCAGAACGCCAGTGCGCTAGCCTAAACCATAAATCTACCCCTAACACTACCCCCTACAAAAAACAAACACCACTGCACTACCCTAAATCCTAAAACACTACCCCCAGCACGACCCCCTACACTACACAAACACCACTGCTCTACGCTAAATCCCAAAACACTACCCCCACCAAGACCCCCTATACTACACAAACACCAGTGCACTACCCTAAACCCTAAAACACTACCACCAGCATGACCCCCTACACTATCCACACACCACTGCACTACCCTAAACCCTAAAACACTACCCCCAGCATGACCCCCTGCACTACCAAAACACCACTGCACTACCCTAACTCCTAAATCTACCCCCAGCACAAACCCTACACTACCGAAACACAGCTGCACTATCCTAAACCCTAAAACAATACCCCAGTACGACCCCCTACACTATCCAAACACCACTGCACTACCCTAAACCCTAAAACACTACCCCCAGCACGAGCCCCTACAAGACACAAACACCACTGTGCTACCCTAAACACTAAATCTACCAGCAGTACGACCCCCTACACTACACAAACACGACTAAGCTACCCGAAACCCTAAAACACTACTTCAGCACGACCGCCTACACTACCCAAACACCACTGCGCTAACCTAAACCCTAAATCTACCCCCAGAACGACCCCCTACACTACCAAAACACCAGTGTACTACCCTAAACCCTAAAACACCACCACCAGCACGACCCCCTATACTACCCAAACACCACTGTGCTAACCTAAACCCTAAATCTACCCCAGCACGACCCCCTATACTACCGAAACACCAGTGTACTACCCTAAACCCCAAAACACTACCCCCAGCACGACCCCCCTACACTACGCATACACCACTGCACTACCCTAAACCCTAAAACACTTCCTCTTACACAACCCAAACACCACTGCGCTAACCTAAACCCTAAAACACTGCCCTCAGAAGTACCCCCTATACTACCGGAACAGCACTGCACTACCCTAAACCCTAAAACACTACCCCCAGCATGACGGCCTACACTACCGAACACCACTGCACTACCCTAAACCATAAAACACTACCCCCCAGCACGACCCCCTACACTACCCAACCGCCATTGCGCTACCCTAAATCCTAAAATTCTACCCCCAGCACGACCCCCTACACTACCCAAACACCACTGCATTTCCCGAAACCCTAAATATACCCCCAGCACGACCCCCTACACTGCCAAAACACAACTGCAGTACCCTAAAATAAGACCCCATACACAACACAAACACCACTGCACTACCCTGAACCCTAAAACACTACCCCTAGCATGACCCCCTACACTACACAAACACCTCTGCACTTCCCTAAACCCTGAAACACTACCCCCAGCATGACCCCTACACTACACAAACACCACTGCACTATCCTAAACCCAAAAACGCTAACCCCCAGCCCGACCCCCTACACTACACAAACACAACTGCACTACCATGAACCCTAAATCTACCCCCAGTATGATCACCTACACTACCTGAACACCACTGCGCTACCCTAAACCCTAAAACATTACCCCAAGCACGACCTCCTACACTACCCGAACACCACTGCGCTGCCCTAAACCCTAAAACACTACCCCTAGCACAACCCCCTACACTACCAGAACACCACTATGCTAGCCAAAACCCTAAATCTATCCCCAGCACTACCCCCTACACTACACAAACACCACTGCACTGCCCTAAACCCTAAAACACTATCCCCAGCACAACCCCCTACACTACCCAAACACCACTGCACTACCCTTAACCCGAAATCTACCCCCAGCACTACACCCACACTGCACAAACACCACTGCACTACCCTAAACCCTAAAACACTACCCCTAGCACTACCCCTACACTACACAAACACCACTGCACTGCCTTAAACCCTAAAACACTTCCTCCAGCATGACCCCCTACACTACCCAAACAGCATTGCACTACCCTAAACCCTAAAACACTACCCCCAGCACGACCCCCTACACTAACCAAACACCACTGCACTACCATAAACCCTAAAAATACTACCCCAGCACTACCCCCTTTACTACAAAAACACCACTCCACTATCCTAAACCCTAAAACACTACCCCAGCACAACCTCCTACACTACTCAAAGACGACTGCATTACCATAAACCCTAAAACACTACCCCCAGCACGACCCCTACACTACCCAAACACCACTGCACTACCCTAAACCCTAAAACACTTCCCCCTGTACAACTCCCTACACTACCAAAACACCACTGCACTACTATAAACCCTGAAACTCTATCCCCAGCATGAGCCACTACACTACACAAACACCACTGCACTACCCTAAATCCTAAATCTACCCCAGCAAGACCTCCTACACCAACCAAAGACCACTGCACTACCCTAAACCCTAAAACACTACCACCAGCACGACCCTCTACACTACCCAAACACCACTGCACTACCCTAAACCCTAAAACACTTCCCCCAGTACAACCTCCTACACTACCAAAACACCACTGCACTAATATAAACCCTAAAACACTACCCCCCGCACGACCACCTGCACTACACAAACACCACTGCACTACCCTAAACCCTAAATCTATCCCAGCAAGACCCCCAACACTACCCAAACACCACTGCACTACCGTAAACCCCAAAACACTACCCCCAGCACCACCCCCTACACTACCCAAACACCACTGCACTACCCTAAACCCTAAAACACTACCCCAGCACTACCCCCTATACTAGTCAAACACCACTGCACTACCCTATATCCTAAAACACTACGCCCAGCACGACCCCCTACAGAACACAAACACCACTGCAATACCCTAAACCCTAAAACACTACCCCCAGCATGATCCCCTACACTACACAAACACCACTGCACTACCCTAAACCCTAAAACGCTAACCCCCAGCCCGACCGCCTACACTACCCAAACACTACTGCACTACCCTAAACCCTAAACCACTATTCCAGCACGACCCCCCTACACTACCCAAACACCACTGCACTACCCTAAACCCTAAAGCTCTACCTTTTACACTTCCCAAACACCACTGCACTACCCTAAACCCTAAATCTACCCCCAGGACAACACCCTACACTGCGAAAACACCACTGCACTACCCTAAAACACGACCCTCTACACAACACAACCACCTCTGCACTACCCTAAACCCTAAAACACTACCCCCAGCATGACCCCCTACACTACACAAACACCACTGCACTACCCTAAACCCTAAAACACTACCCCCTGCATGACCCCCTACAGTACACAAACACCACTGCACTAACCTAAACCCTAAAACACTAACCGCCAGCACGACCCCCTACACTACACAAACACCAATGCACTACCATAAACCCTAAATCTACCCCCAGCATGACCACCTACACTACCCAAACACCACTGCGCTACGCTAAAGTCTATAACACGATCCCGAGCACGACCCCCTACACTACCAGAACACCACTGCGCTGCCCTAAACCCTAAAACACTACCCCGGCACGACCCCCTACACTACCCACACACCACTGCACTACCCTAAACCCTAAAACACTACTCCAGCACGGCCCCCTGCACTACCCAAACACCACTGCACTACCCTAACCCCTAAATCTACCCCCAGCACAACCCCCTACGCAACCGAAACACCACTGCACTACCCTTAACACTAAAATACTACCCCCAGCACGACCCCCTACACTATCCAAATATCACTGCACTACCCTAAACCCTAAAACACTACCCCAATCACGACCGCCTACACAACCCAAACACCACTGCACTACCCTAATCCCTGAAGCACTACCCCCAGCATGACTCCCTACACTAACCAAAGATACCTGCACTACTTTAAACCCTAAATCTATCCCTAGCACAACCCCCTACACTACCCAAACACCCCTAAACCCTAAAACACTACCTCTTACACTACCCAAACACCACTGCGCTTCCCTAAACCCTAAAACACTATCCCCAGAAGTACCCCCTACTCTACCCAAACACCACTGTGCTACCCTAAACCCTAAAACACTACCCCCAGCACGACCCTCTACACAACCCAAACAGCACTGCGCTTCCCTAAACCCTAAATCTACCCCCAGCACCCCCTACACTGCACAAACACCACTGCTCTATCCTAAACCCTAAAATGCTACATCCGGCATGACCCCCTACACTATCCGAACACCAGTACGCTGACCTAAACCCTAAAACACTACCCCAGCACGACTCCCCACACTACCCGAACACCACTGCGCTACCCTAAACCCTAAATCTACCCCGAGCACGACCCTCTACATTACCCGAACACCTCTGCGCTGCCCTAAACCCTAAAACACTACCCCCAGCACGACCCCCTACACTACACGAAAATCACTGCACTTCACTAAACTTGAAAACACTATCCCAGCACGACCCACTTCACTACCCGAACACCACTGCGCTACACTAATCTCTAAAACACTACCCAAGCACCACCACCTAGACTACCCGAACACCACTGCGCTAGCCTAAACCGTAAATCAACCCCCAGCACTACCCCTACACTACCCGAACACCACTGCACTGCCCTAAACTCTTTAAACACTACCCCCAGCACGACCTCCTACACTATCCGAACACCACTGCAACGCCCTGAACCCTAAAACACTACACCCAGCACGACCCCCTACACTACACAAACACCACTGACTGCCCTAAAACCTAAAACACTACCCCTAAAACACGACCCCCTATACTACACAAACACCACTGCACAACCCTAAACCCTAAAGTACTATCCCCAGCTCGACCCCCTACACTACAAAAAAACCACTGCACTACCCTAAACCCTAAAACACTACCCCCAGCACGACCCCCTACACTACCCAAAGACCACTTCACTACCCTAACCCCTAAAACACGAACTCCTACACTACCCAAACACCACTGCACTACCCTAAACCCTAAAACACTTCCCCCAGTACAACCCCCTACACTACACAAACACCACTGACTGCCCTAAACCCTAAAACACTACCCCTAAAACACGACACCCTACACTACACAAACACCACTGCACAACCCTAAACCCTAAAGTACTATCCCCAGCTCGACCCCCTACACTGCAAAATACCACTGCACTACCCTAAACCCTAAAACACTACCCCCAGCATGACCCCCTACGCTACCCAAAGACCACTGCACTACCCTAACCCCTAAAACACGAACCCCTACACTACCCAAACACCACTGCACTACCCTAAACCCTAAAACACTACCCCCAGCACGACCACCTACACAACACAAACACCACTGCACTACCCTAAACCCTAAAACACTAACCCCCAGCCCGACCGCCTACACTACACAAACACAACTGCACTACCATGAACCCTAAATCTACCCCCAGCATGATCACCTACACTACCCGAACACCACTGTGCTACCCTAAACCCTAAAACATTACCCCCAGCACGACCTCCTACACTAACCGAACACCACTGCGCAGACCTAAACCCTAAAACACTACCCCTAGCACAACCCCCTATACTACCAGAACACCACTGCGCTAGCCTAAACCCTAAATCTACCCCTAGCACTAACCCCACAATACACAAACACCACTGCACTACCCTAAATCCTAAAAAACTACCCCAGCACGACCCTCTACACTACCCAAACAGCACTGCGCTTCCATAAACCCTAATTCTACCCCCAGCACCCCCTACACTACTCAAACACCACTGCGCTACCCTAAACCCTAAAACACAACCCCCAGCATGACCCACTACACTACCCGAACATCACTACGCTAACCTAAACCCTAAAACACTACCCCAGTACGACCCCCCACACTACCCAAACACCACTGCGCTACCCTAAACCCTAAATCAACCCCGAGCACGGCCCCCTACACTACCCGAACACCTCTGCACTGCCCTAAACCCTAAAACACTGCCCCCAGCACAACCCCCTACACTACCCGAACACCACTGCACTTCCCTAAACCCTAAAACACTATCCCAGGATGACCCCCTACATTACCCGAACACCACTGCACTACCCTAAACTCTAAAACACTACCCCCAGCACGACCCCCTACACTACCTGAACACCAACACCACTGCGCTAGCCTAAACCATAAATCTACCCCCAGCACTACCCCCTACACTACCTGAACACCATTCCACTGCCCTAAACCCTTAAACACTACTCCCAGCACGACCCCCTACACTACCTGAACATCACTGCAATGCCCTAAACCCTAAAACACTACCCCCAGCATGACCCCCTACACTACACAAACACCAGTGCACTGCCCTAAACCCTAAAACACTACACCCAGCACGACACCTACACTACACAAACACCACTGCACTGCCCTAAACCCTAAAACACTACCCCCAGCATTACCCCCTACACTACCCAAAGACCACTGCACTACCCTAAACCCTAAAATACTTGCCCCAGCACAACACCCTACACTACCTAATCACTACTGCACTACCCTAAACACTAAAATACTACCCCCAGCACAACCCCCTACACTATCCAAACACCACTGCACTACCCTAAACCCTAAAACACTACCCCCATCACGACCGCCTACACAACCCAAACACCACTGCACTACCCTAATCCTCGAAGCACTACCCCCAGCATGACTCCCTACACTACCCAAAGATCCCTGCACTATTCTAAACCCTAAATCTACCCCTAGCACAACCCCCTACACTACCCAAAAACCCCTACACTACCCTAAACTCTAAAACACTACCTCTTACACTACCCAAACACCACTGCGCTTCCCTAAACCCTAAAACACTATCCACAGAAGTACCCCCTACACTACCCAAATACCACTGTGCTACCCTAAACCTTAAAACACTACCCCCAGCACGACCCTCAACACTACCCAAACAGCACTGCGCTACCCTAAACCCTAAATCTACCCCCAGCACCCCCCTACACTACCCAAACTCCACTGCGTTACCCTAAACCCTAAATCTAAACCCAGCATGACCCCCTACACTACCCAAACACCGGTGTACTACCTTAATCCCTAAAGCACTACCCCCAGCATAACCCCTTACACTACCCAAACACCACTGCACTACCCTAAACCTACCCCCAGCAAGACCCCCTACACTACCCAAACACCACTGCACTACCCTATACCCTAAAACACTACCCCCAGCACGACCCCCTACAGTACACAAACACCACTGCACTACCCTATACCTTGAAACACTACCCCCAGCATGACCCCCTACACTACACAAACACCACTGCACTACCCTAAACCCTAAAACACTGACCCCCAGCCCGACCGCCTACACTACACAAACACAACTGCACTACCATGAACCCTATATCTACCCCCAGCATGATCACCTAGACTACCCGAACACCACTGCGCTACCCTAAACCCTAAAACATTACCCCCAGCACGACCTCCTACACTAACCGAACACCCCTGCGCTGACCTAAACCCTAAAACACTACCCCTAGCACAACCCCCTATACTACCAGAACACCACTGCGCTAGCCTAAACCCTAAATCTACCCCAGCACTAACCCCACAATACACAAACACCACTGCACTACCCTAAATCCTAAAAAAACTACCCCAGCACGACCCTCTACACTACCCAAACAGCACTGCGCTTCCATAAACCCTAATTCTACCCCCAGCACCCCCTACACTACTCAAACACCACTGCGCTACCCTAAACCCTAAACCACAACCCCCAGCATGACCCACTACACTACCCGAACATCACTACGCTAACCTAAACCCTAAAACACTACCCCAGTACGACCCCCCACACTACCCAAACACCACTGCGCTACCCTAATCCCTAAATCAACCCCGAGCACGGCCCCCTACACTACCCGAACACCTCTGCACTGCCCTAAACCATAAAACACTGCCCCCAGCACAAACCCTACACTACCCGAACACCACTGCACTTCCCTAAACCCTAAAACACTACCCCATCTCGACCCCTGCACAACCCAAACACCACTGCACTACCCTAACCCCTAAATCTACCCCCAGCACAATGCCCTACACTACCGAAACACCATTGCACTACCCTAAACCCTTAAACACTACCCCCAGCATGACCCTCTACACTACCCAAACAATACTGCACTACCCTAAACCCTAAATCTACCCCTAGCACGAGCCCCTACACTACCCAAACACCACTGCACTACCATAAACACTAAAAACACTACCCCAGCACGACCCCCAATACTACACAAACACCACTGCACAACCCTAAAACACTACCCCAAGCACAACCCATACACTACACAAACACCACTGTATTGCCTTAATCTCTAAAACACTACCCCCTGCACGACCCACTACACTACCCAAACACCACTGCACTACCCTAATCCCTGAAACACTACCCCCAGCATGACCCCCTACACTACCAACACACCACTGCACCAATATAAACCCTAAAAAACTACCCCCAGCACGACCACCTACACAACACAAACACTACTGCACTACCCTAAACACTAAATCTACCCCCAGCAAGACCCCCTACACTACCCAAACACCACTGCACTACCGTAAACCCTAAAACACTACCCCCAGCACCACCCCTACACTACCGAAACACCACTGCACTACCCTAAACCCTAAAACACTATCCCAGTACGACCCCCTACACTACTCAAACACCACTGCACTACCCTATACCCTAAAACACTACCCCCAGCTCAACCCCCTACAGTACACAAACACCACTGCACTACCCTAAACCCTGAAACACTACCCCCAGCATGACCCCCTACACTACACAAACACCACTGCACTACCCTAAACCCTAAAACACTAACCCCTAGCCCGACCGCCTACACTAGACAAACACAACTGCACTCCCATGAATTGGAAATCTACCCCCAGCATGATCATCTACACTACCCAAACACCACTGCACTACCCTAAACCCTAAAACACTACTCCAGCACGACCCCCCTACACTACCCAAACACCACTGCACTACCCTAAACCCTAAAACTCTACCTTTTACACTTCCCAAACACCACTGCACTACCCTAAACCCTAAATCTACCCCCAGGACGACACACTACACTGCCAAAACACCACTGCACTACCCTAAAACATGACCCTCTACACAACACAAACACCTCTGCACTACCATAAACCCTAAATCTACCCCCAGCATGACCACCTACACAACCCAAACACCACTGCGCTACGCTAAAGCCTATAACACTATCCCCAGCATGACCCCCTACACTACCCAAACACCACTGTGCTACCCTAAACCTTAAAACACAACCCCCAGCACGGCCCCCTGCACTACCCAAACACCACTGCACTACCCTAACCCGTAAATCTATCCCCAGCACAATATCCTACACTACCGAAGCACTACTGCACTACCCTAAACACTAAAATACTACCCCCAGCATGACCCCCTACACTATCCAAACACCACTGCACTACCCTAAACCCTAAAACTCTACCCCATCACGACCGCCTACACAACCAAAACACCACTTCACTACCCTAATCCTCAAAGCACTACCCCCAGCATGACTCCCTACACTATCCAAAGATCCCTGCACTACTCTAAACCCTAAATCTACCCCTAGCACAACCCCCTACACTACTCAAACACCCCTACACTACCCTAAACTCTAAAACACTACCTCTTACACTACCCAAACACCACTGCGCTTCCCTAAACCCTAAAACACTATTCCCAGAAGTATCCCCTACACTACCCAAACACGACTGTGCTACCCTAAACCCTAAAACACTACCCCCAGCACGACCCTCTACACTACCCAAACAGCACTGTGCTTCCCTAAACCCTAAATCTACCCCCAGCACCCCGCTACACTGCACAAACACCGCTGCTCTATCCTAAACCCTAAAATACTACACCTGGCATGACCCCCTACACTACCCGAACACCAGTACGCTAACCTAAACCCTAAAACACTACCCCAGCACGACCCCCCACACTACCCGAACACCACTGCGCTACCCTAAACCCTAAATCTACCCCGAGCAGGGCCCCCTACACTACCCGATCACCTCTGCGCTGCCCTAAACCCTAAAACACTACCCCCAGGACGACCCCCTACACTACCCGAACATCACTGCTCTTCACTAAACCCGAAAACACTATCCCAGCACGACCCCCTACACTACCCGAACACCACGGCGCTACACTAAACTCTAAAACACTACCCAAGCATGACCCCCTACACCACCCGAACACCACTGTGCTAGCCTAAACCCTAAATCAACCCCCAGCACTGCCCCCTACACTACCCGATCACCTCTGCGCTGCCCTAAACCCTAAAACACTACCCCCAGGACGACCCCCTACACTACCCGAACATCACTGCTCTTCACTAAACCCGAAAACACTATCCCAGCACGACCCCCTACACTATGCGAAGTGGGTCGCACACCGCTCGTCATACTAGCAAATAGCCCCATAGGATTCTGGAGAATGTAGTGACAGCGGCGGGTACACCTATGCCACGAGTATAAAGTTTAAAATGCCATCCCTGGACACGTGTTTCGAGGTAATTGCCTCTCGTCAGCAGGGAGCAGGTACGTATGCGGGGTGCTGTAGACTGCCAAAAATTATCAGGTATAGTACCTCTCACGGCGCGCGGGTGCGGGATCCGGGCTCGTCAACCCATAGCTCAGGGAGCTTTAAATACAAAATGCGAAGTGGGTCGCACACCGCTCGTCATACTAGCAAATAGCCCCATAGGATTCTGGAGAATGTAGTGACAGCGGCGGGTACACCTATGCCACGAGTATAAAGTTTAAAATGCCATCCCTGGACACGTGTTTCGAGGTAATTGCCTCTCATCAGCAGGGAGCAGGTACGTATGCGGGGTGCTGTAGACTGCCAAAAATTATCAGGTATAGTACCTCTCACGGCGCGCGGGTGCGGGATCCGGGCTCGTCAACCCATAGCTCAGGGAGCTTTAAATACAAAATGCGAAGTGGGTCGCACACCGCTCGTCATACTAGCAAATAGCCCCATAGGATTCTGGAGAATGTAGTGACAGCGGCGGGTACACCTATGCCACGAGTATAAAGTTTAAAATGCCATCCCTGGACACGTGTTTCGAGGTAATTGCCTCTCGTCAGCAGGGAGCAGGTACGTATGCGGGGTGCTGTAGACTGCCAAAAATTATCAGGTATAGTACCTCTCACGGCGCGCGGGTGCGGGATCCGGGCTCGTCAACCCATAGCTCAGGGAGCTTTAAATACAAAATGCGAAGTGGGTCGCACACCGCTCGTCATACTAGCAAATAGCCCCATAGGATTCTGGAGAATGTAGTGACAGCGGCGGGTACACCTATGCCACGAGTATAAAGTTTAAAATGCCATCCCTGGACACGTGTTTCGAGGTAATTGCCTCTCGTCAGCAGGGAGCAGGTACGTATGCGGGGTGCTGTAGACTGCCAAAAATTATCAGGTATAGTACCTCTCACGGTGCGCGGGTGCGGGATCCGGGCTCGTCAACCCATAGCTCAGGGAGCTTTAAATACAACCCCCTACACTACCCGAACACCACTGCGCTACACTAAACTCTAAAACACTACCCAAGCATGACCCCCTACACCACCCGAACACCACTGTGCTAGCCTAAACCCTAAATCAACCCCCAGCACTGCCCCCTACACTACCAGAACGCCAGTGCGCTAGACTAAACCATAAATCTACCCCTAGCATTACCCCCTACACAACACAAACACCACTGCACTACCCTAAATCCTAAAACACTACCCCCAGCACAACTCCCTACACTACACAAACACCACTGCTCTACGCTAAATCCTAAAACAATACCCCCACCAAGACCCACTATACTACACAAACACCAGTTCACTACCCTAAACCCTAAAACACTACCACCAGCATGACCCCCTACACTACCCAAACACCACTGCACTACCCTAAACCCTAAAACACTACCCCAGTACGACCCCCTACACTATCCAAACACCACTGCACTACCCTAAACCCTAAAACACTACCCCCAGCACAAGCCCCTACAAGACACAAACACCACTGTGCTACCCTAAACACTAAAACACTACTTCAGCACGACCACCTACACTACCCAAACACCACTGCGCTAACCTAAACCCTAAATCTACCCCCAGAACGACCCCCTACACTACCCAAACACCAGTGTACTACCCTAAACCCTAAAACATCACCACCAGCACGACCCCCTACACTACCCAAACACCACTGCGCGAACCTAACCCTAAATCTACCCCCAGCACGACCCCCTATACTACCTAAACACCAGTGTACTACCCTAAACCCCAAAACACTGCCCCCAGCACGACCCCCTACACTACCCATACACCACTGCACTACCCTAAACCCTAAAACACTTCCTCTTACACAACCCAAACACCACTGCGCTAATCTAAACCCTAAAACACTGCCCCCAGAAGTACCCACTATACTACCCGAACACCACTGCGCTACCCTAAACCAAAAAACACTACCCCCAGCATGACCGCCTACACTACCGAACACCACTGCACTACCCTAAACCCTAAAACACTACCCCCGAGCACGACCCCCTACACTACCCAACCGCCATTGCACTACCCTAAACCCTAAAATTCTACCCCCAGCACGACCCCCTACACTACCCAAACACCACTGCATTTCCCGAAACCCTAAATATACCCCCAGCACGACCCCCTACACTGCCAAAACACAACTGCGGTACCCTAAAATACGACCCCCTACACAACACTAACACCACTGCACTACCCTGAACCCTAAAACACTACCCCTAGCATGACCCCCTACACTACACAAACACCTCTGCACTTCCCTAAACCCTGAAACACTACCCCCAGCATGACCCCCTACACAACACAAACACCACTGCACTATCCTAAACCCAAAAACACTAACCCCCAGCCCGACCCCCTACACTACACAAACACAACTGCACTACCATGAACCCTAAATCTACCCTCAGTATGATCACCTACACTACCCGAACACCACTGCGCTGCCCTAATCCCTAAAACATTAGCCCCAGCACGACCTCCTACACTACCCAAACACCACTGCGCTACCCCAAACCCTAAATCTACCCCCAGCATGACCCCCTACACTACCTGAACACCACTGCGCTACACTAAACCCTAAAACATTACCCCAAGCACGACCTCCTACACTACCAGAACACCACTATGCTAGCCAAAACCGTAAACCTATCCCCAGCACTACCCCCTACACTACACAAACACCACTGCAGTATCCTAAACCCTAAAAAACAACCCCCAGCACGACCCCCTACACTACACAAACACCACTGCACTGCCCTAAACCCTAAAACACTATCCCCAGCACAACCCCCTACACTACCCAAACACCACTGCACTATCCTTAACCCGAAATCTACCCCCAGCACTACACCCACACTGCACAAACACCACTGCACTACCCTAAACCCTAAAACACTACCCCTAGCACTACCCCTACACTACACAAACACCACTGCACTGCCTTAAACCCTAAAAGACTTCCTCCAGCATGACCCCCTACACTACCTAAACAGCATTGCACTACCCTAAACCCAAAATCTACCCCCAGCAAGACCCACTACAATACCCAAACACCACTGCACTACCCTAAACCCTAAAACGCTACCCCCACCACGACCCACTAAACTACCCAGAC
This sequence comes from Triturus cristatus, assembly GCF_964204655.1. Taxonomy (NCBI): domain Eukaryota; kingdom Metazoa; phylum Chordata; class Amphibia; order Caudata; family Salamandridae; genus Triturus; species Triturus cristatus. The sequence continues at coordinate 1,196,732,064 of NC_140579.1, read as the reverse complement.
ACCACTGCACTACCCTAAACCCTAAACCACTACCCCCAGCATGACCCCCTACACTACCCAAACCCCACTGCACTACCCTAAACCCTAAAAAACTACCCCAACACAACCCACTACACTACTCACACACCACTGCACTACCCTAAACCCTAAAACACTACCTCCAGCACGACCCCCTACACTACAGAAACACCACTGTACTACCCTAAACTCTAAAACACTGCCCCCAGCACGACCCCCTACACTACACAAACACCACTGCGCTACTCTAACCCCTAAATCTATCCCCAGCACGACCCCGTACACTACCCAAACACCACTGCTCTACCCTAAACTCTAAAAAAACTACACCCAGCACGACCATCTACACTACCCAAACAGCACTGCACTACCCTAAACCCTAAAACACAATCTCCAGCACGACCCCCTACACTACCAAAAAACCACTGGGCTACCCTAAACCCTAAATCTACCCCCAGCATAACCCCCTACACTACCCGAACAACACTGCGCTACCCTAAACCCTAAAACATTACCCCCATCACGACATCCTACACTACCCGAACACCACTGGGCTGCCCTAAACTCAACAACACTACCCCTAGCACAAACCGCTACACTACCCAAACACCACTGCACTACCATAAACCCTAAATGTACCCCCAGCACTACCTCCACACTACACAAACATGACTGCACTACACTAATCCCTAAAACACTCCCCCCAGCACGACCTCTACACGACACAAACACCACTGCATGGCTTAAACCCTAAAACACTACCCCAGCACGACATCCTACAATACCCAAACACCACTGCACTACCATAATCCCTAAAAAGACTACCCCAGCACGACCCTGTACACTACACAAACACCACTGCACTACCCTAAACCATAAAACACTACCCCAGCACAACCTCCTACTCTACACAAAGATGACTGCACTAACCTAAACCCTAAATCTACCCTCTGCACGACCCACTACACTACGCAAACACCACTGCACTACCCTAACCCCTAAATCTACCCCAGCAAGACCCACTACAATACTCAAACACCACTGCACTACCATAAACCCTAAAACGCTACCCCCAGCACAACCCACTACACTACCCAAACACCACTGCACTACCCTAAACCCTAAAACACTACCCCCAGCATGACCCCCTACACTACCTAAACACCACTGCACTACCCTAAACCCTCAAACACTACCCCAGCACAACCCACTACACTACTCAAACACCACTGCACTACCCTAAACCCTAAAACACTACCTCCAGCACGACCCCCTACACTACAGAAACACCACTGTACTACCCTAAACTCTAAAACACTACCCCCAGCACGACCCCCTACACTACACAAACACCACTGCGCTACTCTAACCCCTAAATCTATCCCCACCACGACCCCGTACACTACCCAAACAGCACTGCGCTACCCTAAACTCTAAAAAACTACACCCAGCACGACCATCTACACTACCCAAACAGCACTGCGCTTCCATAAACCCTAAATCTACCCCCAGCACCCCCCTACACTACACAAAAACCACTGCGCTACCATAAACCCTAAAACACTAACCCCCAGCCCGACCCCCTACACTACACAAACACAACTGCACTACCATGAACCCTAAATCTACCCCCAGCATGATCACCTACACTACACAAACACCACTGCGCTACCCTAAACCCTAAAACACAATCTCCAGCACGACCCCCTACACTACCAAAAAACCAATGCACTACCCTAAACCCTAAATCTACCCCCAGCATAACCCCCTACACTACCCGAACACCACTGCGCTACCCTAAACCCTAAAACATTTCCCCCAGCACGACCTCCTACACAACCAGAACACCACTGGGCTGCCCTAAACCCTAAAACACTACCCCTAGCACAAACCCCTACTCTACCCAAACACCACTGCACTACCATAAACTCTAAATGTACCCCCAGCACTACCTCCACACTACACAAACACCACTGCACTACACAAATCCCTAAAACACTCCCCCCAGCACGACCCCTACACTTCACAAACACCACTGCACTGCTTAAACCCTAAAACACTACCCCCAGCACGACACCCTACACTACCCAAACACCACTGCACTACCATAATCCCTAAAAACACTACCCCAGCATGATCCGGTACACTACACAAACACCACTGCACTACCCTAAACCATAAAACACTTCCCCAGCACAACCACCTACACTAGACAAAGATGACTGCACTAACCTAAACCCTAAATTTACCCTCTGCAAGACCCACTACACTACGCAAACACCACTGCACTACCCAAACCCCTAAAACACTATCCCCAACACGATCCCCTACACTACCCAAACACCTTTACACTACCCTAAACCCTAAAACACTACCCCAAGCACGACCCCCTACACTACACAAACACCACTGCACTACCCTAAACCATAAATCTACCCCCAGCAAGACCCACTACAATACCCAAACACCACTGCACTACCCTAAACCCTAAAACGCTATCCCCAGCACGACCCACTACACTACCCAAACACCACTGCACTACCCTAAACCCTAAAACACTACCCCCAGTAGGACCCCCTACACTACCCAAACACAACTGCACTACCCTAAACCCTAAAACACTACCCCAGCACAACCCACTACACTACTCATGCACCACTGCACTACCCTAGACCCTAAAACACGACCTCCAGCACAACCCCCTACTCTACAGAAACACTACTGTACTACCCTAAACTCTAAAACACTACCCCCAGCACGACCCCCTACACTACACAAACACCACTGCGCTAATCTAACCCCTAAATCTATCCCCAGCACAACCCCGTACACTACCCAAACACCACTGCGCTACCCTAAACTCTAAAAAACTACACCCAGCACGACCATCTACATTACCCAAACAGCACTGCGCTTCCATAAACCCTAAATCTACCCCCAGCACCCCCCTACACTACACAAACACCACTGCGCTACCATAAACCCTAAAACACTAACCCCAAGCCTGACCCCCTACACTACACAAACACAACTGCACTACCATGAACCCTAAATCTACCCCCAGCATGATCACCTACACTACACAAACACCACTGCGCTACCCTAAATCCTAAAACACAATCTCCAGCACGACCCCCTACACTACCAAAAAACCACTGCGCAACCCGAAATCTATCCCCAGCATAACCCCCTACACTACCCGAACACCACTGCGCTACCCTAAACCCTAAAATATTACCCCCAGCACGACCTCATACACTACCCGAACACCACTGGGCTGCCCTAAACCCAAAAACACTACCCCTAGCACAAACCCCTACACTACCCAAACACCACTGCACTACCATAAACCCTAAATGTACCCCCAGCACTACCTCCACACTACACAAACACCACTGCACTACACTAATCCCTAAAACACTCCCCCAGCACGACCCCTACACTACACAAACACCACTGCACTGCTTAAACCCTAAAACACTACCCCCAGCACGGCACCCCACACTACCCAAACACCACTGCACTACCATAATCCCTAAAAACACTAACCCAGCACGACCCCGTACACTACACAAACACCACTGCACTACCCTAACCCCTAAAACACTATCCCCAACACGATCCCCTACACTACCCAAACACCTTTGCACTACCCTAAACCCTAAAACACTTCCCCCAGTAGAACCCCCTACACTACCAAAACGCAACTGCACTACTATAAACCCTAAAACACTACCCCAAGCACGACCACCTACACTACACAAACACCACTACACTACCCTAAACCCTAAATCTACCCCCAGCAAGACCCACTACAATACCCAAACACCACTGCACTACCCTACACCCTATAACGCTACCCCCAGCACAACCCACTACACTACCCAAACACCACTGCACTACCCTAAAACCTAAAACACTACCCCCAGCATGACCCCCTATACTACCCATACACCACTGCACTACCCTAAACCCTAAAACACTACCCCTGCACAACCCACTATACTACTCACACACCACTGCACTACCCTAAACCCTAAAACACTACCTCCAGCACGACCCCCTACACTACAGAAACACCACTGTACTACCCAAAACTCTAAAACACTACGCTAGCACGACCCCCTACACTACATAAACACCACTGCGCTACTCTAACCCCTAAATCTATCCCCAGTACGACCCCGTACACTACCCAAACACCACTGCGCTACCCTAAACTCTAAAAACCGACACCCAGCACGACCATCTACACTACCTAAACAGCACTGCGCTTCCATAAACCCTAAATCTACCCCCAGCACCCCCCTACACTACACAAACACCACTGCGCTACCATAAACCCTAAAACACTACCCCCAGCATGACCCCCTACACTACCCGAACACCACTACGCTAACCTAAACTCTAAAACACTACTCCAGCACGACCCCCCACACTACCCGAACACCAATGCGCTACCCTAAACCCTAAATCTACCCCGAGCACGACCCCCTACACTCCCCGAACACCTCTGCGCTGCCCGAAACCCTAAAACAGTACCCCCAGCACGACCCCCTACACTACCCGAACACCACTGCACTTCCCTAAACCATATAACACTATTCCGGGATGACCCCCTACACTACCCGAACAGCACTGCGCTACCCTAAACTCTAAAACACTAACCCCAACACGACCCCATATACTACCCGAACACCACTGCACTAGCCTAAACCCTAAAAATACCCCAGCACTACCCCCTACACTACACAAACACCACTGCACTGCTCTAAACCGTAAAACACTACACCCAGCACGACCCCCTACACTACCCAAAGACCACTGCACTACCCTAACCCCTAAAACACAACCCCCTACACTACACAAACACCACTGTGCTACCCTAAACCCTAAAATACTACCCCAGCACGACCACATACACTACCCGAACATCACTGAGCTACGCTAAATCCGATATCTATCATCAGCACGACCCCCTACACTACCCAAACACAAGTGCACTACCCTAAACCCTAAAACACTAACCCCAGCATGACCCCCTGCACTACCCAAACACCACTGCACTACCCTAACCCCTCAATATACCCCCAGCACAACCCTCTACACTACCGAAACACCAATGCACTACCCTAAACCCTAAAACACTACCCCCAGAATGACCCCTACACTATCCAAAGACCAGTGCACTACCCTAAACCCTAAAACACTACCCCCAGCATGACCCCCTACACTACCGAAACACCACTGCACTGCCCTAAACCCTAAATCCACCCCCAGCACTACGCCCACACTACACAAACACCACTGCACTACCCTAAAACCTAAAACACTACCCTCAGCATGACCCTGTACACTACCCAAACATCACTGCGCTACCCTAACACTAAAACACTACGCCCAGCATGACCCCCTACACTACCCGAACATCAGTACGCTAACCTAAACCCTAAAACAGTACCACAGCAGAACCCCCACACTACCCGAACACCACAGCGCTACTCTAAACCCTAAATCTACCCTGAGCACGACCCCCTACACTACCCGAACACCTCTGCACTGCCCTAAACCCCAAAACACTACCTCCAGCACGACCCCTACACTACCCGAACACCACTGCACTTCCCTAAACCCTAAAACACTATCCCAGGATGACCCCTTACAATACCCGAATATCACTGCGCTAGCCTAAACCCTAAATCTACCTCCAGCACAACCCCCTACACTACCTGAACACCACTGCACTGCAATAAACCCTTAAACACTACCCCAGCACGACCCCCTACACTACCCAACACCACTGCAATGCCCTAAACCCTAAAACACTACCCCCAGCATGACCCCCTACTCTACACAAACACCAGTGCACTGCCCTAAACCCTAAAACACTACACCCAGCATGACATAACCACCACACAAACACCACTGCACTGCCCTAAACCCTAAAACACTACCCCCAGCACGACCTCCTACACTACCCAAACACCACTTCACTACCCTAAACCCTAAAGCACTACCCCTAGCATGACTCCTTGCAATGCCCAAACACCACTGCACTATCCTAACCCCTAAATCTACCCCCAGCACATCCCCCTACAGTACCAAAACACCACTGCACTACCCTAAAACCTAAAACACTACTCCCAGCATGACCCCCGACACTATCCAAACACCACTGCACTACCCTAAACCCTAAAACACTATCGCAGCAAGACCCCCTACAGTACCCAAACACCACTGCAATGCCCTAAACCCTAAAACACTACCCCCAGCATGACCCCCTACACTACACAAACACCAGTGCACTGTCCTAAACCCTAAAACACTACACACAGCATGACATCTACACTATACAAACACCACTGCACTGCCCTAAACCCTAAAACACTACCCCAGCAAGATCCCCTACACTACCCAAACACCACTGCACTACCCAAAACCCTAAAGCACTACCCCCAGCACAACTCCCTGCACTTCCCAAACACCACTGCACGACCCTAACCCCTAAATCTACCCCAGCACAACCCCCTACAGCACCGAAACACCACTGCACTACCCTAAACCCTAAAACACTACCCCAGCATGACCCCCTACACTACACAAACACGACTGCACTACCCTAAACCCTAAAACACTACCCCCAGCAAGTCCCCCTACACTACACAAGCACCTCTGCACTACCATGAACTCTAAATCTACCCCCTGCATGACCACCTACACTGCCCAAACACCACTGCACTATCCTAAACCCTAAAACACTATCACCAGTACGACCCCCTACACTACCCAAACACCACTGCGCTACCTTAAACCCTAAAACACTAGCCTCAGCATGACCCCCTACACCACCCATACACCACTGCGCTACCCTAAACCCTAAATCTACCCCAGAATGACCCCCTAGACTTCCCGAACATCACTGCTCTACCCTAAACCCTAAAAGACTACCCCTAGCACAACCTCCTACACTCCCTGGACACCACTGCACTACCCTAAACCCTAAAACACTTCCCCCAGCACGACCCCATATACTACCCAAACACCACTGCACTACCCTAAACCTTAAAACACTACCCCAGCACTACCCCCTACACTACACAAACACCACCACACTACCCTAAACCCTAAAACACTACCCCCAGCACGACCCCCTACACTACCCAAACACCACTGCACTACCCTAAACCCTAAAGCACTACCCCTAGCACGACGCCCTGCAATGCCCAAACACCAGTGCACTATCCTAACCCCTAAATCTACCCCCAGCACATCCCCCTACACTACCGAAACACCACTGCACTACCCTAAAACCTAAAACACTACCACCAGCATGTCCCCCTACACTATCCAAACACCACTGCACTGCCCTAAACCCTAAAACACAACCCCCAGCATGACCACCTACACTACCCGAACACCACTGCACTACCCTAAACCCTAAAACACTATCCCAGCACGACCCCCCACAGTACCCGAACACCACTGCAATGCCCTAAACCCTAAAACACTACCCCCAGCATGACCCCCTACACTACACAAACACCAGTGCACTGTCCTCAACCCTAAAACACTACCCCCAGCACGACCCCCTATACTACCCAAACACCACTGCACTACCCTAAACCCTAAAGCACTACCCCCAGCACGACTCCCTGCACTTCCCAAACACCACTGGACTACCCTAACCCCTAAATCTACCCCCAGCACAACACCCTAGACAACCGAAACACCACTGCACTACCATAAACCCTAAAACACTACCCCCAGCCCTACCCCCTACACTACCCAAACACCACTGTGCTACCCTAAACCCTAAATCTACCCCTTTGCATGATTCTCTACACTACCCAAACACCACTGCACTACTCTAAACCCTAAAACACTACCTCCAGCATGACCCCCCTACACTAGCCAAACACCACTGCACTACCTTAAACCCTAAAACACTACCTCCTACACTACCCAAACACCACTAGACTACCCTAAACCCTAAATCTTCCCCCCAGCACGACCTCCTACACTGCCAAAACACCACTGCACTACCCTAAAATACGAACCCCAACACAACACAAACACCTCTGCACTACCCTAAACCCTAAAACAATACCCCAGCATGACCCCCTACACTACACAAACACCACTGCACAACCCTAAACCCTAAAACACTACCCCCAGCAAGACCCCCTACACTACACAAGCACCTCTGCACTACCATGAACCCTAAATCTACCCCCTGCATGACCACCTACACTGCCCAAACACAACTGTGCTATCCTAAACCCTAAAAAACTATCAACAGCACGACCCCCTACACTACCCAAACACCACTGTGCTACCCTAAACCCTAAAACACTAGCCCCAGCACGACCCCCTACACTACCCATACACCACTGCGCTACCCTAAACCCTAAATCTATCCCCATAATGACCCCCTAGACTTCCCGAACATCACTACGCTACTCGAAACCCTAAAAGACTACCCCTAGCACAACCTCCTACACCACCTGAACACCACTGCACTACCCTAAACCCTAAAACACTTCCCCCAGCACGACCCCCTACACTACCCAAACATCACTGCACTACCCTAAACCCTAAAACACTACCCCAGCACTACCCCTACACTACCCAAAACACCACTGCACTACCCTAAACCCTAAAACACTACCCCCAGCATGAACCTATGCACTACCCAAACACCACTGCACTACCCTAATCCCTAAATCTACCTCCAGCACAACCCCCTACACTACCGAAATACCACTGCACTACACTAAACCCTAAAACACTACCCCCAGCACGACCCCCTACTCTATCCAAACACCACTTCACTACCCTAAACCCTAAAACACTACCCCCAGCATGACCCCCTACACAACCCAAACACCACTGCACTACCCTAAACCCCAAAACACTATCCCCAGCACTACCCCCTACACTACCCAAACATCCCTGCACTACTCTAAACCCTAAATCTACCCCTAGCACAACACCCTACAGTACCCAAACAACACTGCACTACCCTAAACCCTAAAACACTACACCTAGCACGACCCCCCGACACTACCCAAACACCACTGCACTACCCTAAACCCTAAAACATTACCTCTTACACTACCCAAACACCACTGCGCTACCGGAAACCCTAAATCTACCCCCAGCACCCCCCTACACTGCACAAACACCACTGTTCTACCCTAAACCCTAAAACACTACCCCCAGCATGACCACCTACACTACCCGAACACCACTACGCTAACCTAAACCCTAAAACACTAAACCAGCACGACCCCCCACACTACCCGAATACCACTGCACTACCCTAAACCCTAAATCTTCCCCGAGCATGACCCCCTACACTACCCGAACACCTCTGAGCTCCCCTAAACCCTAAAACACTACCCCCAGCACGACCCCTTACACTACCCGAACACCACTGCACTTCCCTAAACCCTAAAACACTATCCCAGCACGACCCCTACACTACCCGAACACCACTGCGCTACACTAAACTCTAAAAAGCTACCCCAGCACGACCCCCTACACTACCCGAACACCACTGCGCTAGCCCGAAACCCTAAATCTACCCCCAGCACTACCCCTACACTACCCGAACACCACTGCACTGCCCTAAACCCTTAAACACTACCCCCTGCATGACCCCCTACACTATCCGAACACCACTGCAACGCCCTATACCCTAAAACACTACACCCAGCACGACCCCCTATACTACACAAATACCACTGCACTGCCCTAACCCCTAATACATGACACCCTACACTAGCCAAACACCACTGCACTACCTTAAACCCTAAAACACTACCTCCTACACTACCCAAACACCACTAGACTACCCTAAACCCTAAATCTTCCCCCCAGCACGACCTCCTACACTGCTAAAACACCACTGCACTACCCTAAAATACGAACCCCTACAAAACACAAACACCTCTGCACTACCCTAAACCCTAAAACACTACCCCAGCATGACCCCCTACACTACACAAACACCACTGCACAACCCTAAACCCTAAAACACTACCCCCATCAAGACCCCCTACACTACACAAGCACCTCTGCACTACCATGAACCCTAAATCTACCCCTGCATGACCACCTACACTGCCCAAACACAACTGTGCTATCCTAAACCCTAAAAAACTATCACCAGCACGACCCCCTACACTACCCAAACACCACTGCGCTACCCTAAACCCTAAAACACTAGCCCCAGCACGACCCCCTACACTACCCATACACCACTGCTTTACCCTAAACCCTAAATCTATCCCCATAATGACCCCCTAGACTTCCCGAACATCACTACTCTACCCGAAACCCTAAAAGACTACCCCTAGCACAACCTCCTACACTACCTGAACACCACTGCACTACCCTAATCCCTAAAACACTTCCCCCAGCACGACCCCCTACACTACCCAAACACCACTGCACTACCCTAAACCCTAAAACACTACCCCAGCACTACCCCCTAAACTACCCAAAACACCACTGCACTACCCTAAACCCTAAAACACTACCCCCAGCATGAACCCCTGCACTACCCAAACACCACTGCACTACCCTAATCCCTAAATCTACCTCCAGCACAACCCCCTACACTACCGAAATACCACTGCACTACACTAAACCCTAAAACACTACCCCCAGCACGACCCCCTACACTATCCAATCACCACTGCACTACCCTAAACCCTAAAACCCTACCCCCAGCATGACCCCCTACACAACCCAAACACCACTGCACTATCCTAAACCCTAAAGCACTATCCCCAGCATGACCCCCTACACTACCCAAACATCCCTACACTACTCTAAACCCTTAATCTACCCCTAGCACAACCCCCTTCCACTACCCACACAACACTGCACTACCCTAAACCCTAAAACACTACGCCTAGCACGACCCCCCGACACTACCCAAACACCACAGCACTACCCAAAACCCTAAAACATTACCTCTTACACTACCCAAACACCACTGCGCTACCCTAAACCCTAAATCTACCCCCAACACTCCCCTACACTGCACAAACACCACTGTTCTACCCTAAACCCTAAAACACTACCCCCAGCATGACCACCTACACTACCCGAACACCACTACGCTAACCTAAACCCTAAAACACTAAACCAGCACGACCCCCCACACTACCCGAACACCACTGCACTACCCTAAACCCTAAATCTTCCCCGAGCATGACCCCCTACACTACCCGAACACCTTTGAGCTCCCCTAAACCCTAAAACACTACCCCCAGCACGACCCCCTACACTACCTGAACACCACTGCACTTCCCTAAACCCTAAAACACTATCCCAGCACGACCCCCTACACTACCCGAACACCACTGCGCTACACTAAACTCTAAAAAGCTACCCCAGCACGACCCCCTACACTACCCGAACACCACTGCGCTAGCCCGAAACCCTAAATCTACCCCCAGCACTACCCCTACACTACCCGAACACCACTGCACTGCCCTAAACCCTTAAACACTAACCCCTGCATGACCCCCTACACTATCCGAACACCACTGCAACGCCCTATACCCTAAAACACTACACCCAGCAGAACCCCCTATACTACACAAATACCACTGCACTGCCCTAACCCCTAATACATGACACCCTACACTACACAAACACCACTGCACTACCCAAAACCCTTAAATACTATCCCCAGCACGACCCCCTACACTACAAAAACACAACTGCACTACCCAAAACCCTAATACACTACCCCCACACTGCACAAACAGCACTGTGCTACACTAAACCCTAAAACCCTACCCCCAGCACGAACCCCTACACCACACAAACACCACTGAGCTACCCTAAACCCTAAATCTACCAGCAGTACAACCCCCTACACTACACAAACATGACTGTGCTACCCTAAACCCTAAAACACTACTCCAGCAAGACCCCCTACACTACCCAAACACCATTGCGCTAACCTAAACCCTAAATCTACCCCCAGCATGACCCCCTACACTACCCAAACACCAGTGTACTACCCTAAACACTAAAACACCACCCCCAGCACGACCCCCTACACTACCCGAACACCACTGTGCTACCCTTAACCCTAAAACACTACTCCAGCACAACCCCCTAAACTACCCAAGCACCGCTGCACTACAATAACCTCTAAATCTACCCCAGCACAAACCCCTACACTACCGAAACACCACTGCAATTCCCTAAACCCTAAAACACTACCCCCACTACGACCCCCTACACTACCCACACACCACTGCACTACCCTAAACCCTAAAACACTTCCTCTTACACTACCCAAACACTACTGCGCTAACCTAAACAATAAAACACTGCCCCCAGAAGTACCCCCTACACTACCCGAACACCACTGCACTAACCTAAACCCTATAAAACTACCCCCAGCATGACCCCCTACACTACCCGAACACCACTGCACTACCCTAAACCCTAAAACACTACCCCCCAGCACGACCCCCTACATTACCCAACCACCATTGCACTACTCTAAACCCTAAAATACTACCCCCAGCACGACCCCTTACACTACCCAAACACTATTGCACTACCCTAAAACCTAAAACACTACCCCCAGCACGACCCCCTACACTACACAAACACCACTGCATTTTTCTAAACCCTAAATCTACCCCCAGCACGACCCCCTACACTACCCAAACACCACTGCACTACCCTAAACCCTGAAACACTACCCCCAGTGTAGGAGAGTAGGGTCTGCTATCCTATGGTCACCCCAAATTTTTGCTTTTTGCTTCACTGGTTTTTGACATATTGAGGCTGTGGGCCTGCCAATCAGACCCCCAGCCTGCTGTTCTCTCTACTAAATTAAAACTATGCACCCTAGGTGCATAACCAATTGGAAGTGGATCACCCTGTCAGCCCCTGTACCAGTGTACACTAGGTACCCAGGGCATTGGTGTACCCAAGGCCTGCCAGGGGCTGCAGCATGTATTATGCCACCCCAGGCTTGGCCTAACAATCTGACACAACTGGCTGATCACTCAGCTGGGGTAAGTTGGTGTAATCACCTCTTACTTAGGTGTAGTATACCTATACCTAACCCTAAATGGGACACCTGGTAACCTATAAGTCACTCCTATGGCAGGCCTTAACAATCCTGAAGGCAGAGTGCTTGGTTCCATGTGAGATGGTGCTCTGGCATGAGCTGAGCCTGTCTGCAGTGGTCGGAACAACTTCCTTCTACTGTTTCCAGATATCGTCATACCATATACTCTTAAGTGCATTATGAACCTCGCGGTTAAATGCTATCTTTGGTTTGGCTTTATCAAAACATGTCGAGTAAGGTGTCATACGAATTGGAATACTAACCCCTCGCCAATTCTGGCGACGGGGTTAGCATTCCACCCTTCTAGAGGGACACGACATGTACAGTACCTGAAACCCGGGTAAAATCAGACATAGCCTCAGCTCCACAAAATGGATGCTGCCACCACAGACACAAGTCTGCCCTCCTGCTGCTGGGAGTCCTTCCAGCTTGGGAGGTGTGGACAAAGGGTTTCCTGCCAGGGGAGGTGCGTGCACCACCCCAGACAGGATTTTGTGTATTGGTCAGGTAGGGCTTGAAAGAAACCAGACATGCCTGTGGCTCACAAGGAGCCTCGGTGCATATGCCAGTTCAAACCGGTCCTGGGGCACACCAGTCCCGGGCCTGGGGCGAGCTGGACAAAGGATTGGGGGTGTAACCACCCCCCTTCCTGGTCCCACCCATAGGGAGGGACCTAGCAGGTAGTCCGGCCCCTAGAATCCGAATAAAGGTAGGAGCTGTGTCCTAAGACTTCAGACATCCTGGAATCAACTTGAAACTAAGAAGAAGACGGGAACTTCGACATTCTGCTGCACAGAAGACTGAAGAAAATCTCCCCTGTGGTCAGGGAGTGACCACCTTGCTAACGCAAGCACCATCCAGCGAATCACCGTCTGCTTTGCCGCCGCCTCCCGCCGGAGCCCGAGCCCAGAGACTGACAAGACCTGGACCTCCAGACCTCTCACCGCCCGATCCACAGTCCCTGAAAGGAGGAGACCCGTGGAGGCACCGAGACACGTGGAGCCAGCCATCTTGGAACGACTACGACAAGCTGACAAGTGCAACAACCGAGGCTCCCTCCAAGTTGTGCTTTGGGTCCTGAGAAGCCCAACCCTCGAGCAGCATCTGCACCAAAGGTGAGCCCTCCAGCATCTCCACGATCTGCGTGGGGCCCTTCTGCATTTTGCCACTCGACGCGCCTAACCGGTTGCTGGCCCGCTGGCTAGTGGCCATCTTGGCGACGAAATCTACGACAAACACCGCTGGTCTGGTTGCTCCAGACTGGCCCTTGCTCCCCTCCAAAGGAGCAATCCCTCTGACCTTGCTGGTCAGAACCAACAGCTGATTTCCGAATCCTTCTACAATTGCTTTTGCCAAGGCTTGTTTGCTTCGATCAAGTCGCCGACACCGCCGACAGCGAGAGCCTGCGTGGGACAGCTCGTGAGCCGACTCCTGGACGTCGTCGACCTTCAGGGACCACGTGGCTGCGGAGACAAGCTACCCCTCATCACCTGTTTGCGCCCGACATCGCCTGGTACCCACCTGGTGCCACGCTGGTCACTGGCTAGTGACTGTGAACACTGTCCCCTCTGCTTACAGGTCTTCAACATCTCCGATCCACTCTTGGATCCACTGCATCTCTTCCCGACCGACCGCCTGCAGCACTTTTGTCTACAGGCCCCACGGAACAGATAGAAGAAACCCGACGCACTTCGAGGCCTATGCACCCGCTTCCTGTGGGTGAGGTAAAGCTGGCACACCTGTGCCCAAGTGTAGTATTACATCTCTAGTGCCTGTGTTCCAAATCTTAAGTTCCTAGGTCATCCGGAAGATTCCTTTTGCAGTAACTTTGTACTTTTTACGCACCCATTGAAACCTATGGGAGCACGCGTGTGACTATTTGCTCTGCACACGCCACCCGTGGACCTCCTGGTCACTAACTGACGTTAGCTCCTTGTAGGCCCAGCGATTCTAGAGGCCCTAGGCCTTTTCCCTTTTCTGTTCGTGGTACTTATACCACTATTTTAGTATATGGTTCGAGTGGCCACCAGGGCCTATCCATATAAAGTGCAACTTCTGTGTATTATGTGATAATCTTGTTTGACGATTTGTGCTCCTGTGCTCATAAAGAGACTAGGGGTTACTTTGAGAAATAAATACATATATATTTTGAATATATATCTGTGTGGTGTCCTTTCATTGGTATAAAAGGGGGTTACTATTGGTAAAACAGCTTGCTTAACACGCTTCACGAGTTTAGCCTCAAAGACTGCTTAGCCTACGCTACCACTAGGGCAGCTAGTCCAAAAAGGTTGACTTACAACCACACCATAAGGGTTGCTTGGCATGGTACAAGGTGGTCACTAGAACTAGTGAACAGCATATACCAGGCCAACTTCTCACATTGGTGAGCAGCGGTTGGATTTGAGCTTGCTGTGTTTTACCATTGTAATCTCTTGGTTACCAATTGAAAGATCACATAGGTACCTGTAGGTACATATAAAACAAGATTAGATATACATAAGTTCTACTGAACTTAGTTGTTGTAGAGCAAAGGGAGTAGCACACCCTGACTACAACTACTAGATAGGTTTAGTAGGTAAACCCAAGTGTAGGTAGATTGCAACACATCCACCCACACTTAAGAGCAATGGCCGGGGCAGAGGGGTCCACTGTACCCATCTCTGTTGAGAGTGACCCCCAGAGGGCACCATCCAGCTTTGCTACCCTTAATCAGAATGAGCTCAGGCATTTGGCAACTCTTAGAGGCCTTAAACAGCCCAAGAACCCAAACTCTGCTGAGCTCAGAGAGCTCTTACAGAATGATGAGAATCAGAGAGCACTCAAGAAAGCTTCCCAGTTAGCCCCCTTAGGGACAGGAACAGGAGGCCCCCCTTCTAAAGATGCCACTGAAGTACCCCTTCCCAATAGTCACCCCTTAGATGGGATGCCTACCACAGAGGATGAGAGTGAAAAGGATACTGACAGTAGTGAGGATGAAGGGAGAACTAGCCCAGTGCCAAGTGTTATACTTGGCCCAGCTAAACCAAGGCTATTGGGGACTGACAGTGGGTTCAACCCACTGGATCTCCCCAGTGGACTTAACACAGGGCTGGGAAGGCAAAGGAATCGCTCAGGTGACTCCAATGCTTCCCATGGCTCTAGAGGCTCTCAAGGTCACTCCAGGAGAAGGATGACCACCCCTCAGAGGAGGGAACATGAGGCCAAGATGCAAGAGGCCCAGCTGAGGATCAGGAAGCAGGAGCTAGAAGTAGCCCTGATGGAAGAGAAACTTAGCAAGGCTAGACAGCATAAAGAGAGTGGGTCTATACCCACTGGTGGCAGCATTGTCCCTAAGGACAAAGATAGGGTTTTCGACAATAGAAACCTGTCTAAGGTTGTGCCCCCCTACAAAAGTGGGGATGACATCCACAAGTGGATAACTGCTCTTGAGAGAGCCTGCAAAGTACAGCAGGTTCCTGAAGATCAGTGGGCAGCAATCCTCTGGCTCTCCTTTGAAGGAAGAGGCAGAGACAGACTCCTCACTGTTAGAGAAGAGGATGTCAGAAACTACAGAGTCCTGAAGAGTGTTCTAGTTGATGGGTTAGGCTTAACCACTGAGCAGTACAGGTTAATGTTCAGAGACACCCAAAAGACACAGACTCAGGACTGGTCTGAATACATTGAATGTGCCACTAAGGCTTTGGAGGGTTGGTTGCTGGGAAGTAAGGTATCTGATTTTACAGGATTGTATAATTTGATGATGAGAGAACAGATTTTAAATAACTGTCAAAACCAGCAACTGCATCAACACTTGGTTGACTCTGATCTGACCTCTCCCCAAGAATTGGGAAAGAAGGCAGACAAATGGGTCAGAACCAGGGTTAAGCAAAAGAACCAGAACCAGGGCCAAGGGGGTGATCAGAAGAAAACAGACCAAAAGGGTGGAGATCAGAAACCTAAAGACCAGAAGTCTTCAACAGGGCCCCAAACTACTACTAAGGAGGGTGGGTCCCAACAGTCCAAAAAGAAGAAAGAAGGTCAAAAGAAACCCTGGTGCAATCATTGTAAAAATACAACTCACTGGACTAGTGATTGCAAAAAGGGTGGAGCCCCCAACACTGTTGCCCCTAAGGCACCTGCTCCCAGTACTACTGTTAGCAGTGTTGGTCCCCAGACAAAGGGTGTAGTGGGAATCACTATGGGAACTGAAGGAGATTCTGACTTAGACAGAACCCTTACACAGGCAGTCTTGATCTGTGATGGCGACATTGATTTGTCCCTGACTGTGAGCCCCAGTAACCTGGGCAAGTACAGACAGACTCCTTTAATTAATGACAAAGTGGCTCAAGCCTACAGGGACACATGTGCCAGTGTCACTATGGTGACACCAGGCTTTGTGGACCCTGGACAGTACATACCAGGTGAGAACTACCTGGTGACCAATGCCAGCAATGCCACTACTTCACACAGTGTGGCAGTTGTTAACTTCTCATGGGGAGGGGTAACTGGCCTCAAAAGGGTTGTGGTTAGTGCAGACCTCCCAGTAGAATGTTTGTTGGGCAATGACCTAGAGAGTTCTCTATGGTCAGAAGTGGAGTACAGGACTCATGCAGAGATGTTAGGTATATCATCACATGTCCTTGCTGTGACCAGGTCACAGGCCAAAAAGTGCCTCACTGAACCACAGGTCTTGGATCCTGGAACAATGGACCAAGCACCTACCAAGAAGAAGAACAGGAGGGTCAAGGCTGTGCCTTCCCCCCTGCCTCAGAGTGATGATCAGCCTTCCCAGGAAGCTGATCTAGAGGACCCTGAAGGAACTGTCCCTGAAGAGCTTGAACCTGATCAGGTTGAGTTTCTGGGGACAGGGGGACCTTCAAGGGCTGACTTGAGGCAGGCTCAGTTATCCTGTCCCTCTCTTGAACCCCTCAGACAGCTGGCTGCTGCTGAGGCTGCTGGGAATGCTCAAGGTACCCATAAAGTGTATTGGGATGAAGGGCTCCTTTATTCAGAGGCTAGAGACCCCAAGCCTGGTGCAACCAGGAGGTTGGTTATACCTCTGCAATTTAGGGGCTTCCTCCTTACCTTGGCCCATGATATTCCTTTAGCAGGACACCTAGGCCAGAACAAGACCTGGGACAGACTTGTCCCTCACTTTCACTGGCCCCATATGAATGAAGATACAAAGGAGTTTTGTCGCTCCTGTGTTACCTGCCAAGCCAGTGGCAAATCAGGTGGCACAACAAAGGCCCCCCTGATACCACTACCTGTGGTGGGGGTTCCCTTTGAAAGAGTGGGAATAGACATAGTGGGTCCCATGGATCCTCCCACTGCATCTGGGCACAGATTTATACTGGTGGTAGTGGATCATGCCACCAGGTATCCAGAGGCAATTCCCCTTAGGACCACTACAGCTCCTGTTGTGGCCAGGGCCCTGCTGGGAGTATTCTCCAGAGTGGGGTTTCCTAAGGAGGTAGTATCTGACAGAGGTACCAACTTTATGTCAGGATACTTAACAGCTATGTGGAAGGAATGTGGTGTCAACTACAAGTTCACCACCCCTTATCACCCACAATGCAATGGGCTTGTTGAGAGATTCAACAAGACCCTAAAGGGTATGATCAAAGGATTACCTGAAAAGCTCAGGCGAAGATGGGATATCCTTCTACCCTGCCTTCTGTTTGCTTACAGAGAGGTCCCACAAAAAGGAGTTGGCTACAGCCCCTTTGAATTGTTGTTTGGGCACCCTGTGAGAGGCCCACTGTGTTTGGTGAAGGAAGGATGGGAGTTACCTCTCAAAAAGCCTAAGCTAGACATAGTGGACTATGTACTTGGTCTCCGCTCCAGGATGGCTGAGTATATGGAGAAGGCATCTAAAAACCTTGAGGCAAGCCAGGCCTTACAGAAAGCTTGGCATGACCAAAAGGCTGTCTTGGTTGAGTATCAGCCAGGACAGAAGGTATGGGTGTTGGAGCCAGTGGCCCCAGCAGCACTCCAAGACAAATGGTCTGGACCCCATACAATCCTGGAAAAGAAGGGAGAGGTCACCTACTTGGTGGACCTAGGAACTCCCAGGAGTCCCCACAGGGTACTCCATGTTAACAGGCTTAAAGCATATGTTGACAGGGCAGACATGGGCTTGCTCATGGCTACAGATGAGGGACAGGAGGAAGAGAGTGACCCTCTCCCAGACCTGTTGTCTCAGAACCCTGAAGATGGCTCAGTTGAAGGAGTGACCCTTGGAGGCAACCTCACTGCCCATCAGCAGACTGAATGTAGGCAGGTTCTACAATCATTTTCACATATGTTTTCCTTGATACCTAGTCAAACTGACTGGTGTACCCATGTTGTGGACACTGGTGACAGTCTGCCTGTAAAGAACAAACTTTACAGACAACCTGACCACGTCAGGGACTGTATAAAGGCTGAGGTACATAAAATGCTGGAATTAGGTGTCATTGAACCCTCAGAGAGCCCCTGGGCTAGCCCAGTGGTTCTGGTCCCCAAACCTCACACCAAAGATGGCAAGAGAGAGATGAGGTTCTGTGTGGACTACAGAGGACTCAATGCTGTCACCAGGACAGATGCACACCCTATTCCAAGGGCAGATGAGCTCATAGACAAACTAGCTTCTGCAAAGTTTTTGAGCACATTTGACTTGACAGCTGGCTATTGGCAAATCAGGTTAGCTGAGGAGTCTAAGGCCAAAACAGCATTCTCAACCCCAGGTGGGCATTATCAGTTTGTGGTGATGCCCTTTGGTCTGAAGAATGCACCTGCCACCTTCCAAAGGCTGGTGAACCAAGTCCTTACTGGGTTGGATGACTTTTGCGCAGCATATCTTGATGACATTGCTGTCTTTAGTTCCACCTGGGAGGATCACCTGATCCACCTGAAGAAGGCTCTTGAGGCTCTGCAAAGGGCAGGCCTCACTATCAAGGCTACTAAGTGCCAGATAGGGCAGAGTAAGGTTGTGTATTTGGGCCACCTTGTAGGTGGGGGCCAAGTTCAACCACTGGAGAGTAAGATACAGTCCATCAAGGATTGGTCCCCTCCAACCACCCAGACTCAAGTTCGAGCTTTCTTGGGCTTGACTGGGTATTACAGGAAGTTTGTTAAGAACTATGGGTCCATTGTGACTCCTCTTAATGATCTGACATCCAAGAAGATGCCCAAAAAGGTTCAGTGGACAGTAAGCTGTCAAAAGGCATTTGATGACCTGAAGGAGGCCATGTGCTCTGCACCTATCCTGAAAAGTCCTGACTACTCCAAAGAGTTTATTGTCCAAACAGATGCTTCTGAGTTGGGTGTGGGAGCTGTGCTGTCACAACTTAATGTAGATGGTCAAGACCAACCCATTGCTTTTATTAGCAGAAGGTTGACCCCCAGAGAGAAGAATTGGTCAGCTATTGAGAGGGAGGCCTTTGCTGTGGTGTGGGCCCTGAAGAAGCTGAGGCCATACTTGTTTGGCACTCACTTCAAGATTCAGACCGACCATAAGCCCCTCTTGTGGCTAAATCAGATGAAGGGTGAAAACCCCAAACTGCTTAGGTGGTCCATTTCCCTACAGGGGATGGACTTTACAGTGGAGCACCGGCCAGGTACTGACCATGGGAATGCAGATGGTCTCTCCAGGTACTTCCACTTAGGACATGAAGACGAGACTGGTCAAGGCTAGTTTAATGTCCCAGCGTTTGGGGGGGGGTTGTGTAGGAGAGTAGGGTCTGCTATCCTATGGTCACCCCAAATTTTTGCTTTTTGCTTCACTGGTTTTTGACATATTGAGGCTGTGGGCCTGCCAATCAGACCCCCAGCCTGCTGTTCTCTCTACTAAATTAAAACTATGCACCCTAGGTGCATAACCAATTGGAAGTGGATCACCCTGTCAGCCCCTGTACCAGTGTACACTAGGTACCCAGGGCATTGGTGTACCCAAGGCCTGCCAGGGGCTGCAGCATGTATTATGCCACCCCAGGCTTGGCCTAACAATCTGACACAACTGGCTGATCACTCAGCTGGGGTAAGTTGGTGTAATCACCTCTTACTTAGGTGTAGTATACCTATACCTAACCCTAAATGGGACACCTGGTAACCTATAAGTCACTCCTATGGCAGGCCTTAACAATCCTGAAGGCAGAGTGCTTGGTTCCATGTGAGATGGTGCTCTGGCATGAGCTGAGCCTGTCTGCAGTGGTCGGAACAACTTCCTTCTACTGTTTCCAGATATCGTCATACCATATACTCTTAAGTGCATTATGAACCTCGCGGTTAAATGCTATCTTTGGTTTGGCTTTATCAAAACATGTCGAGTAAGGTGTCATACGAATTGGAATACTAACCCCTCGCCAATTCTGGCGACGGGGTTAGCATTCCACCCTTCTAGAGGGACACGACATGTA
Source organism: Triturus cristatus (assembly GCF_964204655.1). NCBI lineage: Eukaryota > Metazoa > Chordata > Amphibia > Caudata > Salamandridae > Triturus > Triturus cristatus. The sequence goes on along the minus strand of NC_140579.1, from coordinate 1,196,710,551 downwards.
CAGTACCTGAAACCCGGGTAAAATCAGACATAGCCTCAGCTCCACAAAATGGATGCTGCCACCACAGACACAAGTCTGCCCTCCTGCTGCTGGGAGTCCTTCCAGCTTGGGAGGTGTGGACAAAGGGTTTCCTGCCAGGGGAGGTGCGTGCACCACCCCAGACAGGATTTTGTGTATTGGTCAGGTAGGGCTTGAAAGAAACCAGACATGCCTGTGGCTCACAAGGAGCCTCGGTGCATATGCCAGTTCAAACCGGTCCTGGGGCACACCAGTCCCGGGCCTGGGGCGAGCTGGACAAAGGATTGGGGGTGTAACCACCCCCCTTCCTGGTCCCACCCATAGGGAGGGACCTAGCAGGTAGTCCGGCCCCTAGAATCCGAATAAAGGTAGGAGCTGTGTCCTAAGACTTCAGACATCCTGGAATCAACTTGAAACTAAGAAGAAGACGGGAACTTCGACATTCTGCTGCACAGAAGACTGAAGAAAATCTCCCCTGTGGTCAGGGAGTGACCACCTTGCTAACGCAAGCACCATCCAGCGAATCACCGTCTGCTTTGCCGCCGCCTCCCGCCGGAGCCCGAGCCCAGAGACTGACAAGACCTGGACCTCCAGACCTCTCACCGCCCGATCCACAGTCCCTGAAAGGAGGAGACCCGTGGAGGCACCGAGACACGTGGAGCCAGCCATCTTGGAACGACTACGACAAGCTGACAAGTGCAACAACCGAGGCTCCCTCCAAGTTGTGCTTTGGGTCCTGAGAAGCCCAACCCTCGAGCAGCATCTGCACCAAAGGTGAGCCCTCCAGCATCTCCACGATCTGCGTGGGGCCCTTCTGCATTTTGCCACTCGACGCGCCTAACCGGTTGCTGGCCCGCTGGCTAGTGGCCATCTTGGCAACGAAATCTACGACAAACACCGCTGGTCTGGTTGCTCCAGACTGGCCCTTGCTCCCCTCCAAAGGAGCAATCCCTCTGACCTTGCTGGTCAGAACCAACAGCTGATTTCCGAATCCTTCTACAATTGCTTTTGCCAAGGCTTGTTTGCTTCGATCAAGTCGCCGACACCGCCGACAGCGAGAGCCTGCGTGGGACAGCTCGTGAGCCGACTCCTGGACGTCGTCGACCTTCAGGGACCACGTGGCTGCGGAGACAAGCTACCCCTCATCACCTGTTTGCGCCCGACATCGCCTGGTACCCACCTGGTGCCACGCTGGTCACTGGCTAGTGACTGTGAACACTGTCCCCTCTGCTTACAGGTCTTCAACATCTCCGATCCACTCTTGGATCCACTGCATCTCTTCCCGACCGACCGCCTGCAGCACTTTTGTCTACAGGCCCCACGGAACAGATAGAAGAAACCCGACGCACTTCGAGGCCTATGCACCCGCTTCCTGTGGGTGAGGTAAAGCTGGCACACCTGTGCCCAAGTGTAGTATTACATCTCTAGTGCCTGTGTTCCAAATCTTAAGTTCCTAGGTCATCCGGAAGATTCCTTTTGCAGTAACTTTGTACTTTTTACGCACCCATTGAAACCTATGGGAGCACGCGTGTGACTATTTGCTCTGCACACGCCACCCGTGGACCTCCTGGTCACTAACTGACGTTAGCTCCTTGTAGGCCCAGCGATTCTAGAGGCCCTAGGCCTTTTCCCTTTTCTGTTCGTGGTACTTATACCACTATTTTAGTATATGGTTCGAGTGGCCACCAGGGCCTATCCATATAAAGTGCAACTTCTGTGTATTATGTGATAATCTTGTTTGACGATTTGTGCTCCTGTGCTCATAAAGAGACTAGGGGTTACTTTGAGAAATAAATACATATATATTTTGAATATATATCTGTGTGGTGTCCTTTCATTGGTATAAAAGGGGGTTACTATTGGTAAAACAGCTTGCTTAACACGCTTCACGAGTTTAGCCTCAAAGACTGCTTAGCCTACGCTACCACTAGGGCAGCTAGTCCAAAAAGGTTGACTTACAACCACACCATAAGGGTTGCTTGGCATGGTACAAGGTGGTCACTAGAACTAGTGAACAGCATATACCAGGCCAACTTCTCACACCCAGCATGACCCACTACACTACACAAACACCACTGCACTACCCTAAACCCTAAAACACTAACCCCCAGCACGACCCCCTACACTACACAAACACAACTGCACTACCATGAACCCTAAATCTACCCCAGCATGATCACCTACAATACCCAAACACCACTGCGCTACCCTAAACCCTAAAACACTATCTCCAGCACGACCCCCTACACTACCCGAACACCACTGCGCTGCCTTAAACCCTAAAACATTCCCCCAGCACGACCTCCTACACTACTCAAACACCACTGCGCTACCCCAAACCCTAAATCTACCCCCAGCATGACCTCCTACACTACCTGAACACCACTGCGCTACCCTAAACCCTAAAACATTACCCCCAGCACGACCTCCAACACTGGGGTGGTGATGGACGGAGCATCCGAACCAATCAAATACTCACACCCAGTCAACAGATCTGGGTTTAATCCATCACCGTTCTTTAGCCCACTCTGCCACCCCAGTTCAGACATGGCCATATGCAAATTAGTCTGACCCTGTGCCTCATGGGAACAGTCCAGCCCGAACTGCCAAGCCATGCCTTCCCTGGATCGGAAACAAGCTTCCTAGGACCGGTTTCTGGCATTTCAGCCGTCTTCAGCCAGGCTTGCTTGAATCCAGTGGCAAAGTGAGCAAGGGACTCACGTCTGAACATACCCTGCCAACTTATGGTGAACAATGCGGTACAAAAGGGGGTGGTGATGGACGGAGCATCAGAACCAATCAAATACTCACACCCAGTCAACAGATCTGGGTTTAATCCATCACTGTTCTTTAGCCCACTCTGCCACCCCAGTTCAGACATGGCCATATGCAAATCAGTCTGACCCTGTGCCTCATAGGAACAGTCCAGCCCGAGCTGCCAAACCATGCCTTCCCTGGACCGGAAACAAGCTTCCTAGGACCGGTTTCTGGCATTTCAGCCGTCTTCAGCGAGGCTTGCTTGAATCCAGTGGCAAAGTGAGCAAGGGACTCACGTCTGAGCATACCCTGCCAACTTATGGCAAACAAAGCGGAACAAAAGGGGGTGGTGATGGACGGAGTGTCAGAACCAATCAAATACTCACACCCAGTCAACAGATCTGGGTTTAATCCATCACCGTTCTTTAGCCCACTCTGCCACCCCAGTTCAGACATGGCCATATGCAAATCAGTCTGACCATGTGCCTCATGGGAACAGTCCAGCCCGAACTGCCAAGCCATGCCTTCCCTGGACCGGAAACAAGCTTCCTAGGACCGGTCTCTGGCATTTCAGCCGTCTTCAGCCAGGCTTGCTTGAATCCAGTGGCAAAGTGAACAAGGGACTCACGTCTGAGCATACCCTGCCAACTTTTATGGCAAACAAAGCGGTACAAAAGGGGGTGGTGATGGACGGAGCATCAGAACCAATCAAATACTCACACCCAGTCAACAGATCTGGGTTTAATCCATCACCGTTCTTTAGCCCACTCTGCCACCCCAGTTCAGACATGGCCATATGCAAATCAGTCTGACCCTGTCCCTCATGGGAACAGTCCAGCACGAACTGACAAGCCATGATTTCCCTGGACCGGAAACAAGCTTCCTAGGACCGGTTTCTGGCATCTCAGCCGTCTTCAGCCACGCTTGCTTGAATCCAGTGGCAAAGTGAGCAAGGGACTCACATCTGAGCATACCCTGCCAACTTACGGCGAACAAAGCGGTACAAAAGGGGGTGGTGATGGACGGAGCATCAGAACCAATCAAATACTCACAGCCAGTCAACAGATCTGGGTTTAATCCATCACCGTTCTTTAGCCCACTCTGCCACCCCAGTTCAAACATGGCCATATGCAAATCAGTCTGACCCTGTGCCTCATGGGAACAGTCCAGCCCGAACTGCCAAGCCATGCCTTCCCTGGACCGGAAACAAGCTTCCTAGGACCGGTTTCTGGCATTTCAGCCGTCTTCAGCCAGGCTTGCTTGAATCCAGTGGCAAAGTGAGCAAGGGACTCACGTCTGAGCATACCCTGCCAACTTATGGCGAACAAAGCGGTACAAAAGGGGGTGGTGATGGACGGAGCATCAGAACCAGTCAAATACTCACACCCAGTCAACAGATCTGGGTTTGATCCATCACCGTTCTTTAGCCCACTCTGCCACCCCAGTTCAGACATGGCCATATGCAAATCAGTCTGACCCTGTGCCTCATGGGAACAGTGCAGCCCGAACTGCCAAGCCATGCCTTCCCTGGACCGGAAACAAGCTTCCTAGGTCCGGTTTCTGGCATTTCAGCCGTCTTCAGTGAGGCTTGCTTGAATCCAGGGGCAAAGTGAGCAAGGGACTCACGTCTGAGCATACCCTGCCAACTTATGGTGAACAATGCGGTACAAAAGGGGGTGGTGATGGACGGAGCATCAGAACCAATCAAATACTCACACCCAGTCAACAGATCTGGGTTTAATCCATCACCGTTCTTTAGCCCACTCTGCCACCCCAGTTCAGACATGGCCATATGCAAATCAGTCTGACCCTGTGCCTCATAGGAACAGTCCAGCCCGAGCTGCCAAACCATGCCTTCCCTGGACCGGAAACAAGCTTCCTAGGACCGGTTTCTGGCATTTCAGCCGTCTTCAGCGAGGCTTGCTTGAATCCAGTGGCAAAGTGAGCAAGGGACTCACGTCTGAGCATACCCTGCCAACTTATGGCAAACAAAGCGGAACAAAAGGGGGTGGTGATGGACGGAGTGTCAGAACCAATCAAATACTCACACCCAGTCAACAGATCTGGGTTTAATCCATCACCGTTCTTTAGCCCACTCTGCCACCCCAGTTCAGACATGGCCATATGCAAATCAGTCTGACCATGTGCCTCATGGGAACAGTCCAGCCCGAACTGCCAAGCCATGCCTTCCCTGGACCGGAAACAAGCTTCCTAGGACCGGTCTCTGGCATTTCAGCCGTCTTCAGCCAGGCTTGCTTGAATCCAGTGGCAAAGTGAACAAGGGACTCACGTCTGAGCATACCCTGACAACTTTTATGGCAAACAAAGCGGTACAAAAGGGGGTGGTGATGGACGGAGCATCAGAACCAATCAAATACTCACACCCAGTCAACAGATCTGGGTTTAATCCATCACCGTTCTTTAGCCCACTCTGCCACCCCAGTTCAGACATGGCCATATGCAAATCAGTCTGACCCTGTCCCTCATGGGAACAGTCCAGCACGAACTGACAAGCCATGATTTCCCTGGACCGGAAACAAGCTTCCTAGGACCGGTTTCTGGCATTTCAGCCGTCTTCAGCCACGCTTGCTTGAATCCAGTGGCAAAGTGAGCAAGGGACTCACATCTGAGCATACCCTGCCAACTTACGGCGAACAAAGCGGTACAAAAGGGGGTGGTGATGGACGGAGCATCAGAACCAATCAAATACTCACAGCCAGTCAACAGATCTGGGTTTAATCCATCACCGTTCTTTAGCCCACTCTGCCACCCCAGTTCAAACATGGCCATATGCAAATCAGTCTGACCCTGTGCCTCATGGGAACAGTCCAGCCCGAACTGCCAAGCCATGCCTTCCCTGGACCGGAAACAAGCTTCCTAGGACCGGTTTCTGGCATTTCAGCCGTCTTCAGCCAGGCTTGCTTGAATCCAGTGGCAAAGTGAGCAAGGGACTCACGTCTGAGCATACCCTGCCAACTTATGGCGAACAAAGCGGTACAAAAGGGGGTGGTGATGGACGGAGCATCAGAACCAGTCAAATACTCACACCCAGTCAACAGATCTGGGTTTGATCCATCACCTTTCTTTAGCCCACTCTGCCACCCCAGTTCAGACATGGCCATATGCAAATCAGTCTGACCCTGTGCCTCATGGGAACAGTGCAGCCCGAACTGCCAAGCCATGCCTTCCCTGGACCGGAAACAAGCTTCCTAGGTCCGGTTTCTGGCATTTCAGCCGTCTTCAGTGAGGCTTGCTTGAATCCAGGGGCAAAGTGAGCAAGGGACTCACGTCTGAGCATACCCTGCCAACTTATGGCGATCAAAGCAGTACAAAAGGGGGTGGTGATGGACGGAGCCCTGAAACACTACAACCAGCATGACCCCTTGCACTTCACAAACACCACTACACTACCCTAAATCCTAAAACACTACCCCAGCACAACCCCCTACACTACTCAAACACCACTGCACTACCCTAAACCCTAAAACACTTCCCCCAGCATGACCCTCTACACTACCCAAACACCACTGCACTACCCTAAACCCTAAAACACTTCCCCCAGTACAACCCCCTACACTACTAAAACACCACTGCACTACTATAAACCCTGAAACACTACCCCAGCACGACCCCCTACACTACACAAACACCACTGCACTACCCTAAACCCTAAATCTACCCCCAGCAAGACCCCCTACACTAACCAAAGACCACTGCACTACCATAAACCCTAAAACACTACCAGCAGCACGACCCCCTACACTACCCAAACACCACTGCACTACCCTAAACCCTAAAACACTACCCCAGCACAACCCCCTACACTACTCAAACACCACTGCACTACCCTAAACCCTAAAACACTTCCCCCAGCACGACCCCCTACGCTACACAAACACCACTGCACTACCCTAAACCCTGAAACACTACCACCAGCATGACCCCTCACACTTCACAAACACCACTACACTACCCTAAAACACTAACACCCAGCCCGACCCCCTACACTACACAAACACAACTGCACTACCATGAACCCTAAATCTACCCCCAGCATGATCACCTACACTACACAAACAACACTGCGCTACCCTAAACCCTAAAACACTAGCTCCAGCACGAACCCCTACACTACCCAAAAACCACTGCGCTACCCTAAACCCTAAATCTACCCTCAGCATGACCCCCTACACTACCCGAACACCACTGCGCTACCCTAAACCCTAAAACATTACCCCCAGCACGACCTCCTACACTACCCGAACACCACTGCGCTGCCCTAAACTCTACAACACTACCCCTAGCACAAACCCCTACACTACCAGAACACCACTGCGCTAGCCTAAACCCTAAATCTACCCCCAGCACTACCCCCTACACTACACAAACAGCACTGCACTGCCCTAAACCCTAAAACACTACTCCCAGCACGACCCCCTACACTACCCAAACACCACTGCACTACCATAAACCCTAAATCTACCCCCAGCACTACCACCACACTACACAAACACCACTGCACTACACTAAACCCTAAAACACTACCCCCAGCACGACCCCTACACTACACAAACACCACTGCTCTATCCTAAACCATAGAAAACTACAGCAGCACAAACTCTTACACTACACAATGACGACTGCACCAACCAAAACCCTAAATCTACCCTCTGCACGACCCACTACACTACCCAAACACCACTGCACTACTCTAACCCTTAAAACACTATCCCCAACACGACCCCCTACACTACCCAAACACCACTGCACTACACTAAACCCTAAAACACTTCCCCCAGTAGAACCCTCTACACTACCAATACACCACTGCACTACTATAAACCCTAAAACACCACCCAAGCACGACCCCCTACACTACACAAACACCACTGCACTACCCTAAACCCTAAATCTATCCCCAGCACGACCCCGTACACTACCCAAACACCACAGCGCTACTCTAAACCCTAAAAAACTACACCCAGCACAACCATCTACACTACCCAAACAGCACTGCGCTTCCATAAACCCTAAATCTACCCCCAGCACCCATCTACACTACACAAACACCACTGCGCTACCCTAAACCCTAAAACATTACCCCCAGCATGACCCCCTACGGAGGAATTCGATTTTTGATCACTATCGCATTGAGCCGCCATTTTGTGCTCTGCCGCCATTTTGTGTTGTCCTCACTCAGGTAGCACAACGAACAAAGTCTTTTCTGCTTTTCCTGCAATATTGTGTCAAAATAGCCTTGTGCCTCTGTTTACGAAGCTGGTGTTAGAGACTGGCCGAGTACACTAATCCCTGTCTGGTTCTTCTAATCCCTGTCTTAACTATCTGTTGGTTCACTCTATTCTCTCCTGACTTTATCTTATCTTCTGGCCTTCGCTGTCCTCCGCTCGTATTCTCTTGTTTCACAACTGTCCTCCAAAACACACGAACGAATCTCGCCACCTGCAAACCAGTTACAAACATGGTAATACCTTAACCTGTGGGAGGGATGGCAAACACCGTTGGAGGAGAGGCTTCTTCGAGTTACTCGATATCTTTGTTTTTCAACCTTTTCTATTGGACATGTTCTGTCTTTAACCTTACCTTATTGGTCCTCTATGTATGTTTTAGGTGTGTTCTTTGTTAATGTATATGTTATCTATGTACTATATAAGATTGTGCGCCACGGAGTGAAGTGGCAGTCTCCTGAGAACATACCGTGTGTACTTCTAGGACAACTGTACTAGCTGCAGCTAATAAAATCTGATCTTTTACGCCGACAGAGTGTCCCCGTGTCTCTGTTAGCTGAAGCAGGAGAACCCAGGACATTAAGGCGTACCCTGCGCCGCCAGGCCCAATTGGTTCTGGTTCTTCAACTGGCGCCCAACGTCGGGCGGCTTCAGAGGTAGTGGTTCTGCCTGAAGGTCGTGAGGAACCCCGCGAGAAAATTCTGGAGGAATCGCGAGCCACGTCAAGCGACCCCTGTATGTCGAAAGTGGTCCGAAGGTCTTTTGCAGCGCGGTTACTCCTTCCTGACGGCTACTGACGACTGCTGCCCTGACTGCCGCCCAGCCTTGGACCTCTTTCGATGATGTATGGTAAAGCGAGACGATAGACGGGGCCTCTGTTGGTGTAAGAAGACATCTTAGTTAAGTATTGGTGGGTCGCTCCCACATTTGGTTCTTTGGTTCTTTGGTCCTTAGGTTCTTTGGTTCTTTGGTTCTTTGGTTCTTTGGTTCTTTGGTTCTTTGGTTCTTTGGTTCTTTGATTCGGTTATTGCAATAACCGAAGCCGAGGGGTAAGTACATTTGTGCTGTGTTAATTGATTTAACCCCCTTGATGTTTGTGAACAGTCCAGTGAAATAACGATGCCTGGTCTGACTAAGTTTGAGAAACTTTGTTGTTTTGGTTGTAATAGGGATTCCCGGCTGGAGGACTCTTGTCCGATTCCTTCGGTTGGAACTCCCACTTATGTGTTCTATTCTAAACATGGTGTTGGCCCCATTGCCTTTAACGAGGCATGGATCCGATACACGAAGAATGATGGTGTTTTAAAATGGCCAGAAAATGGTTGCTTTGAGCCTGACATTCTAGATAATTTGGAAACTATTTTATTTAAAAGAAAAGCCCGGCCGGCAATGTTTGACTCTTTCCGCCTTTGGCGTAAGGAAGCCAAACAGAGAAAAATTAAACAAGAAAAACGAGATAAGAAAGCACAGGGTATGACCATTATACAGGCTGCTCAGCAATTCAAAGATGATGAAGTTGATAATGCGAAGGAAATTTCAGAGAGACAGCATCGTATGGCGATAGATAAATGCTATCTGATGTTGCCAGCTTCCCCCTCTGATAAAAGAAAGGATTTAGAGGAGGATTCCTTAATGTCTCACCTATTGAGATTGCCTCCACCCTATGTACAAGGTGCTAATGCACCCCCGTTGTTACAGCCTGTTCAGCCGCCAGTTGCGCCTCCGCCTGCTCCGGCTCTTCCACATTTGCCCCCTCAAGTATTGCCGCCTTTGCCAGCTTCGCCTTCGACTCCTTTACCTTCATCTTCTACGCCTTCCGCTCCACCAGTAATTACTGATTTCCCTTCCGTCAGTTCGCCTAATACCTTGTCCCCTATCCTTATGTCCAATTCTTCGTCAATGTGTAAACGACTCACAGAAACGGTCTCTGGTCTTTTATCACCTTTCTTTGAGGCATTAAATGTGTCTCCGGCTTTTTCTCGAAGACAGTCTCGTAGTCAGTTCCCAGCTTCCGAAGAACGAGAAAAGTTGGACTCTCTCGCTCGTAAATGGATTGAGAAGGGTCCTCGGTATAGTGTACCCGACATTATGCCTACCTTCTCACAGTGGAATGCGCCTACGCAGAGATATGTTTTCAATACTATGTATGATACTCTTATTAAAGGATGGGAGGATATGGACTTGGGTTCGGTTCCTCAGGGTCGTTAGATATTCAGGCTGATTTTGATAAGGGACTCATTGTGGGTTCTAAGGTTGAGGACGCTGTAAAGACACTTGTTTCCTATAGAACCTTATTTACCTCACAGACTTTTTTAGATTCCGATCCCTCAGTTAGGTTGACACTGAAAAATTATCCAATGAGAGAGGTTCCTCCGGTATGGAGAGAAGAGGTTCCAGGAGCAGGTGGTAATCCACCTATTCCTGCTCACTGCCAGCAAATACGGGTACATGTCCCCTGGAAAAGATCTGAAGTTTTAGCCCTTAAACAGTCTCTACCGGATCCTCGTAAAAACCCTGCAGGTTATTATAAAGAATTGTCACAAACTGTTGAAGCCTGCATCATGAATTTAGCAGATATTGATATGTTGATGGGGAATGTAGTTCCACAAGCATTATGGGCTAGGATTCATAAAGAGAATCATGCCCAAGAATTAGGTGGAGACTGGGATGCTATAATTGCCCAGATAGAGACCAAGTGGGTGATGCGAAGCCTGAGGCTTTGATTTCAGAACTCCCTGGTAGGATTATTACATTAATGAAAACGATGATGCCTGCCTTGAGAGTTAACTGGGATAAACTAGCCGCGTGTAAACAGAAGAAAGATGAGAGTGTCTCCGATTTCTTCACTCGTTTTGAGGAGACATTCATTAATCACAGTGGTCAGGACATGACTACGGAGGGTGGAGAGCGGTTATTTGTCGATAAGTTCGTATTTAATTTGCTTCCCGAGTTGTCGCATAAGTTGAAAGACTCCGAAAGTTCATGGGCTGTTTCTTCTTCAGCTCAGATATTGGCTACTGCTCAATATTATGAAAATAGAGATAAAGAAGAAAAAGATAAGCAAGAGAAAAAGACTAAAGAATTGAAAACTAAGGTTCTCTTGCAACAGGCTTATCCACCTCGTTATGCTCAGCCCCAGTTCCAACAGCCTCCACAGTTTCAGTTGATCAGCAAAACGCTCGGTCTACACAGTATTACAATGAGGATTGTTATATTGAAGACGGGAATGAACGTCTTCATGCTAACTAGGACAGCCATGGACAAAGTAAGGGAGTTGTGTCGATTCCAGTAGATCAGAATGGACCTAATGTTAATGTCACTACAATGGGTGTTTCAGAGCCATTTCTTTTAGATACTGGTGCGATGAGAAGTTCTATCATTCATTCAAAACTCCCTGGGGCACCTTTGTCTGGCTTAACGAATGTATCTGTAGGTTTTTCTGGCGCCCCAGTTCGTAATCCGGTTTCTTGCCCTTTGCCTATTTCAATTGGCCCTTATGATTTAGATGTTCCGCTTCTCTTAACGAATGGTTGCGGCGAGAATCTATTGGGCTTGGATCTATTGAAAAGATTACATGCAACGATATATTGTTCTCCTTCTGGTGTATATCTCACCTTAGGACAGAAACTGACTTCTCCAATGTACTTGTCTAAAGATCAATTTCCACCTGAATTGCTCTCTCTTCCTACAACGCTTTGGGCTACGGGTCCAAATGATGTTGGCTGTCTTGAAATTTCCACGTTATGTTGTCACTCTCAAGCCCAATCCTGAATTGCCACGTGTTCCTCAATATAGAATTTCCACTGAAGGTGAAAAAGCGCTTTTGGAAAACATTCATGATTTGATTCAGAAAGATGTGGCTGAGGAAACGAGAGGTAACATATGTAATAGCCCTATTCTTCCTGTTCTTAAACGCACTGATCCTTCTCAGCCTCCTGTTTATCGTTTTGTAATTGATCTTGGGGAGGTAAACAAAATTGTTGTACCACAGTTTCCCGTTGTCCCAGATATCACTGCGCTATTGACGATGATACCTTCTACAGCAGTTTGGTTTTCTGTTATCGATCTGAAAAATGCTTTCTTTAGTATTCCCATTGCCGAAGAAAGTAAGGATATTTTTGGCTTCTCTCTTGGAGGCCGAAGCTTCCGGTTCAAGCGCGCACCTCAATGCTATTGTGAAAGTCCCTCTATTTACGGCCAAGCTTTGAAATGTCATCTCGATACTTTCTCTTTGCCGTCTGGTGCTGCTCTCATTCAGTACATGGACGATTTGCTAATCGTTGCTGATTCAGAGGATATATGTAAGAATGTGACGGTTGCATTGTTGCGACACTTATCCGATCTTAATCATAAGGTTTCACCTTCTAAGCTACAATATGTTCGCCGAGAGATTACCTATTTGGGTCATCTCTTATCAAAGGAGGGAAGACGATTAACCCCAGAACGTATCCAAGCTATTGCGCAAATGTCTGTGCCATCCACACAAAGAGAGGTACGTGCCTTCCTGGGCATTACTTCCTATTGTAGGCAGTGGATCCCTAACTTCTCTCTGTTGGCCAAGCCTTTGTTGGCACTCACTTTGAAAGATACGCCTCAGCCCCTTCCATGGACTGACGAGTGTCAGAGGAGTTTTACTGACTTACGTGTTGCTCTGTGTTCTGCTCCTGTACTAGGTACTCCTGATTACAGTAAGCCTTTTACGCTTTACGTTCATGAAAGAGAAGGTTGTGCGTTGTCAGTTTTAACACAGCGATTTGCAGATAAACAGCGGCCATGTGCCTATTTTTCGGCTACAATAGATCCAGTAGCTAAAGCATTGCCTAGTTGTCTTAAAGCGACAGCATCAGCAGCAATTTCTATTCGACAGTCTGCTGGAGTGGTGCTAGATAATACTCTCATTGTTATGGTACCACATGCAGTGGATACTTTGCTAAACAGAACAAAAACACAGCATCTTACGAGTGCTCGTTTGACTGGATACGAGCTGACGCTTTTGGCTAGTCACGTGCACATCAAACGATGTAATACTTTAAATCCAGCTACTCTGTTGCCTCTTCCAGAAGAGAAAGGTGTTCAGGAGCAACATGATTGTTTCTTTCGTACTGAGGAAGAGACAAAAGGTAGAATTGACTTAACAGATACGCCATTTTTGAATCCGGATGGAACGCTATGGGTAGATGGTTCTTGTTTTAAACTTCCTAATGGAGAAGTAACTTCGGCCTATGCTGTTACTACCTTGCATACAGTCGTGGAAACAGCACGCATCAGACATAACTCAGCCCAGGCAGCTGAACTGATAGCCTTAACCAGAGCGTGTGTGTTATCCGAAGGAATAAGAGTGAACGTGTACACCGACAGTCTGTATGCTTTTGGTGTGGCGTTCAATTTTGGACGTTTGTGGAAAGAAAGGGGATTCCTTACTTCCCACGGCACTAAGATACAACATGGTCAGTTGGTAACTGATCTTCTTGAGTCACTTGCTTTGCCTACCCAAATAGCAATTGTGAAGTGTAGTGCGCACAAGAAGATTACTGACGATGTTGGTCGCGGGAATGCATTTGCAGATGAGGTAGCGAAAAAGACAGCTAGAGATGCTACAAGTCACATGTATGTTGCAGGCCCTGCAAATTGGGTCAGAGAAAGAGGAATATATGAGGATACAGTAGAAAGTGTGAAATCAATTCAAGAAGAGGCTACAGAGAAAGAATTGAGAAGGTGGAAAGAAAGTACAGGAATGTTAGATGAAATGGGATGTTGGGTGGAATTGTCCGAGCATCAACGTTGGCTGTTACCAGACGCTTATGTACTACCTGTAGTTACTATGGCGCATGGTCCAGCCCACCTAAGTGCGAAAGGAATATGCAAGCTTCTGGCTCCAGTATGGCAAAACGAAGGAATACCGAAGTGTGCAGACAATGTAGTGAAACATTGCATTGTTTGCTTAATGTACAATCCGGGAAAGGGAACCCCAACTCCAGCAGGTCATTTTGCTCCTCCGACCTATCCATTTGAGGTGTTGCAAATCAATTACATTCACATGGAACGATGCAACAATCTCAAATATGTTCTAGTGGTGGTATGTGCCTTTTCCCTAAGGATAGAGGCATACCCCCTGAAAGACAGTACTGCTTTATTTACAGCCAAAGTACTTCTAAAAGAGTTTTTCCCTAGATTCAGTTTGCTGCGCATTGTCTGGAGCGACAATGGGAGCGAATTTGTGGGCCAAGTCATGCAAAAGGTTTGTGCAGGTCTTGGTATAAGACAAAAATTCCATGCGGCAAACCATCCACAATCAGCGGGTCTAGTGGAGTGCTATAATGGCACCCTAAAACTCAAGCTTGCTAAAGTACAGGCTAGTACAGGCCTTAGTTGGCCCGATGCACTACCTTTGGCTCTTCTATCTACCAGAACGGCTGTGCATTCTCGTTTGGGACTTAGCCCTTATGAGGTAGTTTTTGGACGCCCAGCCAATATATGGAGAGTCCCTCGCCCTAAAAAGTATTCAGACTTACCGTACTCAATGTTGATTGATTACTTGCATGACCTCACAACTAAATTGCGTGTTCTTCATCAACAGGTTCAGAGCGTTCTGCCAGAGGCCTCCACAGACTCAGGTCATTCCATCCGACCAGGTGACTGGGTTTGTGTAAAGAGCTTTCAAAGGACGAAGAATTTGGAGCCTCGCTGGAGGGAGCCCCGTCGGGTCCTCCTAACAACCCGTACAGCAGTGAAGGTCGAAGGAAAGAAAAACTGGATTCACGGCGTGCACTGCAAGAAGGTTCCTTTGCCTTTGCCCTTTGATCAGTGGGTCCGTAAGGGTAGAAGTGACTCTGAAAGCGAAAAGGTTCCCCGATTTGTACCCTTTAGTGATGCACGTTTGACTGGAACATTGTCGGAAAAAGAAAACGACGACATTCTCCAAGAAGCTGTACCATCACATTTTCGTCTGAACACCACAAATCCACGAACATTGTTTCAGGATCAGACTGTACCTGACAAAACCCATCACGATTTAAGACCCAGACTGAAAAAGAAAATTTGAGAATCTCTCTTCTATGTAGTTTCTATCCCGGTTGCAGGGTCACGGTAGGAGTCTTGGTTGTGACCTGAATAGTGGCAATAGGCCTGCAGGACTTGCAGTGTCATAGGACGGCAGACAATCGTAATCAAGTGATTAAGGAAGATTGCCATGAGCATCCATTTAGAAGATGGAAACTACATTAGGCGAAAGAGAGAGAAAGAACAAAATGAAGAATAATCATTGTAAAATAATATACAGTCGTTGTAGTATAACCTTATGTTTTTTCATATTATTGTGTATTCTATTGGCATGTATAGGTTGGATTTTTTATGCTATGCAGCAAAAAGTTGTCCCTTCTTCTATTACTGTGCCTTCTTATTCTACTATCTCTCCGCATCTATTTCATACACTCCCTCAACATGAACTCGTAAGAAGAATCGAATATTACAATAATTAATTTATTCAATTATTACACCAACACCAATTAGTAATTAATACAACCGATTGTTGGGTGTGTGGATTAATGCCTCATACCACAGAAAAAGGGATGCCATATTTAGTCCTTCCATTCTCTTATGAAGGTTCTGCTTGGGCTTATTTTGTAATTTTCTCTAACGCCTATCAAAGCCGATTCAAACGACCTGTCAGTTCTTATATTGGTGGACCAGATTTCAGTCATAGTTCATTGATAAAGGGAATGGTAGCTATGGCTAAAATCATGGAAAATAGTAAAATTTCTATTGATGGGAGAAAAGCACATACTAATTGGAATGTCACTCATTACATCACAAGCCTTAGTGATAAGGTTAAACAAGGAAAATCTCCACCGATTTGGACTGTACCTCATCAAGGCAATTTCTGTTTGCAAATCAATGGCCAAACTACTGACCCCGAACAGAGAAAAAGCTTTTGTTCCCATACTTACATTCATTCCTCTCAGAATTCGCCGCCATTAGTGCCATCTCAGGGCACATATTTCATCTGTCATGATAGAGCCTATACGTGGTTGCCGACTGGTTTTTCTGGTACTTGCTATATAGCTTTTCTTCTTCTCCCTCCATACACTGCTTCTTCAAATTTTCATAAAAACATATATGGCAGAGGAATTATTGATTCCAAAGACACAGCGGGTCAAGAGGGAGGAGACTTCCTAAAAGGATTTCTTCCTTTTTGGGGTCCTATGGCAAACAGCAGGAATATGAGGCAACTGGTTCGTGTCGTAGAGACTACCATAGACATCACTGTAGGAGCTTTAAGTAATATTACAGCGGAACTACAGGCAGATCGTCTTATGACTTTACAGCACCGAGTTGCCCTAGATGTTATTCTTGCAGATCGTGGTGGAGTCTGCAAATTGATCAAATTGAGTTGCCGTATTTATTCATCAGGACGAAGGAGATTGGTCGTTATTGGGATGGTTTTGGGGACTACTGTCCAAATGGGGTTGGAAAGTGCTAACATTCCTTGGTATGGTTTTAGCCATCGTATTCTCTTGTTGTCTTTGTATGCACTGTGGTCCTGCCATCTGCGACCTTTGTGCTACTGTGTGCATCCCAAAACCCAAGGCACAAAGAACAGAGAATATTAGAATGATGTTACAGCAACAGCTCGATGACCTCATGGCCATCGACATCGACTCAGATTAACGTGAGTCTATGTATCTTGCCTGAGTTCTGGCAAAAGGAGGGTCTGAGGAAATTCGATTTTCGATCACGATCGCATTGAGCCGCCATTTTGTGCTCTGCCGCCATTTTGTGTTGCCCTCACTCAGGCAGCACAACGAACAAAGTCTTTTCTGCTTTTCCTGCAATATTGTGTCAAAATAGCCTTGTGCCTCTGTTTACGAAGCTGGTGTTAGAGACTGGCCAAGTATACTAATCCCTGTCTGGTTCTTCTAATCCCTGTCTTAACTATCTGTTGGTTCACACTATTCTCTCCTGACTTTATCTTATCTTCTGGCCTTCGCTGTCCTCCGCTCGTATTCTCTTGTTTCACAACTGTCATCCAAAACACACGAACGTATCTCGCCACCTGCAAACCAGTTACAAATATGTTAATACCTTAACCTCTGGGAGGGATGGCAAACACCGTTGGAAGAGGGCTTCTTCGAGTTACTCGATATCTTTGTTCTTAAACCTTTTCTATTGGACATGTTCTGTCTTTAACCTTACCTTATTGGTCCTCTATGTATGTTTTAGATGTGTTCTTTGTTAATGTATATGTTATCTATGTACTATATAAGATTGTGCGCCACGGAGTGAAGTTGCAGTCTCCTGAGAACATACCGTGTGTACTTCTAGGACAACTGTACTAGCTGCAGCTAATAAAATCTGATCTTTTACGCCGACAGAGTGTCCCCGTGTCTCTGTTAGCTGAAGCAGGAGAACCCAGGACATTAAGGCGTACCCTGCGCCGCCAGGCCCAATTGGTTCTGGTTCTTCAACTGGCGCCCACGTCGGGCCGCTTCAGAGGTAGTGGTTCTGCCTGAAGGTCGTGAGGAACCCCGCGAGAAAATTCTGGAGGAATCGCGAGCCACGTCAAGCGACCCCTGTATGTCGAAAGTGGTCCGAAGGTCTTTTGCAGCGAGGTTACTCCTTCCTGACGACTACTGACGACTGCTGCCCTGACTGCCGCCCTGCCTTGGCCCTCTTTCGATGATGTATGGTAAAGCGAGACGATAGACGGGGCCTCTGTTGGTGTAAGAAGACATCTTAGTTAAGTATTGGTGGGTCGCTCCCACATTTGGTTCTTTGGTTCTTTGGTCCTTAGGTTCTTTGGTTCTTTGGTTCTTTGGTTCTTTGGTTCTTTGATTCGGTTATTGCAATAACCAAAGCCGAGGGTTAAGTACATTTGTGCTGTGTTAATTGATTTAACCCCCTTGATGTTTGTGAACAGTCCAGTGAAATAACGATGCCTGGTCTGACTAAGTTTGAGAAACTTTGTTGTTTTGGTTGTAATAGGGATTCCCGGCTGGAGGACTCTTGTCCGATTCCTTCGGTTGGAACTCCCACTTATGTGCTCTATTCTAAACATGGTGTTGGCCCCATTGCCTTTAACGAGGCATGGATCCGATACACGAAGAATGATGGTGTTTTAAAATGGCCAGAAAATGGTTGCTTTGAGTCTGACATTCTAGATAATTTGGAAACTATTTTATTTAAAAGAAAAGCCCGGCCGGCAATGTTTGACTCTTTCCGCCTTTGGCGTAAGGAAGCCAAACAGAGAAAAATTAAACAAGAAAAACGAGATAAGAAAGCACAGGGTATGACCATTATACAGGCTGCTCAGCAATTCAAAGATGATGAAGCTGATAATGCGAAGGAAATTTCAGAGAGACAGCATCGTATGGCGATAGATAAATGCTATCCGATGTTGCCAGCTTCCCCCTCTGATAAAAGAAAGGATTTAGAGGAGGATTCCTTAATGTCTCACCTATTGAGATTGCCTCCACCCTATGTACAAGGTGCTAATGCACCCCCGTTGTTACAGCCTGTACAGCCGCCAGTTGTGCATCCGCCTGCTCCGGCTCTTCCACATTTGCCCCCTCAAGTATTGCCGCCTTTGCCAGCTTCGCCTTCGACTCCTTTACCTTCATCTTCTACGCCTTCCGCTCCACCAGTAATTACTAATTTCCCTTCCGTCAGTTCGCCTAATACCTTGTCCCCTATCCTTATGTCCAATTCTCCGTCAATGCGTAAACGACTCACAGAAACGGTCTCTGGTCTTTTATCACCTTTCTTTGAGGCATTAAATGGGTCTCTGGCTTTTTCTCGAAGACAGTCTCGTAGTCAGTTCCCAGCTTCCGAAGAACGAGAAAAGTTGGACTCTCTCGCTCGTAAATGAATTGAGAAGGGTCCTCGGTATAGTGTACCCGACATTATGCCTACCTTCTCACAGTGGAATGCGCCTACGCAGAGATATGTTTTCAATACTATGTGTGATACTCTTATTAAAGGATGGGAGGATATGGACTTGGGTTCGGTTCCTCAGGGTCTGTTAGATATTCAGGCTGATTTTGATAAGGGACTCATTGTGGGTTCTAAGGTTGAGGATGCTGTAAAGACACTTGTTTCCTATAGAACCTTATTTACCTCACAGACTTTTTTAGATTCCGATCCCTCAGTTAGGTTGACACTGAAAAATTATCCAATGAGACAGGTTCCTCCGGTATGGAGAGAAGAGGTTCCAGGAGCAGGTGGTAATCCACCTATTCCTGAAAACTTCCAGCAAATATGGGTACATGTCCCCTGGAAAAGATCTGAAGTTTTAGCCCTTAAACTGTCTCTACCGGATCCTCGTAAAAACCCTGCAGGTTATTATAAAGAATTGTCACAAACTGTTGAAGCCTGCATCATGAATTTAGCAGATATTGATATGTTGATGGGGAATGTAGTTCCACAAGCATTATGGGCTAGGATTCGTAAAGAGAATCATGCCCAAGAATTAGGTGGAGACTGGGATGCTATAATTGCCGCAGATAGAGACCAAGTGGGTAGTGCGAAGCCTGAGGCTTTGATTTCAGAACTCCCTGGTAGGATTATTACATTAATGAAAACGATGATGCCTGCCTTGAGAGTTAACTGGGATAAACTAGCCGCGTGTAAACAGAAGAAAGATGAGAGTGTCTCCGATTTCTTCACTCGTTTTGAGGAGACATTCATTGATCACAGTGGTCAGGACATGACTACGGAGGGTGGACAGCGGTTATTTGTAGATAAGTTCGTATTTAATTTGCTTCCCGAGCTGTCGCATAAGTTGAAAGACTCCGAAAGTTCATGGGCTGTTTCTTCTTCAGCTCAGATATTGGCTACTGCTCAATATTATGAAAATAGAGATAAAGAAGAAAAAGATAAGCAAGAGAAAAAGACTAAAGAATTGAAAACTAAGGTTCTCTTGCAACAGGCTTATCCACATCGTTATGCTCAGCCCCAGTTTCAACAGCCTCCACAGTTTCAGAGGGTGTATCAAAAGCCTGAGCCATATATTCCGCGACCTTTGCTAAGTCCTAATCAATGTGCCTATTGTAGAGCGGAAGGTCATTTCAAGAATAGTTGTCCGGTTTTATTGCAGCGAATTGGGACACTATCTGCTTCACGAGGTCGTGCTGGCCTCCAGTCAGCAAACAGTGGTAGAGGTCGAGGTATGTTGACTCAAGAACAGCGTTCCCTTCCTCCCTCTAGTTCCGTGAACTACTTTGATCAGCAAAACGCTCGGGTGCCGATTACGATCCGGTAAAAACCGGGTACGAACCGTCGGTTGGAGCGTTTTCTCCGTCCGACTCGTACCCGGTCGTAAAACTTTATAAACATGGAATTACGATTCGCACGGAAACACCATTTCCGTACGAATCGTAAAAAACACCGACCGACGAAAATATACATACGAATGTGATCCGGGAATGCTGCGACGTGACGTCGGGACGCTTTCAGGCAGCGTTTCACGACCCAGGAACCACGATTCGAACCGACAGCAGTCCGGACGGCAATATTTTCACGGCACCCAAAAAGTGCCGGAAAAGCGAAGTACGTCGCGAAACGACCAGAGTAGGTGGCCCGGTACGCGCCGTACCCCCCCCACCCCCGTACGTTCGAGTCGACCCCCCCCAGCCCCCGTATGTACGCGCCGACCCCCCCAGCCCCCGTATGTACGCGCCGACCCCCCCAGCCCCCGTACGTTCGAGTCGACCCCCCCAGCCCCCGTATGTACGCGCCGACCCCCCGTGTATGTACACCCGTGTACGTGTCGAACCCCGTGTATGTACACCCTTGTGTACATACACGGGTGGGGGTACGACTCGAACGTACACGGGTGTACATACACGGGGGGTTCGACACATACAAGGGTGTACATACACAGGGGGGTTCGACACGTACAAGGGTGTACATACACGGGTGGGGGTACGACTCGAACGTACATGGGTGTACATACACGGGGGGGTTCGACACGTACAAGGGTGTACATACACAGGGGGGTTCAACATGTACAAGGGTGTACATACACGGGTGGGGGTACGACTCAAACGTACACGGGTGTACATACACGGGGGGGTTCGACACGTACAAGGGTGTACATACACAGGGGGGTTCGACACGTACAAGGGTGTGCATACACGGGTGGGGGTACGACTCGAACGTACACGGGTATACATACACGGGGGGTTCGACACGTACAAGGGTGTACATACACTGGGGTATTCGACACATACAAGGGTGTACATACACATGTGGGGGTACGACTCGAACGTACATGGGTGTACATACACGGGGGGTTCGACACGTACACGGGTGTATATACACGGGGGGTTGGCGCGTACATACGGGGGCTGGGGGGGATCGACTCGAACGTACGGGGGCAGGGGGGGGTCGGCGCGTACATACGGGGGCTGGGGGGGTCGGCGCGTACATACGGGGCTGGGGGGGTACGACTCGAATGTACGGGGGCTGGGGGGGTCGGCGCGTATGCGGGCACATGTCTCCATGGTTGCTATGGGAGTTCGGTGCGGACGGTGTTTTTTCCATACGGTTGTAACATGGGACGCACGGGATGGATCGTAATTCCTCGGTCGGACTTCACTTTTCACATTTGTACGGTAAATCGTCCGTGGACGTGTCGGACACATTTTCCGACCCGAGGACGTGTGGGGAATACTTCCCAATGCGATTCGTATGGACTTTTTACCATGCAAATCGTAATTGTCAGTTTGTACGGCACTTGTGCGATTGGTACGGTAAAAAGACCGGATACGAGTCGTACGGGGAATTTTTTTACCGGATCGTGATCGGCACCTCGGTCTACACAGTATTACAATGAGGATTGTTATATTGAAGACGGGAATGAAAGTCTTCATGCTAACTAGGACAGCCATGGACAAAGTAAGGGAGTTGTGTCGATTCCAGTAGATCAGAATGGACCTTATGTTAATGTCACTACAAAGGGTGTTTCAGAGCCATTTCTTTAAGATACTGGTGCGATGAGAAGTTCTATCATTCATTCAAAGCTCCCTGGGGCACCTTTGTCTGGCTTAACGAATGTATCTGTAGGTTTTTCTGGCGCCCCAGTTCGTAATCAGGTTTCTTGCCCTTTGCCTATTTCAATTGGCCCTTATGATTTAGAAGTTCCGCTTCTCTTAACGAATGGTTGCGGCGAGAATCTATTGGGCTTGGATCTATTGAAAAGATTACATGCAACGATATATTGTTCTCCTTCTGGTGTATATCTCACCTTAGGACAGAAACTGACTTCTCCAATGTACTTGTCTAAAGATCAATTTCCACCTGAATTGCTCTCTCTTCCTACAACGCTTTGGGCTACGGGTCCAAATGATGTTGGTTGTCTTGAAATTCCACGTTATGTTGTCACTCTCAAGCCCAATGCTGAATTGCCATGTGTTCCTCAATATAGAATTTCCACTGAAGGTGAAAAAGCGCTTTTGGAAAACATTCATGATTTGATTCAGAAAGATGTGGTTGAGGAAACGAGAGGTAACATATGTAATAGCCCTATTCTTCCTGTTCTTAAACGCACTGATCCTTCTCAGCCTCCTGTTTATCATTTTGTAATTGATCTTCGGGAGGTAAACAAAATTGTTGTACCACAGTTTCCCATTGTCCTAGATATCACTGCGCTATTGACGATGATACCTTCTACAGCAGTTTGGTTTTCTGTTAATGATCTGAAAAATGCTTTCTTTAGTATTCCCATTGCCGAAGAAAGTAGGGATATTTTTGGCTTCTCTCTTGGAGGCCGAAGCTTCCGGTTCAAGCGCGCACCTCAAGGCTATTGTGAAAGTCCCTCTATTTACAGCCAAGCTTTGAAATGTCATCTCGATGCTTTCTCTTTGCCGTCTGGTGCTGCTCTCATTCAGTACATGGACGATTTGCTAATCGCTGCTGATTCAGAGGATATATGTAAGAATGTGACGGTTGCATTGTTGCGACACTTATCCGATCTTAATCATAAGGTTTCACTTTCTAAGCTACAATATGTTCGCCGAGAGATTACCTATTTGGGTCATCTCTTATCAAAGGAGGGAAGACGATTAACCCCAGAACGTATCCAAGCTATTGCGCAAATGTCTGTGCCATCCACACAAAGAGAGGTACGTGCCTTCCTGGGCATTACTTCCTATTGTAGGCAGTGGATCCCTAACTTCTCTCTGTTGGCCAAGCCTTTGTTGGCACTCACTTTGAAAGATATGCCTCAGCCCCTTCCATGGACTGACGAGTGTCAGAGGAGTTTTACTGACTTACGTGTTGCTCTGTGTTCTGCTCCTGTACTAGGTACTCCTGATTACAGTAAGCCTTTTACGCTCTACGTTCATGAAAGAGAAGGTTGTGCGTTGTCAGTTTTAACACTATAGAGAAAAGTGGTCCCAGCGTACAGTTCATTTAAAGCAAAACATTAAAGAGACACAATTAAACGAACAGCTCAGAAAAGTTCGAATGCCATTTAATCACACCGAATATGTTAAGATGTTTCAAATGGAGTCAGCAATTTTAAGCAACAATTTGTAAAAGTAGAACACGTGCCCAAAGAGAGGGATGGGGGGGTGAGTGAATTAGTGCGGAATTTGAAAGGAAGTGAACACAGTGGTAAATATACTAAATTACACTCAAATTGAACGGCATACTTAAATCTCTGCCGTATTTAATACACAGATTAAATCATAATCACAATATCCACAATTCTGAATAATGCCATATAAAGACTATCACAGTGCATCATGTACTGTTAACGATATTGGCCAAAGATGTTAAGTCGACGTTTCGACCCCTTGAGTGTTGTAGGTGTTGGATGCAACCTTACGAAGTGGGGTCTTCATCAGGACTGGGATAAACACAAAGGGAGCGTGGGCACCTGAAGAAACAAAATATGAATGAGTATAAAACTCATCAATCTCTTACTCAGGGGAAATAAAATGAATTAAAATATCAGCAAAAGTTACCATGTCTGTCGGAGGACAGGCCTCTAAGACGTCCGAAGGTCGTCAGAGAGAGAGGGATTCAAACTCCTCGGCGGTAACAAACAGTCATAGAGAGTGGTGGACACCTAAAATGAAATTAGGTGGATCAAAATACAGAACCAGGGTAGTTAGTTCAAAAAATGGTCGCTCCCATAGTAAGCGAAAATAATTTACCATAGACCGCAATTCTTTGGGGTTGTGTCTTGAACTTTAATGAACAGCAATGCCTGGAAATAAATCCAGGTGATTTGGATGGTCGAACTGCTGAGAACTAAACACCGCTAGTTCGCCATCAGTGAATAAATCTAAAAAGAGGAAAAGACAAATCGGTTGAATGGAGAGAGGGGGGGGGGGGGACCCTGCAAATGAAGAATCGAAAAAATGCTCTAAAGATGTTACTATTCTTGGAAGGTATGTGGTGAAACATATCTGTCTTGTGCGTGAATCCCGTAGGATCACGAAGAGAATAGAATTAGTAAATTCCGGGGCACTAGGTCGAGACAAAGTGTCGGGAGCCGACACAGCATGTCATATAATACATGCGGACAATTCGTACTAAAATAAGGAACCGTAAAAATGCAGGTCAGGGTGTCTCGGACAGTGTACAGAGCCCCGATGTCAGCATGGGAGTTGGAGATTGCTTACCCTGAGTCTCTGCTTCTGCTGCACAAGCGAATGGAAAGTGCGCGCCCGGAGCACATATTATTAAATAGGGAGACGCGAGGTCAACGCGTGTTCTCCGTTACCGTGCTGGCGCTAGATGCCGGTTAACAAACGTAATGAAAAAAAGACCATAGTTGGAAAAGTGCAGTCACGAAGTAAACAAAGTAATTGAGTTTTGTATAAACCTTGTAACGCATGAGTCTAGCAAATCACATAGATGGCATTGGTGGCCCAACCAGAAACATTGTAATTTGTATACATATCGTTAGTAAAACGATTTAACAAAAGGAATCATTTCTCATTAGTGCAGATTAGAGAACAATGAATTTACAAGATGATAACTCTGTGACCTAGGTGGAGAAGAAAAACAGATATAACATATCCAGGTTTAATGCAAAATGTGCGCTAGTTTGGGCGTCAACAAAATCAATGTGTATTGCAGTTCTTAAGCAAGACGAGCATGTAAACATTGAAGCGCATATTAATGTGTCTGTATGATATAAAATGACCGTCAAGATCAAGCACAAAACATAGATAACATTAATGGCCCAACTCAAAATGCAATATACGTTATCATTTGTAAACATGTAAATTGAGAAAGATATAGCAGATGAGCAATTCTCATTATATTAACTCCTTAACCTCGGGAGAGGAGAGAAACAAATATATCGTATACAGATATAGCTCCCACTGATTAAACGCGGAGGACTGCTAATTGGGCGTTACTACCATCAAGTTCATTGAGCCCATTAACCACAGTGTCCATCATAGACATCCATTTAGACTCTCTCACATTAAGGATGGCTGATAAATTGCCACCTCTGGGGCCCACCTTCACCTTCTCAAGAACCAGCCATTTGAGATCATCCGGTTTATGATTTTTTAAGATACAGTGTTCAACGAGGGGAGCTCCCGCCACGTTACACCGGATTCTGCTGTGGTGCTGCAGAATTCTGGCTTTCACCTTTTGTTGTGTCTGTCCAATATAGAGTAAGCCGCAGGGGCAACCGATACCATAAATTACATTGAAAGAGTTACAGTTAGTGAAAGAACTGAGAGTTATCGAGTGTCCTCTATACGTAAAGATCTTCGTTGTGTCAGTGGAATCGCAGGCCTTGCAGTGACCACACTTGAAATGTCCGATCACTGGTGGCAGGCTCCAAAGTTCTTGGATGGTCGGTGTTGTTACTGTTTCTAGAAAAGAGTGGACTACATAGTCCTTCACGTTTCTCGCTTTCTTGAAGGAGTGCATCGGCGGGTTCGGTTGATCGATGTCATCAGCCACTAATTTCCAATGCTTATTGATCACTTTCTTAATTTCATTACTTCGTGTCGAGAAAGTGGTGACACAAATCATTCTCTGCAATGCCGTATCTTGTTTGGCCTTAGGTGTTAGGAGGGTTTCCCGGGGGTTGAACCATGCCCTCTTGCGTGCCTTCTTAACCAGTCTCCTCGGATATCCCCTTAATAGTAGTCGATTGCTCAGATCCTCAGATTCGACAAGGTAATCTTCCTTTTTGGTACAGTTTCTGCGGATCCTCAAAAACTGTCCAAAAGGTAAATTATCCCTAAGACCACGTGGGTGGTGACTACTGTATCTAAGTAGGGAGTTGCGTTCAGCAGGTTTCCGATACAATGTTGTGTGCAATTTGTTGTCCTCACAATAGATTTTGATGTCCAGGTAGGCAAGTTCTTTGGCATCCGAGTGTATCGTGAACTGGATGTTGTCATTACGTAGATTGAGCCATTCATGAAAGACCGCCAATTCAGTGGCGTCTCCATTCCAAATCAGGAGTATATCGTCGATGTAACGTCTCCATAAATTGATCTTGCCAGAGAATGGATTGTTGTTGAAGATAAATAGGCGTTCAAAGTGGTCCATGAAGATTATTGCTAGATCAGGAGCAAAGGCTGCTCCCATGGCAACACCTTTAGTCTGAATTATGAACTCTGTTGGAACTCTCATAGGTGCTGGTCTGGTATTAAGGACTTCACTCATCACATCATTCTACTCTTGACGATTGCCATGCAAAAAAACTTCTTTATCTTTCAAGGAGATTTCTACATTCAGACTAAAGGTGTTGCCATGGGAGCAGCCTTTGCTCCTGATCTAGCAATAATCTTCATGGACCACTTTGAACGCCTATTTATCTTCAACAACAATCCATTCTCTGGCAAGATCAATTTATGGAGACGTTACATCGACGATATACTCCTGATTTGGAATGGAGACGCCACTGAATTGGCGGTCTTTCATGAATGGCTCAATCTACGTAATGACAACATCCAGTTCACGATACACTCGGATGCCAAAGAACTTGCCTTCCTGGACATCAAAATCTATTGTGAGGACAACAAATTGCACACAACATTGTATCGGAAACCTGCTGAACGCAACTCCCTACTTAGATACAGTAGTCACCACCCACGTGGTCTTAGGGATAATTTACCTTTTGGACAGTTTTTGAGGATCCGCAGAAACTGTACCAAAAAGGAAGATTACCTTGTCGAATCTGAGGATCTGAGCAATCGACTATTATTAAGGGGATATCCGAGGAGACTGGTTAAGAAGGCACGCAAGAGGGCATGGTTCAACCCCCGGGAAACCCTCCTAACACCTAAGGCCAAACAAGATACGGCATTGCAGAGAATGATTTGTGTCACCACTTTCTCGACACGAAGTAATGAAATTAAGAAAGTGATCAATAAGCATTGGAAATTAGTGGCTGATGACATCGATCAACCGAACCCGCCGATGCACTCCTTCAAGAAAGCGAGAAACGTGAAGGACTATGTAGTCCACTCTTTTCTAGAAACAGTAACAACACCGACCATCCAAGAACTTTGGAGCCTGCCACCAGTGATCGGACATTTCAAGTGTGGTCACTGCAAGGCCTGCGATTCCACTGACACAACGAAGATCTTTACGTATAGAGGACACTCGATAACTCTCAGTTCTTTCACTAACTGTAACTCTTTCAATGTAATTTATGGTATCGGTTGCCCCTGCGGCTTACTCTATATTGGACAGACACAACAAAAGGTGAAAGCCAGAATTCTGCAGCACCACAGCAGAATCCGGTGTAACGTGGCGGGAGCTCCCCTCGTTGAACACTGTATCTTAAAAAATCATAAACCGGATGATCTCAAATGGCTGGTTCTTGAGAAGGTGAAGGTGGGCCCCAGAGGTGGCAATTTATCAGCCATCCTTAATGTGAGAGAGTCTAAATGGATGTCTATGATGGACACTGTGGTTAATGGGCTCAATGAACTTGATGGTAGTAACGCCCAATTAGCAGTCCTCCGCGTTTAATCAGTGGGAGCTATATCTGTATACGATATATCTGTTTCTCTCCTCTCCCGAGGTTAAGGAGTTAATATAATGAGAATTGCTCATCTGCTATATCTTTCTCAATTTACATGTTTACAAATGATAACGTATATTGCATTTTGAGTTGGGCCATTAATGTTATCTATGTTTTGTGCTTGATCTTGACGGTCATTTTATATCATACAGACACATTAATATGCGCTTCAATGTTTACATGCTCGTCTTGCTTAAGAACTGCAATACTCATTGATTTTGTTGACGCCCATACTAGCGCACATTTTGCATTAAACCTGGATATGTTATATCTGTTTTTCTTCTCCACCTAGGTCACAGAGTTATCATCTTGTAAATTCATTGTTCTCTAATCTGCACTAATGAGAAATGATTCCTTTTGTTAAATCGTTTTACTAACGATATGTATACAAATTACAATGTTTCTGGTTGGGCCACCAATGCCATCTATGTGATTTGCTAGAGTCATGCGTTACAAGGTTTATACAAAACTCAATTACTTTGTTTACTTCGTGACTGCACTTTTCCAACTATAGTCTTTTTTTCATTACGTTTGTTAACCGGCATCTAGCGCCAGCACGGTAACGGAGAACACGCGTTGACCTCGCGTCTCCCTATTTAATAATATGTGCTCCGGGCGCGCACTTTCCATTCGCTTGTGCAGCAGAAGCAGAGACTCAGGGTAAGCAATCTCCAACTCCCATGCTGACATCGGGGCTCTGTACACTGTCCGAGACACCCTGACCTGCATTTTTACGGTTCCTTATTTTAGTACGAATTGTCCGCATGTATTATATGACATGCTGTGTCGGCTCCCGACACTTTGTCTCGACCTAGTGCCCCGGAATTTACTAATTCTATTATCTTCGTGATCCTACGGGATTCACGCACAAGACAGATATGTTTCACCACATACCTTCCAAGAATAGTAACATCTTTAGAGCATTTTTTCGATTCTTCATTTGCAGGGTCCCCCCCCCCCTCTCTCCATTCAACCGATTTGTCTTTTCCTCTTTTTAGATTTATTCACTGATGGCGAACTAGCGGTGTTTAGTTCTCAGCAGTTCGACCATCCAAATCACCTGGATTTATTTCCAGGCATTGCTGTTCATTAAAGTTCAAGACACAACCCCAAAGAATTGCGGTCTATGGTAAATTATTTTCGCTTACTATGGGAGCGACCATTTTTTGAACTAACTACCCTGGTTCTGTATTTTGATCCACCTAATTTCATTTTAGGTGTCCACCACTCTCTATGACTGTTTGTTACCGCCGAGGAGTTTGAATCCCTCTCTCTCTGACGACCTTCGGACGTCTTAGAGGCCTGTCCTCCGACAGACATGGTATCTTTTGCTGATATTTTAATTCATTTTATTTCCCCTGAGTAAGAGATTGATGAGTTTTATACTCATTCATATTTTGTTTCTTCAGGTGCCCACGCTCCCTTTGTGTTTATCCCAGTCCTGATGAAGACCCTACTTCGTAAGGTTGCATCCAACACCTACAACACTCAAGGGGTCGAAACGTCGACTTAACATCTTTGGCCAATATCGTTAACAGTACATGATGCACTGTGATCGTCTTTATATGGCATTATTCAGAATTGTGGATATTGTGATTATGATTTAATCTGTGTATTAAATACGGCAGAGATTTAAGTATGCCGTTCAATTTGAGTGTAATTTAGTATATTTACCACTGTGTTCACTTCCTTTCAAATTCCGCACTAATTCACTCACCCCCCCATCCCTCTCTTTGGGCACGTGTTCTACTTTTACAAATTGTTGCTTAAAATTGCTGACTCCATTTGAAACATCTTAACATATTCGGTGTGATTAAATGGCATTCGAACTTTTCTGAGCTGTTCGTTTAATTGTGTCTCTTTAATGTTTTGCTTTAAATGAACTGTACGCTGGGACCACTTTTCTCTATACTGTTCTCTACCCAGGTCCCAGTGACTTCATATGGGTTGACCCTTTATGTTTACTACTGTCAGTTTTAACACAGCAATTTGCAGATAAACAGCGGCCATGTGCCTATTTTTCGGCTACGTTAGATCCAGTAGCTAAAGCATTGCCTAGTTGTCTTAAAGCGACAGCAGCAGCAGCAATTTCTATTCGACAGTCTGCTGGAGTGGTGCTAGATAATACTCTCATTGTTATGGTACCACATGCAGTGGATACTTTGCTAAACAGAACAAAAACACAGCATCTTACGAGTGCTCGTTTGACTGGATACGAGCTGACGCTTTTGGCTAGTCACGTGCACATCAAACGATGTAATACTTTAAATCCAGCTACTCTGTTGCCTCTTCCAGAAGATTACAGAGATACATCCGTACACGTCACAACCAATATTGGAGAACTTAACCAAAATTCTAGTCTTCAACCTGTCGTCCCATCAAATGGACAATTCTACTGAAACTCTTCTTACAAAGGGCCTTTCATTTGTCCCTTCTATGAACCTCAACAGATTCGAACTTATGAAGGACCTACACGTGTTCTTCCGCAAAGTACGACTAAAAATGTTCTTTCAAAATATTATGGACTCTGCTCCCAATAATAATTTATCGGGACTGAAACCACCATCCAATTTCACACCTAACATTGAACAGGTGGGCAAAGAAGTGGAATGCTTTGAGAAGGCGGTTCTTAATAAAATCCAAAACGCCCTCAAATTTATACCATATGCTTCCGACAATATACCCAAAGAAGAAAAATTGGCACTGACCATCAAATCAAAGGTGTCAGCATGGGGGCATCATGTGCCCCAAGTGTGGCCTGCCTATACATGGGGCACTTTGAAAAAAAGAACATCTACAATGAAGTGGCCCCGTATTACGAGAACATCCGATACTGGGCACGCTTCATTGATGACATCTTTTTCGTTTGGCAAGGCGAAAAGGACAATCTCGATGAATTCCTATCATGGATCAATCTGGCAGACTCCAATCTGAGATTCACTGCCCAGATTAGTGTGAGAAGTTGGCCTGGTATATGATGCTCACTAGTTAAAGTGATCACCTTGTACCATGCCAAGCAACCCTTATGGTGTGGTTGTAAGTCAACCTTTTCGGACTAGCTGCCCTAGTGGTAGCGTAGGCTAAGCAGTCTTTGAGGCTAAACTCGTGAAGCGTGTTAAGCAAGCTGTTTTACCAAATGCAACCCCCTTTTATACCAATGAAAGGACACCACACAGATATATATTCAAAATATATGTGTATTTATTTATCAAAGTTACCCCTAGTCTCTTTATGAGCACAGGAGCACAAATCGTCAAACAAGATTATCACAGAATACACAGAAGTTGCACTTTATATGGGTAGGCCCTGGTGGCCACTCAAACCATATACTAAAATAGTGGTATAAGTACCACGAACAGAAAAGGGAAAAGGCCTAGGGCCTCTAGAATCGCTGGGCCTACAAGGAGCTAACGTCAGTTAGTGACCAGGAGGTCCACGGGTGGCGTGTGCAGAGCAAATAGTCACACGCGTGCTCCCATAGGTTTCAATGGGTGCGTAAAAAGTACAAAGTTACTGCAAAAGGAATCTTCCGGATGACCTAGGAACTTAAGATTTGGAACACAGGCACTAGAGATGTATTACTACACTTGGGCACAGGTGTGCCAGCTTTACCTCACCCACAGGAAGCGGGTGCATAGGCCTCGAAGTGCGTCGGGTTTCTTCTATCTGTTCCGTGGAGCTTGAAGACAAAGATGCTGCAGGCGGTCGGTCCGGGAGAGATGCAGTGGATCCAAGAGTGGATCGGAGATGTTGAAGACCTGTAAGCAGAGGGGACAGTGTTCACAGTCACTAGCCAGTGACCAGCGTGGCACCAGGTGGGTACCAGGCGATGTCGGGTGCAAACAGGTGATGAGGGGTAGCTTGTCTCCGCAGCCACGTGGTCCCTGAAGGTCGACGACGTCCAGGAGTCGGCTCACGAGCTGTCCCACGCAGGCTCTCGCTGTCGGCGGTGTCGGCGACTTGATCGAAGCAACCAAGCCTTGGCAAAAGCAATTGCAGGAGGATTCGGAAATCAGCTGTTGGTTCTGACCAGCAAGGTCAGAGGGATTGCTCCTTTGGAGGGGAGCAAGGGCCAGTCTGGAGCAACCAGACCAGCGGTGTTTGTCGTAGATTTCGTCGCCAAGATGGCCACTAGCCAGCGGGCCAGCAACCGGTTAGGCGCGTCGAGTGGCAAAATGCAGAAGGGCCCCACGCAGATCGTGGAGATGCTGGAGGGCTCACCTTTGGTGCAGATGCTGCTCGAGGGTTGGGCTTCTCAGGACCCAAAGCACAACTTGGAGGGAGCCTCGGTTGTTGCACTGGTCAGCTTGTCGTAGTCGTTCCAAGATGGCTGGCTCCACGTGTCTCGGTGCCTCCACGGGTCTCCTCTTTTCAGGGACTGTGGATCGGGCGGTGAGAGGTCTGGAGGTCCAGGTCTTGTCAGTCTCTGGGCTCGGGCTCCGGCGGGAGGCGGCGGCAAAGCAGACGTTGATTCGCTGGATGGTGCTTGCGTTAGCAAGGTGGTCACTCCCTGACCACAGGGGAGATTTTCTTCAGTCTTCTGTGCAGCAGAATGTCGAAGTTCCCGTCTTCTTCTTAGTTTCAAGTTGATTCCAGGATGTCTGAAGTCTTAGGACACAGCTCCTACCTTTAAGCGGATTCTAGGGGCCGGACTACCTGCTAGGTCCCTCCCTAAGGGTGGGACCAGGAAGGGGGGTGGTTACACCCCCAATCCTTTGTCCAGCTCGCCCCAGGCCCGGGACTGGTGTGCCCCAGGACCGGTTTGAACTGGCATATGCACCGAGGCTCCTTGTGAGCCACAGGCATGTCTGGTTTCTTTCAAGCCCTACCTGACCAATACACAAAATCCTGTCTGGGGTGGTGCACGCACCTCCCCTGGCAGGAAACCCTTTGTCCACACCTCCCAAGCTGGAAGGACTCCCAGCAGCAGGAGGGCAGACTTGTGTCTGTGGTGGCAGCATCCATTTTGTGGAGCTGAGGCTATGTCTGATTTTACCCGGGTTTCAGGTACTGTACATGTCGTGTCCCTCTAGAAGGGTGGAATGCTAACCCCGTCGCCAGAATTGGCGAGGGGTTAGTATTCCAATTCGTATGACACCTTACTCGACATGTTTTGATAAAGCCAAACCAAAGATAGCATTTAACCGCGAGGTTCATAATGCACTTAAGAGTATATGGTATGACGATATCTGGAAACAGTAGAAGGAAGTTGTTCCGACCACTGCAGACAGGCTCAGCTCATGCCAGAGCACCATCTCACATGGAACCAAGCACTCTGCCTTCAGGATTGTTAAGGCCTGCCATAGGAGTGACTCATAGGTTACCAGGTGTCCCATTTAAGGTTAGGTATAGGTATACTACACCTAAGTAAGAGGTGATTACACCAACTTACCCCAGCTGAGTGATCAGCCAGTTGTGTCAGATTGTTAGGCCAAGCCTGGGGTGGCATAATACATGCTGCAGCCCCTGGCAGGCCTTGGGTACACCAATGCCCTGGGTACCTAGTGTACACTGGTACAGGGGCTGACAGGGTGATCCAACCAATTGGGTATGTACCTAGGGTACATGGAGTCCATTTTACAGAGAGAGCAGATAGCCTGAGAGCCTGAATGGCAGGATCTCAGGCCAACTAAGTCGAAAAACCAGCTAGACACTAGGCAAAAATTTGGGGGTAACCATAGTCAGATATCCACCTTCCTACACAACCCCCCCCCAAACGAAGGGAGATAAGGCTGACCTTGACCAGGTAAGCCTATATTGCCCAAGTGGCCATATAAGGAGGAACCAGCACTGGCATGGTTACCCCCTGTCTCATGGTCCACTAAGCAATCCCTCACCCTAAGGGTATCAGAGGGTCTCCACCATAGGGAATCTCTACCTGTGGTGTGTCTTGGCAAAGTAAAAGGCTGGTGTTGAGATGGAGTACTGAAGTGAGTGTCCTCAAAGTGAGGCCTCAGCTTCCTCCAATCATCCTCCACCATGGATGCCTTTCTTCCTTTAACTGAGTTGCACTGTGCTCTCAGGGTCAGCCTCTGGCTACCTAAAGCTGGAGGCTGGGTCCCTTTTGTGGGCTTACTGGAGGGACAGGTCAGGTTTGGGGCCCTAAGGTCCCAGGTTTGCCTGTGCCCAACAGAATCCCTCTGGGGGAGGTCCCTAACTACCTGTAAAGGAGATCCCTCAGGAATGTTTTTACCCATCCCCTGACTAGGGCTACTAGCCAGGCAATCCTCATTCTTTTGATGGGGGGGTTCTTGTGGACAGGGGCCCTCTGGGGGTCCACTGGCCTCCCTGACCTCTGCAGCCCTGGGCTGACTGAGGCAGGGTAGAGAGAGGCAGGCTACCTGCACCAGACTGGGTCCCACCTTGGAAGGGGCCACTGACATCAGAGGCTCTGCCAGGCCAGGCCTGGCTACCTCTGGGGCAGTTCCTTCACAAGGGGTGAGGTCAGATCCCTGAGGAGGCTGACCTTTTCCTAATGTCTGGGGAGAGGGAGACTTTTCTTCCTCCCCACTACTCTCAGTTTGTGTGGAGTGATCCATTGTTTCAGGCTTCACTACACCTATGTCAGTCTGAGTATAGGCTGAGACCATTACAGCCTTGCCAACCTTTTCAGGGGGGCACTCAGTTTGTGTTTGAGCTGTGACTGTCACAGCTCTGCCAGTCTCTACAGGGAAGTCTGTCTGTGCCTGGGCTGTGGCTACCACTGCCCTTCCAACCTTTTCAGGGAGGAAATCTATTTGGACAGGGGTTGTGAATGGCACAACCCCCCTACCCTTTTGTGACAGGCCTACCATTTTAGAATGGGTGTCTTGTTCAACTCCAGCCCAAGCTGAGAGTTCTAAGTCATTTCCCAGTAAGCAGTCTACAGGCAAGGTTGGGGACACTGCCACCCTTTTAGGGCCAGTGACACCTCCCCAGCTGAGACATACCTCTGCCATGGGATGACTGTTCTGTTTGCCATCAATGTTGGTCACCTGGTAGGAGAAACCAGGCAAAAGCTGCTCAGAGGGAACTAGCCAATGGGCCACCATTGTGATGCTAGCTCCAGTGTCTCTGTAGGCCTCAGCTTTTGTACCATTGATGTAGGGCTCCTGTCTGTACCTACCCAAAGTGTTGGGACAGGCAGTGAAGTTGGCAAACCCCATGCCACCATCACAGACAAGAGTATCTGCTGCAGGGGAATTGGCTAAGCCAGGGTCCCCCTGTGTTCCCCAAGTAAACCCACCCAGATTTCTGGGGGCACTCCCACCACCTGGGGGATTACTGCTGACAGTAATAGGTGGTGTGACAGGAGTAATTGGAGGAACAGTTTTGTTTTTAGCCCTTGGGCAACCGCTGTCAGTTTTCCAATGCCCAGGAGTTTTACACTCATGGCAGTAGGGCTTTTTGGCTGTGGTAGAGGAGGGAGCTTGGGACCCACCACCCTGTGTGGAGTTTTGGGGCCCTGAGGAAGGTTTCTCTTTTTCTTTATCCCCACCCTTCTCTTGAGGCTTGGTGGTATCTTTCTTTTGGTCACCACCCTGGTTTTTAGGCCTGATCCTGGTCCTGACCCATTTATCTGCCCTCTTTCCCAATTCTTGGGGAGAGGTCAAATCTGAGTCTACCAGGTGTTGATGGAGAAGCTGGTTTTGACAATTACTTAAAATCTGCTCTCTCATCATCAAATTGTACAATCCTGTATAATCAGACACCTTACTTCCCAGCAACCAACCCTCCAAAGCCTTAGTGGCACATTCCACATATTCAGACCAGTCCTGAGTCTGTGTCTTCTGGGTGTCTCTGAACATTAACCTGTACTGTTCAGTGGTTAAGCCTAACCCATCAACTAGGACACTCTTCAGGACTCTGTAATTTCTGACATCCTCTTCTCTAACAGTGAGGAGTCTATCTCTGCCTCTCCCCTCAAAGGAGAGCCATAAGATTGCTGCCCACTGGTCTTCAGGAACCTGCTGCACTTTGCAGGCTCTCTCAAGAGCAGTCATCCATTTGTGGATGTCATCCCCACTTTTGTAGGGGGGCACAATCTTGGACAGGTTCCTATTGTCAAAGACCCTATCTTTGTCCCTAGGGACATTGCTGCCACCAGTGGGTATAGACCCACTCTCTCTATGCTGCCTAGCCTTGCTCAGTTTTTCTTCCATCAGGGCTACTTCTAGCTCCTGCTTCCTGATCCTCAGCTGGGCTTCTTGCATCTTGGCCTCATGTTCCCTCCTCTGAGGGGTGGTCATCCTTCTCCTGGAGTGACCTTGAGAGCCTCTAGAGCCATGGGAAGCATTGGAGTCACCTGAGCGATTCCTTTGCCTTCCAAGCCCTGTGTTAAGTCCACTGGGGAGATCCAGTGGGGTGAACCCACTGTCAGTCCCCAATAGCCTTAGTTTAGCTGGGCCAAGTATAACACTTGGCACTGGGCTAGTTCTCCCTTCATCCTCACTACTGTCAGTATCCTTTTCACTCTCATCCTCTGTGGTAGGCATCCCATCTAAGGGGTGACTATTGGAAAGGGGTACCTCAGTGGCATCTTCAGAAGGGGGGCCTCCTGTTCCTGTCCCTAAGGGGGCTAACTGGGAAGCTTTCCTGAGCTCTTTTTGATTTTCATCTTCTTGCAAGAGCTCTCTGAGCAAAGCAGAGGTAGGGTTCTTGGGCTGTTTAAGGCCTCTAAGAGTTGCCAGCTGCCTGAGCTCATTTTGATTAAGGGTAGCATAGATGGATGGTGCCCTCGGGGGGTCACTCTCAACAGAGATGGGTACAGTGGACCCCTCTGCCCCAGCCATTGCTCTTAAGTGTGGGTGGATGTGTTGCAATCTACCTACACTTGGGTTTACCTACTAAACCTATCTAGTAGTTGTAGTCAGGGTGTGCTACTCCCTTTGCTCTACAACAACTAAGTTCAGTAGAACTTATGTATATCTAATCTTGTTTTATATGTACCTACAGGTACCTATGTGATCTTTCAATTGGTAACCAAGAGATTACAATGGTAAAACACAGCAAGCTCAAATCCAACCGCTGCTCACCAATGTGAGAAGTTGGCCTGGTATATGATGCTCACTAGTTAAAGTGATCACCTTGTACCATGCCAAGCAACCCTTATGGTGTGGTTGTAAGTCAACCTTTTCGGACTAGCTGCCCTAGTGGTAGCGTAGGCTAAGCAGTCTTTGAGGCTAAACTCGTGAAGCGTGTTAAGCAAGCTGTTTTACCAAATGCAACCCCCTTTTATACCAATGAAAGGACACCACACAGATATATATTCAAAATATATGTGTATTTATTTATCAAAGTTACCCCTAGTCTCTTTATGAGCACAGGAGCACAAATCGTCAAACAAGATTATCACAGAATACACAGAAGTTGCACTTTATATGGGTAGGCCCTGGTGGCCACTCAAACCATATACTAAAATAGTGGTATAAGTACCACGAACAGAAAAGGGAAAAGGCCTAGGGCCTCTAGAATCGCTGGGCCTACAAGGAGCTAACGTCAGTTAGTGACCAGGAGGTCCACGGGTGGCGTGTGCAGAGCAAATAGTCACACGCGTGCTCCCATAGGTTTCAATGGGTGC
The DNA here is from genome assembly GCF_964204655.1 of Triturus cristatus. NCBI lineage: Eukaryota > Metazoa > Chordata > Amphibia > Caudata > Salamandridae > Triturus > Triturus cristatus. The sequence continues at coordinate 1,196,672,960 of NC_140579.1, read as the reverse complement.
GTAAAAAGTACAAAGTTACTGCAAAAGGAATCTTCCGGATGACCTAGGAACTTAAGATTTGGAACACAGGCACTAGAGATGTATTACTACACTTGGGCACAGGTGTGCCAGCTTTACCTCACCCACAGGAAGCGGGTGCATAGGCCTCGAAGTGCGTCGGGTTTCTTCTATCTGTTCCGTGGAGCTTGAAGACAAAGATGCTGCAGGCGGTCGGTCCGGGAGAGATGCAGTGGATCCAAGAGTGGATCGGAGATGTTGAAGACCTGTAAGCAGAGGGGACAGTGTTCACAGTCACTAGCCAGTGACCAGCGTGGCACCAGGTGGGTACCAGGCGATGTCGGGTGCAAACAGGTGATGAGGGGTAGCTTGTCTCCGCAGCCACGTGGTCCCTGAAGGTCGACGACGTCCAGGAGTCGGCTCACGAGCTGTCCCACGCAGGCTCTCGCTGTCGGCGGTGTCGGCGACTTGATCGAAGCAACCAAGCCTTGGCAAAAGCAATTGCAGGAGGATTCGGAAATCAGCTGTTGGTTCTGACCAGCAAGGTCAGAGGGATTGCTCCTTTGGAGGGGAGCAAGGGCCAGTCTGGAGCAACCAGACCAGCGGTGTTTGTCGTAGATTTCGTCGCCAAGATGGCCACTAGCCAGTGGGCCAGCAACCGGTTAGGCGCGTCGAGTGGCAAAATGCAGAAGGGCCCCACGCAGATCGTGGAGATGCTGGAGGGCTCACCTTTGGTGCAGATGCTGCTCGAGGGTTGGGCTTCTCAGGACCCAAAGCACAACTTGGAGGGAGCCTCGGTTGTTGCACTGGTCAGCTTGTCGTAGTCGTTCCAAGATGGCTGGCTCCACGTGTCTCGGTGCCTCCACGGGTCTCCTCTTTTCAGGGACTGTGGATCGGGCGGTGAGAGGTCTGGAGGTCCAGGTCTTGTCAGTCTCTGGGCTCGGGCTCCGGCGGGAGGCGGCGGCAAAGCAGACGTTGATTCGCTGGATGGTGCTTGCGTTAGCAAGGTGGTCACTCCCTGACCACAGGGGAGATTTTCTTCAGTCTTCTGTGCAGCAGAATGTCGAAGTTCCCGTCTTCTTCTTAGTTTCAAGTTGATTCCAGGATGTCTGAAGTCTTAGGACACAGCTCCTACCTTTAAGCGGATTCTAGGGGCCGGACTACCTGCTAGGTCCCTCCCTAAGGGTGGGACCAGGAAGGGGGGTGGTTACACCCCCAATCCTTTGTCCAGCTCGCCCCAGGCCCGGGACTGGTGTGCCCCAGGACCGGTTTGAACTGGCATATGCACCGAGGCTCCTTGTGAGCCACAGGCATGTCTGGTTTCTTTCAAGCCCTACCTGACCAATACACAAAATCCTGTCTGGGGTGGTGCACGCACCTCCCCTGGCAGGAAACCCTTTGTCCACACCTCCCAAGCTGGAAGGACTCCCAGCAGCAGGAGGGCAGACTTGTGTCTGTGGTGGCAGCATCCATTTTGTGGAGCTGAGGCTATGTCTGATTTTACCCGGGTTTCAGGTACTGTACATGTCGTGTCCCTCTAGAAGGGTGGAATGCTAACCCCGTCGCCAGAATTGGCGAGGGGTTAGTATTCCAATTCGTATGACACCTTACTCGACATGTTTTGATAAAGCCAAACCAAAGATAGCATTTAACCGCGAGGTTCATAATGCACTTAAGAGTATATGGTATGACGATATCTGGAAACAGTAGAAGGAAGTTGTTCCGACCACTGCAGACAGGCTCAGCTCATGCCAGAGCACCATCTCACATGGAACCAAGCACTCTGCCTTCAGGATTGTTAAGGCCTGCCATAGGAGTGACTCATAGGTTACCAGGTGTCCCATTTAAGGTTAGGTATAGGTATACTACACCTAAGTAAGAGGTGATTACACCAACTTACCCCAGCTGAGTGATCAGCCAGTTGTGTCAGATTGTTAGGCCAAGCCTGGGGTGGCATAATACATGCTGCAGCCCCTGGCAGGCCTTGGGTACACCAATGCCCTGGGTACCTAGTGTACACTGGTACAGGGGCTGACAGGGTGATCCAACCAATTGGGTATGTACCTAGGGTACATGGAGTCCATTTTACAGAGAGAGCAGATAGCCTGAGAGCCTGAATGGCAGGATCTCAGGCCAACTAAGTCGAAAAACCAGCTAGACACTAGGCAAAAATTTGGGGGTAACCATAGTCAGATATCCACCTTCCTACAATTAGTAACACAAGTTTGGAATTCTTGGATGTGGTAGTAAAACACGAAAATGCCCAATTGAAAGTTACACTGTTTACCAAACCTACATCGAGAAACACTCTCCTTCATTTTGACAGTTTCCACCCGTCCAGCCAGAAAAATAGCATCCCATTTGGTCAATTTCTACGCCTGCGTAGAAATTGCACCTCAATTCAGGATTACCTTTACCACTCAGAAGCCATGAAACTAAAATTCATTCAAAGGGGGTATCCTAAAAAAGTGGGACGCGATGCCTTTAAAAGAGCTCGCTACTACAATCGGGACACTCTGTTTATCCCCAAAGAGAAAAAACAAACCGAACAACTGATACACTTTAACAAAGTCCTGGGTATTGTTGGTATTGTCTGGGGAAACTGCTGAATAGCTTAACATTTGTTTTAATATCGCTGTACTGTATTGTTTTAATTATTGCACTCGGAGCTGTGTTCAATGCTCCTCGGACCATTTTGGTAGGGCAGGTCACACGCTTCAGTTCTTCCCTGACACACCCCCCTCACGTGACTCACAGACGGCATTATTAGAAGCCGAGAAGCGAGCGCGCTGCGGACTTCACTTTAACAAAGTCCTGGGTATTGTTGGTATTGTCTGGGGAAACTGCTGAATAGCTTAACATTTGTTTTAATATCGCTGTACTGTATTGTTTTAATTATTGCACTCGGAGCTGTGTTCAATGCTCCTCGGACCATTTTGGTAGGGCAGGTCACACGCTTCAGTTCTTCCCTGACACACCCCCCTCACGTGACTCGCAGACGGCATTATTAGAAGCCGAGAAGCGAGCGCGCTGCGGACTTCACTTTAACAAAGTCCTGGGTATTGTTGGTATTGTCTGGGGAAACTGCTGAATAGCTTAACATTTGTTTTAATATCGCTGTACTGTATTGTTTTAATTATTGCACTCGGAGCTGTGTTCAATGCTCCTCGGACCATTTTGGTAGGGCAGGTCACACGCTTCAGTTCTTCCCTGACACACCCCCCTCACATGACTCGCAGACGGCATTATTAGAAGCCGATGAAGTGAGCGCGCAGCGGACGCATGCAGCGGGCGCGCCGCGGACGCGTGCAGCGGGCGCGCCGCGGGCGCGCCGAAGGCTCGCCAAAGGCGAGCCCGTCTGCGCCCGTCCGCGCCAGGTCCGGGCCCAGGGCTACTCCTCCTGGTCGTGTAGAACCGGCCCTCCACAGCACCAGGTTATATTACTCTCATTCCCAGCTGATGGATCTCAATTTAGGCACTCCTAGTGATCGGTGCTTATGTCTGCCCCTTGCTACCTGTTTACAATCCATACCGGCCTCATGTCCAGGGTGCAAATTTGCTTTCCCCCTTCCCTCCCCTGTAAAGCACACTACTGGCTTGGGTCCAATTCGCATTCGCCATATTCGTGCAGCACTCATTAATGCCCGCTCTCTCCCGAGTCATTGCTGGGAAATAAGGGAATTCATTACCACTCAGGAGCTTGATATTTTGTTTATCACGGAATCCTGGGGAGATGCCTCCTCGGGTCCGGATTTTTGTTCAGCCACCCCAGAGGGCTTCTGTGTGGTGAGACAAGACAGAACTACGGGGAGAGGAGGTGGCTTAGCCATAATTTACAAAGCCAACTTAAGAGTTAAAATTGATCCTCTAACCCGACCATACTGTGAAGCGTTTCTTTTTGCTATCTCACTCAACCATAATCAGGCCTTTAAGGGGATTTTGTTATATCGCCCCCCTGGCCCTCATGCGCGCTTCCTTCTGGCCCTGGAAGAATTTGTAGAATTCTCATTAAGCCATTCGCACTTCACCATCCTAGGTGACTTTTATTTCCACTTGGAGGACCTTGAGAATAAAGACACCTCCCAACTAACAGCCAACTTACAAGTGGCCGGTCTATCTCAATTAGTAGACGTCCCTACACATCAAGCCGGACATACGCTGGACGGGCTGTTTACCAACAACCCCAAGCTCTCCTTATCCTTAGTAAGTCCTGTGGTATGGTCGGACCATTTCGCTGTAATCTTCACCATCCAGGCAAACAACTCCAATCTCTCCAAACCTATGCCCCGTATTTCCATCAGCTCTAGAGCCTGGAAAAACTTCGACCACTCACTTCTTTCCCAGACTCTAGTAGACTCCCGGTACGAGGCTTCCCTTAATCCCAGAGTAACGTCCAGCAGATACCAGGAATGGATTTCTGATGCAGTGAACCATGTGTTCCCAACTAAATCTTTTATTTCAAATAGGGTATTACTGTCTGCTCCCTGGTTCACAGACGATCTCCGCTTACAGCGTCAACACTGTAGGAACCTGGAAAGGCGGTGGCGAAAGCACTATAATCCTGTCGATAGACAGACTTATAAAGATGCCTTGGCACTATACAAAAAACACATTGTGAAATGTAAAAGTACCTTTTTTCTGGCCCAAATTGAATCAGCTCAAAATTCCGTCAAAAAGGTGTTTCAGGTAGTTGACATCCTGTCCAATCCCCCTACAGGCCCTCCGACTGAACCCTCTCAAGTTCTGTGCAATGCGTTGGCTAGCTTCTTTTTTACTAAGGTCTCCAGGATCTACTCATCGTTTTCCCTCCCTACACGCTCATCTACCCCTGATTCTCTTTCTCCTAGGCCCGAGTTTACCAACTTCTGTCCGGTCTCAAATGAACTTATTAGTAAGTTGGTTACCTCCATCAAGTCCGGATCTCCGTTTGACCCTTGTCCCCCCGTGATATTGAATACTCTTACTGAGGTCATTGCACCTCCCCTCACGGATCTTTGTAACTCCATTTTCCATTCAGGCATTTACCCGGAAGTCTGGAAAAAGGCAGTAATTAAACCATTACTGAAAAAACCATCTCTAGATCCCACTGACTCAGCTAGCTACAGGCCTATTGCTTGCCTACCTTTTCCGGCCAAAATATTTGAGTCAATTATGAACCGGCAATTATCTGAGTTCATCGACCATCAAATTTATTAGATGATACTCAGTTTGGGTTCAGGAAACATCATGGCACAGAAACGGCCTTGGTAAAGGCTTCCGATGAGATCAGATCCATTATGGATCTGGGGGGGGCCGCGATCTTGGTGCTCCTTGACCTGTCCGCCGCCTTCGACACGGTCGACCATGCCATCTTGGTCGACCGTGTCGCATCCATGGGGGTAACTCATCGCGCAAAAGATCTCATTGCCTCGTTTCTGGCCAACCGAACTCAAGCGGTTAAACTGGGTAACTTCTATTCACCCACTTTCACTCTCCCTTGCGGGGTCCCTCAGGGATCTTCGCTAAGCCCCACATTATTTAATATATATGTGGCGGACCTGGCGAGGGTTATAAAAGTTCACAACCTGCAGTTAACCACCTACGCTGACGACACCCAACTGGTGCTGGCTGTTCATAAAGATGGTCCTATAGTCGCCGCTAAATTCCAAGAAGGGATGATGGCCATCAGCTCTTGGATGGCGGATAACAGTTTGAAATTGAACTCGGATAAGACCGAGGTGCTGACCTTTGGCAGGCCATCTCCTGAGTGGTCTTCGATCTGGTGGCCCAGTGATATGGGTCCCCCCCCCCACTCCAGTGACCAAGGTCAGGAATCTCGGCATCATGTTCGATAACAAACTGTCTTTTAAGCATCATGTCAACGCTGTGGCGGCATCCTCCTTTTATATGCTGAGAAAAATCAAGAAGTTGCTGCCATACCTTCCCTCAAATGCTGGAAAAACCTTAATTACCACCCTTGTTTTTTCAAAAATGGACTATGGCAATGGCCTCTTTCTCAATGCTCAGGAGCAGGTGTTAGCCAAGCTGCAATCAGTGCAGAACGCGGCAGCCAGATTACTGCTCAAGGTTCCATTTCGTCATCCTACTTCCGCGGCCATACACCAACTGCATTGGCTGAAAGTAAAGAGTCGGATAAAGTTCAAGGCTCTATGTATCGCCTATAAAGCTATTCATGATTCAGGACCTAAGTTCCTGAAGGACGCTTTCCGAATCTATGTTCCCAAAAGAACTCTACGTTCAGCCTCCATGCACGTGCTCCCGGTACCACGCACCAGAACCTCCACATGGGGTGATAGACGCTTTCTGGTGGCAACTCCCAGGCTGTGGAATTCCCTCCCATTGACTATAAAAACCGCCCCCACCCTTTTGATGTTTCGTAAGCTCCTAAAGACTTGGTTATTTAACCAGTAATCTCCTCAGATGTTCTTTGTTTCTGGGAAGTTCTATATGCGCCGAGACACCCTAGGGTATTCGTGCGCAATAAAAATCTTAAAAACATAAACATAAACATATGCATTACAAAACACTCCTCATTTAACAACATAATTCGACACATTGTCAACTCCCAGTGGCACTTATTAAATCTTGACGCTGATGCACCCAGGATTCCAAAACCGCTATTTGCCTTCAGACGCAACAAAAACTTGAGGAACCTGTTAGTTAAGGCCAAATACACAAGTTCTAAGACCCCACTTGTACAGAAATCCATCACTGGCAGCCAACCTATCCGTGGCCACCACAAATGCGGAACATGCCATGCATGTGTCAATGCCATCGTAAGTGAAAGAATCAATTTTCGTCATCGTTCGGTAGAACTAGGGGAAATGACCAACTGCCGTACCTCGAATTGTATCTATGTCATCTTATGTCCCTGCGAATTACCCTATGTCGGAGAAACCGCGAGGGAATGCAGGGTACGGATTGGAGAGCACAAATCAAACATCAGACGTAACAATCTCTCAGCCCCACTCGTTTCCCATTGGAAAGAGGCTAATCACAATGAAAGCGATTTACGTTACACCATTCTGGAAAAAATACAAAGCCATAAGGGCACTAACATCACTAACATCTGTAAAAAACGTGAGGTTTTCTGGATATTTCTTCTTGATGCTCAAAAAAATGGCCTGAACGAATCTTAACCTCTTTGGGCTGTTTTTCTGGCGATATCACACCCTGCTGGCCTGGCTTAAACCATCTCTATTGGCCCATGTACTGTTGACTCGTTTGGGGGTTTATATGTGGGGCACACCTTTTACGCCTTCTAACTACATCTTCTTTCAGATTGTTTAATTTCATTCGATTTTGGCAACCCTTCAAACTGCAGTGAACTTTTGTGACTGATCGTTTCATGGTTAGATTCTTCCATTTCACCCTTTGATTCTTGTAACTGAATCACGTTTTTTGTTTTTTTTCTATATAACAAGATCCTCTGTTTACACACTAATATGCTGTTCTACCTCTTATTCAATTCCATTTTATGAACCTTTTGTGTTGTCTGTTGAGATACAGATCTATTTCTTTTCATCATTGCGTGCATCCTGAATACGTCTGAGATGACGTTTTCCTTCTCCCGTGGCAGATGAATGTATCGAGCTATACAGGGAACCAATAGATCGTTTCCCTTATCTTCCCGGCTTACTCAGAGCACCAATCAGCGTTATCATACTGAAGTCAATATCACATGCTCATTGACGTCATAGCTTTGTTGTCCTCTCATTGGTTGACGTTTGTATTTAAAGACCCTGTGTTTCACCCGCCGTTCGCGCGTTTACTTGCTACGGTAACCATTGATTCGGAACCTCGCTATCCCTGCCCCACATCGGTTTGAGACATCAGGAACCTATTTATGAGGTAAAAAACCAGACGCGTAGATTCCTTTTTCCCCCTAGCACCTGTAACGGCATTTTAGATACTTACATGATTTTGATGTAAAAACCCAGTGTTTTGCCTTGGGCTATCCGTACAGCAACCAGGTCTGTTGATCACATTCTTTTACCATCTTTTATTCAGTTCTACCTCATTGCCCCGTCAATTACCTACATTTCCACTTGAGCGGCTGCTCTCGGGATATATTGCTCCTAAGATCCTTGTGATACCGCGACGTGACCAGTTGGCCTTCTATCATTGTGCAACGGATTCTAAGGTATGACTGAATCTCCCGACATTCAATTTGAAGCCGCGAGCAATTGGCGACTTTTCGCTGTCTTTAAATGTATCCATTTAGCAACATTCATGTCTAATTTAGTTTAAGAATGGGTGCCTCAAGCTCCATATCTCTATTTTTAGCTTATACTTTTGTGTCATTCTATTTTTCATCTAGCTTGCAAGCAGTTAATGGAATTAACCGCCCTAACGAACAGAATAAGGGGCGCTTACCGATCTTGAAGCTTCCCCGACCTGAGCCTCTACCGCACAACTTGAAAGGCAAGCGGGTGTTGTTTTGTTTCTTTTGTACATATCTAGCACAACCTGGGTTAAATTATTCTTTAATGGGTGCTTCTTTTCTTTTATGTCTTTCCCGATTTAGGACACTTATCGTAGTGGTTCCCCTTACAGCTCATCCTGTGATCGCTTCCCTGTCTTATTTGATGTTCCTTAGGATTTGAACTTGGGTGAGGTCTTTAACCCATACAGTATATCATATATTTACTCTTTTTTCTATTTTTGGCTGTTGTTATCTTCATGTTTATCACACTATTTTTGTTTTAGTTCCTTGTATTCCCTCTATTGGTTTCTCCATGGGCAACCTATCCTATGAGAGATGACCTACAATGTGCAGTTGCTTTGGTTATCACGTTCTGATTATCTTCATTGTATTTGTTTATTTATCCAGCATTTGGTTATGTTATTTGAAACCCAACTTGAACGCCTGCGCGCCACACCATTTTGGTTTAAAATTGATTTGTGAACAAATATTAATTATTTATTGATGTGCTTTATCTTACAATTGATGTACGCAATGTGAACAATTGATACATTATTTTGTTACCTCTAATGAGATGTTTTTTTCTTTGAATTTTACCTATCCGCAGGCCCCCTGTGATTATAGAAAACGCCCTGAAGAAGGTGGCACCCTGATGATTGGGTGATTGCACCGAAACGCGCGTCGGCGTGTCTTTTTGTATGATCTGGCGTGTCCCTTTGTACGATTTAGTGGTGTCCAACATATTAGACACTCCAAGACTGTGAGGAGATTGTTCCTTTGTATATTTACAAATATTTTAATGTAGAGCAAATGTATGTTTTATGTTTGGGTTGATTGTGTAAGATTGTATGGGTTGTTTGATGAGAATGACTGTTATTTAATTGTTTATACACTCCTCCAACCCCCCTGTGGGGGCCCTCTTTGATTTTTTGCATATATCCTTTAAAAAAATCTGTCTTTTTGCTTATTCTGAGCACATGTGTTTTTTGTATATTTATCAACAAAATTATTGAACAAAAAGAATAAAGAAAAATATTATCTTTTATCACAATTTATACTTGTTTGTGTGCTCTCTTCCCAATGGTGTGGCCGTTGACGACCAATTGCGGGTGAGTTGTTAGTGAGATTTATTTGATCCATCTTTATTCAAACAGGTAGAGCATTACTTCTGTTCGAGTTATTGCCTCTTCCAGAAGAGAAAGGTGTTCAGAAGCAACATGATTGTTTCTTTTGTACTGAGGAAGAGACAAAAGGTAGAATTGACTTAACAGATACGCCATTAGTGAATCCGGATGGAACGCTATGGGTAGATAGTTCTTGTTTTAAACTTCCTAATGGAGAAGTAACTTCAGCCTATGCTGTTACTACCTTGCATACAGTCGTGGAAACAGCACGCATCAGACATAACTCAGCCCAGGCAGCTGAACTGATAGCCTTAACCAGAGCGTGTGTGTTATCCGAAGGAAAAAGAGTGAACGTGTACACCGACAGTCAGTATGCTTTTGGTGTGGCGTTCAATTTTGGACGTTTGTGGAAAGAAAGGGAATTCCTTACTTCCCACGGCACTAAGATACAACATGGTCAGTTGGTAACTGATCTTCTTGAGTCACTTGCTTTGCCTACCCAAATAGCAATTGTGAAGTGTAGTGCGCACAAGAAGATTACTGACGATGTTGGTCGCGGGAATGCATTTGCAGATGAGGTAGCGAAAAAGACAGCTAGAGATGCTACAAGTCACATGTATGTTGCAGGCCCTGCAAATTGGGTCAGAGAAAGAGGAATGTATGAGGATACAGTAGAAAGTGGGAAATCAATTCAAGAAGAGGCTACAGAGAAAGAATTGAGTAGGTGGAAAGAAAGTACAGGAATGTTAGATGAAATGGGATGTTGGGTGGAATTGTCCGAGCACCAACGTTGGCTGTTACCAGACGCTTATGTACTACCTGTAGTTACTATGGCGCATGGTCCAGCCCACCTAAGTGCGAAAAGAATATGCAAGCTTCTGGCTCCAGTATAGCAAAACGAAGGAATACCGAAGTGTGCAGACAATGTAGTGAAACATTGCATTGTTTGCTTAATGTACAATCCGGGAAAGGGAACCCCAACTCCAGCAGGTCATTTTGCTCCTCCGACCTATCCATTTGAGGTGTTGCAAATCGATTACATTCACATGGAACGATGCAACAATCTCAAATATGTTCTAGTGGTGGTATGTGCCTTTTCCCGATGGATAGAGGCATACCCCCTGAAAGACAATACTGCTTTATTTACAGCCAAAGTACTTCTAAAAGAGTTTTTCCCTAGATTCGGTTTGCTGCGCATTGTCTGGAGCGACAATGGGAGCGAATTTGTGGGCCAAGTCATGCAAAAGGTTTGTGCAGGTCTTGGTATAAGACTAAAATTCCATGCGGCAAACCATCCACAATCAGCGGGTCTAGTGGAGTGCTATAATGGCACCCTAAAACTCAAGCTTGCTAAAGTACAGGCTAGTACAGGCCTTAGTTGGCCCGATGCACTACCTTTGGCTCTTCTATTTACCAGAACGGCTGTGCATTCTCGTTTGGGACTTAGCCCTTATGAGGTAGTTTTTGGACGCCCAGCCAATATATGGGGAGTCCCTCGTCCTAAAAAGTATTCAGACTTACCATACCCAATGTTGATTGATTACTTGCATGACCTCACAACTAAATTGCGTGTTCTTCATCAACAGGTTCAGAGCACTCTGCCAGAGGCCTCCACAGACTCAGGTCATTCCATCCGACCAGGTGACTGGGTTTGTGTAAAGAACTTTCAAAGGACGAAGAATTTGGAGCCTCGCTGGAGGGAGCCCCGTCGGATCCTCCTAACAACCCGTACAGCAGTGAAGGTCGAAGGAAAGAAAAACTGGATTCACGGCGTGCACTGCAAGAAGGTTCCTTTGCCTTTGCCCTTTGATCAGTGGTCCGTAAGGGTACAAGTGACTCTGAAAGCGAAAAGGTTCCCCGATTTGTACCCTTTAGTGATGCACGTTTGACTGGAACATTGTCGGAAAAAGAAAACGACGACATTCTCCAAGAAGCTGTACCATCACATTTTCGTCTGAACACCACAAACCCACGAACATTGTTTCAGGATCAGACTGTACCTGACAAAACCCATTACGATTTAAACCCAGACTGAAAAAGAAAATTTGAGAATCTCTCTTCTATGTAGTTTCTATCCCGGTTGCAGGGTCACGGTAGGAGTCTTGGTTGAGACCTGAATAGTGGCAATAGGCCTGCAGGACTTGCAGTGTCATAGGACGGCAGACAATCATAATCAAGTGATTAAGGAAGATTGCCGTGAGCATCCATTTAGAAGATGGAAACTACATTAGGCGAAAGAGAGAGAAAGAACAAAATGAAGAATAATCATTGTAAAATAATATACAGTTGTTGTAGTATAACCTTATGTGTTTTCATATTATTGTGTATTCTATTGGCGTGTATAGGTTGGATTGTTTATGCTATGCAGCAAAAAGTTGTCCCTTCTTCTATTACTGTGCCTTCTTATTCTACTATCTCTCCGCATCTATTTCATACACTCCCTCAACATGAACTCGTAGGAAGAATCGAATATTACAATAATTAATTTATTCAATTATTACACCAACACCAATTAGTAATTAATACAACCGATTGTTGGGTGTGTGGATTAATGCCTCATACCACAGAAAAAGGGATGCCATATTTAGTCCTTCCATTCTCTTATGAAGGTTCTGCTTGGGCTTATTTTGTAATTTTCTCTAACGCCTATCAAAGCCGATTCAAACGACCTGTCAGTTCTTATATTGGTGGACCAGATTTCAGTCATAGTTCATTGATAAAGGGAATGGTAGCTATGGGTAAAATCATGGAAAATAGTAACATTTCTATTGATGAGAGAAAAGCATATACTAATTGGAATGTCACTCATTACATCACAAGCCTTAGTGATAAGGTTAAACAAGGAAAATCTCCACCGATTTGGACTGTACCTCATCAAGGCAATTTCTGTTTGCAAATCAATGGCCAAACTACTGACCCCGAACAGAGAAAAAGCTTTTGTTCCCATACTTACATTCATTCCTCTCAGAATTCGCCGCCATTAGTGCCATCTCAGGGCACATATTTCATCTGTTATGATAGAACCTATATGTGGTTGCCGACTGGTTTTTCCGGTACTTGCTATATAGCTTTTCTTCTTCTCCCTCCATACACTGCTTCTTCAAATTTTCATAAAAACAGATATGGCAGAGGAATTATTGATTCCAAAGACACAGCGGGTCAAGAGGGAGGAGACTTCCTAAAAGGATTTCTTCCTTTTTGGGGTCCTATGGCAAACAGCAGGAATTTGAGGAAACTGGTTCGTGTCGTAGAGACTACCATAGACATCACTGTAGGAGCTTTAAGTAATATTACAGCGGAACTACAGGCGGATCGTCTTATGACTTTACAGAACCGAGTTGCCCTAGATGTTATTCTTGCAGATTGTGGTGGAGTCTGCAAATTGATCAAATCGAGTTGCTGTATTTATATACCTGATGACGCTCTGACAGTATACCAGGCCATCTCTAAATTACATATAATCTCTGAGTCGATTCATCAGGACGAAGGAGATTGGTCATTATTGGGATGGTTTTGGGAACTACTGTCCAAATGGGGTTGGAAAGTGCTAACATTCCTTGGTATGGTTTTAGCGATCGTATTCTCTTGTTGTCTTTGTATGCACTGTGGTCCCGCCATCTGCGACCTTTGTGTTACTGTGTGCATCCCAAAACCCAAGGCACAAAGAACAGAGAATATTAGAATGATGTTACAGCAACAGCTCGATGACCTCATGGCCATCGACATCGACTCAGATTAACGTGAGTCTATGTATCTTGCCTGAGTTCTGACAAAAGGAGGGTCTGAGGAAATTCGATTTTCGATCACGATCGCATTGAGCTGCCATTTTGTGCTCTGCCGCCATTTTGTGTTGCCCTCACTCAGGCAGCACAACTAACAAAGTCTTTTCTGCTTTTCCTGCAATATTGTGTCAAAATAGCCTTGTGCCTCTGTTTACGAAGCTGGTGTTAGAGACTGGCCGAGTACACTAATCCCTGTCTGGTTCTTCTAATCCCTGTCTTAACTATCTGTTGGTTCACACTATTCTCTCCTGACTTTATCTTATCTTCTGGCCTTCGCTGTCCTCCGCTCGTATTCTCTTGTTTCACAACTGTCCTCCAAAACACACGAACGTATCTCGCCACCTGCAAACCAGTTACAAACATGTTAATACCTTAACCTGTGGGAGGGATGGCAAACTCCGTTGGAGGAGAGGCTTCTTCGAGTTACTCGATATCTTTGTTTTTCAACCTTTTCTATTGGACATGTTCTGACTTTAACCTTACCTTATTGGTCCTCTATGTATGTTTTAGGTGTGTTCTTTGTTAATGTATTTGTTATCTATGTACTATATAAGATTGTGCGCCACGGAGTGAAGTGGCAGTCTCCTGAGAACATACCGTGTGTACTTCTAGGACAACTGTACTAGCTGCAGCTAATAAAATCTGATCATTTACGCCGACAGAGTGTCCCCGTGTCTCTGTTAGTTGAAGCAGGAGAACCCAGGAGATTAAGGTGTACCCTGCGCCACCAGGCCCAATTGGTTCTGGTTCTTTACTACACTACCAAAACACCACTGCACTACTATAAACCCTAAAACACTACCCCAAGCACGACCCCCTACACTACACAAACACCACTGCACTACCTTAAACCCTAATTCTACCTCCAGCAAGACCCACTACACTACCCAAACACCACTGCACTACCCTAAACCCTAAAACACTACCACCAGCACGACCCCCTACGCTACCCAAACACCACTGCACTACCCTAAACCCTTAAAAACTAGCTCCAGCACGACCCCCTACACTACAGAAACACCACTGTACTACCCTAAACTCTTAAACACTACCCCCAGCACGACCCCCTACACTACACAAACACCACTGCGCTACCCTAACTCCTAAATCTATCCCCAGCATGACCCCGTACACTACCCAAACACCACTGTGCTACCCTAAACTCTAAAAAAACTACACCCAGCACGACCATCTACACTACCCAAACAGCACTGCGCTTCCATAAATCCTAAATCTACCCCCAGCACCCCCCTACACTACACAAACACCACTGTGCTACCCTAAACCCCAAAACACTACCCCCAGCATGACCCCCTACACTACCCGAACACCACAACGATAACCTAAACCCTATAACACTACCCCAGCACGACACCCCACACTACCAGAACACCATTGCACTACCCTAAACCCTAAATCTACCCAAAGTACGACCCCCTACACTACCCTACACTACCACTGCACTTCCATAAACAGTAAAACACTATTCCGGGATGACCCCCTACACTACCCGAACACCACTGCGCTACCCTAAACTCTAAAACACTACCCCAGCACGACCCCCTACACTACCCGAACAACACTGCGCTAGCCTAAACTCTAAATCTACCATCGGCACGACCCCCTACACTACCCAAACACCACTGCACTACCCTAAACCCTAAAACACTACCCCCAGCACGACCCCCTACACTACACAAACACCACTGCACAACCCTAAACCCTAAAACACTATCACCAGCATGACCCCTTACACTTCACAAACACCACTACACTACCCTAAACCCTAAAACACTAATCCCCAGCCCAACCCCCTACACTACACAAACACAACTGCACTACCATGAACCCTAAATCTACCTCCAGCATGATCACCTACACTACACAAACACCACTGCACTACCCTAAATCCTAAAACACTTGCACCAGCACGAACCCCTACACTACTCAAAAACCACTGCGCTTCCCTAAACTCTAAATCTACCCCCAGTATGACCCCCTACACTACCCGAACACCACTGCGCTACCCTAAACCCTAAAACATTACCCTCAGCACGACCTCCTACACTACCCGAACACCACTGCGCTGCCCTAAACCCTAAAACTCTACCCCTAGCACAAACCCCTACACTACCAGACACCACTTCGCTAGCCTAAACCCTAAATCTACCCCCAGCACTACCCCTACACTACACAAACACCACTGCACTGCCCTAAACCCTAAAACACTACCAACAGCACGACCCCCTACACTACAGAAACACCACTGTATTACCCTAAACTCTAAAACATTACCCCCAGCATGACCCCCTACACTACCAAACACCACTGACTACCCTAAACCCTAAAACACTTCCCCCAGTAGAACCCCCTACACTTCCAAAATACCACTGCACTACTATAAACCCTAAAACACTACCCCAAGCACGACCCCCTACACTACACAAATACCACTGCACTACCCTAAACCCTAAATCTACCCCCAGCAAGACCCACTACACTACCCAAACACCACTGCACTACCCTAAACCCTAAAACACTACCCCCAGCACGATCCCCTACACTACCCAAACACCACTGCACTACCCTAAACCCTAAAACACTAACGCAGCACAACCCCCTACACTACTCAAACACCACTGCACTACCCTAAATCCTAAAACACTACCTCCAGCACGACATCCTACACTATAGAAACACCACTGTACTACCCTAAACTCTTAAACACTACCCCCAGCACGACCCCCTACACTACACAAACAGCACTGCGCTACCCTAACCCCTAAATCTATCGCCAGCACGACCCTGTACACTACCCAAACACCACTGCGCTACCCTAAACTCTAAAAATCTACAGCCAGCACGACCATCTAGACTACCCAAACACCACTGCGCTTCCATAAACCCTAAATCTACCCCCAGCACCCCTCTACACAACACAAAGACCACTGCGCTACGCTAAACCCTAAAACACTACCCCCAGCATGACCCCCTACACTACCCGAACACCACTACGATAACCTAAACCCTAAAACACTACCCCAGCATGACCACCCACACTACCCGAACACCAATGCACTACCCTAATCCCTAAATCTACCCCAAGCATGACCCCCTACACTACCCAAACACCTCTGCGCTGGTATAAACCCTAAAACACTACCCCCAGCATGACCCCCTACACTAGTCAAACAACACTGCACTTCCCTAGACCGTAAAACACTATTCCGGGATGACCCCCTACACTACCCGAACACCACTGCGCTACCCTAAACTCTAAAACACTACCCCAGCACGACCCCCTACACTACACAAACACCACTGCACTGCCCTAAACCGTAAAACACTACACCCAGCATGACCCCCTACACTACCCAAAGACCACTGCACCACCCTAACCCCTAAAACACGACCCCCTATACTACACAAACACCACTGCGCTACCCAAAATCCTAAAATACTACCTCCAGCACGACCCCCTACACTATAGAAACACCACTGTACTACCCTAAACTCTTAAACACTGCCCCCAGCACGACCCCCTACACTACACAAACAGCACTGCGCTACCCTAACCCCTAAATCTATCCCCAGCACGACCCTGTACACTACCCAAACACCACTGCGCTACCCTAAACTCTAAAAATCTACACCCAGCACGACCATCTACACTACCCAAACACCACTGCGCTTCCATAAACCCTAAATCTACCCCCAGCACCCCTCTACACAACACAAAGACCACTGCGCTACGCTAAACCCTAAAACACTACCCCCAGCATGACCCCCTACACTACCCGAACACCACTACAATAACCTAAACCCTAAAAAACTACCCCAGCACGACCACCCACACTACCCGAACACCAATGCACTACCCTAATCCCTAAATCTACCCCAAGCACGACCCCCTACACTACCCAAACACCTCTGCGCTGGTCTAAACCCTAAAACACTACCCCCAGCACGACCCCCTACACTAGTCAAACAACACTGCACTTCCCTAGACCGTAAAACACTATTCCGGGATGACCCCCTACACTACCCGAACACCACTGCGCTACCCTAAACTCTAAAACACTACCCCAGCACGACCCCCTACACTACCCGAACACCACTGCGCTAGCCTAAACCCTAAATCTACCCCCAGCACTAACCCCTACACTACACAAACACCACTGCACTGCCCTAAACCGTAAAACACTACACCCAGCACGACCCCCTACACTACCCAAAGACCACTGCACCACCCTAACCCCTAAAACACGACCCCCTATACTACACAAACACCACTGCGCTACCCAAAATCCTAAAATACTACCCCCAGCATGACCCCCTACACTACCCGAACACCACTACGATAACTTAATCCCTAAAACACTACCCCAGCACGACCCCCTACACTACCCGAACACCTCTGCGCTGCCCTAAACCCTAAAACACTACCCCCAGCACGACCCCCTACACTACCCGAACACCACTGCACTTCCCTAAACCGTAAAACACTATTCCGGGATGACCCCCTACACTACCCGAACACCACTGCGCTACCCTAAACTCTAAAACACTACCCCAGCACGACCCCCTACACTACCCGAACACCACTGCGCTAGCCTAAACCCTAAATCTACCCCCAGCATGACCCTCTACACTACCCGAACACCACTGCACTTCCCAAAACCGTAAAACACTATTCCGGGATGATCCCCTACACAACCCGAACACCACTGCGCTGCCCTAAACCCTAAAACACTAACCCTAGCACAACCCCCTACACTACCAGAACACCACTATGCTAGCCTAAACCCTAAACCTATCTCCAGCAATACCCCCTATACTACCCAAACACCACTGCACTAGCCTAAACCCTAAATGTACCCCCAGCACTACCCCCACACTGCACAAACACAACTGCACTACCCTAAAACATTACCCCCAGCAGGACCCCTACACTACACAAACACCACTGCACTGCCTTAAACCCTAAAACACTTTCCCCAGCATGACCCCCTACACTACCCAAACAGCATTGCACTACCCTAAACCCTAAAACAGTACCCCCAGCATGACCCCCTTGTGAGAAGTTGGCCTGGTATATGATGCTCACTAGTTAAAGTGATCACCTTGTACCATGCCAAGCAACCCTTATGGTGTGGTTGTAAGTCAACCTTTTCGGACTAGCTGCCCTAGTGGTAGCGTAGGCTAAGCAGTCTTTGAGGCTAAACTCGTGAAGCGTGTTAAGCCAGCTGTTTTACCAAATGTAACCCCCTTTTATACCAATGAAAGGACACCACACAGATATATATTCAAAATATATATGTATTTATTTCTCAAAGTAACCCCTAGTCTCTTTATGAGCACCGGAGCACCAATCGTCAAACAAGATTATCACAGAATACACAGAAGTTGCACGTTATATGGATAGGCCCTGGTGGCCACTCAAACCATATACTAAAATAGTGGTATAAGTACCACGAACAGAAAAGGGAAAAGGCCTAGGGCCTCTAGAATCGCTGGGCCTACAAGGAGCTAACGTCAGTTAGTGACCAGGAGGTCCACGGGTGGCGTGTGCAGAGCAAATAGTCACACGCGTGCTCCCATAGGTTTCAATGGGTGCGTAAAAAGTACAAAGTTACTGAAAAGAGGATCTTCCGGATGGACTAGGAACTCAAGGTTTGGAACACAGGCACTAGAGATGTAATACTACACTTGGGCACAGGTGTGCCAGCTTTACCTCACCCACAGGAAGCGGGTGCATAGGCCTCGAAGTGCGTCGGGTTTCTTCTATCTGTTCCGTGGAGCTTGAAGACAAAGATGCTGCAGGCGGTCGGTCCGGGAGAGATGCAGTGGATCCAAGAGTGGATCGGAGATGTTGAAGACCTGTAAGCAGAGGGGACAGTGTTCACAGTCACTAGCCAGTGACCCGCGTGGCACCAGGTGGGTACCAGGCGATGTCGGGTGCAAACAGGTGATGAGGGGTAGCTTGTCTCCGCAGCCACGTGGTCCCTGAAGGTCGATGACGTCCAGGAGTCGGCTCACGAGCTGTCCCACGCAGGCTCTCGCTGTCGGCGGTGTCGGCGACTTGATCGAAGCAAACAAGCCTTGGCAAAAGCAATTGTAGGAGGATTCGGAAATCAGCTGTTGGTTCTGACCAGCAAGGTCAGAGGGATTGCTCCTTTGGAGGGGAGCAAGGGCCAGTCTGGAGCAACCAGACCAGCAGTGTATTTCGTAGAGTTCGTCGCCAAGATGGCCACTAGCCAGCGGGCCAGCAACCGGTTAGGCGCGTCGAGTGGCAAAATGCAGAAGGGCCCCACGCAGATCGTGGAGATGCTGGAGGGCTCACCTTTGGTGCAGATGCTGCTCGGGTGTTGGGCTTCTCAGATCCCAAAGCACAACTCGGAGGGAGCCTCGGTTGTTGCACTTGTCAGCTTGTCGTAGTCGTTCCAAGATGGCTGGCTCCACGTGTCTCGGTGCCTCCACGGGTCTCCTCTTTTCAGGGACTGTGGATCGGGCGGTGAGAGGTCTGGAGGTCCAGGTCTTGTCAGTCTCTGGGCTCGGGCTCCGGCGGGAGGCGGCGGCAAAGCAGACGTTGATTTGCTGGATGGTGCTTGCGTTAGCAAGGTGGTCACTCCCTGACCACAGGGGAGATTGGCTTCAGTCCTCTGTGCAGCAGAGCGTCGAAGTTCCCGTCTTCTTCTTAGTGTTAAGTTGATTCCAGGATGTCTGAAGTCTTAGGACACAGCTCCTACCTTTAAGCGGATTCTAGGGGCCGGACTACCTGCTAGGTCCCTCCCTATGGGTGGGACCAGGAAGGGGGGTGGTTACACCCCCAATCCTTTGTCCAGCTCGCCCCAGGCCCGGGACTGGTGTGCCCCAGGACCGGTTTGGACTGGCATATGCACCGAGGCTCCTTGTGAGCCACAGGCATGTCTGGTTTCTTTCAAGCCCTACCTGACCAATACACAAAATCCTGTCTGGGGTGGTGCACGCACCTCCCCTGGCAGGAAACCCTTTGTCCACACCTCCCAAGCTGGAAGGACTCCCAGCAGCAGGAGGGCAGACTTGTGTCTGTGGTGGCAGCATCCATTTTGTGGAGCTGAGGCTATGTCTGATTTTACCCGGGTTTCAGGTACTGTACATGTCGTGTCCCTCTAGAAGGGTGGAATGCTAACCCCGTCGCCAGAATTGGCGAGGGGTTAGTATTCCAATTCGTATGACACCTTACTCGACATGTTTTGATAAAGCCAAACCAAAGATAGCATTTAACCGCGAGGTTCATAATGCACTTAAGAGTATATGGTATGACGATATCTGGAAACAGTAGAAGGAAGTTGTTCCGACCACTGCAGACAGGCTCAGCTCATGCCAGAGCACCATCTCACATGGAACCAAGCACTCTGCCTTCAGGATTGTTAAGGCCTGCCATAGGAGTGACTTATAGGTTACCAGGTGTCCCATTTAAGGTTAGGTATAGGTATACTACACCTAAGTAAGAGGTGATTACACCAACTTACCCCAGCTGAGTGATCAGCCAGTTGTGTCAGATTGTTAGGCCAAGCCTGGGGTGGCATAATACATGCTGCAGCCCTTGGCAGGCCTTGGGTACACCAATGCCCTGGGTACCTAGTGTACACTGGTACAGGGGCTGACAGGGTGATCCAACCAATTGGGTATGTACCTAGGGTACATGGAGTCCATTTTAAAGAGAGAACAGCCAGGCTGAGATCCTGAATAGCAGGATCTCAGGCCAACTAAGTCGAAAAACCAGCTAGACACTAGGCAAAAAATGTGGGGGTAACCATAGTCAAATATCCACCTTCCTACACAACCCCCCCCCAAACGAAGGGAGATAAGGCTGACCTTGACCAGGTAAGCCTATATTGCCCAAGTGGCCATATAAGGAGGAACCAGCACTGGCATGGTTACCCCCTGTCTCATGGTCCACTAGGCAATCCCTCACCCTAAGGGTATCAGAGGGTCTCCACCATAGGGAATCTCTACCTTTGGTGTGTCTTGGCAAAGTAAAAGGCTGGTGTTGAGATGGAGTACTGAAGTGAGTGTCCTCAAAGTGAGGCCTCAGCTTCCTCCAATCCCCCTCCACCATGGATGCCTTTCTTTCCTTAACTGAGTTGCACTGGGCTCTCAGGGTCAGCCTCTGGCTTCCTAAAGCTGGAGGCTGGGTCCCTTTTGTGGGCTTACTGGAGGGACAGGTCAGGTCTGGGGCCCTAAGGTCCCATGTTTGCCTGTACCCAACAGAATCCCTCTGGGGGAGGTCCCTAACTACCTGTAAAGGAGATCCCTCAGGAATGTTTTTACCCATCACCTGACTAGGGCTACTAGCCAGGCAATCCTCATTCTTTTGATGGGGGGGTGCTTGTGGACAGGGGCCCTCTTGGGGTCCACTGGCCTCCCTGACCTCTGCAGCCCTGGGCTGACTGAGGCAGGGTAGAGAGAGGCAGGTTACCTGCACCAGACTGGGTCCCACCTTGGAAGGGGCCACTGACATCAGAGGCTCTGCCAGGCCAGGCCTGGCTACCTCTGGGGCAGTTCCTTTACAAGGGGTGAGGTCAGCTCCCTGAGGAGGCTGACTTTTTCCTATTGTCTGGGGAGAGGGAGACTTTTCTTCCTCCCCACTACTCTCTGTTTGTGTGGAGTGATCCATAGTTTCAGGCTTCACTACACCCATGTCAGTCTGAGTATAGGCTGAGACCATTACAGCCTTGCCAACCTTTTCAGGGGGGCACTCAGTTTGTGTTTGAGCTGTGACTGTCACAGCTCTGCCAGTCTCTACAGGGAAGTCTGTCTGTGCCTGGGCTGTGGCTACCACTGCCCTTCCAACCTTTCCAGGGAGGAAATCTATTTGGACAGGGGTTGTGAATGGCACAACCCCACTACCCTTTTGTGAAAGGCCTACCATTTTAGAATGGGTGTCTTGTTCAACTCCAGCCCAAGCTGAGAGTTCTAAGTCATTCCCCAGTAAGCAGTCTACAGGCAAGGTTGGGGACACTGCCACCCTTTTAGGGCCAGTGACACCTCCCCAGCTGAGACATACCTCTGCCATGGGATGACTGTTCTGTTTGCCATCAATGTTGGTCACCTGGTAGGAGAAACCAGGCAAAAGCTGCTCAGAGGGAACTAGCCAATGGGCCACCATTGTGATGCTAGCTCCAGTGTCTCTGTAGGCCTCAGCTTTTGTACCATTGATGTAGGGCTCCTGTCTGTACCTACCCAAAGTGTTGGGACAGGCAGTGAAGTTGGCAAACCCCATGCCACCGTCACAGACAAGAGTATCTGCTGCAGGGGAATTGGCTAAGCCAGGGTCCCCCTGTGTTCCCCAAGTAAACCCACCCAAATTTTTGGGGGCACTCCCACCACCTGGGGGATTACTGCTGACAGTAATAGGTGGTGTGACAGGAGTAATTGGAGGAACAGTTTTGTTTGTAGCCCTTGGGCAACTGCTGTCAGTTTTCCAATGCCCAGGAGTTTTACACTCATGGCAGTAGGGCTTTTTACCTGTGGTAGAGGAGGGAGCTTGGGACCCACCACCCTGCGTGGAGTTTTGGGGCCCTGAGGAAGATTTCTCTTTTGTTCTATCCCCACCCTTCTCTTGAGGTTTGGTGGTATCTTTCTTTTGGTCACCACCCTGATTCTTAGGCCTGATCCTGGTCCTGACCCATTTATCTGCCCTCTTTCCCAATTCTTGGGGAGAGGTCAAATCTGAGTCTACCAGGTGTTGATGGAGGAGCTGGTTTTGACAGTTACTTAAAATCTGTTCTCTCATCATCAAATTGTACAATCCTGTATAATCAGATACCTTACTTCCCAGCAACCAACCCTCCAAAGCCTTAGTGGCACATTCAACATATTCAGACCAGTCCTGAGTCTGTGTCTTCTGGGTGTCTCTGAACATTAACCTGTACTGTTCAGTGGTTAAGCCTAACCCATCAACTAGGACACTCTTCAGGACTCTGTAGTTTCTGACATCCTCCTCCCTAACAGTGAGGAGTCTGTCTCTGCCTCTTCCTTCAAAGGAGAGCCAGAGGATTGCTGCCCACTGGTCTTCAGGAACCTGCTGTACTTTGCAGGCTCTCTCAAGAGCAGTTATCCATTTGTGGATATCATCCCCACTTTTGTAGGGGGGCACAACCTTAGACAGGTTCCTATTATCAAAGACCCTATCTTTGTCCTTAGGGACAATGCTGCCACCAGTGGGTATAGACCCACTCTCTCTAGGTTGCCTAGCCTTGTTCAGTTTTTCTTCCATCAGGGCTACTTCTAGCTCCTGCTTCCTGATCCTCAGCTGGGCTTCCTGCATTCTGGCCTCATGTTCCCTCCTCTGAGGGGTGGTCATCCTTTTCCTGGAGTGACCTTGAGAGCCTCTAGAGCCATGAGAAGCATTGGAGTCACCTGAGCGATTCCTTTGCCTCCCAAGCCCTGTGTTAAGTCCACTGGGGAGATCCAATGGGGTGAACCCATTGTCAGTCCCCAATAGCCTTAGTTTAGCTGGGCCAAGTATAATACTTGGCACTGGGCTAGTTCTCCCTTCATCATCACTACTTTCTGTATCCTCACCACTTTCCTCCCCTGTAGTATGGTTCTCATCTAAGGGATGGCTATTGGAACTGGGTACCTCTGTAGTCTCTTCAGAAGGGGGGCCTCCTGTTCCTGACCCTAAGGGGGCTAACTGGGAAGCTTTCTTGAGTGCTCTCTGATTCTCATCATTCTGTAAGAGCTCTCTGAGCTCAGCAGAGTTTGGGTTCTTGGGCTGTTTAAGGCCTCTAAGAGTTGCCAAATGCCTGAGCTCATTCTGATTAAGGGTAGCAAAGCTGGATGGTGCCCTCTGGGGGTCACTCTCAACAGAGATGGGTACAGTGGACCCCTCTGCCCCGGCCATTGCTCTTAAGTGTGGGTGGATGTGTTGCAATCTACCTACACTTGGGTTTACCTACTAAACCTATCTAGTAGTTGTAGTCAGGGTGTACTACTCCCTTTGCTCTACAACAACTAAGTTCAGTAGAACTTATGTATATCTAATCTTGTTTTATATGTACCTACAGGTACCTATGTGATATTTCAATTGGTAACCAAGAGATTACAATGGTAAAACACAGCAAGCTCAAATCCCACCGCTGCCACCAATGTGAGAAGTTGGCCTGGTATATGATGCTCACTAGTTAAAGTGATCACCTTGTACCATGCCAAGCAACCCTTATGGTGTGGTTGTAAGTCAACCTTTTCGGACTAGCTGCCCTAGTGGTAGCGTAGGCTAAGCAGTCTTTGAGGCTAAACTCGTGAAGCGTGTTAAGCCAGCTGTTTTACCAAATGTAACCCCCTTTTATACCAATGAAAGGACACCACACAGATATATATTCAAAATATATATGTATTTATTTCTCAAAGTAACCCCTAGTCTCTTTATGAGCACAGGAGCACCAATCGTCAAACAAGATTATCACAGAATACACAGAAGTTGCACGTTATATGGATAGGCCCTGGTGGCCACTCAAACCATATACTAAAATAGTCGTATAAGTACCACGAACAGAAAAGGGAAAAGGCCTAGGGCCTCTAGAATCGCTGGGCCTACAAGGAGCTAACGTCAGTTAGTGACCAGGAGGTCCACGGGTGGCGTGTGCAGAGCAAATAGTCACACGCGTGCTCCCATAGGTTTCAATGGGTGCGTAAAAAGTACAAAGTTACTGCAAAGAGGATCTTCCGGATGGACTAGGAACTCAAGGTTTGGAACACAGGCACTAGAGATGTAATACTACACTTGGGCACAGGTGTGCCAGCTTTACCTCACCCACAGGAAGCGGGTGCATAGGCCTCGAAGTGCGTCGGGTTTCTTCTATCTGTTCCGTGGAGCTTGAAGACAAAGATGCTGCAGGCGGTCGGTCCGGGAGAGATGCAGTGGATCCAAGAGTGGATCGGAGATGTTGAAGACCTGTAAGCAGAGGGGACAGTGTTCACAGTCACTAGCCAGTGACCCGCGTGGCACCAGGTGGGTACCAGGCGATGTCGGGTGCAAACAGGTGATGAGGGGTAGCTTGTCTCCGCAGCCACGTGGTCCCTGAAGGTCGACGACGTCCAGGAGTCGGCTCACGAGCTGTCCCACGCAGGCTCTCGCTGTCGGCGGTGTCGGCGACTTGATCGAAGCAAACGAGCCTTGGCAAAAGCAATTGTAGGAGGATTCGGAAATCAGCTGTTGGTTCTGACCAGCAAGGTCAGAGGGATTGCTCCTTTGGAGGGGAGCAAGGGCCAGTCTGGAGCAACCAGACCAGCAGTGTATTTCGTAGAGTTCGTCGCCAAGATGGCCACTAGCCAGCGGGCCAGCAACCGGTTAGGCGCGTCGAGTGGCAAAATGCAGAAGGGCCCCACGCAGATCGTGGAGATGCTGGAGGGCTCACCTTTGGTGCAGATGCTGCTCGGGTGTTGGGCTTCTCAGATCCCAAAGCACAACTTGGAGGGAGCCTCGGTTGTTGCACTTGTCAGCTTGTCGTAGTCGTTCCAAGATGGCTGGCTCCACGTGTCTCGGTGCCTCCACGGGTCTCCTCTTTTCAGGGACTGTGGATCGGGCGGTGAGAGGTCTGGAGGTCCAGGTCTTGTCAGTCTCTGGGCTCGGGCTCCGGCGGGAGGCGGCAGCAAAGCAGACATTGATTCGCTGGATGGTGCTTGCGTTAGCAAGGTGGTCACTCCCTGACCACAGGGGAGATTGGCTTCAGTCCTCTGTGCAGCAGAGCGTCGAAGTTCCCGTCTTCTTCTTAGTGTTAAGTTGATTCCAGGATGTCTGAAGTCTTAGGACACAGCTCCTACCTTTAAGCGGATTCTAGGGGCCGGACTACCTGCTAGGTCCCTCCCTATGGGTGGGACCAGGAAGGGGGGTGGTTACACCCCCAATCCTTTGTCCAGCTCGCCCCAGGCCCGGGACTGGTGTGCCCCAGGACCGGTTTGGACTGGCATATGCACCGAGGCTCCTTGTGAGCCACAGGCATGTCTGGTTTCTTTCAAGCCCTACCTGACCAATACACAAAATCCTGTCTGGGGTGGTGCACGCACCTCCCCTGGCAGGAAACCCTTTGTCCACACCTCCCAAGCTGGAAGGACTCCCAGCAGCAGGAGGGCAGACTTGTGTCTGTGGTGGCAGCATCCATTTTGTGGAGCTGAGGCTATGTCTGATTTTACCCGGGTTTCAGGTACTGTACATGTCGTGTCCCTCTAGAAGGGTGGAATGCTAACCCCGTCGCCAGAATTGGCGAGGGGTTAGAATTCCAATTCGTATGACACCTTACTCGACATGTTTTGATAAAGCCAAACCAAAGATAGCATTTAACCGCGAGGTTCATAATGCACTTAAGAGTATATGGTATGACGATATCTGGAAACAGTAGAAGGAAGTTGTTCCGACCACTGCAGACAGGCTCAGCTCATGCCAGAGCACCATCTCACATGGAACCAAGCACTCTGCCTTCAGGATTGTTAAGGCCTGCCATAGGAGTGACTTATAGGTTACCATGTGTCCCATTTAAGGTTAGGTATAGGTATACTACACCTAAGTAAGAGGTGATTACACCAACTTACCCCAGCTGAGTGATCAGCCAGTTGTGTCAGATTGTTAGGCCAAGCCTGGGGTGGCATAATACATGCTGCAGCCCTTGGCAGGCCTTGGGTACACCAATGCCCTGGGTACCTAGTGTACACTGGTACAGGGGCTGACAGGGTGATCCAACCAATTGGGTATGTACCTAGGGTACATGGAGTCCATTTTAAAGAGAGAACAGCCAGGCTGAGATCCTGAATAGCAGGATCTCAGGCCAACTAAGTCGAAAAACCAGCTAGACACTAGGCAAAAAATTTGGGGGTAACCATAGTCAGATATCCACCTTCCTACACCCCTACACTACCGAAACACCACTGCACTACCCTAAAACCTAAGACACTACCCCCAGCATGACCCCCTACACTACACAAACACCACCGCATTTCACTAAACCCTAAATCTACCCCAGCACGACCCCCTACACTGCCAAAACACAACGGAACTACCCTAAAACACGACCCCCTACACAACACTAACACCACTGCACTACCCTAAACCCTAAAACACTACCCCTAGCATGACCCCCTACACTAAACATTCACCACTGCACTACCCTAAACCCTGAAACACTACCCCCAGCATGACCCCCTACACTACACAAACACAACTGCACTACCCTAAACCCTAAAACACTAACCCCAGCCCGACCCCCTACACTACACAAAAACAACTGCATTTCCCTAAACCCTAAATCTATCCCCATAACGACCCCCTACACTGCCAAAACACAACTGCACTACCTTAAAACACGACCCCCTACACAACATCAACACCATTGCACTACCCTACACCCTAAAACACTACCCCTAGCATGACCCCCTATACTACACATTCACCACTGCACTACCCTAAACCCTGAAACACTACCCCCAGCATGACCCCCTACACTACACAAACACAACTGCACTACCCTAAACCCTAAAACACTAACCCCCAGCCCGAACCCCTATACTACACAAAAACAACTGCACTTCCATGAACCCTAAATCAACCCCCAGCATGATCACCTACACTACCCAAACACCACTGCACTACCCTAAACCCTAAAACACTATCTCCAGCACGACCCCCTACACTACCCGAACACCACTGAGCTGCGCTAAACCCTAAAACTTTACCCCCAGCACAACCTTCTACACTACCCAAACTCCACTGCGCTAACCCAAACCCTAAATCTACCCCCAGTATGACCCCCTACACTACCTGAACACCACTGCGCTACCCTAAACCCTAAAACATTACCCCCAGCACGACCTTCTACACTACCTGAACACCACTGCGCTGCCCTAAACCCTAAAACACTACCCCTAGCACAACCCCCTACACTACCAGAATACCACTATGCTAGCCTAAACTGTAAAACTATCCCCAGCACTACCCCCTACACTACACAAACACCACTGCACTACCCTAAACCATAAAAAACTACCCCCAGCACGACCCCCTACACTACACAAACACCACTGCACTGCCTTAAACCCTAAAACACTTCCCCCAGCACGACCCCCTACATTACCCAAACACCACTGCACTACCCTAAACCCTAAATCTACCCCCAGCACTACCCCCACACTGCACAAACACAACTGCACTACCATAAACCCTAAAACACTACCCCAGCACTACCCCCTACACTACAAAAACATCACTACACTACCCTAAACCTTAAAACACTACCCCAGCACAACCTCCTACACTTCATAAAGACGCCTGCTCTACCCTAAACCCTAAATCTATACCCTGCATGACCCACTACACTACCCAAACACCACTGCACTAGCCTAAACCCTAAAACACTACCCCAGCACGACCCGCTACACTACCCAAACACCACTGCACTACCCTAAACCCTAAAACACTTCCCCCAGCAAGACCCTTACACTACACAAACACCACTGCACCACCCTATACTCTAAATCTACCCCCAGCATGACCCCCTACACCACACAAACACCACTGCACTACCATAAACCCTAAAACAGTTCCCCCAGCACGGCTCCCTACACTACACAAACACCAGTGCACTACCCTAACCCTGAAACACTACCACCAGCATGACCCCTTACACTTCACAAACACCACTACACTACCCTAAACCCTAAAACTCTAACTCCCAGCCCGACCCCCTACACTACACAAACACAACTGCACTACCATGAACCCTAAATCTACCCCCAGTAGATCACCTACACTACACAAGCACCACTGCGCTACCCTAAACCCTAAAACACTATCTCTAGCACGATCCCCTACACTACCCAAAAACCAATGCGCTACCCTAAACCCTAAATCTACCCCCAGCATGACCCCCTACACTACCCGAACACCACTGCGCTACCCTAAACCCTAAAACATTACCCCAGCACGATCTCCTACACTACCCGAACACCACTGCGCTGCCCTAAACCCTAAAACACTACCCTTAGCACAAACCCCTACACTACCAGAACATCACTGCGCTAGCCTAAACCCTAAATCTACCACCAGCACTACCCCCTACACTACACAAACACCACTGCACTGCCCTAAACCCTAAAAGACAACCCCCAGCATGAATCCCTACACTACCCAAACACCACTGCACTACCATAAACCCTAAATCTACCCCCAGCACTACCCCCACACTACACAAACACCACTGCACTACACTAAACCATAAAACACTACCCCAGCACGACCCCTACACTACACAAACAGCACTGCACTGCCTTAAACCCTAAAACACTACCCCCAGCACGACCACCTACACTACCCAAACACCACTGCACTACCATAATCCCTAAAAACACTACCCCAGCATGACCCCCTACACTACACAAACACCACTGCACTACCCTAAACCATAAAACACTACCCCATCACAACCTCATACACTACAAAAAGACAACTGCACTAACCTAAACCCTAAATCTACCCTCTGCACGACCCACTACACTACCCAAACACCACTGCACTACCCTAACCCCTAAAACACGATCCCCAACATGATCCCCTACACTACCTGTTAGACCTGGCACCATTGGCGTGGGTCACCCTTCCATTTTTGTCTGTGCCTCAATGTATTTTTGTGCTGGTGTTAGCTGCTCAGGGCACTGTGCCACTGCCATCCAGTGCCACAGTGCAAGTGCTCCCTATGGTAAAATGTATAATGTGAATTGACTTCCATGTTTGGCTTATTTGGTTTACTATCAGTCCCTAGTAGAGTGCACCAGGGGTGCCAAGGGCTTGTATATCCAAATGCTGCTAGTGGGCTCGCAGCACTGGTTGTGCCACCCACAGAAGCAGCGGGGTAAAATATGTCTAAGGTCTGCCATTGCAGAACCTGCATGCAGTCTGGTACTGTCATGCTGACTGGGCAAGTGTCCCCACTTGCCAGTCCCTAAACCTTCCCTTACCTTCCTATTAGTCACCCCTATGGTAGGCCCTAGGGCGGATCACTGACTAAATATAGAAGGTCAAAATATCGACCTACAAAAATATCGGAACAAAAATATCGATGTCAAGAATATCGACATCCTATCTACAACATGGTGAGTACAAAAATATCGATAATTAAATATCGAAGTAAAAAATATCGTTAGTAAAAAATATCGTTTTTTTTTAGTTTAAAAATATATGTAAAATAAACCAAATAATACTTATAAATTAAATAAACATAATTAAATATATTTTATAATATTTAAAATTAATAATTAATATATATAATTTTATAAAAACATTAATTAAACATATACATATAATATATAATATATATACTTACTTAATAATTAGTTTTAATTATTATTTTAGTAACGTATAAATTATTAATTTTGTAAAAAAATTAGCAATACATCTATACACATAAAACAATAACATTAATACATATTAAATAATTACATATAGCAAATAAAAAAAATTTATTTTAATTTGAATATTTTGTATTATTAATGATATATTACATTAGCTGAAATAATATAAAACATATTAAATATCAGAGAAAATAAAACTACTACTCCAACTCCAACAAAAAAAACAGTAAGGAAAATGTTGGATAGCGTAGGGCTAAAAATTACTATTTTCACTACAGGGAGTGTAACAGTAGGGAAAGTGTTGGATAGCATAGGGGTAAAAATAACTATTCCAACTCCAGAGAGTGCAACAGTAGGGAAAGCGTTGGATTGCGTAGGGGTAAAAATTACTATTCCAACTCCAAAGAGTGCAACAGTAGGGAAAGCGTTGGATAGCGTAGGGGTCAAAATTACTATTCCAACTCCAGAGAGTGCAACAGTAGGGAAAGCACTGGATAGCGTAGGGGTACAAATTACTATTCCCACTCCAGTAAGTGAAACAGTAGGGGAATGCGCTGGATAGCGTAGGGGTAAAAATTACTATTCCCACTCCAGAGAGTGCAACAGTAGGGAAAGCCCTGGATAGCGTAGGGGTACAAATTACTATTCCCCCTCCAGATAGTGAAACAGTTGGGAAAGCACTGGATAGCGTAGGGGTTCAATAAACATAATAACCAATTAAATAATTTGTTAGGAAAAAATTGCATATTAATAATTACTTTACGAAATCATTATTAATAAATACAAATAATTTAAACTAAATATTTTAATAAATAACGTTTAATTACATCCCACACAATTCCCCCTTTAACACACAACACACTACACATACAAAAAACACAATAAATTTAACTATCAATTTATCTATTATTTACAATTCATAATACATTCTTTATAATTAATATAGTTATTAATTTACTAGTTAATACATATTAACTACCAAATTACAACTAATCAAAAATTAATTATTAATTAACAATACATTATTTAACAATAACAACAAATAAAATAAAATAATAAATTATTTATATTTACTATATTTAACTAACTAATAACAATTAATTACCAATTAATAATTAATTAACAATTCATTAATAATAAATACAAATAAAAAAACAATATCATTAATTATTTTAATTTAATTACATCCCAACCTATTCCCCTATAAACCCACTACACATATAAATTCACATAATTAATTTAATTATCAATTATTCACTTAATAAAAATAAATCACCAATTAATTATTAATTAACAATAAATATATTAACAATCACAATAAATAAATATTAATAATAAACTATTTATAACTAATATAATTAACCAATTAATAAAATTAATTTACAATTAATAATTAATTAACAATGAATTAATCATAAATACCAATTAAACAAAACATATTAATTCATTAATTATAATTAAATTACTTCCCACCCTATTCCCCTATAAACCCACTACACATATAAATTCACATAATTAATTTAATTATCAATTAATCACTTAATAAAAATAAATCACCAATTAATTATTAATTAACAATAAATATATTAACAATCACAATAAATAAATATTAATAATAAACTAATTATAACTAATATAATTAACCAATTAATAAAATTAATTTACAATTAATAATTAATTAACAATGAATTAATCATAAATACCAATTAAACAAAACATATTAATTCATTAATTATAATTAAATTACTTCCCACCCTATTTCCCTATAAACCCACTACACATATAAATTCACATAATTAATTTAATTATCAATTAATCACTTAATAAAAATAAATCACCAATTAATTATTAATTAACAATAAATATATTAACAATCACAATAAATAAATATTAATAATAAACTAATTATAACTAATATAATTAACCAATTAATAAAATTAATTTACAATTAATAATTAATTAACAATTCATTAATCATAAATACCAATTAAGCAAAACATATTAATTCATTAATTATAATTAAATTACTTCCCACCCTATTCCCCTATAAACCCACAACCCGCTCTGATACTAAAAGGCTAAATTTACTTTAAAATAATGATTAATCTCTAAACATTTATTTTTAAATGTATTAAAATACATTACAATAATCTTTAACATACAAATAAAATACATATAAATATCGATATTATTGACATCGATATGTTTGCTTACGATATTACTTACATCGATATTAAGTACTTCGATATTATTTACATCGATATTACTTACCTTGGGGTCGATATTCTGTCCATCGATATTCTTGACTTCGATATTCTGTCCCTACGATATTAAAAACTCAATATTATTGTAGGTCGATATTCAAAACTCGATATTTTGTCTAACCACCCCCTAGGGCAGGGTGCATTGTAAGGATAAGGTAGGACATGCCCTGAGGTGTGTGGCATGTCCTAATAGTGAACTACAGCCATTTTCGTTTTTCACTATTGTAAGGCTACCTGCTCTCCATAGGCCAGAATGGGCTGCTAGATTATAACACTCTATAATCCTAGCAGGCTCAGGAAGCATGGTAGAAATTCGTGTTTAGTATGCCTGAACTCAGAATAATAAAATACATCTTTTAGTAAAGTTTATTTTAATATCCTGTGTTTGCAAATGCTACTTTTAGAAAGTTAGCATTTGCTTGCTTAACCATTTCAGTCCGCCTCTGGAGGGGAGGGCTATCTTCTTTGTGTGTAGCTTGAGTGACAGGGCTGGGAAGTTCCAGGAGACAGGCTGGGGCTGCCAGGTGGTGAATAGGAAGATTACACCAGGATGGGTGGGAGGAGTGCACCTTGACTCTGAATGGGACAGTGCTCTGCCACCACAATGCTGGCTCCACCCCCTCGGGAGCGTCTGATGTCTCTGCCCTGCCTGCTGAAAGAAGAAGCCAGAGTCTCAACAACAAAGTGTTCCTCACTGAAAAGAACTGGACTAGGATTATGTAAAGGCCCCCCTGGCCTGTAAAGACAAAATAAACTGAGTATAAATGTAGGAGCCCTGCTCCCAAGAAATTAGATCCTGCTTGTGACCAGGAAGAACGCTCTGCCTGAGGAGGAGGAACCTGAAGCTGAAGGAGGAAACGCTGTTCCTAAGTCTGGAGGACTTGCCTGCAGTGGTTGCCTCGCTGCCAAGGGAGAGAAGTAACCTGCAAAAGACTTGCTTTATTTATTGACTCAAAGACTTGTGTTCACAGCAGTCTCCAAGGGCTTGATCGAGCTTGCCCCCTGAACTGAACCCCAGGACCAGTGGGTTCACCGTGTCTCCGCTCGTCTGAGAATCGAGCCGTGTGCTTTCTCCCGCCGGAGTGCTCAGCGCACCTTCGCTCCCTCCAAGGGCCGTGACACCCAGAAGCTTGGCCGCCTCCACTCGTCGAGAGCCCCGCTCTACCTGAGTCGCTCTTGGTCCATCGGGTCTGGCCGCCCGCTTCCCTGTCACCTGCCTGCTACTGGAGCGCGCTTGGTGCCCCCTCGCCCTCCCGCCGGATTTCTACTCAGAACGCGAGTTCAATCCTCGGACGGCCGCCCGTACGTCGTAGCGTACCCGGCCGCCCCGCTTCACCTCCCAGGAAGATTTTGACCGCGCCGCCCCCACTGCAGTGACCTCCCGCACAGCCTGTGTCTGAAGCCCGGGGCCGCGCCTGTCTCCGAAAAGCCGCCCGCTGGTTCTCGATCCGGAGACCCTCGAGGTGCAGAACCTGCACCCCACCACCGAAGACTCGTCCAACACATCGCACGCTCCCAGGTACAGTGAACACTCTGGTGCCAATTCCGATCCTGGTAAAAAATTCCCCGTCCGACTCGTATCCGGATTTTTTTCCGTCCGAATCGTCAAAGTAGCGTACAAACTGCCAAGTACGATTCGAACGGAAAAAAGTCCATACGAATCGCATTGGGAAGATTTCCCCACACGTCCTCGGGTCGGGAAAAGTCACCGACACGTCCCCGGTCGAAAAACCCACCGTGCGGAAAAATAAAGTCCGACAGCGCAAGTACGATCCCTCCCGTCCTCCCCATTTCACAACCGTACGCAAAAAACACCGTCCGAACCGAACTCCCATAGCAACCATGGAGACATGTGCCCGCATACGCGCCGAACACCCCACCACCCCCCCGCCCGCGTATGTACGCCCCGAACCCCCACCCGTGTATGTACGCACCGAATCCCCACCCCAGCAGTGCATGTACGCCCCGAACCCCCACCCGTGTATGTACGCCCCCGAACCCCCACCAGTGTATGTACGCACCGAACCCCCACCCGTGTATGAACGGACCGAACCCCCACCCGTGTATGTACGCACCGAACCCCCACCCGTGTATGAACGGACCGAACCCCCACCCGTGTATGTACGCACCGAATCCCCACCCCAGCAGTGCATGTACGCCCCGAACCCCCACCCGTGTATGTACGCCCCCGAACCCCCACCCGTGTATGTACGCACCGAATCCCCACCCCAGCAGTGCATGTACGCCCCGAACCCCCACCCGTGTATGTACGCCCCCGAACCCCCACCCGTGTATGTACGCACCGAACCCCCACCCGTGTATGAACGGACCGAACCCCCCCCAGCCGTGTATGTACGCACCGAACCCCCCCCACCCGTGTATGTACGCACCGAACCCCCACCCGTGTATGTACGCCCCGAACCCCCACCCGTGTATGTACGCACCGAACCCCCACCCGTGTATGTACGCACCAAACCCCCACCCCAGCACTGTATGTACGCACCGAACCCCCACCCCAGCAGTGTATGTACGCACCGAACCCCCACCCCAGCAGTGTATCTACGCACCGAACCCCCACCCCAGCAGTGTATCTACGCACCGAACCCCCACCCCAGCAGTGTATGTACGCACCGAACCCCCACCCGTGTATCTACGCACCGAACCCCCACCCCAGCAGTGTATCTACGCACCGAACCCCCACCCCAGCAGTGTATGTACGCACCGAACCCCCACCCGTGTATCTACGCACCGAACCCCCACCCCAGCAGTGTATGTACGCACCGAACCCCCCCCAGCCGTGTATGTACGCACCGAACCCCCACCCGTGTATGTACGCACCGAAACCCCACCCCAGCACTGTATGTACGCACCAAACCACCACCCGTGTATGAACGGACCGAACCCCCCCCCCAGCCGTGTATGTACGCACCGAACCCCCCCCCACCCGTGTATGTACGCACCGAACCCCCACCCGTGTATGTACGCCCCGAACCCCCACCCGTGTATGTACGCACCGAACCCCCACCCGTGTATGTACTCACCAAACCCCCACCCCAGCACTGTATGTACGCACCGAACCCCCACCCCAGCAGTGTATGTACGCACCGAACCCCCACCCCAGCAGTGTATCTACGCACCGAACCCCCACCCCAGCAGTGTATGTACGCACCGAACCCCCACCCGTGTATCTACGCACCAAACCCCCACCCCAGCAGTGTATGTATGCACCGAACCCCCCCCAGCCGTGTATGTACGCACCGAACCCCCACCCGTGTATGTACGCACCGAAACCCCACCCCAGCACTATATGTATGCACCGAACCCCCACCCGTGTATGTACGCACCGAACCCCCACCCGTGTATGTACGCACCAAACCCCCACCCCAGCACTGTATGTACGCACCAAACCACCACCCGTGTATGTACGGCCATACCCACACCCCACCAGGGAATGTACGGACCGTACCCCCACCAGTGCATGTACGGACCGTACTGACGCCAAAAACACACGTACTGAACCAGGACAAACCATATTTACACAAGGCGAGTCAATTAGAGTGTCACCACACCACCAAACATGCCCAACAACCCCACAAACATCACATACACTGACCTGCAACTGCCAAACTGCCAAACAGAGGCCCAAAACTCAATCACTCCTCATAACACACCCACACAAATTTCAAACACAGCCACACCCACAAATGGACCAATAAAAATGGACCACACACACAAAACATGAGCCTTTGCAACAGACCCACTGCTGCCAGAGCCCACAGACGACCCACACCACCATACTTGAACCTCACACTTGCATACCTTCACACAACCACCTACACAAACACCCCCTCATCACATTCACACACACACCTCCACTACCACACCCACACACCCACAACCATCCACACCCACACCCCCACAACCATCCACACCCACACCCCCACAACCATCCACACCCACACCCCACGCCATGTCCACCACCAAGAATCCAAAGTTCACAAAGGAGGAGCTGGAGATCCTTGTCGACGAAATCCTCAGAGTCGAGCCACAGCTCTTTGGGACATTGGTCAGACAGACCAGTATATCCGAAAAAACGGCCATGTGGCAGAGGATTGTCGATTCTGTGAATGCTGTTGGGACCACCAGAAGGACCAGGCACGAGTGCCAATCCAGGTGGTACGATCTGCGGAGGACGGTCAAGAGGAAGATGACTGACAATCACAACCAGGGGAACATCACTGGAGGAGGGCCGCCCCCCAGACCGGTACAATACCATCCCTGGGAGGAGAAGGTGATGTCCACGCTGGCGGTGGAGGGACTACACGGACTGCCAGGACTCCCAGACCCTGGTGAGTACACAAACAACTCACCTCACATGGGGGGGATGCCATACACAATCAATCATGCATGCCACCCCCCCCAAGCCACCACCGGACACAACAACACTCCACAAACACACACATGCCACTAGCGCCTCCATGCCCCATGCATCAATCAGGGCCATGCCAAGTCACAGGCCACACAAAACACCAACACAACACAGGATGTGGTCGATGCTGGGAGTGGGGGCATCAAAACTAACATTGAGCAACTCACAAGCACACAACAATGCCCTCAGCCCATATGGCCCAGGGCACAGCCATACAAACTGTGTGTACCCACACAGTACTGTCTTGCCTGCAAATGGTGGCTGCCATGCAGGATGACATGGGTCTGAAGGCACAATTTGCACATAACAGCAGACAATGAAGATGCATCGCTCTGATAGAGTCTCAGCACACACCGCCACAGCAGCAGCCTACACTCAGACACACTGCCCAATGGGTGCCCGGAGAACAGGAACTAACTCACATGAACAAGCCAATGGCCATTCAAAGACCGGCTAACTGTGTGTGCCCAGGAAGCTGGCCTGAGGTGACAGAGGGTGACAAATAGAGGGAGGGAGAGGGGGAATGAGAGGGAAGGAGACAGAGGGGGACACAGGGAGACCGACAGAGGGAGGGAGTAGGGTGACAGAGGGAGGGAGGAAGGGAGACACAGGGAGACTAAATCACCCTTGGGTGGTGTGGCCATGTCCACTCGTCAGCCGGTGGACTGTGTGCATGCAGACAAGGTCTGGCAGTGCCTCAAACCCCCCCTACCGTAGATGAAGACCGGTCCATGTGTCAATCTGTGCACGAGTCCATCCGTGCTGCAGGCACAGACCTAACCACACACCCAGTATACCCACCCACTGTGTCGGTAAGAACCCTGTCACAAATGCTTCAGTCACCTACCTGCAACATCAAATTGCCTTGGCAAAACACCATTTGGCCACGTACAGTGCAACACGTAAGGCGCCTCTGCATGGCTCGCTATGCCCGCACACCACACTGCTGACTGTGTACCCAAATAGATGCATCAACTAAGATTGTGTCACACATGCGTAAAGCCCTGACAGCTGTGGCCAAGGGACATACCCATGCACAAGTGCACTGTGAGAGGAATGCTAGACAGATCCAACTACCCAGAGGAAGAGTGCCAAATCAGAAATGCATGAAACATGGATGCCACATGTAACACTGTTAACATTGTCTCTCTCACACACAGGTCAACGTCGACGATCACCCCCCAACACTGGGGGGGAAGTCTCACAGGACCAGGCTCCGCGGGATGAGGACCCCACCGCCAGCGATGACTCTCACCACTCCGTGGATGACCAAGACCAACCTGGCCCCTCTGGTGTCCAACCACCTGCAGCACCTGCGTCAGGTACAACTGTGCCAACCACCACCCCCATTCCTGCCACATCCCAGGAGACGTCCAGGAGCCCTGCCCGCACACGACCACCCAGCCAGTCTGCCCAGGAGGGACACGGTCCTCCGGGCACCCAGGAGGAGGCAGGCAGCAACGCAGATGCCATCCCTCAGGGGTCCCGGAGACCCGATGCGCCCACAACGGCAGGCCAGGTGCACGTGGGCAGGGGTGGCGGGAGTGAAGGACGGCGGAGGCGCGAACCTGACCAGGCAGCTCAGGACCCGGTAGTGTCCCAGGTCAGCAACATCCTGGATACATACCGGCGTGACACCAGGGGCATGGACCAGATTGCGTCCACCCTCAATGACATCAAGGGGACCCTCCAGGAGATGAAGACCCTGCAGGCCCAGCAACATGCCTGTCAACTGCAACACCAAGGAAGGATGGAGGATAGACAGGCTGAGCTCGTGGCGGTGCAAACCCAAATGACCGGTGTACTCCGTCGGATTGCCGACAACATGGGCAACCCTCCCTGTGGCACCAGGCGAAGGCCATTACCAGACACAGGGAGGGATCAGGAGGAGGAGGATTCATCCGACGGAGCGTCACAGACATCGTCACGGCCTGCTTCCGAGGGTCCCCGCAGGAAGGTGGGTCGTCCACGAAAAAGACTGTGAGAGTCAGCAGAACATCACCATCTCCCAGGTCACCTGGCCTGGCACCTGGCCCTCTGGCCCAATAGCAGCACATGACATTCTCTGCCACATGGACTTGCTGGTCACTGTC
Organism: Triturus cristatus; assembly: GCF_964204655.1. NCBI lineage: Eukaryota > Metazoa > Chordata > Amphibia > Caudata > Salamandridae > Triturus > Triturus cristatus. The sequence continues at coordinate 1,196,633,461 of NC_140579.1, read as the reverse complement.
TGACCTATGTTGACGAAGACTGTGGCATGGACTCTGACATTTTGCTACGGCAAGGATACCAACTCCCCCAGTGAACTTTGGATTCTACACTCCCGCTGTGCACCTCTTGTCATCCCCACAAACCCGTACCCCACCACAAATAAATTAATCACACTTACAAGATGATGCCGTGATTCTGCATTATTACAATACATGTGTGTGTCGTAAAGTCAAAGCATGCCTGATCTCAGAATTAACTCCAACCATCCAAACCGTGGGGTCGCAGTCTTGCCCAGGACACACATGGGTCCCAATGTATCATCTGATACAGACATGGAGTACCATACTCACCTGTGCTGGGCCCAACCAGCTTAGTGGTTCCCGCACAACTGTGGCTACAGACACATTCAGGGGAGCAACAGTCATGCGCAGAGGTCAGGGATCATGTGGAGTGACCTGGCTTGCCGCTCCCAGGTATGTCTAGACATGTGTCCCTACCATGTCCTGCATGCTTGCGTCAGGCGGATGTTGAGAATGGTGGCTAGGCCAAGGTTGGATGCATGGAGATGCCAGAATGCAGTTTTGGATCACAGTGCCACATGGTTGTGTTGGGGTTGTGGGCTGCATCATGAGTGTGGGCGTGGATCGAGAAGGTCATCCTGCAGCTGGCTGTGAATCATTCCCCCCATCCCGTTTGGACGTTGATGTGGCCTGGTTGCCCGATGCAGTAGCAGAGTTGTGCAGATGCACTCCGGATATGGACAAGTATCATGGGAGTCGTAAGGCACATGTCCGTAGACTGCAGGGTAGGATTCGACACGGATGTTGTAGTTGCCCTGGGGGATGGTCTCTCTTGCCTTGAGGTGGATGGAACTGTGCATCTTGTGCATAATACAGTTTCTACTCCCTGACAAACCGCTAGCATCTTGTCACTCTACACATAGACACATATGCACCACCTCTGAAAACTATGCCAGACATGCCGCACGCACAGTGGCAACAGGCCACCATTGACAGGGAAGAGGCACCTTGGAGACAGAGGGACAAATTTATTAGTCATGTGTGTTGGAATGACATGATACTCTGTCAACACATACACAGGTCATGTGGATGAACATGTGGGAGCAACACTGGCACCCCCCATTGCAACACAGATGCTGGTATTCCATTGAACTGGCACACAAGTGACGGATAACAGCTAAACACCCCCTGCTGCCACGGAGAGGCTGCTATACACCATTGAGGCCCTGATGGGGCAATCACACACCATGTCAACCCGGTGCAACCTGTATGTTTCCGAGGCCAGTGTTACACACATTGATGGCCTCATCACAATCCCCAATCCCCTGACACATGACAGTCACCAAGTCTGACCATGGCTCCAGGTGAAGCCTGCCCCATGTCATGTTCCCCATGTAGGATCCACATGTATGCAAATGGAACACACATGAACCGGAGAAGTGCACACAGACTACAAACAATTCACACACCCAAAACGCCGTGAGGCATCCCTTACCCTAAGGAGATTTCAAAACTTGCCCGTGCATGTGACGCAGAATCAGCACATGTTGCTGTGTTCATGAGGAGTAGCAGGAGCACAACAATGCCACCAGCAGACAGCATGCCCATGGACCTGTGGAAGAGAGACACACAAGGAGTCAGCCCAAAGGAGCACATCCGCAAGCATGTACTCAACACGTATCATGTTGTCAACATGACAGGTGACAATGATGACCCTCAGACAACATCCTTCCATTGCGCCATCACTCGAGTGACACTTCAATACACACCACTGACTCACTTGGCAGACATGCAGATGGACACACACATTGCAACACATGCCACACACGGCCCAATGCGTGCACACTCAGACACTGGAACTCACCACTAAGCAAAGAAGTTGCGTATGAGCCGACTCCGCATGTCCTCCACAGCCTCCTCCACATCACTTGCCCCGTCACCAAGGCCTTCATCCTCCACGGGTGGATGGTCCTGGTCATCTTGATCCAGTATGAGTGGAACAGCTTCCTCCACTGCCATGTTGTGCAGCATGCAGCAGACGATGATGATCTTGCACACCTTCACCGGGGCATATGGGAGTGCTCCGCCGGTCTTGTGGAGGCACCGGAATCGGCTCTTCAGAAGTCCAAACGTCCTCTCAATGACTCTCCTGGTCCGCCCATGTGCGTTGTTGTAGCGGTGCTCGGCAGCCGTGCTGGGGTTGCGGACAGGCGTCATCAGCCATGGCATGTTGGGATAGCCAGCGTCCCCTACAAGGAAACATCATGGACAGAAGTGTGTCAGCACAGGCAGTGAGATTGGAAGATGACGCCAAACACTGAACTGCCAGAGTCTACCCACCAACAATACATGCTCGCTCGTTCCGCAGCTGCAGCATCATTTCAGGCAGCCTGCTACGCCTCATGATGAAGGCATCGTGTGCTGATCCTGGAAAGCGAACACAGACATGTGAAATCACCATGTTGGACAGACACACCACAAGGGCATTAATGGAGTGATAATGTTTGCGATTCCTATACACCACCTCCTGTGCCTGTGGTGGTACCAACGCAACATGTGTCCCATCTATGGACCCAATGACATGGGGCATCCCTCCCAGGGCATAGAACTCACGCTTGACATCTGTCAACTGCTCACGAATTGGGAATTTAATGTACTCATCCAGGTGAACCAACATGGCCTCTAAGAAATCATGCAGAACACGGCTGAACATCGTCTGGGACATGCCCCCGACATCAGCAATGGTATGTTGGAACGTACCCGTGGCAAGGAAATGTAGGGCTGCCATCACCTTCAACTTGGGTGTCAGTGCACTGGGATACCTGTGGCGCGGGAGGAGTTGTGCTTCCAGCCGGCCAGTCAACTCATCAATCAACCGTTGGCTGAATCTGTAGCGGCGTATACAGTCCCGTTCATGCAGGGCAGCCATGTCTGGCATACGTCGAGGGAGAGGCGGAGCCCTGCAGTGAAATGGAAGGAACACCGAAGAGTGAGCACTGTACAACGACATTGTCAATGCACTGAGCACATGTTACACAGCCAATACACATATGCCACATTCTGAGTCAGGTCTGTGCCACATTTCCTGGACACGTACGCCAGTCAGGTGACACTCCTACCAAGGGACAGCCACTAACGGAGTGGGGCAAGATCACGATGACATGGCATGAGACTAGCTGTGGGCCAGTGTAAGTGAACATGCACACGCATCACAGGATTCACAGACATCCACACATGTGCAGAAGTAGTATGCGTATGGTACAGACAGGTTGTTGGATGCGATATGCACTGGTCACATGTCATAGGAATAGGACAGGCCACACACATTGCCTTGGAGGAGTACATGTCGAGACAGAACATACATAAAGAGCATGTGGATATGTACTTGTGTTGATACTCCGTGTAGTTGCATACATACACACTTCATGGCAAATCACATATGTGGGCTGGTGTGCGGAACAGTGTGCCATGGCCATCTACACACAGACACATGTTGGCAGCAGCAACTGCTGATGCATTGGACCACACACCTACAGCAAAATCATGGAAACACATGCCACACACATGACATGGTTGCAGCGTGCAACGCAGCCATACACATGTCATGTGTAATATTCCGTGTACCTGGCATCAGGGGACAGGTGCGGGTGTCCGTGACTGGGACATGCAAGTGACTCATGGCTCCACTAGTGTGTACGACATGCACACATGTCAAAGGAGTGCAGGGGATGTGTGGTACAATGCGCACCATCACACACGACATGTGTACACAGCTCATCGTACATGTGCTTTGCCCACACCTCAGGGGTAAAGTGCCACATCACATCCTGACACACCTGTGTCACACACATGTGGTATTGCACAGACAATGCATTGGTGTCCACCCTTGGCAAAATCTGACCGCTCCATTCCTGTCTGTGTGCCGCCTGTCAACACTGACAGGTGTGAAACGCACCGTACATACGCTCTGAGTGCGTGTATAGGGTCCCTGGGCCAATATTGCCGCTGGCGTATGTGTACGCCACAGTAGTACGAACTGTACACGCGCTTGTACGGTCCGGATCACAATATGGGCGCTGGCGTATGCGTACGCCACAGTAGTACGAACTGTACACGCGCTTGTACGGTCCGGATCACAATATGGGCGCTGGCGTATGCGTACGCCACAGTAGTACGAACTGTACACGCGCTTGTACGGTCCGGATCACAATATGGGCGCTGGCGTATGCGTACGCCACAGTAGTACGAACTGTACACGCGCTTGTACGGTCCGGATCACAATATGGGCGCTGGCGTATGCATACGCCACAGTAGTACGAACTGTACACGCGCTTGTACGGTCCGGATCACAATATGGGCGCTGGCGTATGCGTACGCCACAGTAGTACGGACCGTACAAGCTCGTGTACAGTTCGTACTACTGTGGCGTACGCATACGCCAGCGCCCATATTGTGATCCGGACCGTACAAGCGCGTGTACAGTTCGTACTACTGTGGCGTACGCATACGCCAGCGCCCATATTGTGATCCGGACCGTACAAGCGCGTGTACAGTTCGTACTACTGTGGCGTACGCATACGCCAGCGCCCATATTGTGATCCGGACCGTACAAGCGCGTGTACGGTCCGTATCACTGCTTGTGGGGTGCCCTAGGGCGTGGAACGCACCGTACCTGTGTGTATATGTATGAAAACACATAGGGGACACATGAGGGACAGTATAAGGGCCTAAATGCATGATGGTTGCCATGGAGACTGAGTTAGATTTTTGAATTTGAGCACCAGGTGCCCAGCAGAAGTCAGTTTGAAAGAATCTACATTGTTGCAATGTGGATGTTGACTTGACATCATCATCAAAACTGAAACCATGCAAAGGCACACACTGGGGTAGGTTTGAAGGGATTGGATGAAACGTAGGATGCAAATGTGACTGACCAATCAATCTGTACTCCTGTACATGAACAGGCCAGCCAGGCATATATAAGGCAGCCAGGTCCCATGAGAGAGCACTTGCCTGCACATCCATTCATCCATGACCACTGCTGCTGATAGTGATTCCTCTGGCACCATGTCCAGGACTGTGGAGAGGTCACAGCCATTCACCCAGGAGGAGAACCTTGCCCTGATAGATGTGATCCTCCCACAGTTCCAGAGCCTGTATGGTCGACCAGGGGTTCAGGTGAGTGCAGACTCCACTAGCTTAGACTGTGCCCCTTTTGTGTGCCAGTGACTTCTGCCATTGTATCCATGTGTGACAGACATGCACTGTTGTTTGGAGTGGGTCCCAGGGTGTGGAAGGCCTCATGTCACCCATGCAGAGCATGCTGTGTTTCCTGTGTGCACTCCTCACTTGCATAGTGCCTACTGTGACAATGAATGCAAGGTGCATGCCACATTCTGCCTGCATACTCCTCCTGGGGATGTTGTTTCCACAGTCCTGATGTGATCCTGTGTTCCCCCCAGTGTGACAGGTGTCAGTACCCATGGATGTGTGTTTGGTCAGTGTACCTGTGCTGTGAGTGTCCAAAGGCCGTGTTCGTCCCCTGCACATTGGTGTGTGTGTAAGTCCCCTGTCATGTGGGTGAGTGCATATGGGGAGTGTTGCACACAAGCAGCATGAGTGATGGATATAGCCTGGCCATCCGATGTGAGCAGGGAGCAGTGCTGTGTGCATGCCGTGCTGAGCCAGCCCCACACCTGTGACACCCCCGTCTACTGGCACATGGGCAGAGTGAGGTGTGTACCCGCAGTTGGCAATGCCATGTGATTGTCCTGTACCTGTGTGTGTCTGTGTACTCTGCTGAGGTAGCATCAGTGTGCTGGGGCAGGTGACTGCTGTGAGGTGCTGTACATAATCCTGGTGTAGCCTGTGAGGCACAGTGTGATCCCTGGTCAGTGAGTGTGTGGTACCCCTTATGCCACCCGTGTACTTTCAATGGCACGTAGTGCATTTGGCCTTCCACAGTGGATAATGTCCCTATGACAAAGGTGCAATTAGTTGCATGCATACCATGGCCTGTTCATAATGAGGATTGTTCTATATGTGTGTCTCTGTGTTTCTGCTCATGTGGATTAATGTATTCTCACTTTTGCATCCTCACAGGTAGGTGCCATTGCCAAGGGGGAGATCTGGAGTGAAGCCGTCAGTGCCGTGAGGGGTACAGAGGGTCGGAGGCGGAGCCTGTCTCAGGTGAGGAAACGCTGGCAGGACATCCGGTGCTGGACGAGGAGGATTGCACGGGTCCTGCTGGGGGACTCACCTGTGAGCCGTAAGAACCGTGGGCGCCGTCGTCTGACCCACATCCAGAAGCGTGTGCTGGCGGTGGTCTTCCCCGATATGGACAGGCGCCTACAGGAGAAGCAGCAGCAGGAAGGGGGTAGGTACATGTGTGTCAGTTGTGTGTCCCCAGCCAATGTAAGTGTGCAGTTGCATGGATACACTGCCAGGGTTTGATTGTGCAGTGCGTCAACTTCTCCACAAAGTAGCACAGTGCTGTTCTCACTCCCTCCATTCCCCTCCTTGCCATGTGTTCCCTGGTCGGTCTGTAGCCACTCTTGCACAAGGTTATTTGGGCAGGCAGTTCATGCAGGTGACCTATGCTATCAGCATCATGTGTGGGGGTGATGTGCCACAGGTATGGGGACCTTGCGTGTGCCATGGACAATTTCAGTCAATGTGGTGTCCATGTCACTTGGCACTGATTGTGAATCACGACATAGGGGTGTGTCTCCAAAATGTACAGCCTTCCAACATGCATGTCCAATTGTGTGCCCTCTGACATGATGTGCCTGAGTGGGAGGCCTGCTAAGTGCAGGGACGGTTGCTTAATTTGCAGTCATGTACATCCTGGACCATGGAGGAGTGTGGGCACTACTGTGCCCTGGGGCACCTCTTCCTAGGTATCATGTGCGTCATTGTAGGAAGGTGGATATCTGACTATGGTTACCCCCAAATTTTTGCCTAGTGTCTAGCTGGTTTTTCGACTTAGTTGGCCTGAGATCCTGCCATTCAGGCTCTCAGGCTATCTGCTCTCTCTGTAAAATGGACTCCATGTACCCTAGGTACATACCCAATTGGTTGGATCACCCTGTCAGCCCCTGTACCAGTGTACACTAGGTACCCAGGGCATTGGTGTACCCAAGGCCTGCCAAGGGCTGCAGCATGTATTATGCCACCCCAGGCTTGGCCTAACAATTTGACACAACTGGCTGATCACTCAGCTGGGGTAAGTTGGTGTAATCACCTCTTACTTAGGTGTAGTATACCTATACCTAACCTTAAATGGGACACCTGGTAACCTATAAGTCACTCCTATGGCAGGCCTTAACAATCCTGAAGGCAGAGTGCTTGGTTCCATGTGAGATGGTGCTCTGGCATGAGCTGAGCCTGTCTGCAGTGGTCGGAACAACTTCCTTCTACTGTTTCCAGATATCGTCATACCATATACTCTTAAGTGCATTATGAACCTCGCGGTTAAATGCTAACTTTGGTTTGGCTTTATCAAAACATGTCGAGTAAGGTGTCATACGAATTGGAATACTAACCCCTCGCCAATTCTGGCGACGGGGTTAGCATTCCACCCTTCTAGAGGGACACGACATGTACAGTGCCTGAAACCCGGGTAAAATCAGACATAGCCTCAGCTCCACAAAATGGATGCTGCCACCACAGACACAAGTCTGCCCTCCTGCTGCTGGGAGTCCTTCCAGCTTGGGAGGTGTGGACAAAGGGTTTCCTGCCAGGGGAGGTGCATGCACCACCCCAGACAGGATTTTGTGTATTGGTCAGGTAGGGCTTGAAAGAAACCAGACATGCCTGTGGCTCACAAGGAGCCTCGGGGCATATGCCAGTTCAAACCGGTCCTGGGGCACACCAGTCCCGGGCCTGGGGCGAGCTGGACAAAGGATTGGGGGTGTAACCACCCCCCTTCCTGGTCCCACCCATAGGGAGGGACCTAGCAGGTAGTCCGGCCCCTAGAATCCGAATAAAGGTAGGAGCTGTGTCCTAAGACTTTAGACATCCTGGAATCAACTTGAAACTAAGAAGAAGACGGGAACTTCGACATTCTGCTGCACAGAAGACTGAAGAAAATCTCCCCTGTGGTCAGGGAGTGACCACCTTGCTAACGCAAGCACCATCCAGCGCATCAACGTCTGCTTTGCCGCCGCCTCCCGCCGGAGCCCGAGCCCAGAGACTGACAAGACCTGGACCTCCAGACCTCTCACCGCCCGATCCACAGTCCCTGAAAAGAGGAGACCCGTGGAGGCACCGAGACACGTGGAGCCAGCCATCTTGGAACGACTACGACAAGCTGACCAGTGCAACAACCGAGGCTCCCTCCAAGTTGTGCTTTGGGTCCTGAGAAGCCCAACCCTCGAGCAGCATCTGCACCAAAGGTGAGCCCTCCAGCATCTCCACGATCTGTGTGGGGCCCTTCTGCATTTTGCCACTCGACGCGCCTAACCGGTTGCTGGCCCGCTGGCTAGTGGCCATCTTGGCGACGAAATCTACGACAAACACCGCTGGTCTGGTTGCTCCAGACTGGCCCTTGCTCCCCTCCAAAGGAGCAATCCATCTGACCTTGCTGGTCAGAACCAACAGCTGATTTCCGAATCCTCCTGCAATTGCTTTTGCCAAGGCTTGTTTGCTTCGATCAAGTCGCCGACACCGCCGACAGCGAGAGCCTGCGTGGGACAGCTCGTGAGCCGACTCCTGGACGTCGTCGACCTTCAGGGACCACGTGGCTGCGGAGACAAGCTACCCCTCATCACCTGTTTGCACCCGACATCGCCTGGTACCCACCTGGTGCCACGCTGGTCACTGGCTAGTGACTGTGAACACTGTCCCCTCTGCTTACAGGTCTTCAACATCTCCGATCCACTCTTGGATCCACTGCATCTCTTCCCGACCGACCGCCTGCAGCACTTTTGTCTACAGGCCCCACGGAACAGATAGAAGAAACCCGACGCACTTCGAGGCCTATGCACCCGCTTCCTGTGGGTGAGGTAAAGCTGGCACTCCGGTGCCCAAGTGTAGTAATACATCTCTAGTGCCTGTGTTCCAAATCTTAAGTTCCTAGGTCATCCGGAAGATTCCTTTTGCAGTAACTTTGTACTTTTTACGCACCCATTGAAACCTATGGGAGCACGCGTGTGACTATTTGCTCTGCACACGCCACCCGTGGACCTCCTGGTCACTAACTGACGTTAGCTCCTTGTAGGCCCAGCGATTCTAGAGGCCTTAGGCCTTTTCCCTTTTCTGTTCGTGGTACTTATACCACTATTTTAGTATATGGTTCGAGTGGCCACCAGGGCCTATCCATATAAAGTGCAACTTCTGTGTATTCTGTGATAATCTTGTTTGACGATTTGTGCTCCTGTGCTCATAAAGAGACTAGGGGTAACTTTGATAAATAAATACATATATATTTTGAATATATATCTGTGTGGTGTCCTTTCATTGGTATAAAAGGGGGTTGCATTTGGTAAAACAGCTGGCTTAACACGCATCACGAGTTTAGCCTCAAAGACTGCTTAGCCTACGCTACCACTAGGGCAGCTAGTCCAAAAAGGTTGACTTACAACCACACCATAAGGGTTGCTTGGCATGGTACAAGGTGGTCACTAGAACTAGTGAACAGCATATACCAGGCCAACTTCTCACAGTCATCCAACAATATGGCCATTCACTGTGTCTTCGCCATGGGTTGGGTAGGGTGGCATTGTACCCTGGGCTCAACTGTTAGGACTTACAGGTTGCTACATGTGTCCACTGTACAGGGGGACCCATTTTGCTTGTGCATACTCACAGTGGGCATTACCTGTGTGTGTTGTTGAGACAATCTGATGATGTTTGCCTGTCAATGATGTGTGGACATGCCCACCAGGGGCTGTGTGTGTACAGTCATTAATTAGTGGAGGCCATGTGTTTTCATCCCAGAGTAAGAGGTGTACATACTTTCTCCGTCTCAATGAGATTGTCTCAGGTGTGGGTGGTTTGTGCGTACAAGGCCTCCATGTCAGAAGCTTCATCCTCCTTGCTGGGTTTAGCCTGTGTGTGATGTTTGACTGGACATACGCTCAAGGTGCAGTGACCCAGTCATGTTTGGCCTGGTTTCATGTATTGCCTTTGCAGCATGCGGCAAGAGTAAATGGATATGATTCATGCTCATCCCTTTTTGACGACGCAGTGTGGTGCAGGTGCTGTGCACATTTGTCCCCAGAGGCTGGCTCCTCTGTAAAATTTCAGGTGCAGTGATTTGCTGTTGTGTCATGCTCTCCATTGTGTCTCAGTGGCATGGTGGGTCGAAAAACTGTGTGTTCCATGGCCTACATGTGTACATTGTTTTGTAGGTGTTACTCCTGTTGCTTTTCAGGCTATGCAATGTGACCTATGTATATTTGACTCATGTGACATATGTGTACAGGTGTCTGATTATCTCCTGTCTCTTCACCTTGCCCACAGCATCGCCGGGGGACACGGAAGGAGACACTAGCACGGACCGGGAGGAGGGATTGAGCACCAGTGCCAGCAGTGCTGTCCTGTCTGGCACATGGAGTGGCACGGAGGCCGAAGGGAGTGAGGCAGAGGACCTGTCGACTGCCAACACAGACTATGACGCAGACGGGTCCGAGGCTGAGCTCCAAGAGGTGGCGGAGTCTGCCCCCCCAGCTGATGGCAGCCCTCCACATCCCCCCGCCACCTCAGGTTCCATCACCGGCCTCCCACATGCTCGTGGCCTTTCCCTCCGTGCTCGGTCCCCACATGTCTCCTTCCTGCCAGGCACCGCACCCCCTGCCCCTGTCACCACTGCTGCGGTGAGTGCGGAGTCTGTGGACATCCTGAGGTTGTTGCAGGTTGGTCAGACTGCGATGCTAAATGTCCTCCATGCCCACACCCAGGTGCTGACCCAGATGGAGGCATACATGGAGGGCATGTCGGCTGCGCAGTCTGACCAACGGCAGTTGCTGAGGTCCATAGACTCCACACTGACTGCAGGACTGGATCTCCTGCAGCGCTGCCTACCCCCCCCTACCCCTGCCCCATCCACAATTCCCACTCCCGTGCCTGTCCCACGCACATCCAGACGTCAGCGTGCACGCACCCCAACAGACACAGGCACCACACCACCAGGGAAGTCGAAGCGCACACCTCCTGTCACGCACACACAGGGTGAGGAAGGCACACCCACTGGGTCGGGGGGGAAACGTAGAACACGCAGCCACAGTGGGAGTCCGCAGTCCACACAACCCACTCCCTCCAAATCCACTCCCCTTAGCTCTCCTGGCCAACAGTCGGTGACAGCATCATCCACTGCGAGTGTGCCCCCCAGCCCCAGGATGACACCACCCCGCAAGCGGTGGAGGCGGGACCCGGCCAGGGGAGTTGTGTCCCCCACCCTGTCCACACCCTCCCCCAGTGGCGCTGCGACCCATCCCTTTGCCCCCCCCCCTCCTTGGGGCCTGTGGTTGGATTGGGTGCGGGGGAGTCGCTGGGGGAACTTGCCGACGTGTGCAGCGCCATTCTGTCCTCCACCTTTGGCGCTGGCACCCCCCCTGTGGCAGAATCATCCCTCCCTGCACCCACAACACCTACCCTTTCCCCTCCTGTCCCTGCGGTGCCTGTTTCCACCCTCCCCCCTGATGCCCCCTCTTCTGTGGATGAAATGGACTTGTGAACTGTGCAGGCAAGCTAGGGGACACACGTCCCGATGTGTACCCCCCCCCGGACTTTGCTGCTGGCCTGGCCCATGGCCCTTGTACATAGTGGACATTTTCTCAGAGATATTTTCCTGCTGAATAAAGCATTTTCTTTTGGTTTTGCACACTGATGCTTTCCTGGACTTGCTGTTGGTGCTGGTGCTCCCTGAGTTGGGGTGGTGATAATGTGTTAGGGGTCTGTGAAATGTTGGAGTGTGCTGCTCATGGGGTGTACCCTGCCATCTGCGTGCCATCACAGAGGTCTCTGCCAATGGTATTTGGTCATGTTTGCTCTCACTGTATGGTGACATTGTCCCAAGGTGTGTTCCATCCTCTGTGGAGCAGGCCATTTTCCCTGCAGGGTGTCTCCCAAATGCTGTGCTGTGCTGTGTCTACATTTCCTGGATGTGTGAGGGTTGCCGTTCAATATAGCCATGCTGGCTCAGCGATGGCTCCGCCTGCATCTGGGGTATCACCCTTGTTGGTCACTGAACTTGTTGATGGGGTATCTTGTCCTATGTCTGGGCACTGCTGGGAGGACTCTGCACCCACCCCTCCTATGTCTGGGCACTGCTGGGAGGACTCTGCACCCACCCCTCCTGCGTCTGGGCACTGCTGGGAGGACTCTGCACACACCCCTCCTGCGTCTGGGCACTGCTGGGAGGACTCTGCACCCACCCCTCCTGTCTCTGGGCACTACTGGGAGGACTCTGCACCCACCCCTCCTGTGTCTGGGCACTGCTGGGAGGACTCTGCACCCACCCCTCCTGTGTCTGGGCACTGCTGGGAGTGTTAGGCACCCACCCCTCCTGTCTCAGGGCACTGCTGGGAGGACTCTGCACCCACCCCTCCTGTCTCTGGGCACTACTGGGAGGACTCTGCACCCACCCCTCCTGCGTCTGGGCACTGCTGGGAGGACTCTGCACCCACCCCTCCTGTGTCTGGGCACTGCTGGGAGTGTTAGGCACCCACCCCTCCTGTCTCTGGGCACTGCTGGGAGGACTCTGCACCCACCCCTCCTATGTCTGGGCTCTGCTGGGAGGACTCTGCACCCACCCCTCCTGCGTCTGGGCACTGCTGGGAGGACTCTGCACACACCCCTCCTGTGTCTGGGCACTGCTGGGAGGACTCTGCACCCACCCCTCCTGTCTCTGGGCACTGCTGGGAGGACTCTGCACCCACCCCTCCTGCGTCTGGGCACTGCTGGGAGGACTCTGCACACACCCCTCCTGTGTCTGGGCACTGCTGGGAGGACTCTGCACCCACCCCTCCTGTCTCTGGGCACTGCTGGGAGGACTCTGCACCCACCCCTCCTATGTCTGGGCACTGCTGGGGGTGTTTGGCACACACCATTCTTATTGCAGGTTCGGTGCGTACATACACGGGTGGGGGTTCGGTGCGTACATACACGGGTGGGGGTTCGGGGCGTACATACACGGGTGGGTGTTTGGTGCGTACATACACGGGTGGGGGTTCGGGGCGTACATACACGGGTGGGGGTTCGGGGCGTACATACACGGGTGGTGGTTCGGGGCGTACATACACTGCTGGGGTGGGGGTTCGGTGCGTACATACACGGGTGGGGGTTCGGGGCGTACATACACTGCTGGGGTGGGGGTTCGGGGCGTACATACACGGGTGGTGGTTCGGGGCGTACATACACTGCTGGGGTGGGGGTTCGGTGCGTACATACACGGGTGGGGGTTCGGGGCGTACATACACTGCTGGGGTGGGGGTTCGGGGCGTACATACACGGGTGGGGGTTCGGGGCGTACATACACGGGTGGTGGTTCGGGGCGTACATACACTGCTGGGGTGGGGGTTGGGTGCGTACATACACGGGTGGGGGTTCGGGGCGTACATACACGGGTGGGGGTTGGGTGCGTACATACACGGGTGGGGGTTCGGGGCGTACATACACGGGTGGGGGTTGGGTGCGTACATACACGGGTGGGGGTTCGGGCGTACATACACTGCTGGGGTGGGGGTTCGGGGCGTACATACACGGGTGGTGGTTCGGTGCGTACATACACGGGTGGTGGTTCGGGGCATACATACACGGGTGGGGGTTGGGTGCGTACATACACGGGTGGTGGTTCGGTGCGTACATACACGGGTGGTGGTTCGGGGCGTACATACATGGGTGGGGGTTGGGTGCGTACATACACGGGTGGGGGTTCGGGGCGTACATACACGGGTGGTGGTTCGGTGCGTACATACACGGGTGGGGGTTCGGGGCGTACATGCACGGGTGGGGGTACGGGCCGTACTTCCACGGGTGGGGGTACGGTCCGTACATACCCCTACCCACGCTCTGCGTGCCTGGGTACGGGCCGTACCCATGCCTTTGGTGGGTGGGTACGGTGCGTCCCCCCATTGTTGCGGTGCCGTGGGGTCCGCACCGTACACAGGCCTTGGGGGCGTGGCTACGGGTCGTACCACGCGTACCCCTACATGACCCCAGCAATGCTGGTACGACCCGTACCAAGGCCTTTCTGACGTGGGTACGGGGCATGCCGCCATTGTTGGAGTGACGTAGGGGGACGCGTGGTACGTTCCGTACCCACGCTCTTGCGGCCTGGGTAGGGTACGTACCGGTTCGCGTGACCATCCACTTCCGTTGTGGCGGACGCTTGCGTTGCTGGCCTCGCCCCCACCCCCTGGAAGTGACCAGGCCCTGATGGTCAGGTATGTCCAGGCCATGTGTGATTTGGTACCATGTGTTGGTGTTGTGTGTCCTGCCCCTGCCCCCCCCTTTGCCCCTGGTTGTTGTGCTGACCTTCTGCGGCGTCTGCGTCGGTTCCTGTACGCCAGGTGGACTGCTAGGAGGGCAGGGATGGCACGTAGGTTCGGGTCCATGTCTGTTCGTCGCGTCCAGCTGCTCCTTGCGTGTGTCGTCCTGATTTCCCGGCAGTTTTTGGCAGCCGGTAAATATTTTCCGTGCGGGATGACGTCGGTTCGAATCGTACTTCCTGGTTCGTGAAACGTAGGCTGGATGCGTACCGACGTCAGGTCGGCGCCTTTCAGGATCGGAATTGTGTTTAGTTTCTGTTCGGTCGGTGTTTTGTTCGATTCGTACGGAAATGGTGTTTCCGTGCGAATCGTACTTGCATTTTCGGATGGATTTGGCACCGGGTACGAGTCGGACGGAGATAGGGCTCCGTCCGACGGTTCGTACCCGGTTTTTACCGGATCGGAATTGGCACCTCTGTCGGACTCGGGGTCCACAACGTTCTGATTTCCCCGCCTCACTGTGCCTAGGCTGCCTTGCGCATCACCGTGACCGGACAAACTCGAAAGAGCACCACGAAGCGATCAAAGAAAAGACCAAGTGCCTAATTATCATCTTGTGGCTCCCAGTTCGCAACCGTTATTTATGGTCTTGTACTAAGCCTGCATAGTAGAGAAACTTTTATATAAAGTATACGTATTTTTGATACAACTCATGCCTGGCGTCCATTTGTGGGGATCGTTGTAATTTACTGAGTGTCGCCATAAATGCTTAACTGACTTAGCGCCCTGAAGTTCAGCCCGGACTGCTCGCGCCACACTACCTATAGGGTGAGCAGGGGTTGTTCTGAAGGGGCAATTCTCTTGCCCTGAATAGAAGAAGGGACCGCTGCTGGTCACAAGTACCAACCAGGGGTTCCCCATTCTAACATTGGTGGCAGCGGTGGGATTTCGAATTTGCATTTATGATTTACATACAGTGAATTATTGATCACCACGTAGAGCAGACCTATAACGCAGCCACAGATTGATTTTTGTTTTGCTGAAGAATCTCCACTTTAAGAAACCATGCCTAGCTCAGTCAGTGGAGGCGGAGCGTCCTCTATACTCTCTGGAATTGATGACATAGATTGGGAACAAGAGGCACTGAGAAAGTGCACTAATGAAGTCTTGAAAGGATACCTCTCCAAGTACAGAATTAAACAAAGTGGATTAACCAACAAGGATCAGTACATAAAGGCGCTGAGGGCCTGGCACGAATCAAAGTTCCCAGAGAATGCAAGGGAGGTGATAAGCCCAGAAGGTGTTTCTGAGCCTGGCAGAGGCCTGTCGCCGGAGGAGATAGCCGACAGGAGTGCTGCACGCGCACATGAGGTGGAGATGGCAAAACTTCAGATGGAGATAGAAAGACAAAGGTTGGCCATGGAGCATGAGGTAAAAATGAGGGAGTTGGATATCAAGGCCAAGAGTTTAAACCACTCTCCCTCTGGTCGCAGCAATTTAACAGAGTCAAGGGTGCATATTCCTAAAGATGTAGTAAGAGAGTATTATAAGCAGGATGATATTGGGCAGTGGTTCAGGTCCTATGAAGTAGCCATGTCCTCCCACCGGGTCCCTGAGAAAGATTGGGGAGCGGGGTTGTGGGGAAGGTTCCTGAGTGAGGGGCGGGACACACTGCTGGATCTCCCCTCTGATGTCAAAACATCCTATCCACACATGAAGGAAGCTCTGATGGCAAGGTATGGGTTAACTCCTGAATTGTACAGGCAGAGGTTTAGGGATTGCACCAAGAAACCTGGTACCACTTATGTAGAATATGTGACTTTTTTTTCAAGAGCGCTAGATGGTTGGGTGAAGGGTAGCAAAGTGAATGATTACCAAGGGCTGTTTGATTTAATTGCATGGGAGCACTTGTCCGATAATTGTTTTCCTGAGCTACGCCAGCACCTGATCGATAGCAAGCTGACTAACCCTAGAAAGCTTGCTGAGGAGGTGGACCGCTGGATCAGCACCAGGGTCCACAAGGGTCCCGTGGGAGGCCCCGCCAAAGGTGGTCAGGGTCCCCAGCAGAAGAGTGGGGGGGATAAGGGTAAACAGAGGGAGTTCTACAAAGGGCCCCAAAGTAATTCCCAAGGGAACCAAGGGAAGGGTTCTCATCCACCCCCACCCCCGAAGCAGACCGGGGCCCCGACAGGTAACCCTGTTTAAAGAGGGCCCCCCAGATGTTACAAGTGTAACAACCTGGGGCACTATTCCATGGATCCCAAGTGCCCCATGTATGGTAAACCAGCACCCTCTGGTGCTCCACCCCCGAAGCAGGTGGCTAGTGTAGCCTTTGGGAGGGAGGTAGATGTCCATGGGGAGGGGGTTCCCGTACAGATGACCCTAGTCTCATTAGGAGACAGTGAGATGGTCGCTGAGGCCCAACTGCCCCCCAATACTCAAAAGTATGGGCAGTGGGTGACCATAAATGGCCGAAGGGTGGGGGCTCTTAGAGATACTGGAGCCAGTGTGACTGCTGTCAAGCAACACCTGGTGTCTCAGGAGCAGGTTGTCCCACACGCATTCTGCCGTGTTGTCAACGCCGACAACACAGAGCGTCAGTGTCCAATGGCTCAGTGTCCCTTTGAGTGGGGAGGGGGTCTATGGTACTCTGCAAGTGGCTGTGAGAGAGGCCATGCCTGTTGATTGTCTCCTAGGTAACGATTTGGAGAGCTCCCCTTGGGAAAAGGTGGAGAAGACAACTCACCTGAGGATGGTGGGTTTACCTGATTGGACGTGCGTGACCACCCGGTCGATGGCAGCCAGTAGGGGTGTTGAAGGGACCCTGGAGCCTGAGGGAGAGGCCCAGGAACCGGCCTTAGGGAGAGGGCACAGGAGGCACGGGAATCCGGCTCCTGAAGTTCCCACGGCCCAGGAGGAAGCAGACCCTGAGGGGGATGCCCTGGAGCTTACCGGGGAACAGATAGCCGAACTGGGGGACCTGCCTGAGCTGACCCATTGGCAGCAAGAAGGAGGCCCCACCAGGGAGGTATTCTGCAGGGAGCAGAAAGAGTGCCCCTCTCTAGTGGGTATGCGGCAGCAGGCTGCAGCCCAGGCCAATGGTGATCAGTCCGGTACTCACTTGATCTACTGGGAGAACGACCTCATGTACTCAGAGCCTAAGGTTGCTGAACCTGGGTCAGCCCGTGCGCTGGTGGTACCCCAGAAGTTCAGAGCCTTCCTACTGGGGTTGGCTCACGACGTTCCGTTAGCAGGGCATTTGGGGCAGGACAAGACCTTCGAGAGGCTTGTCACCCACTTTTATTGGCCTCAAATGCGCAAGAGTTCTGACACTCACTGCAGGACATGCCAGACTTGCCAGGCAAGTGGTAAGAGTGGAAGGAAGCTGAAGGCTCCACTCCAACCTTTCCCTGTGGTCAGTACCCCATTCCAGCGAGTGGGGATTGACATTGTGGGGCCACTGGACCCCAAGACAGCCATGGGCAACAGGTTCATCCTGGTCTTGGTGGACCATGCCACCCGGTACCCTGAAGCCATCCCTCTGAGGACAGTGACGGCCCCCGTGGTGGGACGAGCACTGATCGGAATTTTCTCATGAGTAGGATTCCCTCTAGAGGTGGTGTCTGACAGGGGGACCAATTTCATATCGAAATATATGAAATCCCTTTGGCAAGAGTGTGGTGTGACGTACAAGTTTACCACCCCTTACCATCCCCAAGGAAACGGGTTGGTTGAGCGCTTCAACCGAACCCTAAAGGGCATGATTATGGGTCTCGAGGAACCCATGAGGCGTAAGTGGGACGTCTTCTTACCATGCCTTCTCTTTGCGTACCGTGAGGTGCCACAAAAGTCTCTGGGGTTCAGTCCCTTTGAGCTTTTGTATGGCCACCCAGTACGAGGACCTCTTAGTTTGGTCAAGGAAGGCTGGGAGCAATCTCCCAGGAAACTTCCCCAGAATGTATACTGTTACATGCTGGCTTTCCGGAACCAGACCAGGCGTTTCAGGCAACTTGCTGAGGCAAACCTGGAAGCCAGCCAGGAGGAAATGAAGCGGTGGTACAACCAGAATGCCACTCTGGTTGAGCTTCAACCTGGTCAAAAAGTGTGGGTCCTGGCCCCTGTGGAGCCTTGTGCACTCCAGGACAAGTGGACAGGACCCTTTGAGATTGTGGAGCGCAAGAGTTCTGTCACCTACTTGGTGGACTTGCAGTCTCCGAGGAACCCCTTGAGGGTCCTCCATGTCAATCGACTGAAGCCCCACTTGGAGAGGTCCGAAGTGGGCATGCTCTTGGCCACAGATGATGGGACGGAGGAGGAGTCTGAGCCTCTTCCTGACCTCCTGGTAGCCTCAGAGCGAGACGGGTCAGTGGATGGAGTTAACCTCTCACCCACCCTGACCCCTGAGCAACAGGATGACTGCCGCCACCTGTTGGGGCAGTTTCCTGACGTGTTCTCCCTGGTTCCTGGTATCACAGATTGGTGCGTCCATGATGTGGATACAGGAGACAGCTTACCTGTGAAGCACAAGGCTTACAGGGTAACTGACAGGGTCAGAGCCTGCATCAAAGAGGAGGTCTCAAAGATGCTTGCTCTTGGAGTGGTTGAGTCCTCCAGCAGTCCTTGGGCCAGCCCAGTGGTCTTGGTCCCAAAGGCTGCCTCACCGGGTGCCACACCCGAACTCCGGTTCTATGTGGACTACA
Organism: Triturus cristatus; assembly: GCF_964204655.1. Classification (NCBI taxonomy): domain Eukaryota; kingdom Metazoa; phylum Chordata; class Amphibia; order Caudata; family Salamandridae; genus Triturus; species Triturus cristatus. Next base: position 1,196,614,329 of record NC_140579.1, on the reverse strand, counting down.
GAGGACTCAATTCAGTCACGAAGACTGACGCGCACCCCATCCCCAGAGCTGATGAGCTCATCGATCGGTTAGGGGCTGCAGGGTACCTCAGCACGTTTGATCTAACGTCTGGGTACTGGCAGATCGCCTTAACTGATGTGGCCAAAGAGAGGTCCGCATTCTCCACACCAGATGGGCATTTCCAGTTCCGGGTTATGCCATTTGGGATGAAGAATGCCCCTGCCACTTTCCAGAGGTTGGTCAACCAGGTTTTGGCTGGGCTGTCCGAGTTCAGCGCAGCATACCTGGATGACATCGCAGTGTTCAGTGGCACATGGGGAAGAACACCTGCGACATCTCTGGGAAGTGTTGATGGCACTGCGCAAGGCAGGCCTCACGATCAAGGCAAGCAAGTGTCAGATCGGGCAGGGTTCCGTGGTGTACTTGGGACACCAAGTAGGGAGCGGCCAGGTGGCACCCCTACAACCCAAGATAGAAACCATCCTGGCTTGGGAGCCCCCAAGGACCCAGACGGAGGTGAGGGCCTTTTTAGGACTCACAGGGTACTACAGGAGGTTTGTCAAGGGGTATGGCAGCATCGTTGCCCCCTTGACAGAGCTGACTTCGAAAAAGCAGCCCAGAAAAGTGATATGGACTGACACCTGTCAGAAGGCCTTTGACACCTTGAAAACTGCCATGTGCACGGCGCCCGTGCTCTTGGCTCCTGACTTCTCCAAAGAGTTCCTTGTGCAGACAGATGCATCAGAGCATGGTGTAGGGGCTGTTCTCTCACAGATCACTGAGGAGGGCTTTGACCAACCTGTAGCCTTTATTAGTAGAAGGTTACTTCCCTGGGAACAAAAGTGGAGTGCGATTGAGCGAGAAGCATTTGCGGTGGTCTGGGCATTGAAGAAGCTAAGACCCTACTTGTTTGGGTCTCACTTCCGGGTTCAAACAGACCACCGGCCCCTCAGATGGTTGATGCAGATGAGGGGTGAGAATCCTAAGTTGTTGAGGTGGTCCATTTCCCTACAGGGGATGGATTTCACGGTGGAACATCGCCCCGGTACAGACGACGCCAACGCTGATGGTCTTTCCAGATTTTTCCGCCTTAGTGATGAGAACTCCCTGGGGTAGGGTAGTTCTCCCCACATTTCATCTGGAAGGGACACGTGTTAGACCTGGCACCATTGGCGTGGGTCACCCTTCCATTTTTGTTTGTGCCTCAATGTATTTTTGTGTTGGTGTTAGCTGCTCAGGGCACTGTGCCACTGCCATCCAGTGCCACAGTGCAAGTGCTCCCTATGGTAAAATGTATGATGTGAATTGACTTCCATGTTTGGCTTATTTGGTTTACTATCAGTCCCTAGTAGAGTGCACCAGGGGTGCCAAGGGCTTGTATATCCAAATGCTGCTAGTGGGCTCGCAGCACTGGTTGTGCCACCCACAGAAGCAGCGGGGTAAAATATGTCTAAGGTCTGCCATTGCAGAATCTGCATGCAGTCTGGTACTGTCATGCTGACTGGGCAAGTGTCCCCACTTGCCAGTCCCTAAACCTTCCCTTACCTTCCTATTAGTCACCCCTATGGTAGGCCCTAGGGCGGATCACTGACTAAATATAGAAGGTCAAAATATCGACCTACAAAAATATCGGAACATATAGTAGGCCCTAGGGCAGGGTGCATTGTAAGGATAAGGTAGGACATGCCCTGAGGTGTGTGGCATGTCCTAATAGTGAATTACAGCCATTTTCGTTTTTCACTATTGTAAGGCTACCTGCTCTCCATAGGCCAGAATGGGCTGCTAGATTATAACACTCTATAATCCTAGCAGGCTCAGGAAGCATGGTAGAAATTCGTGTTTAGTATGCCTGAACTCAGAATAATAAAATACATCTTTTAGTAAAGTTTATTTTAATATCCTGTGTTTGCAAATGCTACTTTTAGAAAGTTAGCATTTGCTTGCTTAACCATTTCAGTCCGCCTCTGGAGGGGAGGGCTATCTTCTTTGTGTGTAGCTTGAGTGACAGGGCTGGGAAGTTCCAGGAGACAGGCTGGGGCTGCCAGGTGGTGAATAGGAAGATTACACCAGGATGGGTGGGAGGAGTGCACCTTGACTCTGAATGGGACATTGCTCTGCCACCACAATGCTGGCTCCACCCCCTCGGGAGCGTCTGATGTCTCTGCCCTGCCTGCTGAAAGAAGAAGCCAGAGTCTCAACAACAAAGTGTTCCTCACTGAAAAGAACTGGACTAGGATTATGTAAAGGCCCCCCTGGCCTGTAAAGACAAAAGAAACTGAGTATAAATGTAGGAGCCCTGCTCCCAAGAAATTAGATCCTGCTTGTGACCAAGAAGAACGCTCTGCCTGAGGGGGAGGAACCTGAAGCTGAAGGAGGAAACGCTGTTCCTAAGTCTGGAGGACTTGCCTGCAGTGGTTGCCTCACTGCCAAGGGAGAGAAGTAACCTGCAAAAGACTTGCTTTATTTATTGACTCAAAGACTTGTGTTCACAGCAGTCTCCAAGGGCTTGATCGAGCTTGCCCCCTGAACTGAACCCCAGGACCAGTGGGTTCACCATGTCTCCGCTCATCTGAGAATCGAGCTGTGTGCTTTCTCCCGCCGGAGTGCTCTGCGCACCTTCGCTCCCTCCAAGGGCCGTGACACCCAGAAGCTTGGCCGCCTCCACTCGTCGAGAGCCCCGCTCTACCTGAGTCGCTCTTGGTCCATCGGGTCTGGCCGCCCCGCTTCCCTGTCACCTGCCTGCTACTGGAGCGCGCTTGGTGCCCCCTCGCCCTCCCGCCGGATTTCTACTCGGAACGCGAGTTCAATCCTCGGACGGCCGCCCGTACGTCGTAGCGTACCCGGCCGCCCCGCTTCGCCTCCCAGGAAGATTTTGACCGCGCCGCCCCCCCTGCAGTGACGTCCCGCACAGCCTGTGTCTGAAGCCCGGGGCCGCGCCTGTCTCCGAAAAGCCACCCGCTGGTTCTCGATTCGGAGACCCTCGAAGTGGAGAACCTGCACCCCACCACCGAAGACTCGTCCAACACATCGCATGCTCCCAGGTACAGTGAACACTCTGTCGGACTCGGGGTCCGCAACGTTCTGATTTCCCCGCCTCACTGTGCCTAGGGTGCCCTGCGCATCACCGTGACCGGACAAACTCGAAAGAGCACCACGAAGCGATCAAAGAAAAGACCAAATGCCTAATTATCATCTTGTGGCTCCCAGTTCGCAACCGTTATTCATGGTCTTGTACTAAGCCTGCATAGTAGAGAAACTTTTATATAAAGTATACGTATTTTTGATACAACTTATGCCTGGCGTCCATTTGTGGGGGATCGTTGTAATTTACTAAGTGTCGCCATAAATGCTTAACTGACTTAGCGCCCTGAAGTTTAGCCCGGACTGCTCGCGCCACACTACCTATAGGGTGAGCAGGGGTTGTTCTGAAGGGGTAATTCTCTTGCCCTGAATAGAAGAAGGGACCGCTGCTGGTCACAAGTACCTACCTGTGCCAACCAGGGGTTCCCAATTCTAACACTACCCAAACACCACTGCACTACCCTAAACCCTAAAACACTTCCCCCAGTAGAACTCCCTGCACTACCAAAACACCACTGCACTACTATAAACCCTAAAACACTAACCCAAGCACGACCCCCTACACTACACAAACACCACTGCACTACCCTAAACCCTAAATCTACCCCCAGCAAGACCCACTACACTACCCAATCACCACTGCACTAACCTAAACCCTAAAACACTACCCCCAGCACGACCCCCTACACTACACAAACACCACTGCACTAACCTAAACCCTAAAACACTACCCATAGCACAAACCCCTACACTACCAGAACACCAATGCGCTAGCCTAAACCCTAAATCTACCACCAGCACTACCCCCTACACTACACAAACACCACTGCACTGCCCTAAACCCTAAAAGACAACCCCCAGCACGAACCCCTACACTACCCAAACACCACTGCACTACCATAAACCCTAAATCTACCCCCAGCACTACCCCCACACTACACAAACACCACTGCACTTCCCTAAACCCTAAAACACTACCTCCAGCACGACCCCCTACACTACAGAAACACCACTGTACTACCCTAAACTCTAAAACATTACCCCCAGCATGACCCCCTACACTACCAAACACCACTGCACTACTATAAACCCTAAAACACTACCCCAAGCACGACCCCCTACACTACACAATCACCACTGCACTACGCTAAAGCCTAAATCTACCCCAAGCAAGACCCACTACACTACCCAAACACCACTGCACTACCCTAAACCCTAAACACTACCCCCAGCACGACCTCCTACACTACCCGAACACCACTGCGCTGCCCAAAACCCTAAAACACTACCCCTAGCACAACCCCCTACACTACCAGAACACCACTATGCTAGCCTAAACCCTAAAACTATCCCCAGCACTACCCCCTACACTACACAAACACCACTGCACTACCCTAAACCCTAAAACCCTACCCTCATCATGACCCCCTACACTTCACAAACACCACTGCACTGCCCGAAACCCTAAATCGACCACCAGCAAGACCCACTACACTACCCAAACACCAATGCACTACCCTAAACCCTAAAACACTACCCCAGCACGACCCCCTACACTAACCAAACACCACTGCACTACCCTAAACCCTAAAACACTACCCCAGCACAATCCCCTACACTACTCAAACACCACTGCACTATCCTAAACCCTAAAACACTACCTCCAGCACGACCCCCTACACTACCCTACACTACCACTGCACTTCCATAAACCGTAAAACACTATTCCAGGATGAACCCCTACACTACCCGAACACCACTGCGCTACCCTAAACTCTAAAACACTACCCCAGCACGACCCCCTACACTACCCGAACACCACTGCGCTAGCCTAAACTCTGAATCTACCCCCGGCACGACCCCCTACAATACCCAAACACCACTGCACTACCCTAAACCCTAAAACACTACCCCCAGCACGACCCCCTACACTACACAAACACCACTGCACAACCCTAAACCCTAAAACACTAACCCCCAGCCCAACCCCCTACACAACACAAACACAACTGCACTACCATGAACCCTAAATCTACCCCCAGCATGATCACCTACACTACACAAACACCACTGCACTACCCTAAATCCTAAAACGCTTGCTCCAGCACGAACCCCTACACTACCCAAAAACCACTGCGCTTCCCTAATCTCTAAATCTACCCCCAGCATGACCCCCTACACTACCCGAACACCACTGCTCTACCCTAAAACCTAAAACATTACCCCCAGCATGACCTCCTACACTACCCGAACACCACTGCGCTGCCCTAAACCCTAAAACTCTACCCCAGCACGACTCCCTACACTACACAAACACCACTGCACAACCTTAAACCCTAAAACACTATCACCAGCATGACCCCTTACACTTCACAAACACCACTACACTACCCTAAACCCTAAAACACTAACCCCCAGCCCAACCCCCTACACTACACAAACACAACTGCACTACCATGAACCCTAAATCTACCCCCAGCATGATCACCTACACTACACAAACACCACTGCACTACCCTAAACCCTAAAACACTACCAAGAGCACGACCCCCTACACTACAGAAACACCACTGTATTACCCTAAACTCTAAAACATTACCCCCAGCATGACCCCCTACACTACCAAACACCACTGACTACCCTAAACCCTAAAACACTTCCCCCAGTAGAACCCCCTACACTACCAAAACACCACTGCACTACTATAAACCCTAAAACACTACCCCAAGCACGACCCCCTACACTACACAAACACCACTGCACTACCATAAACCCTAAATCTACCCCCAGCAAGACCCACTACACTACCCAAACAAGACTGCACTACCCTAAACCCTAAAACACTACCCCCAGCACGACCCCCTACACTACCCAAAAACCACTGCACTACCCTAAACCCTAAAACACTACCCCAGCACAACCCCCTACACTACTCAAACACCACTGCACTACCCTAAATCCTAAAACACTACCCCCAGCACGACCCCCTACACTACACAAACACCACTGTGCTACCCTAAGCCCTAAATCTATCCCCAGTACGACCCCGTACACTACCCAAACACCACTGCGCTACCCTAAACTCTAAAAATCTACACCCAGCACGACCATCTACACTACCTAAACAGCACTGCACTTCCATAAACCCTAAATCTACCCCCAGCACCCCTGTACACAACACAAAGACCACTGCACTACCCTAAACCCTAAAACACTACCCCCAGCACGACCCCCTACACTACCCAAAAACCACTGCACTACCCTAAACCCTACAACACTACCCCAGCACAACCCCCTACACTACTCAAACACCACTGCACTACCCTAAATCCTAAAACACTACCTCCAGCACGACCCCCTACACTGTAGAAACACCACTGTACTACCCTAAACTCTTAAACACTACCCCCAGCACGACCCCCTACACTACACAAACACCACTGTGCTACCCTAACCCCTAAATCTATCCCCAGTACGACCCCGTACACTACCCAAACACCACTGCGCTACCCTAAACTCTAAAAATCTACACCCAGCACGACCATCTACACTACCTAAACAGCACTGCACTTCCATAAACCCTAAATCTACCCCCAGCACCCCTCTACACAACACAAAGACCACTGCACTACCCTAAACCTTAAAACACTACCACCAGCACGACCCCCTACACTACTCAAACACCACTGCACTACCCTAAACCCTGAAACACTACCACCAGCATGACCCCTACACTTCACAAACATCACTGCACTACCCTAAACCCTAAAACACTAACCCCCAGCCTGACCCCCTACACTACACAAACACAACTGCACTACTATGAACCCTAAATCTACTCCCAGCATGATCACCTACACTACACAAGCACCACTGCGCTACCCTAAACCCTAAAACACTATCTTCAGAACGATCCCCTACACTACCCAAAAACCACTGCGCTACCCTAAACCCTAAATCTACCCCCAGCATGACCCCTACACTACCCAAACAGCATTGCACTACCCTAAACCCTAAAACACTACCTCAGCACTACCCCTACAATACCCAAACACCACTGCACTACCATAAACCCTAAAAACACTACCCCAGCACTACCCACTACACTACAAAAGCACCACTCCACTACCCTAAACCCTAAAACACTACCCCAGCACAACCTCCTACACAACACAAAGACAACTGCACTACCCTAAACCGTAAATCTATTCTCTGCACGACCCACTACACAACCCAAACACCACTGCCCTACCCTAAACCCTAAAACACTACCCCCAGCACTGCCCCCTACACTACCCAAACACCACTGCACTACCCTAAACCCTAAAACACTTCTCCCAGAACAACCCCCTACACTACCAGAACACCACTGCACTGCTATAAACCCTGAAACACTACCCCCTGCACAACCCCCTACACTACACAAATACCACTGCACTACCCTAAACCCATAATCTACCCCAGTAAGACCCCCTACACTAACCAAAGACCACTGCACTACCCTAAACCCTAAAACACTACCACCAGCACGACCCCCTACACTACCCAAACACCACTGCACTACCCTAAACTCTAAAACACTACCCCAGCACAACCCCTACACTACTCAATCACCACTGCACTACCCTAAACCCTGAAACACTACCACCAGCATGAACCCTACACTTCACAAACACCACTACACTACCCTAAACCCTAAAACACTAACACCCAGCCCGATCCCCTACACTACACAAACACAACTGCACTACTATGAACCCTAAATCTACCCCCAGCATGATCACCTACACTACACAAGCACCACAGCGCTACCCTAAACCCTAAAACACTATCTCCAGCACGATCCCCTACACTACCCAAAAACCACTGAGCTACCCTAAACACTAAATCTACCCTAGCATGACCCCCTATACTACCCAAACTGCACTGCGCTACCTTAAACCCTAAAACATTACCCCCAGCACGACCTCCTACACTACCCGAACACCACTGCGCTGCCCTAAACCCTAAAACACTACCCCTAGCACAAACCCCTACACTACCAGAACACCACTGCACTACCAAAAACCCTAAATCTACCCCAGCACTATCCCCACACTACACAAACACAACTATACTACACTAACCCCTAAAACACTACCCCCAGCACGACCCCTACACTACACAAACATCACTGCACTGCCTTAAACCCTAAAACACTACCCCCAGCACGACCCCTACACTACCCAAACACCACTGCACTACCATAATCCCTAAAAACACTACCCCAGCACCACCCCCACACTACACAAACACCACTGCACTACCCTAAACCATAAAACACTACCCAAGCACAACCTCCTACACTACACAAAGACGACTGCACTAACCTAAACAGTAAATCTACCCTCTGCACGACCCACTACTCTACCCAGACACCACTGCACTACCCTAAACCCTGAAACACTACCCCCTGCACGACCCCCACACTACCCAAACACCACTGCACTACCCTAAACCCTAAAACACTTCCCCCAGTAGAACCCCCTACACTACCCAGACACCACTGCACTACCCTAAACCCTGAAACACTACCCCCAACATGACCCCCTTCACTACCCAAACCCCACAGCACTACCCTAAAGCCTCAAACACTTCCCCCAGTAGAACCCCCTACACTACCAAAACACGACTGCACTACTATAAACCCTAAAACACTACGTCAAGCACGACCACCTACACTACACAAACACCACTGCACTACCCTAAACCCTAAATCTACCCCAGCAAGACCCACTACACTATGCAAACACCACTGCACTACCCTAAACCCTAAAACACTAGCCCCAGCACAACCACCTACACTACCCAAACACCACTGCACTATCCTAAACCCTAAAACACTACCACAGCACAACCCCCTACACTACTCAAACACCCCTGCACTTCTCTAAACCCTAAAACACTACCTCCAGCACGACCCCCTACACTACAGAAACTCCACTGTATTACCCAAAACTCGAAAACATTACCCCCAGCATGACCCTCTACACTACCAAACACCACTGCACTACCCTAAACCCTAAAACACTTCCCCAGTAGAACCCCCTACACTACCAAAACACCACTGCACTACTATAAACCCTAAAACACTACCCCAAGCACGACCCCCTACACTACACAAACACCACTGCACTACCCTAAACCCTAAAGCTACCCCCAGCAAGACCCACTACACTACCCAAACACCACTGCACTACTCTAAACCCTAAAACACTACCCCCAGCACGACCCCCTACACTACCCAAACACCACTGCACTACCCTAAACCCTAAAACACTACCCCAGCACAACCCCCCACACTACTCAAACACCACTGCAACACCCTAAACCCTAAAACACTACCTCCAGCATGACCCCCTACACTACAGAAACTCCACTGTACTACCCTAAACTCTTAAACACTACCCCCAGCATGACCCCCTACACTACACAAACACCACTGCACTACTCTAAACCCTAAAACACTACCCCCAGCACGACCCCCTACACTACCCAAACACCACTGCACTACCCTAAACCCTAAAACACTACCCCAGCACAACCCCCCACACTACTCAAACACCACTGCAACACCCTAAACCCTAAAACACTACCTCCAGCATGACCCCCTACACTACAGAAACTCCACTGTACTACCCTAAACTCTTAAACACTACCCCCAGCATGACCCCCTACACTACACAAACACCACTGCGCTACCCTAACCCCTAAATCTATCCCCAGCACGACCCCCTGCACTACACAAACACCACTATGATAACCTAAACCCTAAAACACTACCCCAGCACGAACCCCCACACTACCCGAACACCTCTGCTCTGCCCTAAACCCTAAAACACTACCCCGAGCATGACCCCCTACACTACCCGAACACCACTGCACTTCCCTAATCTGTAAAACACTACCCCAGCACGACCCCCTACACTACCCAAACACCACTGCACTGCCCTAAACCGTAAAACACTACACCCAGCACGACCCCCTACACTACCCAAAGACCACTGCACTACCCTAACCCCTAAAACACGACCCCCTACACTACACAAACACCACTGCGCTACCCAAAATCCTAAAATACTACCCCCAGCAGGACCCCCTACACTACCCGAACACCACTACGATAACTTAAACCCTAAAACACTACCCCAGCATGACCCGCCACACTACCCGAACACAAATGCGCTACCCTAAACCCTACATCTACCCTGAGCACGTCCCCCTACACTACCCGAACACCTCTGCGCTGCCCTAAACCCTAACACACTAACCCAGCACGACCCCCTACATTACCCGAACACCACTGCACTTCCCTAAACCGTAAAACACTATTCCGGGATGACCCCCTACACTACCCAAACACCACTGCGCTACCCAAACTCTAAAACACTACCCCAGCACGACCCCCTACACTACCCGAACACCACTGCGCAAGCCTAAACCCTAAATCTACCCCCAGCATGACCCCCTACACTACCCGCACACCACTGCACTGCCCTAAACCCTAAAACACTCCTCCCCAGCACGACCCCCAACACTACTCAACCACCATTGCACTATCCTAAACCCTAAAATACTACCCCCAGCACGACCCCCTACACTACACAAACACCACTGCACTACCTTAAAACCTAAAACTCTACCCCCAGCACGACCCCCTACACTACACAAACACCACTGCATTTCCCTAAACCCTAAATCTGCCCCCAGCACGACCTCCTACACTGCCAAAACACAACTGCACTACCCTAAAACATGACCCCCTACACAACACTAACACCACTGCACTACCCTAAACACTAAAACACTATCCCTAGCATGGCCCCCTACACTTCACAAACACCACTGCACTACCCTAAACCCTAAAACACTAACACCCAGCCCGACCCCCTACACTACACAAGCACAACTGCACTATCATGAACCCTAAATCTATCCCAGCATGATCACCTACACTACCCAAACACCACTGCACTACCCTCAATCCTAAAACACTATATCCAGCACGACCCCCTACACTACCCGAACACCACTGCACTGCCCTAAACCCTAAAACATTACCCCCAGCACGACCTCCTACACTACCCAAACACCACTGCACTACCCCAAACCCTAAATCTATCCCCAGCATGACCCCCTACACTACCTGAACACCACTGCGCTACCCTAAACCCTAAAACATTACCCCAGCACGACCTCCTACACTAACCGAACACCACTGAGCTGCCCTAAACCCTAAAACACTACCCCTAGCACAACCCCCTACACTACACAAACACTACTGCACTGCCCTAAACCCTAAAACACTATCCCCAGCATGACCCCCTACACTACCCAAACACCACTGCACTACCCTAAACCCTAAATCTACCCCCAGCACTATCCCCACACTGCACAAACACAACTGCACTACCCTAAACCCTAAAACACTACCCCCAGCACAACCCCTACACTACACAAACACCACTGCACTGCCTTAAACACTAAAACACTTCCCCCAGCATGACCCCCTACACTACCCAAACAGCATTGCACTACCCTAAACCCTAAAATACTACCCCCAGCACGACCCCCTACATTACCCAAACACCACTGCACTACCATAAACCCTAAAAACATAACCCAGCCCTACCCCCTACACTACAAAAACACCACTCCACTACCCTAAACCCTAAAACACTACCCCAGCACAACCTCCTACACTACACAAAGACGACTGCACTACCCTAAACCCTAAATCTATCCCCTGCACAACCCGCTACACTACCCAAACACCACTGCACTACCCTAAACCCTAAAACACTACCCCCAGCACGACCCCCTACAATACCCAAACACCACTGCACTACCCTAAACCCTAAAACACTTCCCCCAGTACAACTACCTACACTACCAAAACACCACTGCACTACTATAAACCCTGAAACACTACCCCAGCACGACCCACTACACAACACAAAGACCACTGCACTACCCTAAACCCTAAATCTACCCCCAGCAAGACCCCTACACTAACCAAAGACCACTGCACTACCCTAAACCCTAAAACACTACAACCAACACGACCCCCTACACTGCCGAAACACCACTGCGCTACCGTAAACTCTAAAACACTACCCCAGCACGACCCCCTACACTACCCGAACACCACTGCCCTAGCCTATACCCTAAATCTACCCCCAGCATGACCACCTACACTACCCGAACACCACTGCACTAACCTAAACCCTAAAACACTACCCCCAGCACAACCCCCTACACTACCCAATTACCATTGCACTACCCTAAAGCCTAAAATACTACCCCAGCACGACCCCCTACACTACCCAAACACCACTGCACTACCCTAAAACCTTAAACACTACGCCCAGCACGACCCCCTACACAACAATAACACCACTGGACTACCCTAAACCCTAAAACACTACCCCTAGCATGTCCCCCTACACTACACAAACACCACTGAACTACCCTAAACCCTGAAACACTACCCCCAGCATGACCCCCTACACTACACAAACACCACTGCACTACCCTAAACCCTAAAACACTAGCCCCCAGCCTGACCCCCTACACTATACAATCACAACTGCACTACCATGAACCCTAAATCTACCCCAGCATGATCACCTACACTACCCAAACACCACTGCGCTACCCTAAACCCTAAAACACTATCTCCAGCACTACCTCTTACACTACCCGAACACCACTGCGCTGCCCTAAACCCTAAAACACTACCCCTTGCACAACCCCCTACACTACCAGAACACCACTATGCTAGCCTAAACCCTAAAACACTATCCCCAGCATGACCCCCTACACTACCCAAACACCACTGCACTACCCTAAACCCTAAATCTACCCCCAGCACTACCCCCATACTGCACAAACACAACTGCACTACCCTAAACCCTAAAACACTAACCCCCAGCCCGACCCCCTACACTACCCAAACACCACTGCACTACCCTAAACCATAAAACACTACCCCCATGCATGACCCCCTACAAAACACAAACACAACTGCACTACCATGAACCCTAAATCTACCCCCAGCATGATCACCTACACTACACAAACACCACTGCGCTACCCTAAACCCTAAAACACTATCTCCAGCACGATCCCCTACACTACCCAAAAACCACTGCGCTACCCTAAACCCTAAATCTACCCCCAGCATGACCCCCTATACTACCCGAAAACCAATGCGCTCCCCTAAACCCTAAAACATTACCCCCAGCACGACCTCCTACACTACCCGAACACCACTGCGCTGCCCTAAACCCTAAAACACTACCCCTAGCACAAACCCCTACAATACGCGAAAACTACTGCGCTAGCCTAAACCCTAAATCTACCCCCAGCAGTACCCCCTACACTACACAAACACCATTGCACTGCCCTAAACCCTAAAAGACTACTCCCAGGACGACCCCCTACACTACCCAAACACCACTGCACTACCATAAACCCTACATCAACACCCAGCACTACCCCCACACTACACAAACACCACTGCACTACACTAAACCATAAAACACTACCCCCAGCACGACCCCTACACTGCATAAACACCACTGCATTGCCTTAAACCCTTAAACACTACCCCCAGCACGACCCCCTACACTACCCAAACACCACTGCACTACCATAATCCCTACAAACACTACCCCACACGACCCCCTACACTACACAAACACCACTGCACTACCCTAAACCATAAAACACTACCCCAGCACAACCTCCTACACTACACAAAGACAACTGCACTAACCTAAACCCTAAATCTACCCTCTGCATGACCCACTACACTACCCAAACACCACTGCACTACCCTAACCCCTAAAACACTATCCCCAACACGACCACCTACACTACCCAAACACCACTGCACTACCCTAAACCCTAAAACACTTCCCCCAGTAGAACCCCCAACACTACCAAAACACCACTGCACTACTATAAACCCTAAAACACTACCCCAAGCACGACCCCCTACACTACACGAACACCACTGCACTACCCTAAACCCTAAATCTACCCCCAGCAAGACCCACTACACTACCCAAACACCACTGCACTACCCTAACCCTAAAACACTATCCCCATGTATGACCCCCTACACTACCCAAGCACCACTGCACTACCCTAAACTCTAAAACACTACCCCCAGCATGTACCCCCTACACTACATAAACACCACTGTGCTACCCTAAAACCTAAAAAACTACACCCAGCATGACCATTTACACTACCGAAACAGCACTGCGCTTCCATAAACCCTAAATCTACCCCCAGCACCGCCCTACACTACACAAACACCACTGCGCTACCCTAAACCCTAAAACATTACCCCCAGCATGACCCCCTACACTACCCAAACACCACTGCACTACCCTAAACCCTAAAACACTTCCCCCAGTAGAACCCCCTACACTACCAAAACAGCACTGCACTACCCTACACCCTAAAACACTACCCCAGCACAACCCCCTACACTACTCAAACACCACTGCCCTACCCTAAACCCTAAAACACTACCTCCAGCACGACCCCCTACACTACCCAAACACCACTGCACTTCCCTAAACCGTAAAACACTATTCCGGGATGACCCCCTACACTACCCAAACACCACTGCACTACTATAAGCCCTAAAACACTACCCCAAGCACGACCCCCTACACTACATAAACACTACTGCACTACACTAAACCCTAAATCTACAACCAGCAAGACCCACTACACTACGCAAACACCACTGCACTACCCTAAACCCTAAAACACTACCCCCGGCATGACCCCCTATACTACCCAAACACCACTGCACTACCCTAAACCCTAAAACACTACCCCAGCACACCCCCCTATAGTACTCAAACACCACTGCACTACCCTAAACCCTAAAACACTACCTACAGCACGACCCCCTACACTACCCGAACACCACTGCACTTCTCTAAACTGTAAAACACTATTCCGGGATGACCCCCTACACTACCCGAACACCACTGCGCTACCCTAAACTCTAAAACACTACCCCAGCACGACCCCCTACACTACCCGAACACCACTGCGCTAGCCTAAACTCTAAATCTACCCCCAGCACTACACCCTACACTACACAACACCACTGCACTGCCCTAAACCGTGAAACACTACACCCAGCACGACCCCCTCCACTACCCAAAGACCACTGCACTACCCTAACCCCTAAAACACGACCCCCTACTCTCCACAAACACCATTGCGCTACCCAAAACACTAAAATACTACCCCCAGCACGACCCCATACACTACAAAAACACCACTGCGCTACCCTAAACCCTAAATCTACCCGCAGTATGACCCCCTACACTACACAAACACGACTGCGCTACCCTAAACCCTAAAACACTACTCCAGCACGACCTCGTACACTGCCCGAACATCACTGCACTACCCTAAATCCATCCCTAGCACGAACCCCTACACTACCCAAACACCAGTGCACTACCCTAAACCTTAAAACACTACCACAGCACGACCCCCTGCACTACCCAAATAACACTGCACTACCCTAACCCCTAAATCTACCCCGAGCACAACCCTCTACACTACCGAAACACCACTGCACTACCCTAAACCCTTAAACACTATCCCTAGCACGACCCCCTACACTATCCAAAGACCACTGCACAACCCTAAACCCTAAAACAGTACCCCCAGCATGACCCCCTACACTACCCAAACACCACTGCACTACTCTAAACCCTAAATCTACCCCTAGCATGATCCCCTACACTACCCAAACACCACTGTACTACCCTAAACCCTAAAACACTACCTCTTACACTACCCAACCACCACTGCGCTACCCTAAACACTACCCCCAGAAGTACGCCCTACACTACCCGAACACCACTGCAGTACCCTAAACCCTAAAACACTACCCCTAGCATGACCCCCTACACTACACAAACACCACTGCACTACACTAAACCCTGAAACACTACCTCCAGCATGACCCCCTACACTACACAAACACCACTGCACTGCCGTAAACCCTAAAACACTAACCCCCAGCCCGACCCCCTACACTACACAATCACAACTGCACTACCATGAACCCTAAATCTACCCCCAGCATGATCACCTACACTACACAAGCACCACTTCACTACCCTAAACCCTAAAACACTATCTCCAGCACGATCCCCTACACTACCCAAAAACCACTGCGCTCCCCTAAACCCTAAATCTACCCCCAGCATGACCCCCTACACTACCCGAATAGCACTGCGCTACCACAAACCCTAAAACATTACCCCCAGCACGACATCCTACACTACCCGAACACCACTGCGCTGCCC
This sequence comes from Triturus cristatus, assembly GCF_964204655.1. Taxonomy (NCBI): domain Eukaryota; kingdom Metazoa; phylum Chordata; class Amphibia; order Caudata; family Salamandridae; genus Triturus; species Triturus cristatus. The sequence continues at coordinate 1,196,597,851 of NC_140579.1, read as the reverse complement.
TAAACCCTAAAACACTACCCCTAGACAAACCCCTACACTACCAGAACACCACTGCGCTAGCCTGAACCCTAAATCTACCCCCAGAACTACCCCCTACACTACACAAACACCACTGCACTGCCCTAAACCCTAAAAGACAACCCCCAGCACGACCCCCTACACTATCCAAACACCACTGCACTACCATAAACCCTAAATCTACCCCCAGCACTATCCCCACACTACACAAACACCACTGCACTACACTAAACCCTAAAACACTACCCCCAGCACGACCCCTACACTACACAAACAACACTGCACTGCCTTAAACCCTAAAACACTACCCCCAGCACGACCCCCTACACTACCCAAACACCACTGCACTACCATAATCCCTAAAACACTACCCCAGCAACACCCCCTACACTACACAAACACCACTGCACTACCCTAAACCATAAAACACTACCCCAGCACAACTTCCTACACTACACAAAGACGACTGCACTAACCTAAACCCTAAATCTGCCCTCTGCACGACCCACTACTCTGCCCAAACACCACTGCACTACCCTAACCCCTAAAACACTATTCCCAACACGACCCCCTACACTACCCAAACACCACTGCACTACCCTAAAGCCTCAAACACTTCCCCCAGTAGAACCCCCTACACTACCAAAACACGACTGCACTACTATAAGCCCTAAAACACTACCCCAAGCACGACCACCTACACTACACAAACACCACTGCACTACCCTAAACCCTAAATCTTCCCCCAGCAAGACCCACTACACTACGCAAACACCAGTGCACTACCCTAAACCCTAAAACACTACCCCCAGCACGACCCCCTACACTACCCAAACACCACTGCACTATCCTAAACCCTAAAACACTACCACAGCACAACCCCCTACACTACTCAAACACCACTGCACTTCCCTAAACCCTAAAACACTACCTCCAGCACGAGTCCCTACACTACAGAACCTCCACTGTATTACCCAAAACTCTAAAACATTACCCCCAGCATGACCCCCTACACTACCAAACACCACTGCCGTACCCTAAACCCTAAAACACTTCCCCAGTAGAACCCCCTACACTACCAAAACACCACTGCACTACTATAAACCCTAAAACGCTACCCCAAGCATGACCCCCTACACTACACAAACACCACTGCACTACCCTAAACCCTACATCTACCCCCAGCACGACCCACTACACTACCAAAACACCACTGCACTACCCTAAACCCTAAAACACTACCCCCAGCACGACCCCCTACACTACCCAAACACCACTGCACTACCCTAAACCCTAAAACACTACCCCAGCACAACCCCCTACACTACTCAAACACCACTGCACTACCCTAAACCCTAAAACACTACCTCCAGCATGACCCCCTACACTACAGAAACTCCACTGTACTACCCTAAACTATTAAACACTACCCCCAGCATGACCCCCTACACTACACAAACATCACTGCGCTACCCTAACCCCTAAATCTATCCCCAGCACGACCCCCTACACTACACAAACACCACTGCACTACCCTAAACCCTAAAAAACTACCCCCAGCATGACCCCCTACACTACCCGAACACAACTATGATAACCTAAACCCTAAAACACTACCCCAGCACGACCCCCCACACTACCCGAACACCAATGCACTACCCTAAACCCTAAATCTACCCCAAGCACAACCCCCTACACTACCCGAACACCTCTGCGCTGCCCTAAACCCTAAAACACTACCTCGAGCACGACCCCCTACACTACCCGAACACCACTGCACTTCCCTAAACTGTAAAATACTATTCCGGGATGACCCCCTACACTACCCGAACACCACTGCAATACCCTAAACTCTAATACACTACCCCAGCACGACCCCCTACACTACCCGAACACCACTGCTCTACCCTAAACCCTAAATCTACCCCCAGCACTAACCCCTACACTACACAAACACCACTGCACTGCCCTAAACCATAAAACACTATACCCAGCACGACCCCCTACACTACCCAAAGACCACTGCACTACCCTAAACCCTAAAACATGACCCCCTACACTACACAAACACCACTGCGCTTCCCAAATTCCTAAAATACTACCCCCAGCAGGACCCCCTACACTACCCGAACACCACTACGATAACTTAAACCCTAAAACACTACCCCAGCACGACCCCCCACACTACCCGAACACAAATGCGCTACCCTAAACCCTACATCTACCCCGAGCACGTCCCCCTACACTACCCGAACACCTCTGCGCTGCCCTAAACCCTAACACACTACCCCAGCACGACCCCCTACATTACCCAAACACCACTGCGCTACCCTAAACTCTAAAACACTACCCCAGCACGACCCCCTACACTACCCGAACACCACTGCGCAAGCCTAAACCCTAAATCTACCCCCAGCATGACCCCCTACACTACCCGAACACCACTGCACTGCCCTAAACCCTCAAACACTCCTCCCCAGCACGACCCCCAACACTACCCAACCACCATTGCACTACCCTAAACCCTAAAATACTACCCACAGCACGACCCCTACACTACACAAACACCACTGCACTACCCTAAAACCTAAAACTCTACCCCCAGCACGACCCCCTACACTAAACAAACACCACTGCATTTCCCTAAACCCTAAATCTGCCCCCAGCACGACCTCCTACACTACACAAACACGACTGCGCTACCCAAAACCCTAAAACACTACCCCAGCAGGACCTCGTACACTGCCCGAACATCACTGCGCTACCCTAAATCCTAAATCTATCCCCAGCACGACCCCCTACACTACACAAACACCACTGCACTACCCTAAAACCTAAAACTCTACCCCCAGCACGACCCCCTACACTAAACAAACACCACTGCATTTCCCTAAACCCTAAATCTGCCCCAGCACGACCTCCTACACTACACAAACACGACTGCGCTACCCAAAAACCTAAAACACTACCCCAGCAGGACCTCGTACACGGCCCGAACATCACTGCGCTACCCTAAATCCTAAATCTATCCCCAGCACGAACCCCTACACTACCCAAACACCAGTGCACTACCCTAAACTCGACGCCGTCTTCTCATCCAGCAAAGACATCGCCTTCAGCCACGCCACTGGACTCCACTGGACGGACCACAGCTGCGTCCACTTCACCTTCAGAAGAACCACGATCCACCACCACCAGCAACAGGATGCTCGAAGAAGCTGGAACAAGATCACAGCCAACCAGCTCGCCGCTTCCCTGAGCCAGCACCCTCCAGCCAGCTCAGCAAACCCTAGCCAGGCCGCCGACAACCTCACGAAGTGGATCAGCACTTGCGCGGACGAACTCGCCCCACTGAGGACCCCGCCCAGCAGACCCGGCAGCAAGAAGGCCCCATGGTTCACCGACGAACTCAAGAGCTCCAAGAAGAACTGCCGAGCCCTCGAGAAAGCCTGGAGAAGGGAGCCAACACCGGACAACATGACCACCCTCAAGCTCGCCACCCGGAAGCACCATCAACTAATCCACGCCACCAAGAAAACAGCATTCAAGGACCGGCTGGACAACAACGCACACAACTGCAAGGAACTCTTCAACATCGTGAAAGAGCTATCCAACCCCAACGCCGGAAACAACGACATCACCCCATCGCAAGACCTCTGCAACTCCCTCGCCTCCTACTTCCACAACAAGATCGCTGACATACACAACAGCTTCATCCCACAAACAACGCCCCCACGACCGCACCAACGCCCCCCACCACCGCCCTCAGCGCCTGGACCCCGATCAACACAGAAGACACCATCCGCACGATGAACTCCATCCACTCCGGATCTCCGACCGACCCCTGCCCTCACCACGTATTCAACGAGGCTGACGCTGTCATCGCACCCCACCTGCGGGACATCATCAACACCTCCTTCGACACCGCCACCTTCCCTGAGAGCTGGAAGCACGCCGAACTCAGCGCTCTACTAAAGAAACCAACAGCGGACCCCAACGAACTCAAGAATTACCGCCCCATCTCGCTCCTCCCGTTTCCAGCCAAAGTCATCGAGAAGACCGTCAACAAGCAGCTGGCCGCCTTCCTCGAGACGAATGGATCCCTCGACCCCTCACAGTCTGGCTTCCGAGCCAACCACAGCACCGAGACCGCCCTCATCGCTGCCACCGATGACATCCGAGCCCTGCTGGACAATGGAGAAACAGCGGCCCTCATCCTCCTAGACCTCTCCGCAGCATTCGACACTGTCTGCCACCGCACCCTAGTGCAGCGCCTCAGCAACGTCGGAATCCAGGAGAAGGCACTGGAATGGATCATCTCCTTCCTCGACGGAAGGACACAGAGAGTCCGACTACCACCGTACAAGTCAGAGGCCACCGAAGTCATCTGCAGCGTCCCTCAAGGATCCTCGCTCAGCCCCACCCTCTTCAACGTCTACATGAGCCCCCTTGCGGCCATCGCACGCCAACACAACCTCAACATCATCTCCTACGCCGATGACACCCAGCTGATCCTCTCCCTGACCAACGACCCCGCCGCCGCCAGAGCCAACCTCCACGAAGGGATGAAAGACGTAGCCGAGTGGATGACGACCAGCCGCCTGAAACTGAACTCAGACAAGACGGAAGTCCTCATCCTGGGCTCCTCGCCCTCCGCCTGGGACGACTCCTGGTGGCCCCCCGCCCTGGGCACCGCACCCAAACCGACAGACCACGCACGAAACCTGGGCTTCATCCTGGACTCCTCCCTCTCCATGACCAGACAAGTCAACGCCGTCTCCTCGTCCTGTTTCAACATCCTGCGCATGCTACGGAAGATCTTCTGGTGGATCCCCACCGAGACCAGGAAGACGGTCACCCAGGCCCTCGTCACCAGCCGACTGGACTACGGCAATGCCCTCTATGCCGGAACCACCGCCAAGCTCCAGAAGAGACTCCAGCGGATACAGAACGCCTCAGCCAGACTCATCCTCGACATCCCCCGAAGCAGCCACATCTCCGGACATCTGAGAGACCTGCACTGGCTCCCCGTCAACAAGAGAATCACCTTCCGTCTCCTCACCCACGCACACAAAGCCCTACACGACCAAGGCCCGAGCTACCTCAACAACCGCCTCAACTTCTACGCTCCCAAACGCCATCTCTGATCAACCAGCCACGCCCTCGCCGCCGTCCCCCGCATCCGAAGTGCGACAACAGGAGGAAGGTCCTTCTCCTACCTGGCCGCCAAGACCTGGAACTCCCTCCCTCCCTCCCGACCTGCGCCTGACCCAAGACCACCTCTCCTTCAGGAAGAAGCTCAAGACCTGGCTGTTCGAGCAGTAGCGGCAACCCCCCCCCCCCCCACAAGCGCCTTGAGACCCTCCGGGTGAGTAGTGCGCTTTATGAATGTCTTTGATTGATTGATTGATTAAACTCTAAAACACTACCCCAGCACAACCCCCTACACTACCCGAACACCACTGCGATAGTCTAAATTCTAAATCTACCCTCAGCACTACCCCCTCCACTACACAAACACCACTGCATTGCCCTAAACCGTAAAACACTACACCCAGCACGACCCCTACACTGCCCAAAGACCACTGCACTACCCTAACCCCTAAAACACAACCCCCTTCTCTACACAAACACCATTGCGCTACCCAAAACCCTAAACTACTACCCCCAGCACGACCCCCTACACTACAAAAACACCACTGTGCTACCCTAAACCCTAAATCTACCCGCAGTACGACCCCCTACACTACACAAACATGACTGCGCTACCCTAAACCCTAAAACACTACCCCAGCACGACCTCGTACACTGCCCGAACATCCCTGCGCTACCCTAAATCCTAAATCTATCCCCAGCACGAACCCCTACACTACCCAAACACCAGTGCACTACCCTAAACTCTAAAACACTACCCCAGCACAACCCCCTACACTACCCGAACACCACTGCGCTAGTCTAAACTCTAAATCTACCCCCAGCACTACCCCCTCCACTACACAAACACCACTGCACTGCCCTAAACCATAAAACACTACACCCAGCACGACCCCTACACTGCCCAAAGACCACTGCACTACCCTAACCCCTAAAACAAGACCCCCTACTCTACACAAACACCATTGCGCTACCCAAAACCGTAAACTACTACCCCCAGCACGACACCCTACACTGCAAAAACACCACTGCGCTACCCTAAACCCTAAATCTACCCGCAGTACGACCCCCTACACTACACAAACACAACTGCGCTACCCTAAACCCTAAAACACTACCCCAGCATGACCTCGTACAGTGCCAGAACATCACTGCGCTACCCTAAATCCTAAATCTATCCCCAGCACGTACCCATACACTACCCAAACACCAGTGCACTACCCTAAACCCTAAAACACTACCCCCAGGACGACCCCCTGCACTACCCAAACACCACTGCACTGCCCTAACCCCTAAATCTACCCCCAGCACAACCCTCTACACTACCGAAACACCACTGCACTACCCTAAACCCTGAAACACTATCCCCAGCACGACCCCCTACACTATCCAAAGACCACTGCACTACGCTAAACCCTAAAACACTACCCCAGCATGACCCCCTACACTACCCAAACACCACTGCACTACCCTAACCCCTAAATCTATCCCCAGCACGTCCCTGTACACTACCCAAACATCACTGTGCTACCCTAAACCCTAAAAAACTACACCCAGTACGACCATCTACACTACCCAAACAGCACTGCGCTTCCATAAACCCTAAATCTACCCCTAGCACGATCCCCTACACTACCCAAACACCACTGCACTACCCTAAACCCTAAAACACAACCCCCAGCACGACCCCCCCTACACTACCCAAACACCACTGTAAAACCCTAAACCCTAAAACATTACCTCTTACACTACCCAACCACCACTGCACTACCCTAAACCCTAAATACTACCCCCAGAAGTATGCCCTACACTACCCAAACACCACTGCACTACCCTAAACCCTAAAACACTACCCTTAGCATGACCCCCTACACTACACAAACACCACTGCACCACACTAAACCCTGAAACACTACCCCAGCATGAACCGCTACACTACACAAACACCACTGCACTACCCTAAACCCTAAAACACTAACACCCAGCCCGACCCCCTACACTACACAATCACAACTGCACTACCATGAACCCTAAAACATTACCCCCAGCACGACCTCCTACACTACCCAAACACCACTGCGGTACCCCAAACCCTAAATCTACCCCCAGCGTGACCCCCTATACTACCTGAACACTACTGCGCTACCCTAAACCCTAAAACATTACCCCCAGCATGACCTTCTACACTACTCGAACAACACTGCGCTGCCCTAAACCCTAAAAAACTACCCCAGCACGACACCCTACACTACACAAACACCACTGCACTGCCCTAAACCCTAAAACACTTTCCCCAGCACAACCCCCTACACTACCCAAACACCACTGCACTACCCTAAACCCTAAAACACTACCCCAGCACAACCCCCTACACTACTCAAACACCACTGCACTACCCTAAACCCTAAAAAACTGCCCCTCTACACTAACCAAACACCACTGCACTACCCTAAACCCTGAAACACTACTCCCAGCGTGACCCCCTACACTATACAAACATCACTGCACTACCCTAAACCCTAAAACACTAAACCCCAGCATGACCCCCTATACTAGAGAAAAATCACTGCACTACCATAAACCCTAAATCTACCCCCAGCACTACCACCTACACTACCCAAACACCACTGCGCTACCCTAAACCCTAAAACACTATCCCCAGCATGACCCCTACACTACCCAAACACCACTGCGCTACCCTAAACCCTAAAACACTACCCCCAGCACGACCCCCTACACTACCCAAACACCATTGCTCTACCCTAAACCCTAAATCTACCCCCAGCATGACCCCCTACACAACCTGAACACCACTGCGCTACCCTAAACCCTAAAACACCACCCCAGCACGACCTCCTACACTACTCGAATACCACTGCGCTGCCCTAAACCATAAAACACTACCCCAGCACGTCCCCCTACACTACCAGAACACCACTGCGCTAGCCTAAACCCTAAATCTACCCCCAGCACTACCCCCTACACTACACAACCACCACTGCACTACCCTAAATCCTAAAACACTACCCCCAGCACGACCCCCTACACTACACAAACACCACTGCACTGCCCTAAACCCTAAAACACTACCCCAGCACGACCCCCTACACTACCCAAACACCACTGCACTACCCTAAACCCCAAATCTACCCCCAGCACTACCCCCTACACTACACAAACACCACTGCACTACCCTAAACCCTAAAACACTATCCCCAGCACGACCCCCACACTTTACAAACTCCACTGCACTGTCCTAAACCCTAAAATACTACCCCCAGCATGACCCCCTACACTACCCAAACATCACTACACTACCCTAAACCCTAAAACACTACCCCCAGCACGACCCCCTACACTACCCAAACACCACTGCACTACCATAAACCCTAAAACACTACCCCAGCACGACCCCCTACACTACACAAACATGACTGCACTACCCTAAACCCTAAATCTATCCACTGCACGACCCCCTACACAATCCAAACACCACTGCACTACCCCAAACCCTAAAATTCTAGCCCCAGCATGACCCCCTACACTACCCAAACACCACTGCACTACCCTAAACCCTAAAATACTACCCCAGCACACTCCCTACACTACACAAACACCACTGCACTACCCTAAACCCCAAAAAACTGCTCCCAGCATGGCCCCTATACTACACAACCACCACTGCACTACCCTAAACACTAAAATACTACCCCCAGCACGACCCCCTACACTATATAAACACCACTGCACGACCCTAAACCCTATAACACTACCCCCATCACGACCCCCTACACTATACAAACACCACTGCACTACCCTAAACCCTAAATCTACCCCAGCACGACCCCTACACTACACAGAGACCACTGCATTACACTATACCCTAAACACGACACCCTACACTACACAAACAGCACTGGACAACCCTAAACCCTAAAACACTACTCCAAGACAACCCCCTACAATACACATACACCACTGCACTACCCTAAACCCTAAAACACTACCCCTAGCAGGACACCCTAAATCTACCCCAGCACGACCCCTACACTACACAAATACCACTGCACTACACTAAACCCTAAATTTACCCCAGAACGCCCCCTACACTACCCAAGCTCCACTGCACTACCCTAAACCCTAAAACACTACCCCCAGCACAGCCCCCTAAACTACCCAAACACCACTGCACTACCCTAATCTCTAAAATACTATCCCAGCACAACCCCCTACACGACACAAACACCACTGCACTACCCTAAACCCTAAAACACTACCCCCAGCATGACTCCCTACACTATCCAAACACCACTGCACTACCCTAAAACACGACCCCCAACACTACACAAACAACAATGCACAACCCTAAACACGAAAACACTACCCCAGCACGACCCCCTACACTACACAAACACCACTGCACTACACTAAACCCTAAAACACTACCCCCAGCATGACTCCCACACTACCCAAACACCACTACACTTCTCTAAAACACGACACCTTACACTACACAAACACCACTGCACCACCCTAAACCCTAAGGCACTACACCCAGCACTAACCCCTACACTACCCGAAAACCACTGCACTCCCCTAAACCCTTAAATACTACCCTCAACATGACCCCCTGTTAGAAATGGGTGTCTCTAGTTGGCACAGGTATACACTTGCGACAAGCAGGGACTCTCAATTCTAAGTCAGGATAAGGGGATCACCCTTTCAAGTAACCCCTGCTCACCCTTTAGGTAGTGTGGCGCAAGCAGTCAAGACTATTCTCAGGGCGTCATAGGTTAAGCATTTGTGAACACATACAGTAATACAATAACACACCACAAATGGACACCAGTCAAGGTTATATCAAAAATAGGTTTCTTTATATAAGGCTTAGGGCAAGACCAGAATAACGTTTAGAAATGACCACAGTATTATTTTAAGGTTCAATGTTCTTGCAAAAAGGCTTAAAATGCAAAAATAGGCTTCTCTTACTCAATTCTGCTTCTTTTCAGGCTTTGTACGGTTCGTACCTGGGTGTACGACTCGTCCGCATTAAAAACAAAGAAAGTACGAGTCAAACAATCGGTGCGGATTCCGGGGTCCGGGACGTGCACACTGCGGTGCGAACAGAACAAAGTACCTTAAGTTCGTGGGGTCCGCGACGGACAGTGCGGGACAAGTTGATGGGTCCGGGTCGTAGTTCGGCAGCGTATTCGGTCTGATCCGGTCGCGGCGTTGGGACGCGGCGTTGGTACGGGGCCTTCAGGGATACGTGCGGATGATCCGGATCAGCTTGCAGAGTCCGTGGCGTCGGCATTCGAGCCGTACCTTCGGTGCGGATAGGCGGCGACACTTCTCAGCGCCGTACAGTGTACGGGGAGGATCAGCGTACTGCGGCTTCTCGGCTCTGAGTACGGCACGGTGCAGTACGTTAGCAGCGTACGGATCGTACCTGCGGGATGATGGAGCTTGGGTCCGGCGTACAGGGTTCGGCAGCCAGGGGTGTACGTCTCCAATCGGCGGGGAAGGTTAGGTGCAATGCAGCCGGGAGGGATACGGTGCGTACTAACGCTTTTGGATCAGCGTAGACGTACGGTGCCGGGCGGCAAAGACACGGCTTCGCGGCGGATGTTGTACGAGGCGTACTGGGGCCAAATCCAGCGGGAAACAAGCACAGATCGTCCAGGCAACTCAATTTTAGAAGGCAGATGAGTCCAATGGTCCTGGGACTCAGTTCAGGGGGCAAGCTCTTCTTCCAGGCCCTTGGAGATAGTTGAAAAACAAAGTGCAAAGTCTCTTTTAGTCTTTTCCTCTTCTTTCTCAGCAAGGCACCAACTGCAGGCCAACCCCCAGGTCAGGGAAAGTTACTCCTCCTTAAGCTTCTTCCAGGTCCTTCTAGTCAGGCAGAGTTCCTTCGTGGTTCAATCAGGATCTGATTTCTTAGGAGCAGGGCTCCTACATTTATACTAAGTTTCTTTTGTCTTTACAGGCCAGGGGGGCCTTTGCATAATCCCAGTCCAGTTCTTTTCAGTGAGGAGAACTTTGTTATTGGGTTTCTGGCTTCTTCTTTCAGCAGGCAGGGCAGAGACATCAGACGCTCCCCAGGGGGTGGAGCCAGCATTGTGGAGGCAAAGCACTGCCCTATTCAGAGTCAAGGTGCACTCCTCCCACCCATCCTGGTGTAATCTTCCTATTCACCACCTGGCAGCCCCAGCCTGTCTCCTGGAACTTCCCAGCCCTGTCACTCAAGCTACACACAAAGAAGATAGCCCTCCCCTCCAGAGGCGGACTGAAATGGTTAAGCAAGCAAATGCTAACTTTCTAAAAGTAGCATTTGCAAACACAGGATATTAAAATAAACTTTACTAAAAGATGTATTTTATTATTCTGAGTTCAGGCATACTAAACACAAATTTCTACCATGCTTCCTGAGCCGGCTAGGATTATAGAGTGTTATAATCTAGCAGCCCATTCTGGCCTATGGAGAGCAGGTAGCCTTACAATAGTGAAAAACGAAAATGGCTGTAATTCACTATTAGGACATGCCACACACCTCAGGGCATGTCCTACCTTATCCTTACAATGCACCCTGCCCTAGGGCCTACCATAGGGGTGACTAACATGAAGGCAAGGGAAGGTTTAGGGACTGGTAAGTGGGGACACTTGCCCAGTCAGCATGACAGTACCAGACTGCATGCAGGTTCTGCAATGGCAGACCTTAGACACATTTTACCCCGCCGCTTCTGTGGGTGGCACAACCAGTGCTGCAAGCCCACTAGCAGCATTTGGATATACAAGCCCTTGGCACCCCTGGTGCACTCTACTAGGGACTGATAGTAAACCAAATAAGCCAAACATGGAAGTCAATTCACATCATATATTTTACCATAGGGAGCACTTGCACTGTGGCACTGGATGGCAGTGGCACAGTGCCCTGAGCAGCTAACACCAGCACAAAAATACATTGAGGCACAAACAAAAATGGAAGAGTGACCCACGCCAATGGTGCCAGGTCTAACACGTGTCCCCTCCAGCTGAAATGTGGGGAGAACTACCCTACCCCAGGGAGTTCTCATCACTAAGGCGGAAAAATCTGGAAAGACCATCAGCGTTGGCGTGGTCTGTACCGGGGCGATGTTCCACCGTGAAATCCATCCCCTATAGGGAAATGGACTACCTCAACAACTTAGGATTCTCACCCCTCATCTGCATCAACCATCTGAGGGGCCGGTGGTCTGTTTGAACCCGGAAGTGAGACCCAAACAAGTAGGGTCTTAGCTTCTTCAATGCCCAGACCACCGCAAATGCTTCTCGCTCAATCGCACTCCACTTTGGTTCCCGGGGAAGTAACCTTCTAGTAATAAAGGCTACGGGTTGGTCAAAGCCCTCCTCAGTGATCTGTGAGAGAACAGCCCCTACACCATGCTCTGATGCATCTGTCTGCGCAAGGAACTCTTTGGAGAAGTCAGGAGCCAAGAGCACGGGCGCCCTGCACATGGCAGTTTTCAGGGTGTCAAAGGCCTTCTGACAGGTGTCAGTCCATATCACTTTTCTGGGCTGCTTCTTCGAAGTCAGCTCTGTCAAGGGGACAACAATGCTGCCATACCCCTTGACAAACCTCCTGTAGTACCCTGTGAGTCCTAAAAAGGCCCTCACCTCCGTCTGGGTCTTTGGGGGCTCCCAAGCCAGGATGGTTTCGATCTTGGGTTGTAGGGGCGCCACCTGGCCGCTCCCTACCTGGTGTCCCAAGTACACTACGGAACCCTGCCCGATCTGACACTTGCTTGCCTTGATCATGAGGCCTGCCTTGCGCAGTGCCATCAACACTTTCCAGAGGTGTCGCAGGTGGTCTTCCCATGTGCCACTGAACACTGCGATGTCATCCAGGTATGCTGCGCTGAACTCGGACAGCCCAGCCAACACCTGGTTGACCAACCTCTGGAAGGTGGCAGGGGCATTCTTCATCCCAAATGGCATAACCCGGAACTGGAAATGCCCATCTGGTGTGGAGAATGCGGACCTCTCTTTGGCCCCATCAGTCAAGGCGATCTGCCGGTACCCAGACATTAAGTAAAACGTGCTGAGGTACCGTGCAGCCCCTAACCGATCGATGAGCTCATCAGCTCTGGGGATGGGGTGCGCGTCAGTCTTCGTGACCGAATTGAGTCCTCTGTAGTCCACACAGAACCGGAGTTCGGGTGTGGCACCCGGCGAGGCAGCCTTTGGGACCAAGACCACTGAGCTGGCCCAAGGACTGCTGGAGGACTCAACCACCCCTAGAGCAAGCATCTTTGAGACCTCCTCTTTGATGCAGGCTCTGACCCTGTCAGTTACCCTGTAAGCCTTGTGCTTCACAGGTAAGCTGTCTCCTGTATCCACATCATGGACGCACCAATCTGTGATACCATGAACCAGGGAGAACAGGTCAGGAAAAAGCGCCAGCAGCTGGCGGCAGTCATCCTGTTGCTCAGGGGTCAGGGTGGGTGAGAGGTTAACTCCATCCACTGACCCGTCTCGCTCTGAGGCTACCAGGAGGTCAGGAAGAGGCTCAGACTCCTCCTCCGTCCCATCATCTGTGGCCAAGAGCATGCCCACTTCGGACCTCTCCAAGTGGGGCTTCAGTCGATTGACATGGAGGACCCTCAAGGGGTTCCTCGGAGACTGCAAGTCCACCAAGTAGGTGACAGAACTCTTGCGCTCCACAATCTCAAAGGGTCCTGTCCACTTGTCCTGGAGTGCACAAGGCTCCACAGGGGCCAGGACCCATACCTTTTGACCAGGTTGAAGCTCAACCAGAGTGGCATTCTGGTCGTACCACCGCTTCATCTCCTCCTGGCTGGCTTCCAGGTTTGCCTCAGCAAGTTGCCTGAAACGCCTGGTCTGGTTCCGGAAAGCCAGCATGTAACAGTATACATTCTGGGGAAGTTTCCTGGGAGATTGCTCCCAGCCTTCCTTGACCCAACTAAGAGGTCCTCGTACTGGGTGGCCATACAAAAGCTCAAAGGGACTGAACCCCAGAGACTTTTGTGGCACCTCACGGTACGCAAAGAGAAGGCATGGTAAGAGGACGTCCCACTTATGCCTCATGGGTTCCTCAAGACCCATAATCATGCCTTTTAGGGTTCGGTTGAAGCGCTCAACCAACCCGTTTCCTTGGGGATGGTAAGGGGTGGTGAACTTGTACGTCACACCACACTCTTGCCAAAGGGATTTCATATATTTCGATATGAAATTGGTCCCCCTGTCAGACACCACCTCTAGAGGGAATCCTACTCGTGAGAAAATTCCCATCAGTGCCCGTCCCACCACGGGGGGCCGTCACTGTCCTCAGAGGGATGGCTTCAGGGTACCGGGTTACAACAAACAAATGATGGACGGAATGCTGACAATGCAGACATTCTCCCCCAGTCAAGAGATCTGGGTTAAATCCATCGTTCTTTTGCCCACTACGCCACCCCAGGTCAGACATGGCCATATGCAAATCAGTCTTGACCCTGTGCGTCATGGGAACAGTCCAGCCCGAACTGCCAAGCCATGTCTTCCCTGGTCCGGAATCAAGCATCTTAGGACCGGTTTCTGGCTATCAGCCGTCATCAGCCAGGATAGCTTGACTCCAGTGGCGTAGTGAGCACGGGACCCACGTCTGGGCATACCCATCCCACTTAGGGCGAAAAGCGTTACAACAAACAAATGATAGACGGAATGCTGACAATGCAGACATTCTCCCCCAGTCAAGAGATCTGGGTTAAATCCATCGTTCTTTTGCCCACTACGCCACCCCAGTTCAGACATGGCCATATGCAAATCAGTCTTGACCATGTGCCTCATGGGAACAGTCCAGCCCGAACTGCCAAGCCATGTCTTCCCTGGACCGAAATCAAGCATCCTAGGACCGGTTTCTGGCTATCAGCCGTCATCAGCCAGGATAGCTTGACTCCAGTGGCGTAGTGAGCACGGGACCCACGTCTGGGCATACCCATCCCACTTAGGGCGAAAAGCGTTACAACAAACAAATGATGGACGGAATGCTGACAATGCATACATTCTCCCCCAGTCAAGAGATCTGGGTTAAATCCATCGTTCTTTTGCCCACTACGCCACCCCATTTCAGACATGGCCATATGCAAAACAGTCTTGACCCTGTGCCTCATGGGAACAGTCCAGCCTGAACTGCCAAGCCATGTCTTCCCTGGACCGGAATCAAGCATCCTAGGACCGGTTTCTGGCTATCAGCCGTCATCAGCCAGGATAGCTTGACTCCAGTGGCGTGGTGAGCACGGGACCCACGTCTGGGCATACCCATCCCACTTAGGGCGAAAAGCGTTACAACAAACAAATGATGGACGGAATGCTGACAATGCAGACATTCTCCCCCAGTCAAGAGATCTGGGTTAAATCCATCGTTCTTTTGCCCACTACGCCACCCCAGTTCAGACATGGCCATATGCAAATCAGTCTTGACCCTGTGCCTCATGGGAACAGTCCAGCCCGAACTGCCAAGCCATGTCTTCCCTGGACTGGAATCAAGCATCCTAGGACCGGTTTCTGGCTATCAGCCGTCATCAGCCAGGATAGCTTGACTCCAGTGGCGTAGTGAGCACGGGACCCATGTCTGGGCATACCCATCCCACTTGGGGCGAAAAGCGTTACAACAAACAAATGATGGACGGAATGCTGACAATGCAGACATTCTCCCCCAGTCAAGAGATCTGGGTTAAATCCATCGTTCTTTTGCCCACTACGCCACCCCAGTTCAGACATGGCCATATGCAGATCAGTCTTGACCCTGTGCCTCATGGGAACAGTCCAGCCCGAACTGCCAAGCCAAGTCTTCCCTGGACCGGAATCAAGCATCCTAGGACCGGTTTCTGGCTATTAGCCGTCATCAGCCAGGATAGCTTGACTCCAGTGGCGTAGTGAGCACGGGACCCACGTCTGGGCATACCCATCCCACTTAGGGCGAAAAGCATTACAACAAACAAATGATGGACGGAATGCTGACAATGCAGACATTCTCCCCCAGTCAAGAGATCTGGGTTAAATCCATCGTTCTTTTGCCCACTACGCCACCCCAGTTCAGACATGGCCATATGCAAATCAGTCTTGACCCTGTGCCTCATGGGAACAGTCCAGCCCGAACTGCCAAGCCATGTCTTCCCTGGACCGGAATCAAGCATCCTAGTACCGGTTTCTGGCTATCAGCCGTCATCAGCCAGGATAGCTTGACTCCAGTGGCGTAGTGAGCACGGGACCCACGTCTGGGCATACCCATCCCACTTAGGGCGAAAAGCGTTACAACAAACAAATGATGGACGGAATGCTGACAATGCAGATCTTCTCCCCCAGTCAAGAGATCTGGGTTAAATCCATTGTTCTTTTGCCCACTACGGCACCCCAGTTCAGACATGGCCATATGCAAATCAGTCTTGACCCTGAGCCTCATGGGAACAGTCCAGCCCGAACTGCCAAGCCACGTCTTCCCTGGACCGGAATCAAGCATCCTAGGACCGGTTTCTGGCTATCAGCCGTCATCAGCCAGGATAGCTTGACTCCAGTGGCGTAGTGAGCACGGGACCACGTCTGGGTATACCCATCCCACTTAGGGCGAAAAGCGTTACAACAAACAAATGATGGACGGAATGCTGACAATGCAGACATTCTCCCCCAGTCAAGAGATCTGGGTTAAATCCATCGTTCTTTTGCCCACTACGCCACCCCAGTTCAGACATGGCCATATGCAAATCAGTCTTGACCCTGTGCCTCATGGGAACAGTCCAGCCCGAACTGCCAAGCCATGTCTTCCCTGGACCGGAATCAAGCATCCTAGGACCGGTTTCTGGCTATCAGCCGTCATCAGCCAGGATAGCTTGACTCCAGTGGCGTAGTGAGCACGGGACCCACGTCTGGGCATACCCATCCCACTTAGGGCGAAAAGCGTTACAACAAACAAATGATGGACGGAATGCTTACAATGCAAACATTCTCCCCCAGTCAAGAGATCTGGGTTAAATCCATCGTTCTTTTGCCCACTACGCCACCCCAGTTCAGACATGGCCATATGCAAATCAGTCTTGACCCTGTGCCTCATGGGAACAGTCCAGCCCGAACTGCCAAGCCATGTCTTCCCTGGACCGGAATCAAGCATCCTAGGACCGGTTTCTGGCTATCAGCCGTCATCAGCCAGGATAGCTTGACTCCAGTGGCGTGGTGAGCATGGGACCCACGTCTGGGCATACCCATCCCACTTAGGGCGAAAAGCGTTACAACAAACAAATGATGGACGGAATGCTGACAATGCAGACATTCTCCCCCAGTCAAGAGATCTGGGTTAAATCCATCGTTATTTTGCCCACTACGCCACCCCAGTTCAGACATGGCCATATGCAAATCAGTCTTGACCCTGTGCCTCATGGGAACAGTCCAGCCCGAACTGCCAAGCCATGACTTCCCTGGACCGGATTCAAGCATCCTAGGATCCTAGGTGGCGTAGTGGGCAAAAGAACGATGGATTTAACCCAGATCGCTTGACTGGGGGAGAATGTCTGCATTGTCAGCATTCCGTCCATCATTTGTTTGTTGTAACGCTTTTCGCCCTCAGTGGGATGGGTATGCCCAGACTTGGGTCCCGTGCTCACTACGCCACTGGAGTCAAGCTATCCTGGCTGATGATGGCTGATAGCCAGAAACCGGTCCTAGGATGCTTGATTCCGGTCCAGGGAAGACATGGCTTAGCAGTTCGGGCTGGACTGTTCCCATGAGGCACAGGGTCAAGACTGATTTGCATATGGCCATGTCTGAACTGGGGTGGCGTAGTGGGCAAAAGAACGATGGATTTAACCCAGATCTCTTGACTGGGGGAGAATGTCTGCATTGTCAGCATTCCGTCCATCATTTGTTTTTTGTAACGCTTTTCGCCCTAAGTGGGATGGGTATGCCCAGACGTGGGTCCCGTGCTCACTACGCCACTGGAGTCAAGCTATCCTGGCTGATGATGGCTGATAGCCAGAAACCGGTCCTAGGATGCTTGATTCCGGTCCAGGGAAGACATGGCTTGGCAGTTCGGGCTGGACTGTTCCCATGAGGCACAGGGTCAAGACTGATTTGCATATGGCCATGTCTGAACTGGGGTGGCGTAGTGGGCAACAGAACGATGGATTTAACCCAGATCTCTTGACTGGGGGAGAATGTCTGCATTGTCAGCATTCCGTCCATCATTTGTTTGTTGTAACGCTTTTCGTCCTAAGTGGGATGGGTATGCCCAGACGTGGGTCCCGTGCTCACTACGCCACTGGAGTCAAGCTATCCTGGCTGATGATGGCTGATAGCCAGAAACCGGTCCTAGGATGCTTGATTCCGGTCCAGGGAAGACATGGCTTGGCAGTTCGGGCTGGACTGTTCCCATGAGGCACAGGGTCAAGACTGATTTGCATATGGCCATGTCTGAACTGGGGTGGCGTAGTGGGCAAAAGAACGATGGATTTAACCCAGATCTCTTGACTGGGGGAGAATGTCTGCATTGTCAGCATTTCGTCCATCATTTGTTTGTTGTAACGCTTTTCGCCCTAAGTGGGATGGGTATGCCCAGACGTGGGTCCCGTGCTCACTACGCCACTGGAGTCAAGCTATCCTGGCTGATGATGGCTGATAGCCTGAAACCGGTCCTAGGATGCTTGATTCCGGTCCAGGGAAGACATGGCTTGGCAGTTCGGGCTGGACTGTTCCCATGAGGCACAGGGTCAAGGCTGATTTGCATATTGCCATGTCTGAACTGGGGTGGCATAGTGGCAAAAGAACGATGGATTTAACCCAGATCTCTTGACTAGGGGAGAATGTCTGCATTGTCAGCATTCCGTCCATCATTTGTTTGTTGTATCAGGGTACCGGGTGGCATGGTCCACCAAGACCAGGATAAACCTGTTGCCCATGGCTGTCCTGGGGTCCAGTGGCCCCACAATGTCAATCCCCACTCGCTGGAATGAGGTACTGACCACAGGGAAAGGTTGGAGTGGAGCTCTCAGCTTCCTTCCACTCTTACCACTTGCCTGGCAAGTCTGGCATGTCCTGCAATGAGTGTCAGAACTCCTGCGCATTTGAGGCCAATAAAAGTGGGTGACAAGCCTTTCGAAGGTCTTGTCCTGCCCCAAATGCCCTGCTAACGGAACGTCGTGAGCCAGCCCCAGTAGGAAGGCTCTGAACTTCTGGGGTACCACCAGCGCACGGGCTGACCCAGGTTCAACCACCTTAGGCTCTGAGTACAGGAGGTCGTTCTCCCAGTAGATCAAGTGAGTACCGGACTGATCACCATTGGCCTGGGCTGCAGCCTGCTGCCGCATACCCACTAGAGAGGGGCACTCCTTCTGCTCCCTGCAGAATTCCTCCCTGGTGGGGCCTCCTTCTTGCTGCCAATGGGTCAGCTCAGGCAGGTCCCCCAGTTCGGCTATCTGTTCCCCTGTAGGCTCCATGGCATCCCCCTCAAGGTCTGCTTCCTCCTGGGCCGTGGGATCTTCAGGAGCCGGATTCCCGTGCCTCCTGCGCCCTCTCCCTAAGGCCGGTTCCTGGGCCTCTCCTTCAGGCTCCAGGGTCCCTTCAACACCCCTACTGGCTGCCATCGACCGGGTGGTCACGCACGCCCAATCAGGTAATCCCACCATCCTCAGGTGGGTTGTCTTCTCCACCTTTTCCCAAGGGGAGCTCTCCAAATCGTTACCTAGGAGACAATCAGCAGGCATGGCCTCTCTCACAGCCACTTGCAGAGTACCAGAGACCCCCCCTACTCAAAGGGAACCTGAGCCATTGGACACTGACTCTCTGTGTTGTCGGCGTTGACAACACGGCAGAATGCGTGTGGGACAACCTGCTCTTGAGACACCAGGTGTTGCTTGACAGCAGTCACACTGGCTCCTGTATCTCTAAGAGCCCCCACCCTTCGGCCATTTATGGTCACCCACTGCCCATATTTTTGAGTATTGGGGGGCAGTTGGGCCTCAGCGACCATATCACTGTCTCCTAATGAGACTAGGGTCATCTGTACGGGATCCCCCGCCCCTTGGACATCTACCTCCCTCCCAAAGGCTACACTATTCACCTGCTTGGGAGGTGGAGCACCAGAGGGTGCTGGTTTACCTTACATGGGGCACTTGGGATCCATGGAATAGTGCCCCAGGTTGTTACACTTGTAACATCTGGGGGGCCCTCTTTGAACAGGGTTATGTTATGTTATGTTATGTTAAGTGGAATTTGTAAAGCGCACTGACACCATGGGTTTCCTGGCGCTGTAAGACAGAGGTGAATCAGGGGTCAAAAGGAGCGGAGATTAGCCAAGTGAGGGAAAAAGGAAGGTTTTGAGCATTTTCCTGAAGTGAAGAAGAGAGCTGCTAGATTTGATGGACAGGGGAAGAAGATTCCAAAATTTGGGGGCAAGGTAGGCAAACCGACGGTCGCCGAATTTATTGGTTTTAGTTTTGGGGACAGCAAGCAGATTAATGAGAGCTGAACGAAGGATGCCCGTTGGGCGGTATGGATTAATGAGTATTGTCAGGAAAGCAGGACTAGAACAGTAGAGGGATTTGAACGTGAGGCAGCCCAACTTGAAGGCCGCCCTTTGTTCTATAGGTAGCCAGTGCAATTTGTGTAGCAGAGGTTTGGCCGACTGCCATAGTGGGAGTTTTGTAGATGAGACGGGCTGCTTGGTTCTGTACAACCTGAAGGCGATGCAGCAATGATTTTGGGAGTCTGTGGTACAGGGAGTTGGAAAAGTCCAGGCGGGAGAGTACCAGGGAGATGATGACCTGAACCAGAGCAGCTGGTAGTAGTAGATGACTGACTTTACGGATTTTGCGAAGCTGGAACGTACATGAGGAGATCACAGTGCCCACATGAGATCTGAGGGAGAGTTCGGTATCGATGGTCACACCAAGACTTTTTACTGATTTCGCAGGAACCGGGGGGGGGCCTAGTTTATTGGGCCAGAACTGCGGGCCCCAGTGGGAGGGGCTGGAGCCGGGAAGAAGGAGCTCAGTTTTACCAGGATTTAATTTTAACTGGTTATGGTCCATCCACTCCTGGATGTGTAACATGGCAGAGTGGAAGTTGTTAACAGCATCCAAGGAGTTGAGTGGAAAGATGATCTGTAAGTCATCAGCGTAATTGTACACTGTGATGCCCCAGCTCAAAAGCGAGTGAATCAAGGGACAGAGGTAAAGGTTGAATAATAGGGGTGACAGGGAAGAACCCTGAGGGACTCCACAGGTTGTGTTGGTTTTAGACGATGTGTAGGGGCCCAGGCGGACGGCCTGTGTTCTGCTGGTCAGGAAGGATTGAGTCCATTTGAGGGCGGGACCCTTGATGCCTGCCCGCTCGACACGGTGAAGAAGGATGTTGTGGTCAACCGTGTCGAACGCGGCCGACAGATCCAGGAGTACGAGGGCCTCGGGGGTACCCGTATCAGCGTTCCTCCTCAGCGAGTCCAAGACTGCTAGAATAACAGCCTCGGTGGAATGGGCTGACCTAAAGCCGGCCTGATTAGGCTCCAGGTAGCAGGAGGCCTCGATGTAGTTGGAAAGACAGCGGGTGACGTGAGCTTCCATTAATTTGGAAAAGTAAGGCAACAGCGATATGGGACGGTAGGTAGAGAGTTCCGCCGGGTCCATACCAGGTTTCTTCAGGAGAGGCACTAAAATGGCCTCCTTGAAGGAGCTGGGGACAATACCGATGCTGAGAAAGCCATTTAGTAGAGGTAGAATGCAGTCAGGTAATTTGAGACAGACATCCCGTAGGACCGAAGGAGGACAGCAGTCATTCGGAGAGCCTGATTTTACCCGGGTTGCAAGTTCAGCTAGTGAGTTGGGGTTAAGGGTAGGAAAGTGAGTGAAGGTAGATGAGTTGTTTGAAGGAGAGTCTGGGGAGAGTATCTGAGGAAAGGGGGGGATGGAATCCTTGATTTTATTGATTTTCTCAATGAAAAAGAGGTTAAGAGCAGCACAGGTCTCTTGGGTGGGGACCTGACCCGGGAGAGTTCTGTCGTCTGAAGTGAGTTCGTTCATGATTTTGAAGACCTCCTTTGATTTATTGTCCGCATAAGAGATTCTGTTTGAGAAGTGTTCCGATTTGGCTAAGGAGATTGCGTTTTTGTATTCTCTGCGAGCTGTCATATATTGCAGTCTATCTGGTGAAGAGTAATTGCGTCTCCACATCCGTTCCAGCTGGCGCACCTTCAGTTTGTGTTTCTTGAGTTCGCCAGAGAACCATCTGTGGGAGTTGTGATGTCTGGTACAGGGGAACTGGTAAGGGGGGCGAATTGGTCGCTGGCCAACATTAGCCAGGTACCGATATCACTTTCTAACGTGTCAATGTTGGCAGGTGTAATGATAGCTGGACGGGTGTTGGCTAGGGTCGCGAGAAAGCCTTGGGAGTCATAGGAGTTCCATTTGCGTGAGAGGCCACCAGCCATCAGAGGGGCGGAGGTCCTGCCTGTGACAGTGAGGATGGTGTCGACTAGGTGGTGGTCTGACCAAACGCAAGGGGAGACAGATGGCTGAGAGAGTACCAAATTTTGAGTCCAAATCTGGTCCAGGATATGGCCCTTGATGTGGGTGGGCGAGGAGATTTGTTGGGTCAGATTAAGGCTGTTAAGGGCTTCGAAGAGTTCGATAGCGTGAGGCCCGGCGTTGATGTCATTGAACCAGTAATTAAGGTCGCCGAAAAGAGCTAATCTGGAGTGCAGTGTCAGTAGGTCGGACAACTGTTCGAACAAGGTGGCGGCAAAAAACGGCATAGGATGTGGAGGTCGGTATAAAAGGAGAAGTTTAAGAGCTCCTATGTCAGTTTTCAGACTGATGATAAGGTTGTCTACTTCTGGGAGGTTAAGGGAAGATGTGGAGGTGAAGTTAAGGTGTTTTGATATGATAGCTGCCACCCCACCCCTGGGGCGATTTCCAGTGCGATCGGCATGGAGGATGTAATAGTCTGGGGGGAGGGCCGCCAGGATGTCAGGGAGGGAATCTGTAGTCAGCCAGGTTTCTGAGAGCAAGAGTACGTCTGGTTTCTCATTAGACAGGAGGATGTAGATATCGGCTTGGTGTTTTATCAGTGAACGGGTGTTCAGGTACAGGGTTACCTGTCGGGCCCCCGGTCTGCTTCGGGGGTGGGGGT
Organism: Triturus cristatus; assembly: GCF_964204655.1. Classification (NCBI taxonomy): domain Eukaryota; kingdom Metazoa; phylum Chordata; class Amphibia; order Caudata; family Salamandridae; genus Triturus; species Triturus cristatus. Next base: position 1,196,574,532 of record NC_140579.1, on the reverse strand, counting down.
GGCTGAGAACCTTTCCCTTGGTTCCCCTGGGAATTACTTTGGGGCCCTCTGTAGAACTCCCTCTGTTTACCCTTGTCCCCCCCACTCTTCTGGTGGGGACCCTGAACACCCTTGGCGGGGCCCCCCATGGGACCCTTGTGGACACTGGTGCTGATCCAGCGGTCCGCCTCCTCAGCAAGCTTCCTAGGGTTAGTCAGCTTGCTATCGATCAGGTGCTGGCGTAGCTCAGGAAAACAATTATCAGACAAGTGCTCCCATGCAATTAAATCAAACAGCCCTTGGTAATCATTCACTTTGCTACCTTTCACCCAACTATCTAGCGCTCTGGAAAAAAAAGTCACATATTCTACATAAGTGGTACCAAGTTTCTTGGTGCAATCCCTAAACCTCTGCCTGTACAATTCAGGAGTTAACCCATACCTTGTCATCAGAGCTTCCTTCATGTGTGGATAGGATGTGTTGACATCAGAGGGGAGATCCAGCAGTGTGTCCCGCCCCTCACTCAGGAACCTTCGCCACAACCCCGCTCCCCAATCTTTCTCAGGGACCCGGTGGGAGGACATAGCTACTTCATAGGTCCTGAACCACTGCCCAATATCATCCTGCTTATAATATTCTTTGACTACATCTTTAGGAATGTGCACCCTTGACTCTGTTGAATTGCTGCCACCAGAGGGTGAGTTGTCTAAACCTTTCCCTTGGTTCCCCTGGGAATTACTTTGGGGCCCTCTGTAGAACTCCCTCTGTTTACCCTTGTCGCCCCCACTCTTCTGCTGGGGACCCTGAACACCTTTGGCGGGGCCTCCCACGGGACCCTTGTGGACCCTGGTGCTGATCCAGCGGTCCGCCTCCTCAGCAAGCTTCCTCGGGTTGGACAGCTTGCTATCGATCAGGTGCTGGCGTAGCTCAGGAAAACAATTATCCGACAAGTGCTCCCATGCAATTAAATCAAACAGCCCTTGGTAATCATTCACTTTGCTACCCTTCACCCAACCATCCAGCGCTCTGCAAAAAAAGGTCACATATTCTACATAAGTGGTACCAGGTTTCTTGGTGCAATCCCTAAATCTCTGTCTGTACAATTCAGGAGTTAACCCATACCTTGTCATAAGAGCCTCCTTCATGTGTGGATAGGATGTCTTGACCTCCGAGGGGAGATCCAGCAGGGTGTCCCGCCCTTCACTTAGGAACCTTCCCCACAACCCCGCTCCCCAATCCTTCTCAGGGACCCGGTGGGAGGACATGGCTACTTCATAGGCCCTGAACCACTGCCCAATATCATCCTGCTTATAATACTCTTTCACTACATCTTTAGGAATGTGCACCCTTGACTCTGTTAAATTGCTGCCACCAGAGGGAGAGCGGTCTAAACTCTTGGCCTTGAGATTCAACTCCCTCATTTTTACCTCATGCTCCATGGCCAGCCTTTGTCTTTCTATTTCCATCTGTAGTTTTGCCATCTCCACCTCATGTGCTCGTGCAGCACTCCTGTCGGCCATTTCCTCTGGCGACAGGCCTCTGCTAGGCTCAGCAACACCTTCTGGGGGTATCACCTCCTGTGCATTCTCTGGGAACTTTGATTCGTGCCAGGCCCTCAGCGCCTTTATGTACTGATCCTTGTTTGTTAATCCACTTTGTTTAATTCGGTACTTGGAGAGATATTCAAGACTTCATTTGTGCACTTCCTCAGTGCCTCCTGTTCCCAATCTATGTCATCAACTCCAGAGAATATAGAGGACGCTCCGCCTCCATTGACTGAGCTAGGCATGGTTTCTTAAAGTGGAGATTCTTCAGCAAAACAAAAATCAATACTGTGTGGCTGCGTTATCGGTCTGAACTCACTACGTGGCGTTCACTTAATTACTGTACATGAATCACAAATGCAAATTCAAATCCTCACCGTTGACCACCAATGTTAGAAATGGGGGTCTCTAGTTGGCACAGGTATACACTTGCGACAAGCAGGGACTCTCAATTCTAAGTCAGGATAAGGGGATCACCCTTTCAAATAACCCCTGCTCACCCTTTAGGTAGTGTGGCGCAAGCAGTCAAGACTATTCTCAGGGCGTCATAGGTTAAGCATTTGTGAACACATACAGTAATACAATGACACACCACAAATGGACACCAGTCAAGGTTATATCAAAATAGTTCTCTTTATATAAGGCTTAGCACAAGACCAGAATAACGTTTAGAAATGACCACAGTATTATTTTAAAGTTCAATGTTCTTGCAAAAAGGCTTAAAATGCAAAAATAGGCTTCTCTTACTCAATTCTGCTTCTTTTCAGGCTTTGTACGGTTCGTACCTGGGTGTACGACTCATCCGCATTAAAAACAAAGAAAGTACGAGTCAAACAATCGGTGTGGACTCCGGGGTCCGGGACGTGCACACTGCGGTGCGAAAAGAACAAAGTACCTTAAGTTCGTGGGGTCCGCGACGGACAGTGCGGGACAAGTTGATGGGTCCGGGTCGTATTTCGGCAGCGTATTCGGTCTGGTCTGGTCGCGGCGTCGGGACGCGGCGTTGTTACCGTGCCTTCAGGGATACGTGTGGATGATCCGGGTCAGCTTGCAGAGTCTGTGGTGTCGGCGTTCGAGCCATACCTTCGGTGCGGATAGGCGGCGACACTTCTCGGCACCGTACAGCGTACGGGGAGGATCAGCGTACTGCGGCTTCTCGGCTCTGAGTACGGCACGGTGCAGTACGTTAGCAGCGTACGGATCGTACCTGCGGGACGATGGAGCTTGGGTCCGGCGTACAGGGTTCGGCAGCCAGGGGTGTACGTCTCGAATCGGCGGGGAAGGTTAGGTGCAATGCAGCCGGGAGGGATACGGTGCGTACTAACGCTTTTGGATCAGCGTAGACGTACGGTGCCAGGCGGCAAAGACACGGCTTCGCGGCGGATGTAGTACGAGGCGTACTGGGTCCAAATCCAGCGGGAAACAAGCACAGATCGTCCACGCAACTCAATTTTAGAAGGCAGATGAGTCCAATGGTCCTGGGACTCAGTTCAGGGGGCAAGCTCTTCTTCCAGGCCCTTGGAGATAGTTAAGTACAAAGTCTCTTTTAGTCTTTTCCACTCCTTTCTCAGCAAGGCACCAACTGCAGGCCAATCCCCCAGGTCAGGGAAAGTTACTCCTCCTTAAGCTTCTTCCAGGTCCTTCTAGTCAGGCAGAGTTCCTTCGTGGTTCAATCAGGATCTGATTTCTTAGGAGCAGGGCTCCTACATTTATACTAAGTTTCTTTTGTCTTTACAGGCCAGGGGGCCCTTTGCATAATCCCAGTCCAGTTCTTTTCAGTGAGGAGCACTTTGTTATTGGGTTTCTGGCTTCTTCTTTCAGCAGGCAGGGCAGAGACATCAGACGCTCCCCAGGGGGTGGAGCCAGCATTGTGGAGGCAGAGCACTGCCCTATTCAGAGTCAAGGTGCACTCCTCCCACCCATCCTGGTGTAATCTTCCTATTCACCACCTGGCAGCCCCAGCCTGTCTCCTGGAACTTCCCAGCCCTGTCACTCAAGCTACACACAAAGAAGATAGCCCTCCCCTCCAGAGGCGGACTGAAATGGTTAAGCAAGCAAATGCTAACTTTCTAAAAGTAGCATTTGCAAACACAGGATATTAAAATTAACTTTACTAAAAGATGTATTTTATTATTCTGAGTTCAGGCATACTAAACACAAATTTCAACCATGCTTCGTGAGCCGGCTAGGATTATAGAGTGTTATAATCTAGCAGCCCATTCGGGCCTATGGAGAGCATGTAGCCTCACAATAATGAAAAACGAAAATGGCTGTAATTCACTATTAGGACATGCCACACACCTCAGGGCATGTCCTACCTTATCCTTACAATGCACCCTGCCCTAGGGCCTACCATAGGGGTGACTAACATGAAGGCAAGGGAAGGTTTAGGGACTGGTAAGTGGGGACACTTGCCCAGTCAGCATGACAGTACCAGACTGCATGCAGGTTCTGCAATGGCAGACCTTAGACACATTTTACCCCGCCGCTTCTGTGGGTGGCACAACCAGTGCTGCAAGCCCACTAGCAGCATTTGGATATACAAGCCCTTGGCACCCCTGGTGCACTCTATTAGGGACTGATAGTAAACCAAATAAGCCAAACATGGAAGTCAATTCACATCATATATTTTACCATAGGGAGCACTTGCACTGCGGCACTGGATGGCAGTGGCACAGTGCCCTGAGCAGCTAGCACCAGCACAAAAATACATTGAGGCACAAACAAAAATGGAAGGGTGACCCACGCCAATGGTGCCAGGTCTAACACCCCCTAAACTACCCGAACACCACTGCGCTAACCTAAACCCTACAACACTACCCCAGCATGAACCCACACTACAAGAGCACCACTGCCCTACCCTAAACCCTAAAACACTACCCCAGCATGACACCCCACACTACCCAAACACCACTGCACTACCCTAAAACACGGCCCCCTACACTACACAAACACAACTGCACTACCCTAAACCCTAAAACACTACCCCCAGCACGACCCCCTACACTGCCCAAACACCACTGCACTACCCTAAACCCTAAAACACTACCCCCAGCACAACCCCTACACTACCCAAACACCACTGTGCTACCCTAAACCCTAAATCTACCCCAGCATGAACCCCTACACTACCCGAACACCACTGCGCTACACTAAGCCCTAAAACACTACCCCATCACGACCCCCTACACTACACAAACACCACTGCTCTACCCTAAACCCTACATCTACCCCAGCACGAACCCCTACACTACACAGACACCACTGCACTACCTTAAACCCTAAAACACTACTCCAAGACGACCCTCTACACTATACATACACCACTGCTCTACCCTAAACCCTAAAACACTAATCCGAGCAGGACAACCTACACTACACAAACACCACTGCACTACCCTAAACCATAAAACACTACCCCCAGCACAACCCCTACAATACAGAAACACCACTGCGCTACCCTAAACCCTAAAACACTATCCCAGCACAGCCCTCTACACTACACAATTACCACTGCCCTACTCTGAACCCTAAAACACTACCCAGCATGACCCCCTACACTACCCGAACATGACTGCGCTAACCTAAACCCTAAAACACTACCCCAGCATGACCCACCACACTGCCTCAACACCACTGCGCTACCCTAAACCCTAAATCTACCCCGAGCATGACCCCCTACACTACCCAAACACCTCTGCACTGCCCTAAACCCTAAAACACTACCCCCAGCACAACCCCCTACACTACACAAACACCAGTGCACTACCCTAAACCCTAAATCACTACCCCCAGCACGACCCCCTACACTACACAAACACCACTGCAGTGCCGTAAACCCTAAAACACTACCCCCAGCATGGCCCCCTGCACTACCAAACACCACTGCACTACCCTAAACCATAAAACACTATCCCCAGTATGGCCCCCTGCACTACCAAACCCCACTGCACTACCCTAAACCCTAAATCTACCCCAAGCATGACCCCCTACATAACCCAAACACCACTGCACTCCCCTAACCCCTAAATCTACCCCCAGCACAACCTCCTACACTATCGAAACACCACTGCACTACCCTAAACCCTAAAATACTACCCCTAGCACAACCCCCTACACTATCCAAACACCACTGCACTTCCTTAAACCCTAACATACTACCCCAGCACGACCACCTCCTCTACCCAAACACCACTGATCTACCTTAAATCTAAAACACAACAACCTACACTACCCAAACACCACTGCACAACCATAAACCCTTAAACTCTACCCACAGCATGACCCCCTACACTACACAAACACCACTGCACTACCCTAAACCCTAAAACGCTAACCCTCAACACGACCCCCTACACTACACAAACACCACTGCACTACCATAAACCCTAAATATACCCCCAGCAGGACCACCTACACTACCCAAACACAACTGTGCTACCCCAAACCCTAAATCTACCCCCAGCATGACCCCCTGCACTACACGAGCACTACTGCGCAACCATAAACCCTAAAACACTACCCCCAGCACGACCCCATAAACTACCAAAACACCACAGCGCTACTCCAAACCCTAAATCTAGCCCCCAGCATGACCCCCTACACTACCCGGACACCACTGCTCTACCCTAAACCCCAAAATACTACCCCCAGCACGACCCCCTACACTACACAAACACAAGTGCACTACCCTAAACCCTAAAACACTACACCCAGCACGACCCCTTAAACTACAGAAACACCACTGCACTACCCTACATCCTAACACACTACCCCCAGCACGACCCCTTAAACTACAGAAACACCACTGCACTACCCTAAACCCTAAAACTCTACCCCCAGCACAACCTCCTACACTACCCGAACACCACTGGGCTGCCCTAAACCCTAAAACACTACCCCAGCACGATCTCCTACACTACCCAAACACCACTGCGCTGCCCTAAACCCTAAAACACTACCCCAGCACGACCCCCTACACTACCAGAACACCACTGAGCTAGCCTAAACCCAAAGTCAACCCCTAGAGCTACCCCCTACATTACACAAACACCACTGCATTGCCCTAAAACCTAACACACTACCCCCAGCACGACCCCCTACACTACACAAACACCACTGCAGTGCCGTAAACCCTAAAACACTAGCCCCAGCATGACCCCCTACACTACCCAAACACCACTGCACTACCCTATACCCTAAAACACGACACCCTACACTACACAAACACCACTGCACTATCATAAACCCTAAAACACTACCCCCAGCACGATACCCTACATGACACAAATACCACTGCACAACCTTTAACCCTAAAACACTACCCCCAGTGCGACCCCCAACACTACACATACACCACTGCACTACCCTAAACCCTAAATCTACCCCAACACGACCGCCTATACTTCACAGAGACCACTGCACTACCCTATACCCTAAAACACGACACCCTACACTACACAAACACCACTGCACTACCCTAAACTCTAACACACTACTCCAAGACGACCCCTACACTACACATACACCACTGCACTACCCTAAACCCTAAAACACTACCCCTAGCAGGACACCCTACACTACACAAACACCACTGCACTTCCCTAAACCCTAAATTTACCCTCAGCACGACCCCTACACTACCCAAGCTCTATTGCACTACCCTAAAACACTGCCCCCAGCACAGCCCTCTACACTACCCAAACACGACTGAGCTACCCTAATCTCTAAAATACTACCCCAGCACGGCCCCCTACACTACACAAACACCACTGCACTACCCTAAACCCTAAAACACTTCCCCCAGCATGACCTCCTACACTACCCAAACACCACTGCACTACCCTAAACCCTAAAACACTACCCCCAGCATGACTCCCACACTACCCAAACACCACTGCACTTCCCTAAAACACGACACCTTACACTACACAAACACCACTGCGCTACCCTAAACCCTAAAGCACAACCCCCAGCACGACCCCCTACACTACACAAACACCACTGCCCTACTCTAAACCCAAAAACACTACCCCCAGCACGACCCCTACACTGCCCAAACACCACTGCACTACCCTAAACCCTAAAACACTACCCCCAGAACGACCCCCTACACTACACAGACACCACTGCACTACCCTTTACCCTAAACACAACACCCTACTCTACACAAACACCACTGCACTACCCTAAACCCTAAAACACTACCCCCAGCACGACCCCCTACACTACACAGACACCACTGCACTACCCTTTACCCTAAACACAACACCCTACTCTACACAAACACCACTGCACTACCATAAACCCTAAAACACTACTCCAAGACGACCCCCTACACTATACATACACAACTGCACTATCCTAAACCCTAAAACACTACCCCGAGAAGGACACCCTATACTACACAAACACCACTGCAGTACCCTAAACCCGATAACACTACCCCAGCACAACCCCTTACACTACAGAAACACCACTGTGCTACCCTAAACCTTAACAAACTACCCCAGCACAACCCTCTACACTACCCAAACAGCACTGCGCTTCCCTAAACCCTAAATCTATCCCCAGCACCCCCCTACACTACACAAACACCAGTGCACTATACTCTAAACCCTAAAACACTATCCCCAGCATGACCCCCTACACTACCCGAACACCACTACGCTAACCTAACCCTAAAACACTACCCCAGCACGACCCCCACACACTACCCGGACACCACTGCGATACCCTAAACCCTAAATATACCCTGAGCAAGACCCCCTACACTACCCGAACACCTCTGCGCTGCCCTAAACCCTTAAACACTACCCCAAGCAGGACCCCCTACACTACCCGAACACCAATGAACTTCCCTAAACCCTAAAACACTATCCCAGCATGACCCCCTACACTACCCGAACAACACTGCGCTACCCTAAACTCTAAAACACTACCCCCAGCACGACCCCCTACACTACCCGAACACCACTGCGCTAGCCTAAACCCAGAACCTACTCCCAGCAATAACCCCTACACTACCCTAAAACCACTGCACTGCCCTAAACCCTTAAATACTACCCCAACACGACCCCCTAAACTACCCGAACACCACGACGCTAACCTAAACCCTAAAACACTACCCCAGCATGACCCCCACACTACCCGAACACCACTGCGCTACCCTAAAACACGGCCCCATACACTACACAAACACAACTGCACTACCCTAAACCCTAAAACACTTCCCCCAGCATGACTCCCTACACTACACAAACACCACTACACTACCCTAAACCCCAAAACACTACCCCCAGCATGACCCCCTACACTACCCAAACACCACTGCACTACCCTAATCCCTAAAATACTACCCCCAGCACGACCCCCTACACTACACAAACACCACTGCACAACCCTAAACCCTAAAACACTACCCCCAGCACGACCCCCTACACTATAAAAACACCACTGCACTTCCCTAAACCCTAAATCTACCCCAGCACGACCCCTACACTACACAGAGACCACTGCACTACACTATACCCTAAACACGACACCCTACACTACACAATCAGCACTGCACTACCCTAAACCCTAAAACACTACTCCAAGACAACCCCCTACACTACACATACACCACTGCACTACCCTAAACCCTAAAACACTACCACTAGCAGGACACCCTACACTACACAAACACCACTGCACTACTCTAAACCCTACATTTACCCCAGAAGGCCCCCTACACTACCCAAGCTCCACTGCACTACCCTAAACCCTAAAACACTACCCCCAGCACAGCCCCTAAACAACCCAAACACCACTGTACTACCCTAATCTCTAAAATACTACCCCAGCACAACCCCCTACACGACACAAACACCACTGCACTACCCTAAACCCTAAAACACACCCCCAGCAGGACCCCCTCCACTATCCAAACACCACTGCACTACTCTAAACCCTAAACGACTACCCACAGCATGTCTCCCTACACTACCCAAACACCACTGCACTACCCTAAAGCACGACCCCCAACACTACACAAAAAACATTGCACAACCCTAAACACGAAAACACTACCCCAGCACGACCCCCTGCACTACACAAACACCACTGCACTACACTAAACCCTAAAACACTACCCCCAGCATGACTCCCACACTACCCAAACACCACTTCACTTCCCTAAAACACGACCCTCTACACTACACAAACACCACTGCACTACCCTAAACCCTACAGCACTAACCCCAGCATGACCCCCTTCACTACACAAACAGCACTGCACTACTTTAAACCCGAAAACAGTACACCCAGCACGACCCCCCACACTACCCAAACACCACTGCACTACCCTAAATCTTAAAACACTACCCCCAGCATGACCCCCTACACTACACAAACACCACTGCTCTACCCTAAACCCTACATCTACCTCAGCACGACCCCCTACACTACACAGACACCACTGCACTACCTTAAACCCTAAAACACTACTCCAAGACGACCCCCTACACTATACATACACCACTGCACTACCCTAAACCCTAAAACACTACCCCGAGCAGGACACCCTTCACTACACAAACACCACTGCAGTACACTAAACCCTAAAACACTACCCCCAGCATGACTCCCACACAACCCAAACACTACTGCACTTCTCTAAAGCACGACACCTTACACTACACAAACACCACTGCACTACACAAACCCTAAAGCACTACCCCAGCACAACCCCTACACTACACAAACACCACTGCACTACCCTAAACCTGAAAGCACTACCCCAAGCACGACCCCCTACACTTCCCAAACACCACTGCACCACCCTAATCCCTAAAATACTACCCCCAGCACGACCCCCTACACTACACAAACACCACTGCACAACCCTAAATCCTAAAACACTACCCCAGCACAACCCCTACACTATACAAACACCACTGCACTAACCTAAACCCTAAAACACTACCCCAGCATGATCCCACACTACCCGAACACCACTGCGCTACCCTAAACCCTAAAACACTACCCCAGCATGACACCCCACACTACCCAAACACCACTGCACTACCCTAAAACACAGCACCCTACACTACACAAACACAACTGCACTACCCTAAACCCTAAAACACTACCCCCAGCACGACTCCCTACACTACACAAACACCACTGCACTACCATAAACCCCAAAACACTACCACCAGCCCGACCCCCTACACTACACAAACACCACAGCGCTACCCTAAACACCAAATCTACCCGAAGTATGACCCCCTACACTACACAAACATGACTGCTATACCCTAAACCCTAAAACACTACCCCAGCACGACCCCCTACACCATCCAAGCACCACTGCACTACCCTAAACCCTAAAACACTACCCCCAGCACGACTCCCTACACTACCCAAACACCACTGCAGTACCCTAAACCCTAAAACACTACCCCCAGCACGACACCAAACACTACACAAACACCACTGCACTACCCTAAACCCTAAAACACTTCCCCCATCACGACACCCTACACTACAGAAATACCACTGCCCTACCCTAAAACCTAGAACACTACTCCCACCATGACAAACTACACTACCCAAACATCACTGCGCTACCTTAACCACTAAATCTATCCCTAGCATGACCCCCTACACTACCCAAACACCACTGCGCTACCCTAAACCCTAAAACACTACCCCCAGCATGACCCTCTACACTACCCAAACAACACTGCGCTTCCCTAAACTCTAAATATACCCCCAGCACCCACCTACACTACAGAAACACCACTGTGCCACCCTAAACCCTGAAACACTACCTCCAGCATGACCCCCTACACTACCCGAAAACCACTGCGCTACCCTAACCCAAAAACACTACCCCAGCACGACCCCCTGCACTGCACAAACACCACTGCACTACACTAAACCCTAAAACACTACCCGCAGCATGACTCCCACACTACCCAAACACCACTTCACTTCCCTAAAAGATGACCCTCTACACTACACAAACACCACTGCACTACCTTAAACCCAAAAGCACTACCCCCAGCATGACTCCCTGCACTACACAAACAGCACTGCGCTACTCTAAACCCGAAAACAGTACCCCCAGCATGACCCCCCACACTGCCCAAACACCACTGCACTACCCTAAACCTTAAAACACTACCCCCAGCATGACCCCTACACTACACAAACACCACTGCACTACCCTAAACACTACATCTACCCCAGCATGACCCCCTACACTACACAGACACCACTGCACTACCGTAAACCCTAAAACACTACTCCAAGAAGACCCCCTACACTATACATACACCACTGCACTACCCTAAACCCTAAAAGACTACCCCGAGCAGGACACCCTTCACTACACAAACACCACTGCAGTACACTAAACCCTAAAACACTACCCCCAGCATGACTCCCACACTACCCAAACACCACTGCACTTCTCTAAAACACGACACCTTACTCTACACAAACACCACTGCACTACACAAACCCTAAAGCACTACCCCAGCACAACCCCCTACACTACACAAACACCACTGCACTACCCTAAACCCGAACACACTACCCCCAGCACGACCCCCTACACTACCCAAACACTACTGCACTACCCTCATCCCTAAAATACTACCCCCAGCACGACCCCCTACACTACACGAACACCACTCACAACCCTAAACCCTAAAACACTACCCCAGCACAACCCCTACACTATACAAACACCACTGCACTAACCTAAACCCTAAAACACTAACCCAGCATGATCCCACACTACCCGAACACCACTGCACTACCCTAAACCCTAAAACACTACCCCAGCATGACACCCCACACTACCCAAACACCACTGCACTACCCTAAAACACGGCCCTCTACACTACACAAACACAACTGCACTACCCTAAACCCTAAAACACTACCCCCAGCACGACTCCCTACACTACACAAACATCACTGCACTACCCTAAACCTCAAAACACTACCACCAGCACGGCCCCCTACACTACCCAAACACCACTGCACTACCCTAATCCCTAAAATACTACCCCCAGCACGACCACCGATACTACACAAACACCACTGCACAACCCTAAACCCTAAAACACTACCCCAGCACAACCCCTACACTATACAAACACCACTGCACTACCCTAAACCCTAAGTCTACCCCAGCACGATCCCCTACACTACACAGAGACCACTGGACTACACTATACCCTAAACCACGACACCCTACACTACACAAACACCACTGCACTACCCTAAACCCTAAAACACTACTCCAAGACAACCCCCTACACTACACATACACCACTGCACTACCCTGAACCCTAAAACACTACCCCTAGCAGGACACCCTACACTACACAAACACCACTGCACTACACTAAACCCTAAATTTACCCCAGAACTCCCCCTACACTACCCAAGCTCCACTGCACTACCCTAAACCCTAAAACACTACCCCCAGCACAACCCCCTAAACTACCCAAACACCACAGCACTACCCTAATCTCTGAAATACTACCCCAGCACAACCCCCTACACATCACAAACACCACTGCACTACCCTAAATCCTAAAACACTACCCGCAGCATGACCCCATACACTATCCAAACACCACTGCACTACCCTAAAACACGACCCCCAACACTACACAAACAACAATGCACAACCCTAAACACTAAAACACTACCCCAGCAATAACCTCTACACTACACAAACACCACTGCACTACCCTAAACCTGAAAACACTACCCCCAGCACGACCCCCTACACTACCCAAACACTACTGCACTACCCTAATCCCTAAAATACTACCCCCAGCACGACCCCCTACACTACACGAACACCACTCACAACCCTAAACCCTAAAACACTACCCCAGCAAATCCCCTACACTATACAAACACCACTGCACTAACCTAAACCCTAAAACACTACCCCAGCATGATCCCACACTACCCGAACACCACTGCACTACCCTAAACCCTAAAACACTACCCCAGCATGACACCCCACACTACCCAAACACCACTGCACTACCCTAAAACACGCCCCCCTACACTACACAAACACAACTGCACTACCCTAAACCCTAAACCCTAAAACACTACCCCCAGCACGACTCCCTACACTACACAAACACCACTGCACTACCCTAAACCTCAAAACACTACCACCAGCATGGCCCCCTACACTACCCAAACACCACTGCACTACCCTAATCCCTAAAATACTACCCCCAGCACGACCCCCTACACTACACAAACACCACTGCACAACCCTAAACCCTAAAACACTACCCCAGCACAACCCCTACACTATACAAACACCACTGCACTACCCTAAACCCTAAGTCTACCCCAGCACGACCCCCTACACTACACAGAGACCACTGGACTACACTATACCGTAAACCACGACACCCTACACTACACAAACACCACTGCACTACCCTAAACCCTAAAACACTACTCCAAGACAACCCCCTACACTACACATACACCACTGCACTACCCTAAACACTAAAACACTACCCCTAGCAGGACACCCTACACTACACAAACACCACTGCACTACACTAAACCCTAAATTTACCCCAGAACTCCCCCTACACTACCCAAACTCCACTGCACTACCCTAAACCCTAAAACACTACCCCCAGCACAACCCCCTAAACTACCCAAACACCACTGCACTACCCTAATCTCTAAAATACTACCCCAGCACAACCCCCTACACGACACAAACACCACTGCACTACCCTAAACCCTAAAACACTACCCTTAGCATGACCCCATACACTATCCAAACACCACTGCACTACCCTAAAACACAACCCCCAACACTACACAAACAACAATGCACAACCCTAAACACTAAAACACTACCCCAGCACAAACCTCTACACTACACAAACACCACTGCACTACACTAAACACTAAAACACTACTCCCAGCATGACTCCCACTCCCGGTTGAACGCTCGCCTGGCGCACCAGGATCTTCCGGGGAGCACGCATGCCCCCCCTGAGGGGGACACATAACTCATGTGTCGTGTGACAGTCTGCCTGGTGCAGATCTTCCGACCCCTGTCCATCTGACAGTGCATGAAGATCCCCCAGGACAGAAGTGGTGTCACCATGGTCATTCACTGGTGACGCAGCCCTTCTGGCCGGCCCCTGACCCACTGGTTGTTACACTGGGGACTTTTTTCCCCTCTCACCCCTCAATCTGGACTTCTGCACCCTCCCAACTGGAGCGGTACTGCCAGACACCAGAACTGAGAGAGGCCTGCTTACAGACACACCCCGTTCACCAGACACTAGGGGATCCCGCACAACAGGCAGCCCCTCAGGACAGACTAGGCTCCCCACCTGGTGTTCCCTTAAAGAACCATCCAGGCTCTGAGACTGAGGTTGGGCACTACCGGGACATAACCTATTCTCACTCCTTCCCCTTAAAGACAGGACGTGAGGCCCTACACCCCTCTCACTACTACAGGACCTAGCTGGGCTACTCTGAGCCACTCCCACCACACTGGGTTTGAAGATTCCTGAACCACTCCTCTCTGGATCACTCCCCAATGCCTTTCCAGACCCTCTGGACTCCACCAAAAGGTCTGCCTCCATTGTGGGCTCTCTGCGGTCAGAGAACTCACCCTCACACAGGTGTTGGCATAGCTCTGGAAAACAGGGACTTACAATATGCTCTCCCACAAATGGATCACACAGCCCCCTAGCAGGGTTGACCAAACTATCCTTCACCTCACCATCCAGTGCCTCGCACACGTACTCCACACCACTCTCCTGAAACTGGCAAGACAGTATCTGACTGTTTCTGTCACACAACCCACACTCTTCTGGGCGGTCTTCACACTCACATACCAGGACTTCAATTTTGGGGGAACCCCTCTCCCTGCACCTCTCATCTAGAGTCAGTAGAGTGTCCCTCCCGCCACTAGGACCATGAACCCCTGCGCCAGTTACCCTATTCCCTTCAGGGATACTGCGCACTACTGGAGCTACCTCATGCCCTTGAACCTCCTGGTGTATGTTAACCCCCTCCTTCAAGTCAGGCGCCACATCTCTGGGTGTGCGTACTACTCTCTCAGCACTAGAAAATTCAATATTGCTGCCACCATCTGAGCTGGATTCCTCCTCCCACTCAGAAAACCTCAATCTCTGAGCTACGCACCTTTCTGGTTGCTGGGCTGAGACACTCCTGGCCTCAAGCCTCTCGAGCTCCATATCATATTTCTTCATTATGAAGTCATGCTCCATCTGAATCTTTCTTTCTTCAAGAGCCATTTTCCTTTCTTCCAGATCCAGCTTCTTGCTTTCTAGCTCCAATTGGCTTTCTAATTCCAGCTTTGCCAATGTTATCTCATGATCCCTGGTGGCCTGTCTGTCTGTCAGCTCCTCTGGCGACAGGCTTCTGCCAAAACTGTGAACGCTCTCCGCTGGTTTCAATGGTGTAACTTCCTTAGTTGCACCCCTTGATTTAATCCAGGCTTTCAGCACCTTGTAGAGATCTGATCTGTTCTTGCATCCTGCATGTGGAACCTTGAGCTTCCTGCAGAAGTACTTGAGTTCAGTTCTCTTGTAGCTATCCAGTTTTGACGCCTCCCATTCCATTCCTAGGATTTCAGAGGTTTCAGAGAGTGATTTCTCAATGCTTTTTGGGCCAGGCATGACTCCAAACACAAGGGATCTTCTTTCTTGGCAAGCAAAGTTAAAATTGTAAAGTTCTGTGGCTCAAGCTACTGGACTGTCCTCACTGTACAATGGCTAGTAATCACTGCGCAGACATCAAGAATGCAAATCCGTAAATCCTCACCGCTGCCACCAATGTTAGAATCCGGGGTCTCTGGTTGGTGCAGGTATGCACTTGTGACAAGCAGGGACCCTTTCCTCTAAGTCAGGGCGTAGGATTACCTCTTTAAAAATAACCCCTGCTCACCCTCTAGGTAACGTGGCGTGATCAGTCAGGCTAGATTTCCAGAGGGCATTAGGTTAAGCGTTCACGTTGTCCCACACAATAATCACCACCCCACCACACAAAGACACAAGGCTGTATTTATATCAAAATAAAGTTCTTTATATAAAAGATTTCTTCAGGCAGGTTGTCAAAATACAGTTCTCTTGCTTTAAATAAAGTTCCAGTTACTTTCAAATGCTTTCAGGCAGTCCACAGTTCTTAAAATGGCAAAATTGTACTTAGAATAGCTTCTTGGAGGTGTCTGTGCACTTCGTAGTGCCTTGCGTACGCTTCATACGAGGTTTTGGACGTCACTTGCCGTTTCTCACGCTTCTCGCGTGAGCACGCGTACTCGGGACGTGAACCGTACGGACCGTACCTTCGTTGGTACGCGTCGTACACGTCCGGTACGCCTCTTGCCAAAGCTCACGCTTCCCGCGTGAGCGCCGTCAATGTGTTTAAAGCAGGACGAGCCGTACCTCCGTTGTGACGATGCGAACAGCTGATTTTGAACCGTACACCAGTTCACAACACACGCGTTCGTCGCGTATCAGGTCTACAGCGCTAGTACGGCCCGAACAAAGCAGCGGACGGGTCGTACTTCAGCGCGTTCACACACAGTACCTCAGTTCTTGGGTCGGATGATCGTAGCAGCTTTGGGGGTCCTTTGCAGGAGCATCCCACGTCGCGGTGTCGTCCCTCTTTGGCAGTGGGCGGCGGTGCTTCGTGGGGGGGCTCAGGACGGTCTCGGCCACACGATCAGGGGCAGAAGCAGGAGGAGGAGGGCAGCTCGGGGCAATCTCTTCAGCGCGTCGCGCTGTCAGCTTCACGGCGAGGGCACAAAAGGCGTCGCAGGTCCTCACAGGAGCTTCCACGGCCAGGGGGGTCGCAGAGGGTCGGCGTTTGGAGCCTACACAGTCTCTCCTTTGTGGTGCGAGCTACGGCTCGGGGGGCAGGTGCTTGCGGTGCTTGGACCAGGGAACAGGTCTTTGCGGTGCTTGCAGTAGCCCCGGTGGCAGATGTCGTGGTGCTTAGATGAGGGGCACAAGGTCCTCAGGGGTCAGCTTCACAGGATCGCTTCCAGCAGTTCTCCTCTTCTGGGGGAAAGGTAGCGCCCACTGTTCCTTGGGCGCAGTTCAGGGGGCAAGTTCACAAGCAAGCCCTTGGAGATTGTTTGAAAGCACAAGTTGATGCAAAGACTTTTCCTTTTAGTCTTTTCCTCTCCTTCCAGCAGACAGCCACCCACTGCAGGCCAGTCTCTCAGGCAGAGAGACAGTATTCCTCCTTCAGCTTCTCCAGGTCCTTCTCCTTCAGGCAGAGTTTCTTCTTGGCGCAAACAGGATCTGATTTCTTAGGAGCAGGGCTCCTTCTTTTATAGCACAATTCTTTTGTTCTTTGTCGCCAGAGGGCCTGGGCCTGGCTCAGTCCAGTTTTAGAGCACTTTGTTGTGGTGACTCTGCTCTTCCCTTTCAGCAGCAGGGCAGAGACATCAGCCGCTCCACAGGGGGCGGAGCCGGCATTGTGGTGGCAGAGCACAGGTCTATTCAGAGTCAAAGGTGTACTCCTCCCACCCATCCTGGTGTAATCTCTCTACCCACCACCTGGCAGCCAGCCTGTCTCCTGGAATTCCCCAGCCCTGCTCTTCCCTGTTACTAGGCAGAACACACACACAGCAGAGGCGGACTGAAATGGCCAGGTCAGTAAATACTAACTTTCTAAAAGTAGTATTTACAAACACAGGATATTAAAATTAACTTTACTAAAAGAAGTATTTTATTATTCTGAGTTCAGGCATACTAAACATGATTTTCTACCATGCTCTCTGAGTCCACTGGGATTACAGCGTGTAGTAATTCCAGCAGCCCATTCTGGCCTATGGAGAGCAGGTAGCCTTCAATAGTGAAAAATGAAAATGGCTGTAATTCACTATTAGGACATGCCACACACATCAGGGCATGTCCTACCTTATACCTACAATGCACCCTGCCCTT
Organism: Triturus cristatus; assembly: GCF_964204655.1. NCBI lineage: Eukaryota > Metazoa > Chordata > Amphibia > Caudata > Salamandridae > Triturus > Triturus cristatus. Next base: position 1,196,556,018 of record NC_140579.1, on the reverse strand, counting down.
GGGCCTACCAGAGGGGTGACTAATATGTAGTTAAGTGAAGGTTTGGGGACTGGCAAGTAGGTGCACTTGCGCAATCAGCGCGACAGTACCAGACCGCGCGCAGGTTCTGCAGTGGCAGACCCTAGACACATTTTACTAGGCCGCTTCTGTGGGTGGCACAACCAGTGCTGCAATCCCACCAGCAGCATTTTTATTTACAAGCCCTGGCACTCCTGGTGCACTCTACTAGGGGCTGATAGTAAACCAAATAAGCCAAACATGGAAACCAATCAATGTCAACATTTTACCATAGGGAGAGCATATGCACCTTAGCACTGATCAGCAGTGGTAAGGTGCCCAGAGTCATAAAACAGCCAACAACAGGTCAGAAAAAATACCGGAGGAAGGCAAAAAGTTTAGGGATGACCCTGCAAAAAGGGCCAAGTCCAACACAACCCCCTTCCAGCCAAAACGCAGGGTAGACCAATCACCACCGTGATGGTCTTCCCTGCTTGGGGCGATAGAACAAGGACCTGGCCCGCAACTGCACGGGCAGACTCCATTTCTACGCCAATCTGAACCTATTGGACTCTCTCTGTCCATACTCTCAGGGCCCACCAAGCCAATCCATGGGGAACCCTTCTCCTCACCTGTGGACACCACCTGTGCAGCACCTAACCTTAACTGGCCCACAGGTGTGTCCCAACAGACAGACAGCAAAATGCTACAGTGGCCACTGACAGTAGTCAGGGATGAGGCCCAGGCCGTATGCCTCTCAGGGCTCTCAATCCTCTGTGGCGCCAGGGAGCGGGGGGCAGTAGCCTGTACCCGGCGGCTGGACCAAAGACTGGGGTGGCCTCTCCCGCACCCGGTCCTCCTTCTTGGGGCTCTGTACCCTCCCACCTGAAGTGGTACCCCCTTCCAGAATTGCCAGGGCACCTGGGGCAGGTGTCCTGCGCAATTCGCCCACCAGTTCAGGGGTTCTATCCTGCAACTGGGCGTCCAGGTCAGGGGGGACACCCTGAACCTGGCCCTCCAACCTAGGGTCTAAACCCTTCAGTTGAGCCAGGGTCAGAGGCGAGGACTCCCTCCTTCTGCACCCCCTTCCAGAGTACTGCCCACTCCCAACTGGCATGGTACCCCTAGAAGCAACATGGGTCAGGACACTGATTACAGTGGTCCCACCCTCCAGGTCAGACAACACCTGAACCTGGCTTCCCAACCCTGGGTCCAACCCATGCGGTTGAACGCTCGCCTGGCGCACCAGGACCTTCCGGGGAGCACGCATGCCCCCCCTGAGGGAGACACATAACTCATGTGTCGTGTGACAGTCTGCCTGGTGCAGATCTTCCGACCCCTGTCCATATGACAGTGCATGAAGATCCCCCATGACAGAAGTGGTGTCACCATGGTCATTCACTGGTGACGCAGCCCTTCTGGCCGGCCCCTGACCCACTGGTTTTTCCACTGGGGACTCTTTCCCCCTCTCACCCCTCAATCTGGACTTCTGCACCCTCCCAACTGGAGCGGTACTGCCAGACACCAGAACTGAGGGAGGCCTGCTTACAGACACACCCCGTTCACCAGACACTAGGGGATCCTGCACAACAGGCAGCCCCTTAGGACAGACTAGGCTCCCCACCTGGTGTTCCCTTAAAGAACCATCCAGGCTCTGAGACTGAGGTTGGGCACTACCAGGACATAACCCATTCTCACTCCTTCCCCTTAAAGACAGGACGTGAGGCCCTACACCACTCTCACTACTACAGGACCTAGCTGGGCTACTCTGAGCCACTCCCACCACACTGGGTTTGAAGATTCCTGAACCACTCCTCTCGGGATCACTCCCCAATGCCTTTCCAGACCCTCTGGACTCCACCAAAAGGTCTGCCTCCATTGTGGGCTCTCTGCGGTCAGAGAACTCACCCTCACACAGGTGTTGGCATAGCTCTGGAAAACAGGGACTTACAATATGCTCTCCCACAATTGGATCACACAGCCCCCTAGCAGGCTTGACCAAACTATCCTTCACCTCTCCATCCAGTGCCTCGCACACGTACTCCACACCACTCTCCTGAAACTGGCAAGACAGTATCTGACTGTTTCTGTCACACAACCCACACTCTTCTGGGTGGTCTTCACACTCACATACCAGGACTTCAATTTTGGGGGAACCCCACTCCCTGCACCTCTCATCTAGAGTCAGTAGAGTGTCCCTCCCGCCACTAGGACCATGAACCCCTGCACCAGTTACCCTATTCCCTTCAGGGATACTGCGCACTACTGGAGCTACCTCATGCCCTTGAACCTCCTGGTGTATGTTAACCCCCTCCTTCAAGTCAGGCGCCACATCTCTGGGTGTGCGTCCTACTCTCTCAGCACTAGAAAATTCAATATTGCTGCCACCATCTGATCTGGATTCCTCCTCCCACTCAGAAAAGCTCAATCTCTGAGCTACGCACCTTTCTGGTTGCTGGGCTGAGACACTCCTGGCCTCAAGCCTCTCGAGCTCCATATCATATTTCTTCATTATGAAGTCATGCTCCATCTGAATCTTTCTTTCTTCAAGAGCCATTTTCCTTTCTTCCAGAGCCAGCTTCTTGCTTTCTAGCTCCAATTGGCTTTCTAATTCCAGCTTTGCCAATGTTATCTCATGATCCCTGGTGGCCTGTCTGTCTGCCAGCTCCTCTGGCGACAGGCCTCTGCCAAAACTGTGAATGCTCACCGCTGGTTTCAATGGTGTAACTTCCTTAGTTGCACCCCTTGATTTAATCCAGGCTTTCAGCGCCTTGTAGAGATCTGATCTGTTCTTGCATCCTGCATGTGGAACCTTGAGCTTCCTGCAGAAGTACTTGAGTTCAGTTCTCTTGTAGCTATCCAGTTTTGACGCCTCCCATTCCATTCCTAGGATTTCAGAGGTTTCAGAGAGTGATTTCTCAATGCTGTTTGGGCCAGGCATGACTCCAAACACAAGGGATCTTCTTTCTTGGCAAGCAAAGTTAAAATTGTAAAGTTCTGTGTCTCAAGCTACTGGACTGTCCTCACTGTGCAATGGCTAGTAATCACTGCGCAGACATCAAGAATGCAAATCCGTAAATCCTCACCGCTGCCACCAATGTTAGAATCCGGGGTCTCTGGTTGGTGCAGGTATGCACTTGTGACAAGCAGGGACCCTTTCCTCTAAGTCAGGGCGTAGGATTACCTCTTTAAAAATAACCCCTGCTCACCCTCTAGGTAACGTGGCGCGATCAGTCAGGCTAGATTTCCAGAGGGCATTAGGTTAAGCGTTCAAGTTGTCCCACACAATAATCACCACCCCACCACACAAAGACACAAGGCTGTATTTATATCAAAATAAAGTTCTTTATATAAAAGATTTCTTCAGGCAGGTTGTCAAAATACAGTTCTCTTGCTTTAAATAAAGTTCCAGTTACTTTCAAATGCTTTCAGGCAGTCCACAGTTCTTAAAATGGCAACATTTTACCTTGAATAGCTCCTTGGGGGTGTCTGTGCGCTTCGTAGTGCCTTGCGTACGCTTCATACGAGGTTTTGGACGTCACTTGCCATTTCTCACGCTTCTCGCGTGAGCAAGCGTACTCGGGACGTGAACCGTACGGACCGTACCTTCGTTGGTACGCGTCGTACACGTCCGGTACGCCTCTTGCCAAAGCTCACGCTTCCCGCGTGAGCGCCGTCAATGTGTTTAAAGCAGGACGAGCCGTACCTCCGTTGGGACGATGCGAACAGCTGATTTTGAACTGTATACCAGTTCACAACACACGCGTTCATCGCGTATCAGGTCTACAGCGCTAGTACGGCCCGAACAAAGCAGCGGACGGGTCGTACTTCAGCGCGTTCACACACAGTACCTCAGTTCTTGGGTCGGATGATCGTAGCAGCTTTGGGGGTCCTTTGCAGGAGCGTCCCACGTCGCGGTGTCGTCCCTCTTCGGCAGTGGGCGGCGGTGCTTCGTGGGGGGGCTCAGGACGGTCTCGGCCACACGATCAGGGGCAGAAGCAGGAGGGCAGCTCGGGGGCAATCTCTTCAGCGCGTCATGCTGTCAGCTTCACGGCGAGGGCACAAAAGGCGTCGCAGGTCCTCACAGGAGCTTCCACGGCCAGGGGGGTCGCAGAGGCTCGGCGTTTGGAGCCTACACAGTCTCTCCTTTGCTGTGCAAGCTACGGCTCGGGGGGCAGGTGCTTGCGGTGCTTGGACCAGGGAACAGGTCTTTGCGGTGCTTGCAGTAGCCCCGGTGGCAGATGTCATGGTGCTTAGATGAGGGGCACAAGGTCCTCAGGGGTCAGCTTCACAGGATCGCTTCCAGCAGTTCTCCTCTTCTGGGGGAAAGGTAGCGCCCACTGTTTCTGGGGCGCAGTTCAGGGGGCTAGTTCACAAGCAAGCCCTTGGAGATTGTTTGAAAGCACAAGTTGATGCAAAGTCTTTTCCTTTTAGTCTTTTCCTCTCCTTCCAGCAGACAGCCACCCACTGCAGGCCAGTCTCTCAGGCAGAGAGACAGTATTCCTCCTTCAGCTTCTCCAGGTCCTTCTCCTTCAGGCAGAGTTTCTTCTTGGCGCAAACAGGATCTGATTTCTTAGGAGCAGGTCTCCTTCTTTTATAGCACAATTCTTTTGTTCTTTGTCGCCAGAGGGCCTGGGCCTGGCTCAGTCCAGTTTTGGAGCACTTTGTTGTGGTGACTCTGCTCTTCCCTTTCAGCAGCAGGGCAGAGACATCAGCCGCTCCACAGGGGGCGGAGCCGGCATTGTGGTGGCAGAGCACAGGTCTATTCAGAGTCAAAGGTGTACTCCTCCCACCCATCCTGGTGTAATCTCTCTACCCACCACCTGGCAGCCAGCCTGTCTCCTGGAATTCCCCATCCCTGCTCTTCCTTGTTACTAGGCAGAAAAAACACACACAGCAGAGGCGGACTGGAATGGCCAGGTCAGTAAATACTAACTTTCTAAAAGTAGTATTTACAAACACAGGATATTAAAATAAACTTTAATTAAAGAAGTATTTTATTATTCTGAGTTCAGGCATACTAAACATGATTTTCTACCATGCTCTCTGAGTCCACTGGGATTACAGCGTGTAGTAATTCCAGCAGCCCATTCTGGCCTATGGAGAGCAGGTAGCCTTCAATAGTGAAAAACAAAAATGGCTGTAATTCACTTTTAGGACATGCCACACACATCAGGGCATGTCCTACCTTATACCGACAATGCACCCTGCCCTTGGGCCTACCAGAGGGGTGACTAATATGTAGTTAAGGGAAGGTTTGGGGACTGGCAAGTAGGTGCACTTGCGCAATCAGTGCGACAGTCCCAGACCGCGCGCAGGTTCTGCAGTGGCAGACCCTAGACACATTTTACTAGGCCGCTTCTGTGGGTGGCACAACCAGTGCTGCAAGCCCACCAGCAGCATTTGTATTTACAAGCTCTGGCACTCCTGGTGCACTTTACTAGGGGCTGATAGTAAACCAAATAAGCCAAACATGGAAACCAATCAATGTCAACATTTTACCATAGGGAGAGCATGTGCACCTTAGCACTGATCAGCAGTGGTAAGGTGCCCAGAGTCATAAAACAGCCAACAACAGGTCAGAAAAAATACCGGAGGAAGGCAAAAAGTTTAGGGATGACCCTGCAAAAAGGGCCAAGTCCAACAACTATACAAACACCACTGCACTACTCTAAACCCTAAAACACAACCCCCAACACTACACAAACACCACTGTGCTACCCTAAACCCTAAAACACTACCCCCAGCATGACCCCCTGCACTACCCAAACACCACTGCACTACCCTAATCCCTAAAACACGACCCCCTACACTACACAAACACCACTGCACTACACTAAACACTAAAACACTACCCCAACACTACACAAACACCACTGTGCTACCCTAAACCCTAAAACACTACCCCCAGCACGACCCCCTACACTACACATACACTACTGCGCTGCCCTAAACCCTAAAACACTACACCCAGCACAGCCCCCTGCACTACACAAACACCACTGCACTGCCCTAAACCCTAAAACACCACCCCAACACGACCCCTACACTACCCAAATACCACTGCAATACCCTAACACCTAAAACACGACCCCCTACACTACACAAACTCCATTGCGCTACCCTGAACCCTAAAATACTACCCCCAGCATGACCCTCTACACTACACAAACACCACTGCACTACTCTAAACCCTAAAACACTACCCCCAACACTACACAAACACCACTGTGCTATCCTAAACCCTAAAACACTACCCCCAGCACGACCCCCTACACTACACAAACACCACTGCACTACCCTAAACCCTAAATTTACCCCAGCACGACCCCCTACAATACCCAAGCTCCACTACACTAACTTAAACCCAAAAACACTACCAGTAGCACAGCCCCCTACACTAACCAAACACCACTGCACTACCATAATCCTTAAAATACTACCCCCAGCACGACCCCCTACACTACACAACCACCACTGCACTACCCTAAAACCTAAAACACTACCCCAGCACGACCCGCTACACTACACAAACAGGAGTGCACTACCCTAAACCCTAAATCTACCCCTGCACGACCCCCTACACTACCCAAACACCACTGCACTACCCTAAATCCTAAAACACTACCCCCAGCTTGACCCCTACACTACACAAACTACACTGCGCTACCCTGAACCCTAAAATACTACCTCCAGCACGACCCTCTACACTACACAAACACCACTGCACTACTCTAAACCCTAAAATACTACCCCCAATACTACACAAACACCACTGTGCTACCCTAAACCCTAAAACACTACCGCCAGCACGACCCCCTACACTACACAAAAACCACTGCACTACCCTAAACCCTAAATTTACCCCAGCACGACCCCCTACACTACCCAAGCTCCACTACACTAACCTTAATCCAAAATCACTACCTCCAGCACAACCCTCTACACTACCCAAACACCACTGCACTAACCTAATCCCTAAAACACTACCCCCAGCATGACCCCTACACTACCCAAACACCACTGCACTACCATAATCCCTGAAACACTAACCCAGCATGACCCCCTACACTACACAAGCACCACTGCACTACCCTAAACCCTAAAACCCTACCCCAACATGACCCCTACACTACACAAATATGACTGCACTACCCAAAACCCTAAATCTACCACCTGCTTGACCCCCTACACTACACAAACACCACTGCACTACCCTAAAACATGACCCCCTACACTACACAAACACAACTGCACTACCCTAAACCCTAAAACACCACACCCAGGGCGACCCCCTACACTACCCAAACACCACTGCACTACCCTAAACCCTAACATACTACCCCCAGCACGTCCCCCTACACTACACATACACTACTGCGCTGCCCTATACCCTAAAACACGACCCCCTACACTACACAAACTCCACTGCACTGCCCTAAACCCTAAAAAAAGACTCAAAGCAAGACCTCCTACACTAAAAAAACACTACTGCACTACCCTAAACCCTAAAACACTACCCTCAGCACGAACCCCTACACTACCCAAACACCACTGCACTACCTAAACCCTAAAACACTACTCCCAGCATGACCCCCTACACTACCCAAACACCACTGCACTACCCTAACCCCTAAAACAAGACCCCCTACACTACACAAACACCATTGCACTACACTAAACCCTAAAACACTACCCCAACACTACACAAACACCACTGTGCTACCCTAAACCCTAAAACACTACCCCCAGCACGACCCCCTACACTACACATACACTACTGCGCTGCCCTAAACCCTAAAACACTACACCCAGCACAGCCCCCTGCACTACACAAACACCACTGCACTGCCCTAAACCCTAAAACACTACCCCAACACGACCCCTACACTACCCAAATACCACTGCAATACCCTAACACCTAAAACACGACCCCCTACACTACACAAACTCCATTGCGCTACCCTGAACCCTAAAATACTACCCCCAGCATGACCCTCTACACTACACAAACACCACTGCACTACTCTAAACCCTAAAACACTACCCCCAACACTACACAAACACCACTGTGCTATCCTAAACCCTAAAACACTACCCCCAGTACGACCCCCTACACTACACAAACACCACTGCACTACCCTAAACCCTAAATTTACCCCAGCACGACCTCCTACAATACCCAAGCTCCACTACACTAACTTAAACCCAAAAACACTACCAGTAGCACAGCCCCCTACACTAACCAAACACCACTGCACTACCATAATCCTTAAAATACTACCCCCAGCACGACCCCCTACACTACACAACCACCACTGCACAACCCTAAAACCTAAAACACTACCCCAGCACGACCCGCTACACTACACAAACAGGAGTGCACTACCCTAAACCCTAAATCTACCCCTGCACGACCCCCTACACTACCCAAACACCACTGTACTACCCTAAATCCTAAAACACTACCCCCAGCTTGACCCCTACACTACACAAACTACACTGCGCTACTCTGAACCCTAAAATACTACCTCCAGCATGACCCTCTACACTACACAAACACCACTGCACTACTCTAAACCCTAAAATACTACCCCCAATACTACACAAACACCACTGTGCTACCCTAAACCCTAAAACACTACCCCCAGCACGACCCCCTACACTACACAAAAACCACTGCATTACCCTAAACCATAAATTTACCCCAGCACGACCCCCTACACTACCCAAGCTCCACTACACTAACCTTAATCCAAAATCACTACCTCCAGCACAACCCTCTACACTACCCAAACACCACTGCACTAACCTAATCCCTAAAACACTACCCCCAGCATGACCCCTACACTACCTAAACACCACTGCACTACCATAAGCCCTGAAACACTAACCCAGCATGACCCCCTACACTACACAAGCACCACTGCACTACCCTAAACCCTAAAACCCTACCCCAACATGACCCCTACACTACACAAATATGACTGCACTACCCTAAACCCTATATCTACCACCTGCTTGACCCCCTACACTACACAAACACCACTGCACTACCCTAAAACATGACCCCTTACACTACACAAACACAACTGCACTACCCTAAACCCTAAAACACCACACCCAGGGCGAACCCCTACACTACCCAAACACCACTGCACTACCCTAAACCCTAAAATACTACCCCAGCACAACCCCCTATACTGCACAAACAACACTGATCTACGCTTAACCCCAAAACACTACCCCCAGCCTGACCCGCTAGAGGACACAAACACCACTGCGCTGCCCTAAACACTATGTCTTCCCCCAGCACGACCCCCTACACCAAACATCACTGCACTACCTTAAACCCTAAAACATTACCCACAGCACGACCCCCTACACTACACAGATACCACTGCAATACCCTATACCTTAAAACACGACCCCCTACACTACACAAACACCACTGCACTGCCCTAAACCCTAAAACACGACTCAAAGCACGACCCCCTACACTAAAAAAACACCACTGCACTACCCTAAACCCTAAAACACTACCCTCAGCACGAACCCCTACACTACCCAAACACCACTGCACTACCTAAACCCTAAAACAGTACTCCCAGCATGACCCCCTACACTACATAAACACCACTGCACTACCCTAAAACACGACTCCTACACTACACAAACAACACTGCACTACCCTAAACCCTAAAACACTACTCCCAGCATGACCACCTACACTACACAGACACCACTGCACTACCCTAAACCCTAAATCTACCCCCAGGATGACCACCTACTCTACCCAAACACCACTGCACTGCCCTAATCCATAAAACACTACCCCCAGCAAGACCTCCTACACTAACCAAACACCACTGCATTCCCCTAAACCCTTAAACACTACCCCAAGCACGACCCCTACACTACAGAAACACCACTGCACTACCCTAAACTCTAAAACACTACCCCCAGCACGACCCCCTACACTACACAAAAAGCACTGCACCACCATAAACCCTAAATCACTACCCAGAGGTACGACCCCCTACGCTACACAAACAATACTGCGCTGCCCTAAACCCTAAAACACTACACCCAGCACAGCCCCCTACACTACACAAACACCACTGCACTGCCCTAAACCCTAAATCACTACCCCCAGCACGACCCTCTACACTACACAAACACCACTGCACTTTTCTAAACCCCAAAACACTACCCCCAACACTACACAAACACCACTGCGCTACCCTAAACCCTAAAATTCTATCCCCAGCACAACCCCCTACACTACACAGACACCACTGCACTACCCTATACCCTAAAACACGACACCCTACACTACACAAACACCACTGCACTACCCTAAGCCCTAAAACACTACTCCAAGACGACCCCCTACACTATACATACACCACTGCACTACCCTAAACCCTAAAACACTACCCTGAGAAGGACACCCTACACTACACAAACACCACTGCAGTACTCTAAACCCTAAAACACTACCTCAGCACAACCCCCTACACTACAGAAACACCACTGCGCTACACTAAACCTTAAAACACTACCCCCAGCACAACCCCCTATACTACCCACACACCACTGCACTACCCTAAACCCTAAATCTACCACCAGCAAAACCCCCTACACTACAAAAACACCACTGCACTACCCTAAAACACTACCCCAGCACGACCCCCTGCACAACACAAACACCACTGTACTGCCCTAAACCCTAAATCTACCACCTGCTTGACCCCCTACACTACCCAAACACCACTGCACTACCCTAAAACATGACCCCCTACACTACACAAACACAACTGCACTACCCTAAACCCTAAAACACCACACCCAGGGCGACCCCTACACTACCCAAACACCACTGCACTACCCTGAACCCTAAAATACTAACCCAGCACAACCCCCATACTGCACAAACACCACTGCTCTACGCTTAAGCCCAAAACACTACCCCTAGCCTGACCCGCTACAGTACACAAACACCACTGCGCTGCCCTAAACACTAGGTCTTCCCACAGCACGACCCCCTACACTACACAGATACCACTGCAATACCCTATACCCTAAAACACGACCCCCTACACTACACAAACACCACTGCACTGCCCTAAACCCTAAAACACGACTCAAAGCACGACCCCTACACTAAAAAAACACCACTGCACTACCCTAAACCCTAAAACACTACCCTCAGCACGAACCCCTACACTACCCAAACACCACTGCACTACCTAAACCCTAAAACACTACCCCCAGCATGACCCCCTACACTACATAAACACCACTGCACTACCCTAAAACACGACTCCTACACTACACAAACAACACTGCACTACCCTAACCCCTAAAACAAGACCCCCTACACTACACAAACACCATTGCACTACACTAAACCCTAAAACACTACCCCAACACTACACAAATACCACTGTGCTACCCTAAACCCTAAAACACGACTCAAAGCACGACCCCCTACACTAAAAAAACACCACTGAACTACCCTAAACCCTAAAACACTACCCTCAGCACGAACCCCTACACTACCCAAACACCACTGCACTACCTAAACCCTAAAACAGTACTCCCAGCATGACCCCCTACACTACATAAACACCACTGCACTACCCTAAAACACGACTCCTACACTACACAAACAACACTGCACTACCCTAAACCCTAAAACACTACTCCCAGCATGACCACCTACACTACACAGACACCACTGCACTACCCTAAACCCTAAATCTACCCCCAGGATGACCACCTACTCTACCCAAACACCACTGCACTGCCCTAATCCATAAAACACTACCCCCAGCAAGACCTCCTACACTAACCAAACACCACTGCATTCCCCTAAACCCTTAAACACTACCCCAAGCACGACCCCTACACTACAGAAACACCACTGCACTACCCTAAACTCTAAAACACTACCCCCAGCACGACCCCCTACACTACACAAAAAGCACTGCACCACCATAAACCCTAAATCACTACCCAGAGGTACGACCCCCTACGCTACACAAACAATACTGCGCTGCCCTAAACCCTAAAACACTACACCCAGCACAGCCCCCTACACTACACAAACACCACTGCACTGCCCTAAACCCTAAATCACTACCCCCAGCACGACCCTCTACACTACACAAACACCACTGCACTTTTCTAAACCCCAAAACACTACCCCCAACACTACACAAACACCACTGCGCTACCCTAAACCCTAAAATTCTATCCCCAGCACAACCCCCTACACTACACAGACACCACTGCACTACCCTATACCCTAAAACACGACACCCTACACTACACAAACACCACTGCACTACCCTAAGCCCTAAAACACTACTCCAAGACGACCCCCTACACTATACATACACCACTGCACTACCCTAAACCCTAAAACACTACCCTGAGAAGGACACCCTACACTACACAAACACCACTGCAGTACTCTAAACCCTGAAACACTACCCCAGCACAACCCCCTACACTACAGAAACACCACTGCGCTACACTAAACCTTAAAACACTACCCCCAGCACAACCCCCTATACTACCCACACACCACTGCACTACCCTAAACCCTAAATCTACCACCAGCAAAACCCCCTACACTACAAAAACACCACTGCACTACCCTAAAACACTACCCCAGCACGACCCCCTGCACAACACAAACACCACTGTACTGCCCTAAACCCTAAATCTACCACCTGCTTGACCCCCTACACTACCCAAACACCACTGCACTACCCTAAAACATGACCCCCTACACTACACAAACACAACTGCACTACCCTAAACCCTAAAACACCACACCCAGGGCGACCCCTACACTACCCAAACACCACTGCACTACCCTGAACCCTAAAATACTAACCCAGCACAACCCCCATACTGCACAAACACCACTGCTCTACGCTTAAGCCCAAAACACTACCCCTAGCCTGACCCGCTACAGTACACAAACACCACTGCGCTGCCCTAAACACTAGGTCTTCCCACAGCACGACCCCCTACACTACACAGATACCACTGCAATACCCTATACCCTAAAACACGACCCCCTACACTACACAAACACCACTGCACTGCCCTAAACCCTAAAACACGACTCAAAGCACGACCCCCTACACTAAAAAAACACCACTGCACTACCCTAAACCCTAAAACACTACCCTCAGCACGAACCCCTACACTACCCAAACACCACTGCACTACCTAAACCCTAAAACACTACCCCCAGCATGACCCCCTACACTACATAAACACCACTGCACTACCCTAAAACACGACTCCTACACTACACAAACAACACTGCACTACCCTAACCCCTAAAACAAGACCCCCTACACTACACAAACACCATTGCACTACACTAAACCCTAAAACACTACCCCAACACTACACAAACACCACTGTGCTACCCTAAACCCTAAAACACTACCCCCAGCACGACCCCCTACACTACACATACACTACTGCGCTGCCCTAAACCCTAAAACACTACACCCAGCACAGCCCCCTGCACTACACAAACACCACTGCACTGCCCTAAACCCTAAAACACTACCCCAACACGACCCCTACACTACCCAAATACCACTGCAATACCCTAACACCTAAAACACGACCCCCTACACTACACAAACTCCATTGCGCTACCCTGAACCCTAAAATACTACCCCCAGCATGACCCTCTACACTACACAAACACCACTGCACTACTCTAAACCCTAAAACACTACCCCCAACACTACACAAACACCACTGTGCTATCCTAAACCCTAAAACACTACCCCCAGCACGACCCCCTACACTACACAAACACCACTGCACTACCCTAAACCCTAAATTTACCCCAGCACGACCTCCTACAATACCCAAGCTCCACTACACTAACTTAAACCCAAAAACACTACCAGTAGCACAGCCCCCTACACTAACCAAACACCACTGCACTACCATAATCCTTAAAATACTACCCCCAGCACGACCCCCTACACTACACAACCACCACTGCACTACCCTAAAACCTAAAACACTACCCCAGCACGACCCGCTACACTACACAAACAGGAGTGCACTACCCTAAACCCTAAATCTACCCCTGCACGACCCCCTACACTACCCAAACACCACTGTACTACCCTAAATCCTAAAACACTACCCCCAGCTTGACCCCTACACTACACAAACTACACTGCGCTACTCTGAACCCTAAAATACTACCTCCAGCATGACCCTCTACACTACACAAACACCACTGCACTACTCTAAACCCTAAAATACTACCCCCAATACTACACAAACACCACTGTGCTACCCTAAACCCTAAAACACTACCCCCAGCACGACCCCCTACACTACACAAAAACCACTGCATTACCCTAAACCCTAAATTTACCCCAGCACGACCCCCTACACTACCCAAGCTCCACTACACTAACCTTAATCCAAAATCACTACCTCCAGCACAACCCTCTACACTACCCAAACACCACTGCACTAACCTAATCCCAAAAACACTACCCCCAGCATGACCCCTACACTACCTAAACACCACTGCACTACCATAAGCCCTGAAACACTAACCCAGCATGACCCCCTACACTACACAAGCACCACTGCACTACCCTAAACCCTAAAACCCTACCCCAACATGACCCCTACACTACACAAATATGACTGCACTACCATAAACCCTATATCTACCACCTGCTTGACCCCCTACACTACACAAACACCACTGCACTACCCTAAAACATGACCCCTTACACTACACAAACACAACTGCACTACCCTAAACCCTAAAACACCACACCCAGGGCGAACCCCTACACTACCCAAACACCACTGCACTACCCTAAACCCTAAAATACTACCCCAGCACAACCCCCTATACTGCACAAACACCACTGATCTACGCTTAACCCCAAAACACTACCCCCAGCCTGACCCGCTAGAGGACACAAACACCACTGCGCTGCCCTAAACACTATGTCTTCCCCCAGCACGACCCCCTACACCAAACATCACTGCACTACCTTAAACCCTAAAACATTACCCACAGCAAGACCCCCTACACTACACAGATACCACTGCAATACCATATACCTTAAAACACGACTCCTACACTACACAAACAACACTGCACTACCCTAAACCCTAAAACACTACTCCCAGCATGACCACCTACACTACACAGACACCACTGCACTACCCTAAACCCTAAATCTACCCCCAGGATGACCACCTACTCTACCCAAACACCACTGCACTGCCCTAATCCATAAAACACTACCCCCAGCAAGACCTCCTACACTAACCAAACACCACTGCATTCCCCTAAACCCTTAAACACTACCCCAAGCACGACCCCTACACTACAGAAACACCACTGCACTACCCTAAACTCTAAAACACTACCCCCAGCACGACCCCCTACACTACACAAAAAGCACTGCACCACCATAAACCCTAAATCACTACCCAGAGGTACGACCCCCTACGCTACACAAACAATACTGCGCTGCCCTAAACCCTAAAACACTACACCCAGCACAGCCCCCTACACTACACAAACACCACTGCACTGCCCTAAACCCTAAATCACTACCCCCAGCACGACCCGCTACACTACACAAACACCACTGCACTTTTCTAAACCCCAAAACACTACCCCCAACACTACACAAACACCACTGCGCTACCCTAAACCCTAAAATTCTATCCCCAGCACAACCCCCTACACTACACAGACACCACTGCACTACCCCATACCCTAAAACACGACACCCTACACTACACAAACACCACTGCACTACCCTAAGCCCTAAAACACTACTCCAAGACGACCCCCTACACTATACATACACCACTGCACTACCCTAAACCCTAAAACACTACCCTGAGAAGGACACCCTACACTACACAAACACCACTGCAGTACTCTAAACCCTAAAACACTACCCCAGCACAACCCCCTACACTACAGAAACACCACTGCGCTACACTAAACCTTAAAACACTACCCCCAGCACAACCCCCTATACTACCCACACACCACTGCACTACCCTAAACCCTAAATCTACCACCAGCAAAACCCCCTACACTACAAAAACACCACTGCACTACCCTAAAACACTACCCCAGCACGACCCCCTGCACAACACAAACACCACTGTACTGCCCTAAACCCTAAATCTACCACCTGCTTGACCCCCTACACTACCCAAACACCACTGCACTACCCTAAAACATGACCCCCTACACTACACAAACACAACTGCACTACCCTAAACCCTAAAACACCACACCCAGGGCGACCCCTACACTACCCAAACACCACTGCACTACCCTGAACCCTAAAATACTAACCCAGCACAACCCCCATACTGCACAAACACCACTGCTCTACGCTTAAGCCCAAAACACTACCCCTAGCCTGACCCGCTACAGTACACAAACACCACTGCGCTGCCCTAAACACTAGGTCTTCCCACAGCACGACCCCCTACACTACACAGATACCACTGCAATACCCTATACCCTAAAACACGACCCCCTACACTACACAAACACCACTGCACTGCCCTAAACCCTAAAACACGACTCAAAGCACGACCCCTACACTAAAAAAACACCACTGCACTACCCTAAACCCTAAAACACTACCCTCAGCACGAACCCCTACACTACCCAAACACCACTGCACTACCTAAACCCTAAAACACTACCCCCAGCATGACCCCCTACACTACATAAACACCACTGCACTACCCTAAAACACGACTCCTACACTACACAAACAACACTGCACTACCCTAACCCCTAAAACAAGACCCCCTACACTACACAAACACCATTGCACTACACTAAACCCTAAAACACTACCCCAACACTACACAAATACCACTGTGCTACCCTAAACCCTAAAACACGACTCAAAGCACGACCCCCTACACTAAAAAAACACCACTGAACTACCCTAAACCCTAAAACACTACCCTCAGCACGAACCCCTACACTACCCAAACACCACTGCACTACCTAAACCCTAAAACAGTACTCCCAGCATGACCCCCTACACTACATAAACACCACTGCACTACCCTAAAATACGACTCCTACACTACACAAACAACACTGCACTACCCTAAACCCTAAAACACTACTCCCAGCATGACCACCTACACTACACAGACACCACTGCACTACCCTAAACCCTAAATCTACCCCCAGGATGACCACCTACTCTACCCAAACACCACTGCACTGCCCTAATCCATAAAACACTACCCCCAGCAAGACCTCCTACACTAACCAAACACCACTGCATTCCCCTAAACCCTTAAACACTACCCCAAGCACGACCCCTACACTACAGAAACACCACTGCACTACCCTAAACTCTAAAACACTACCCCCAGCACGACCCCCTACACTACACAAAAAGCACTGCACCACCATAAACCCTAAATCACTACCCAGAGGTACGACCCCCTACGCTACACAAACAATACTGCGCTGCCCTAAACCCTAAAACACTACACCCAGCACAGCCCCCTACACTACACAAACACCACTGCACTGCCCTAAACCCTAAATCACTACCCCCAGCACGACCCTCTACACTACACAAACACCACTGCACTTTTCTAAACCCCAAAACACTACCCCCAACACTACACAAACACCACTGCGCTACCCTAAACCCTAAAATTCTATCCCCAGCACAACCCCCTACACTACACAGACACCACTGCACTACCCTATACCCTAAAACACGACACCCTACACTACACAAACACCACTGCACTACCCTAAGCCCTAAAACACTACTCCAAGACGACCCCCTACACTATACATACACCACTGCACTACCCTAAACCCTAAAACACTACCCTGAGAAGGACACCCTACACTACACAAACACCACTGCAGTACTCTAAACCCTAAAACACTACCCCAGCACAACCCCCTACACTACAGAAACACCACTGCGCTACACTAAACCTTAAAACACTACCCCCAGCACAACCCCCTATACTACCCACACACCACTGCACTACCCTAAACCCTAAATCTACCACCAGCAAAACCCCCTACACTACAAAAACACCACTGCACTACCCTAAAACACTACCCCAGCACGACCCCCTGCACAACACAAACACCACTGTACTGCCCTAAACCCTAAATCTACCACCTGCTTGACCCCCTACACTACCCAAACACCACTGCACTACCCTAAAACATGACCCCCTACACTACACAAACACAACTGCACTACCCTAAACCCTAAAACACCACACCCAGGGCGACCCCTACACTACCCAAACACCACTGCACTACCCTGAACCCTAAAATACTAACCCAGCACAACCCCCATACTGCACAAACACCACTGCTCTACGCTTAAGCCCAAAACACTACCCCTAGCCTGACCCGCTACAGTACACAAACACCACTGCGCTGCCCTAAACACTAGGTCTTCCCACAGCACGACCCCCTACACTACACAGATACCACTGCAATACCCTATACCCTAAAACACGACCCCCTACACTACACAAACACCACTGCACTGCCCTAAACCCTAAAACACGACTCAAAGCACGACCCCCTACACTAAAAAAACACCACTGCACTACCCTAAACCCTAAAACACTACCCTCAGCACGAACCCCTACACTACCCAAACACCACTGCACTACCTAAACCCTAAAACACTACCCCCAGCATGACCCCCTACACTACATAAACACCACTGCACTACCCTAAAACACGACTCCTACACTACACAAACAACACTGCACTACCCTAACCCCTAAAACAAGACCCCCTACACTACACAAACACCATTGCACTACACTAAACCCTAAAACACTACCCCAACACTACACAAACACCACTGTGCTACCCTAAACCCTAAAACACTACCCCCAGCACGACCCCCTACACTACACATACACTACTGCGCTGCCCTAAACCCTAAAACACTACACCCAGCACAGCCCCCTGCACTACACAAACACCACTGCACTGCCCTAAACCCTAAAACACTACCCCAACACGACCCCTACACTACCCAAATACCACTGCAATACCCTAACACCTAAAACACGACCCCCTACACTACACAAACTCCATTGCGCTACCCTGAACCCTAAAATACTACCCCCAGCATGACCCTCTACACTACACAAACACCACTGCACTACTCTAAACCCTAAAACACTACCCCCAACACTACACAAACACCACTGTGCTATCCTAAACCCTAAAACACTACCCCCAGCACGACCCCCTACACTACACAAACACCACTGCACTACCCTAAACCCTAAATTTACCCCAGCACGACCTCCTACAATACCCAAGCTCCACTACACTAACTTAAACACAAAAACACTACCAGTAGCACAGCCCCCTACACTAACCAAACACCACTGCACTACCATAATCCTTAAAATACTACCCCCAGCACGACCCCCTACACTACACAACCACCACTGCACTACCCTAAAACCTAAAACACTACCCCAGCACGACCCGCTACACTACACAAACAGGAGTGCACTACCCTAAACCCTAAATCTACCCCTGCACGACCCCCTACACTACCCAAACACCACTGTACTACCCTAAATCCTAAAACACTACCCCCAGCTTGACCCCTACACTACACAAACTACACTGCGCTACTCTGAACCCTAAAATACTACCTCCAGCATGACCCTCTACACTACACAAACACCACTGCACTACTCTAAACCCTAAAATACTACCCCCAATACTACACAAACACCACTGTGCTACCCTAAACCCTAAAACACTACCCCCAGCACGACCCCCTACACTACACAAAAACCACTGCATTACCCTAAACCCTACATTTACCCCAGCACGACCCCCTACACTACCCAAGCTCCACTACACTAACCTTAATCCAAAATCACTACCTCCAGCACAACCCTCTACACTACCCAAACACCACTGCACTAACCTAATCCCTAAAACACTACCCCCAGCATGACCCCTACACTACCTAAACACCACTGCACTACCATAAGCCCTGAAACACTAACCCAGCATGACCCCCTACACTACACAAGCACCACTGCACTACCCTAAACCCTAAAACCCTACCCCAACATGACCCCTACACTACACAAATATGACTGCACTACCATAAACCCTATATCTACCACCTGCTTGACCCCCTACACTACACAAACACCACTGCACTACCCTAAAACATGACCCCTTACACTACACAAACACAACTGCACTACCCTAAACCCTAAAACACCACACCCAGGGCGAACCCCTACACTACCCAAACACCACTGCACTACCCTAAACCCTAAAATACTACCCCAGCACAACCCCCTATACTGCACAAACACCACTGATCTACGCTTAACCCCAAAACACTACCCCCAGCCTGACCCGCTAGAGGACACAAACACCACTGCGCTGCCCTAAACACTATGTCTTCCCCCAGCACGACCCCCTACACCAAACATCACTGCACTACCTTAAACCCTAAAACATTACCCACAGCAAGACCCCCTACACTACACAGATACCACTGCAATACCCTATACCTTAAAACACGACCCCCTACACTACACAAACACCACTGCACTGCCCTAAACCCTAAAACACGACTCAAAGCACGACCCCCTACACTAAAAAAACACCACTGCACTACCCTAAACCCTAAAACACTACCCTCAGCACGAACCCCTACACTACCCAAACACCACTGCACTACCTAAACCCTAAAACAGTACTCCCAGCATGACCCCCTACACTACATAAACACCACTGCACTACCCTAAAACACGACTCCTACACTACACAAACAACACTGCACTACCCTAAACCCTAAAACACTACTCCCAGCATGACCACCTACACTACACAGACACCACTGCACTACCCTAAACCCTAAATCTACCCCCAGGATGACCACCTACTCTACCCAAACACCACTGCTCTGCCCTAATCCATAAAACACTACCCCCAGCAAGACCTCCTACACTAACCAAACACCACTGCATTCCCCTAAACCCTTAAACACTACCCCCAGCACGACCCCCTACACTACACAAAAAGCACTGCACCACCATAAACCCTAAATCACTACCCAGAGGTACGACCCCCTACGCTACACAAACAATACTGCGCTGCCCTAAACCCTAAAACACTACACCCAGCACAGCCCCCTACACTACACAAACACCACTGCACTGCCCTAAACCCTAAATCACTACCCCCAGCACGACCCTCTACACTACACAAACACCACTGCACTTTTCTAAACCCCAAAACATTACCCCCAACACTACACAAACACCACTGCGCTACCCTAAACCCTAAAATTCTATCCCCAGCACAACCCCCTACACTACACAGACACCACTGCACTACCCTATACCCTAAAACACGACACCCTACACTACACAAACACCACTGCACTACCCTAAGCCCTAAAACACTACTCCAAGACGACCCCCTACACTATACATACACCACTACACTACCCTAAACCCTAAAACACTACCCTGAGAAGGACACCCTACACTACACAAACACCACTGCAGTACTCTAAACCCTAAAACACTACCCCAGCACAACCCCCTACACTACAGAAACACCACTGCGCTACACTAAACCTTAAAACACTACCCCCAGCACAACCCCCTATACTACCCACACACCACTGCACTACCCTAAACCCTAAATCTACCACCAGCAAAACCCCCTACACTACAAAAACACCACTGCACTACCCTAAAACACTACCCCAGCACGACCCCCTGCACAACACAAACACCACTGTACTGCCCTAAACCCTAAATCTACCACCTGCTTGACCCCCTACACTACCCAAACACCACTGCACTACCCTAAAACATGACCCCCTACACTACACAAACACAACTGCACTACCCTAAACCCTAAAACACCACACCCAGGGCGACCCCTACACTACCCAAACACCACTGCAGTACCCTGAACCCTAAAATACTAACCCAGCACAACCCCCATACTGCACAAACACCACTGCTCTACGCTTAAGCCCAAAACACTACCCCTAGCCTGACCCGCTACAGTACACAAACACCACTGCGCTGCCCTAAACACTAGGTCTTCCCACAGCACGACCCCCTACACTACACAGATACCACTGCAATACCCTATACCCTAAAACACGACCCCCTACACTACACAAACACCACTGCACTGCCCTAAACCCTAAAACACGACTCAAAGCACGACCCCCTACACTAAAAAAAACACCACTGCACTACCCTAAACCCTAAAACACTACCCTCAGCACGAACCCCTACACTACCCAAACACCACTGCACTACCTAAACCCTAAAACACTACCCCCAGCATGACCCCCTACACTACATAAACACCACTGCACTACCCTAAAACACGACTCCTACACTACACAAACAACACTGCACTACCCTAAACCCTAAAACACTACTCCCAGCATGACCACCTACACTACACAGACACCACTGCACTACCCTAAAGCCAAAATCTACCCCCAGGATGACCACCTACTCTACCCAAACACCACTGCACTGCCCTAATCCCTAAACCACTACCCCCAGCAAGACACCCTACACTACCCAAACACCACTGCACTACCCTAAACCCTTAAACACTACCCCCAGCATGACCCCTACACTACAGAAACACCACTGCACTACCCTAAACTCTAAAACACCACCCCCAGCACGACCCCCTACACTACACAAAAAGCACTGCACCACCATAAACCCTAAATCTACCCCCAGCATGACCCCCTACACAACACAAACACCACTGCACTACCTTAAACCTGAAATCACTACCCAGAGGTACGACCCCCTACACTACACAAACAATACTGCGCTGCCCTAAACCCTAAAACACTACACCCAGCACAGCCCCCTACACTACACAAACACCACTGCCCTAAACCCTAAATCACTACCCCCAGCACGACCCTCTACACTACACAAACACCACTTCACTTTTCTAAACCCCAAAACACTACCCCAAACACTACACAAACACCACTGCGCTACCCTGAACCCTAAAATTCTACCCCCAGCACAACCCCCTACACTACATAGACACCACTGCACTACCCTATACCCTAAAACACTACTCCAAGACGACCCCCTACACTATACACACACCATTGCACTACCCTAAACCCTAAAACACTACCCTGAGAAGGACACCCTACACTACACAAACACCACTGCAGTACTCTAAACCCTAAAACACTACCCCAGCACAACCCCCTACACTACAGAAACACCACTGCGCTACACTAAACCTTAAAACTCTACCCCCAACACTACCCAAACAGTACTGCGCTTCCCTAAACCCTAAATCTACCCCCAGCACCCCCCTACGCTACACAAACACCACTGCACTGTACCCTAAACCCTAAAACACTACCCACAGCACGACCCCCTACACCACACAAACACCACTGCGCTACCCTAAACACCAAATCTACCCGAAGTATGACCCCCTACACTACACAAACATGACTGCTATACCCTAAACCCTAAAACACTACCCCAGAATGACCCCCTACACTACCTGAAAACCACTGCGCTCCCCTAAACCCTAAATCTACCCCCAGCACGACCCCCTATAATACGTAAACACCACTGCACTACCCTAAAACCTAAAACTCTACCCCCAACACGACCCCCTACACTTCCCAAACACCACTGCACCACTCTAACCCCTAAATCTACCCCAGCACAGAACCCTACACTACCAAAACACCACTGCACTACCCTAAACCCTAAAACTCTACCCCCAACACGACCCCCTACACTTCCCAAACACAACTGCACCACTCTAACCCCTAAATCTACCTCAGCACAATACCCTACACTACCAAAACACCACTGCACTACCCTAAACCCTAAAACACTACCCCAGCATGACCCCCTACACTACCCAAACACCACTGCAGTACCCTAAACCCTAAAACACTACCCCCAGCAGGACACCCTACACTACACAAACACCACTGCACTACACTAAACCCTAAAACACTTCCCCCAGCACGACACCCTACACTACAGAAACACCACTGCACTACCCTAAAACCTAGAACACTACTCCCAGCACGACAAACGACACTACCCAAACACCACTGAGCTACCTTAACCCCTAAATCTATCCCTAGCATGACCCCCTACACTACCCAAACACCACTGCGCTACCCTAAACCCTAAAACACTAACCCCAGCATGACCCTCAATACTACCCAAACAACACTGCGCTTCCCTAAACTCTAGATCTACCCCCAGCACCCCCCTACACTACACAAACACCACTGTCCTACCCTAAACCCTGAAACACTATCTCCAGCATGACCCCCTATACTACCCAAAAACCACTGCGCTACCCTAAGCCCTAAAACACTACCCCAGCACGACCCCCAACACTACCCAAACACCACTGCACTACCCTAAAACACCACCCCCTACACTATGCAAACACAACTGCAGTACCCTAAACCCTAAAACACTACCCCCAGCACGACTCCAGACAGTACACAAACACCACTGCACTACACTAAACCCCAAAACACTACCCCCAGCACGACCCGCTACACTACGCAAACACCACTGTACTACACTAATCCCTAAAATACTACCCCCAGCACGACCCCCTACACTACACAAACACCATTGCACAACCCTTAACCCTAAAACACTACCCCCAGCGCGACCCCCAACACTACACATACACAACTGCGCTACCCTAAACCCTAAATCTACCCCAACACGACGCGTATACTTCACAGAGACCACTGCACTACCCTATACCCTAAAACACGACACCCTACACTACACAAACACCACTGCACTACCCTAAACTCTAACACACTACTCCAAGACGACCCCTACACTACACATACACCACTGCACTACCCTAAACCCTAAAACACTACCCCTAGCAGGACACCCTACACTACACAAACACCACTGCACTTCCCTAAACCCTAAATTTACCCTCAGCATGACCCCCTACACTACCCAAACACCACTGCACTACCCTAAACCCTAAAACACTACCCCCAGCATGACTCCCACACTACCCAAACACCACTGCACTTCCCTAAAACACGACACCTTACACTACACAAACACCACTGCACTACCCTAAACCCTAAAGCACAACCTCCAGCACGACCCCCTACACTACACAAACACCACTGCCCTACTCTAAACCCGAAAACACTACCCCCAGCACGACCCCTACACTGCCCAAACACCACTGCACTACCCTAAACCCTAAAACACTACCCCCAGCACGACCCCCTACACTACACAAACTCCACTGCACTACCCTAAACCCTACATCTACCCCAGCACGACCTCTACACTACACAGTCACCACTGCACTACCCTTTACCCTAAACACGACACCCTACTCTACACAAACACCACTGCACTACCCTAAACCCTAAAACACTACTCCAAGGCGACCCCCTACACTACACATACACCACTGCACTACCCTAAACCCTAAAACACTACCCCTAGCAGGACACCCTACACTACACAAACACCACTGCACTTCCCTAAACCCTAAATTTACCCTCAGCACGACCCCTACACTACCCAAGCTCTATTGCATTACCCTAAAACACTGCCCCCAGCACAGCCCTCTACACTACCCAAACACGACTGCACTACCCTAATCTTTAAAATACTACCCCAGCATGACCCCCTACACTACACAAACACCACTGCACTACCCTAAACCCTAAAACATTCCCCCCCTACATGACCCCCTACACTACCGAAACACCACTGCACTACCCTAAACCCTAAAACACTACCCCCAGCATGACTCCCACACTACCCAAACACCACTGCACTTCCCTAAAACACGACACCTTACACTGCACAAACACCACTGCACTACCCTAAACCCTAAAGCACAACCCCCAGCATGACCCCCTACACAACACAAACACCACTGCCCTACTCTAAACCCAAAAACACAACCCCCAGCATGACCCCTACACTGCCCAAACACCACTGCACAACCCTAAACCGTAAAACACTACCCACAGCACGACCCCCTACACTACACAAACTCCACTGTACTACCCCAAACCCTACATCTACCCCAGCACGACCCCTACACTACACAGACACCACTGCACTACCCTTTACCCTAAACACGACACCCTACTCTACACAAACACCACTGCACTACCCTAAACCCTAAAACACTACTCCAAGACGACCCCCTACACTATACATACACCACTGCACTACCCTAAACCCTAAAACACTACCCCGAGAAGGACACCCTATACTACACAAACACCACTGCAGTACCCTAAACCCTAAAACACTACCCCAGCACAACCCCCTACACTACAGAAACACCATTGCACTATACTCTAAACCCTAAAACACTATCCCCAGCATGACCCCCTACACTACCCGAACACCACTACGTTAACCTAAACCCTAAAACACTACCCCAGCATGACCCCCACACACTACCCGGACACCACTGCGATACCATAAACCCTAAATATACCCTGAGCAAGACCCCCTACACTGCCCGAACACCTCTGCGCTGCCCTAAACCCTTAAACACTACCCCAAGCAGGACCCCCTACACTACCTGAACACCAATTAACTTCTCTAAACCCTAAAACACTATCCCAGCACGACCCCCTACACTACCCGAACAACACTGCGCTACCCTAAACTCTAAAACACTACCCCCAGCACGACCCCCTACACTACCCGAACACCACTGCGCTAGCCTAAACCCTGAACCTACCCCCAGCAATAACGCCTACACTACCAGAAAACCACTGCACTGCCCTAAACCCTTAAATACTACCCCAACACGACCCCCTAAACTACCCGAACACCACTACGCTAACCTAAACCCTAAAACACTACCCCAGCATGACCCCCACACTACCCGAACACCACTGCACTACACAAACCCTAAAGCACTACCCCAGCACAACCTCCTACACTACACAAACACCACTGCACTACCCTAAACCTGAAAACTCTACCCCCAGCACGACCCCCTACACTACACAAAAAGCACTGCACTACCCTAAACCCTAAATTTACCCCAGCACGACCCCCTACGCTACCCAAGCTCCACTACACTAACTTAAACCCAAAAACACTACCACCAGCACAACCCCCTACACTAACCAAACACCACTGCACTACCATAATCATTAAAATACTACCCCCAGCACGACCCCCTACACTACACAACCACCACTGCACGACCCCAAAACCTAAAACACTACCCCAGCACGACCTGCTACACTACACAAACAGGAGTGCACTACCCTAAACCATAAATCTACCCCTGCACGACCCCCTACACTACCCAAACACCACTGCACTACCCTAAATCCTAAAACACTACCCCCAGCACGACCCCTACACTACCCAAACACCATTGCGCTACCCTAAACGCTAAAACACTACCCCCAGCACAACCCTCTACACTACCCAAACACAACTGCACTAACCTAAACCCTAAAACACTACCCCCAGCAAGACCCCCTAACCTTTCCAAACACCACTGCACTACCCTAAACCCTTAAACACTACCAAAACCACATCCCCCTACACTACACAAACACCAATGAACTTCCCTAAACCCTAAAACACTATCCCAGCACGACCCCCTACACTACCCGAACAACACTGCGCTACCCTAAACTCTAAAACACTACCCCCAGCACGAGCCCCTACACTTCCCGAACACCACTGCACTAGCCTAAACCCTGAACCTACCCCCAGCAATAACCCCTAAACTACCCGAACACAACTACGCTAACCTAAACCCTAAAACACTACCCCAGCATGACCCCCACACTACCTGATCACCACTGCGCTACCCTAAACCCTAAAACACTACCCTAGCATGACCCGCACACAGCCCAAACACCACTGCACTACCCTAATCCCTAAAATACTACCCCCAGCACGACCCCCTACACTACACAAACACCACTGCACAACCCTAAACCCTAAAACACTACCCCCAGCACGACCCCCTACACTATACAAACACCACTGCACTACCCTAAACCCTAAATCTACCCCAGCACGACCCCTACACTACACAGAGACCACTGCACTACACTATACCCTAAACACGACACCCTACACTACACAATCAGCACTGCACTACCCTAAACCCTAAAACACTACTCCAAGACAACCCCCTACAATACCCATACACCACTGCACTACCCTAAACCCTAAAACACTACCCCTAGCAGGACACCCTACACTACACAAACACCACTGCACTTCCTTAAACCCTAAATTTACCCTCAGCACGACCCCTACACTACCCAAGCTCTATTGCACTACCCTAAAACACTGCCCCCAGCACAGCCCTCTACACTACCCAAACACGACTGCACTACCCTAATCTCTAAAATACTACCCCAGCACGACCCCCTACACTACACAAACACCACTGCACTACCCTAAACCCTAAAACACTTCCCCCAGCATGACCCCCTACACTACCCAAACACCACTGCACTACCCTAAACCCTAAAACACTACCCCCTGCATGACTCCCACACTACCCAAACACCACTGCACTTCCCTAAAACACGACACCTTACACTACACAAACACCACTGCACTACCCTAAACCCTAAAGCACAACCCCCAGCACGACCCCCTACACTACACAAACACCACTGCCCTACTCTAAACCCGAAAACACTACCCCCAGCACAACCCCTACACTGCCCAAACACCACTGCACTACCCTAAACCCTAAAACACTACCCCCAGCACGAACCCCTACACTACGCAAACTCCACTGCACTACCCTAAACCCTACATCTACCCCAGCACGACCCCTACGCTACACAGACACCACTGCACTACCCTTTACCCTAAACACGACACCCTACTCTACACAAACACCACTGCACTACCCTAAACCCTAAAACACTACCCCCAGAAGGACAACCTATACTACACAAACACCACTGCAGTACCCTAAACCAGAAAACACTACCCCAGCACAACCCCCTACACTACAGAAACACCACTGCGCTACCCTAAACCTTAAAAAACGACCCCCAGCACAACCCTCTACCCTACCCAAACAGCACTGCGCTTCCCTAAACCCTAAATCTACCCCAGCACCCCCCTACACTACACAAACACCAGTGCACTATACTCTAAACCCTAAAACACTATCCCCAGCATGACCCCCTACACTACCCGAACACCACTATGCTAACCTAAACCCTAAAACACTACCCCAGCACGACCCCCACACACTACCCGGACACCACTGCGATACCCTAAACCCTAAATATACCCTGAGCAAGACCCCCTACACTACCCGAACACCTCTGCGCTGCCCTAAACCCTTAAACACTACCCCAAGCAGGACGACCTACACTACCCGAACACCAATGAATTTCCCTAAACCCTAAAACACTATCCCAGCACGACCCCTACACTACCCGAACAACACTGCTCTACCCTAAACTCTAAAACACTACCCCCAGCACGAGCCCCTACACTTCCTGAACACCACTGCGCTAGCCTAAACCCTGAACCTACCCCCAGCAATAACCCCTAAACTACCCAAACACAACTACGCTAACCTAAACCCTAAAACACTACCCCAGCATGACCCCCACACTACCTGATCACCACTGCGCTACCCTAAACCCTAAAACACTACCCCAGCATGACCCCCACACAGCCCAAACACCACTGCACTACCCTAATCCCTAAAATACTACCCCCAGCACGACCCCCTACACTACACAAACACCACTGCACAACCCTAAACCCTAAAACACTACCCCCAGCACGACCCCCTACACTATACAAACACCACTGCACTACCCTAAACCCTAAATCTACCCCAGCACGACTCCTACACTACACAGAGACCACTGCACTACACTATACCCTAAACACGACACCCTACACTACACAATCAGCACTGCACTACCCTAAACCCTAAAACACTACTCCAAGACAACCCCCTACAATACACGTACACCACTGCACTACGCTAAACCCTAAAACACTACCCCTAGCAGGACACCCTACACTACACAAACACCACTGCACTGCACTAAACCCTAAATTTACCCCAGAACACCCCCTACACTACCCAAGCTCCACTGTACTACCCTAAACTCTAAAACACTACCCCAAGCACAGCCCCCTAAACCACCCAAACACCACTGCACTACCCTAATCTCTAAAATACTACCCCAGCACAACCTCCTACACGACACAAACACCACTGCACTACCCTAAACCCTAAAACACTACCCCCAGCATGAACCCCTCCACTATCCAAACACCACTGCACTACTCTAAACCCTAAAACACTACCCACAGCATGTCTCCCTACACTACCCAAACACCACTGCACTACCCTAAAACACGACCCCCAACACTACACAAACAACAATGCACAACCCTAAACACGAAAACAGTACCCCAGCACGACCCCCTGCACTACACAAACACCACTGCACTACACTAGACCCTAAAACACTACCCCCAGCATGACTCCCACACTACCCAAACACCACTTCACTTCCCTAAAACACGACCCTCTACACTACACAAACACCACTGCACTACCCTAAACCCTAAAGCACTACCCCCAGCATGACCCCCTACACTACACAAACACCACTGCTCTACCCTAAACCCTACATCTACCCCAGCACGTCCCCCTACACTACACAGACACCACTGCACTACCTTAAACCCTAAAACACTACTCCAAGACGACCCCCTACACTATACATACACCACTGCAGTACCCTAAACCCTAAAACACTACCCCGAGCAGGACACCCTTCACTACACAAACACCACTGCAGTACACTAAACCCTAAAACACTACCCCCAGCATGACTCCCACACTACCCAAACACCACTGCACTTCTCTAAAACACGACACCTTACACTACACAAACACCACTGCACTACACAAACCCTAAAGCACTACCCCAACACAACCCCCTACACTACACAAACACCACTGCACAGCCCTAAACCCGAAAACACTACCCCAAGCACGACCCCCTACACTACCCAAACACCACTGCACTACCCTAATCCCTAAAATACTACCCCCAGCACGACCCCCTACACTACACAAACACCACTGCACAACCCTATTTCCTAAAACACTACCCCAGCACAACCCTTACACTATACAAACAACACTGCACTAACCTAAACCCTAAAACACTACCCCAGCATGATCCCACACTACCCGAACACCACTGCGCTACCCTAAACCCTAAAACACTGCCCCAGCATGACACCCCACACTACCCAAACACCACTGCACTACCCTAAAACACAGCCCCCTACACTACAAAAACACAACTGCACTACCCTAAACCCTAAAGCACTACCCCCAGCACGCCTCCCTACACTACACAAACACCACTGCACTACCATAAACCCCAAAACACTACCACCAGCACGACCCCCTACACTACACAAACACGACTGCGCTACCCTAAACACCAAATCTACCCGAAGTATGACCCCCACACTACATAAACATGACTGCTATACCCTAAACCCTAAAACACTACCCCAGCATGACCCCCTACACTACCCGAAAACCACTGCACTCCCCTAAACCCTAAATCTACCCCCAGCACGACCCCCTATAATACCCAAACACCACTGCACTACCCTAAAACCTAAAACTCTACCCCAACACGACCCCCTACACTTCCCAAACACCACTGCACCACTCTAACCCCTAAATCTACCCCAGCACAATACCCTACACTACCAAAACACCACTGCACTACCTTAAACCCTAAAACACTACCCCAGCACGACCCCCTACACTATCCAAGCACCACTGCACTACCCTAAACCCTAAAACACTACCCCCAGCACGACTCCCTACACTACCCAAACACCACTGCAGTACCCTAAACCCTAAAACCCTACCCCCAGCAGGACACCCTACACTACACAAACACCACTGCACTACCCTAAACCCTAAAACACTTCCCCCATCATGACACCATACACTACAGAAACACCACTGCACTACCCTAAAACCTAGAACACTACTCCCAGCACGACAAACTACACTACCCAAACACCACTGCACTACCTTAACCCTAAATCTATCCCTAGCATGACCCCCTACACTACCCAAACACCACTGCGCTACCCTAAACCCTAAATCACTACCCCAGCACGACCCCCCACACTACCCAAACACCACTGCACTACCCTAAAACACCACCCCCTACACTATGCAAACACAACTGCAGTACCCTAAACCCAAAAACACTACCCCCAGCACGACTCCCGACAGTACACAAACACCACTGCACTACACTAAACCCCAAAACACTACCCCCAGCATGACCCGCTACACTACGCAAACACCACTGTACTACCCTAATCCCTAAAATACTACCCCCAGCACGACCCCCTACACTACACAAACACCACTGCACAACCCTTAACCCTAAAACACTACCCCCAGCGCGACCCACAACACTACACATACACCACTGCACTACCCTAAACCCTAAATCTACCCCAACACGACCACTTATACTTCACAGAGACCACTGCACTACCCTATACCCTAAAACACGACACCCTACACTACACAAACACCAGTGCATTACCCTAAACTCTAACACACTACTCCAAGACGACCCCTACTCTACACATACACCACTGCACTACCCTAAACCCTAAAACACTACCACTAGCAGGACACCCTACACTACACAAACACCACTGCACTACCCTAAACCCTAAATTTACCCTCAGCACGACCCCTACACTACCCAAGCTCTATTGCACTACCCTAAAACACTGCCCCAGCACAGCCCTCTACACTACCCAAACACCACTGCACTACCCTAAACCCTAAAACACTACCCCCAGCATGACTCCCACACTACCCAAACACCACTGCACTTCCCTAAAACACGACACCTTACACTACACAAACACCACTGCACTACCCTAAACCCTAAAGCACAACACCCAGCACGACCCCCTACACTACACAAACACCACTGCACTACCCTAAACCCGAAAACACTACCCCAGCACGACCCCTACACTGCCCAAACACCACTGCACTACCCTAAACCCTAAAACACTACCCCCAGCAAGGCCCCCTACACTACACAAACACCACTGCACTAACCTAAACCCTACATCTACCCCAGCACGACCCCCTACACTACACAGACACCACTGCACTACACTTTACACTAAACACGACACCCTACTCTACAGAAACCCCAATGCACTACCCTAAACCCTAAAACACTACTCCAAGACAACCCCCTACACTATACATACACCACTGCACTACCCTAAACCCTAAAACACTACCCCGAGAAGTACACCCTACACTACACAAACACCACTGCAGTACCCTAAACCCGAAAACACTACCCCAGCACAACCCCCTACACTACAGAAACACCACTGCGCTACCCTAAACCTTAAAAAACTACCCCCAGCACAGCCCTCTACACTACCCAAACAGCACTGCGCTTCCCTAAACCCTAAATCTACCCCCAGCACCCCCCTACACTACACAAACACCAGTGCACTATCCTCTAAACCCTAAAACACTATCCCCAGCATGACCCCCTACACTACCCGAACACCACTACGCTAACCTAAACCCTAAAACACTACCCCAGCATGACCCCCACACACTACCCGGACACCACTGCGATACCCTAAACCCTAAATATACCCTGAGCAAGACCCCCTACACTACCCGAACACCTCTGCGCTGCCCTAAACCCTTAAACACTACCCCAAGCAGGACCCCCACACTACCCGAACACCAATGACCACTGCACAACCCTAAACCCTAAAACACTACCCCCAGCATGACCCCCTACACTATACAAACACCACTGCACTACCCTAATCCCTAAATTTACCCCAGAACGCCCCCTACACTACCCAAGCTCCACTGCACTACCCTAAACCCTAAAACACTACCCCCAGCACAGCCCCCTAAACTACCCAAACACCACTGCACTACCCTAATCTCTAAAATACTACCCCTGCACAACCCCCTACACGACACAAACACCACTGCACTACCCTAAACCCTAAAACACTACCCCCAGCATGACCCCCTCACCTATCCAAACACCACTGCACTACTCTAAACCCTAAAACACTACCCACAGCATGTCTCCCTACACTACCCAAACACCACTGCACTACCCTAAAACTCGACCCCCAACACTACACAAACAACAATGCACAACCCTAAACACGAAAATACTACCCCAGCACGACCCCCTGCACTACACAAACACCACTGCACTACACTAAACCCTAAAACACTACCCCCAGCATGACTCCCACACTACCCAAACACCACTTCACTTCCCTAAAACACGACCCTCTACACTACACAAACACCACTGCACTACCCTAAATCCTAAAACACTACTCCAAGACGACCCCCTACACTATACATACACCACTGCACTACCCTAAACCCTAAAACACTACTCCAAGACGACCCCCTACACTATACATACACCACTGCACTACCCTAAACCCTAAAACACTACCCCGAGCAGGACACCCTTCACTACACAAACACCACTGCAGTACACTAAACCCTAAAACACTACCCCCAGCATGACTCCCACACTACCCAAACACCACTGCACTTCTCTAAAACACGACACCTTACAATACACAAACACCACTGCACTACCCTAAACCCTAAAGCACTACCCCCAGCATGACCACCTGCACTACAAAAACAGCACTGCGCTACTCTAAACCCGAAAACAGTACTCCCAGCACAACCCCCTACACTGCCCAAACACCACTGCACTACCCTAAACCCGAAAACACTACCCCCAGCATGACCCCCTACACTACCCAAACACTGCTGCACTACCCTAATCCCTAAAATACAACCCCAGCACGACCCCCTACACAAACACCACTGCACAACCCTAAACCCTAAAACACTACCCCAGCACAACCCCTACACTATACAAACACCACTGCACTAACTTAAACCCTAAAACACTACCCCAGCATGATCCCACACTACCCTAATACCACTGCGCTACCCTAAACCCTAAAACACTACCCGAGCATGACACCCCACACTACCCAAACACCACTGCACTACCCTACAACACGGCCCCCTACACTACACAAACACCACTGCACAACCCTTAACCCTAAAACACTACCCCCAGCGCGACCCCCAACACTACACATACACCACTGCACTACTCTAAACCCTAAATCTACCCCAACACGACCACTTATACTTCACAGAGACCACGGCACTACCCTATACCCTAAAACACGACACCCTACACTACACAAACACCAGTGCACTACCCTAAACTCTAACACACTACTCCAAGACGACCCCTACTCTACACATACACCACTGCACTACCCTAAACCCTAAAACACTACCACTAGCAGGACACCCTACACTACACAAACACCACTGCACTACCCTAAACCCTAAATTTACCCTCAGCACGACCCCTACACTACACAAACACCACTGCACTAACCTACACCCTACATCTACCCCAGCACGTCCCCTATACTACACAGACACCACTGCACTACACTTTACCCTAAACACGACACCCTACTCTACACAAACCCCAATGCACTACCCTAAACCCTAAAACACTACTCCAAGACAACCCCCTACACTATACATACACCACTGCACTACCCTAAACCCTAAAACACTACCCCGAGAAGTACACCCTACACTACACAAACACCACTGCAGTACTCTAAACCCGAAAACACTACCCCAGCACAACCCCCTACACTACAGAAGCACCACTGCGCTACCCTAAACCTTAAAAAACTACCCCCAGCACAGCCCTCTACACTACCCAAACAGCACTGCGCTTCCCTAAACCCTAAATCTACCCCCAGCACCCCCCTACACTACACAAACACCAGTGCACTATCCTCTAAACCCTAAAACACTATCCCCAGCATGACCCCCTACACTACCTGAACACCACTATGCTAACCTAAACCCTAAAACACTACCCCAGCATGACCCCCACACACTACCCGGACACCACTGCGATACCCTAAACCCTAAATATACCCTGAGCAAGACCCTCTACACTACCCGAACACCTCTGCGCTGCCCTAAACCATTAAACACTACCCCAAGCAGGACCCCCCACACTACCCGAACACCAATGAACTTCCCTAAATCCTAAAACACTATCCCAGCACGACCCCCTTACACTACCCGAACAACACTGCGCTACCCTAAACCCTAAAACACTACCCCCAGCACGACCCCCTACACTACCCGAACACCACTACGCTAGACTAAACCCTGAACCTACCCCCAGCAATAACCCCTACACTACCCGAAAACCACTGCACTGCCCTAAACCCTTAAATACTACCCCAACACGACCCTCTAAATTACCCGAAAACCACTACTTTAACCTAAACCCTAAAACACTACCCCAGCATGACCCCCACACTACCCGAACATCACTGCGCTACCCTAAACCCTAAAACACTACCCCAGCATGACCCCCACACAACCCAAACACCACTACACTACCCTAAAACACGGCCCCCTACACTACACAAACACAACAGCACTACCCTAAACCCTAAAACACTACCCCCAGCACGACTCCCTACACTACCCAAACACCACTGCACTACCCTAAACCCCAAAACACTACCCCAGCACGACCCCTACACTATCCAAACACCACTGCACTACCCTAATCCCTAAAATACTACCCCCAGCACGACCCCCTACACTACACAACCACTGCACAACCCTAAACCCTAAAACACTACCCCCAGCACGACCCCCTACACTATACAAACACCACTGCACTACCCTAATCCCTAAATTTACCCCAGAACGCCCCCTACACTACCCAAGCTCCACTGCACTACCCTAAACCCTAAAACACCACCCCCAGCACAGCCCCCTAAACTACCCAAACACCACTGCACTACCCTAATCTCTAAAATACTACCCCTGCACAACCCCCTACACGACACAAACACCACTGCACTACCCTAAACCCTAAAACACTACCCCCAGTATGACCCTCTCACCTATCCAAACACCACTGCACTACTCTAAACCCTAAAACACTACCCACAGCATGTCTCCCCACACTACCCAAACACCACTGCACTACCCTAAAACTCGACCCCCAACACTACACAAACAACAATGCACAACCCTAAACACGAAAATACTACCCCAGCACGACCCCCTGCACTACACAAACACCACTGCACTACACTAAACCCTAAAACACTACCCTCAGCATGACTCCAACACTACCCAAACACCATTTCACTTCCCTAAAACACGACCCTCTACACTACACAAACACCACTGCACTACCCTAAACCCTAAAGCACTACCCCCAGCATGACCACCTGCACTACAAAAACAGCACTGCGCTACTCTAAACCCGAAAACAGTACTCCCAGCACGACCCCCCACACTGCCCAAACAACACTGCACTACCCTAAACCTTAAAACACTACCCCCAGCACGACCCCCTACACTACACAAACACCACTGCTCTACCCTAAACCCTACATCTACCCCAGCACGACCCCCTACAGTATACATACACCACTGCACTACCCTAAACCCTAAAACACTACCCCGAGCAGGACATCCTTCACTACACAAACACCACTGCAGTACACTAAACCCTAAAACACTACCCCCAGCATGACTCCCACACTACCCAAACACCACTGCACTTCTCTAAAACACGACACCTTACAATACACAAACACCACTGCACTACACAAACCCTAAAGCACTACCCCAGCACAACCCCCTACACTGCCCAAACACCACTGCACTACCCTAAACCCGAAAACACTACCCCCAGCATGACCCCCTACACTACCCAAACACTGCTGCACTACCCTAATCCCTAAAATACTACCCCCAGCACGACCCCCTACACAAACACCACTGCACAACCCTAAACCCTAAAACACTACCCCAGCACAACCCCTACACTATACAAACACCACTGCACTAACTTAAACCCTAAAACACTACCCCAGCATGATCCCACACTACCCTTATACCACTGCGCTACCCTAAACCCTAAAACACTACCCGAGCATGACACCCCACACTACCCAAACACCACTGCACTACCCTACAACACGGCCCCCTACACTACACAAACACAACTGCACTACCCTAAACCCTAAAACACTACCCCCAGCACGACTCCCTACACTACACAAACACCACTGCACTACCCTAAACTTCAAAACACTACCACCAGCACGACCTCTACACTACCCAAACACCACTGCACTACCCTAATCCCTAAAATACTACCCCCAGCACGACCCCCTACACTACACAAACACCACTGCACAACCCTAAACCCTAAAACACTACCCCAGCATGACCCCTACACTACACAGAGACCACTGCACTACACTATACACTATACCCTAAACCACAACACCCTACACTACACAAACACCACTGCACTACCCTAAACCCTAAAACACTACTCCAAGACAACCCACTACACTACACATACACCACTACACTACCCTAAACCCTAAAACACTACCCCTAGCAGGACACCCTACACTACACAAACACCACTGCACTACACTAAACCCTAAATTTACCCCAGAACTCCCCCTACTCTACCCAATCTTCACTGCACTACCCTAAACCCTAAAACACTACCCCCAGCACAACCCCCTAAACTACCCAAACACCACTGCACTACCCTAATCTCTATAATACTACCCCAGCACAACCCCCTACACGACACAAACACCACTGCACTACCCTAAATCCTAAAACACTACCCGCAGCATGACCCCATACACTATCCAAACACCACTGCACTACTCTAAACCCTAAAACACTACCCAAACACCACTGCACTACCCTAAAACACGATCCATAACACTACACAAACACCCCTGTACAAACCTAAACCCTAAAACACTACCCCAGCACAACCCCTACACTATACAAACACCACTGCACTACCCTAAACCCTAAGTCTACCCAAGCACGACCCCTACACTACACAGAGACCACTGCACTACACTATACCCTAAACCACGACACCCTACACTACACAAACACCAATGCACTACCCTAAACCCTAAAACACTACTCCAAGACAACCCCCTACACTACACATACACCACTGCACTACCCTAAACCCTAAAACACTACCCCTAGCAGGACACCCTACACTACACAAACACCACTGCACTACACTAAACCCTAAATTTACACCAGAACTCCCCCTACACTACCCAAGCTCCACTGCACTACCCTAAACCCTAAAACACTACCTCCCAGCACAACCCCCTAAACTACCCAAACACCACTGCACTACCCTAATCTCTATAATACTACCCCAGCACAACCTCCTACACGACACAAACACCACTGCACTACTCTATACCCTAAAACACGACGCCCTACACTACACAAACACAACTGCACTATCATAAACCCTAAAACACTACCCCCAGCACAACCCCTATACTACCCGAAAACCACTACGCTAATCTAAACCCTAAAACACTACCCCAGCATGACCCCCCACACTACCCGAACACCACTGCGCTACCCTAAGCCCTAAATCTACCCAAGCATGAACCCCTCCACTACCCGATAACCTCTGCACTGCCCTAAACCCTAAAACTCTACCCCCAGCATGACCCCTACACTACCCAAACACCACTGCGCTACCCTAAACTCTAAAACACTACCCCCAGCACAACCCCCTACACTACTCACTGCCCTACCCTAAACCCTAAATTTACCCCCAGCACGACACCCTACACTACCCAAACTCCACTGCACTACCCTAAAGCTTAAATCACTACCCCCAGCACAATCCAAACACCACTGCGCTACCCTAATCCCTAAAATACTACCCCAGCACGACCCTCTACACTACAGAAACACCACTGCACAACCCTAAACCCTAAAGCACTACCCCCAATACGACACCCTACACTGCACAAACACCACTACACTACCCTAAACCTGAAAACACTACCCCCAGCAAAACCCCCTATACTACACAAACACCACTGCACTACCCTAAACCCTACATTTACCCCAGCATGACGCCCTACACTACCCAAACTCCACTACACTACCATAAATTCTAAAACACTACCGCCCGCACAACCCCCTACAATACACAAACACCACCGCACTACCCTAATCCCTAAAATACTACCCCCAGCATGAGCCCCTACACTACAAAAACACCACTGCACTACCCTAAACCCTAAAACACTACCCCAGTACGGCCCCCTACACTACACAAACACAACTGCAGTACTCTAAACCCTAAATCTACCCCAGCACGACCCCCTACACTACACAAACACCACTGCACTACCCTAAACCCTAAAACACTACTCCAAGACGACCCCTACACTACACATACACCACTGCACTACCCTAAACTCTCAAACACTACCCCCTACACTACACAAACACCACTGCACTACCCTAAACCCTAAAACACTACTGCCAGCATGATTCCTAAACTACACAAACACCACTGCACTACCCTAAACCCTAAAACACTATCCCCAGCACGACCCCCTATACTACCCAAACACCACTGCACAACCCTAAATCCTAAAACACTATCCCCAGCACGACCCCCTACACTACCCAAACACCACTGCTCTACCCTAAACCCTAAATCTACCCTCAGCACGACCCCCTACAATACCCATACACCACTGCACTACCCTAAACCCTCAAACACTACCGCCTACACTACACAAACACCACTGCACTATCCTAAACCCTAAAACACTACCCCCAGCAAGACCCCCTACATTACACAAACACCACTGCACTACCCTAAACCCTAAAACACTAACCCCTAGCACGACTCCCTACACTACACAAACACCACTGCACTTCCATAAACCCTAAATCTACCCACAGGAGGACCACCTACACTACCCAAACACGACTGCGCTAACCTTAACCCTAAAACACTATCCACAGCACGACCCCCTATACTACCCAAACACCACTGCGCTAACCTAATCCCTAAATCTACCCCCAACACTTCCCCCTACACTACACAAACACCACTGCACTGCACTGCCCTAAACCCTAAAACTCTACCCCCAGCACGACCCCCTACACTACACAAACATCACTGCACTGACGTAAACCCTAAAACACTACCCCCAACATGACCCCCTGCACTACCTAAACACCACTGCACGGGCCTAAACCCTAAAACACTACCCCAGGACGATTCCCTAGACTACACAAATCCCACTACACTACCCTAAACCCTAAATCTACCCCTTGCACTACCCCCTACGCTATCCAAACACCACTGCACTACCCTAAACCCTAAAACACTACCCCAGCACGACCCTCTACACTACCCAAACACCACTGCACTACCCTAAACCCTAAAATACTACCCCAGCATAAACCCCTACACTACACAAACACCACTGCTCTATGCTAAACCCCAAAACACTACGCCAAGCATGACCCCCTACACTACACAAACACCACTGCACTACCCTAAACACTAAATCTACCCCCAGCACGACCCCCTACATCAAACACCACTGCACTACCTTAAACCCTAAAACACTACACCCAGCATAACCCGCTACACTGCATAGATACCACTGCACTACCCTATTCCCTAAAACACGACCCCCTACACTACACAAACACCACTGCACTACCCTAAACCCTAAAACACTACTCAAAGCACGACCCACTACACTACAAAAAAAACACTGCACTACCCTAAACCCTAAAACACTACCCCCTACACTAAACAAACAGCACTGCACTACCCTAAACCCTAAGTCTACCCAAGCACGACCCCTACACTACACAGAGACCACTGCACTACACTATACCCTAAACCACGACACCCTACACTACACAAACACCACTGCACTACCCTAAACCCTAAAACACTACTCCAAGACAACCCCCTACACTACACATACACCACTGCACTACCCTAAACCCTAAAAAACTACCCCTAGCAGGACACCCTACACTACACAAACACCACTGCACTACACTAAACCCTAAATTTACCTCAGAACTCCCCCTACACTACCCAAGCTCCACTGCACTACCCTAAACCCTAAAACACTACATCCC
Source organism: Triturus cristatus (assembly GCF_964204655.1). NCBI lineage: Eukaryota > Metazoa > Chordata > Amphibia > Caudata > Salamandridae > Triturus > Triturus cristatus. Next base: position 1,196,513,663 of record NC_140579.1, on the reverse strand, counting down.
AGCACAACCCCCTAAACTACCCAAACACCACTGCACTACCCTAATCTCTATAATACTACCCCAGCACAACCACCTACACGACACAAACACCACTGCACTACCCTAAATCCTAAAACACTACCCGCAGCATGACCCCATACACTATCCAAACACCACTGCACTACTCTAAACCCTAAAACACTACCCAAACACCACTGCACTACCCTAAAACAAGATCCATAACACTACACAAACAACAATGCACAACCCTAAACACTAAAACACTACTCCAGCACAAACCCCTACACTGCACAAACACCACTGCACTACACTAAACCCTAAAACACTACTCCCAGCATGACTCCCACACTACCCAAACACCACTTCACTTCCCTAAAACACGACCCCCTACACTACACAAACACAACAGCACTACCCTAAACCCTAAAACACTACCCCCAGCACGACTCCCTACACTACCCAAACACCACTGCACTACCCTAAACCCCAAAACACTACCCCAGCACGACCCCTACACTATCCAAACACCACTGCACTACCCTAATCCCTAAAATACTACCCCCAGCACGACCCCCTACACTACACAACCACTGCACAACCCTAAACCCTAAAACACTACCCCCAGCACGACCCCCTACACTATACAAACACCACTGCACTACCCTAATCCCTAAATTTACCCCAGAACGCCCCCTACACTACCCAAGCTCCACTGCACTACCCTAAACCCTAAAACACCACCCCCAGCACAGCCCCCTAAACTACCCAAACACCACTGCACTACCCTAATCTCTAAAATACTACCCCTGCACAACCCCCTACACGACACAAACACCACTGCACTACCCTAAACCCTAAAACACTACCCCCAGTATGACCCTCTCACCTATCCAAACACCACTGCACTACTCTAAACCCTAAAACACTACCCACAGCATGTCTCCCCACACTACCCAAACACCACTGCACTACCCTAAAACTCGACCCCCAACACTACACAAACAACAATGCACAACCCTAAACACGAAAATACTACCCCAGCACGACCCCCTGCACTACACAAACACCACTGCACTACACTAAACCCTAAAACACTACCCTCAGCATGACTCCAACACTACCCAAACACCATTTCACTTCCCTAAAACACGACCCTCTACACTACACAAACACCACTGCACTACCCTAAACCCTAAAGCACTACCCCCAGCATGACCACCTGCACTACAAAAACAGCACTGCGCTACTCTAAACCCGAAAACAGTACTCCCAGCACGACCCCCCACACTGCCCAAACAACACTGCACTACCCTAAACCTTAAAACACTACCCCCAGCACGACCCCCTACACTACACAAACACCACTGCTCTACCCTAAACCCTACATCTACCCCAGCACGACCCCCTACAGTATACATACACCACTGCACTACCCTAAACCCTAAAACACTACCCCGAGCAGGACATCCTTCACTACACAAACACCACTGCAGTACACTAAACCCTAAAACACTACCCCCAGCATGACTCCCACACTACCCAAACACCACTGCACTTCTCTAAAACACGACACCTTACAATACACAAACACCACTGCACTACACAAACCCTAAAGCACTACCCCAGCACAACCCCCTACACTGCCCAAACACCACTGCACTACCCTAAACCCGAAAACACTACCCCCAGCATGACCCCCTACACTACCCAAACACTGCTGCACTACCCTAATCCCTAAAATACTACCCCCAGCACGACCCCCTACACAAACACCACTGCACAACCCTAAACCCTAAAACACTACCCCAGCACAACCCCTACACTATACAAACACCACTGCACTAACTTAAACCCTAAAACACTACCCCAGCATGATCCCACACTACCCTTATACCACTGCGCTACCCTAAACCCTAAAACACTACCCGAGCATGACACCCCACACTACCCAAACACCACTGCACTACCCTACAACACGGCCCCCTACACTACACAAACACAACTGCACTACCCTAAACCCTAAAACACTACCCCCAGCACGACTCCCTACACTACACAAACACCACTGCACTACCCTAAACTTCAAAACACTACCACCAGCACGACCTCTACACTACCCAAACACCACTGCACTACCCTAATCCCTAAAATACTACCCCCAGCACGACCCCCTACACTACACAAACACCACTGCACAACCCTAAACCCTAAAACACTACCCCAGCATGACCCCTACACTACACAGAGACCACTGCACTACACTATACACTATACCCTAAACCACAACACCCTACACTACACAAACACCACTGCACTACCCTAAACCCTAAAACACTACTCCAAGACAACCCACTACACTACACATACACCACTACACTACCCTAAACCCTAAAACACTACCCCTAGCAGGACACCCTACACTACACAAACACCACTGCACTACACTAAACCCTAAATTTACCCCAGAACTCCCCCTACTCTACCCAATCTTCACTGCACTACCCTAAACCCTAAAACACTACCCCCAGCACAACCCCCTAAACTACCCAAACACCACTGCACTACCCTAATCTCTATAATACTACCCCAGCACAACCCCCTACACGACACAAACACCACTGCACTACCCTAAATCCTAAAACACTACCCGCAGCATGACCCCATACACTATCCAAACACCACTGCACTACTCTAAACCCTAAAACACTACCCAAACACCACTGCACTACCCTAAAACACGATCCATAACACTACACAAACACCCCTGTACAAACCTAAACCCTAAAACACTACCCCAGCACAACCCCTACACTATACAAACACCACTGCACTACCCTAAACCCTAAGTCTACCCAAGCACGACCCCTACACTACACAGAGACCACTGCACTACACTATACCCTAAACCACGACACCCTACACTACACAAACACCAATGCACTACCCTAAACCCTAAAACACTACTCCAAGACAACCCCCTACACTACACATACACCACTGCACTACCCTAAACCCTAAAACACTACCCCTAGCAGGACACCCTACACTACACAAACACCACTGCACTACACTAAACCCTAAATTTACACCAGAACTCCCCCTACACTACCCAAGCTCCACTGCACTACCCTAAACCCTAAAACACTACCTCCCAGCACAACCCCCTAAACTACCCAAACACCACTGCACTACCCTAATCTCTATAATACTACCCCAGCACAACCTCCTACACGACACAAACACCACTGCACTACTCTATACCCTAAAACACGACGCCCTACACTACACAAACACAACTGCACTATCATAAACCCTAAAACACTACCCCCAGCACGACCCCCTATACTACCCGAAAACCACTACGCTAATCTAAACCCTAAAACACTACCCCAGCATGACCCCCCACACTACCCGAACACCACTGCGCTACCCTAAGCCCTAAATCTACCCAAGCATGAACCCCTCCACTACCCGATAACCTCTGCACTGCCCTAAACCCTAAAACTCTACCCCCAGCATGACCCCTACACTACCCAAACACCACTGCGCTACCCTAAACTCTAAAACACTACCCCCAGCACAACCCCCTACACTACTCACTGCCCTACCCTAAACCCTAAATTTACCCCCAGCACGACACCCTACACTACCCAAACTCCACTGCACTACCCTAAAGCTTAAATCACTACCCCCAGCACAATCCAAACACCACTGCGCTACCCTAATCCCTAAAATACTACCCCAGCACGACCCTCTACACTACAGAAACACCACTGCACAACCCTAAACCCTAAAGCACTACCCCCAATACGACACCCTACACTGCACAAACACCACTACACTACCCTAAACCTGAAAACACTACCCCCAGCAAAACCCCCTATACTACACAAACACCACTGCACTACCCTAAACCCTACATTTACCCCAGCATGACGCCCTACACTACCCAAACTCCACTACACTACCATAAATTCTAAAACACTACCGCCCGCACAACCCCCTACAATACACAAACACCACCGCACTACCCTAATCCCTAAAATACTACCCCCAGCATGAGCCCCTACACTACAAAAACACCACTGCACTACCCTAAACCCTAAAACACTACCCCAGTACGGCCCCCTACACTACACAAACACAACTGCAGTACTCTAAACCCTAAATCTACCCCAGCACGACCCCCTACACTACACAAACACCACTGCACTACCCTAAACCCTAAAACACTACTCCAAGACGACCCCTACACTACACATACACCACTGCACTACCCTAAACTCTCAAACACTACCCCCTACACTACACAAACACCACTGCACTACCCTAAACCCTAAAACACTACTGCCAGCATGATTCCTAAACTACACAAACACCACTGCACTACCCTAAACCCTAAAACACTATCCCCAGCACGACCCCCTACACTACCCAAACACCACTGCACAACCCTAAATCCTAAAACACTATCCCCAGCACGACCCCCTACACTACCCAAACACCACTGCTCTACCCTAAACCCTAAATCTACCCTCAGCACGACCCCCTACAATACCCATACACCACTGCACTACCCTAAACCCTCAAACACTACCGCCTACACTACACAAACACCACTGCACTATCCTAAACCCTAAAACACTACCCCCAGCAAGACCCCCTACATTACACAAACACCACTGCACTACCCTAAACCCTAAAACACTAACCCCTAGCACGACTCCCTACACTACACAAACACCACTGCACTTCCATAAACCCTAAATCTACCCACAGGAGGACCACCTACACTACCCAAACACGACTGCGCTAACCTTAACCCTAAAACACTATCCACAGCACGACCCCCTATACTACCCAAACACCACTGCGCTAACCTAATCCCTAAATCTACCCCCAACACTTCCCCCTACACTACACAAACACCACTGCACTGCACTGCCCTAAACCCTAAAACTCTACCCCCAGCACGACCCCCTACACTACACAAACATCACTGCACTGACGTAAACCCTAAAACACTACCCCCAACATGACCCCCTGCACTACCTAAACACCACTGCACGGGCCTAAACCCTAAAACACTACCCCAGGACGATTCCCTAGACTACACAAATCCCACTACACTACCCTAAACCCTAAATCTACCCCTTGCACTACCCCCTACGCTATCCAAACACCACTGCACTACCCTAAACCCTAAAACACTACCCCAGCACGACCCTCTACACTACCCAAACACCACTGCACTACCCTAAACCCTAAAATACTACCCCAGCATAAACCCCTACACTACACAAACACCACTGCTCTATGCTAAACCCCAAAACACTACGCCAAGCATGACCCCCTACACTACACAAACACCACTGCACTACCCTAAACACTAAATCTACCCCCAGCACGACCCCCTACATCAAACACCACTGCACTACCTTAAACCCTAAAACACTACACCCAGCATAACCCGCTACACTGCATAGATACCACTGCACTACCCTATTCCCTAAAACACGACCCCCTACACTACACAAACACCACTGCACTACCCTAAACCCTAAAACACTACTCAAAGCACGACCCACTACACTACAAAAAAAACACTGCACTACCCTAAACCCTAAAACACTACCCCCTACACTAAACAAACAGCACTGCACTACCCTAAACCCTAAGTCTACCCAAGCACGACCCCTACACTACACAGAGACCACTGCACTACACTATACCCTAAACCACGACACCCTACACTACACAAACACCACTGCACTACCCTAAACCCTAAAACACTACTCCAAGACAACCCCCTACACTACACATACACCACTGCACTACCCTAAACCCTAAAAAACTACCCCTAGCAGGACACCCTACACTACACAAACACCACTGCACTACACTAAACCCTAAATTTACCTCAGAACTCCCCCTACACTACCCAAGCTCCACTGCACTACCCTAAACCCTAAAACACTACATCCCAGCACAACCCCCTAAACTACCCAAACACCACTGCACTACCCTAATCTCTATAATACTACCCCAGCACAACCACCTACACGACACAAACACCACTGCACTACCCTAAATCCTAAAACACTACCCGCAGCATGACCCCATACACTATCCAAACACCACTGCACTACTCTAAACCCTAAAACACTACCCATACACCACTGCACTACCCTAAAACAAGATCCATAACACTACACAAACAACAATGCACAACCCTAAACACTAAAACACTACTCCAGCACAAACCCCTACACTGCACAAACACCACTGCACTACACTAAACCCTAAAACACTACTCCCAGCATGACTCCCACACTACCCAAACACCACTTCACTTCCCTAAAACACGACCCCCTACACTACACAAACACCACTGCACTACCCTAACCCCCAATGCACTACCTCCAGCATGACCCCCTATACTACACAAACAGCACTGCACTACTCTAAACCCGAAAACAGTACCCCCTGCACGGCCCCCTACACTGCCCAAACACCACTGCACTACCCTAAACCTTAAAACACTACCCCATCACGACCCCCTACACTACACAAACACCACTGCTCTACCCTAAACCCTACATCTACCCCAGCACGACCCCCTACACTACACAGACACCACTGCACTACCTTAAACCCTAAAACACTACTCCAAGATGACCCCCTACAATATACATACACCACTGCACTACCCTAAACCCTAAAACACTAGTCCGAGCAGGACACCCTACACTACACAAACACCACTGCACTACCATAAACCATAAAACAATACCCCCAGCACAACCCCTACAATACAGAAACACCACTGCGCTACCCTAAACCCTAAAACACTACCCCAGCACAGCCCTCTACACTACACAAATACCACTGCCCTACCCTGAACCCTAAAATACTACCCAGCATGACCCCCTACACTACCCGAACATGACTGCGCTAACCTAAACCCTAAAACACTACCCCAGCATGACCCACCACACTACCCGAACACCACTGCGCTACCCTAAACCCTAAATCTACCCCCAGCACGACCCCCTACACTACCCAAACACCAGTGCACTACACTAAACCCTAAAACACTACCCCCAGCACGACCCCCTAAACTACCCAAACGCCACTGCACTACCCTAAACCATAAAACACTATCCCCAGTATGGCCCCCTGCACTACCCAAACACCACTGCACTACCCTAAACCCTAATTGTCCCCCCAGCATGACCCCCTACACAACCCAAATACCACTGCACTACCCTAACCCCTAAATCTACCCCCAGCACAACCCCCTAAACTATCGAAACACCACTGCACTACCCTAAACCCTAAAATACTACCCCTAGCACAACCCCCTACACTATCCAAACACCACTGCACTTCCCTGAACCCTAAAATACTACCCCAGCACGACCCACTAAACTACCCAAACACCACTGCGCTACCCTAAACCCTAAAGCTACACCCAGCATGACCCCCTACTTTACCCAAACACCACTGCACTACCTTAAACCCTAAATCACTACCTTCAGCCCGACCCCCCTACTCTACCCAAACACCACTGATCTACCTTAATTCCTAAACTACAATAACCTACACTACCCAAACACCACTGCACAACCATAAACCCTAAAACACTAACCCTCAGCACGACCCCCTACACTACCCAAACACCACTGCACTACCATAAACCCTAAATATACCCCCAGCAGGACCACCTACACTACCCAAACACAACTGCGCTACCCCAAACCCTAAATCTACCCCAGCAAGACCCCCTACACTACACGAACACCACTGCGCAACCATAAACCCTAAAACACTACCCCCAGCACGACCCCCTATAATACCCAAACACCACTGCACTACCCTAAAACCTAAAACTCTACCCCAACACGACCCCCTACACTTCCCAAACACCACTGCACCACTCTAACCCCTAAATCTACCCCAGCACAATACCCTACACTACCAAAACACCACTGCACTACCTTAAACCCTAAAACACTACCCCAGCACGACCCCCTACACTATCCAAGCACCACTGCACTACCCTAAACCCTAAAACACTACCCCCAGCACGACTCCCTACACTACCCAAACACCACTGCAGTACCCTAAACCCTAAAACCCTACCCCCAGCAGGACACCCTACACTACACAAACACCACTGCACTACCCTAAACCCTAAAACACTTCCCCCATCATGACACCATACACTACAGAAACACCACTGCACTACCCTAAAACCTAGAACACTACTCCCAGCACGACAAACTACACTACCCAAACACCACTGCACTACCTTAACCCTAAATCTATCCCTAGCATGACCCCCTACACTACCCAAACACCACTGCGCTACCCTAAACCCTAAATCACTACCCCAGCACGACCCCCCACACTACCCAAACACCACTGCACTACCCTAAAACACCACCCCCTACACTATGCAAACACAACTGCAGTACCCTAAACCCAAAAACACTACCCCCAGCACAACTCCCGACAGTACACAAACACCACTGCACTACACTAAACCCCAAAACACTACCCCCAGCATGACCCGCTACACTACGCAAACACCACTGTACTACCCTAATCCCTAAAATACTACCCCCAGCACGACCCCCTACACTACACAAACACCACTGCACAACCCTTAACCCTAAAACACTACCCCCAGCGCGACCCACAACACTACACATACACCACTGCACTACCCTAAACCCTAAATCTACCCCAACACGACCACTTATACTTCACAGAGACCACTGCACTACCCTATACCCTAAAACACGACACCCTACACTACACAAACACCAGTGCATTACCCTAAACTCTAACACACTACTCCAAGACGACCCCCACTCTACACATACACCACTGCACTACCCTAAACCCTAAAACACTACCACTAGCAGGACACCCTACACTACACAAACACCACTGCACTACCCTAAACCCTAAATTTACCCTCAGCACGACCCCTACACTACCCAAGCTCTATTGCACTACCCTAAAACACTGCCCCAGCACAGCCCTCTACACTACCCAAACACCACTGCACTACCCTAAACCCTAAAACACTACCCCCAGCATGACTCCCACACTACCCAAACACCACTGCACTTCCCTAAAACACGACACCTTACACTACACAAACACCACTGCACTACCCTAAACCCTAAAGCACAACACCCAGCACGACCCCCTACACTACACAAACACCACTGCACTACCCTAAACCCGAAAACACTACCCCAGCACGACCCCTACACTGCCCAAACACCACTGCACTACCCTAAACCCTAAAACACTACCCCCAGCAAGGCCCCCTACACTACACAAACACCACTGCACTAACCTAAACCCTACATCTACCCCAGCACGACCCCCTACACTACACAGACACCACTGCACTACACTTTACACTAAACACGACACCCTACTCTACAGAAACCCCAATGCACTACCCTAAACCCTAAAACACTACTCCAAGACAACCCCCTACACTATACATACACCACTGCACTACCCTAAACCCTAAAACACTACCCCGAGAAGTACACCCTTAACTACACAAACACCACTGCAGTACCCTAAACCCGAAAACACTACCCCAGCACAACCCCCTACACTACAGAAACACCACTGCGCTACCCTAAACCTTAAAAAACTACCCCCAGCACAGCCCTCTACACTACCCAAACAGCACTGCGCTTCCCTAAACCCTAAATCTACCCCCAGCACCCCCCTACACTACACAAACACCAGTGCACTATCCTCTAAACCCTAAAACACTATCCCCAGCATGACCCCCTACACTACCCGAACACCACTACGCTAACCTAAACCCTAAAACACTACCCCAGCATGACCCCCACACACTACCCGGACACCACTGCGATACCCTAAACCCTAAATATACCCTGAGCAAGACCCCCTACACTACCCGAACACCTCTGCGCTGCCCTAAACCCTTAAACACTACCCCAAGCAGGACCCCCACACTACCCGAACACCAATGACCACTGCACAACCCTAAACCCTAAAACACTACCCCCAGCATGACCCCCTACACTATACAAACACCACTGCACTACCCTAATCCCTAAATTTACCCCAGAACGCCCCCTACACTACCCAAGCTCCACTGCACTACCCTAAACCCTAAAACACTACCCCCAGCACAGCCCCCTAAACTACCCAAACACCACTGCACTACCCTAATCTCTAAAATACTACCCCTGCACAACCCCCTACACGACACAAACACCACTGCACTACCCTAAACCCTAAAACACTACCCCCAGCATGACCCCCTCACCTATCCAAACACCACTGCACTACTCTAAACCCTAAAACACTACCCACAGCATGTCTCCCTACACTACCCAAACACCACTGCACTACCCTAAAACTCGACCCCCAACACTACACAAACAACAATGCACAACCCTAAACACGAAAATACTACCCCAGCACGACCCCCTGCACTACACAAACACCACTGCACTACACTAAACCCTAAAACACTACCCCCAGCATGACTCCCACACTACCCAAACACCACTTCACTTCCCTAAAACACGACCCTCTACACTACACAAACACCACTGCACTACCCTAAATCCTAAAACACTACTCCAAGACGACCCCCTACACTATACATACACCACTGCACTACCCTAAACCCTAAAACACTACTCCAAGACGACCCCCTACACTATACATACACCACTGCACTACCCTAAACCCTAAAACACTACCCCGAGCAGGACACCCTTCACTACACAAACACCACTGCAGTACACTAAACCCTAAAACACTACCCCCAGCATGACTCCCACACTACCCAAACACCACTGCACTTCTCTAAAACACGACACCTTACAATACACAAACACCACTGCACTACCCTAAACCCTAAAGCACTACCCCCAGCATGACCACCTGCACTACAAAAACAGCACTGCGCTACTCTAAACCCGAAAACAGTACTCCCAGCACAACCCCCTACACTGCCCAAACACCACTGCACTACCCTAAACCCGAAAACACTACCCCCAGCATGACCCCCTACACTACCCAAACACTGCTGCACTACCCTAATCCCTAAAATACAACCCCAGCACGACCCCCTACACAAACACCACTGCACAACCCTAAACCCTAAAACACTACCCCAGCACAACCCCTACACTATACAAACACCACTGCACTAACTTAAACCCTAAAACACTACCCCAGCATGATCCCACACTACCCTAATACCACTGCGCTACCCTAAACCCTAAAACACTACCCGAGCATGACACCCCACACTACCCAAACACCACTGCACTACCCTACAACACGGCCCCCTACACTACACAAACACCACTGCACAACCCTTAACCCTAAAACACTACCCCCAGCGCGACCCCCAACACTACACATACACCACTGCACTACTCTAAACCCTAAATCTACCCCAACACGACCACTTATACTTCACAGAGACCACGGCACTACCCTATACCCTAAAACACGACACCCTACACTACACAAACACCAGTGCACTACCCTAAACTCTAACACACTACTCCAAGACGACCCCTACTCTACACATACACCACTGCACTACCCTAAACCCTAAAACACTACCACTAGCAGGACACCCTACACTACACAAACACCACTGCACTACCCTAAACCCTAAATTTACCCTCAGCACGACCCCTACACTACACAAACACCACTGCACTAACCTACACCCTACATCTACCCCAGCACGTCCCCTATACTACACAGACACCACTGCACTACACTTTACCCTAAACACGACACCCTACTCTACACAAACCCCAATGCACTACCCTAAACCCTAAAACACTACTCCAAGACAACCCCCTACACTATACATACACCACTGCACTACCCTAAACCCTAAAACACTACCCCGAGAAGTACACCCTACACTACACAAACACCACTGCAGTACTCTAAACCCGAAAACACTACCCCAGCACAACCCCCTACACTACAGAAGCACCACTGCGCTACCCTAAACCTTAAAAAACTACCCCCAGCACAGCCCTCTACACTACCCAAACAGCACTGCGCTTCCCTAAACCCTAAATCTACCCCCAGCACCCCCCTACACTACACAAACACCAGTGCACTATCCTCTAAACCCTAAAACACTATCCCCAGCATGACCCCCTACACTACCTGAACACCACTACGCTAACCTAAACCCTAAAACACTACCCCAGCATGACCCCCACACACTACCCGGACACCACTGCGATACCCTAAACCCTAAATATACCCTGAGCAAGACCCTCTACACTACCCGAACACCTCTGCGCTGCCCTAAACCATTAAACACTACCCCAAGCAGGACCCCCCACACTACCCGAACACCAATGAACTTCCCTAAATCCTAAAACACTATCCCAGCACGACCCCCTTACACTACCCGAACAACACTGCGCTACCCTAAACCCTAAAACACTACCCCCAGCACGACCCCCTACACTACCCGAACACCACTACGCTAGACTAAACCCTGAACCTACCCCCAGCAATAACCCCTACACTACCCGAAAACCACTGCACTGCCCTAAACCCTTAAATACTACCCCAACACGACCCTCTAAATTACCCGAAAACCACTACTTTAACCTAAACCCTAAAACACTACCCCAGCATGACCCCCACACTACCCGAACATCACTGCGCTACCCTAAACCCTAAAACACTACCCCAGCATGACCCCCACACAACCCAAACACCACTACACTACCCTAAAACACGGCCCCCTACACTACACAAACACAACAGCACTACCCTAAACCCTAAAACACTACCCCCAGCACGACTCCCTACACTACCCAAACACCCCTGCACTACCCTAAACCCCAAAACACTACCCCAGCACGACCCCTACACTACCCAAACACCACTGCACTACCCTAATCCCTAAAATACTACCCCCAGCACGACCCCCTACACTACACAACCACTGCACAACCCTAAACCCTAAAACACTACCCCCAGCACGACCCCCTACACTATACAAACACCACTGCACTACCCTAATCCCTAAATTTACCCCAGAACGCCCCCTACACTACCCAAGCTCCACTGCACTACCCTAAACCCTAAAACACCACCCCCAGCACAGCCCCCTAAACTACCCAAACACCACTGCACTACCCTAATCTCTAAAATACTACCCCTGCACAACCCCCTACACGACACAAACACCACTGCACTACCCTAAACCCTAAAACACTACCCCCAGTATGACCCTCTCACCTATCCAAACACCACTGCACTACTCTAAACCCTAAAACACTACCCACAGCATGTCTCCCCACACTACCCAAACACCACTGCACTACCCTAAAACTCGACCCCCAACACTACACAAACAACAATGCACAACCCTAAACACGAAAATACTACCCCAGCACGACCCCCTGCACTACACAAACACCACTGCACTACACTAAACCCTAAAACACTACCCTCAGCATGACTCCAACACTACCCAAACACCATTTCACTTCCCTAAAACACGACCCTCTACACTACACAAACACCACTGCACTACCCTAAACCCTAAAGCACTACCCCCAGCATGACCACCTGCACTACAAAAACAGCACTGCGCTACTCTAAACCCGAAAACAGTACTCCCAGCACGACCCCCCACACTGCCCAAACAACACTGCACTACCCTAAACCTTAAAACACTACCCCCAGCACGACCCCCTACACTACACAAACACCACTGCTCTACCCTAAACCCTACATCTACCCCAGCACGACCCCCTACAGTATACATACACCACTGCACTACCCTAAACCCTAAAACACTACCCCGAGCAGGACATCCTTCACTACACAAACACCACTGCAGTACACTAAACCCTAAAACACTACCCCCAGCATGACTCCCACACTACCCAAACACCACTGCACTTCTCTAAAACACGACACCTTACAATACACAAACACCACTGCACTACACAAACCCTAAAGCACTACCCCAGCACAACCCCCTACACTGCCCAAACACCACTGCACTACCCTAAACCCGAAAACACTACCCCCAGCATGACCCCCTACACTACCCAAACACTGCTGCACTACCCTAATCCCTAAAATACTACCCCCAGCACGACCCCCTACACAAACACCACTGCACAACCCTAAACCCTAAAACACTACCCCAGCACAACCCCTACACTATACAAACACCACTGCACTAACTTAAACCCTAAAACACTACCCCAGCATGATCCCACACTACCCTTATACCACTGCGCTACCCTAAACCCTAAAACACTACCCGAGCATGACACCCCACACTACCCAAACACCACTGCACTACCCTACAACACGGCCCCCTACACTACACAAACACAACTGCACTACCCTAAACCCTAAAACACTACCCCCAGCACGACTCCCTACACTACACAAACACCACTGCACTACCCTAAACTTCAAAACACTACCACCAGCACGACCTCTACACTACCCAAACACCACTGCACTACCCTAATCCCTAAAATACTACCCCCAGCACGACCCCCTACACTACACAAACACCACTGCACAACCCTAAACCCTAAAACACTACCCCAGCATGACCCCTACACTACACAGAGACCACTGCACTACACTATACACTATACCCTAACCCACAACACCCTACACTACACAAACACCACTGCACTACCCTAAACCCTAAAACACTACTCCAAGACAACCCACTACACTACACATACACCACTACACTACCCTAAACCCTAAAACACTACCCCTAGCAGGACACCCTACACTACACAAACACCACTGCACTACACTAAACCCTAAATTTACCCCAGAACTCCCCCTACACTACCCAATCTTCACTGCACTACCCTAAACCCTAAAACACTACCCCCAGCACAACCCCCTAAACTACCCAAACACCACTGCACTACCCTAATCTCTATAATACTACCCCAGCACAACCCCCTACACGACACAAACACCACTGCACTACCCTAAATCCTAAAACACTACCCGCAGCATGACCCCATACACTATCCAAACACCACTGCACTACTCTAAACCCTAAAACACTACCCAAACACCACTGCACTACCCTAAAACACGATCCATAACACTACACAAACACCCCTGTACAAACCTAAACCCTAAAACACTACCCCAGCACAACCCCTACACTATACAAACACCACTGCACTACCCTAAACCCTAAGTCTACCCAAGCACGACCCCTACACTACACAGAGACCACTGCACTACACTATACCCTAAACCACGACACCCTACACTACACAAACACCAATGCACTACCCTAAACCCTAAAACACTACTCCAAGACAACCCCCTACACTACACATACACCACTGCACTACCCTAAACCCTAAAACACTACCCCTAGCAGGACACCCTACACTACACAAACACCACTGCACTACACTAAACCCTAAATTTACACCAGAACTCCCCCTACACTACCCAAGCTCCACTGCACTACCCTAAACCCTAAAACACTACCTCCCAGCACAACCCCCTAAACTACCCAAACACCACTGCACTACCCTAATCTCTATAATACTACCCCAGCACAACCTCCTACACGACACAAACACCACTGCACTACTCTATACCCTAAAACACGACGCCCTACACTACACAAACACAACTGCACTATCATAAACCCTAAAACACTACCCCCAGCACGACCCCCTATACTACCCGAAAACCACTACGCTAATCTAAACCCTAAAACACTACCCCAGCATGACCCCCCACACTACCCGAACACCACTGCGCTACCCTAAGCCCTAAATCTACCCAAGCATGAACCCCTCCACTACCCGATAACCTCTGCACTGCCCTAAACCCTAAAACTCTACCCCCAGCATGACCCCTACACTACCCAAACACCACTGCGCTACCCTAAACTCTAAAACACTACCCCCAGCACAACCCCCTACACTACTCACTGCCCTACCCTAAACCCTAAATTTACCCCCAGCACGACACCCTACACTACCCAAACTCCACTGCACTACCCTAAAGCTTAAATCACTACCCCCAGCACAATCCAAACACCACTGCGCTACCCTAATCCCTAAAATACTACCCCAGCACGACCCTCTACACTACAGAAACACCACTGCACAACCCTAAACCCTAAAGCACTACCCCCAATACGACACCCTACACTGCACAAACACCACTACACTACCCTAAACCTGAAAACACTACCCCCAGCAAAACCCCCTATACTACACAAACACCACTGCACTACCCTAAACCCTACATTTACCCCAGCATGACGCCCTACACTACCCAAACTCCACTACACTACCATAAATTCTAAAACACTACCGCCCGCACAACCCCCTACAATACACAAACACCACCGCACTACCCTAATCCCTAAAATACTACCCCCAGCATGAGCCCCTACACTACAAAAACACCACTGCACTACCCTAAACCCTAAAACACTACCCCAGTACGGCCCCCTACACTACACAAACACAACTGCAGTACTCTAAACCCTAAATCTACCCCAGCACGACCCCCTACACTACACAAACACCACTGCACTACCCTAAACCCTAAAACACTACTCCAAGACGACCCCCTACACTACACATACACCACTGCACTACCCTAAACTCTCAAACACTACCCCCTACACTACACAAACACCACTGCACTACCCTAAACCCTAAAACACTACTGCCAGCATGATTCCTAAACTACACAAACACCACTGCACTACCCTAAACCCTAAAACACTATCCCCAGCACGACCCCCTACACTACCCAAACACCACTGCACAACCCTAAATCCTAAAACACTATCCCCAGCACGACCCCCTACACTACCCAAACACCACTGCTCTACCCTAAACCCTAAATCTACCCTCAGCACGACCCCCTACAATACCCATACACCACTGCACTACCCTAAACCCTCAAACACTACCGCCTACACTACACAAACACCACTGCACTATCCTAAACCCTAAAACACTACCCCCAGCAAGACCCCCTACATTACACAAACACCACTGCACTACCCTAAACCCTAAAACACTAACCCCTAGCACGACTCCCTACACTACACAAACACCACTGCACTTCCATAAACCCTAAATCTACCCACAGGAGGACCACCTACACTACCCAAACACGACTGCGCTAACCTTAACCCTAAAACACTATCCACAGCACGACCCCCTATACTACCCAAACACCACTGCGCTAACCTAATCCCTAAATCTACCCCCAACACTTCCCCCTACACTACACAAACACCACTGCACTGCACTGTCCTAAACCCTAAAACTCTACCCCCAGCACGACCCCCTACACTACACAAACATCACTGCACTGACGTAAACCCTAAAACACTACCCCCAACATGACCCCCTGCACTACCTAAACACCACTGCACGGGCCTAAACCCTAAAACACTACCCCAGGACGATTCCCTAGACTACACAAATCCCACTACACTACCCTAAACCCTAAATCTACCCCTTGCACTACCCCCTACGCTATCCAAACACCACTGCACTACCCTAAACCCTAAAACACTACCCCAGCACGACCCTCTACACTACCCAAACACCACTGCACTACCCTAAACCCTAAAATACTACCCCAGCATAAACCCCTACACTACACAAACACCACTGCTCTATGCTAAACCCCAAAACACTACGCCAAGCATGACCCCCTACACTACACAAACACCACTGCACTACCCTAAACACTAAATCTACCCCCAGCACGACCCCCTACATCAAACACCACTGCACTACCTTAAACCCTAAAACACTACACCCAGCATAACCCGCTACACTGCATAGATACCACTGCACTACCCTATTCCCTAAAACACGACCCCCTACACTACACAAACACCACTGCACTACCCTAAACCCTAAAACACTACTCAAAGCACGACCCACTACACTACAAAAAAAACACTGCACTACCCTAAACCCTAAAACACTACCCCCTACACTAAACAAACAGCACTGCACTACCCTAAACCCTAAGTCTACCCAAGCACGACCCCTACACTACACAGAGACCACTGCACTACACTATACCCTAAACCACGACACCCTACACTACACAAACACCACTGCACTACCCTAAACCCTAAAACACTACTCCAAGACAACCCCCTACACTACACATACACCACTGCACTACCCTAAACCCTAAAACACTACCCCTAGCAGGACACCCTACACTACACAAACACCACTGCACTACACTAAACCCTAAATTTACCTCAGAACTCCCCCTACACTACCCAAGCTCCACTGCACTACCCTAAACCCTAAAACACTACATCCCAGCACAACCCCCTAAACTACCCAAACACCACTGCACTACCCTAATCTCTATAATACTACCCCAGCACAACCACCTACACGACACAAACACCACTGCACTACCCTAAATCCTAAAACACTACCCGCAGCATGACCCCATACACTATCCAAACACCACTGCACTACTCTAAACCCTAAAACACTACCCAAACACCACTGCACTACCCTAAAACAAGATCCATAACACTACACAAACAACAATGCACAACCCTAAACACTAAAACACTACTCCAGCACAAACCCCTACACTGCACAAACACCACTGCACTACACTAAACCCTAAAACACTACTCCCAGCATGACTCCCACACTACCCAAACACCACTTCACTTCCCTAAAACACGACCCCCTACACTACACAAACACCACTGCACTACCCTAACCCCCAATGCACTACCTCCAGCATGACCCCCTATACTACACAAACAGCACTGCACTACTCTAAACCCGAAAACAGTACCCCCTGCACGGCCCCCTACACTGCCCAAACACCACTGCACTACCCTAAACCTTAAAACACTACCCCATCACGACCCCCTACACTACACAAACACCACTGCTCTACCCTAAACCCTACATCTACCCCAGCACGACCCCCTACACTACACAGACACCACTGCACTACCTTAAACCCTAAAACACTACTCCAAGATGACCCCCTACAATATTCATACACCACTGCACTACCCTAAACCCTAAAACACTAGTCCGAGCAGGACACCCTACACTACACAAACACCACTGCACTACCCTAAACCATAAAACAATACCCCCAGCACAACCCCTACAATACAGAAACACCACTGCGCTACCCTAAACCCTAAAACACTACCCCAGCACAGCCCTCTACACTACACAAATACCACTGCCCTACCCTGAACCCTAAAATACTACCCAGCATGACCCCCTACACTACCCGAACATGACTGCGCTAACCTAAACCCTAAAACACTACCCCAGCATGACCCACCACACTACCCGAACACCACTGCGCTACCCTAAACCCTAAATCTACCCCCAGCACGACCCCCTACACTACCCAAACACCAGTGCACTACACTAAACCCTAAAACACTACCCCCAGCACGACCCCCTAAACTACCCAAACGCCACTGCACTACCCTAAACCATAAAACACTATCCCCAGTATGGCCCCCTGCACTACCCAAACACCACTGCACTACCCTAAACCCTAATTGTCCCCCCAGCATGACCCCCTACACAACCCAAATACCACTGCACTACCCTAACCCCTAAATCTACCCCCAGCACAACCCCCTAAACTATCGAAACACCACTGCACTACCCTAAACCCTAAAATACTACCCCTAGCACAACCCCCTACACTATCCAAACACCACTGCACTTCCCTAAACCCTAAAATACTACCCCAGCACGACCCACTAAACTACCCAAACACCACTGCGCTACCCTAAACCCTAAAGCTACACCCAGCATGACCCCCTACTTTACCCAAACACCACTGCACTACCTTAAACCCTAAATCACTACCTTCAGCCCGACCCCCTACTCTACCCAAACACCACTGATCTACCTTAATTCCTAAACTACAATAACCTACACTACCCAAACACCACTGCACAACCATAAACCCTAAAACACTAACCCTCAGCACGACCCCCTACACTACCCAAACACCACTGCACTACCATAAACCCTAAATATACCCCCAGCAGGACCACCTACACTACCCAAACACAACTGCGCTACCCCAAACCCTAAATCTACCCCAGCAAGACCCCCTACACTACACGAACACCACTGCGCAACCATAAACCCTAAAACACTACCCCCAGCACGACCCCATAAACTACCCAAACACCACAGCGCTACCCCAAACCCTAAATCTAGCCCCCAGCATCACCCCCTACACTACCCGAACACCACTCCTCTTCTTAAACCCCAAAACACTACCCCAGCACGACCCCCTACACTACACAAACACAAGTGCACTACCCTAATCCCTAAAACACTACCCCCAGCACGACCCCTTAAACTACAGAAACACTACTGCACTACCCTAAACCCTAACACACTACCCCCAGCACGACCCCTTAAACTACAGAAACACCACTGCACTACCCTAAACCCTAAAACACTACTCCCAGCACGACCTCCTACACTACCCGAACACCACTGCGCTGCCCTAATCCCTAAAACACTACCCCCAGCACGATCTCCTACACTACCCGAACACCACTGCGCTGCCCTAAACCCTAAAATACTAACCCAGCATGACCCCCTACACTATCAGAACACCACTGAGATAGCCTAAACCCTAAATCAACCCCTAGAGCTACCCCCTACACTACACAAACACCACTGCAGTGCCGTAAACCCTAAAACACTACCCCCAGCATGACCCCCTTCACTACCCAAACACCACTGCACTACTCTATACCCTAAAACACGACACCCTACACTACACAAACACCACTGCACTATCATAAACCCTAAAACACTACCCCAGCACGACCCCCTATACTACCCGAACACCACTGCACTTCCCTAAACCCTAAAACACTATTTCAGCATGACCCCCTACACTACCCAAACAAGACTGCGCTACCCTAAACTCTAAAACACTACCCCCAGCACGACCCCCTACACTACCCGAATACCACTGCGCTAGCCTAAACCCTAAATCTACCCCCAGCACTAACCCCTGCACTACATGAACACCTCTGCACTGCCCTAAACCCTTAAACACTACCCCCAACACGACCCCCTAAACTACCCGAACACCACTGCACTACCGTAAACCCTAAAACACTACCCCAGCACGACTCCCTACACCACACAACCACCACTGCTCTACTCTAAACCCCAAAACACTACCACCAGCACGACCCCCTACACTACCCAAACACCACTGCACTACTCTATACCCTAAAACACGACACCCTACACTACACAAACACCACTGCACTATCATAAACCCTAAAACACTACCCCAGCACGACCCCCTATACTACCCGAAAACCACTACGCTAATCTAAACCCTAAAACACTACCCCAGCATGACCCCCCACACTACCCGAACACCACTGCGCTACCCTAAACCCTAAATCTACCCAAGCATGAACCCCTACACTACTCGATAACCTCTGCACTGCCCTAAACCCTAAAACTCTACCCCCAGCATGACCCCTACACTACCCAAACACCACTGCGCTACCCTAAACTCTAAAACACTACCCCCAGCACGACCCCCTACACTACTAAAAATCCACTGCCCTACCCTAAACCCTAAATTTACCCCCAGCACGACACCCTACACTACCCAAACTCCACTGCACTACCCTAAAGCTTAAATCACTACCCCCAGCACAACCCCTACACTATCCAAACACCACTGCGCTACCCTAATCCCTAAAATACTACCCCAGCACGACCCCCTACACTACAGAAACACCACTGCACAACCCTATACCCTAAAGCACTACCCCCAGTACGACACCCTACACTGCACAAACACCACTACACTACCCTAAACCTGAAAACACTACCCCAGCACAACCCCCTATACTACACAAACACCACTGCACTACCCTAAACCCTACATTTACCCCAGCATGACGCCCTACACTACCCAAACTCCACTACACTACCATAAACCCTAAAACACTACCGCCCGCACAACCCCCTACACTACACAAACACCACCGCACTACCCTAATCCCTAAAATACTACCCCCAGCATGAATCCCTACACTACAAAAAAACCACTGCACTACCCTAAACCCTAAAACACTACCCCAGTACGACCCCCTACACTACACAAACACAACTGCAGTACTCTAAACCCTAAATCTACCCCAGCACGACCCCCTACACTACACAAACACCACTGCACTACCTAAACCCTAAAACACTACTCCAAGACGACCCCCTACACTACACATGCACACACTGCACTACCCTAAACTCTCAAACACTACCCCCTACACTACACAAACACCACTGCACTACCCTAAACCCTAAAACACTACTGCCAGCATGATTCCTAAACTGCACAAACACCACTTCACTACCCTAAACCCTAAAACACTATCCCCAGCACGACCCCCTACACTACCCAAACACCACTGCACTACCCTAAACCCTAAAACACTATCCCCAGCACGACCCCCAACACTACCCAAACACCACTGCTCTACCCTAAACCATAAATCTACCATCAGCACGACCCCCTACAATACCCATACACCACTGCACTACCCTAAACCCTCAAACACTACCGCCTACACTACACAAACACCACTGCACTACCCTAAACCCTAAAACACTACCCCCAGCAAGACCCCCTACACTACACAAACACCACTGCACTACACTAAACCCTAAAACACTAACCCCTAGCACGACTCACTACACTACACAAACAGCACTGCACTTCCATAAACCCTAAATCTACCCACAGGAGGACCACCTACACTACCCAAACATGACTGCGCTAACCTTAACCCTAAAACACTATCCACAGCACGACCCCCTATACTACCCAAACACCACTGCGCTAACCTAATCCCTAAATCTACCCCCAACACTTCCCCCTACACTACACAAACACCACTGCACTGCCCTAAACCCTAAAACTCTACCCCCAGCACGACCCCCTACACTACACAAACACCACTGCACTGCCGTAAACCCTAAAACACTACCCCCAACATGACCCCCTGCACTACCCAAACACCACTGCACGGCCCTAAACCCTAAAACACTACCCCAGGACGATTCCCTAGACTACACAAATCCCACTACACTACCCTAAACCCTAAATCTACCCCTTGCACTACCCCCTACGCTATCCAAACACCACTGCACTACCCTAAACCCTAAAACACTACCCCAGCACGACCCTCTACACTACCAAAACACCACTGCACTACCCTAAACCCTAAAATACTACCCCAGCATAAACCCCTACACTACACAAACACCACTGCTCTATGCTAAACCCCAAAACACTACCCCAAGCATGACCCCCTACACTACACAAACACCACTCCACTACCCTAAACACTAAATCTACCCCAGCACGACCCCCTACATACACTACACCCAGCACGACACGCTACACTGCATAGATACCACTGCACTACCATATTCCCTAAAACATGACCCCCTACACTACACAAACACCACTGCACTACCCTAAACCCTAAAACACTACTCAAAGCACGACCCACTACACTACAAAAAAAACACTGCACTACTCTAAACCCTAAAACACTACCCCCTACAGTAAAAAAACACCACTGCACTACCCTAAACCCTAAAACACTACCCCAGTACGACCCCCTACACTACTCAAAATCCACTGCCCTACCGTTAACCCTAAATTTACCCCCAGCACGACACCCTACACTACCCAAACTCCACTGCACTCCCCTAAAGCTTAAATCACTACCCCCAGCACAACCCCTACACTATCCGAACACCACTGCACTACCCTAAACCCTAAAACACTACCCCCAGTACGACCCTCTACACTACACAAACACCACTGCACTACCCTAAACCCTAAATCTACCCCAGCACGACCCCCTACAATACACAGACACCACTGCACTACCCTATACACTAAAACACGACACCCTACACTACACAAACACCACTGCACTACCCTAAACCCTAAAACACTACCCCAGCACGACCCCCTACACTACCAAAACACCACTGCACTACCCTAAACCCTAAAACACTACCCCAGTACGACCCCCTACACTACTCAAAATCCACTGCCCTACCGTTAACCCTAAATTTACCCCCAGCACGACACCCTACACTACCCAAACTCCACTGCACTCCCCTAAAGCTTAAATCACTACCCCCAGCACAACCCCTACACTATCCGAACACCACTGCACTACCCTAAACCCTAAAACACTACCCCCAGTACGACCCTCTACACTACACAAACACCACTGCACTACCCTAAACCCTAAATCTACCCCAGCACGACCCCCTACAATACACAGACACCACTGCACTACCCTATACACGAAAACACGACATCCTACACTACATAAACACCACTGCACTACCCTTTACCCTAAAACACTACTCCAAGACGTCCCCCTACACTACACATACACCACTGCACTACCCTAAATCCTAAAACACTACCTCCTACACTACACAAACACCACTGCACTTGACTAAACACTAAAACACTACTCCCAGCATGACTCCCTACACTACAAAAACACCACTGCACTACCCTAAACCCTAAAACACCACCCCCAGCACAACACCCTACACTACCCAAACACCACTGCACTACCCTAAACCCTAAAACACTACCCCCAGTATGACCCCCTACACTACACAAACACCACTGCACTACCCTAAAACACGACCCAATACTCTACACAAACCCCAGAGCACTACCCAAAACCCTAAAACACAACCCCCAGCACGACCCCCTACACTACCCAAACACCACTGCACTGATCTATACCTAAAACACTACCCCCAGCTCGAACCTTACACTTTCCAAACACCACTGCACTATCCTAAACCCTTAAACACTACCCCCAGCACGACCCCCTACACTACCCGAATACCACTGCACTACCCTAAAGCGTAAAATACTACCCCCAGCACGACCCTCTTCACTACCCAAACACCACTGCACTACCCTAAAACACTAGCCCCAGCACGACCCGCTACACTACCCAAACACTATTGCACTACCCTAAACCCTAAATCTACCCCAGCACAACCCCCTACAATACCCAAACACCACTGCACTACCATAAACAATAATACACAACCCCGAGCACGACCCCCTACACTACCCAAAAACCATTGCTCTGCCTTAAACCCTAAAGAATGACCCCCTACACTGACCAAACACCACTGTACTACCCTAATCCCTAAAATACTATCACCAGCATGACCCCCTACACTACACAAACACCACTGCACTACCCTAAACCCTAAAACACTACCCCCAGCACGACCCCCTACACTACACAAACACCACTGCACTACCCTAAACCCTAAATCTACCCCATCACAACCCCCTACACTACACAGACACCACTGCACTAACCTATACCCTAAAACACGACATCCTACACTACACGAACACCTCTGCACTACCCTAAACCCTAAAACACTACTCCAAGACATTTTCCAACACCTCACATACACCACTGCACTACCCTAAATCCTAAAACACTACCTCCCACACTGCACAAACACCACTGCACTTGCCTAAACCCTAAAATACTACCCCCAGCATGACCCCCTTCACTACCAGAACACCACTGCGCTAGCCTAAACCCTAAATCTACCCCCAGCACTACCCCCTATACTACACAAACACCACTGCACTACCCTAAACCCTAAAACACTACCCCCAGCATGACCCCCTACACTTTACAAATACCACTGCACTGCCCTAAACCCTAAAACACTACCCCCAGCATGACCCCCTACACTACCCAACCACCACTGCCCTACCATAAACCCTAAAACACTACCACAGCACAACTCCTTACAATACACAAACACCACTGCACTACCCTAAACCCCAAAACACTACACCAAGCATGACCCCCTACACTAAACAAACAACACTGCACTACCCTAAACACTAAATCTACCCCCAGCACGACCCCTACACCAAACACCACTGCACTACCCTAAATCCTAAAACACTACCCCAGCATGAGCCCCTACACTACTCAAACACCACTGCACTACGCTAAACCCTAAAACACTACCCCAGCACATCTCCCTAACCTACACAATCACACCTGAATTACCCTAAACCCCAAAACACTACCCCCAGCACGACCCCCACACTACCCGAACACCACTGCGCTACCCTAAACCCTAAAACACTATTCCAGCACGACCCCCCACACTACCCTAACACAACTGCACTACCCTAAAACATGACCCCTACACTACCAAACACAACTGCACTACCCTAAACCCTAAAACACTACACCCAGCACGACCCCCTACACCTCACAAACACCACTCCATTACCCTAAACCTGAAAAATCTACCCCCAGCACAACCCTCTACACTACCCAAACACCACTGCAGTACCCTAATCCCTAAAACACTACCCCAGCACGACCCCCTACACTACCCAAACACCACTGCAGTACCCTAAACCCTAAAATACTACCCCAGCATATACCCCTACACTACACAAACACCACTGCTCTATGCTAAACCCCAAAACACTACCCCAAGCATGACCCCCTACACTACACAAACACCACTGCACTACCCTAAACACTAAATCTACCCCCAGCACGACCCCCTACATCAAACACCACTTCACCACCTTAAACCCTAAAACACTACACCCAGCAAGACCCGCTACACTGCATAGATACCCCTGCACTACCCTATTCCCTAAAACGCGACCCCCTACACTACACAAACACCACACCACTACCCTAAACCCAAAACACTACTCAAAGCACGACCCACTACACTACAAAAAAACCACTGCACTACTCTAAACCCTAAAACACTAGCCCCTACACTAAACAAACACCACTGCACTACCCTAAACCCTAAAACACTACCCCCAGTACGACCCCCTACACTACACAAACACCACTGCACTACCCTAAACCATAAATCTACCCCAGCACGACCCCCTACAATACAGACACCACTGCACTACCCTATACACGAAAACACGACATCCTACACTACATAAACACCACTGCACTACCCTTTACCCTAAAACACTACTCCAAGACGTCCCCCTACACTACACATACACCACTGCACTACCCTAAATCCTAAAACACTACCTCCTACACTACACAAACACCACTGCACTTGACTAAACACTAAAACACTACTCCCAGCATGACTCCCTACCCTACAAAAACACCACTGCACTACCCTAAACCCTAAAACACCACCCCCAGCACAACACCCTACACTACCCAAACACCACTGCACTACCCTAAACCCTAAAACACTACCCCCAGTATGACCCCCTACACTACACAAACACCACTGCACTACCCTAAAACACGACCCAATACTCTACACAAACCCCGGAGCACTACCCAAAACCCTAAAACACAACCCCCAGCACGACCCCCTACACTACCCAAACACCACTGCACTGATCTATACCTAAAACACTACCCCCAGCTCGAACCTTACACTTTCCAAACACCACTGCACTATCCTAAACCCTTAAACACTACCCCCAGCACGACCCCCTACACTACCCGAATACCACTGCACTACCCTAAAGCCTAAAATACTACCCCCAGCACGACCCTCTTCACTACCCAAACACCACTGCACTACCCTAAAACACTAGCCCCAGCACGACCCGCTACACTACCCAAACACTATTGCACTACCCTAAACCCTAAATCTACCCCAGCACAACCCCCTACAATACCCAAACACCACTGCACTACCATAAACAATAATACACAACCCCGAGCACGACCCCCTACACTACCCAAAAACCATTGCTCTGCCTTAAACCCTAAAGAATGACCCCCTACACTGACCAAACACCACTGCACTACCCTAATCCCTAAAATACTACCACCAGCATGACCCCCTACACTACACAAACACCACTGTTTTGTGGTTTAGGGTAGTGCAGTGGTGTTAGGGTAGTGTAGGGGGTCGTGCTGGGCTTAGTGTTTTATGGTTTAGGGTAGCGCAGTGGTGTTAGGGTAGTGTAGGGGGTCGTGGTGGGGTTAGAGTTTTAGGGTTTAGGGTAGTGCAGTGGTGTCCTGGTAGTGTAGGCTGTCATGCTGGGGGTAGTGTTTTAGGGTTTTGGGTAGCGCAGTGGTGTTCGGGTAGTGTAGGGGGTACTTTTGGGGGTAGTGTTTTAGGGTTTAGGGTCGTGCAGTGGTGTTTGGGTATTGTAGGTTGGTCGTACTGGGAGTAGTGTTTTAAGGTTTAGGGTAGTGCAGTGGTGTTTGGGTAGTGTCGGGGTCGTGCTAGGGGTAGATTTAGGGTTTAGAGTAGTGTAGTGATGTTTGGGTATTGTAGGTCGGTCGTGCTGGTAGTAGTGTTTTAGGGTTTAGAGTAGTGCAGTGATGTTTGGGTAGTGCAGGAGGTTGTGCTGGGGGTAGTGTGTTAGTGTTTAGGGTAGTGCAGTGGTGTTTGGGTAGTGTACGGGTCGTGCAGGGGGTAGTGTTTTAGGGTTTAGGTTAGTGCAGTGGTGTTTGGGTAGTGTAGGGGGTCGCGCTGGTGGTAGTGGTTTAGGGTAGTGCAGTGGTGTTTGGGTAGTGTAGGGGGTCGCGCTGGTGGTAGTGTTTAGGGTAGTGCAGTGGTGTTTGGGTAGTGTAGGGGCTCGAGCAGGGGGTAGATTTAGGGTTTAGGGTAGAGCAGTCATGTTTGTGTAGTGTAGGAGGTCGTGCTGGGGTCGTGTTTTAGGGTTTAGGGTAGTGCAGTGGTGTTTGTGTTGTGTAGGGGATCGTGCTGGGGTAGTGTTTTAGGGTTTATGGTAGTGCAGTGGTGTTTGGGTAATGTAGGGGGTGGTGTTAGGGGTAGTGTTTTTGGGTTTAGGGTAGTGCAGTGGTGTTTGGGTAGTGTAGGCGGTCATGCTGGGGGTAGTGTTTGTGGGTTTAGGGCAGTGCAGTGGTGTTTGTGTAGTGTAGGGCATCGTGCTGGGGGTAGTGTTTTAGGGTTTAGGGTAGTGCAGTGGTGTTTGGGTAGTTTAGGGGGTCATGCAGGGGGTAGATTTAGGGTTTTGGGTAGTGCTGCCGTGATTGTGTAGTGTAGGGGGTCGGGCTTGGGTAGTGTTTTAGGGTTTATGGTAGTGCAGTGGTGTTTGGGTAGTGTAGGGGGTCGTGCTGGCGGTAGTGTTTTATGGTTTAGGGTAGCGCAGTGGTGTTTGGGTATTGTTGAGGTCCGTGCTGGGGGTAGATTTAGGGTTTATGGTAGTGCAGTGATGTTTGTGTAGAGTAGGGGGTCGTGCTGGGGGTAGTGTTTTAGGGTTTAAGTTAGAGCAGTGGTGTTTGTGTCGTGTAGGGAGTCGTGCTGGGGGTAGTGTTTTAGGGTTTAGGGTAGTGCAGTGGTGTTTGGGTAGTGTAGGGGGTCGTGCTGGGGTAGTGTTTTAGGGTTTAGGGTAGTGCAGTGGTGTTTGTGTAGTGTAGGGGGTCATGCTGGGGGTAGTATTTTAAGGATTAGGGTAGCCCAATGGTGTTTGGGTAGACTAGGGGGTTGTGCTAGGGAAGAGTTTTAGGGTTTAGGGTAGTGCAATGGTGTTTGGGTAGTGTAGGGAGTCGTTCTGTGGTTACTGTTTTAGGGTTTAGGGTAGTGCAGTGGTGTTTGGGTAGTGTAGGGGGTCATGCTGTAGTAGTGTTTTAGGGTTTAGGGTAGTGCATTGGTGTTTGTGTAGTGTAGGGGTGTGTGTTTTAGGGTAGTGCAGTGGTGTTTGGGTAGTGTAGGGGGTGGTGCTGGAGGTAGTGTTTTAGGGTCTAAGGTAGTGCAGTGGTGTTTGTGTATTTTAACGGGTCATGCTGGGGTAGTATTTTAGGGAGTCGTGCTGGGGTTACTGTTTTAGGGTTTAGGGTAGCGCATTGGTGTTTGGGTAGTGTAGGGGGTTGTGCTGGGGTAGTGTTTTAGGGTTTATGGTAGTGCAATGGTGTTTGGGTAGTGTAGGGGGTCTTGCTGGGGGTAGTGTTTTATGGTTTAGGGTAGCGCAGTGGTGTTAGGGTAGTGTAGGGGGTCGTGGTGGGGTTAGAGTTTTAGGGTTTAGGGTAGTGCAGTGGTGTCCTGGTAGTGTAGGGTGTCATGCTGGGGGTAGTGTTTCAGGGTTTTGGGTAGCGCAGTGGTGTTCGGGTAGTGTAGGGCGTACTTTTGGGGGTAGTGTTTTAGGGTTTAGGGTCGTGCAGTGGTGTTTGGGTATTGTAGGTCGGTCGTACTGGGAGTAGTGTTTTAAGGTTTAGGGTAGCGCAGTGGTGTTTGGGTAGTGTCGGGGTCGTGCTAGGGGTAGATTTAGGGTTTAGAGTAGTGTAGTGATGTTTGGGTATTGTAGGTCGGTCGTGCTGGCAGTAGTGTTTTAAGGTTTAGGGTAGTGCAGGGGTGTTTGGGTAGTGTCGGGGTCGTGCTAGGGGTAGATTTAGGGTTTAGAGTAGTGCAGTGATGTTTGGGTAGTGTAGGGGGTCATGCTGGGGGTTGTGCTTTAGGGTTTAGAGTAGTGCAGTGATGTTTGGGTAGTGCAGGAGGTTGTGCTGGGGGTAGTGTGTTAGTGTTTAGGGTAGTGCAGTGCTGTTTGGGTAGTGTACGGGTCGTGCAGGGGGTAGTGTTTTAGGGTTTAGGTTAGTGCAGTGGTGTTTGTGCAGTGTAGGGGGTCATGCAGAGGGTAGTGTTTTAGGGTTTATGGTAGTGCAGTGGTGTTTGTGTAGTGTAGGGGGACGTGCTGGGTAGTGTTTTAGGGTTTAGGGTAGTGCTGTGTTGTTTGGTGAAGGGGGTAATGCTGGGGGAGATTTAGTGTTTAGGGTAGTGCAGTGGTGTTTGTGTAGTGTAGGGGTTCGGTCTGGGATAGTGTTTTAGGGTTTAACGTAGAGCAGTTGTGTTTGTGTAGTGTAGGGTGTTGTACTGGAGTCGTATTTTAGGGTTTAGGGTAGTGCAGTGGTGTTTGGGTAGTGTAGGGGGTCGCACTGGTGGTAGTGGTTTAGGGCAGTGCAGTTGTGTTTGTGTAGTGTAGGGGGTCGTGTTTTAGAGTAGTGCAGTGGTGTTTGGGTAGTGTAGGGGCTCGAGCAGGGGGTAGATTTAGGGTTTAGGGTAGAGCAGTCATGTTTGTGTAGTGTAGGAGGTCGTGCTGGGGTCGTGTTTTAGGGTTTAGGGTAGTGCAGTGGTGTTTGTGTTGTGTAGGGGATCGTGCTGGGGTAGTGTTTTAGGGTTTATGGTAGTGCAGTGGTGTTTGGGTAATGTAGGGGGTGGTGTTAGGGGTAGTGTTTTTGGATTTAGGGTAGTGCAGTGGTGTTTGGGTAGTGTAGGCGGTCATGCTGGGGGTAGTGTTTGTGGGTTTAGGGCAGTGCAGTGGTGTTTGTGTAGTGTAGGGCATCGTGCTGGGGGTAGTGTTTTAGGGTTTAGGGTAGTGCAGTGGTGTTTGGGTAGTTTAGGGGGTCATGCAGGGGGTAGATTTAGGGTTTTGGGTAGTGCTGCCGTGATTGTGTAGTGTAGGGGGTCGGGCTTGGGTAGTGTTTTAGGGTTTATGGTAGTGCAGTGGTGTTTGGGTAGTGTAGGGGGTCGTGCTGGCGGTAGTGTTTTATGGTTTAGGGTAGCGCAGTGGTGTTTGGGTATTGTTGAGGTCCGTGCTGGGGGTAGATTTAGGGTTTATGGTAGTGCAGTTATGTTTGTGTAGAGTAGGGGGTCATGCTGGGGGTAGTGTTTTAGGGTTTAAGTTAGAGCAGTGGTGTTTCTGTCGTGTAGGGAGTCGTGCTGGGGGTAGTGTTTTAGGGTTTAGGGTAGTGCAGTGGTGTATGGGTAGTGTAGGGGGTCGTGCTGGGGTAGTGTTTTAGGGTTTAGGGTAGTGCAGTGGTGTTTGTGTAGTGTAGGGGGTCATGCTGGGGGTAGTATTTTAAGGATTAGGGTAGCCCAATGGTGTTTGGGTAGACTAGGGGGTTGTGCTGGGGAAGAGTTTTAGGGTTTAGGGTAGTGCAATGGTGTTTGGGTAGTGTAGGGAGTCGTTCTGTGGTTACTGTTTTAGGGTTTAGGGTAGTGCAGTGGTGTTTGGGTAGTGTAGGGGGTCATGCTGTAGTTGTGTTTTAGGGTTTAGGGTAGTGCATTGGTGTTTGTGTAGTGTAGGGGTGTGTGTTTTAGGGTAGTGCAGTGGTGTTTGGGTAGTGTAGGGGGTGGTGCTGGAGGTAGTGTTTTAGGGTCTAAGGTAGTGCAGTGGTGTTTGTGTATTTTAACGGGTCATGCTGGGGGTAGTATTTTAGGGAGTCGTGCTGGGGTTACTGTTTTAGGGTTTGGGTAGCGCATTGGTGTTTGGGTAGTGTAGGGGGTTGTGCTGGGGAAGAGTTTTAGGGTTTAGGGTTGTGCAGTGGAGTTTGGGTAGAGTAGGGTGTCGTGCTGAGGGTAGTGTTTTAGGGTTTAGGGTAGTGCAGTGGTGTTTGGGTAGTTTAGGGGGTCATGCAGGGGGTAGATTTAGGGTTTTGGGTAGTGCTGCCGTGATTGTGTAGTGTAGGGGGTCGGGCTTGGGTAGTGTTTTAGGGTTTATGGTAGTGCAGTGGTGTTTGGGTAGTGTAGGGGGTCGTGCTGGGGGTAGTGTTTTATGGTTTAGGGTAGCGCAGTGGTGTTTGGGTATTGATGAGGTCCGTGCTGGGGGTAGATTTAGGGGTTATGGTAGTGCAGTGATGTTTGTGTAGAGTAGGGGGTCATGCTGGGGGTAGTGTTTTAGGGTTTAAGTTAGAGCAGTGGTGTTTGTGTCGTGTAGGGAGTCGTGCTGGGGGTAGTGTTTTAGGGTTTAGGGTAGTGCAGTGGTGTTTGGGTAGTGTAGAGGGTCGTGCTGGGGTAGTGTTTTAGGGTTTAGGGTAGTGCAGTGGTGTTTGTGTAGTGTAGGGGGTCATGCTGGGGGTAGTATTTTAAGGATTAGGGTAGCCCAATGGTGTTTGGGTAGTGTTAGAATGGGGAACCTCTGGTTGGCACAGGTAGGTACTTGTGACAAGCAGTGGTCCCTTCTTCTATTCAGGGCGAGAGAATTACCCCTTCAGAACAACCCCATCAACACTTCCCAGAGATGTTGCAGGTGTTCTTCCCATGTGCCGCTGAACACTGCGATGTCATCCAGGTAGGCGGCGCTGAACTCGGTCAGCCCAGCCAACACCTGGTTGACCAACCTCTGGAAGGTGGCAGGGGCATTCTTCATCCCAAAGGGCATCACCCGGAACTGGTAATGCCCATATGGTGTAGAGAATGCGGACCTCTCTTTGGCCCCATCAGTTAAGGCGATCTGCCAGTACCCAGACGTTAAATCAAACGTGCTGAGGTACCGTGCAGCCCCTAACCGATCGATGAGCTCATCAGCTCAGGGGATGGGGTGCGCGTCAGTCTTCGTGACTGAGTTGAGTCCTCGGTAGTCCACACAGAACCGGAGTTCGGGCGTGGCACCCGGCGCTGCAGCCTTTGGGACCAAGACCACTGGGCTGGCCCAAGGACTGCTGGAGGACTCAACCACCCCTAGAGCAAGCATCTTCGAGACCTCCTCTGTGATGCAGGCTCTGACCCTGTCAGTTACCCGGTAGGCTTTGTGCTTCACAGGTAAGCTGTCTCCTGTATCCACATCATGGACGCACCAATTTGTGATACCAGGAACCAGGGAGAACTGGTCAGGAAACTGCCCCAGCAGCTGGCGGCAGTCACCCTGTTGCTCAGGGGTCAGGGTGGGTGAGAGGTTAACTCCATCCACTGACCCGTCTCGCTCTGAGGCTACCAAGAGGTCAGGAAGAGGCTCGGACTCCTCTTCCGTCCCATCATCGGTGGCCAAGAGCATGCCCACTTCGGACCTCTCCAAGTGGGGCTTCAGTCGATTGACATGCAGGACCCTTAAGGGGTTCCTAGGAGACCGCAAGTTCACCAAGTAGGTGACAGAACTCTTGCGCTCCACAATCTCAAAGGGTCCTGTCCACTTGTCCTGGAGTGCACAAGGCTCCACAGGGGCCAGGACCACACTTTTTGACCAGGTTGAAGCTCAACCAGAGTGGCATTCTGGTCGTACCACCGCTTCATTTCACAGCCACTTGCAGAGTACCAGAGACCCCCCCCACTCAAAGGGAACCTGAGCCATTGGACACTGACTCTCTGTGTTGTCGGCGTTGACAACACGGCAGAATGCGTGTGGGACAACCTGCTCTTGAGACACCAGGTGTTGCTTGACAGCAGTCACACTGGCTCCTGTATCTCTAAGAGCCCCCACCCTTCGGCCATTTATGGTCACCCACTGCCCATACTTTTGAGTATTGGGGGGCAGTTGGGCCTCAGCGACCATCTCACTGTCTCCTAATGAGACTAGGGTCATCTGTACGGGATCCCCCGCCCCTTGGACATCTATCTCCCTCCCCAAGGCTACACTATTCACCTGCTTGGGGGGTGGAGCACCAGAGGGTGCTGGTTTACCATACAGGGGGCACTTGGGATCCACGGAAATGTGCCCCAGGTTGTTACACTTGTAACATCTGAGGGGCCCTCTTTGAACAGGGTTACCTGTCGGGGCCCTGGTCTGCTTCGGGGTGGGGGTGGCTGAGAACCTTTCCCTTGGTTCCCTTGGGAATTACTTTGGGGCCCTCTGTAGAACTCCCTCTGTTTACCCTTGTCCCCCCCACTCTTCTGCTGGGGATCCTGAACACCTTTGGCGGGGCCTCCCACGGGACCCTTGTGGACCCTGGTGCTGATCCAGCGGTCCGCCTCCTCAGCAAGCTTCCTCGGGTTGGACAGCTTGCTATCGATCAGGTGCTGGCGTAGCTCAGGAAAACAATTATCCGACAAGTGCTCCCATGCAATTAAATCAAACAGCCCTTGGTAATCATTCACTTTGCTACCCTTCACCCAACCATCCAGCGCTCTGCAAAAAAAGGTCACATATTCTACATAAGTGGTACCAGGTTTCTTGGTGCAATCCCTAAATCTCTGTCTGTACAATTCAGGAGTTAACCCATACCTTGTCATAAGAGACTCCTTCATGTGTGGATAGGATGTCTTGACCTCCGAGGGGAGATCCAGCAGGGTGTCCCGCCCTTCACTTAGGAACCTTCCCCACAACCCCGCTCCCCAATCCTTCTCAGGGACCCGGTGGGAGGACATGGCTACTTCATAGGCCCTGAACCACTGCCCAATATCATCCTGCTTATAATATTCTTTGACTACATCTTTAGGAATGTGCACCCTTGACTCTGTTGAATTGCTGCCACCAGAGGGTGAGTTGTCTAAACTCCTGGCCTTGAGATCCAACTCCCTCATTTTTACCTCATGCTCCATGGCCAGTTTTTGCCTTTCCATCTCCATTTGCAGTTTTGCCATCTCCACCTCATGTGCTCGTGCAGCACTCCTGTCGGCCATCTCCTCTGGCGACAGGCCTCTGCTAGGCTCAAAAACACCTTCTGGGGGTATCACCTCCCGTGCATTCTCGGGGAACTTTGATTCGTGCCAGGCTCTCAGCGCTTTTACGTACTGATCCTTGGTGCTTAGTCCACTTTGCTTGATTCTGTACTTGGAGAGATATCCCTTCAGGACATCATTTGTGCACTTCCTCAGTGCCTCGGGCTCCCAATCGATGTCATCCACTCCAGAGAATACAGAGGACGCTCCGCCTCCACTGACTGAGCTAGGCATGGTTTCTTAAGGTGGAGATTCTTCTTTAGCAACAACTGTCAATCAATCTGTGGCTGCGTTATAGGTCTGCTCTACGTGGTGATCAATAATTCACTGTATGTAAATCATAAATGCAAATTCGAAATCCCACCGCTGCCACCAATGTTAGAATGGGGAACCTCTAGTTGGCACAGGTAGGTACTTGTGACAAGCAGTGGTCCCTTCTTCTATTCAGGGCGAGAGAATTACCCCTTCAGAACAACCCCTGCTCACCCTATAGGTAGTGTGGCGCGAGCAGTCAGGGCTAAACTTCAGGGCGCTAGTCAGTTAAGCATTTATGATCACACACAGTAAACCACAACGATCCCCCACAAATGGACACCAGGCGTAAGTTGTATCAAAAATAAGGATGCTTTATATAAAAGATTCTTGGTTACGCAGGCATGTACAAGACCATCAATAACGGTTGCGAAATGGAAGCCACAAGATGATAATTAGGCACTGTTCTTTTCTTTGGTAACTTATTCGATCACGAGCGCTTCACAGGGCTCGGTTGAGTCGGTCCAGTCACGATGATGCGCAGTGCACCTGGGGTACAGTGATACGGGGAAATCAGAACGTTGCGGACCCCGAGTCCGATAGAGAGTTCACTGTACCTGGGAACGTGCGATGTGCTTGGACGAGTCTTCGGGGGAGATGCAGGTTCTGCACCTCGCGGGTCTTCCGGATCAAGAATTCAGCGGGCGGCTCTCGGTAGACAGGTGCGGCCCAGGGCCTCCGGCACGGACTGTGCGGGAGGTCACTGCGGAGGGCGGCACGGTCAGACTCAGGCTGGGAGGTGAAGCGGGGCGGCCGGATACGTTACGACGTACGGGCGGCCGTCCGAGGCTTGATTTCACTTCCCAATTAGAAATCCGGCGGGAGGGCGAGAGGGCACCAGGCACGCTCCAGTGGCAGGCAGGTGACAGGGAAGCGGGGCGGCCAGCCTCGATGGGTCCAGAGCGACTCAGGTAGAGCGGGGCTCTCGGCGAGGGGAGGCGGCCAGGCTTCTGGGTGTCACGGCCCTAGGAGGGATGCGAAGGTGCGCAGAGCACTCCGGCGGGAGAAAGCACACGGCTCGAGTTCTCAGACGAGTGGAGACACGGTGAACCCACTGGTCCTGGGGTTCAGTTCAGGGGGCAAGCTCTTCTTCCAAGCCCTTGGAGATAGTTGAAAACAAAGTGCAAAGTCTCTTTCAGTCTTTTCCTCTCCTTCCTCAGCAAGGCACCTACTGCAGGCCAGTCCCTCAGGTCAGGGAAAGTTACTCTTCCTTCAGCTTCTTCCAGGTCCTTCTAGTCGGGCAGAGTTCCTTCGTGGTTCAATCTGGATCTGATTTCTTAAGAGCCAGGCTCCTACTTTTATACAGTGATTCTTTTGTTCTTTAGCGCCAGGGGGCCTGGGCCTGGCTCAGTCCAGTTCTGGAGTACTTTGTTTTGGTGACTCGGCTCTTTCCTTTCAGCAGCAGGGCAGAGACATCAGCCGCTCCACAGGGGGCGGAGCCGGCTTTGTGGTGGCAGAGCACAGGTCTATTCAAGAGTCAGGGTGGACTCCTCCCACCCATCCTGGTGCGATCTCTCTACCCACCACCTGGCAGCCAACCTGTTTCCTGGAATCCCCCAGCCCTGCTCCTGTACTGTTGCTAGGCAGAACACACACCCACAGCAGAGGCGGACTGAGATGGTCAGGCACGCAAAGGCTAACTTTCTAAAAGTAGCATTTGCAAACCCAGGATATTAAAATAACCTTTACTAAAAGATGTATTTTATTATCCCGAGTTCAGGCATACTAAACAAGACTTTCTACCATGCTCTCTGAGTCCACTGGGGTCACAGCGTGTAGCGATCCCAGCAGCCCATTCTGGCCTATGGAGAGCAGGTAGCCTTCAATAGTGAAAAACGAAAATGGCTGTAATTCACTATTAAGACATGCCACACACATCAGGGCATGTCCTACCTTATGCCTACAATGCACCCTGCGCTTGGGCCTACCAGAGGGGTGACTAACATGTAGTTAAGGGAAGGTTTAGGGACTGGCAAGTGGGGACACTTGCTCAGTCAGCGCGACAGTACCAGACCGCGCGCAGGTTCTGCAGTGGCAGATCCTAGAGACATTTTACCCCGCTGCTTCGGTGGGTGGCACAATCAGGGCTGCAAGCCCACTAGCAGCATTTGGATATACAAGCCCTTGGCATCCCTGGTGCACTCTTCAAGGGACTGACAGTAACCCAAATATGCCAAACGTGGAAGTCAATTCACATAATACACTTTACCATAGGGAGCACTTGCACTGTGGCACTGGATGGCAGTGGCACAGTGCTCTGAGCAGCTAACACCAACACAAAAACACATTGAGGCACAGACAAAAAAATGGAAGGGTGACCCACGCCAATGGTGCCAGGTCTAACAGGTAGACTAGGGGGTTGTGCTGGGGAAGAGTTTTAGGGTTTAGGGTAGTGCAATGGTGTTTGGGTAGTGTAGGGAGTCGTTCTGTGGTTACTGTTTTAGGGTTTAGGGTAGTGCAGTGGTGTTTGGGTAGTGTAGGGGGTCATGCTGTAGTAGTGTTTTAGGGTTTAGGGTAGTGCATTGGTGTTTGTGTAGTGTAGGGGTTCGTGTTTTAGGGTAGTGCAGTGGTGTTTGGGTAGTGTAGGGGGTCGTGCTGGAGGTAGTGTTTTAGGGTCTAAGGTAGTGCAGTGGTGTTTGTGTATTTTAATGGGTCATGCTGGGGGTAGTATTTTAGGGAGTCGTGCTGGGGTTACTGTTTTAGGGTTTAGGGTAGCGCATTGGTGTTTGGGTAGTGTAGGGGGTTGTGCTGGGGAAGAGTTTTAGGGTTTAGGGTTGTGCAGTGGAGTTTGGGTAGAGTAGGGTGTCGTGCTGAGGGTAAATTTAGGGTTTAGGGTAGTGCAGTGGTGTTTGTGTAGTGTAGGGGGTTGTGCTGGGGGTAGTGTTTTTGGGTTTATGGTAGTGCAGTGGTGTTTGTGTAGTGTAGGGGGTAGCATTGGGGGTAGTGTTTTAGGGTTTAGGGTAGAGCAGTGGTGTTTGTGTAGTGTAGTGGTTCGTGTTTTTGGGCAGTGCAGTGGGGTTTGGGTAGTGTAGGGGGTCGTGCTGGAGGTAGTGTTTTAGGATTTAAGGTAGTGCAGTGGTGTTTGTGTATTGTAGGGGGTCATTTTTTAGGGTATTGTGTAGTCCAGTGGTAGCTGTGTAGTGTAGGGGGTCGTACTGGGTGTAGTATTTTCGGGTTGAGAGTAGTGCTGTGGTGTTTGTGTAGTGTTGGGGTAGTGTTGGGGTACATTTAGGGTTTAGGCTAGTGCAGTGGTGTTCTGGTAGTGTAGGGTGTCGAGCTGGGGGTAGTGTTTTAGGGTTTAGGGCAGAGCAGTGGTGTTCGGGTAGTGTAGAAGGTCATGCTCGGGTATGGTTCTAGGGTTTATAGTAGCGCAGTGGTGCTCGGGTAGTTTAGGAGGTCGTGCTGAGGGTAGTGTTTTAGGTTTTAGGGAAGCGCAGTGGTGTTCGGGTAGTGTAGGGGGTCATGCAGGGGGAAGAATTAGGGTTTGGGGTAGCGCAGTGGTGTTTGGGTAGTGTAGGGGGTCGTGCTGGGGGTAGTGTTTTAGGGTTTAGGGTAGCGCAGTGGTGTTTGGGAAGTGTAGGATCTCATGCTGGGGATACTGATTTAGGGTTTAGGGTAGCGCTGTGGTGTTTGTGTAGTATAGGGAGTCATGCTGAGGGTAGTGATTTAGGGTTTAGGGTAGTGCAGTGGTGTTTGTGTAGTGTAGGGGGTTGTGTTTTAGGGTTTAAGGTAGAGCAGTGGTGTTTGAGGAGTGTAGGGGGTTGTGCTGGGGTAGTGTTTTAGGGTTTAGGGTAGTGCAGTGGTGTTTGTGTAGTGTAGGGGTCATGCTGGGGGTAGTATTTTAGGGATTAGGGTAGCCCAATGGTGTTTGGGTAGAGTTAGTGCAGTGGTGTTTGTGCAGTATAGGGGGTCATGCAGGGGGTAGTGTTTTAGGGTTTATGGTAGTGCAGTGGTGTTTGTGTAGTGTAGGGGGTCGTGCTGGGGGTAGTGTTTTAGGGTTTAGGGTAGTGCTGTGTTGTTTGGTGGAGGGGGTCATGTTGGGGGAGATTTAGTGTTTAGGGTAGTGCAGTGGTGTTTGTGTAGTGTAGGGGGTCGTGTTTTAGGGTAGTGCAGTGGTGTTTGGGTAGTGTAGGGGCTCGAGCAGGGGGTAGATTTAGGATTTAAGGTAGAGCAGTCGTGTTTGTGTAGTGTAGGAGGTCGTGCTGGGGTCATGTTTTAGGGTTTAGGGTAGTGCAGTGGGTTTGTGTTGTGTAGGGGATCATGCTGGGGTAGTGTTTTAAGGTTTATGGTAGTGCAGTGGTGTGTGGGTAGTGTAGGGGGTCGTGTTAGGGGTAGTGTTTTTGGGTTTAGGGTAGTGCAGTGATGTTTGGGTAGTGTAGGCGGTCATGCTGGGGGTAGTGTTTGTGGGTTTAGGGCAGTGCAGTGGTGTTTGTGTAGTGTAGGGCATCGTGCTGGGGGTAGTGTTTTAGGGTTTAGGGTAGTGCAGTGGTGTTTGGGTAGTGTAGGGGGTCATGCAGGGGATAGATTTAGGGTTTTGGGTAGTGCAGCCGTGTTTGTGTAGTATAGGGGGTCGGGCTGGGGTAATGTTTTAGGGTTTATGGTAGTGCAGTGGTGTTTGGGTAGTGTAGGTGGTCGTGCTGGGGGTAGTGTTTTATGGTTTAGGTTAGCGCAGTGGTGTTTGGGTATTGTTGGTGGCCGTGCTGGGGGTAGATTTAGGGTTTATGGTAGTGCAGTGATATTTGTGTAGTGTAGGGGGTCATGCTGGGGGTAGTGTTTTAGGTTTTATGGTAGTGCAGTGGTGTTTGGGTAGTGTAGGGGATCGTGTTTTAGGGTTTAAGTTAGAGCAGTGGTGTTTGTGTCGTGTAGGGGGGTCGCGTTTTAGGGTAGTGCAGTGGTGTTTGGGTAGTGTAGGGAGTCGTGCTGGGGGTAGTGTTTTAGGGTTTAGGGTAGTGCAGTGGTGTTTGGGTAGTGTAGGGGGTCGTGCTGGGGTAGTGTTTTAGGGTTTAGGGTAGTGCAGTGGTGTTTGTGTAGTGTAGGGGGTCATGCTGGGGGTAGTATTTTAAGGATTAGGGTAGCCCAATGGTGTTTGTTTAGACTAGGGGGTTGTGCTGGGGAAGAGTTTTAGGGTTTAGGGTAGTGCAATGTGTTTGGGTAGTGTAGGGAGTCGTGCTGGGGTTACTGTTTTAGGGATTAGGGTAGTGCAGTGGTGTTTGGGTAGTGTAGGGGGTCATGCTGTAGTAGTGTTTTAGGGTTTAGGGTAGTGCAGTGGTATTTGTGTAGTGTAGGGTGTCATGCTGGGGGTAGTATTTTAGGGATTGGGGTAGCGCATTGGTGTTTGGGTACTATAGGGGGTTATGCTGGGGGTAGATTTAGTGTTTAGGGTAGTGCAGTGGTGTTTGTGTTGTGTAGGGGGTCTTGTTTTAGGGTAGTACAGTGGTGTTTTGGCAGTGTATCAGTCGAGCTGGCTGTAGATTTAGGGTTTAAGGTAGTGCATTGGTGTTTGGGTAGTGTAGGGGATCATGGTGCGAGTAGTGTTCTAGGGTTTAGGGTAGTGCAGTGGTGTTTGTGTAGTGTACGGGCCATGCTGGGGGTAGTGTTTTAGGGTTTGGGGTAGTGCAGTGGTGTTTGTGTTGTGTAGGGGGTCATATTTTAGGGTAGTACAGTGGTGTTTTGGCAGTGTAGGGGGTCATGCTGGGCGTAGATTTAGGGTTTAGGGTAGTGCTGTGGTGTTTGTGTAGTGTTGGGGGTCGTGCTGGGGGTAGTGTTTTAGGTTTTAGGATAGTGCAGTGGTGTTTGGGTAGTGTAGGGGTTGTGCTGGGTATAGTGTTTTAGGGTTTATGGTAGTGCAGTGGTGTTTGGGTAGTGTAGGGGGTCGTGGTGGGGTTAGAGTTTTAGGGTTTAGGGTAGTGCAGTGGTGTCCTGGTAGTGTAGGGTTTTCATGCTGGGGGTAGTGTTTTAGGGTTTTGGGTTACGCAGTGGTGTTCGGGTAGTGTAGGGGGTACTTTTGGGGGTAGTGTTTTAGGGTTTAGGGTCGTGCATTGGTGTTTGGGTATTGTAGGTCGGTCATACTGGGAGTAGTGTTTTAAGGTTTAGGGTAGTGCAGTGGTGTTTGGGTAGTGTCGGGGGTCGTGCTAGGGGTAGATTTAGGGTTTAGAGTAGTGCAGTGATGTTTGGGTATTGTAGGTCGGTCGTGCTGGGAGTAGTGTTTTAAGGTTTAGGGTAGTGCAGTGATGTTTGGGTAGTGTTGGGGGTCGTGCTAGGGGTAGATTTAGGGTTTAGAGTAGTGCAGTGATGTTTGGGTAGTGTAGGGGGTCATGCTGGGGGTTGTGCTGTGGTAAATAATTTAATTACCGGGACTTAATTTGATACAGAAACATAATAAAAATAGCTCAGTAAATAAGAGGCAGAATCCGTGGTATTAGAGGTTCGGAATGGGCTTTATTCCAATGGACGATTCGAATCGGTTGCTCCAAGTTCCATCACCACGAAGGTTCAGGAAGTGAAGTACATACATTATTGATAATTAATCACTTTTATACAATAGGCATTACAGTGAAGCAAATGCAAGAGGCGTAACAATTGATAGCAAAGATAACATTTCACATGCGTAGCTGAAGGAGGCGTAATTGGGAGTAACAAGGAAACGTCATTGGTTGTGATGTCACATATGGGTGGACCTATGAAATAATTTCGCAATGTCAGCAGAAATACTTGGCAGAGATGCGCGCGCAGCAGTATGACGTGTAATTGACGTGCAACTAGGGGGTGAAGGGGACTTGACATTTAGCTCTACATGTGGCGACAGAAGTCTGGAGGGTCAAGTCAACCTAATCCCAAATCATATCTAACATCCTATGTTTAAAGAACTATGTTATCCAGAAGAGAGGTCTCTTAGAGTAGAATCTTATTCTATACTGACTATACTGACTGTTAGTGCGTGTACAAGCTTCTAAGTGTCTACACTAGATGCGAGGGCAGAAGTCTTCCATAGTAATAGGGCTATGAATTACTTGCATAAAGACGGAGAAGCCGGGCCTTTGCTCGGTAGCTGGAAGAATGTTTACTGAAACTACTAGACAGGAATGCATTGGGCAGGGAACGGAGCAGATAATTTCGAAGGTGAAATACAGTTTCTTGGCAGGCAACAGGCTGATGTCAGGCTTCGTGAGCCGCGCAGGGAATGAGACAAAGTTCATGGTCACAGATGCAGGCTCAGACTGGAGCTTCAGAGGCAGAAAGCAAGAAAAGCTTGATGACAGAATCAGGGCCTACTTGCCTGGACTGTAAAATGGCATAAGTGAACCATATAAAGCCGGTG
Source organism: Triturus cristatus (assembly GCF_964204655.1). Taxonomy (NCBI): domain Eukaryota; kingdom Metazoa; phylum Chordata; class Amphibia; order Caudata; family Salamandridae; genus Triturus; species Triturus cristatus. The sequence goes on along the minus strand of NC_140579.1, from coordinate 1,196,470,481 downwards.
GCCTTTCATACTTAGGAATGGAATATCCGGCCTATTCATGGCGGATCTGAAAGAGGACATGTTGACGGTGGACGCACATGTGTTTGCGTCTTCATAACTGGAACTGGAGGAAACATACATGTACTTGTGATTCATACATGAAACCGTTGGGGTCCAAGATAGGGGACATAACTGATCAGAAAAATCCATATTTCCACATTCCCTCCTTGTCCCCTACTTGCCCGTCAAGAGATATCAATCTTCATCAATCCATTGATCTGTTCATATAGCATCATTTGTTCTTCTTTTTTCTTCTGGGACGAATGAAATCTTGGTGATGGAATACACGATGTGGCACACAGACCACAAATCGCTGGTCCACATTGTAGGCATAGACAGCAACTGAATAGTATGAGAAAGCCAATACCTAGGAAGGATAGGACCTTCCATCCAAAGGTAGATAATACACTCCAAAACCAACCGTACCAAGTCCAGGTGCCTGGATTCTGGTGTATCTGGCTTACAATCTTATGAAGGCGAGTTATGGCTTTATATACAGATGGCGAATTTTCTGGTATGAAAATGCAACAACTTGATCCGATGACCCTACAAGCTCCGCCCCTATCGGCCAGGATGACGTCAAGGACAAGACGATTCTGAAGCACAACAATCCGCATAGCAGACTGTTCTTCTGTTAAATTGCCTAAGGCGGAAATAGTTTCGTTCACTACTGCTTCAAGGGTTCTAGTTAATCTACGTATCAGCTTACTATTAGTAACGGTACCTATATAGGGAAAGAGACCTTTATTGAAATCTGTGTATTTTTCCCATGCTGTTTCAGTGTAATCGACGATTGGGAGATCTCTCCTTTCTCTATTGTGTACTAAATGAGTATTTCTGTGATAATCAGGAGGAGCTAGGAAAACAGGTGGCAAAAGGAATCCAATGTAACAGGTACCATCCCAATCTAGAGGTAGGCGTACATATGCCGTCTGACCACATATGAAATAGGAATGGCGGGAAGCTCTAAATGTCGACTTGCCTTGATCACTGAATTCTATTACAGTGGTGCATCTACTATGGCCCATATGTATGGAACCATTCTTTCTTACACATAATTCACCCTTTACTGGAAATACTGACATGGCGGGCAAAATTGGAGTAGCTTCGGATTCGACATTTAGGATCATAAGATTAAGCGTAAAATTACCTAATCCATATACTTCATTTTCTAGATCAGTTCCTGTTCTCTTGGGAAGTCCCTCCTTGTTAGGGTAGCAGACTTTAAGTAAAACTAAGTTTAAATTTCCCCATACCCAGTTGTCTTGATAAACTACAGAATTTGAATCTAGGGGATTAATTAAACTAAACCATGCTCCACAGGAGCCGTTGTGTGTGAATGGGTATGGAAAGAGAGGTAGAATTCCTTTATAATTCTGATAGGGAGGGAGTCGGCCACATATCCAACAATTTGTAGCATTGCTAACCTGATGGGAATGATGTAACATACTAATAAACGTGTTATTGCGCAGCGCAAATCTATAAGACAACTCATGCGGAGGTAATTCACTAAAAGAATGTTCAGCAGTAACATTATAAACATGTCTAGAAATAGGATAATATATGTGCAACAATATACTTGCAGTAATTATTAAAAGACTTAAGAAAAACAAAATTAATAACGTCACTGTGCAATGACTACGCAGTGATTTACAGTATGCATGTCGTTTCAACATTTTTCGGGTGTTTTCTCTATTCAGATCTAAGGGATACATGTCAGGGACAAATTCAACCGCTTCACCTTGGAGAGGACTTAAACAATCAAATTTCCCGACCGGTTAGATCTGAGTTTTAGTTTATATTGTTCGTGACTACTTGATTCAACAAAAGGAAGTTTTGAGTCAATGGGTGAAGACACACGAGGTGTGGCGTTTACATCCGATGGTAGTCCATGAAATTTCTTGATATGGCTTGAATGTATCCAGCCTTTTCTGCCTTCGATCTTCACGGCTGTCCTTGTGGTGAGCAAGACCAGTTGCGGTGACTTCCACCTAGGATCCAGCTGAGTCTTTCGATCAAAGTTCCTCACGAGGACCAGATCCCCCGGAACTATGTCATGGGGTTTCACCTCAGTGTTGTCAGGAAAAGCTGCAGCTACCTGTGAACGACAAGATTGTAGTGCAGACATCAAGGAAGCCAAATAATCTGTCAGCATATTACAGTCAATATCAGTTATTTTACGTGGTATAGGCGTCCCCCACATATTTGGTGGTCTGCCAAAGATCACCTCATACGGGGATAGCCCTGTTCGAGGGTGTGCTACCATTCTCATGTAAAAGAGTGCAACTGGTAAGGCTACTACCCAGTTGACACCTTTCTCTCTGCATATTTTGGACAATCTGATTTTCAGGATCTGATTATGTCTTTCTACGAGACCTGCTGCCTCGGGGTGTCGGACACAGTGGAATTTCCACTGATAACCTAACAAAAGTGAAACGTGTTTCATTAGTTCGGATGAGAACGGCTGGCCGTTATCTGAGTAGACAGCACGTGGTAAACCGTATCGTGGGAAGAATTCTCGAACTAACTGTTTGGCAGTAGTCGGGGCAGTGTAATCTGAAACCGGGTATGCCTCTGTCCAACGGGAAAGAGCACAGACAACTACGAGAACATATTTGAATCCTCGACATCGTTCCATCTGGATATAATCCATCTGGAGCACTTCAAAAGGGTGATCAGGAGACTGAAATCCACCCTGTTCTACGGGAACGCTTTTTCCTGGGTTGAACTGACAACAGATCATACAGGTACGAACTTTTTGCTTGGCGGCTGCTCGTAAATGTTTATTGAACCAAATGTGTTGGATGCTGTCTAGCATAGCTTTTTCTCCTAGATGCGCTGGACTATGTATAGTGTTAATAATAACTTGGACCATTGAATCAGGAAGGAACCACACAGATTTTTCCTTCGTCATCCATCCTTGGTCCGTTTGAATCCCTCCTAATTCAGTCCATTTCTTTATTTCGTCTGGTGTAGCATGCGTCTGTATGTCAATTACGTCAAGAGCGGGATCTTTAATCGTCATACAATGTGTTGGCGTCGGGACTATTGTCTTTGTCATGTCGGATGTTTGAGTTTGAGCAGTCTGTTTAGCTGTTCTGTCAGCTAGATCATTGCCTTGAGAAATGATATCAGTAACTTTCGTATGAGCTTTACATTTCATAATTGATATTGCAGTGGGTAGATGTATTGCATCTAATAAGGCATGAATGAGGGGTCCGTGCTGAATGTGGGCACCGTGAGAAGTTAAATAACCTCTCTCTCGCCACAGCACGCCGAAGTCATGTACAACTCCGAATGCATAACGTGAATCAGTGTATATGTTGACTCTTTTATTTGTGGCTTGAATACAGGCTTGCGTCAGAGCGACGAGCTCTGCTGCTTGAGCGGACAAGGTATTTATGCAATTTGTTTCAATGATTTCAGTGTCTGTTGTGACTGCGTAAGCGGCCACTAACTCTCCTGTACTTGTTCTCATACATGAACCATCTACATACAACGTCAGGTCTGGGTCTGACAATGGGACATCTGTCAAGTCTTGTCTGGGTTTCGTCGTGATTGTAATAACGTCAATACAGTCATGCGCTAGTGGGTCTGTTCCAATTACGGGTAAAAGTGTGGCAGGATTCAATGTGTTACAACGTCTGATTTCTATATGTGGCTGGAACAATGTTAATTCATACCCTGTAAGTCGCGCTATAGTCAAGTGTTGTGTTTGCGTTCGATTCACGAGAACCTCTACTGCATGTGGTACTTGAACTGTCAATGGATGTCCTAACACTATGGCATCGCTTTGTCTTATTGCTAAAGCTGTTGCTGCCACCGATTTTAGGCATGCAGGCAAAGCCTGAGCTACGGGATCTAATGTACTAGAAAAATAAGCACATGGTTTGTGGGATCCTGCCTGTTCCTGTGTGAGTACTGACAAGGCAGTACCTTCGCGTTCTGTAACAAAGAGTGTAAACTGTTTATTGTAACATGGTGTTGCTAAAACCGGTGCTTGACATAAAGCTTTCTTTAAGCTTTCAAAAGCTTGTGTATGTTCCTGAGTCCAAGGGAGAACAGTCGATGTGGCTGCCTCCTGTGTTGTCAACTGAATGAGTGGTTTTGCTAGAAATGCATACTGAGGGATCCACTGCCTACAATATGAAGTGAGGCCTATAAAAGCCCGCACCTCCTTTTGTGTCTTGGGTATTGGCATGTTAGCTATTAACTGAATGCGGTCGGGTGTAAGCTGCCTTCCCTCCTTGGACAGCGAGTGTCCAAGATAAACAACTCGCTGGACACAGAATTGCAGCTTAGAAGGGGACACCTTGTGCCCCTTTTCGGCTAGAAATTGTAAAACTGTCAGTGATGCTTTCTCACATTCGTGTTCGCTTCTAGCGGTGATCAGCAGATCATCGACATATTGAAGCAGGGCAGTGTTTACTGGCATGTGGATACTGTCGAGTTCTCGTTTCAGTGCTTGGCTATAGATGCTGGGGCTTTCTGTAAATCCTTGAGGTGCGCGTGAGAATTTAAAGCTACGTCCATTTAAACTAAATCCGAACAAGTATTGGCTTTCCGGATCTATAGGGACGCTGCAAAAGGCATTTTTGAGATCAATTACAGTAAAGAATGTTGCTTCAGAATCAATAGCTGTCAGTAATGACGAGATATCTGGGACCACAGGGAATTGTGGCACAATGCATTTGTTCAATTCGCGCAGATCAATAACCAATCGATATACTGGCGGGGCCTTTGGATCTCTTCGTTTAAGAATCGGAATTATCGGTGAATTACATACATTGGAGTCTGTTTCTACAACCACTCCTTGGGCAATGAGCTCGTCAATGATTTGTAGTAAAGCCACTACAGCATCTGGTGGTAACTTGTATTGTCGCATTCGTGGTAGTACCACTCCTGCCTTTAGTGTAACTCGATATGGTGTAATATTCATGCAACCAACATCAGTAGGGCCTTGTGCCCATAGATGTGTAGGTAAAGTCTGCAGTCGGGGATCCATGTCTCGAGACACATAGTGACCTTTGAAATCACGTAAAAACAATCTTACTCCTTCCGGAGAACAACATATTATAGCTCCTAGAGCTTTCAGTGTTTTTATACCTAACAAGTTTTCTGGACATGATTTAGTAAGCAATAAATCTGTAGTTCTGGTCAAGGGTCCTATCGTAAGTGGAAGAGGCTGTGATACTTCATTAACAATAGGTTTTCCTGAAAAACCAAGGGAAATATTCTGTGAGCCTGAGAGGGGTGCCCCTGGAACTTCACTACGTTTTATGGTTGTTCGACTTGCCCCTGTATCAAGTAAAAATTTTCTATCTTGGCCTAATAATTCACTGTGTACATAAGGTCCTTCTTGGTCTACTGGGACCTCGATAAGGGGTAAGTCAACTTCCCTCTCTAGGCTGGTTCATGCGTATCGTTGATAATCAGGATAGTCGTACTGTGCGGTCTGGTACAGCTGTCGTGTCGTGGTTTGTGTGGCAGCAACAGGCAGCGCTGGTGCAGCTGGCACAAACTGTATAGACTGTTGTGGAGCTGGCATGGACTGTGCATGCTGCGGGGCTCCTTGTTCATTCTGATCCTGTCTAAGTGGCCGTGGTCTTTCTTTTGTAATACCTGTGGCGATATTACGCTTCAGGACTGGACAATCGTGTATATAATGACCTGGTTGTTTACAGTAGTTGCATGTCCCTTTTACAGGTCCTGCTGAATCACCGGAATGTGTCGTACCCTTTTTATGTCCTTTAGCTGGAACTGTCTGGGAGACTAGCATTTTCATTTTCGTGTCTTTCATGCGTCTTTGTTCATGTTCTTGTTCCTCTCTAATTCTATTGTAATGATACTGTAACATTTGTAACATTTGTGATGGGGTGTTACCTTGCCAGGTACTCTCGAATTTTAATACTCTATTCTTCACTTGGGGCAAGGAATTTTCAACTAATTTTGTCACAAACAGATGTGGGTATGATTCGCTACTTGCTTTTATGCCACTATTTATACCAAAACATTTTTCAAATCGTGCATAGAAATCACTAGTGTCTTCATCTTGCTTTTGTTTACAGGCTGAAATTGCACCCCAGTCTTCCTTTTTCGTAGTTAATAAACGTGGCAGTACCTGTACTAGTAAACCTGGTAGTGCTTTAGTTTTGTCCCCAAGCCCCGAACCTGGACCTCGGGCCTTTTCTTCATTTTCTAATGCTGTCCAGTCTATCTTTTGGTCTCCCACCTCCCACTCTTTTTCCTTGAGTTTTTCATAAATGCCAGCAGGCATCAATACCTTTAATATTGTCATAATGTCGGGATAGGTATACTCTCCCATGAGTAACATGTCTTTAATTTCTCGGTGGAAACCCGCTGGGTCTTTGTCATGACTGGGTACCACTTTCTTCATCTCTAACAATTCTATTTTCGATATGGGCGTATATACAAATACACGTTTAAACTGGTTGTCCTCGCCCTTTATTGGGTGTACTTCTCGTAAGGGATTCTGTCTGTCCATGTAATACATCGGTCTTTCCTTGATGGGCAGTGAGACATGTTCTGGACATACAAATAGAATGTACTGCTTTCTTGATTCTAGTATTTCTTTAATTAGCTTAGTACCTGAACCTCTCCATCTATTCGTGAGTAATTCAGTCAATATATCAGGTAAGGGACCAGGATCTGAATGTTGGCTTTTATATAATATAAGAAGTTGTTGAATCATATAAATCCCAGCTAAACGCTGTTCATCTGGGGTGAGATTCAAAAATGTGTGGGCTACTGTATCATCATCATACTTTCCGGGACTGTCAACCCAATGAACGGCTGACCTGGCTAATTCTTGTTCATCCATAGAATCGAGAAAATGATAACCCCTTCGTTCTCGCAGTAATTTGTCAGCGGCTTGGAACGAATGCTCGGGGGACCTTAGATTTATTATAGGTGTTTGGAAATTCCTGTTATTATCTGAACATATCGGACGTATCGGGTCAGTAAAACATCTAGTACTATTACAAGATCTTCCTCTACCTACATAGGCTATGGTTTCTGACTGTCCTGTGGACAGTCCTGATCCTTCCTCCTCCTCGTTTTGTTCGAACTGGTCTACCGCTAATCTCTCTTCGTGTAGGCGTTCTATTTCTTTACGGATCTTTCGGCACATGGCTATTATACAGTTTTGCTTATCATGTCTCCCTTCTGATATATTCTGGCTCCATCTGGTAAGAATTTGCATTGCTTCCGGGTCTACCCCCGGTCGGTCTTGATTTCTGATCACACAATTAATAAGGAAACGTAACAGTTCCCCTTGTATCTCCACTTTCTGGTATTCCATAGCTCTGTTAATACATTCAGAATCTCGCCCTGTTTGGACAAAATGGTATATATTATCTAGATGCATAGTCATTCCTGGTAACTTCCCTAAATACACCGCGGCTCGTCTGATACGTAATGATGCCATGATCATTTCGTCCTCTTTGCCGGGCACAGGGTCATATCTACAATCTATAAGAAGTTCCTTAAGCGTGCGTGCATTTATGAGTTTGGGGGTACGTGGATGTGCTGACTCTTGAAAAGTAAGTTTATTTATTCTGGGTGGCGTAGAAAAAATGTTGGTAGCACCTCCCGTAGCCCCGTCTGGGGTATCGGGCGTGAAAGGATTCGTTGAACGCGATACAGCAACTATAGGTGTGGACACAGCTAAAGAAGTAGCTGTAGGAACAGATGAGGGAACAGATGTGCTTGCCGGAACTTGTGTCAGGATTTGTTGTTGTAGAGATACAGATACAGGATCTTGGCGTTGAACCTCCCCGGCCGACGGTCTATGTGGGGCGGGGTTAGCGTACTCGGGAGCTGCGTCATCTAAATATGAGGAAAGAAAAACATCTTCTGCGGTTCTAGGATGCCCCTTAGGATGTAATTTTATTGGAAATAATGGGGGTGGCAAGTCTTTTGGTATCCCCGGAGTAGCCTTAGGTAATCTCTCGGCCAGAAGGGGATACATACCCTTCATAAGGGCATTTCTTTGTCTGTCTACTTGTTCTGATTTCACTCGTGTACCTTCTTCAATTAATAGATTTTCTCGGACTTTATTTGAATTCTCCTTAATTTTCTCTTCCTGTCTGAGTGCTTTTTCTGTACGTCTATGAGATTCTTTACGCCATAACTCAACGGCGTCTTTCTGTGACTGTCTGACTTTCCTTTTCCATAACTCTTCCTCTACTTTCATGATGCACTCTGCATCCCAGGTCCCAGCTGCGGGCCACCTCTGACTTTCTGGTAATTCCTTGGTGTAGTCTACCCATAAATCAAGAAATAATATAGCGTCTAAGCCGTGTTTATGATACATGAAGTACCCTGGAGTGTCCCTAGGAGGAATAGGAACAGCTTCTTCGAGTACCCCTTTTCTAGTTGTGATCTGTCTTAATTTCGAAAAGAGCGGCATATTGAGAACTGATCTGATACTTGATCTTGAACAAACTTAATACAATAAACACGATAATGAACAGTCATTCATACCACAATATGCAGAACGTATTAACACATTTAACATTTAACATTTAAATGAGCAAACAATGATGATGACGATCTAAGGAAAACTTAATCACTAAACATAATACTCGGCATTTATCTGAATTATTCTGAATTTATATACTTGATATACTAGATATACTGCTAAACAGTACAGATACACTGCTGAAACAGTGCAGACCGGATTTGTGTACCCAAACCCGTCTTGACCGGCACAACCTATGTGCACGTCAGAACGCCTCCCCAGTAATGGTACTCACCGGGTAGCTCGGAACGGAAGGCCTCGGAACGGAACTGAACTGAACTGGACCGGACTGGACTCGACTCGACAACTTCGGACACTTCTGAGCTTCGGAAACCTGGTGGGCCTCTGTATACCTCGGATCTTGCTCTCTCAGCTAGGCTCTGGTCGGGATACTTCGCACTTCTCACCGCCTCGTCTGGGTGTTGATCGCAGCCTCAGTCGCCCCCGCTTGACCGGAGGGAGATACAGGAAATCCTGCTGGTACGCGTTGTTGTTCGTCCAGCTGTGGCAGGAGACCGGGCCTGCAACGCACCGCCGGCGCGTGAGATGAGAAAGTGTCCCTGTTCGGGCGCCATTCATGTGGTAAATAATTTAATTACCGGGACTTAATTTGATACAGAAACATAATAAAAATAGCTCAGTAAATAAGAGGCAGAATCCGTGGTATTAGAGGTTCGGAATGGGCTTTATTCCTATGGACGATTCGAATCGGTTGCTCCAAGTTCCATCACCACGAAGGTTCAGGAAGTGAAGTACATACATTATTGATAATTAATCACTTTTATACAATAGGCATTACAGTGAAGCAAATGCAAGAGGCGTAACAATTGATAGCAAAGATAACATTTCACATGCGTAGCTGAAGGAGGCGTAATTGGGAGTAACAAGGAAACGTCATTGGTTGTGATGTCACATATGGGTGGACCTATGAAATAATTTCGCAATGTCAGCAGAAATACTTGGCAGAGATGCGCGCGCAGCAGTATGACGTGTAATTGACGTGCAACTAGGGGGTGAAGGGGACTTGACATTTAGCTCTACATGTGGCGACAGAAGTCTGGAGGGTCAAGTCAACCTAATCCCAAATCATATCTAACATCCTATGTTTAAAGAACTATGTTATCCAGAAGAGAGGTCTCTTAGAGTAGAATCTTATTCTATACTGACTATACTGACTGTTAGTGCGTGTACAAGCGTCTAAGTGTCTACACTAGATGCGAGGGCAGAAGTCTTCCATAGTAATAGGGCTATGAATTACTTGCATAAAGACGGAGAAGCCGGGCCTTTGCTCGGTAGCTGGAAGAATGTTTACTGAAACTACTAGACAGGAATGCATTGGGCAGGGAACGGAGCAGATAATTTCGAAGGTGAAATACAGTTTCTTGGCAGGCAACAGGCTGATGTCAGGCTTCGTGAGCCGCGCAGGGAATGAGACAAAGTTCATGGTCACAGATGCAGGCTCAGACTGGAGCTTCAGAGGCAGAAAGCAAGAAAAGCTTGATGACAGAATCAGGGCCTACTTGCCTGGACTGTAAAATGGCATAAGTGAACCATATAAAGCCGGTGGCCTTTCATACTTAGGAATGGAATATCCGGCCTATTCATGGCGGATCTGAAAGAGGACATGTTGACGGTGGACGCACATGTGTTTGCGTCTTCATAACTGGAACTGGAGGAAACATACATGTACTTGTGATTCATACATGAAACCGTTGGGGTCCAAGATAGGGGACATAACTGATCAGAAAAATCCATATTTCCACAGTGCTTTAGGGTTTAGAGTAGTGCAGTGATGTTTGGGTAGTGCAGGAGGTTGTGCTGGAGGTAGTGTGTTAGTGTTTAGGGTAGTGCAGTGGTGTTTGGGTAGTGTACGGGTCGTGCAGGGGGTAGTGTTTTAGGGTTTAGGTTAGTGCAGTGGTGTTTGTGCAGTGTAGGGGGTCATGCAGGGGGTAGTGTTTTAGGGTTTATGGTAGTGCAGTGGTGTTTGTGTAGTGTAGGGGGACGTGCTGGGGGTAGTGTTTTAGGGTTTAGGGTAGTGCTGTGTTGTTTGGTGAAGGGGGTAATGCTGGGGGAGATTTAGTGTTTAGGGTAGTCCAGTGGTGTTTGAGTAGTGTAGGGGTTCGGTCTGGGATAGTGTTTTAGGGTTTAACGTAGAGCAGTTGTGTTTGTGTAGTGTAGGGTGTTGTACTGGAGTAGTATTTTAGGGTTTAGGGTAGTGCAGTGGTGTTTGGGTAGTGTAGGGGGTCGCGCTGGTGGTAGTGGTTTAGGGTAGTGCAGTTGTGTTTGTGTAGTGTAGGGGGTCGTGTTTTAGGGTAGTGCAGTGGTGTTTGGGTAGTGTAGGGGCTCGAGCAGGGGGTAGATTTAGGGTTGAGGGTAGAGCAGTCATGTTTGTGTAGTGTAGGGGATCGTGCTGGGATAGTGTTTTAGGGTTTATGGTAGTGCAGTGGTGTTTGGGTAATGTAGGGGGTCGTGTTAGGGGTAGTGTTTTTGGGTTTAGGGTAGTGCAGTGGTGTTAGGGTAGTGTAGGCGGTCATGCTGGGGGTAGTGTTTGTGGGTTTAGGGCAGTGCAGTGGTGTTTGTGTAGTGTAGGGCATCGTGCTGGGGTAGTGTTTTAGGGTTTAGGGTAGTACAGTGGTGTTTGGGTAGTTTAGGGGGTCATGCAGGGGGTAGATTTAGGGTTTTGGGTAGTGCAGCCGTGATTGTGTAGTGTAGGGGGTCAGGCTTGGGTAGTGTTTTAGGGTTTATGGTAGTGCAGTAGTGTTTGGGTAGTGTAGGGGGTCGTGCTGGGGGTAGTATTTTATGGTTTAGGGTAGCGCAGTGGTGTTTGGGTATTGTTGAGGTCCGTGCTGGGGGTAGATTTAGGGTTTATGGTAGTGCAGTGATGTTTGTGTAGAGTAGGGGGTCATGCTGGGGGTAGTGTTTTAGGGTTTAAGTTAGAGCAGTGGTGTTTGTGTCGTGTAGGGAGTCGTGTTGGGGGTAGTGTTTTAGGGTTTAGGGTAGTGCAGTGGTGTTTGGGTAGTGTAGGGGGTCGTGCTGGGGTAGTGTTTTAGGGTTTAGGGTAGTGCAGTGGTGTTTGTGTAGTGTAGGGGGTCATGCTGGGGGTAGTATTTTAAGGATTAGGGTAGCCCAATGGTGTTTGGGTAGACTAGGGGGTTGTGCTGGGGAAGAGTATTAGGGTTTATGGTAGTGCAATGGTGTTTGGGTAGTGTAGGGAGTCGTGCTGGGGTTACTGTTTTATGGTTTAGGTTAGCGCAGTGGTGTTTGGGTATTGTTGGTGGCCGTGCTGGGGGTAGATTTAGGGTTTATGGTAGTGCAGTGATGTTTGTGTAGCGTAGGGGGTCATGCTGGGGGTAGTGTTTTAGGTTTTAGGGTAGTGCAGTGGTGTTTGTGTAGTGTAGGGGGTCATGCTGGGGGTAGTATTTTAAGGATTAGGGTAGCCCAATGGTGTTTGGGTAGACTAGGGGGTTGTGCTGGGGAAGAGTTTTAGGGTAGTGCAATGTGTTTGGGTAGTGTAGGGAGTCGTGCTGGGGTTACTGTTTTAGGGATTAGGGTAGTGCAGTGGTGTTTGGGTAGTGTAGGGGGTCATGCTGTAGTAGTGTTTTAGGGTTTAGGGTAGTGCAGTGGTGTTTGTGTAGTGTAGGGTGTCATGCTGAGGGTAGTATTTTAGGGATTGGGGTAGCGCATTGGTGTTTGGGTACTATAGGGGGTTATGCTGGGGGTAGATTTAGTGTTTAGGGTAGTGCAGTGGTGTTTGTGTTGTGTAGGGGGTCTTGTTTTAGGGTAGTACAGTGGTGTTTTGGCAGTGTATCGGTCGAGCTGGCTGTAGATTTAGGGTTTAAGGTAGTGCATTAGTGTGTGGGTAGTGTAGGGGATCATGGTGCGGGTAGCGTTCTAGGGTTTAGGGTAGTGCAGTGGTGTTTGGGTAGTGTAGGGTGTCATGCTGGGGGTAGTGTTTTAGGGTTTTGGGTAGCGCAGTGGTGTTCGGGTAGTGTAGGGGGTACTTTTGGGGGTAGTGTTTTAGGGTTTAGGGTCATGCAGTGGTGTTTGGGTATTGTAGGTCGGTCGTACTGGGAGTAGTGTTTTAAGGTTTAGGGTAGTGCAGTGGTGTTTGGGTAGTGTCGGGGTCGTACTAGGGGTAGATTTAGGGTTTAGAGTAGTGCAGTGATGTTTGGGTATTGTAGGTCGGTCGTGCTGGGAGTAGTGTTTTAAGGTTTAGGGTATTGCAGTGGTGTTTGGGTAGTGTCGGGGGTCGTGCTAGGGGTAGATTTAGTGTTTAGGGTAGTGCAGTGGTGTTTGTGTTGTGTAGGGGGTCTTGTTTTAGGGTAGTACAGTGGTGTTTTGGCAGTGTAGGGGTCGTGCTGGCTGTAGATTTAGAGTTGGGTAGTGCAGTGGTGTTTGGGTAGTGTAGGGGATCATGGTGCGGGTAGTGTTCTAGGGTTTAGGGTTGTGCAGTGGTGTTTGTGTAGTGTACGGGCCATGCTGGGGGTAGTGTTTTAGGGATTGGGGTAGTGCAGTGGTGTTTGTGTTGTGTAGGGGGTCATATTTTAGGGTAGTACAGTGGTGTTTTGGCAGTGTAGGGGGTCATGCTGGGCGTAGATTTAGGGTTTAGGGTAGTGCTGTGGTGTTTGTGTAGTGTTGGGGGTCGTGCTGGGGGTAGTGTTTTAGGTTTTAGGATAGTGCAGTGGTGTTTGGGTAGTATAGGGGGTTGTGCTGGGTATAGTGTTTTAGGGTTTATGGTAGTGCAGTGGTGTTTGGGTAGTGTAGGGGGTCGTGGTGGGGTTAGAGTTTTAGGGTTTAGGGTAGTGCAGTGGTGTCCTGGTAGTGTAGGGTGTCATGCTGGGGGTAGTGTTTTAGGGTTTTGCGTAGCGCAGTGGTGTTCGGGTAGTGTAGGGGGTACTTTTGGGGGTAGTGTTTTAGGGTTTAGGGTCATGCAGTGGTGTTTGGGTATTGTAGGTCGGTCGTACTGGGAGTAGTGTTTTAAGGTTTAGGGTAGTGCAGTGGTGTTTGGGTAGTGTCGGGGGTCGTGCTAGGGGTAGATTTAGGGTTTAGAGTAGTGCAGTGATGTTTGGGTATTGTAGGTCGGTCGTGCTGGGAGTAGTGTTTTAAGGTTTAGGGTAGTGCAGTGGTGTTTGGGTAGTGTTGGGGGTCGTGCTAGGGGTAGATTTGGGGTTTAGAGTAGTGCAGTGATGTTTGGGTAGTGTAGGGGGTCATGCTGGGGGTTGTGCTTTAGGGTTTAGAGTAGTGCAGTGATGTTTGGGTAGTGCAGGAGGTTGTGCTGGGGGTAGTGTGTTAGTGTTTAGGGTAGTGCAGTGGTGTTTGGGTAGTGTACGGGTCATGCAGGGGGTAGTGTTTTAGGGTTTATGGTAGTGCAGTGGTGTTTGTGTAGTGTAGGGGGTCGTGCTGGGGGTAGTGTTTTAGGGTTTAGGGTAGTGCTGTGTTGTTTGGTGAAGGGGGTAATGCTGGGGGAGATTTAGTGTTTAGGGTAGTGCAGTGGTGTTTGTGTAGGGTAGGGGTTCGGTCTGGGATAGTGTTTTAGGGTTTAACGTAGAGCAGTTGTGTTTGTGTAGTGTAGGGTGTTGTGCTGGAGTAGTATTTTAGGGTATAGGGTAGTGCAGTGGTGTTTGGGTAGTGTAGGGGGTCACGCTGGTGGTAGTGGTTTAGGGTAGTGCAGTTGTGTTTGTGTAGTGTAGGGGGTCGTGTTTTAGGGTAGTGCAGTGGTGTTTGGGTAGTGTAGGGGCTCGAGCAGGGGGTAGATTTAGGGTTTAGGGTAGAGCAGTCATGTTTATGTAGTGTAGGAGGTCGTGCTGGGGTCGTGTTTTAGGGTTTAGGGTAGTGCAGTGGTGTTTGTGTTGTGTAGGGGATCGTGCTGGGGTAGTGTTTTAGGGTTTATGGTTGTGCAGTGGTGTTTGGGTAGTGTAGGGGGTCGTGTTAGGGGTAGTGTTTTGGGGTTTAGGGTAGTGCAGTGGTGTTTGGGTAGTGTAGGTGGTCATGCTGGGGGTAGTGTTTGTGGGTTTAGGGCAGTGCAGTGGTGTTTGTGTAGTGTAGGGCATCGTGCTGGGGTAGTGTTTTAGGGTAGTGCAGTGGTGTTTGGGTAGTTTAGGGGGTCATGCAGGGGGTAAATTTAGGGTTTTGAGCAGTGCAGCCGTGATTGTGTAGTGCAGGGGGTCGGGCTGGGGTAGTGTTTTAGGGTTTATGGTAGTGCAGTGGTGTTTGGGTAGTGTAGGGGGTCGTGCTGGGGGTAGTGTTTTATGGTTTAGGGTAGCGCAGTGGTGTTAGGGTAGTGTAGGGGGTCGTGGTGGGGTTAGAGTTTTAGGGTTTAGGGTAGTGCAGTGGTGTCCTGGTAGTGTAGGGTGTCATGCTGGGGGTAGTGTTTTAGGGTTTTGGGTAGCGCAGTGGTGTTCGGGTAGTGTAGGGGGTACTTTTGGGGGTAGTGTTTTAGGGTTTAGGGTCGTGCAGTGGTGTTTGGGTATTGTAGGTCGGTCGTACTGGAAGTAGTGTTTTAAGGTTTAGGGTAGCGCAGTGGTGTTTGGGTAGTGTCGGGGTCGTGCTAGGGGTAGATTTAGGGTTTAGAGTAGTGCAGTGATGTTTGGGTATTGTAGGTCGGTCGTGCTGGCAGTAGTGTTTTAAGGTTTAGGGTAGTGCAGGGGTGTTTGGGTAGTGTCGGGGGTCGTGCTAGGGGTAGATTTAGGGTTTAGAGTAGTGCAGTGATGTTTGGGTAGTGTAGGGGGTCATGCTGGGGGTTGTGCTTTAGGGTTTAGAGTAGTGCAGTGATGTTTGGGTAGTGCAGGAGGTTGTGCTGGGGGTAGTGTGTTAGTGTTTAGGGTAGTGCAGTGGTGTTTGGGTAGTGTACGGGTCGTGCAGGGGGTAGTGTTTTAGGGTTTAGGTTAGTGCAGTGGTGTTTGTGCAGTGTAGGGGGTCATGCAGGGGGTAGTGTTTTAGGGTTTATGGTAGTGCAGTGGTGATTGTGTAGTGTAGGGGGACGTGCTGGGGGTAGTGTTTTAGGGTTTAGGGTAGTGCTGTGTTGTTTGGTGAAGGGGGTAATGCTGGGGGAGATTTAGTGTTTAGGGTAGTGCAGTGGTGTTTGTGTAGTGTAGGGGTTCGGTCTGGGATAGTGTTTTAGGGTTTAACGTAGAGCAGTTGTGTTTGTGTAGTGTAGGGTGTTGTACTGGAGTAGTATTTTAGGGTTTAGGGTAGTGCAGTGGTGTTTGGGTAGTGTAGGGGGTGGCGCTGGTGGTAGTGGTTTAGGGTAGTGCAGTTGTGTTTGTGTAGTGTAGGGGGTCGTGTTTTAGGGTAGTGCAGTGGTGTTTGGGTAGTGTAGGGGCTCGAGCAGGGGGTAGATTTAGGGTTTAGGGTAGAGCAGTCATGTTTGTGTAGTGTAGGAGGTCGTGCTGGGGTCGTGTTTTAGGGTTTAGGGTAGTGCAGTGGTGTTTGTGTTGTGTAGGGGATCGTGCTGGGGTAGTGTTTTAGGGTTTATGGTAGTGCAGTGGTGTTTGGGTAATGTAGGGGGTCGTGTTAGGGGTAGTGTTTTTGGGTTTAGGGTAGTGCAGTGGTGTTTGGGTAGTGTAGGTGGTCATGCTGGGGGTAGTGTTTGTGGGTTTAGGGCAGTGCAGTGGTGTTTGTGTAGTGTAGGGCATCGTGCTGGGGGTAGTGTTTTAGGGTTTAGGGTAGTGCAGTGGTGTTTGGGTAGTTTAGGGGGTCATGCAGGGGGTAGATTTAGGGTTTTGGGTAGTGCTGCCGTGATTGTGTAGTGTAGGGGGTCGGGCTTGGGTAGTGTTTTAGGGTTTATGGTAGTGCAGTGGTATTTGGGTAGTGTAGGGGGTCGTGCTGGGGGTAGTGTTTTATGGTTTAGGGTAGCGCAGTGGTGTTTGGGTATTGTTGAGGTCCGTGCTGGGGGTAGATTTAGGGTTTATGGTAGTGCAGTGATGTTTGTGTAGAGTAGGGGTCATGCTGGGGGTAGTGTTTTAGGGTTTAAGTTAGAGCAGTGGTGTTTGTGTCGTGTAGGGAGTCGTGCTGGGGGTAGTGTTTTAGGGTTTAGGGTAGTGCAGTGGTGTTTGGGTAGTGTAGGGGGTCATGCTGGGGTAGTGTTTTAGGGTTTACGGTAGTGCAGTGGTGTTTGTGTAGTGTAGGGGGTCATGCTGGGGGTAGTATTTTAAGGATTAGGGTAGCCCAATGGTGTTTGGGTAGACTAGGGGGTTGTGCTGGGGAAGAGTTTTAGGGTTTAGGGTAGTGCAATGGTGTTTGGGTAGTGTAGGGAGTCATTCTGTGGTTACTGTTTTAGGGTTTAGGGTAGTGCAGTGGTGTTTGGGTAGTGTAGGGGGTCATGCTGTAGTAGTGTTTTAGGGTTTAGGGTAGTGCATTGGTGTTTGTGTAGTGTAGGGGTTCGTGTTTTAGGGTAGTGCAGTGGTGTTTGGGTAGAGTAGGGGGTCGTGCTGGAGGTAGTGTTTTAGGGTCTAAGGTAGTGCAGTGGTGTTTGTGTATTTTAACGGGTCATGCTGAGCGTAGTATTTTAGGGAGTCGTGCTGGGGTTACTGTTTTAGGGTTTAGGGTAGCGCATTGGTGTTTGGGTAGTGTAGGGGGTTGTGCTGGGGAAGAGTTTTAGGGTTTAGGGTTGTGCAGTGGAGTTTGGGTAGAGTAGGGTGTCGTGCTGAGGGTAGTGTTTTAGGGTTTAGGGTAGTGCAGTGGTGTTTGGGTAGTTTAGGGGGTCATGCAGGGGGTAGATTTAGGGTTTTGGGTAGTGCTGCAGTGATTGTGTAGTGTAGGGGGTCGGGCTTGGGTAGTGTTTTAGGGTTTATGGTAGTGCAGTGGTGTTTGGGTAGTGTAGGGGGTCGTGCTGGGGGTAGTGTTTTATGGTTTAGGGTAGCGCAGTGGTGTTTGGGTATTGTTGAGGTCCGTGCTGGGGTAGATTTAGGGTTTATGGTAGTGCAGTGATGTTTGTGTAGAGTAGGGGGTCATGCTGGGGGTAGTGTTTTAGGGTTTAAGTTAGAGCAGTGGTGTTTGTGTCGTGTAGGGAGTCGTGCTGGGGGTAGTGTTTTAGGGTTTAGGGTAGTGCAGTGGTGTTTGGGTAGTGTAGGGGGTCGTGCTGGGGTAGTGTTTTAGGGTTTAGGGTAGTGCAGTGGTGTTTGTGTAGTGTAGGGGGTCATGCTGGGGGTAGTATTTTAAGGATTAGGGTAGCCCAATGATGTTTGGGTAGACTAGGGGGTTGTGCTGGGGAAGAGTTTTAGGGTTTAGTGTAGTGCAATGGTGTTTGGGTAGTGTAGGGAGTCGTTCTGTGGTTACTGTTTTAGGGTTTAGGGTAGTGCAGTGGTGTTTGGGTAGTGTAGGGGGTCATGCTGTAGTAGTGTTTTAGGGTTTAGGGTAGTGCATTGGTGTTTGTGTAGTGTAGGGGTTTGTGTTTTAGGGTAGTGCAGTGGTGTTTGGGTAGTGTAGGGGGTCGTGCTGGAGGTAGTGTTTTAGGGTCTAAGGTAGTGCAGTGGTGTTTGTGTATTTTAACGGGTCATGCTGGGGGTAGTATTTTAGGGAGTCGTGCTGGGGTTACTGTTTTAGGGTTTAGGGTAGTGTATTGGTGTTTGGGTAGTGTAGGGGGTTGTGCTGGGGAAGAGTTTTAGGGTTTAGGGTTGTGCAGTGGAGTTTGGGTAGAGTAGGGTGTCGTGCTGAGGGTAAATTTAGGGTTTAGGGTAGTGCAGTGGTGTTTGTGTAGTGTAGGGGGTTGTGCTGGGGGTAGTGTTTTTGGTAGTGCAGTGGTGTTTGTGTAGTGTAGGGGGTAGCATTGGGGGTAGTGTTTTAGGGTTTAGGGTAGAGCAGTGGTGTTTGTGTAGTGTAGTGGTTCGTGTTTTTGGGTAGTGCAGTGGTGTTTGGGTAGTGTAGGGGGTCGTGCTGGAGGTAGTGTTTTAGGGTTTAAGGTAGTGCAGTGGTGTTTGTGTATTGTAGGGGGTCGTTTTTAGGGTATTGTGTAGTCCAGTGGTAGCTGTGTAGTGTAGGGGGTCATACTGGGTGTAGTATTTTCGGGTTTAGAGCAGTGCTGTGGTGTTTGTGTAGTGTTGGGGTAGTGTTGGGGTACATTTAGGGTTTAGGCTAGTGCAGTGGTGTTCTGGTAGTGTAGCGTGTCGAGCTGGGGGTAGTGTTTTAGGGTTTAGGGCAGAGCAGTGGTGTTCGGGTAGTGTAGAAGGTCATGCTCGGGTATGGTTCTAGGGTTTATAGTAGCGCAGTGGTGCTCGGGTAGTTTAGGAGGTCGTGCTGAGGGTAGTGTTTTAGGTTTTAGGGAAGCGCAGTGGTGTTCGGGTAGTGTAGGGGGTCATGCAGGGGGTAGATTTAGGGTTTGGGGTAGCGCAGTGGTGTTTGGGTAGTGTAGGGGGTCGTGCTGGGGGTAGTGTTTTAGGGTTTAGGGTAGCGCAGTTGTGTTTGGGAAGTGTAGGATCTCGTGCTGGGGATACTGATTTAGGGTTTAGGGTAGCGCAGTGGTGTTTGTGTAGTATAGGGAGTGATGCTGAGGGTAGTGATTTAGGGTTTAGGGTAGTGCAGTGGTGTTTGTGTAGTGTAGGGGGTTGTGTTTTAGGGTTTAAGGTAGAGCAGTGGTGTTTGAGGAGTGTAGGGGTTGTGCTGGGGTAGTGTTTTAGGGTTTAGGGTAGTGCAGTGGTGTTTGTGTAGTGTAGGGGTCATGCTGGGGGTAGTATTTTAGGGATTAGGGTAGCCCAATGGTGTTTGGGTAGAGTTAGTGCAGTGGTGTTTGTGCAGTGTAGGGGGTCATGCAGGGGGTAGTGTTTTAGGGTTTATGGTAGTGCAGGGGTGTTTGTGTAGTGTAGGGGGTCGTGCTGGGGGTAGTGCTTTAGGGTTTAGGGTAGTGCTGTGTTGTTTGGTGGAGGGGGTCATGTTGGGGGAGATTTAGTGTTTAGGGTAGTGCAGTGGTGTTTGTGTAGTGTAGGGGTTCGTTCTGGGGTAGTGTTTTAGGGTTTAACGTAGAGCAGTTGTGTTTGTGTAGTGTAGGGAGTTGTGCTGGAGTAGTATTTTAGGGTTTAGGGTAGTGCAGTCGTGTTTGGGTAGTGTAGGGGGTCGCGCTGGTGGTAGTGGTTTAGGGTTTAGGGTAGTGCAGTTGTGTTTGTGTAGTGTAGGGGGTCGTGTTTTAGGGTAGTGCAGTGGTGTTTGGGTAGTGTAGGGGCTCGAGCAGGGGGTAGATTTAGGGTTTAGGGTAGAGCAGTCGTGTTTGTGTAGTGTAGGAGGTCGTGCTGGGGTCGTGTTTTAGGGTTTAGGGTAGTGCAGTGGTGTTTTTGTTGTGTAGGGGATCGTGCTGGGGTATTGTTTTATGGTTTATGGTAGTGCAGTGGTGTTTGGGTAGTGTAGGGGGTCATGTTAGGGGTAGTGTTTTTGGGTTTAGGGGAGTGCAGTGGTGTTTGGATAGTGTAGGCGGTCATGCTGGGGGTAGTGTTTGTGGGATTAGGGCAGTGCAGTGGTGTTTGTGTAGTGTAGGGCATCGTGCTGAGGGTAGTGTTTTAGGGTTTAGGGTAGTGCAGTGGTGTTTGGGTAGTGTAGGGGGTCATGCAGGGGTAGATTTAGGGTTTTGGGTAGTGCAGCCGTGTTTGTGTAATGTAATGGGTGGGGCTGGGGTAGTGTTTTAGGGTTTATGGTAGTGCAGTGGTGTTTGGGTAGTGTAGGGGGTCGTGCTGGGGGTAGTGTTTTATGGTTTAGGGTTGCGCAGTGGTGTTTGGGTATTGTTGGTGGCCGTGCTGGGGGTAGATTTAGGGTTTATGGTAGTGCAGTGATGTTTGTGTAGTGTAGGGGGTCATGCTGGGGTAGTGTTTTAGGGTTTAGGGTAGTGCAGTGGTGTTTGGGTAGTGTAGGGGATCGTGTTTTAGGGTTTAAGTTAGAGCAGTGGTGTTTGTGTCGTGTAGGGGTTCGCATTTTAGGGTAGTGCAGTGGTGTTTGGGTAGTGTAGGGAGTCGTGCAGGGGGTAGTGTTTTAGGGTTTAGGGTAGTGCAGTGGTGTTTGGGTAGTGTAGGGGGTCGTGCTGAGGTAGTGTTTTAGGGTTTAGGGTTGGGCAGTGGTGTTTGTGTAGTGTAGGGGATCATGCTGGGGGTAGTATTTTAAGGATTAGGGTAGCCCAATGGTGTTTGGGTAGACTAGGGGTTTGTGCTGGGGAAGAGTTTTAGGGTTTAGGGTAGTGCAATGGTGTTTGGGTAGCGTAGGGAGTCGTGCTGGGGTTACTGTTTTATGGTTTAGGGTAGTGCAGTGGTGTTTGGGTAGTGTAGGGGGTCATGCTGTAGTAGTGTTTTAGGGTTTAGGGTAGTGCAGTGGTGTTTGTGTAGTGTAGGGTTTCGTGTGGGGGTAGTAATTTAGGGATTGGGGTAGCGCATTGGTGTTTGGGTAGTGTAAGGGGTTGTGCTGGGGAAGAGTTTAAGGGTTTAGGGTAGTGCAGTGGAGTTTGGGTAGTGTAGGGGGTTGGGCTGGGGATAGTGTTTTCGGGTTTATGGTAGTGCAGTGGTGTTTGTGTAGTGTAGGGGGTCGTGCTGGGGGTAGTGTTTTAGAGTTTAGCGTAGTGTAGTGGTGTTTGTGTAGTGTAGGGGTTCGTGTTTTAGGGTAGTGCAGTGGTGTTTGGGTAGTGTAGGGGGTCGTACTGGAGGTAGTGTTTTAGGGTCTAAGGTAGTGCAGTGGTGTTTGTGTATTTTAAGTGGTCGTGCTGGGGGTAGTATTTTAGGGTAGCGCATTGGTGTTTGGGTACTGTAGGGGATTGTGCTGGGGAAGAGTTTTAGGGTTTAGGGTTGTGCAGTGGAGTTTGGGTA
This sequence comes from Triturus cristatus, assembly GCF_964204655.1. Lineage (NCBI taxonomy): Eukaryota > Metazoa > Chordata > Amphibia > Caudata > Salamandridae > Triturus > Triturus cristatus. Next base: position 1,196,449,130 of record NC_140579.1, on the reverse strand, counting down.
GAGTAGGGTGTCGTGCTGAGGGTAAATTTAGGGTTTAGGGTAGTGCAGTGGTGTTTGTGTAGTGTAGGGGGTTGTGCTGGGGGTAGTGTTTTGGGTTTATGGTAGTGCAGTGGTGTTTGTGTAGTGTAGGGGGTAGCACTGGGGGTAGTGTTTTAGGGTTTAGGGTAGAGCAGTGGTGTTTGTGTAGTGTAGTGGTTCGTGTTTTAGGGTAGTGCAGTGGTGTTTGGGTATTGTAGGGGGTCGTGCTGGAGGTAGTGTTTTAGGGTTTAAGGTACTGCAGTGGTGTTTGTGTATTGTAGGGGGTCGTGTTTTAGGGTATTGTGTAGTCCAGTGGTAGCTGTGTAGTGTGTAGGGGGTCGTGCTGGGGGTAGTATTTTAGGGTTTAGAGTAGTGCTGTGGTGTTTGTGTAGTGTTGGGGTAGTGTTGGGGTAGATTTAGGGTTTAGGCTAGCGCAGTGGTGTTCTGGTAGTGTAGGGTGTCGAGCTGGGGGTAGTGTTTTAGGGTTTAGGTCAGAGCAGTGGTGTTCGGGTAGTGTAGAAAGTCATGCTTGGGTATGGTTCAAGGGTTTAGGGTAGCGCAGTGGTGTTCGGGTAGTTTAGGAGGTCGTGCTGAGGGTAGTGTTTTAGGTTTTAGGGAAGCGCAGTGGTGTTCGGGTAGTGTAGGGGGTCATGCAGGGGGTAGATTTAGGGTTTGGGGCAGCGCAGTGGTGTTTGGGTAGTGTAGGGGTCGTGCTGGGGGTAGTGTTTTAGGGTTTAGGGGAGCGCAGTGGTGTTTGGGAAGTGTAGGATCTCGTGCTGGGGATACTGATTTAGGGTTTAGGGTAGCGCAGTGGTGTTTGTGTAGTATAGGGAGTCATGCCGAGGGTAGTGATTTAGGGTTTAGGGTAGCGCAGTGGTGTTTGTGTAGTGTAGGGGGTTGTGTTTTAGGGTTTAGGGTAGAGCAGTGGTGTTTGAGGAGTGTACGGGGTTGTGCTGGGGTAGTGTTTTAGGGTTTAGGGTAATGCAGTGGTGTTTGTGTAGTGTAGGGGGTCATGCTGGGAGGAGTTTTTTAGGGTTTAGGGTAGTGCGGTGGTGTTTGTGTAGTGTAGGGGGTCGTGCTGGGGTATTGTTTTAGGGTTTAGGGTAGTGCAGTGGTTTTTTGGTAGTGTAGGGGATTGTGCTGGGGAAGTGTTTTAGGGTTTAGTGTATTGCTATTTGTGTAGTGTTGGAGTCATGTTTTAGGGTAGTGCAGTGGTGTTTGGGTAGTGTAGGGGGTTGTGCTAAGGGTAGTGTTTTAGGGTTTAGGGTAGTGCAGTGGTGTTTGTGTAGTGTAGGAGGTAGTGTTTTAGGATATAGGGTAGTGCAGTGTTAGCTGTGTAGTGTAGGGGGTTGTACTGGGGGTAGTGTTTTAGGGTTTAGGGATGTGCAGTGGTGTTTGGTGTAGGGGGTCGTGCTGGGGGTAGTATTTTAGGGTTTAGAGTAGTGCTGTGGTGTTTGTGTAGTGTTGGGGTGGTGTTGGGGTAGATTTAGGGTTTAGGCTAGCGCAGTGGTGTTCTGGTAGTGTAGGGTGTCGAGCTGGGGGTAGTGTTTCAGGGTTTAGGGCAGAGCAGTGGTGTTCGGGTAGTATAGAAGGTCATGCTTGGGTATGGTTCAAGGGTTTAGCTTAGCGCAGTGGTGTTCGGGTAGTTTAGGAGGTCGTGCTGAGGGTAGTGTTTTAGGTTTTAGGGAAGCGCAGTGGTGTTCGGGTAGTGTAGGGGGTAATGCAGGGGGTAAAATTAGGGTTTGGGGTAGCGCAGTGGTGTTTGGGTAGTGTAGGGGTCGTGCTGGGGGTAGTGTTTTAGGGTTTAGGGTAGCGCAGTGGTGTTTGGGAAGTGTAGGATCTCGTGCTGGGGATACTGATTTAGGGTTTAGGGTAGCGCAGTGGTGTTTGTGTGGTATAGGGAGTCATGCTGAGGGTAGTGATTTAGGGTTTATGGTAGTGCAGTGGTGTTTGTGTAGTGTAGGAGGTAGTGTTTTAGGATATAGGGTAGTGCAGTGTTAGCTGTGTAGCGTAGGGGGTTGTGCTGGGGGTAGTGTTTTAGGGTTTAGGGATGTGCAGTGGTGTTTGGTGTAGGGGGTTGTGCTGGGGGTAGTGTTTTAGGGTTTAGGGTAGTACAGTGGTGTTTGGGTAGTGTAGTGGGTCGTGCAGGGGTAGACTAAGGGTTTAGGGTAGTGCTGTGGTGTTTGTGTAGTGTTGGGTGTCGTGCTGGGGGTAGTGTTTTAGGTTTTAGGATAGTGCAGTGGTGTTTGGGTAGTGTAGGGGGTTGTGCTGGGTGTAGTGTTTTAGGGTTTAGGGTAGTGCAGTGGTGTTTGTGTAGTGTAGGGGGTCGTGCTGGGGGTAGTGTTTTAGGGTTTAGCGTAGTGTAGTGGTGTTTGTGTAGTGTAGTGGTTCGTGTTTTAGGGTAGTGCAGTGGTGTTTGGGTAGTGTAGGGGGTCATGCTGGAGGTAGTGTTTGAGGCTCTAAGGTAGTGCAGTGGTGTTTGTGTATTTTAAGGGGTCATGCTGGGGGTAGTATTTTAGGGTAGCGCATTGGTGTTTGGGTAGTGTAGGGGATTGTGCTGGGGAAGAGTTTTAGGGTATAGGGTTGTGCAGTAGAGTTTGGGTAGAGTAGGGTGTCGTGCTGAGTGTAAATTTAGGGTTTAGGATAGTGCAGTGGTGTTTGTGTAGTGTAGGGGGATGTGCTGGGGGTAGTGTTTTTGGGTTTATGGTAGTGCAGTGGTGTTTGTGTAGTGTAGGGGGTAGCACTGGGGGTAGTGTTTTAGGGTTTAGGGTAGAGCAGTGGTGTTTGTGTAGTGTAGTGGTTCGTGTTTTAGGGTAGTGCAGTGGTGTTTGGGTATTGTAGGGGGTCGTGATGGAGGTAGTGTTTTAGGGTTTAAGGTAGTGCAGTGGTGTTTGTGTATTGTAGGGGGTCGTGTTTTAGGGTATTGTGTAGTCCAGTGGTAGCTGTGTAGTGTAGGGGGTCGTGCTGGGGGTAGTATTTTAGGGTTTAGAGTAGTGCTGTGGTGTTTGCGTAGTGTTGGGGAAGTGTTGGGGTAGATTTAGGGTTTAGGCTAGCGCAGTGGTGTTCTGGTAGTGTAGGGTGTCGAGCTGGGGGTAGTGTTTTAGGGTTTAGGGCAGAGCAGTGGTGTTCGGGTAGTGTAGAAGGTCATGCTTGGGTATGGTTCAAGGGTTTAGGGTAGCGCAGTGGTGTTCGGGTAGTTTAGGAGGTCATGCTGAGGGTAGTGTTTTAGGTTTTAGGGAAGCACAGTGGTGTTCGGGTAGTGTAGGGGGTCATGCAGGGGGTAGATTTAGGGTTAGGGGTAGCGCAGTGGTGTTTGGGTAGTGTAGGGGGTCGTGCTGGGGTAGTGTTTTAGGGTTTAGGGTAGCGCAGTGGTGTTTGTGTAGTATAGGGAGTCATGCTGAGGGTAGTGATTTAGGGTTTAGGGTAGTGCAGTGGTGTTTGTGTAGTGTAGTGGGTTGTGTTTTAGGGTTTAAGTTAGAGCAGTGGTGTTTGAGGAGTGTACGGGGTTGTGCTGGGGTAGTGTTTTAGGGTTTAGGGTAGTGCAGTGGTGTTTGTGTAGTGTAGGGGTCATGCTGGGGGGAGTTTTTTAGGGTTTAGGGTAGTGCGGTGGTGTTTGTGTAGTGTAGGGGGTCGTGCTGGGGTATTGTTTTAGGGTTTAGGGTAGTGCAGTGGTGTTTTGGTAGTGTAGGGGATTGTGCTGGGGGAAGTGTTTTAGGGTTTAGTGTATTGCTATTTGTGTGGTGTTGGAGTCGTGTTTTAGGGTAGTGCAGTGGTGTTTGGGTAGTGTAGGGGGTAGTGCTAAGGGTAGTGTTTTAGGGTTTAGGGTAGTGCAGTGGTGTTTGTGTAGTGTAGGAGGTAGTGTTTTAGGATATAGGGTAGTGCAGTGTTAGCTGTGTAGCGTAGGGGGTTGTGCTGGGGGTAGTGTTTTAGGGTTTAGGGATGTGCAGTGGTGTTTGGTGTAGGGGGTCGTGCTGGGGGTAGTGTTTTAGGGTTTAGGGTAGTACAGTGGTGTTTGGGTAGTGTAGTGGGTCGTGCAGGGGGTAGACTAAGGGTTTAGGGTAGTGCTGTGGTGTTTATGTAGTGTTGGGTGTCGTGCTGGGGGTAGTGTTTTAGGTTTTAGGATAGTGCAGTGGTGTTTGGGTAGTGTAGGGGGTTGTGCTGGGTGTAGTGTTTTAGGGTTTAGGGTAGTGCAGTGGTGTTTGGGTAGTGTAGGGTGTCGTGGTGGGGTTAGTGTTTTAGGGTTTAGGGTCGTGCAGTGGTGTTCGGGTAGTGTAGGGGGTCATTCTGGGGGTAGTGTTTTAGGGTTTAGGGTAGCGCAGTGGTGTTCCGGTAGTTTAGGGGGTAATTTTGGGTGTAGTGTTTTAGGTTTTAGGGTCGTGCAGTGGTGTTTGGGTATAGTAGGTGGGTCGTGCTGGGAGTAGTGTTTTAAGGTTTAGGGTAGTGCAGTGGTGATTGGGTAGTGTCGGGGGTCGTGCTAGGGGTAGATTTAGGGTTTAGATCAGTGCAGTGATGTTTGGGTAGTGTAGGGGGTCATGCTGGTTGTTGTGCTTTAGGGTTTAGGGTAGTGCAGTGGTGTTTGGGTAGTGTAGGGTGTCATGCTGGGGTAGTGTTTTAGGGTTTAGTGTATTGCAGTGGTGTTTGGATAGTGTAGGGAGTTGTGCAGGGGGTAGTGTTTTATGGTTTAGGGTAGTGCAGTGGTGTTTCAGTAGTGTAGGGGGTTGTGCAGGTGTAGTGTTTTAGGGTTTAGGGTAGTGCAGTGATGTCTGGGTAGTGTGGGGGTCCTACTGTGGGTAGTGTTATAGGGTTTAGGGTAGTGCACTGGTGTTTGGGTTGTGTAAGGGGTCATTCTGGGGTTAGTGTTTTAGGGTTTAGGGGAGCGCAGTGGTGTTCGGGTAGTTTAGGGGGTACTTTTGGGGGTAGTGTTTTAGGGTTTAGGGTAGCGCAGTGGGGTTTGGGTAGTGTAAGATGTAGTGTTTTAGGTTTTAGGGTTGTGCAGTAGTGTTTGGGTATTGTAGGTGGGTCGTGCTGGGAGTAGTGTTTTAAGGTTTAGGGTAGTGCAGTGGTGTTTGGGTAGTGTCGGGGGTCGTGCTAGGGATAGATTTAGGGTTTAGATTAGTGCAGTGATGTTTGGGTAGTGGAGGGGTCATGCTGGTTGTTGTACTTTAGGGTTGAGGGTAGTGTAGTGGTGTTCAGGTAGGACAGGGGTCGTGCTGGGGTGGTTTTTAGGCTTTAGGGTAGTGCAGTCGTGTTTGTGTAGTGTAGGAGGTCATACTGCGGGTACATTTAGGGTTTAGGGTAGCGCAGTCGTGTTTGTGTAGTGTAGGGGGTCGTGATTGGATAGTGTTTTAGGGTTTAGGGTAGCGCAGTGGTGTTTCTGTAGTGTTGGGGGCAGTGTTCCATGGTTTAGGGTAGTGCAGTGGTATTTGTGTAGTGCAGGGGGTCATGCTGGGGGTAGTATTTTAGGGTTTAGGGTAGCGCAGTGGTGTTTGTGAAGTATAGGGTGTCGTGTTTTAGGGGTTAAGGTAGTGCAGTGGTCTTTGGGTAGTGTAGGGGGTCGTACTGTGGGTAGTGTTTTAGGGTTTAGGGTAGCACAGAAGTGTTTGTGTAGTGTTGGGGGTAGTGTTTTAGGGTTTAGGGTAGTGCAGTGGTGTTTGTGTAGTGCAGGGGATCTTGCTGGGGGTAGTATTTTAGGGTTTAGGGTAGCTCAGTGATGTTTGTGAAGTGTAGGGGGTCATGTTTTAGGGGTTAGGGTAGTGCAGTGGTCTTAGGGTAATGTAGGGGGTCGTGCTGGTGGTAGTGTTTTAGGGTTTATGGCAGTGCAGTGGTGTTTGTGTAGTTTAGGGGTAGTGTTGGGGTAGATTTAGGGTTTAGGCTAGCGCAGTGGTGTTCTGGTAGTGTAGGGTGTCGAGCTGGGGGTAGTGTTTTAGGGTTTAGGGCAGAGCAGTGGTGTTCGGGTAGTGTAGAAGGTCATGCTTGGGTATGGTTCAAGGGTTTAGGGTAGCGCAGTGGTGTTCGGGTAGTTTAGGAGGTCGTGCTGAGGGTAGTGTTTTAGGTTTTAGGGAAGCGCAGTGGTGTTCGGGTAGTGTAGGGGGTCATGCAGGGGGTAGATTTAGGGTTTGGGGTAGCGCAGTGGTGTTTGGGTAGTGTAGGTGGTCGTGCTGGGGTAGTGTTTTAGGGTTTAGGGTAGCGCAGTGGTGTTTGGGAAGTGTAGGATCTCGTGCTGGGGATACTGATTTAGGGTTTAGGGTAGCGCAGTGGTGTTGTGTAGTATAGGGAGTCATGCTGAGGGCAGTGATTTAGGGTTTAGGGTAGTGCAGTGGTGTTTGTGTAGTGTAGGGGGTTGTGTTTTAGGGTTTAAGGTAGAGCAGTGGTGTTTGAGGAGTGTACGGGGTTGTGATAGGGTAGTGTTTTAGGGTTTAGGGTAGTGCAGTGGTGTTTGTGTAGTGTAGGGGGTCATGCTGGGGGGAGTTTTTTAGGGTTTAGGGTAGTGCGGTGGTGTTTGTGTAGTGTAGGGGGTCGTGCTGGGGTATTGTTTTAGGGTTTAGGGTAGTGCAGTGGTGTTTTGGTAGTGTAGGGGATTGTGCTGGGGAAGTGTTTTAGGGTTTAGTGTATTGCTATTTGTGTGGTGTTGGAGTCGTGTTTTAGGGTAGTGCAGTGGTGTTTGGGTAGTGTAGGGGGTTGTGCTAAGGGTAGTGTTTTAGGGTTTAGGGTAGTGCAGTGGTGTTTGTGTAGTGTAGGAGGTAGTGTTTTAGGATATAGGGTAGTGCAGTGTTAGCTGTGTAGCGTAGGGGGTTGTGCTGGGGGTAGTGTTTTAGGGTTTAGGGATGTGCAGTGGTGTTTGGTGTAGGGGGTCGTGCTGGGGGTAGTGTTTTAGGGTTTAGGGTAGTACAGTGGTGTTTGGGTAGTGTAGTGGGTCGTGCAGGGGGTAGACTAAGGGTTTAGGGTAGTGCTGTGGTGTTTGTGTAGTGTTGGGTGTCGTGCTGGGGGTAGTGTTTTAGGTTTTAGGATAGTGCAGTGGTGTTTGGGTAGTGTAGGAGGTTGTGCTGGGTGTAGTGTTTCAGGGTTTAGGGTAGTGCAGTGGTGTTTGGGTAGTGTAGGGTGTCATGGTGGGGTTAGTGTTTTAGGGTTTAGGGTCGTGCAGTGGTGTTCGGGTAGTGTAGGGGGTCATTCTGGGGGTAGTGTTTTAGGGTTTAGGGTAGCGCAGTGGTGTTCCGGTAGTTTAGGGGGTAATTTTGGGTGTAGTGTTTTAGGTTTTAGGGTCGTGCAGTGGTGTTTGGGTATAGTAGGTGGGTCGTGCTGGGAGTAGTGTTTTAAGGTTTAGGGTAGTGCAGTGGTGTTTGGGTAGTGTCGGGGGTCGTGCTAGGGGTAGATTTAGGGTTTAGATCAGTGCAGTGATGTTTGGGTAGTGTAGGGGGTCATGCTGGTTGTTGTGCTTTAGGGTTTAGGGTAGTGCAGTGGTGTTTGGGTAGTGTAGGGTGTCATGCTGGGGTAGTGTTTTAGGGTTTAGTGTATTGCAGTGGTGTTTGGATAGTGTAGGGAGTTGTGCAGGGGGTAGTGTTTTATGGTTTAGGGTAGTGCAGTGGTGTTTCAGTAGTGTAGGGGGTTGTGCAGGTGTAGTGTTTTAGGGTTTAGGGTAGTGCAGTGATGTCTGGGTAGTGTGGGGGTCCTACTGTGGGTAGTATTATAGGGTTTAGGGTAGTGCACTGGTGTTTGGGTTGAGTAAGGGGTCATTCTGGGGTTAGTGTTTTAGGGTTTAGGGTAGCGCAGTGGTGTTCGGGTAGTTTAGGGGGTACTTTTGGGGGTAGTGTTTTAGGGTTTAGGGTAGCGCAGTGGGGTTTGGGTAGTGTAAGATGTAGTATTTTAGGTTTTAGGGTTGTGCAGTGGTGTTTGGGTATTGTAGGTGGGCCATGCTGGGAGTAGTGTTTTAAGGTTTAGGGTAGTGCAGTGGTGTTTGGGTAGTGTCGGGGGTCGTGCTAGGGGTAGATTTAGGGTTTAGATTAGTGCAGTGATGTTTGGGTAGTGGAGGGGTCATGCTGGTTGTTGTACTTTAGGGTTGAGGGTAGTGTAGTGGTGTTCGGGTAGTATAGGGGGTCGTGCTGGGGTGGTTTTTAGGCTTTAGGGTAGTGCAGTCGTGTTTGTGTAGTGTAGGAGGTCATACTGCGGGTACATTTAGGGTTTAGGGTAGCGCAGTCGTGTTTGTGTAGTGTAGGGGGTCGTGATTGGATAGTGTTTTAGGGTTTAGGGTAGCGCAGTGGTGTTTCTGTAGTGTTGGGGGCAGTGTTCCATGGTTTAGGGTAGTGCAGTGGTATTTGTGTAGTGCAGGGGGTCATGCTGGGGGTAGTATTTTAGGGTTTAGGGTAGCGCAGTGGTGTTTGTGAAGTGTAGGGTGTCGTGTTTTAGGGGTTAAGGTAGTGCAGTGGTCTTTGGGTAGTGTAGGGGGTCGTACTGGGGGTAGTGTTTTAGGGTTTAGGGTAGCACAGAAGTGTTTGTGTAGTGTTGGGGGTAGTGTTTTAGGGTTTAGGGTAGTGCAGTGGTGTTTGTGTAGTGCAGGGGATCTTGCTGGGGGTAGTATTTTAGGGTTTAGGGTAGCTCAGTGATGTTTGTGAAGTGTAGGAGGTCAAGTTTTAGGGGTTAGGGTAGTGCAGTGGTCTTAGGGTAATGTAGGGGGTCGTGCTGCTGGTAGTGTTTTAGGGTTTATGGCAGTGCAGTGGTGTTTGTGTAGTGTAGAGGGTCGTGCTGGGTATAGTGTTTTAGGGTTTAGGCTAGCGCAGTGGTCTTTGGGTAGTGTAGGGGGTCGTGCTGGGGGTAGTTTTGTAGAGTTTAAGATAGCACAGTGGTGTTCGGGTAGTGTAGGGGGTCATGCTTGGGGTAGTGTTTTAGGGTAGCACAGTGGTGTTTGTGTAGTGTTGGGGGTAGTGTTTTAGGGTTTAGGGTAGTGCAGTGGTGTTTGTGTAGTATAGGGGTTGTGCTGGGGGTAGTATGTTAGGGTTTAGGGCAGTGCAGTCGTGTTTGTGTAGTGTAGGGGGTCGTGCTGAGGGTAGTGTTGTAGGGTTTACGGTAGTGCAGTGGTGTTTAGGTAGTGTAGGGGGTCGTGCTGAGGGTAGTGTTTTAGGGTTTAGGGTAGCGCTGTGGTGTTTGGGTAGTGTAGGTGGTAGTGCTGGGGGTAGATTTAGAGTTTATGGTAGTGCAGTGATGTTTGTGTAGTGTAGTGGGTCATGCTGGGGTAGTGTTTTATGGTTTAGGGTAGTGCAGTGGTGTTTGGTTAGTGTAGGGGGTCGTGCTGGTGGTAGTTTTTAGGGTTTAGGGCAGTGCAGTCGTGTTTGTGTAGTGTAGGGGGTCGTGCTGAGGGTAGTGTTGTAGGGTTTATGGTAGTGCAGTGGTGTTTAGGTAGTGTAGGGGGTCGTGCTGAGGGTAGTGTTTTAGGGTTTAGGGTAGCGCTGTGGTGTTTGGGTAGTGTAGGTGGTAGTGCTGGGGGTAGATTTAGAGTTTATGGTAGTGCAGTGATGTTTGTGTAGTGTAGTGGGTCATGCTGGGGTAGTGTTTTATGGTTTAGGGTAGTGCAGTGGTGTTTGGTTAGTGTAGGGGGTCGTGTTTTAGGGTTTAAGGTAGAGCAATGGTGTTTGGGCAGTGTAGGGGGTCGTGCTGGGGGTTGTGTATCAGTGTTTAGGGTAGTGCAGTGGTGTTTGGGTATTGTAGGTGGTCGGGCTGGGGCAGTGTTTTAGGGTTTATGGTAGTGCAGTGGTGTTCGGGTATTGTAGGGGGTCGTGTTTTAGGGTAGTGTTTTAGGGTTTAGGGTATCGCTGTGGTGTTTGGGTAGTGTTGGGGGTCGTGTTGGGGTAGTGTTTTAGGGTTCAGGATAGAGTAATGGTGTTCGGGTAGTGTAGGGGTCATGCTGGGGGTAGTGATTTAGGCTTTAGGGTAGCACAGTGGTGTTTGGGTGCAGTAGGGGGTCCTGCTGGGGATAGATTTAGGGGTTAGGGTGGTGCAGTGGTGTTTGTGTAGTGTAGGTGGTCGTGCGAGGGTAGTGTCTTAGGGTTTAGGGTAGTGCAGTGGTGCTCGGGTAGTGTAGGAGGTTGTGCTGGGAGTAGTGTTTTAGGGTTTAGCGTAGCACAGTGGTGTTTGGGTAGTGTAGGGGATCATGGCTGGGTAGTGTTTTAGGGTTTAGGGTAGTGCAGTGGTGTTTGTGTAGTGTACAGGGCCATGCTGGGGGTAGTGTTTTAGGGTTTGGGGTAGTGCAGTGGTGTTTGTGTTGTGTAGGGGGTCGTGTTTTAGGGTAGTACAGTGGTGTTTTGGCAGTGTAGGGGCTCGTGCTGGGCGTAGATTTAGGGTTTAGGGTAGTGCTGTGGTGTTTGGGTAGTGTTGGGGGTCGTGCTGGGGGTAGTGTTCTAGGTTTTAGTATAGTGCAGTGGTGTTTGGGTAGTGTAGGGGGTCATGCTGAGGGTAAATTTAGGGTTTAGGGAAGTGCAGTGGTGTTTGTGTAGTGTAGGGTGTCCTGCTAGGGGTAGTGTTTTAGGGTTTAGGGTAGTGCAGTGGTGTATGTGTAGTGTAGGGGTAGTATTTTAGGGTTTAGGGTAGCGCAGTGGTGTTTGTGAAGTGTAGGGTGTCGTGTTTTAGGGGTTAAGGTAGTGCAGTGGTCTTTGGGTAGTGTAGGGGGTCGTACTGGGGGGAGTGTTTTAGGGTTTAGGGTAGCACAGAAGTGTTTGTGTAGTGTTGGGGGTAGTGTTTTAGGATTTAGGGTAGTCCAGTGGTGTTTGTGTAGTGCAGGGGATCTTGCTGGGGGTAGGATTTTAGGCTTTAGGGTAGCTCTGTGGTGTTTGTGAAGTGTAGGGGGTCATGTTTTAGGGGTTAGGGTAGTGCAGTGGTGTTTGTGTAGTGTAGGGGATCATGCTGGGGGTAGTATTTTAAGGATTAGGGTAGCCCAATGGTGTTTGGGTAGACTAGGGGTTTGTGCTGGGGAAGAGTTTTAGGGTTTAGGGTAGTGCAATGGTGTTTGGGTAGCGTAGGGAGTCGTGCTGGGGTTACTGTTTTATGGTTTAGGGTAGTGCAGTGGTGTTTGGGTAGTGTAGGGGGTCATGCTGTAGTAGTGTTTTAGGGTTTAGGGTAGTGCAGTGGTGTTTGTGTAGTGTAAGGTTTCGTGTGGGGGTAGTAATTTAGGGATTGGGGTAGCGCATTGGTGTTTGGGTAGTGTAAGGGGTTGTGCTGGGGAAGAGTTTAAGGGTTTAGGGTAGTGCAGTGGAGATGGGTAGTGTAGGGGGTTGTGCTGGTGATAGTGTTTTCGGGTTTATGGTAGTGCAGTGGTGTTTGTGTAGTGTAGGGGGTCGTGCTGGGGGTAGTGTTTTAGGGTTTAGCGTAGTGTAGTGGTGTTTGTGTAGTGTAGGGGTTCGTGTTTTAGGGTAGTGCAGTGGTGTTTGGGTAGTGTAGGGGGTCGTGCTGGAGGTAGTGTTTTAGGGTCTAAGGTAGTGCAGTGGTGTTTGTGTATGTTAAGTGGTCGTGCTAGGGGTAGTATTTTAGGGTAGCGCATTGGTGTTTGGGTAGTGTAGGGGATTGTGCTGGGGAAGAGTTTTAGGGTTTAGGGTTGTGCAGTGGAGTTTGGGTAGAGTAGGGTGTCGTGCTGAGGGTAAATTTAGGGTTTAGGGTAGTGCAGTGGTGTTTGTGTAGTGTAGGAGGTTGTGCTGGGGGTAGTGTTTTGGGGTTTATGGTAGTGCAGTGGTGTTTGTGTAGTGTAGGGGGTAGCACTGGGGGTAGTGTTTTAGAGTTTAGGGTAGAGCAGTGGTGTTTGTGTAGTGTAGTGGTTCGTGTTTTAGGGTAGTGCAGTGGTGTTTGGGTATTGTAGGGGGTCGTGCTGGAGGTAGTGTTTTAGGGTTTAAGGTACTGCAGTGGTGTTTGTGTATTGTAGGGGGTCGTGTTTTAGGGTATTGTGTAGTCCAGTGGTAGCTGTGTAGTGTAGGGGGTCGTGCTGGGGGTAGTATTTTAGGGTTTACAGTAGTGCTGTGGTGTTTGTGTAGTGTTGGGGTAGTGTTGGGGTAGATTTAGGGTTTAGGCTAGCGCAGTGGTGTTCTGGTAGTGTAGGGTGTCGAGCTGGGGGTAGTGTTTTAGGGTTTAGGTCAGAGCAGTGGTGTTCGGGTAGTGTAGAAGGTCATGCTTGGGTATGGTTCAAGGGTTTAGGGTAGCGCAGTGGTGTTCGGGTAGTTTAGGAGGTCGTGCTGAGGGTAGTGTTTTAGGTTTTAGGGAAGCGCAGTGGTGTTCGGGTAGTGTAGGGGGTCATGCAGGGGGTAGATTTAGGGTTTGGGGTAGCGCAGTGGTGTTTCGGTAGTGTAGGGGTCGTGCTGGGGGTAGTGTTTTAGGGTTTAGGGTAGCGCTGTGGTGTTTTGGAAGTGTAGGATCTCGTGCTGGGGATACTGATTTAGGGTTTAGGGTAGCGCAGTGGTGTTTGTGTAGTATAGGGAGTCATGCCGAGGGTAGTGATTTAGGGTTTAGGGTAGCGCAGTGGTGTTTGTGTAGTGTAGGGGGTTGTGTTTTAGGGTTTAGGGTAGAGCAGTGGTGTTTGAGGAGTGTACGGGGTTGTGCTGGGGTAGTGTTTTAGGGTTTAGGGTAATGCAGTGGTGTTTCTGTAGTGTAGGGGGTCATGCTGGGGGTAGTTTTTTAGGGTTTAGGGTAGTGCGGTGGTGTTTGTGTAGTGTAGGGGGTCGTGCTGGGGTATTGTTTTAGGGTTTAGGGTAGTGCAGTGGTGTTTTGGTAGTGTAGGGGATTGTGCTGGGGGAAGTGTTTTAGGGTTTAGTGTATTGCTATTTGTGTAGTGTTGGAGTCGTGTTTTAGGGTAGTGCAGTGGTGTTTGGGTAGTGTAGGGGGTTGTGCTAAGGGTAGTGTTTTAGGGTTTAAGGTAGTGCAGTGGTGTTTGTGTAGTGTAGGAGGTAGTGTTTTAGGATATAGGGTAGTGCAGTGTTAGCTGTGTAGCGTAGGGGGTTGTGCTGGGGGTAGTGTTTTAGGGTTTAGGGATGTGCAGTGGTGTTTGGTGTAGGGGGTCGTGCTGGGGGTAGTATTTTAGGGTTTAGAGTAGTGCTGTGGTGTTTGTGTAGTGTTGGGGTAGTGTTGGGGTAGATTTAGGGTTTAGGCTAGCGCAGTGGTGTTCTGGTAGTGTAGGGTGTCGAGCTGGGGGTAGTGTTTCAGGGTTTAGGGCAGAGCAGTGGTGATCGGGTAGTGTAGAAGGTCATGCTTGGGTATGGTTCAAGGGTTTAGGTTAGCGCAGTGGTGTTCGGGTAGTTTAGGAGGTCGTGCTGAGGGTAGTGTTTTACGTTTTAGGGAAGCGCAGTGGTGTTCGGGTAGTGTAGGGGATAATGAAGGGGGTAAAATTAGGGTTTGGGGTAGCGCAGTGGTGTTTGGGTAGTGTAGGGGTCGTGCTGGGGGTAGTGTTTTAGGGTTTAGGGTAGCGCAGTGGTGTTTGGGAAGTGTAGGATCTCGTGCTGGGGATACTGATTTAGGGTTTAGGGTATCGCAGTGGTGTTTGTGTAGTATAGGGAGTCATGCTGAGGGTAGTGATTTAGGGTTTAGGGTAGTGCAGTGGTGTTTGTGTAGTGTAGGAGGTAGTGTTTTAGGATATAGGGTAGTGCAGTGTTAGCTGTGTAGCGTAGGGGGTTGTGCTGGGGGTAGTGTTTTAGGGTTTAGGGATGTGCAGTGGTGTTTGGTGTAAGGGGTTGTGCTGGGGGTAGTGTTTTAGTGTTTAGGGTAGTACAGTGGTGTTTGGGTAGTGTAGTGGGTCGTGCAGGGGTAGACTAAGGGTTTAGGGTAGTGCTGTGGTGTTTGTGTAGTGTTGGGTGTCGTGCTGGGGGTAGTGTTTTAGGTTTTAGGATAGTGCAGTGGTGTTTGGGTAGTGTAGGGGGTTGTGCTGGGTGTAGTGTTTTAGGGTTTAGGGTAGTGCAGTGGTGTTTGTGTAGTGTAGGGGGTCGTGCTGGGGGTACTGTTTTAGGGTTTAGCGTAGTGTAGTGGTGTTTGTGTAGTGTAGGGGTTCGTGTTTTAGGGTAGTGCAGTGGTGTTTGGGTAGTGTAGGGGGTCATGCTGGAGGTAGTGTTTGAGGCTCTAAGGTAGTGCAGTGGTGTTTGTGTATTTTAAGGGGTCATGCTGGGGGTAGTATTTTAGGGTAGCGCATTGGTGTTTGGGTAGTGTAGGGGATTGTGCTGGGGAAGAGTTTTAGGGTATAGGGTTGTGCAGTGGAGTTTGGGTAGAGTAGGGTGTCATGCTGAGGGTAAATTTAGGGTTTAGGGTAGTGCAGTGGTGTTTGTGTAGTGTAGGGGGATGTGCTGGGGGTAGTGTTTTAGGGTTTAGGGTAGAGCAATGGTGTTTGTGTAGTGTAGTGGTTCGTGTTTTAGGGTAGTGCAGTGGTGTTTGGGTATTGTAGGGGGTCGTGCTGGAGGTAGTGTTTTAGGGTTTAAGGTAGTGCAGTGGTGTTTGTGTGTTGTAGGGGGTCATGTTTTAGGGTATTGTGTAGTCCAGTGGTAGCTGTGTAGTGTAGGGGGTCGTGCTGGGGGTAGTATTTTAGGGTTTAGAGTAGTGCTGTGGTGTTTGTGTAGTGTTGGGGTAGATTTAGGGTTTAGGCTAGCGCAGTGGTGTTCTGGTAGTGTAGGGTGTCGAGCTGGGGGTAGTGTTTTAGGGTTTAGGGCAGAGCAGCGGTGTTCGGGTAGTGTAGAAGGTCATGCTTGGGTGTGGTTCAAGGGTTTAGGGTAGCGCAGTGGTGTTCGGGTAGTTTAGGAGGTCGTGCTGAGGGTAGTGTTTTAGGTTTTAGGGAAGCGCAGTGGTGTTCGGGTAGTGTAGGGGGTCATGCAGGGGGTAGATTTAGGGTTTGGGGTAGCGCAGTGGTGTTTGGGTAGTGTAGGGGTTCATGCTGGGGTAGTGTTTTAGGGTTTAGGGTGGCTCAGTGGTGTTTGGGAAGTGTAGGATCTCGTGCTGGGGATACTGATTTAGGGTTTAGGGTAGCGCAGTGGTGTTTGTGTAGTATAGGGAGTCATGCTGAGGGTAGTGATTTAGGGTTTAGGGTAGTGCAGTGGTGTTTGTGTAGTGTAGGGGGTTGTGTTTTAGGGTTTAAGGTAGAGCAGTGGTGTTTGAGGAGTGTACGGGGTTGTGCTGGGGTAGTGTTTTAGGGTTTAGGGTAGTGCAGTGGTGTTTGTGTAGTGTAGGGGGTCATGCTGGGGGGAGTTTTTTAGGGTTTAGGGTAGTGCGGTTGTGTTTGTGTAGTGTAGGGGGTCGTGCTGGGGTATTGTTTTAGGGTTTAGGGTAGTGCAGTGGTGTTTTGGTAGTGTAGGGGATTGTGCTGGGGGAAGTGTTTTAGGGTTTAGTGTATTGCTATTTGTGTGGTGTTGGAGTCGTGTTTAGGGTAGGGCAGTGGTGTTTGGGTAGTGTAGGGGGTTGTGCTAAGGGTAGTGTTTTAGGGTTTAGGGTAGTGCAGTGGTGTTTGTGTAGTGTAGGAGGTAGTGTTTTAGGATATAGGGTAGTGCAGTGTTAGCTGTGTAGCGTAGGGGGTTGTGCTGGGGGTAGTGTTTTAGGGTTTAGGGATGTGCAGTGGTGTTTGGTGTAGGGGGTCGTGCTGGGGGTAGTGTTTTAGGGTTTAGGGTAGTACAGTGGTGTTTGGGTAGTGTAGTGGGTCGTGCAGGGGGTAGACTAAGGGTTTAGGGTAGTGCTGTGGTGTTTGTGTAGTGTTGGGTGTCGTGCTGGGGGTAGTGTTTTAGGTTTTAGGATAGTGCAGTGGTGTTTGGGTAGTGTAGGGGGTTGTGCTGGGTGTAGTGTTTTAGGGTTTAGGGTAGTGCAGTGGTGTTTGGGTAGTGTAGGGTGTCGTGGTGGGGTTAGTGGTTTAGGGTTTAGGGTCGTGCAGTGGTGTTCGGGTAGTGTAGGGGGTCATTCTGGGGGTAGTGTTTTAGGGTTTAGGGTAGCGCAGTGGTGTTTGGGTAGTGTCGGGGGTCGTGCTAGGGGTAGATTTAGGGTTTAGATCAGTGCAGTGATGTTTGGGTAGTGTAGGGGGTCATGCTGGTTGTTGTGCTTTAGGGTTTAGGGTAGTGCAGTGGTGTTTGGGTAGTGTAGGGTGTCATGCTGGGGTAGTGTTTTAGGGTTTAGTGTATTGCAGTGGTGTTTGGATAGTGTAAAGAGTTGTGCAGGGGGTAGTGTTTTATGGTTTAGGGTAGTGCAGTGGTGTTTCAGTAGTGTAGGGGGTTGTGCAGGTGTAGTGTTTTAGGGTTTAGGGTAGTGCAGTGATGTCTGGGTAGTGTGGGGGTCCTACTGTGGGTAGTGTTATAGGGTTTAGGGTAGTGCACTGGTGTTTGGGTTGTGTAAGGGGTCATTCTGGGGTTAGTGCTTTAGGGTTTAGGGTAGCGCAGTGGGGTTCGGGTAGTTTAGGGGGTACTTTTGGGGGTAGTGTTTTAGGGTTTAGGGTAGCGCAGTGGGGTTTGGGTAGAGTAAGATGTAGTGTTTTAGGTTTTAGGGTTGTGCAGTGGTGTTTGGGTATTGTAGGTGGGTCGTGCTGGGAGTAGTGTTTTAAGGTTTAGGGTAGTGCAGTGGTGTTTGGGTAGTGTTGGGGGTCGTGCTAGGGGTAGATTTAGGGTTTAGATTAGTGCAGTGATGTTTGGGTAGTGGAGGGGTCATGCTGGTTGTTGTACTTTAGGGTTGAGGGTAGTGTAGTGGTGTTCGGGTAGTATAGGGGGTCGTGCTGGGGTGGTTTTTAGGCTTTAGGGAAGTGCAGTCGTGTTTGTGTAGTGTAGGAGGTCATACTGCGGGTACATTTAGGGTTTAGGGTAGCGCAGTCGTGTTTCTGTAGTGTTGGGGGCAGTGTTCCATGGTTTAGGGTAGTGCAGTGGTATTTGTGTAGTGCAGGGGGTCATGCTGGGGGTAGTATTTTAGGGTTTAGGTTAGCGCAGTGGTGTTTTTGAAGTGTAGGGTGTCGTGTTTTAGGGGTTAAGGTAGTGCAGTGGTCTTTGGGTAGTGTAGGGGGTCGTACTGTGGGTAGTGTTTTAGGGTTTAGGGTAGCACAGAAGTGTTTGTGTAGTGTTGGGGGTAGTGTTTTAGGGTTTAGGGTAGTGCAGTGGTGTTTGTGTAGTGCAGGGGATTGTGCTGGGGGAAGTGTTTTAGGGTTTAGTGTATTGCTATTTGTGTAGTGTTGGAGTCGTGTTTTAGGGTAGTGCAGTGGTGTTTGGGTAGTGTAGGGGGTTGTGCTAAGGGTAGTGTTTTAGGGTTTAAGGTAGTGCAGTGGTGTTTGTGTAGTGTAGGAGGTAGTGTTTTAGGATATAGGGTAGTGCAGTGTTAGCTGTGTAGCGTAGGGGGTTGTGCTGGGGGTAGTGTTTTAGGGTTTAGGGATGTGCAGTGGTGTTTGGTGTAGGGGGTCGTGCTGGGGGTAGTATTTTAGGGTTTAGAGTAGTGCTGTGGTGTTTGTGTAGTGTTGGGGTAGTGTTGGGGTAGATTTAGGGTTTAGGCTAGCGCAGTGGTGTTCTGGTAGTGTAGGGTGTCGAGCTGGGGGTAGTGTTTCAGGGTTTAGGGCAGAGCAGTGGTGATCGGGTAGTGTAGAAGGTCATGCTTGGGTATGGTTCAAGGGTTTAGGTTAGCGCAGTGGTGTTCGGGTAGTTTAGGAGGTCGTGCTGAGGGTAGTGTTTTACGTTTTAGGGAAGCGCAGTGGTGTTCGGGTAGTGTAGGGGATAATGCAGGGGGTAAAATTAGGGTTTGGGGTAGCGCAGTGGTGTTTGGGTAGTGTAGGGGTCGTGCTGGGGGTAGTGTTTTAGGGTTTAGGGTAGCGCAGTGGTGTTTGGGAAGTGTAGGATCTCGTGCTGGGGATACTGATTTAGGGTTTAGGGTATCGCAGTGGTGTTTGTGTAGTATAGGGAGTCATGCTGAGGGTAGTGATTTAGGGTTTAGGGTAGTGCAGTGGTGTTTGTGTAGTGTAGGAGGTAGTGTTTTAGGATATAGGGTAGTGCAGTGTTAGCTGTGTAGCGTAGGGGGTTGTGCTGGGGGTAGTGTTTTAGGGTTTAGGGATGTGCAGTGGTGTTTGGTGTAGGGGGTTGTGCTGGGGGTAGTGTTTTAGTGTTTAGGGTAGTACAGTGGTGTTTGGGTAGTGTAGTGGGTCGTGCAGGGGTAGACTAAGGGTTTAGGGTAGTGCTGTGGTGTTTGTGTAGTGTTGGGTGTCGTGCTGGGGGTAGTGTTTTAGGTTTTAGGATAGTGCAGTGGTGTTTGGGTAGTGTAGGGGGTTGTGCTGGGTGTAGTGTTTTAGGGTTTAGGGTAGTGCAGTGGTGTTTGTGTAGTGTAGGGGGTCGTGCTGGGGGTACTGTTTTAGGGTTTAGCGTAGTGTAGTGGTGTTTGTGTAGTGTAGGGGTTCGTGTTTTAGGGTAGTGCAGTGGTGTTTGGGTAGTGTAGGGGGTCATGCTGGAGGTAGTGTTTGAGGCTCTAAGGTAGTGCAGTGGTGTTTGTGTATTTTAAGGGGTCATGCTGGGGGTAGTATTTTAGGGTAGCGCATTGGTGTTTGGGTAGTGTAGGGGATTGTGCTGGGGAAGAGTTTTAGGGTATAGGGTTGTGCAGTGGAGTTTGGGTAGAGTAGGGTGTCGTGCTGAGGGTAAATTTAGGGTTTAGGGTAGTGCAGTGGTGTTTGTGTAGTGTAGGGGGATGTGCTGGGGGTAGTGTTTTAGGGTTTAGGGTAGAGCAGTGGTGTTTGTGTAGTGTAGTGGTTCGTGTTTTAGGGTAGTGCAGTGGTGTTTGGGTATTGTAGGGGGTCGTGCTGGAGGTAGTGTTTTAGGGTTTAAGGTAGTGCAGTGGTGTTTGTGTATTGTAGGGGGTCATGTTTTAGGGTATTGTGTAGTCCAGTGGTAGCTGTGTAGTATAGGGGGTCGTGCTGGGGGTAGTATTTTAGGGTTTAGAGTAGTGCTGTGGTGTTTGTGTAGTGTTGGGGTAGTGTTGGGGTAGATTTAGGGTTTAGGCTAGCGCAGTGGTGTTCTGGTAGTGTAGGGTGTCGAGCTGGGGGTAGTGTTTTAGGGTTTAGGGCAGAGCAGCGGTGTTCGGGTAGTGTAGAAGGTCATGCTTGGGTGTGGTTCAAGGGTTTAGGGTAGCGCAGTGGTGTTCGGGTAGTTTAGGAGGTCGTGCTGAGGGTAGTGTTTTAGGTTTTAGGGAAGCGCAGTGGTGTTCGGGTAGTGTAGGGGGTCATGCAGGGGGTAGATTTAGGGTTTGGGGTAGCGCAGTGGTGTTTGGGTAGTGTAGGGGTTCGTGCTGGGGTAGTGTTTTAGGGTTTAGGGTAGCTCAGTGGTGTTTGGGAAGTGTAGGATCTCGTGCTGGGGATACTGATTTAGGGTTTAGGGTAGCGCAGTGGTGTTTGTGTAGTATAGGGAGTCATGCTGAGGGTAGTGATTTAGGGTTTAGGGTAGTGCAGTGGTGTTTGTGTAGTGTAGGGGGTTGTGTTTTAGGGTTTAAGGTAGAGCAGTGGTGTTTGAGGAGTGTACGGGGTTGTGCTGGGGTAGTGTTTTAGGGTTTAGGGTAGTGCAGTGGTGTTTGTGTAGTGTAGGGGGTCATGCTGGGGTATTGTTTTAGGGTTTAGGGTAGTGCAGTGGTGTTTTGGTAGTGTAGGGGATTGTGCTGGGGAAGTGTTTTAGGGTTTAGTGTATTGCTATTTGTGTGGTGTTGGAGTCGTGTTTAGGGTAGTGCAGTGGTGTTTGGGTAGTGTAGGGGGTTGTGCTAAGGGTAGTGTTTTAGGGTTTAGGGTAGTGCAGTGGTGTTTGTGTAGTGTAGGAGGTAGTGTTTTAGGATATAGGGTAGTGCAGTGTTAGCTGTGTAGCGTAGGGGGTTGTGCTGGGGGTAGTGTTTTAGGGTTTAGGGATGTGCAGTGGTGTTTGGTGTAGGGGGTCGTGCTGGGGGTAGTGTTTTAGGGTTTAGGGTAGTACAGTGGTGTTTGGGTAGTGTAGTGGGTCGTGCAGGGGGTAGACTAAGGGTTTAGGGTAGTGCTGTGGTGTTTGTGTAGTGTTGGGTGTCGTGCTGGGGGTAGTGTTTTAGGTTTTAGGATAGTGCAGTGGTGTTTGGGTAGTGTAGGGGGTTGTGCTGGGTGTAGTGTTTTAGGGTTTAGGGTAGTGCAGTGGTGTTTGGGTAGTGTAGGGTGTCGTGGTGGGGTTAGTGTTTTAGGGTTTAGGGTCGTGCAGTGGTGTTCGGGTAGTGTAGGGGGTCATTCTGGGGGTAGTGTTTTAAGGTTTAGGGTAGCGCAGTGGTGTTTGGGTAGTGTCGGGGGTCGTGCTAGGGGTAGATTTAGGGTTTAGATCAGTGCAGTGATGTTTGGGTAGTGTAGGGGGTCATGCTGGTTGTTGTGCTTTAGGGTTTAGGGTAGTGCAGTGGTGTTTGGGTAGTGTAGGGTGTCATGCTGGGGTAGTGTTTTAGGGTTTAGTGTATTGCAGTGGTGTTTGGATAGTGTAAAGAGTTGTGCAGGGGGTAGTGTTTTATGGTTTAGGGTAGTGCAGTGGTGTTTCAGTAGTGTAGGGGGTTGTGCAGGTGTAGTGTTTTAGGGTTTAGGGTAGTGCAGTGATGTCTGGGTAGTGTGGGGGTCCTACTGTGGGTAGTGTTATAGGGTTTAGGGTAGTGCACTGGTGTTTGGGTTGTGTAAGGGGTCATTCTGGGGTTAGTGCTTTAGGGTTTAGGGTAGCGCAGAGGGGTTCGGGTAGTTTAGGGGGTACTTTTGGGGGTAGTGTTTTAGGGTTTAGGGTAGCGCAGTGGGGTTTGGGTAGAGTAAGATGTAGTGTTTTAGGTTTTAGGGTTGTGCAGTGGTGTTTGGGTATTGTAGGTGGGTCGTGCTGGGAGTAGTGTTTTAAGGTTTAGGGTAGTGCAGTGGTGTTTGGGTAGTGTTGGGGGTCGTGCTAGGGGTAGATTTAGGGTTTAGATTAGTGCAGTGATGTTTGGGTAGTGGAGGGGTCATGCTGGTTGTTGTACTTTAGGGTTGAGGGTAGTGTAGTGGTGTTCGGGTAGTATAGGGGGTCGTGCTGGGGTGGTTTTTAGGCTTTAGGGAAGTGCAGTCGTGTTTGTGTAGTGTAGGAGGTCATACTGCGGGTACATTTAGGGTTTAGGGTAGCGCAGTCGTGTTTGTGTAGTGTAGGGGGTCGTGATTGGATAGTGTTTTAGGGTTTAGGGTAGCGCAGTAGTGTTTCTGTAGTGTTGGGGGCAGTGTTCCATGGTTTAGGGTAGTGCAGTGGTATTTGTGTAGTGCAGGGGGTCATGCTGGGGGTAGTATTTTAGGGTTTAGGTTAGCGCAGTGGTGTTTTTGAAGTGTAGGGTGTCGTGTTTTAGGGGTTAAGGTAGTGCAGTGGTCTTTGGGTAGTGTAGGGGGTCGTACTGTGGGTAGTGTTTTAGGGTTTAGGGTAGCACAGAAGTGTTTGTGTAGTGTTGGGGGTAGTGTTTTAGGGTTTAGGGTAGTGCAGTGGTGTTTGTGTAGTGCAGGGGATCTTGCTGGGGGTAGTATTTTAGGGTTTAGGGTAGCTCAGTGATGTTTGTGAAGTATAGGGGATCATGTTTTAGGGGTTAGGGTAGTGCAGTGGTCTTAGGGTAATGTAGGGGGTCGTGCTGGTGGTAGTGTTTTAGGGTTTATGGCAGTGCAGTGGTGTTTGTGTAGTGTAGGGGTAGTGTTGGGGTAGATTTAGGGTTTAGGCTAGCGCAGTGGTGTTCTGGTAGTGTAGGGTGTCGAGCTGGGGGTAGTGTTTTAGGGTTTAGGGCAGAGCAGTGGCGTTCGGGTAGTGTAGAAGGTCATGCTTGGGTATGGTTCAAGGGTTTAGGGTAGCGCAGTGGTGTTTGGGTAGTTTAGGAGGTCGTGCTGAGGGTAGTGTTTTAGGTTTTAGGGAAGCGCAGTGGTGTTCGGGTAGTGTAGGGGGTCATGCAGGGGGTAGATTTAGGGGTTGGGGTAGCGCAGTGGTGTTTGCGTAGTGTAGGGGGTCGTGCTGGGGTAGTGTTTTAGGGTTTAGGGTAGCGCAGTGGTGTTTGGGAAGTGTAGGATCACGTGCTGGGGATACTGATTTAGGGTTTAGGGTAGCGCAGTGGTGTTTGTGTAGTATAGGGAGTCATGCTGAGGGTAGTGATTTAGGGTTTAGGGTAGTGCAGTGGTGTTTGTGTAGTGTAGGGGGTTGTGTTTTAGGGTTTAAGGTAGAGCAGTGGTGTTTGAGGAGTGTACGGGGTTGTGCTGGGGTAGTGTTTTAGGGTTTAAGGTAGTGCAGTGGTGTTTGTGTAGTGTAGGGGGTCATGCTGGGGGTAGTATTTTAGGGATTAGGGTAACCCAATGGTGTTTGGGTAGAGTAGGGGGTTGTGCTGGGGAAGAGTTTTAGGGTTTAGGGTAGTGCAATGGTGTTTGGGTCGTGTATGGAGTCGTGTTGGGGTTACTGTTTTAGGGTTTAGGGTAGTGCAGTGGTGTTTGGGTAGTGTAGGGGGTCATGCTGTAGTAGTGTTTTAGGGTTTAGGGTAGTGCAGTGGTGTTTGTGTAGTGTAGGGTGTCGTGCTGGGGGTAGTATTTAAGGGATTGGAGTAGCGCATTGGTGTTTG
This sequence comes from Triturus cristatus, assembly GCF_964204655.1. NCBI lineage: Eukaryota > Metazoa > Chordata > Amphibia > Caudata > Salamandridae > Triturus > Triturus cristatus. Next base: position 1,196,426,600 of record NC_140579.1, on the reverse strand, counting down.
GGAGGTGTAAGGGGTTGTGCTGGGGAAGAGTTTAAGGGTTTAGGGTAGTGCAGTGGAGTTTGGGTAGTGTAGGGGGTTGTGCTGGGGATAGTGTTTTCGGGTTTATGGTAGTGCAGTGGTGTTTGTGTAGTGTAGGGGGTCGTGCTGGGGGTAGTGTTTTAGGGTTTAGGGTAGTGTAGTGGTGTTTGTGTAGTGTAGGGGTTCGTGTTTTAGGGTAGTGCAGTGGTGTTTGGGTAGTGTAGGGGGTCATGCTGGAGGTAGTATTTTAGGGTGTAAGGTAGTGCAGTGGTGTTTGTGTATTGTAGGGGGTCATGCTAGGGGTAGTATTTTAAGGTTTAGAGTAGTGCAGTGGTGTTTGTGTAGAGTTGGGGTAGCGTTGGGGGTAGATTTAGGGTTTAAGCTAGCGCAGTGGTGATTTGGTAGTGTAGGGTGTCGAGCTGGGGGTAGTGTTTTAGGGTTTAGGGCAGAGCAGTGGTGTTCGGGTAGTGTAGAAGGTCATGCTCGGGTATGGTTCTTGGGTTTAGGGTAGCGCAGTGGTGTTCGGGTAGTGTAGGAGGTCGTGCTGAGTGTAGTGTTTTAGGGAAGCGCAGTGGTGTTTGTGTAGTGTAAGGGGTCATGCAGGGAGTAGATTTATGGTTTGGGGTAGCGCAGTGGTGTTTGGGTAGTGTAGGATCTCGTGCTGGGGATACTGATTTAGGGTTTAGGGTAGCGAAGTGGTGTTTGTGTGGTATAGGGAGTCATGCTGAGGGTAGTGATTTAGGGTTTAGGGTAGTGCAGTGGTGTTCTTGTAGTGTAGGGGGTTGTGTTTTAGGGTTTAAGGTAGAGCAGTGGTGTTTGGGAAGTGTAGGATCTCGTACTGGGGATACTGATTTAGGGTTTAGGGTAGCGCAGTGGTGTTTGTGTAGTATAGGGAGTCATGCTGAGGGTAGTGATTTAGGGTTTAGGGTAGTGCAGTGGTGTTCGTGTAGTGTAGGGGGTTGTGTTTTAGGGTTTAAGGTAGAGCAGTGGTGTTTGAGTAGTGTAGGGGGTTGTGCTAGGGTAGTGTTTTAGGGGTTAGGGGAACGCTGTGGGGTTTGGGTAGTGTAGGGGGTCGTGCTGGGGGTAGTGTTTTAGGGTTTAGGGTAGTGCAGTGGTGTTTGTGTAGTGTAGGGGGTCATGCTGGGGGTAGTGTTTTAGGGTTTAGCGTAGTGCAGTGGTGTATGTGCAGTGAAGGGGGTCGTGCTGGGGGTAGTGTTTTAGGGCTTAGGGTAGTGCAGTGGTGTTTGTGTAGTGAAGGGTGTCGTGTTTTAGTGTATAGGGTAGTGCAGTGGTGTCTGTGTAGTGTAGAGGGTAGTGCTGGGGTAGTGTTTAAGGGTTTAGGGTAGTGGAGTGGTGTTTGGAAAGTGTAGGGGGTCGTTCTGGGGGTAGTATTTTAGGGATTAGGGTAGTGCAGTGGTGTTTGGGTAGTGTAGGGGATCGTGCTGGTGGTAGTGTTTTAGTGTTTAGGGTAGTGCAGTGGTGTTTGGGTATTATAGGGGAACGTGCTGGGGGTGGTGTTTTAGGGTTTAGGTTAGTGCAGTGGTGTTTGTGTAGTGTAGGTGGTCATGCTGGGGGTAGTGTTTTGGGGTTTAGGGTAGTGCGTTGGTGTTTTGGTAGTGTAGGGGGTTGTGCTGGGGTAAGTGTTTTAAGGTTTCGGGTAATGCAGTGCTGTTTGTGTAGTGTAGGAGTCGTGTTTTAGGGTAATGCAGTGGTGTTTGGATAGTGTATATTGTCATGATGGGGGTAGTGTTTTAGGTTTTAGGTAGCCAGTGGTGTTTGGGTAGTGTAGGGGGTCGTGCTGAGTGTAGTGTTTTAGGGCTTAGGGTAGTGCATTGGTGTTTGTGTAATGTAGGGGGTAGTGTTTTAGGATTTTTTGGTAGTGCAGTGGTGTTTGGTGTAGGCGTGGTGCTGTGGGTAGTGTTTTAGGGTTTAGGGTAGTGCAGTGGTGTTTCTGTAGTGTAGGGGTAGTGCTGGGGTAGGTTTAGGGTTTAGGATAGTGCAGTGGTGTTTGGGTGGTGTAGGGGGTCATGATGGGAGTAGTGTTTTAGGGTTTAGGGCAGTGCAGTGTTGTTTGTGTAGTGTAGGGGGTACTGCTGGGGGTAGTGTTTTAGGGATTAGGGAAGCACAGTGGTGTTCGGGTAGTGTAGTAGCTTGTGCTGGGGGTAGTATTTTATGGTTTAGGGTTGCACAGTGGTGTTCGGATAGTGTAGAGGATCATGCTGGGGGTAGAGTTAGGGTTCAGGATAGCGCAGTTGTGTTTGGGTAGTTTAGGGGGTCGTGCTGTGAGTAGTGTTTTAGGGATTAGGGTTGCACTGCAGTGGTTGGGTAGTGTAGGTTGTCATTTTGGGGATAGTGTTTAGGGTAGCACAGTGGTGTTTGGGTATAGTAGGTGGTCATGCTGGGGGTAGATTTAGGCTTTAAGTTAGTGCAGTGTTAATTGTGTAGTATAGGGGATCGTGCTGGGGGTTAGTGTTTTAGGGTTTAGGGTAGTGCAGTGATGTTTGTGTAGTGTAGTGGGTCATGCTGGGGGTAGTGTTTTAGGGTAGTGTAGGGGGTCATGCTGGAGGCGGTGTTTTAGGTTTTAGGGTAGTGCAGTGGTGATTGTGTAATGTAGGGGGTCATGTTTTAGGGTTTAGGGTAGTGCAGTGGTGTTTCTGTAGTGTAGATGGGTCGTCCTTGGGTAGTGTTTTAGGGTTTAGGGTAGTACAGTGGTGTTTGTGTAGTGTAGGACTCGTGTTTTAGGGTAGTGCAGTGGTGTTTGGGTAGTGTAGGGGGTGATGCTGGGGGTAGTGTTTTAGGGTTTAGGTAGTGCAGTGGTGTTTTGGTAGTGGAGGGGGTCGTGCTGAGGATAGTGTTTTAGTGTAGTGCAGTGGTGTTTGTGTAGTGTTGGCGGGTAGTTTTTTAGTGTTTAGAGTAGTGCAGTGATGTTTGTGTAGCACAGGGGGTCGTACTTGGAATAGTGTTTTAGGGTTTATGGTAGTTCAGTGGTGTTTGTGTAGTGTAGGGGGTCGTGTTTTAGGATACATGGTAGTGCAGTGTTATCTGTGTTGTGTAGGGGGTCGTGCTGGGGTAGTGTTTTAGGGCTTAGTGTAGCACAGTGGTGTTCGGGTAGTGTTGGGGTTCATGATGGGGTAGTTTTAGGGTTTAGGATAGTGCAGTGGTGTTTGGGTAGTGTAGGGGGTTGTGCTGGGGGTAGTGTTTTAGGGTTTAGGGTAGTGCAGTCGTGTTTGTGTAGTGTAGGGGATCGTGCTATGTGTAGTGTTTTAGGGTTTAGGGTAGTGCAGTGGTGTTTGGTGTAGGGGTGGTGCTGGGGGTAGTGTTTTGGGGTTTTGGGTAGTGCAGTGGTGTTTCTGTAGTGTAGGGGGTCGTGCTGTGGGTAGTGTTTTAGGGTTTAGGGTAGTGCAGTGGTGTTTGTGTACTGTAGGGGTAGTGCTGGGGGTAGTTTTAGGGTTTAGGATAGTGCAGTGGTGTTTGGGTGGTGTAGGGGGTCATGATGGGAGTAGTGTTTTAGGGTTTAGGGCAGTGCAGTGTTGTTTGTGTAGTGTAGGGGGTACTGCTGGGGGTAGTGTTTTAGGGATTAGGGAAGCACCTCTGTGTTCGGGTAGTGTAGTAGCTTGTGCTGGGGGTAGTATTTTATGGTTTAGGTTTGCACAGTGGTGTTCGGATAGTGTAGAGGGTCATGCTGGAGGTAGAGTTAGGGTTCAGGATAGCGCAGTTGTGTTTGGGTAGTTTAGGGGGTCGTGCTGTGAGTAGTGTTTTAGGGGTTAGGGTTGCACAGCAGTGGTTGGGTAGTGTAGGTTGTCATTTTGGGGATAGTGTTTAGGGTAGCACAGTGGTGTTTGGGTATAGTAGGTGGTCATGCTGGGGGTAGATTTAGGCTTTAAGTTAGTGCAGTGTTAATTCTGTAGTATAGGGGATCGTGCTGGGGGTTAGTGTTTTAGGGTTTAGGGTAGTGCAGTGATGTTTGTGTAGTGTAGTGGGTCATGCTGGGGGTAGTGTTTTAGGGTAGTGTAGGGGGTCATGCTGGAGGCGGTGTTTTAGGTTTTAGGGTAGTGCAGTGGTGATTGTGTAGTGTAGGGGGTACTGTTTTAGGGTTTAAGGTAGTGCAGTGGTGTTTCTGTAGTGTAGGGGGTCCTGTTTGGAGTAGTGGTTTAGGGTTTAGGGTAGTGCAGTGGTGTTAGTGTAGTGTAGGGGTCGTGTTTCAGGGTCTACGGTAGTGCAGTGGTGTCTCTGTAGTGTAGGGGGACATGCTGGGTGTAGTGTTTTAGGGTTTTGGGAAGTGCAGTGGTGTTTGTGTGGTGTAGGGGTCGTACTTGGGGTAGATTTAGGGTTTAAGGTAGTGCAGTGGTGTTTTTGTAGTGTAGGGGGTCATGCTGGGGGTAGTGTTTTAGGGTTTAGGTTAGTGCAGTGGTGTTTCTGTAGTGTAGGGGGTCGTGCTAGGGTATTGTTTTTGGGTTAAGGTAGGGCAGGGGTGTTTGTTTAGTTTAGGGGTCGTGCTGTGGTAGTGTTTTAGGGTTTAGGGTAGTGCAGTGGTGTTTGGGTATTGTAGGGGTCATGCTGGGGTAGATGTAAGGTTTAGGGTAGTGCAGTGTAGTTTCTGTAGTGTAGATGGGTCGTGCTGGGGGTAGTGTTTTAGGGTTTAGGGTACTGCAGTGGTGTTCTGGTAGTGTAGGGGGTTGTGCTGGGGGAAGTTTTTAGGGTTTAGGGTAGTGCAGTGCTGTTTGTGTAGTGTAGGAGTCATGTTATAGGGTAGTGCAGTGGTGTTTGGGTAGTATAGGGGGTGATGCTGGGGGTAGTGTTTTAGAGTTTAGGTAGTGTAGTGGTGTTTGGGAAGTGGAGGGGATCGTGCTGAGGATTGTGTTTTAGGGTTTAGGGTAGTGCAGTGGTGTTTGTGTAGTGTAGGGGTAGTGTTTTAGGGTTTAGGGTAGTGTAGTGGTGTTTGTGTAGTGTACGGAATCGTGCTTGGAATAGTGTTTTAGAGTTTAGGGAAGAACAGTGGTGTTTGTGTAGTGTAGGGGGTTGTGTTTTAGGTTGCATGGTAGTGCAGTGTTATCTGTGTAATGTAGGGGGTCGTGCTTGGGTAGTGTTTTAGGGTTTAGGGTACTGCAGTGGTTCTGGTGTAAGGGGTCATGCTGGGGGTAGTGTTTTGGGGTTTAGGGTAGTGCAGTGGTGTTTGTGTAGTGTGGGGGTAGTGCTGGGTGTAGATTTAGGATTTAGGGTAGTGCAGTGGTGTTTGGGTAGTGTAGGGGGTTGTGCTGGGGTTTGTGTTTTAGGGTTTAGGGTAGTGCAGTGGTTTTTGTGTAGTGTGGGATAGTGCTGGGGTAGATTTAGGGTTTAGGGTAGTGCAGTGGTGTTTGGGTAGTATAGGGGTCATGCTGGGGATAGTGTTTTAGGGTTTAGGGCAGTGCAGTGGTGCTTGTGTAGTGTAGGGGTCGTGCTGGGGGTAGTGTTTTAGGGCTTAGGGTAGCACAGTGGTGTTCGGGTAGTGTAGGGGGTCATGCTGGGGTAGATTTAGGGTTCGAGGGTAGCACAGTGGTGTTTGGGTAGTGTAGGGGGCTGTGCTGGGGGTAGTGTTTTAGGGTTTAGGATAGTGCAGTGGTGTTTGGGTTGTGTAGGGGTCGTGCTGGGGGTAGATTTAAGGTTTAGGGTAGTGCAGTGGTGTTTGTGTAGTGTAGGGGATTGTGCTGAGGGTAGTGTTTTAGGGTCTACGGTAGTGCAGTGGTGTTTGTCTAGTATAGGGGGTAGAGTTTTAGGGTTTAGGGTAGTGCAGTGTTGTTTGTGTGGTGTAGGGGGTCATGATTGGAGTAGTGTTTTAGGGTTAAGGGTAGTGCAGCGGTGTTTGGTGTAGGGGTGGTGCTGGGGGTAGTGTTTTGGGGTTTAGGGTAGTGCAGTGGTGTTTCTGTAGTGTAGGGGGCCGTGCTGTGGGTAGTGTTTTAGGGTTTAGGGTAGTGCAGTGGTGTTTCTGTAGTGTAGGGGGTAGTGCTGTGGGTAGATTTAGGGTTTAGGATATTGCAGTGGTGTTTGGGTGGTGTAGGGGGTCATGCTGGGAGTAGTGTGTTAGGGTTTAGGCAAGTGCAGTGGTGTTTGAGTAGTGTAGGGGGTAGTGTTTTGGGGTTTAGGGTAGTGCAGTGGTGTATGTGTAGTGTAGGGGGTCATCTTGGAGTAGAGTTTTAAGGTTTAGGGTAGTGCAGTGGTGTTTGTGTAGTGTAGGGGGTCGTGCTAGAGTAGATTTAGGGTTTAGGGTAGTGCAGTGATGTTTGAGTAGTGTAGGGGGTCAGGCTTTGGGTAGAGTTTTAGGGTTTAGGGTAGTGCAGTGGTGTTTGCGTAGTATAGGGGGTTATGTTTTAGGGTTTAGGGTAGTGCAGTGGTGTTTGTGTAGTGTTGGGGGTCGTGCTGGGGGTAGTATTTTAATGATTAGGGTAGTGCAGTGCTGTTTGGTTAGTGTAGGGGGTTGTGCTGGGGGTGGTGTTTTATGGTTTAGGGTAGTGCAGTAGAGCTTGGGTAGTGTTGGGGGTCGTGCTGGGGTAAATGTAGGGTTTACCGTAGTGCAATGGTGTTTGTGTTGTGCATGGGGTTATGCAGGGTGTAGTGTTTTCGGGTTTAGGGTAGTGCAGTTGTGTTTATGTAGTGTAGGGGGTCGTGCTGGGGGTAGTGTTTTAGGGTTTAGGGTAGTGCAGTGGTGTTTCTGTAGCGTAAGGGGTCGTGTTTTAGGGTAGTGCAGTGGTGTTTGGGTAGTGTAGGCGGTCGTGCTGGAGGTAGACTTTTAGGGTTTAGGGTAGTGCAGTGGTGTTTGTGTAGTGTAGTGGGTTGTGCTGGGGGTAGTGTTTTAGGGTTTAGGGTAGTGCAGTGTTGTTTGTGTAGTGTAGGGGGACATTTGTAGGGTAATGCAGTGGTGTTTACATAGTGTAGGGAGTCGTGCTGGGGTAGATTTAGGGTAGTGCAGTGGTGTTTGTGTAGTGTAGGGGATCGTGCTGGAGGTAGTATTTTAGGGTTTAGGGTATTGCAGTGGTGTTCGGATAGTGTAGGGAGTCGTGCTGGGGGTAGAGTTTTAGGGTTTAGGGTAGTACAGTTATGTTTCTGTAGGGTAGGGGTCATACTGGGGGTAGTGTCTTAGGGTTTAGGGTAGTGCAGTGGTGTTTGTGTAGGGTAGGGGGTCCTGCTGGGGGTAGTGTTTGAGAGTTTAGGGTACTGCAGTGGTGTCTGGGTAGTGTAGGTTGTCATTTTGGGGATAGTGTTTTAGGGTTTAGGGTAGCGCAGTCGTGTTTGGGTAGCGTAGGTGGTCGTGCTGGGGGTAGATTTAGGGTTTATGTTAGTGCAGTGTTAATTGTGTAGTATAGGGGATCGTGCTGGGGGTTAGTATTTTAGGGTTTAGGGTAGTGCAGTGATGTTTGTGTAGTGTAGTGGGTCATGTTGGAGGTAGTGTTTTAGGGTTTAGTGTAGTGCAGTGGTGTTTGGGTAGTGTAGGTGGTCGTACTGGGGGTAGTGTTTAAGGGTTTAGGGAAGTGCAGTGGTGTTTGGAAAGTGTAGGGGATCGTGCTGTGGTAGTGTTTTAGGGTTTAGGTTAGTGCAGTGGTGTTTGGTTAGTGTAGGGGTTCGTGTTGGGTGTAGTGTTTTAGGGTTTAGGGTAGTGCAGTGGTGTTTGTGTAGAGTACGGGGTCGTGTTTTAGGGTAGTGCAGTGGTGTTTGGGTAGTGTAGGATGTCATGCTGGGGGTAGTGTTTTAGGATTTAAGGTAGTGCAGTGGAGTTTGTGTAGTGTAGGGGGTCATGCTAGGGGTACTGTTTTAGGGTTTAGGCAAGTGCAGTGGTGTTTGAGTAGTGTAGGGGGTAGTGTTTTAGGGTTTAGGGTCGTGCAGTGGTGTATGTGTAGTGTGGGGGTCATCTTGGAGTAGAGTTTTAGGGTTTAGGGTAGTGCAGTGGTGTTTGTGTGTTGTAGGGGCTCGTGCTAGGGTAGATTTAGGGTTTAGGGTAGTGCAGTGATGTTTGAGTAGTGTAGGGGGTCATGCTTTGGGTAGAGTGTTAGGGTTTAGGGTAGTGCAGTGGTGTTTGTGCAGTGTAGGGGGTCATGCTGGGGGTTTTATTTTAGGGATTAGGGTAGTGCAGTGTTGTTTGGGTAGTGTAGGGGGTTATGCTGGGGGTATTTTTTTCAGTTTTAGGGTAGTGCACTTGTGTTTGTGTAGTATAGGGGGTTGTGTTTTAGGGTTTAGGGTAGTGCAGTGGTGTTTGTGTAGTGTAGGGGGTCGTGCTGGGGGTAGTATTTTAGGGATTAGGGTAGTGCAGTGCTGTTTGTGTAGTGTAGGGGGTTGTGCTGGTGGTGGTGTTTTATGGTTTAGGGTAGTGCAGTAGAGCTTGGGTAGTGTTGGGGGTCGTGCTGGGGTAAATTTAGGGTTTACCGTAGTGCGATGGTGTTTATGTAGTGTAGGGGATCGTGCTGGGGTAGTGTTTTAGGGTTTAGGGTAGTGCAGTGGTGTTTCTGTAGTGTAAGGGGTCGTGTTTTAGGGTAGTGCAGTGGTGTTTGGGTAGTATAGGCGGTCGTGCTGGAGGTAGACTTTTATGGTTTAGGGTTGTGCAGTGGTGTTTGTGTAGTGTAGTGGGTCGTGCTGGGGGTAGTGTTTTAGGGTTTAGGGTAGTGCAGTGTTGTTTGTGTAGTATAGTGGGTCGTGCTGGGGGTAGTGTTTTAGGGTTTAGGGTAGTGCAGTGTTGTTTGTGTAGTGTAGGGGGACGTTTTTAGTGTAATGCAGTGGTGTTTACGTGGTGTAGGGAGTCGTGCTGGGGTAGATTTAGGGTAGTGCAGTGGTGTTTGTGTAATGTAGGGGGTCGTGCTGGAGGTAGTGTTTTAGGGTTTCGGGTATTGCAGTGTTGTTTGTGTAGTGTAGGGGGACGTTTTTAGGGTAATGCAGTGGTGTTTACGTAGTGTAGGGAGTCGTGCTGGGGTAGATTTAGGGTAGTGCAGTGGTGTTTGTGTAGTGTAGGGGGTCGTGTTGGAGGTAGTTTTTTAGGGTTTAGGGTATTGCAGTGGTGTTTGGATAGTGCAGGGAGTCGTGCTGGGGGTAGAGTTTTAGGGTTTAGGGTAGTACAGTGATGTTTCTGGAGGGTAGGGGTCGTACTGGGAGTAGTTTCTTAGGGTTTAGGGTAGGGCAGTGATGTTTGTGTAGGGTAGGGGGTCCTGCTGGGGGTAGTGTTTTAGGGTTTAGGGTACTGCAGTGGTGTCTGGGTAGTGTAGGGGGTCGTGCTGGGGGTCGAGTTTTTGGGTTTAGGGTAGTGCAGTGGTGTTTGGTTATTGTAGGGGGTCATGCTGGGGGTAGTGTTTTAGGGTTTATGGTTGTGCAGTGGTGTTTGGTGTAGAACCAGAACCTTTTGGGCCTAGCGGCGCAGGATACGCCTTAATCTCCGGGGTTCTGCTGCTCAGCTACACAGAGACACGGGACACCCTGTTAGGCGTTAGAAGATCGGATTTATTAGCTGCAGGTAGTACAGTTGTCCCAGAAGTACATGAGGTAGGTTCTCAGGAGACTGCCACTTCACTCCGTGGCGCACAATCTTATATAGTACATATGTGAAATATACATTAACCAAATACACACCCAAGACATACAAGAAAGAGCCAATAAGAAAAGTTGGAAAACAGAACAGAACCAATAGAAAAGGTTTGAAAATAAAGTATCAGATAACTCGAAGAAGCCTCTCCTCCGACTGTGTTTTTCACCCCTCCCTCGAACTAATTCATTAACAGATCTGCAACCAACTTGCAGGTGGCGAGATACGTTTGTGTGTTTTGGAGGACAGTTGTAAAACGAGAGAATGCTAGCAGAGGACAGCGAAGGCCAGACGATAAGATAAAGTCAGAAGAGAATAGTGTGAACCAACAGATAGTTGAGACGGGGATTAGGAAAACCAGACAGGAATTAGTGTACTCGGCCAGTCCTAACATCAGTTTTGTGAATAGTGGCAGAAGGCTTATTTCGACACGAAGCTGCAGGAAAAGCAGAATAGACTTTGTTCGCCGTGCTGCCTGAGTGAGGGCAACACAAAATGGCGGCGGAGCACAAAATGGCAGGTCGATTTGATCACGATCGAAAACCGAATTTTCTCAGACCCTCCTTTTGCCAGAAATCAGGCAAGATACATAGACTCTCGTTAATCTGAGTCAATGTCGATGGCCATGAGGTCATCGAGCTGTTGCTGTAGCATCATTCTAATATTCTCTGTTCTTTGAGATTTGGGTTTAGGGATGCACAAAGTAGCACAAAGGTCGCAGATGGCGGGACCACAGTGCATACAAAGGCAACAAGAGAAAATGATGGTCAAAACTACTCCAAGGAATGTCAATGCCTTCCAACCCCATTTGGACAGTAGTCCCCAAAACCACTCCAATAATGACCAATCTCCTTCGTCCTGATGAATCGAGTCAGAGATTATATGTAACTTAGAGATAGCTTGGAATACTGTTGGAGCGTCATCAGGTATGAAAATACAGCAACTTGACCTGATCAATTTGCACACTCCACCACAATCCGCAAGAACAAAATCTAAGGCAACTCGGTTTTGTGAGGTCATAAGACGATCCGCCTGTAGTTCTGCCGTGATATTAATTAAGGCTCCTACAGTGATGTCTATAGTGGTTTCTACGACACGAACCAGTTGCCTTATATTTCTGCTGTTGGCCATTGGACCCCAAAAAGGAAGAAATCCTTTGAGGAAATCTCCTCCCTCTTGTCCTGCTGTGTCTTTAGAATCAATAATCCCTCTGCCATATCTGTTTCGATGATAGTTTGCAGAAGCGGTGTATGTGGGGGGAAGAAGGAAAGCTATATAACAGGTACCAGAAAAACCCGTTGGCAACCACGTGTAAGCCCTATTGTGGCAGATAAAATACGTGCCTTGAGATGGCACTAGAGGCGGCGAGTTCTGAGAGGAGTAGACGTATGTGTGGGAACAGTTGTTTCTTTGTATGGTATCAGAAGACCGACCATTTACTTGTAGACAGAAATTTCCCTGATGAGGAATAGTCCAAATCGGTGGAGATTTTCCTTGTTTAACCTTATCACTAAGGCTAGTGACATAATGGGTGACGTTCCAGTTTGTGTACGCTTTCCTTTCGTCAACGGAAATCTTACTATTTTCCATGATTTTAGCCATAGCTACCATTCCCTTTATCAAAGAACTATGACTAAAATCCGGACCACCAATATATGAACTAACGGATCGTCTGAATTTGCTTTGATAGGCATTGGAGAAGATAACAAAATAAGCCCAAGCAGAACCCTCATAAGAAAACGGAAGAACTAAATATGGCATTCCTTTTTCTGTGGTATGTGGCATAAGTCCACACACCCAACAGTCAGTTGTATTGATCACTAATTGGTGTTGATGTAATAACTGGACAAAGGAATTGTTATAATATTCAGTTCTTCTAATGAGTTCATGTTGAGGAAGGGTATGAAATAGATGTGGAGAGACAGTAGAAGAAGATGAAGAGGTAGAAGGAGAGACAACTTTTTGCTGCAGAGCATAAATAATCCAACTTATAAACGCCAAAAGGATACGCAATAATATAATAATACATAAGGTTATACTAAAACGACTGTACATTAATCTACAGGATTCTTTTTTCATTTCATCCTTTCTCTCTCTTTTGCCTAATGTAATTTCCATCTTTCTAAATGGATGCTCACAGCAATTTTTCTCGATCACTTAATTATGATTATCTGCCGTCCTATGACACTGCAAGTCCTGCAGGCCTATTGCCACTACTCAGGTCACAATCAAGACTCCTACCGTGACCCTGCAACCGGGATAGAATACTACATAGGAGAGAGAATAATCTTAAGTGTTCTTTGGTCTAGGTCTTAGATTATAATGTTCTTTATCAGGTACAGTTTGGTCTCGAAACAATGTTCGCGGATTTGTCGTATTCAAGCGACGATGTGGTGTTATCGCTTCCTGAAGAATGTCGTCGTCCTCTTTCTCAGACAATGTTCCATTCAGGCGTGCATCGCTAAAAGGTACGAATCGTGGAACCTTCTCACTCTCAGAGTCACCAATGCCCCTACGCACCCATTGATCGAAGGGTAGAGGCAAAGGCACTTTCTTACAATGCACGCCGTGAATCCAATTTTTCTTTCCTTCGACTTTGACTGCTGTTCTCGTCACCAAAAGTACCAAACGAGGCTCCCTCCACCTGGGCTCCAAATTTTTCGTCCTTTGGAAATTCTTTATACACACCCAGTCACCTGGTCGGATGGAATGACCTGGGTCTGTGGAAGCCTCTGGTAAAGCACTCTGAACCTGTTGATGGAGAACACGCAATTTAGTTGTAAGTTCATGCAAGTAGTCAATCAACATTGGATATGGCAAGTCTGAGTATTTCTTAGGGCGAGGGACTCCCCATATATTAGCTGGGCGCCCAAAGACCACTTCGTAAGGGCTAAGTCCCAAACGAGAGTGCACAGCAGTTCTGGTGGACAGGAGAGCCAGTGGTAAAGCATCGGGCCAATTAAGTCCTGTACTAGCCTGCACTTTCGCTAGTTTGAGCTTCAAAGTTCCGTTGTAGCATTCCACTAAACCTGCTGACTGTGGATGGTTTGCCGCATGGAACTTTTGCTTGATACCAAGACTCGCACAAACTTTTTGCATGACTTGGCCCACAAATTCGCTCCCATTGTCACTCCAGACAATGCGCGGCAAACCAAACCTGGGGAAAAATTATTTTAGTAGAATTTTGGCTGTGGATAAGGCTGTATTGTCTTTTAGAGGGTATGCTTCTATCCACCTAGAAAAGGCGCATACTACCACCAGAACATATTTGAGATTGTTGTATCGTTCCATGTGAATGTAATCGATCTGCAACACCTCAAATGGATATGTCGGAGGAGCAAAGTGACCCGCTGGGGTTGGGGTTCCCTTTCCCGGGTTGTACATCAAACAAACAATACAATGTTTCACTACATTGTCTGCACATTTTGGGATTCCTTCATTTTGCCACACTGGAGCCAGAAGCTTGCATATACCTTTCGCACTTAAGTGGGCTGGACCATGCGCCATAGTAACCACTGGGAGTACATATGCATCTGGTAACAGCCAACGTTGGTGTTCAGATAATTCCACCCAACAACCCATCTCATCTAACATTCCCATACTTTCTTTCCACTTACTCAATTCTTTCTCTGTAGCCTCTTTCTGAATCGACTTTACACTTTCTACTGTATCCTCATACATTCCTCTTTCTCTGACCCAATTCGCAGGACCTGCCACATACATTCGACTTGTAGCGTCTCTCGCTGTCTTTTTCGCTACTTCATCTGCAAATGCATTTCCTCGGCCAACATCATCTGTAATCTTTTTGTGTGCACTACACTTCACAATTGCTATTTGGGTGGGCAAAGCAAGTGACTCAAGAAGATCAGTCACCAACTGACCATGTTGTATTTTAGTGCCATGTGAAGTAAGGAATCCCCTCTCTTTCCAAAGACGCCCAAAATTGAACGCTACACCAAAGGCGTATTGACTGTCGGTGTACACGTTCACTCTTTTTCCTTTTGACAGCACACATGCTCTCGTTAAAGCTATCTGTTCCGCTGCTTGAGCTGAATTGTGTCTGATGCGTGCTGTTTCCACAACTGTATGTAAAGTAGTTACAGCATAGGCTGAAACTGTATCTCCATTAGGCATCTTAAAACTAGGGGTGGGCGGAATTTGCGAAATTAACTGTTGCAAACCATCGCGAAAATGCTGGAAATCTCCGCAAACACGCTTGTTTGCGGTAATTTTTGCGTGATCGCGGGTCGCCAACTTACCCATGTGGTTGCTCACGGGCGCGGCCATCTTGTTTTCACTTGTCCCGCCCTCTCGCGATGCTTACTTCCTGTTCCGGGTCGCGCAATGCATGTTCGCGCCCGTTCGCGGTCGATATTTCCTGTTCGCGACCGCTTTTACTTGATTGCGTTGCTTTTTGCTTGCTCGGGAGAAAATATCGCGCGAACTTGCGCACATGGTCGCAATGGGCGCGGCCATCTTGTTTTTCACTCTATTGCATGGTTCTGGGGCCTGATTTTGAATCCTCCCAAAATCTTTTCAATCCTTTGGTTATAGTCACTTTTTTTGGATCTTTATTACTTATTATTTCTCTAACTATTTTCCTGCCTCTATATTTTTGGTTTTTGTCTACTTTTTTTTAGTTTTTTAGCTAATTTTTTTCTTTCTATTGCCTGCTATTTATTTCCTTTACTCCTTTATATATTTTACCTTTTCTTTCCCGCCCCGTCCCCAGAACCATGTCCAAGGGCAGGGCTGTTCGCCGGCGCAGACAGAGCCGCGACCGCCTTCCTTGCGGAAGGCGGCGCCCACAAGGGGTGCAGGCACGGGCCTTATTTGGGGAGGTGGAGTTGGCTGCACTAATTTTCTTTGTGCAGCGCCACCTCCCCTCAACCCTGGCAGCAGGTGGCAGGCCTGGGTCCGGGTACGGCCTCCGGGAGCGTCGGCAGCAGTGGGGGAAGGTGCGCCGGGCAGTGTCACGCTTCTCTGGTGTTCGGCGCACCCAGGCGCAACTGACGCACCGGTGGTCTGACATCTTGGACCGTGAGCAGGACCTGCTGGACCTGCTGGGAGTGGAGGTCCCGGGGCTTGGTGAGTACCTATTTAATTATTACTAATTTGTGTCTGTTCTTCTGCTCTGTGTTATATATTGCGAATATCTTTTTTTTCTTCCAACCACCTAGAATGTTGCTGCTTACATTCCAGGTGAATTACGTTTAAAAGTCTGTGATTTTTTTGACACAGGTGCTCTTCTGCGCTAATCTTACTTGTTTGCAGCTTTGCGTTTGCGCTTGCTTAGCGTGATTCTTTACGAGTTTATTTTAGAGAAATTAAGTTACGTAATGCTACAGTGACTCTAGTCCACTCCTTACTTTGTCCTGTCACTAATAGATAGGGGCGGATTGATACTTCGGTTTAGGTACTTTGTATGAGCTTCTAATTTGTTAGTGGTATGCGTGATGCCCCCTCACTCAGTTTTGTGACGTGCTGGTAGTACGGCTGTCTTTATTAGAACCTTTTCTAGTTTGTTTAATGAGTGGTGGTAGGCTTAGCAGTTACTTAGCACTAGCAGATCAGCATCAATCAATCAAACCCAAATTTGGTGTATACAAAACATGTAGTCATGTTCATGTGTCCTCCATGATTTGACCATATGCATTGTTGAGGAATACAGTGGAAATGCATACTTAATGTACAATTGGCATGCCTGGAATAGGTGGGCTAGGTTGGGTGGTACGTTGTACTTAGGCTTAGTTGTAACTTGGTATTCTGGAATCAGAATGGAAGACTGGATTACTGTTGATAAATAGTAACTTAAGTAGTCGAACTGCGAATCCCCCGATATTACTTGTTGACCAGATGAGATCGGTCAATTTAGTTATTGCAATTGTTGTTTACATAAGTGTTTTTTGAGATTTGTTGAAAAATATTGTATTTGTTTGACACCATCCATCAATGTTTGTCTCTTTCTTATATCTTTCCTGTTCATCAGCACCCAGGGGCAGACCGACAGGGACTGGGCAGTTGGCGGGACACACAGAAGAACACCACCAGGAGGACACCGCTGAGGGCTCCTCTGCTGGCCCCAGTAAGTCTTCTTGTTTTTAATAATATTTCTTATTCCATAACTTGTACTGCCCCATATTTTTCCCGAACTATTGTTTGTTTCCAAAGGCTATTTTTTTACCACCAATTATCCTTTGATCTGTACGGTTTCAAAAATCTTATCCCTGCCTCCGCTATGATGACTCTGAGTACTACTACATACTATCAGTCTGTCTGTACTGTAGTAGCTAGTCTTGCACAGT
Organism: Triturus cristatus; assembly: GCF_964204655.1. Taxonomy (NCBI): domain Eukaryota; kingdom Metazoa; phylum Chordata; class Amphibia; order Caudata; family Salamandridae; genus Triturus; species Triturus cristatus. The sequence goes on along the minus strand of NC_140579.1, from coordinate 1,196,410,742 downwards.
TGGCCAGTGCCACTCTTTGTGAAAGGTTGTAATATAAAACTCATATTCACCAGTAGCTCGAGCCATTGAGTCCAATCCGTTGGGTCATTGTCTTGTACTACTTTTACTCTTATAGATCTTGAGGCTTTGAAAATTCACAGCAACAGCCCTACCAGATTTATTCCTATTTTGATATGATACCCTATAGGACATACTACTGTTGTAGGGATCTTGCACATACACAGACATTTGCACCAGAAAATAGGATGTTGGTGATGGTAGGTTGGACCTTCCTTGCACACCTCAATCAGAAATTCCGCACCCACCACAATTCCACTGCTTGACTATAGTACTGTCTTGTCATAACTATTAGGTCTCGGAACCCTCCCCCCAAGATACCCAACAAGTAGACAACCCAGAACATAACATACCCAACCTCTCAGTCATGGAAGCAATTCACATGCACCCCCTTACTTTAATTTGCTCACTCGTGTAAGTTAGTCCACACCAAATACCACCAAGTCTATGTAAGTTCAAAATGTTTATTTCAATTTGAGAAGGTCTGTACACTGTTTTCTTATAAATGCAGCACCAACCGGAAAATCAATAACATTAAAACAATATACATTGTTACACTTATACAGTTGGGAATTAAATCATGATAACTGAACAGTGGTGGAAGGCAGCACCACCATCCCATAGCAATTTAGTTTATATAAATTCATAAATGAAGATGTGAGTGAAGGGACCCCTCACCTTAGAAGAACCTAGTACTGGTAGTTGTTGCATCATTCAGAAGCTCTGGTTCGTAGAAGGGAATCTCGCGTCTGTAATGCGAAATATGAAATGGTGTGCGTTAGTATATTGCAACCTGCAAGCATTTCTCAGCCGTGCCAAAAAGTGTAGCATTTATGGATAAGCAATATGGACTAACAGTAACAGTAGTACACCAGTACTTCCTAAAAAAGTGGCTTGTTAATGTTTGTTGACCGCTTGTACGCGGCGCGTAGACTAGACAGTAGCAGTGTGAGGCAGGTCATGTGGGCTCAAAGGTGTCTTATACAAGAAGCTGCAAGGTAACGTCACATGTGCAAAAATAAAAGACACAAAGGTAAAATGGTAGCATGGCTAGGGCTAATTAAGCAAAGGCTACAATGATCATATATAACTATTAGTGTCTACTCTACTACTACCTGATTTGTACTAGTGATGTATGTTAGTATTAACTCATTTTTCAACCTTGCTACTGATCAATAGGGGGGAGGTGTATATGACGCCTAATAAATGTGTAATGTTTTCTAGGCGCACTACCGACCACCATTGCCGGGGCCAGTGAAGGCGACGCGGAGGGCGAGGATGCGGCAGTTGCTGCAGATAGCAATGGAGCGGTAGGGGGAGTGGCAGCACCAGTGGCAGGCGGTGGTAAGTTAGATTCATAATCCTTTACTATTGTTGAACTTGACAGTACACTCACTGCAAGGGTGTACTGTATGTATATGTATACTGTACAGTTGTGACTTAGGGCCCCATTAGGATGGTGGGCGTATTTCCCCCGCCGGGCCGGCTGGAATTCACTGGCGACACCGCAGGGGCAAACCTCCCGCCATCCCTGTAGAAAATATTCAGACCCCCCACATGTCGACCAGGCGGAAAAGGGTTCAATATGGCGGTGGGGTCTCTCTGAACACACCGCCATCCATATAATCTGCATTTTGGAATGCCTTTGCGTGGCGGCATTGCCGTCCGCCCCGGAAAGGCATGCAGACATTGCAGAGTATGCTTGGGGGCCCCCATGGAGGGTACCTACCTATGCTATGGTACCACCCCGCCTTTCAAAGCAAAACGTGACAGGCTCCGTGCGGGGCCCGTCATGTTGTGCTTGGAAAAGCAGCACAACATTTTAGCATTGCTTTCAGCAAAGCCAACCAGAATGTAAAAAAAAATAACAGGATGCGCCCGCCACTGTGCCGGGCGCATCATCCTAATTAATTGTCCCCACGGGACCCCCACCCTTTTTAGCATGAGGATGTCGTAAGTAAGTATGAGTTGTTGGGGACGTTTGAAGAGTGAACTAGAAGACTAGAATTCCCTTTAATTGGCATAGGACTAGGAGCCAGAGTATTGAGTAACCAATGGCCTCATCTATCTGATTTCAACTCCGCTTTGAAAGTTTTATGGAGAAGAGCACCTGGTGCACTGTTCAACTAAAAAGTGAAAGACGGGTGGAAGGAAGAAGGACGGGCGACATTTAAAATGTTATGTACTACTGTTGTTTATTTTATAGTGCTACTCTACCATGCCACTATGTGTATAAATAATTACCTTGTCCTACTGTTTTTCTAAGAGTATATTTTACAATTGTCTTTTTTTTTTCTTTTTGATACACAGCTACTCCAAAACTCGACCGGAAGGAGTTAGCCGCCAAGGCACGGCGCCGGAAGCTGGAGGCAATCCAGCGGGAATACCGGCGGCTGGTGGTCCTAGCCGAGGAGGAGGAGGAGACTGCGGCAGCAATTGTTCAAGCCTCCTCCAGTGCCCCGGGCCCCAGCCACCGCCCTCCAGCGGTACGGCGCCACCGTCTGGCGGCTGCCCGCCGCCACCGTGCCATCTCCGGTGCCCCCCCACTGTGGCTGCAACTGCCGCGGCCTTAGACGCCGCATCGCCCGTTTAGAGGACGAGATGCGCCTTCAGTCCCGCCCCACCACTTAATCCCTGTCATCCTGTTCTGCCCCTTTTTTAATTCTTGTTTGGGTGGGTGGGTGGGAACTTGTTAGGGTGTTACGGACTTCTATGGACATTGGTTGGGGTTAGGGAGGGGGGTGGGTAAGCTTTTGTGGGTTTAGTTTATTTTTGTTAGGGTAAATTAAATATATTTTTCTATGTTACATGCAATGTTGTTAATGTTTTGTAGGTGGGGTAACTGTTTTACATCACACTGTTTGCTTGCTGGTGAATGGCCGCCCATAGCCTGTGTTTGATTTCAATAATTGGCTGACTGTATAAGACACAAACAGATAGATGCAACACACCTCACTCATTGACTGGTCCTTCTAGTACTTTCAGTCTGTCCTGTAGTCTATGCATTCTTTGGAGTGGTGTGTGAAAATGAAATCATTGACAACATGTGCATTATTAATTCTGCCTCCCCCAAACTTCTCTCTTACCGGTGCTTGATGTTTATGTCCAACTGTGGCACAGCTCTGGCTGCATGGTGAAGATGGTTTCCTTTTTCATACATGCCATGATTGGGGTGGTGGTGGTGGTGGTAGCAGCATAGTAGTAGTAGTAGACACTGGCAGGGCGGCAGCATTTGCAAAAAAAGAGAAGGAGACAGTCAATCGCCTTTGAGAGACTGTTAGGAGTAGTTGAATGAAGTACAGTACAGAACTTACCGAGCAACAATAATATGCTCAAATATTTGACAAAAAAACAGAATGGTGGTTAGGAGGATAGCCTACTAGACAGAGTTACAAACTATAATTGTGTCGAGTCACTTGACTAGGCCTACAGCCTAACAGTTAGTGCTGTATATGAGGAATGACAAGAAACAAATCCAATCAATGGCGGCAATTCATGCTGAGGTATATGTTCCTTTGTTAAAAAAAATAACCTCTGAAATATCCTACTCATGGGTGGCCAAGCAGAAGAAGATCATCGCTCTGCCTTGAAATTGAAGTAGTGTTGCTTTCACCACATCCGCCCCAGCAAGTGTGTGATTAAGTATTGGTGTACATTTAATTTAGTTACACCTCGACAATAAGTCACACAGCCCGGGGGAAGAGGGTTAGGGTTTGTTGAATGGATGGGAAGGGGGTTTTTGGGAAAGGTTTGACATAGAAAAACAGTATGCATACATAGACAAACAAACGACAATCATTGAAGACTACCATATCCATATGTTAAGGGAGAAAAAGGCAATGCATGCATGATGATGAGAGACCCGTATTACATACACTTCTAGTTCTTGTTCTGTTGTGCCGGCCTTAATACTTTAACAGATAGCAAAGAGAAATTTTAAATATTGGTAGGAAAGAATCGTAATTACACAGAGCAAACCTAATGATGATTGAGAATAACAACTCCAAGAACACACTGTTGTAACGATTGTATACAAGATATTAATCAAATTATTTAAAAGAAGATAAAAGTGGATACTTTTACTGTCTTATCCTGGTCAAAAATGTGGACTGGATTTTTGCATCTCGGCATTCCTCTTGCTCCTCTTGTCCATCAATCTTGGGTGTGTCGCCTCGCCACTCGCCACTGCCCGGCTGGAAAAAAAAAGGTGATTGATTGGTAAGGTAATTAATATGCATTGTAATGTTTTACAAAGTTTCGGGCAAGGCCTGGCCTGTAATTGTAGATTGAAAACGAAAGGGGATATTGAGAAAGAAAGTTAAAACAAATGCACAAGTGATGGTGTAGTGCAACAAGAACACTTTCCGAGGTGGAATCTATGCATCATCTCTACTCTAGTCTGTTTCCAGCATTGACCTTCAACAGTAACAGGAGAGAGCAGGCCCACAGTGCTTAGCATTTAGCACATCCTACGTTAACACTTAAAATTCTTTTTTTTCTCTCAAAGAGTTGGACAAACGCAAAGCACATTATCCATTCCAAACATAGCATTTTACAGTTTAAGTTAGTAAAATCAATGCACTGCAGTCATCCCACCGCTACACTCTATTCAACTTCTACACAGACATTTGGGTCTGCTGTGGTTGTTGCTGTTGACTTGTTTACCTTTTGGCTTTTCCGTTTATGCCACTCACGAAACGTCCTCCTGAGTCCTGACTTAATCATCATCATCTCTGATACTTTTACTGACTGACTGTGAAGATCGGCCTGCAGTAAAAGTAAAATTTTTATGACACAACAAGAGTAGTAATATAAATATTACTGACTTGAGTCATTCTTTATTGTGTACAGAAAGATAGATTACTAGTACACTTTGACATCACTTTGTGCACAACAAACAAACAACGCAAACACAGACCAATAGCTTAGAGTCAGGTGTCCAATGCATGCCATTAATTGTCATCATTACCTGTTCCTTCTCATCTTAAGTTAACGGGCCGTCTATTTCGCCATCATCATGATGGACGGTGCTGTTGTGTGTCAATCATACTCATTGCGCAGATTGAGTGAGTCCCCTTCCTGTATTGAATTTAAAGCAATGGGTCACCAAGCTGCAGGAGAAGTACCAATTTCTTATTTGCAAGAAGGGGGAAATTAGTGTGTTCTGTAGAAAGTTGATTAGTGGCAGTGCACAATTACATAAATTTATGCACAACAAACACAACAAAGTGGTGTTCGGGTAGTTTAGGAGGTCGTGCTGAGGGTAGTGTTTTACGTTTTAGGGAAGCGCAGTGGTGTTCGGGTAGTGTAGGGGATAATGCAGGGGGTAAAATTAGGGTTTGGGGTAGCGCAGTGGTGTTTGGGTAGTGTAGGGGTCGTGCTGGGGGTAGTGTTTTAGGGTTTAGGGTAGCGCAGTGGTGTTTGGGAAGTGTAGGATCTCGTGCTGGGGATACTGATTTAGGGTTTAGGGTATCGCAGTGGTGTTTGTGTAGTATAGGGAGTCATGCTGAGGGTAGTGATTTAGGGTTTAGGGTAGTGCAGTGGTGTTTGTGTAGTGTAGGAGGTAGTGTTTTAGGATATAGGGTAGTGCAGTGTTAGCTGTGTAGCGTAGGGGGTTGTGCTGGGGGTAGTGTTTTAGGGTTTAGGGATGTGCAGTGGTGTTTGGTGTAGGGGGTTGTGCTGGGGGTAGTGTTTTAGTGTTTAGGGTAGTACAGTGGTGTTTGGGTAGTGTAGTGGGTCGTGCAGGGGTAGACTAAGGGTTTAGGGTAGTGCTGTGGTGTTTGTGTAGTGTTGGGTGTCGTGCTGGGGGTAGTGTTTTAGGTTTTAGGATAGTGCAGTGGTGTTTGGGTAGTGTAGGGGGTTGTGCTGGGTGTAGTGTTTTAGGGTTTAGGGTAGTGCAGTGGTGTTTGTGTAGTGTAGGGGGTCGTGCTGGGGGTACTGTTTTAGGGTTTAGCGTAGTGTAGTGGTGTTTGTGTAGTGTAGGGGTTCGTGTTTTAGGGTAGTGCAGTGGTGTTTGGGTAGTGTAGGGGGTCATGCTGGAGGTAGTGTTTGAGGCTCTAAGGTAGTGCAGTGGTGTTTGTGTATTTTAAGGGGTCATGCTGGGGGTAGTATTTTAGGGTAGCGCATTGGTGTTTGGGTAGTGTAGGGGATTGTGCTGGGGAAGAGTTTTAGGGTATAGGGTTGTGCAGTGGAGTTTGGGTAGAGTAGGGTGTCGTGCTGAGGGTAAATTTAGGGTTTAGGGTAGTGCAGTGGTGTTTGTGTAGTGTAGGGGGATGTGCTGGGGGTAGTGTTTTAGGGTTTAGGGTAGAGCAGTGGTGTTTGTGTAGTGTAGTGGTTCGTGTTTTAGGGTAGTGCAGTGGTGTTTGGGTATTGTAGGGGGTCGTGCTGGAGGTAGTGTTTTAGGGTTTAAGGTAGTGCAGTGGTGTTTGTGTATTGTAGGGGGTCATGTTTTAGGGTATTGTGTAGTCCAGTGGTAGCTGTGTAGTGTAGGGGGTCGTGCTGGGGGTAGTATTTTAGGGTTTAGAGTAGTGCTGTGGTGTTTGTGTAGTGTTGGGGTGGTGTTGGGGTAGATTTAGGGTTTAGGCTAGCGCAGTGGTGTTCTGGTAGTGTAGGGTGTCGAGCTGGGGGTAGTGTTTTAGGGTTTAGGGCAGAGCAGCGGTGTTCGGGTAGTGTAGAAGGTCATGCTTGGGTGTGGTTCAAGGGTTTAGGGTAGCGCAGTGGTGTTCGGGTAGTTTAGGAGGTCGTGCTGAGGGTAGTGTTTTAGGTTTTAGGGAAGCGCAGTGGTGTTCGGGTAGTGTAGGGGGTCATGCAGGGGGTAGATTTAGGGTTTGGGGTAGCGCAGTGGTGTTTGGGTAGTGTAGGGGTTCGTGCTGGGGTAGTGTTTTAGGGTTTAGGGTAGCTCAGTGGTGTTTGGGAAGTGTAGGATCTCGTGCTGGGGATACTGATTTAGGGTTTAGGGTAGCGCAGTGGTGTTTGTGTAGTATAGGGAGTCATGCTGAGGGTAGTGATTTAGGGTTTAGGGTAGTGCAGTGGTGTTTGTGTAGTGTAGGGGGTTGTGTTTTAGGGTTTAAGGTAGAGCAGTGGTGTTTGAGGAGTGTACGGGGTTGTGCTGGGGTAGTGTTTTAGGGTTTAGGGTAGTGCAGTGGTGTTTGTGTAGTGTAGGGGGTCATGCTGGGGGGAGTTTTTTAGGGTTTAGGGTAGTGCGGTTGTGTTTGTGTAGTGTAGGGGGTCGTGCTGGGGTATTGTTTTAGGGTTTAGGGTAGTGCAGTGGTGTTTTGGTAGTGTAGGGGATTGTGCTGGGGGAAGTGTTTTAGGGTTTAGTGTATTGCTATTTGTGTGGTGTTGGAGTCGTGTTTAGGGTAGTGCAGTGGTGTTTGGGTAGTGTAGGGGGTTGTGCTAAGGGTAGTGTTTTAGGGTTTAGGGTAGTGCAGTGGTGTTTGTGTAGTGTAGGAGGTAGTGTTTTAGGATATAGGGTAGTGCAGTGTTAGCTGTGTAGCGTAGGGGGTTGTGCTGGGGGTAGTGTTTTAGGGTTTAGGGATGTGCAGTGGTGTTTGGTGTAGGGGGTCGTGCTGGGGGTAGTGTTTTAGGGTTTAGGGTAGTACAGTGGTGTTTGGGTAGTGTAGTGGGTCGTGCAGGGGGTAGACTAAGGGTTTAGGGTAGTGCTGTGGTGTTTGTGTAGTGTTGGGTGTCGTGCTGGGGGTAGTGTTTTAGGTTTTAGGATAGTGCAGTGGTGTTTGGGTAGTGTAGGGGGTTGTGCTGGGTGTAGTGTTTTAGGGTTTAGGGTAGTGCAGTGGTGTTTGGGTAGTGTAGGGTGTCGTGGTGGGGTTAGTGTTTTAGGGTTTAGGGTCGTGCAGTGGTGTTCGGGTAGTGTAGGGGGTCATTCTGGGGGTAGTGTTTTAGGGTTTAGGGTAGCGCAGTGCTGTTTGGGTAGTGTCGGGGGTCGTGCTAGGGGTAGATTTAGGGTTTAGATCAGTGCAGTGATGTTTGGGTAGTGTAGGGGGTCATGCTGGTTGTTGTGCTTTAGGGTTTAGGGTAGTGCAGTGGTGCTTGGGTAGTGTAGGGTGTCATGCTGGGGTAGTGTTTTAGGGTTTAGTGTATTGCAGTGGTGTTTGGATAGTGTAAAGAGTTGTGCAGGGGGTAGTGTTTTATGGTTTAGGGTAGTGCAGTGGTGTTTCAGTAGTGTAGGGGGTTGTGCAGGTGTAGTGTTTTAGGGTTTAGGGTAGTGCAGTGATGTCTGGGTAGTGTGGGGGTCCTACTGTGGGTAGTGTTATAGGGTTTAGGGTAGTGCACTGGTGTTTGGGTTGTGTAAGGGGTCATTCTGGGGTTAGTGCTTTAGGGTTTAGGGTAGCGCAGTGGGGTTCGGGTAGTTTAGGGGGTACTTTTGGGGGTAGTGTTTTAGGGTTTAGGGTAGCGCAGTGGGGTTTGGGTAGAGTAAGATGTAGTGTTTTAGGTTTTAGGGTTGTGCAGTGGTGTTTGGGTATTGTAGGTGGGTCGTGCTGGGAGTAGTGTTTTAAGGTTTAGGGTAGTGCAGTGGTGTTTGGTTAGTGTTGGGGGTCGTGCTAGGGGTAGATTTAGGGTTTAGATTAGTGCAGTGATGTTTGGGTAGTGGAGGGGTCATGCTGGTTGTTGTACTTTAGGGTTGAGGGTAGTGTAGTGGTGTTCGGGTAGTATAGGGGGTCGTGCTGGGGTGGTTTTTAGGCTTTAGGGAAGTGCAGTCGTGTTTGTGTAGTGTAGGAGGTCATACTGCGGGTACATTTAGGGTTTAGGGTAGCGCAGTCGTGTTTGTGTAGTGTAGGGGGTCGTGATTGGATAGTGTTTTAGGGTTTAGGGTAGCGCAGTAGTGTTTCTGTAGTGTTGGGGGCAGTGTTCCATGGTTTAGGGTAGTGCAGTGGTATTTGTGTAGTGCAGGGGGTCATGCTGGGGGTAGTATTTTAGGGTTTAGGTTAGCGCAGTGGTGTTTTTGAAGTGTAGGGTGTCGTGTTTTAGGGGTTAAGGTAGTGCAGTGATCTTTGGGTAGTGTAGGGGGTCGTACTGTGGGTAGTGTTTTAGGGTTTAGGGTAGCACAGAAGTGTTTGTGTAGTGTTGGGGGTAGTGTTTTAGGGTTTAGGGTAGTGCAGTGGTGTTTGTGTAGTGCAGGGGATCTTGCTGGGGGTAGTATTTTAGGGTTTAGGGTAGCTCAGTGATGTTTGTGAAGTATAGGGGATCATGTTTTAGGGGTTAGGGTAGTGCAGTGGTCTTAGGGTAATGTAGGGGGTCGTGCTGGTGGTAGTGTTTTAGGGTTTATGGCAGTGCAGTGGTGTTTGTGTAGTGTAGGGGTAGTGTTGGGGTAGATTTAGGGTTTAGGCTAGCGCAGTGGTGTTCTGGTAGTGTAGGGTGTCGAGCTGGGGGTAGTGTTTTAGGGTTTAGGGCAGAGCAGTGGCGTTCGGGTAGTGTAGAAGGTCATGCTTGGGTATGGTTCAAGGGTTTAGGGTAGCGCAGTGGTGTTTGGGTAGTTTAGGAGGTCGTGCTGAGGGTAGTGTTTTAGGTTTTAGGGAAGCGCAGTGGTGTTCGGGTAGTGTAGAGGGTCATGCAGGGGGTAGATTTAGGGTTTGGGGTAGCGCAGTGGTGTTTGCGTAGTGTAGGGGGTCGTGCTGGGGTAGTGTTTTAGGGTTTAGGGTAGCGCAGTGGTGTTTGGGTAGTATAGGGAGTCATGCTGAGGGTAGTGATTTAGGGTTTAGGGTAGTGCAGTGGTGTTTGTGTAGTGTAGGGGGTTGTGTTTTAGGGTTTAAGGTAGAGCAGTGGTGTTTGAGGAGTGTACGGGGTTGTGCTGGGGTAGTGTTTTAGGGTTTAGGGTAGTGCAGTGGTGTTTGTGTAGTGTAGGGGGTCATGCTGGGGGTAGTATTTTAGGGATTAGGGTAACCCAATGGTGTTTGGGTAGAGTAGGGGGTTGTGCTGGGGAAGAGTTTTAGGGTTTAGGGTAGTGCAATGGTGTTTGGGTCGTGTATGGAGTCGTGTTGGGGTTACTGTTTTAGGGTTTAGGGTAGTGCAGTGGTGTTTGGGTAGTGTAGGGGGTCATGCTGTAGTAGTGTTTTAGGGTTTAGGGTAGTGCAGTGGTGTTTGTGTAGTGTAGGGTGTCGTGCTGGGGGTAGTATTTTAGGGATTGGAGTAGCGCATTGGTGTTTGGGAGGTGTAAGGGGTTGTGCTGGGGAAGAGTTTAAGGGTTTAGGGTAGTGCAGTGGAGTTTGGGTAGTGTAGGGGGTCGTGCTGGGGGTAGTGTTTTAGGGTTTAGGGTAGTGTAGTGGTGTTTGTGTAGTGTAGGGGTTCGTGTTTTAGGGTAGTGCAGTGGTGTTTGGGTAGTGTAGGGGGTCATGCTGGAGGTAGTATTTTAGGGTGTAAGGTAGTGCAGTGGTGTTTGTGTATTGTAGGGGGTCATGCTAGGGGTAGTATTTTAAGGTTTAGAGTAGTGCAGTGGTGTTTGTGTAGTGTTGGGGTAGCGTTGGGGGTAGATTTAGGGTTTAAGCTAGCGCAGTGGTGATTTGGTAGTGTAGGGTGTCGAGCTGGGGGTAGTGTTTTAGGGTTTAGGGCAGAGCAGTGGTGTTCGGGTAGTGTAGAAGGTCATGCTCGGGTATGGTTCTTGGGTTTAGGGTAGCGCAGTGGTGTTCGGGTAGTGTAGGAGGTCGTGCTGAGTGTAGTGTTTTAGGGAAGCGCAGTGGTGTTTGTGTAGTGTAGGGGGTCATGCAGGGAGTAGATTTATGGTTTGGGGTAGCGCAGTGGTGTTTGGGTAGTGTAGGATCTCGTGCTGGGGATACTGATTTAGGGTTTAGGGTAGCGAAGTGGTGTTTGTGTGGTATAGGGAGTCATGCTGAGGGTAGTGATTTAGGGTTTAGGGTAGTGCAGTGGTGTTCTTGTAGTGTAGGGGGTTGTGTTTTAGGGTTTAAGGTAGAGCAGTGGTGTTTGGGAAGTGTAGGATCTCGTACTGGGGATACTGATTTAGGGTTTAGGGTAGCGCAGTGGTGTTTGTGTAGTATAGGGAGTCATGCTGAGGGTAGTGATTTAGGGTTTAGGGTAGTGCAGTGGTGTTCGTGTAGTGTAGGGGGTTGTGTTTTAGGGTTTAAGGTAGAGCAGTGGTGTTTGAGTAGTGTAGGGGGTTGTGCTAGGGTAGTGTTTTAGGGGTTAGGGGAACGCTGTGGGGTTTGGGTAGTGTAGGGGGTCGTGCTGGGGGTAGTGTTTTAGGGTTTAGGGTAGTGCAGTGGTGTTTGTGTAGTGTAGGGGGTCATGCTGGGGGTAGTGTTTTAGGGTTTAGCGTAGTGCAGTGGTGTATGTGCAGTGAAGGGGGTCGTGCTGGGGGTAGTGTTTTAGGGCTTAGGGTAGTGCAGTGGTGTTTGTGTAGTGAAGGGTGTCGTGTTTTAGTGTATAGGGTAGTGCAGTGGTGTCTGTGTAGTGTAGAGGGTAGTGCTGGGGTAGTGTTTAAGGGTTTAGGGTAGTGGAGTGGTGTTTGGAAAGTGTAGGGGGTCGTTCTGGGGGTAGTATTTTAGGGATTAGGGTAGTGCAGTGGTGTTTGGGTAGTGTAGGGGATCGTGCTGGTGGTAGTGTTTTAGTGTTTAGGGTAGTGCAGTGGTGTTTGGGTATTATAGGGGAACGTGCTGGGGGTGGTGTTTTAGGGTTTCGGTTAATGCAGTGGTGTTTGTGTAGTGTAGGTGGTCATGCTGGGGGTAGTGTTTTGGGGTTTAGGGTAGTGCGTTGGTGTTTTGGTAGTGTAGGGGGTTGTGCTGGGGTAAGTGTTTTAAGGTTTCGGGTAATGCAGTGCTGTTTGTGTAGTGTAGGAGTCGTGTTTTAGGGTAATGCAGTGGTGTTTGGATAGTGTATATTGTCATGATGGGGGTAGTGTTTTAGGTTTTAGGTAGTCAGTGGTGTTTGGGTAGTGTAGGGGGTCGTGCTGAGTGTAGTGTTTTAGGGCTTAGGGTAGTGCATTGGTGTTTGTGTAATGTAGGGGGTAGTGTTTTAGGATTTTTTGGTAGTGCAGTGGTGTTTGGTGTAGGCGTGGTGCTGTGGGTAGTGTTTTAGGGTTTAGGGTAGTGCAGTGGTGTTTCTGTAGTGTAGGGGTAGTGCTGGGGTAGATTTAGGGTTTAGGATAGCGCAGTGGTGTTTGGGTGGTGTAGGGGGTCATGATGGGAGTAGTGTTTTAGGGTTTAGGGCAGTGCAGTGTTGTTTGTGTAGTGTAGGGGGTACTGCTGGGGGTAGTGTTTTAGGGATTAGGGAAGCACAGTGGTGTTCGGGTAGTGTAGTAGCTTGTGCTGGGGGTAGTATTTTATGGTTTAGGGTTGCACAGTGGTGTTCGGATAGTGTAGAGGATCATGCTGGGGGTAGAGTTAGGGTTCAGGATAGCGCAGTTGTGTTTGGGTAGTTTAGGGGGTCGTGCTGTGAGTAGTGTTTTAGGGATTAGGGTTGCACTGCAGTGGTTGGGTAGTGTAGGTTGTCATTTTGGGGATAGTGTTTAGGGTAGCACAGTGGTGTTTGGGTATAGTAGGTGGTCATGCTGGGGGTAGATTTAGGCTTTAAGTTAGTGCAGTGTTAATTGTGTAGTATAGGGGATCGTGCTGGGGGTTAGTGTTTTAGGGTTTAGGGTAGTGCAGTGATGTTTGTGTAGTGTAGTGGGTCATGCTGGGGGTAGTGTTTTAGGGTAGTGTAGGGGGTCATGCTGGAGGCGGTGTTTTAGGTTTTAGGGTAGTGCAGTGGTGATTGTGTAGTGTAGGGGGTCATGTTTTAGGGTTTAGGGTAGTGCAGTGGTGTTTCTGTAGTGTAGATGGGTCGTCCTTGGGTAGTGTTTTAGGGTTTAGGGTAGTACAGTGGTGTTTGTGTAGTGTAGGACTCGTGTTTTAGGGTAGTGCAGTGGTGTTTGGGTAGTGTAGGGGGTGATGCTGGGGGTAGTGTTTTAGGGTTTAGGTAGTGCAGTGGTGTTTTGGTAGTGGAGGGGGTCGTGCTGAGGATAGTGTTTTAGTGTAGTGCAGTGGTGTTTGTGTAGTGTTGGCGGGTAGTTTTTTAGTGTTTAGAGTAGTGCAGTGATGTTTGTGTAGCACAGGGGGTCGTACTTGGAATAGTGTTTTAGGGTTTATGGTAGTTCAGTGGTGTTTGTGTAGTGTAGGGGGTCGTGTTTTAGGATACATGGTAGTGCAGTGTTATCTGTGTTGTGTAGGGGGTCGTGCTGGGGTAGTGTTTTAGGGCTTAGTGTAGCACAGTGGTGTTCGGGTAGTGTTGGGGTTCATGATGGGGTAGTTTTAGGGTTTAGGATAGTGCAGTGGTGTTTGGGTAGTGTAGGGGGTTGTGCTGGGGGTAGTGTTTTAGGGTTTAGGGTAGTGCAGTGGTGTTTGTGTAGTGTAGGGGATCGTGCTATGTGTAGTGTTTTAGGGTTTAGGGTAGTGCAGTGGTGTTTGGTGTAGGGGTGGTGCTGGGGGTAGTGTTTTGGGGTTTTGGGTAGTGCAGTGGTGTTTCTGTAGTGTAGGGGGTCGTGCTGTGGGTAGTGTTTTAGGGTTTAAGGTAGTGCAGTGGTGTTTGTGTACTGTAGGGGTAGTGCTGGGGGTAGTTTTAGGGTTTAGGATAGTGCAGTGGTGTTTGGGTGGTGTAGGGGGTCATGATGGGAGTAGTGTTTTAGGGTTTAGGGCAGTGCAGTGTTGTTTGTGTAGTGTAGGGGGTACTGCTGGGGGTAGTGTTTTAGGGATTAGGGAAGCACCTCTGTGTTCGGGTAGTGTAGTAGCTTGTGCTGGGGGTAGTATTTTATGGTTTAGGTTTGCACAGTGGTGTTCGGATAGTGTAGAGGGTCATGCTGGAGGTAGAGTTAGGGTTCAGGATAGCGCAGTTGTGTTTGGGTAGTTTAGGGGGTCGTGCTGTGAGTAGTGTTTTAGGGGTTAGGGTTGCACAGCAGTGGTTGGGTAGTGTAGGTTGTCATTTTGGGGATAGTGTTTAGGGTAGCACAGTGGTGTTTGGGTATAGTAGGTGGTCATGCTGGGGGTAGATTTAGGCTTTAAGTTAGTGCAGTGTTAATTCTGTAGTATAGGGGATCGTGCTGGGGGTTAGTGTTTTAGGGTTTAGGGTAGTGCAGTGATGTTTGTGTAGTGTAGTGGGTCATGCTGGGGGTAGTGTTTTAGGGTAGTGTAGGGGGTCATGCTGGAGGCGGTGTTTTAGGTTTTAGGGTAGTGCAGTGGTGATTGTGTAGTGTAGGGGGTACTGTTTTAGGGTTTAAGGTAGTGCAGTGGTGTTTCTGTAGTGTAGGGGGTCCTGTTTGGAGTAGTGGTTTAGGGTTTAGGGTAGTGCAGTGGTGTTAGTGTAGTGTAGGGGTCGTGTTTCAGGGTCTACGGTAGTGCAGTGGTGTCTCTGTAGTGTAGGGGGACATGCTGGGTGTAGTGTTTTAGGGTTTTGGGAAGTGCAGTGGTGTTTGTGTGGTGTAGGGGTCGTACTTGGGGTAGATTTAGGGTTTAAGGTAGTGCAGTGGTGTTTTTGTAGTGTAGGGGGTCATGCTGGGGGTAGTGTTTTAGGGTTTAGGTTAGTGCAGTGGTGTTTCTGTAGTGTAGGGGGTCGTGCTAGGGTATTGTTTTTGGGTTAAGGTAGGGCAGGGGTGTTTGTTTAGTTTAGGGGTCGTGCTGTGGTAGTGTTTTAGGGTTTAGGGTAGTGCAGTGGTGTTTGGGTATTGTAGGGGTCATGCTGGGGTAGATGTAAGGTTTAGGGTAGTGCAGTGTAGTTTCTGTAGTGTAGATGGGTCGTGCTGGGGGTAGTGTTTTAGGGTTTAGGGTACTGCAGTGGTGTTCTGGTAGTGTAGGGGGTTGTGCTGGGGGAAGTTTTTAGGGTTTAGGGTAGTGCAGTGCTGTTTGTGTAGTGTAGGAGTCATGTTATAGGGTAGTGCAGTGGTGTTTGGGTAGTATAGGGGGTGATGCTGGGGGTAGTGTTTTAGAGTTTAGGTAGTGTAGTGGTGTTTGGGAAGTGGAGGGGATCGTGCTGAGGATTGTGTTTTAGGGTTTAGGGTAGTGCAGTGGTGTTTGTGTAGTGTAGGGGTAGTGTTTTAGGGTTTAGGGTAGTGTAGTGGTGTTTGTGTAGTGTACGGAATCGTGCTTGGAATAGTGTTTTAGAGTTTAGGGAAGAACAGTGGTGTTTGTGTAGTGTAGGGGGTTGTGTTTTAGGTTGCATGGTAGTGCAGTGTTATCTGTGTAATGTAGGGGGTCGTGCTTGGGTAGTGTTTTAGGGTTTAGGGTACTGCAGTGGTTTTGGTGTAAGGGGTCATGCTGGGGGTAGTGTTTTGGGGTTTAGGGTAGTGCAGTGGTGTTTGTGTAGTGTGGGGGTAGTGCTGGGTGTAGATTTAGGATTTAGGGTAGTGCAGTGGTGTTTGGGTAGTGTAGGGGGTTGTGCTGGGGTTTGTGTTTTAGGGTTTAGGGTAGTGCAGTGGTTTTTGTGTAGTGTGGGATAGTGCTGGGGGTAGATTTAGGGTTTAGGGTAGTGCAGTGGTGTTTGGGTAGTATAGGGGTCATGCTGGGGATAGTGTTTTAGGGTTTAGGGCAGTGCAGTGGTGCTTGTGTAGTGTAGGGGTCGTGCTGGGGGTAGTGTTTTAGGGCTTAGGGTAGCACAGTGGTGTTCGGGTAGTGTAGGGGGTCATGCTGGGGTAGATTTAGGGTTCGAGGGTAGCACAGTGGTGTTTGGGTAGTGTAGGGGGCTGTGCTGGGGGTAGTGTTTTAGGGTTTAGGATAGTGCAGTGGTGTTTGGGTTGTGTAGGGGTCGTGCTGGGGGTAGATTTAAGGTTTAGGGTAGTGCAGTGGTGTTTGTGTAGTGTAGGGGATTGTGCTGAGGGTAGTGTTTTAGGGTCTACGGTAGTGCAGTGGTGTTTGTCTAGTATAGGGGGTAGAGTTTTAGGGTTTAGGGTAGTGCAGTGTTGTTTGTGTGGTGTAGGGGGTCGTGATTGGAGTAGTGTTTTAGGGTTAAGGGTAGTGCAGCGGTGTTTGGTGTAGGGGTGGTGCTGGGGGTAGAGTTTTGGGGTTTAGGGTAGTGCAGTGGTGTTTCTGTAGTGTAGGGGGCCGTGCTGTGGGTAGTGTTTTAGGGTTTAGGGTAGTGCAGTGGTGTTTCTGTAGTGTAGGGGGTAGTGCTGTGGGTAGATTTAGGGTTTAGGATATTGCAGTGGTGTTTGGGTGGTGTAGGGGGTCATGCTGGGAGTAGTGTGTTAGGGTTTAGGCAAGTGCAGTGGTGTTTGAGTAGTGTAGGGGGTAGTGTTTTAGGGTTTAGGGTAGTGCAGTGGTGTATGTGTAGTGTATGGGGTCATCTTGGAGTAGAGTTTTAAGGTTTAGGGTAGTGCAGTGGTGTTTGTGTAGTGTAGGGGGTCGTGCTAGAGTAGATTTAGGGTTTAGGGTAGTGCAGTGATGTTTGAGTAGTGTAGGGGGTCAGGCTTTGGGTAGAGTTTTAGGGTTTAGGGTAGTGCAGTGGTGTTTGCGTAGTATAGGGGGTTATGTTTTAGGGTTTAGGGTAGTGCAGTGGTGTTTGTGTAGTGTTGGGGGTCGTGCTGGGGGTAGTATTTTAATGATTAGGGTAGTGCAGTGCTGTTTGGTTAGTGTAGGGGGTTGTGCTGGGGGTGGTGTTTTATGGTTTAGGGTAGTGCAGTAGAGCTTGGGTAGTGTTGGGGGTCGTGCTGGGGTAAATGTAGGGTTTACCGTAGTGCAATGGTGTTTGTGTTGTGCATGGGGTTATGCAGGGTGTAGTGTTTTCGGGTTTAGGGTAGTGCAGTTGTGTTTATGTAGTGTAGGGGGTCGTGCTGGGGGTAGTGTTTTAGGGTTTAGGGTAGTGCAGTGGTGTTTCTGTAGCGTAAGGGGTCGTGTTTTAGGGTAGTGCAGTGGTGTTTGGGTAGTGTAGGCGGTCGTGCTGGAGGTAGTCTTTTAGGGTTTAGGGTAGTGCAGTGGTGTTTGTGTAGGGTAGTGGGTTGTGCTGGGGGTAGTGTTTTAGGGTTTAGGGTAGTGCAGTGTTGTTTGTGTAGTGTAGGGGGACATTTGTAGGGTAATGCAGTGGTGTTTACATAGTGTAGGGAGTCGTGCTGGGGTAGATTTAGGGTAGTGCAGTGGTGTTTGTGTAGTGTAGGGGATCGTGCTGGAGGTAGTATTTTAGGGTTTAGGGTATTGCAGTGGTGTTCGGATAGTGTAGGGAGTCGTGCTGGGGGTAGAGTTTTAGGGTTTAGGGTAGTACAGTTATGTTTCTGTAGGGTAGGGGTCGTACTGGGGGTAGTGTCTTAGGGTTTAGGGTAGTGCAGTGGTGTTTGTGTAGGGTAGGGGGTCCTGCTGGGGGTAGTGTTTGAGAGTTTAGGGTACTGCAGTGGTGTCTGGGTAGTGTAGGTTGTCATTTTGGGGATAGTGTTTTAGGGTTTAGGGTAGCGCAGTCGTGTTTGGGTAGCGTAGGTGGTCGTGCTGGGGGTAGATTTAGGGTTTATGTTAGTGCAGTGTTAATTGTGTAGTATAGGGGATCGTGCTGGGGGTTAGTATTTTAGGGTTTAGGGTAGTGCAGTGATGTTTGTGTAGTGTAGTGGGTCATGTTGGAGGTAGTGTTTTAGGGTTTAGTGTAGTGCAGTGGTGTTTGGGTAGTGTAGGTGGTCGTACTGGGGGTAGTGTTTAAGGGTTTAGGGAAGTGCAGTGGTGTTTGGAAAGTGTAGGGGATCGTGCTGTGGTAGTGTTTTAGGGTTTAGGTTAGTGCAGTGGTGTTTGGTTAGTGTAGGGGTTCTTGTTGGGTATAGTGTTTTAGGGTTTAGGGTAGTGCAGTGGTGTTTGTGTAGAGTACGGGGTCGTGTTTTAGGGTAGTGCAGTGGTGTTTGGGTAGTGTAGGATGTCATGCTGGGGGTAGTGTTTTAGGATTTAAGGTAGTGCAGTGGAGTTTGTGTAGTGTAGGGGGTCATGCTAGGGGTACTGTTTTAGGGTTTAGGCAAGTGCAGTGGTGTTTGAGTAGTGTAGGGGGTAGTGTTTTAGGGTTTAGGGTCGTGCAGTGGTGTATGTGTAGTGTGGGGGTCATCTTGGAGTAGAGTTTTAGGGTTTAGGGTAGTGCAGTGGTGTTTGTGTGTTGTAGGGGCTCGTGCTAGGGTAGATTTAGGGTTTAGGGTAGTGCAGTGATGTTTGAGTAGTGTAGGGGGTCATGCTTTGGGTAGAGTGTTAGGGTTTAGGGTAGTGCAGTGTTGTTTGGGTAGTGTAGGGGGTTATGCTGGGGGTATTTTTTTCAGTTTTAGGGTAGTGCACTTGTGTTTGTGTAGTATAGGGGGTTGTGTTTTAGGGTTTAGGGTAGTGCAGTGGTGTTTGTGTAGTGTAGGGGGTCGTGCTGGGGGTAGTATTTTAGGGATTAGGGTAGTGCAGTGCTATTTGTGTAGTGTAGGGGGTTGTGCTGGTGGTGGTGTTTTATGGTTTAGGGTAGTGCAGTAGAGCTTGGGTAGTGTTGGGGGTCGTGCTGGGGTAAATTTAGGGTTTACCGTAGTGCGATGGTGTTTATGTAGTGTAGGGGATCGTGCTGGGGTAGTGTTTTAGGGTTTAGGGTAGTGCAGTGGTGTTTCTGTAGTGTAAGGGGTCGTGTTTTAGGGTAGTGCAGTGGTGTTTGGGTAGTATAGGCGGTCGTGCTGGAGGTAGACTTTTATGGTTTAGGGTTGTGCAGTGGTGTTTGTGTAGTGTAGTGGGTCGTGCTGGGGGTAGTGTTTTAGGGTTTAGGGTAGTGCAGTGTTGTTTGTGTAGTATAGTGGGTCGTGCTGGGGGTAGTGTTTTAGGGTTTAGGGTAGTGCAGTGTTGTTTGTGTAGTGTAGGGGGACGTTTTTAGTGTAATGCAGTGGTGTTTACGTAGTGTAGGGAGTCGTGCTGGGGTAGATTTAGGGTAGTGCAGTGGTGTTTGTGTAGTGTAGGGGGTCGTGCTGGAGGTAGTGTTTTAGGGTTTCGGGTATTGCAGTGTTGTTTGTGTAGTGTAGGGGGACGTTTTTAGGGTAATGCAGTGGTGTTTACGTAGTGTAGGGAGTCGTGCTGGGGTAGATTTAGGGTAGTGCAGTGGTGTTTGTGTAGTGTAGGGGGTCGTGTTGGAGGTAGTTTTTTAGGGTTTAGGGTATTGCAGTGGTGTTTGGATAGTGCAGGGAGTCGTGCTGGGGGTAGAGTTTTAGGGTTTAGGGTAGTACAGTGATGTTTCTGGAGGGTAGGGGTCGTACTGGGAGTAGTTTCTTAGGGTTTAGGGTAGGGCAGTGGTGTTTGTGTAGGGTAGGGGGTCCTGCTGGGGGTAGTGTTTTAGGGTTTAGGGTACTGCAGTGGTGTCTGGGTAGTGTAGGGGGTCGTGCTGGGGGTCGAGTTTTTGGGTTTAGGGTAGTGCAGTGGTGTTTGGTTATTGTAGGGGGTCATGCTGGGGGTAGTGTTTTAGGGTTTATGGTTGTGCAGTGGTGTTTGGTGTAGAACCAGAACCTTTTGGGCCTAGCGGCGCAGGATACGCCTTAATCTCCGGGGTTCTGCTGCTCAGCTACACAGAGACACGGGACACCCTGTTAGGCGTTAGAAGATCGGATTGTCCCAGAAGTACATGAGGTAGGTTCTCAGGAGACTGCCACTTCACTCCGTGGCGCACAATCTTATATAGTACATATGTGAAATATACATTAACCAAATACACACCCAAGACATACAAGAAAGAGCCAATAAGAAAAGTTGGAAAACAGAACAGAACCAATAGAAAAGGTTTGAAAATAAAGTATCAGATAACTCGAAGAAGCCTCTCCTCCGACTGTGTTTTTCACCCCTCCCTCGAACTAATTCATTAACAGATCTGCAACCAACTTGCAGGTGGCGAGATACGTTTGTGTGTTTTGGAGGACAGTTGTAAAACGAGAGAATGCTAGCAGAGGACAGCGAAGGCCAGACGATAAGATAAAGTCAGAAGAGAATAGTGTGAACCAACAGATAGTTGAGACGGGGATTAGGAAAACCAGACAGGAATTAGTGTACTCGGCCAGTCCTAACATCAGTTTTGTGAATAGTGGCAGAAGGCTTATTTCGACACGAAGCTGCAGGAAAAGCAGAATAGACTTTGTTCGCCGTGCTGCCTGAGTGAGGGCAACACAAAATGGCGGCGGAGCACAAAATGGCAGGTCGATTTGATCACGATCGAAAACCGAATTTTCTCAGACCCTCCTTTTGCCAGAACTCAGGCAAGATACATAGACTCTCGTTAATCTGAGTCAATGTCGATGGCCATGAGGTCATCGAGCTGTTGCTGTAGCATCATTCTAATATTCTCTGTTCTTTGAGATTTGGGTTTAGGGATGCACAAAGTAGCACAAAGGTCGCAGATGGCGGGACCACAGTGCATACAAAGGCAACAAGAGAAAATGATGGTCAAAACTACTCCAAGGAATGTCAATGCCTTCCAACCCCATTTGGACAGTAGTCCCCAAAACCACTCCAATAATGACCAATCTCCTTCGTCCTGATGAATCGAGTCAGAGATTATATGTAACTTAGAGATAGCTTGGAATACTGTTGGAGCGTCATCAGGTATGAAAATACAGCAACTTGACCTGATCAATTTGCACACTCCACCACAATCCGCAAGAACAAAATCTAAGGCAACTCGGTTTTGTGAGGTCATAAGACGATCCGCCTGTAGTTCTGCCGTGATATTAATTAAGGCTCCTACAGTGATGTCTATAGTGGTTTCTACGACACGAACCAGTTGCCTTATATTTCTGCTGTTGGCCATTGGACCCCAAAAAGGAAGAAATCCTTTGAGGAAATCTCCTCCCTCTTGTCCTGCTGTGTCTTTAGAATCAATAATCCCTCTGCCATATCTGTTTCGATGATAGTTTGCAGAAGCGGTGTATGTGGGGGGAAGAAGGAAAGCTATATAACAGGTACCAGAAAAACCCGTTGGCAACCACGTGTAAGCCCTATTGTGGCAGATAAAATACGTGCCTTGAGATGGCACTAGAGGCGGCGAGTTCTGAGAGGAGTAGACGTATGTGTGGGAACAGTTGTTTCTTTGTATGGTATCAGAAGACCGACCATTTACTTGTAGACAGAAATTTCCCTGATGAGGAATAGTCCAAATCGGTGGAGATTTTCCTTGTTTAACCTTATCACTAAGGCTAGTGACATAATGGGTGACGTTCCAGTTTGTGTACGCTTTCCTTTCGTCAACGGAAATCTTACTATTTTCCATGATTTTAGCCATAGCTACCATTCCCTTTATCAAAGAACTATGACTAAAATCCAGACCACCAATATATGAACTAACGGATCGTCTGAATTTGCTTTGATAGGCATTGGAGAAGATAACAAAATAAGCCCAAGCAGAACCCTCATAAGAAAACGGAAGAACTAAATATGGCATTCCTTTTTCTGTGGTATGTGGCATAAGTCCACACACCCAACAGTCAGTTGTATTGATCACTAATTGGTGTTGATGTAATAACTGGACAAAGGAATTGTTATAATATTCAGTTCTTCTAATGAGTTCATGTTGAGGAAGGGTATGAAATAGATGTGGAGAGACAGTAGAAGAAGATGAAGAGGTAGAAGGAGAGACAACTTTTTGCTGCAGAGCATAAATAATCCAACTTATAAACGCCAAAAGGATACACAATAATATAATAATACATAAGGTTATACTAAAACGACTGTACATTAATCTACAGGATTCTTTTTTCATTTCATCCTTTCTCTCTCTTTTGCCTAATGTAATTTCCATCTTTCTAAATGGATGCTCACAGCAATTTTCCTCGATCACTTAATTATGATTATCTGCCGTCCTATGACACTGCAAGTCCTGCAGGCCTATTGCCACTACTCAGGTCACAATCAAGACTCCTACCGTGACCCTGCAACCGGGATAGAATACTACATAGGAGAGAGAATAATCTTAAGTGTTCTTTGGTCTAGGTCTTAGATTATAATGTTCTTTATCAGGTACAGTTTGGTCTCGAAACAATGTTCGCGGATTTGTCGTATTCAAGCGACGATGTGGTGTTATCGCTTCCTGAAGAATGTCGTCGTCCTCTTTCTCAGATAATGTTCCATTCAGGCGTGCATCGCTAAAAGGTACGAATCATGGAACCTTCTCACTCTCAGAGTCACCAATGCCCCTACGCACCCATTGATCGAAGGGTAGAGGCAAAGGCACTTTCTTACAATGCACGCCGTGAATCCAATTTTTCTTTCCTTCGACTTTGACTGCTGTTCTCGTCACCAAAAGTACCAAACGAGGCTCCCTCCACCTGGGCTCCAAATTTTTCGTCCTTTGGAAATTCTTTATACACACCCAGTCACCTGGTCGGATGGAATGACCTGGGTCTGTGGAAGCCTCTGGTAAAGCACTCTGAACCTGTTGATGGAGAACACGCAATTTAGTTGTAAGTTCATGCAAGTAGTCAATCAACATTGGATATGGCAAGTCTGAGTATTTCTTAGGGCGAGGGACTCCCCATATATTAGCTGGGCGCCCAAAGACCACTTCGTAAGGGCTAAGTCCCAAACGAGAGTGCACAGCAGTTCTGGTGGACAGGAGAGCCAGTGGTAAAGCATCGGGCCAATTAAGTCCTGTACTAGCCTGCACTTTCGCTAGTTTGAGCTTCAAAGTTCCGTTGTAGCATTCCACTAAACCTGCTGACTGTGGATGGTTTGCCGCATGGAACTTTTGCTTGATACCAAGACTCGCACAAACTTTTTGCATGACTTGGCCCACAAATTCGCTCCCATTGTCACTCCAGACAATGCGCGGCAAACCAAACCTGGGGAAAAATTATTTTAGTAGAATTTTGGCTGTGGATAAGGCTCTTTTAGAGGGTATGCTTCTATCCACCTAGAAAAGGCGCATACTACCACCAGAACATATTTGAGATTGTTGTATCGTTCCATGTGAATGTAATCGATCTGCAACACCTCAAATGGATATGTCGGAGGAGCAAAGTGACCCGCTGGAGTTGGGGTTCTCTTTCCCGGGTTGTACATCAAACAAACAATACAATGTTTCACTACATTGTCTGCACATTTTGGGATTCCTTCATTTTGCCACACTGGAGCCAGAAGCTTGCATATACCTTTCGCACTTAAGTGGGCTGGACCATGCGCCATAGTAACCACTGGGAGTACATAGGCATCTGGTAACAGCCAACGTTGGTGTTCAGATAATTCCACCCAACAACCCATCTCATCTAACATTCCCATACTTTCTTTCCACTTACTCAATTCTTTCTCTGTAGCCTCTTTCTGAATCGACTTTACACTTTCTACTGTATCCTCATACATTCCTCTTTCTCTGACCGAATTCGCAGGACCTGCCACATACATTCGACTTGTAGCGTCTCTCGCTGTCTTTTTCGCTACTTCATCTGCAAATGCATTTCCTCGGCCAACATCATCTGTAATCTTTTTGTGTGCACTACACTTCACAATTGCTATTTGGGTGGGCAAAGCAAGTGACTCAAGAAGATCAGTCACCAACTGACCATGTTGTATTTTAGTGCCATGTGAAGTAAGGAATCCCCTCTCTTTCCAAAGACGCCCAAAATTGAACGCTACACCAAAGGCGTATTGACTGTCGGTGTACACGTTCACTCTTTTTCCTTTTGACAGCACACATGCTCTCGTTAAAGCTATCTGTTCCGCTGCTTGAGCTGAATTGTGTCTGATGCGTGCTGTTTCCACAACTGTATGTAAAGTAGTTACAGCATAGGCTGAAACTGTATCTCCATTAGGCATCTTAAAACTAGGGGTGGGCGGAATTTGCGAAATTAACTGTTGCAAACCATCGCGAAAATGCTGGAAATCTCCGCAAACACGCTTATTTGCGGTAATTTTTGCGTGATCGTGGGTCGCCAACTTACCCATGTGGTTGCTCACGGGCGCGGCCATCTTGTTTTCACTTGTCCCGCCCTCTCGCGATGCTTACTTCCTGTTCCGGGTCGCGCAATGCATGTTCGCGCCCGTTCGCGGTCGATATTTCCTGTTCGCGACCGCTTTTACTTGATTGCGTTGCTTTTTGCTTGCTCGGGAGAAAATATCGCGCGAACTTGCGCACATGGTCGCAATGGGCGCGGCCATCTTGTTTTTCACTCTATTGCATGGTTCTGGGGCCTGATTTTGAATCCTCCCAAAATCTTTTCAATCCTTTGGTTATAGTCACTTTTTTTGGATCTTTATTACTTATTATTTCTCTAACTATTTTCCTGCCTCTATATTTTTGGTTTTTGTCTACTTTTTTTTAGTTTTTTAGCTAATTTTTTTCTTTCTATTGCCTGCTATTTATTTCCTTTACTCCTTTATATATTTTACCTTTTCTTTCCCGCCCCGTCCCCAGAACCATGTCCAAGGGCAGGGCTGTTCGCCGGCGCAGACAGAGCCGCGACCGCCTTCCTTGCGGAAGGCGGCGCCCACAAGGGGTGCAGGCACGGGCCTTATTTGGGGAGGTGGAGTTGGCTGCACTAATTTTCTTTGTGCAGCGCCACCTCCCCTCAACCCTGGCAGCAGGTGGCAGGCCTGGGTCCGGGTACGGCCTCCGGGAGCGTCGGCAGCAGTGGGGGAAGGTGCGCCGGGCAGTGTCACGCTTCTCTGGTGTTCGGCGCACCCAGGCGCAACTGACGCACCGGTGGTCTGACATCTTGGACCGTGAGCAGGACCTGCTGGACCTGCTGGGAGTGGAGGTCCCGGGGCTTGGTGAGTACCTATTTAATTATTACTACTTTGTGTCTGTTCTTCTGCTCTGTGTTATATATTGCGAATATCTTTTTTTTCTTCCAACCACCTAGAATGTTGCTGCTTACATTCCAGGTGAATTACGTTTAAAAGTCTGTGATTTTTTTGACACAGGTGCTCTTCTGCGCTAATCTTACTTGTTTGCAGCTTTGCGTTTGCGCTTGCTTAGCGTGATTCTTTACGAGTTTATTTTAGAGAAATTAAGTTACGTAATGCTACAGTGACTCTAGTCCACTCCTTACTTTGTCCTGTCACTAATAGATAGGGGCGGATTGATACTTCGGTTTAGGTACTTTGTATGAGCTTCTAATTTGTTAGTGGTATGCGTGATGCCCCCTCACTCAGTTTTGTGACGTGCTGGTAGTACGGCTGTCTTTATTAGAACCTTTTCTAGTTTGTTTAATGAGTGGTGGTAGGCTTAGCAGTTACTTAGCACTAGCAGATCAGCATCAATCAATCAAACCCAAATTTGGTGTATACAAAACATGTAGTCATGTTCATGTGTCCTCCATGATTTGACCATATGCATTGTTGAGGAATACAGTGGAAATGCATACTTAATGTACAATTGGCATGCCTGGAATAGGTGGGCTAGGTTGGGTGGTACGTTGTACTTAGGCTTAGTTGTAACTTGGTATTCTGGAATCAGAATGGAAGACTGGATTACTGTTGATAAATAGTAACTTAAGTAGTCGAACTGCGAATCCCCCGATATTACTTGTTGACCAGATGAGATCGGTCAATTTAGTTATTGCAATTGTTGTTTACATAAGTGTTTTTTGAGATTTGTTGAAAAATATTGTATTTGTTTGACACCATCCATCAATGTTTGTCTCTTTCTTATATCTTTCCTGTTCATCAGCACCCAGGGGCAGACCGACAGGGACTGGGCAGTTGGCGGGACACACAGAAGAACACCACCAGGAGGACACCGCTGAGGGCTCCTCTGCTGGCCCCAGTAAGTCTTCTTGTTTTTAATAATATTTCTTATTCCATAACTTGTACTGCCCCATATTTTTCCCGAACTATTGTTTGTTTCCAAAGGCTATTTTTTTACCACCAATTATCCTTTGATCTGTACGGTTTCAAAAATCTTAGCCCTGCCTCCGCTATGATGACTCTGAGTACTACTACATACTATCAGTCTGTCTGTACTGTAGTAGCTAGTCTTGCACAGTTGGCCAGTGCCACTCTTTGTGAAAGGTTGTAATATAAAACTCATATTCACCAGTAGCTCGAGCCATTGAGTCCAATCCGTTGGGTCATTGTCTTGTACTACTTTTACTCTTATAGATCTTGAGGCTTTGAAAATTCACAGCAACAGCCCTACCAGATTTATTCCTATTTTGATATGATACCCTATAGGACATACTACTGTTGTAGGGATCTTGCACATACACAGACATTTGCACCAGAAAATAGGATGTTGGTGATGGTAGGTTGGACCTTCCTTGCACACCTCAATCAGAAATTCCACACCCACCACAATTCCACTGCTTGACTATAGTACTGTCTTGTCATAACTATTAGGTCTCGGAACCCTCCCCCCAAGATACCCAACAAGTAGACAACCCAGAACATAACATACCCAACCTCTCAGTCATGGAAGCAATTCACATGCACCCCCTTACTTTAATTTGCTCACTCGTGTAAGTTAGTCCACACCAAATACCACCAAGTCTATGTAAGTTCAAAATGTTTATTTCAATTTGAGAAGGTCTGTACACTGTTTTCTTATAAATGCAGCACCAACCGGAAAATCAATAACATTAAAACAATATACATTGTTACACTTATACAGTTGGGAATTAAATCATGATAACTGAACAGTGGTGGAAGGCAGCACCACCATCCCATAGCAATTTAGTTTATATAAATTCATAAATGAAGATGTGAGTGAAGGGACCCCTCACCTTAGAAGAACCTAGTACTGGTAGTTGTTGCATCATTCAGAAGCTCTGGTTCGTAGAAGGGAATCTCGCGTCTGTAATGCGAAATATGAAATGGTGTGCGTTAGTATATTGCAACCTGCAAGCATTTCTCAGCCGTGCCAAAAAGTGTAGCATTTATGGATAAGCAATATGGACTAACAGTAACAGTAGTACACCAGTACTTCCTAAAAAAGTGGCTTGTTAATGTTTGTTGACCGCTTGTACGCGGCGCGTAGACTAGACAGTAGCAGTGTGAGGCAGGTCATGTGGGCTCAAAGGTGTCTTATACAAGAAGCTGCAAGGTAACGTCACATGTGCAAAAATAAAAGACACAAAGGTAAAATGGTAGCATGGCTAGGGCTAATTAAGCAAAGGCTACAATGATCATATATAACTATTAGTGTCTACTCTACTACTACCTGATTTGTACTAGTGATGTATGTTAGTATTAACTCATTTTTCAACCTTGCTACTGATCAATAGGGGGGAGGTGTATATGACGCCTAATAAATGTGTAATGTTTTCTAGGCGCACTACCGACCACCATTGCCGGGGCCAGCGAAGGCGACGCGGAGGGCGAGGATGCGGCAGTTGCTGCAGATAGCAATGGAGCGGTAGGGGGAGTGGCAGCACCAGTGGCAGGCGGTGGTAAGTTAGATTCATAATCCTTTACTATTGTTGAACTTGACAGTACACTCACTGCAAGGGTGTACTGTATGTATATGTATACTGTACAGTTGTGACTTAGGGCCCCATTAGGATGGTGGGCGTATTTCCCCCGCCGGGCCGGCTGGAATTCACTGGCGACACCGCAGGGGCAAACCTCCCGCCATCCCTGTAGAAAATATTCAGACCCCCCACATGTCGACCAGGCGGAAAAGGGTTCAATATGGCGGTGGGGTCTCTCTGAACACACCGCCATCCATATAATCTGCATTTTGGAATGCCTTTGCGTGGCGGCATTGCCGTCCGCCCCGGAAAGGCATGCAGACATTGCAGAGTATGCTTGGGGGCCCCCATGGAGGGTACCTACCTATGCTATGGTACCCCCCCGCCTTTCAAAGCAAAACGTGACAGGCTCCGTGCGGGGCCCGTCATGTTGTGCTTGGAAAAGCAGCACAACATTTTAGCATTGCTTTCAGCAAAGCCAACCAGAATGTAAAAAAAAATAACAGGATGCGCCCGCCACTGTGCCGGGCGCATCATCCTAATTAATTGTCCCCACGGGACCCCCACCCTTTTTAGCATGAGGATGTCGTAAGTAAGTATGAGTTGTTGGGGACGTTTGAAGAGTGAACTAGAAGACTAGAATTCCCTTTAATTGGCATAGGACTAGGAGCCAGAGTATTGAGTAACCAATGGCCTCATCTATCTGATTTCAACTCCGCTTTGAAAGTTTTATGGAGAAGAGCACCTGGTGCACTGTTCAACTAAAAAGTGAAAGACGGGTGGAAGGAAGAAGGACGGGCGACATTTAAAATGTTATGTACTACTGTTGTTTATTTTATAGTGCTACTCTACCATGCCACTATGTGTATAAATAATTACCTTGTCCTACTGTTTTTCTAAGAGTATATTTTACAATTGTCTTTTTTTTTTCTTTTTGATACACAGCTACTCCAAAACTCGACCGGAAGGAGTTAGCCGCCAAGGCACGGCGCCGGAAGCTGGAGGCAATCCAGCGGGAATACCGGCGGCTGGTGGTCCTAGCCGAGGAGGAGGAGGAGATGCGGCAGCAATTGTTCAAGCCTCTTCCAGTGTCCCGGGCCCCAGCCACCGCCCTCCAGCGGTACGGCGCCACCGTCTGGCGGCTGCCCGCCGCCACCGTGCCAACTCCGGTGCCCCCCACTGTGGCTGCAACTGCCGCGGCCTTAGACGCCGCATCACCCGTTTAGAGGACGAGATGCGCCTTCAGTCCCGCCCCACCACTTAATCCCTGTCATCCTGTTCTGCCCCTTTTTTAATTCTTGTTTGGGTGGGTGGGTGGGAACTTGTTAGGGTGTTACGGACTTCTATGGACATTGGTTGGGGTTAGGGAGGGGGGTGGGTAAGCTTTTGTGGGTTTAGTTTATTTTTGTTAGGGTAAATTAAATATATTTTTCTATGTTACATGCAATGTTGTTAATGTTTTGTAGGTGGGGTAACTGTTTTACATCACACTGTTTCCTTGCTGGTGAATGGCCGCCCATAGCCTGTGTTTGATTTCAATAATTGGCTGACTGTATAAGACACAAACAGATAGATGCAACACACCTCACTCATTGACTGGTCCTTCTAGTACTTTCAGTCTGTCCTGTAGTCTATGCATTCTTTGGAGTGGTGTGTGAAAATGAAATCATTGACAACATGTGCATTATTAATTCTGCCTCCCCCAAACTTCTCTCTTACCGGTGCTTGATGTTTATGTCCAACTGTGGCACAGCTCTGGCTGCATGGTGAAGATGGTTTCCTTTTTCATACATGCCATGATTGGGGTGGTGGTGGTGGTGGTAGCAGCATAGTAGTAGTAGTAGACACTGGCAGGGCGGCAGCATTTGCAAAAAAAGAGAAGGAGACAGTCAATCGCCTTTGAGAGACTGTTAGGAGTAGTTGAATGAAGTACAGTACAGAACTTACCGAGCAACAATAATATGCGCAAATATTTGACAAAAAAACAGAATGGTGGTTAGGAGGATAGCCTACTAGACAGAGTTACAAACTATAATTGTGTCGAGTCACTTGACTAGGCCTACAGCCTAACAGTTAGTGCTGTATATGAGGAATGACAAGAAACAAATCCAATCAATGGCGGCAATTCATGCTGAGGTATATGTTCCTTTGTTAAAAAAAATAACCTCTGAAATATCCTACTCATGGGTGGCCAAGCAGAAGAAGATCATCGCTCTGCCTTGAAATTGAAGTAGTGTTGCTTTCACCACATCCGCCCCAGCAAGTGTGTGATTAAGTATTGGTGTACATTTAATTTAGTTACACCTCGACAATAAGTCACACAGCCCGGGGGAAGAGGGTTAGGGTTTGTTGAATGGATGGGAAGGGGGTTTTTGGGAAAGGTTTGACATAGAAAAACAGTATGCATACATAGACAAACAAACGACAATCATTGAAGACTACCATATCCATATGTTAAGGGAGAAAAAGGCAATGCATGCATGATGATGAGAGACCCGTATTACATACACTTCTAGTTCTTGTTCTGTTGTGCCGGCCTTAATACTTTAACAGATAGCAAAGAGAAATTTTAAATATTGGTAGGAAAGAATCGTAATTACACAGAGCAAACCTAATGATGATTGAGAATAACAACTCCAAGAACACACTGTTGTAAAGATTGTATACAAGATATTAATCAAATTATTTAAAAGAAGATAAAAGTGGATACTTTTACTGTCTTATCCTGGTCAAAAATGTGGACTGGATTTTTGCATCTCGGCATTCCTCTTGCTCCTCTTGTCCATCAATCTTGGGTGTGTCGCCTCGCCACTCGCCACTGCCCGGCTGGAAAAAAAAAGGTGATTGATTGGTAAGGTAATTAATATGCATTGTAATGTTTTACAAAGTTTCGGGCAAGGCCTGGCCTGTAATTGTAGATTGAAAACGAAAGGGGATATTGAGAAAGAAAGTTAAAACAAATGCACAAGTGATGGTGTAGTGCAACAAGAACACTTTCCGAGGTGGAATCTATGCATCATCTCTACTCTAGTCTGTTTCCAGCATTGACCTTCAACAGTAACAGGAGAGAGCAGGCCCACAGTGCTTAGCATTTAGCACATCCTACGTTAACACTTAAAATTCTTTTTTTTCTCTCAAAGAGTTGGACAAACGCAAAGCACATTATCCATTCCAAACATAGCATTTTACAGTTTAAGTTAGTAAAATCAATGCACTGCAGTCATCCCACCGCTACACTCTATTCAACTTCTACACAGACATTTGGGTCTGCTGTGGTTGTTGCTGTTGACTTGTTTACCTTTTGGCTTTTCCGTTTATGCCACTCACGAAACGTCCTCCTGAGTCCTGACTTAATCATCATCATCTCTGATACTTTTACTGACTGACTGTGAAGATCGGCCTGCAGTAAAAGTAAAATTTTTATGACACAACAAGAGTAGTAATATAAATATTACTGACTTGAGTCATTCTTTATTGTGTACAGAAAGATAGATTACTAGTACACTTTGACATCACTTTGTGCACAACAAACAAACAACGCAAACACAGACCAATAGCTTAGAGTCAGGTGTCCAATGCATGCCATTAATTGTCATCATTACCTGTTCCTTCTCATCTTAAGTTAACGGGCCGTCTATTTCGCCATCATCATGATGGACGGTGCTGTTGTGTGTCAATCATACTCATTGCGCAGATTGAGTGAGTCCCCTTCCTGTATTGAATTTAAAGCAATGGGTCACCAAGCTGCAGGAGAAGTACCAATTTCTTATTTGCAAGAAGGGGGAAATTAGTGTGTTCTGTAGAAAGTTGATTAGTGGCAGTGCACAATTACATAAATTCATGCACAACAAACACAACAAAATCTAAATCATTCAGTCTGCGACTCTGCGTCCAATGCATGGCATCAATCATTACCTGTTCCATCCTATTTTCAGTTAATGGCCAGTCTCTCTCGGCTCTGAAAGGAGGATAGCTATAGTAGTCATCTGATTCATGGTCCACTTCTTTTGGAAGGACTAGGAAAGTTTGAATTTGTTGTTACCATCATCCAATCATCATTCATGAGGGAAATAGATTTGCGCAGGAGATTCAGTATGATGGAGCGGAGGAGCTGGATTCGGAGGACTGTACTGTCAAATAGCAGACACCTGAAACTTGTATATTAAATTAGAAGAGTAGAAGACGGTGGTAATGGATTGGTTGTGATTGACAAGTTTATAACCGGAACAACAGACACAAACAAAGGGGGAAAAAAGGGAGGAAGACAGTAAGTGCGAGCCTAATTGTCAGGGAAGTATAGCTCGTCCTCAAACTCTGGGGGTTCAGCCAGTAGTAGGTAATCATCTGACACAATACTTCCGTCACCTGAGCCGCTGTCCTCATCTTCCTCCGTTGATTCATGTATTGTGTAATTCGGTGGTATGAAGTGCTGATTCATTTTGATCATTGTTAACCTCTCCACGTTTTTTGGAGATAGACTTGTCCTTCTCAATGTTACAATGGAACCAGCAGCACTGAAAACACGTTCGGAAGAGACACTTGCGACAGGGCAAGCCAGATAGCTTATCGCCAGCCTGCTGAGCTATGGCCATTCAGACCTTTTCCTATACCAATACTGCAATGGGTTTTGATCAACGTACACCTCTGTTGGGTCGTCCAGATAGGCCTGGACCATCCGCTCAATGTTCAGGGTTGCTGCTGGTAAGCTTTTGTGCTGCTTTTTCTGTGCATCAGCACTGTGCTTACAATAGCCCATCTTTACATACCAATCCTGTAATGATAATGATTGTACTCGGCCTAATGATCCAGTTATTGTTTCTGTAGTCGATAGTAATGGTGAGTGTTGTGATTGTGAGCCAACCGCACTGCCCTCAGCCGACGAAGTTGCACTTGATTCTGCATGGCCTGCTTCAGTATCAGTACTTCTTGTGGGTTGATCTTGCGGGCTTTTAATTAGCAGCCATTCGTTTTCCAACTTACTGGCTGCTTCAGCTATACAACTTTTGTAGCGAGCAACATCATTGTCGGAAAAAGCAAGGAATGTCTTCAGTAGTCCCAATTTTGCACGTGGATCCAGAATTGTGGCACAAATGTAATGTTCTTGTGACAAACTTTTATTTTGTAACCTTACATTTTCAGTTAAGCGCCGGGATAAGCTCTCCACCAAGTCATGGGCTTGCCTTCTGTCCTCTACACCTTTGTATGATTCAGACACATTATTCAGCTCATACTCTAACATTTGCAATAATGGGATAGCTTGGCCCATTGTACAGTCCTCCTTGCTGACTTCACGTGTGAAGACCTCAAAAGGAGAAAGCATCTCAGTCAGGCATTTAATTAGGCTCCCTTGCTCCATGTCAAGGATCATGCCTTTAACAGTAGCACTAGCATCCCCTCTTCTTTTCCAGACATATTCATGGAGTGACATGTGCTGTTCGGACAGACGATCAAGCATGTAATACGTTGAGTTCCAACGTGTTGCCACCTCCTGGATGAGTGCCTTGACTGGCATCCTAAGTTCACGTTGGATGATCCTCAGCTGCTTCCGAGCTTTAAAAGAATGGCTGAAATGAGTGCATATTCTTCGGCAGATGGCCAGTAAATTGCTGACTATGGGTTCTTTTTTCAGAATGTCTTCAACTATAATGTTTATGCAGTGCGCCAAACACGGAACCCTGAAATAGGAACCAAGTTCCATGGCCTTAAGTACATTACTGCCATTGTCTGTGGCAACAAAACCAATACGAAGCCCTCTGGGCCGCAGCCATTCCAAAACCTTGGTGCGAAACTCGTGTAAAATGTTTTGAGCCGTATGAGATTTCTCCATGGCGAACATGGCTACAGTTGCATGTTTCCGAGTACCTTCAAAAATCGCGGCTGTGTCAACAACACCTCATGCAGATAGTTTATCTTTAACCCCCACAAAAGAGATCCAGTGTGCAGTGATGCACATGTAATCTGTGGCTTGGCAACTGCTCCACATGTCTGTTGTCAGGTGGATATTGTGCACAGCACTCTTCTGCAAAGCGTGTCCAACCAATTCCAGCACATCATGATGTAGTGC
Source organism: Triturus cristatus (assembly GCF_964204655.1). NCBI lineage: Eukaryota > Metazoa > Chordata > Amphibia > Caudata > Salamandridae > Triturus > Triturus cristatus. Next base: position 1,196,377,335 of record NC_140579.1, on the reverse strand, counting down.
CGGAACAGCAATTCTTGCGAAATAGGACCGGCTGGGAACTTTCCATTTCGGGCAGATGGCAGACACAAATTCAAGGAAACCCACCCCTTCCACAAATGAAAAAGGACGAAGGTCCAGCGCTAACATTTTAGCCAGCTTCGCATTGTACAATCGTGCCGTTGGGTGGTTGCGTTGGAACTGCCCCTCCAACCTAAACATGCTCTCAATGGTAGGCTGGCTTACTTTCCTTAGTGGTGCTGTTTTCATTAACCCACCACGGCTCAACGACACAGATTGTCTCATTGAGGTACTCGCCGGTTGCCTTGGTGTCTCACCCAGACTCTGAGTATGGCTCTTACTGCGGTGCCACTCTGATGTTACTGAGGAGGATGTGGGCGTTACTGCACTACTGGGGACAGGGCAAGAAATGCCTCCCTCTTCTTCACCTGCCACCACAATAATATCGCTCTCTGATTCATCCCGACCAACTTCAATGGGTTGAGTTTTTCTTCTTGTATTTTTAGATGACTTGCTTGTCCTCCGGTACTATAGTTTGTACCAAGCTTACCACGCCAAACACCTTGCCGACAAATTGAGCATATAGCAACGTTCTCCTCCTTGGCGCTAACAGAAAAGAAGTCCCAAACTGGGGAGGAGAACTTTCTGGCACTGCTGGATGTGCCACTTTCAACACCAGATGAACTAGAGGGGGTGTTTGAAAATGTGTGCCCCTGTGCACCTACACTGTGACTTTTACTACCACTACCTACTGAGATGGTTGAGCTGGATGTAGGTCCCTGCCGGGCCTTGGAAATATGGCAGCTGGAGGTAGTGGTGGTGTAACCTGTGTTGGTGAGATCCGTGCTACATCCCGCTCAGTAGCAGCCTTTCTGGATAGGGTGAGAATGTTGGTCTCCAATCCCTTTGGGGCGGGAGTAATGTGCGTGATGACTGGCTCGTCTTCATCAACATCATCACCCCCCTCTTCTACATCTACCTCCATAACTCCAAGTTTTTCTGGGACCTTCCTTTTCAGAAGCATTGTCTTGTGGAGTATATCACTCTCAGACCGAGCTGGTGGGACCCAAGTGTCATCACGATCATCAGAAGCGGGGCTTGAAGAAGAAGATGATGGACTAAGCCTCCTTTTCCTTGCTGGTGGTCTGGAAGACAATAGATCTACTGAAACAGTGGTTTGACTTTGCTCCACTTTGTCTGCAGGAAGTTCGATTTCCTGAAATGCCACTACGTCAGGAGCAACAACTACTATGGTGGGTTGTTGCGGCAGCTGCTGCTGTTCTTGTTGCGGCGGCTGCTGCTGTTCTTGTTGCGGCAGGTGCTGCTGTTCTTGTTGCGGCGGGTGCTGCTGTTCTTGTTGCAGCGGGTGCTGCTGTTCTTGTTGCGGAGGCTGCTGCTGTTCTTGTTGCGGCGGCTGCACACTGATCTGCTGAGTTTGCGCCTGCGTTGAACTTGATTGTGTACTACTTTGCTGTAATGACATTTCTCCAACATCGCTGCTCGTTAGTAGACTGGCTACCTCTGTGACACTAAAGCCCTTGGGCCTAGGTTGGTGGGGTTGGACCGCTGTGCTGCTCCCAGCTTGGTTCCCGGACAACGCTTTGGTGCAAAAAAAAACATTGGCCGGCACACCACCAGTCGTGGTTAATGGCACTTCCTTTTTCTGTTCCTTCTTCTCACCGGCAACTTTCTTGGTACTGGACCTGGTACCTTTCTTTGGGGGCCATCTTCTTCAGATGTCAGGCAGGATGCAGATGCACAACAAGTTCTGGTCACACGTCGACGTGATGCGCAGCAGGACTTCTGTCTGGCTGGCAGTACAACGGGTAGCCGGGTGATGCTGATGACACTTCCTACTCTGTCTTTTGTGCACCTAAAAGCAAATAAGACAGGAGAAGAACATCAGTGAAATGTTGCATTTGTTGTTGTGGTTCAGTTACTTAGTACTGTACTAGTGCAAACAAAAGATAGTCTAGCCATTTATGACTTTTTTTTTCACTAGAGCTATGTTATACTACTGTGTACAGCCACACACTACACTCTGAGGAAGGATAGGAAAGTTAATAATAACCACCAAAATAAAAATGTAATGAAAGTGGGGTGGACCATTAAAGTATTTGAGCATCTCAGCATCCATGGAGCAGCTGCTGGCAAAGGGGGTGGATGGATGGAAGCAGAAAGCCAAATAGCCAATAGGAAAAACATGCAGGCCTATGGCAAAAGCAGGACACTAATAACTCACAGTAAAAAAAAACACCCAAAAAGGCCACCACCCACATGGACACTCGCAAATCACAAACAAGCCGGGGGCCTGGGAAACACCAGGAGCTGACAAAAGGCCTATAAAAGCCAGGTAAAGGATGCATGCTAAAGCACACTGCTCTGCCTTTTTAATGCAACAAAATGGAAATACGAACATTCACAGGCCCCAAAAAGGTCTGCAGGGTGCATGCATTGCACACCAACACACCAGACACATACAACAAAAGCATATCTTTAAGACAACCAACATCAGAAAGGCCACCCCAAAAACACACTTCCCCAACTCAATCCAATGCCATCCATGCCCTAAATGATGTCTAAATTCAACAGACCACACAGAAAACAAAACACTTGATTAATAAAGCTGTGGCTACCTGCTCTGATCCTACTGGATGAAAGCAGGCCTGTTGGCAGACAAGGCCAGACAAGCTTGCAGGCCTAGGCTTCACAATGGCCACCAGTCACATGGCCACGCCCACCAACATCACAAAGGCCACCCCCAAAAACACACACTTCCCCAACTCAATCCAATGCCATCCATGCCCTAAATGATGTCTAAATTCAACAGACCACACAGAAAACACTTGATTAATAAAGCAGTGGCTACCTGCTCTGATCCTACTGGATGAAAGCTGGCCTGTTGGCAGACAAGGCCAGGCAAGCTTGCAGGCCTAGGCTTCAAAATGGCCACCAGCCACATGGCCAGGCCCAACAACATCACAAAGGCCACCCCCAAAAAACACACTTCCCCAACTCAATCCAATGCCATCCATGCCCTAAATGATGTCTAAATTCAACAGACCACACAGAAAACACTTGATTAATAAAGCTATGGCTACCTGCTCTGATCCTACTGGATGAAAGCAGGCCTGTTGGCAGACAAGGCCAGGCAAGCTTGCAGGCCTAGGCTTTAAAATGGCCACCAGCCACATGGCCTGGCCCAACAACATCACAAAGGCCACCCCCAAAAAACACACTTCCCCAACTCAATCCAATGCCATCCATGCCCTAAATGATGTCTAAATTCAACAGACCACACAGAAAACACTTGATTAATAAAGCTGTGGCTACCTGCTCTGATCCTAGTGGATGAAAAAGCAGGCCTGTTGGCAGACAAGGCCAGGCAAGCTTGCAGGCCTAGGCTTCAAAATGTCCACCAGCCACATGGCCAGGCCCAACAACATCACAAAGGCCACCCCAAAAAACACACTTCCCCAACTCAATCCAATGCCATCCATGCCCTAAATGATGTCTAAATTCAACAGACCCCACAGAAAACACTTGATTAATAAAGCTGTGGCTACCTGCTCTGATCCTACTGGATGAAAGCAGGCCTGTTGGCAGACAAGGCCAGGCAAGCTTGCAGGCCTAGGCTTCAAAATGGCCACCAGCCACATGGCCAGGCCCAACAACATCACAAAGGCCACCCCAAAAAACACACTTCCCCAACTCAATCCAATGCCATCCATGCCCTAAATGATGTCCAAATTCAAAAGACCACACAGAAAACACTTGATTAATAAAGCTGTGGCTACCTGCTCTGATCCTACTGGATGAAAGCAGGCCTGTTGGCATACAAGGCCAGGCAAGCTTGAAGGCCTAGGCTTCAAAATGGCCACCAGCCACATGGCCAGGCCCAACAACATCACAAAGGCCACCCCCAAATACACACTTCCCCAACTCAATCCAATGCCATCCATGCCCTAAATGATGTCTAAATTCAACAGACCACACAGAAAACACTTGATTAATAAAGCTGTGGCTACCTGCTCTGATCCTAGTGGATGAAAAAGCAGGCCTGTTGGCAGACAAGGCCAGGCAAGCTTGCAGGCCTAGGCTTCAAAATGGCCACCAGCCACATGGCCAGGCCCACCAACATCACAAAGGCCACCCCAAAAAACACACTTCCACAACTCAATCCAATGCCATCCATGCCCTAAATGATGTCTAAATTCAACAGATCACACAGAAAACACTTGATTAATAAAGCTGTGGCTACCTGCTCTGATCCTAGTGGATGAAAAAGCAGGCCTGTTGGCAGACAAGGCCAGGCAAGCTTGCAGGCCTAGGCTTCAAAATGGCCACCAGCCACACGGCCAGGCCCAACAACATCACAAAGGCTACCCCAAAAAACACACTTCCCCAACTCAATCCAATGCCACCCATGCCCTAAATGATGTCTAAATTCAACAGACCACACAGAAAACACTTGATTAATAAAGCTGTGGCTACCTGCTCTGATCCTAGTGGATGAAAAAGCAGGCCTGTTGGCAGACAAGGCCAGGCAAGCTTGCAGGCAAATGGCCACCAGCCACATGGCCAGGCCCACCAACATCACAAAGGCCACCCCAAAAAACACACTTCCCCAACACAATCCAATGCCATCCATGCCCTAAATGATGTCTAAATTCAACAGATCACACAGAAAACACTTGATTAATAAAGCTGTGGCTACCTGCTCTGATCCTAGTGGATGAAAAAGCAGGCCTGTTGGCAGACAAGGCCAGGCAAGCTTGCAGGCCTAGGCTTCAAAATGGCCACCAGCCACATGGCCAGGCCCAACAACATCACAAAGGCCACCCCAAAAAACACACTTCCCCAACTCAATCCAATGCCATCCATGCCCTAAATGATGTCTAAATTCAACAGATCACACAGAAAACACTTGATTAATAAAGCTGTGGCTATTTGCTCTGATCCTAGTGGATGAAAAAGCAGGCCTGTTGGCAGACAAGGCTAGGCAAGCTTGCAGGCCTAGGCTTCAAAATGGCCACCAGCCACATGGCCAGGCCCAACAACATCACAAAGGCCACCCCCAAAAAACACACTTCCCCAACTCAATCCAATGCCATCCATGCCCTAAATGATGTCTAAATTCAACAGACCACACAGAAAACACTTGATTAATAAAGCTGTGGCTACCTGCTCTGATCCTAGTGGATAAAAAAGCAGGCCTGTTGGCAGACAAGGCCAGGCAAGCTTGCAGGCCTAGGCTTCAAAATGGCCACCAGCCACATGGCCAGGCCCAACAACATCACAAAGGCCACCCCCAAAAAACACACTTCCCCAACTCAATCCAATGCCATCCATGCCCTAAATGATGTCTAAATTCAACAGACCACACAGAAAACACTTGATTAATAAAGCTGTGGCTACCTGCTCTGATCCTACTGGATGAAAGCAGGCCTGTTGGCAGACAAGGCCAGGCAAGCTTGCAGGCCTAGGCTTCAAAATGGCCACCAGCCACATGGCCAGGCCCAACAACATCACAAAGGCCACCCCCAAAAAACACACTTCCCCAACTCAATCCAATGCCATCCATGCCCTAAATGAGGTCTAAATTCAACAGACCACACAGAAAACACTTGATTAATAAAGCTGTGGCTACCTGCTCTGATCCTAGTGGATGAAAATGCAGGCCTGTTGGCAGACAAGGCCAGGCAAGCTTGCAGGCCTAGGCTACAATATGGCCACCAGCCACATGGCCAGGCCCAACAACATCACAAAGGCCACCCCAAAAAACACACTTCCCCAACTCAATCCAATGCCATCCATGCCCTAAATGATGTCTAAATTCAACAGACCACACAGAAAACACTTGATTAATAAAGCTGTGGCTACCTGCTCTGAACCTACTGGATGAAAGCAGGCCTGTTGGCACACAAGGCCAGGCAAGCTTGCAGGCCTAGGCTTCAAAATGGCCACCAGCCACATGGCCAGGCCCAACAACATCACAAAGGCCACCCCCCAAAAACACACTTCCCCAACTCAATCCAATGCCATCCATGCCCTAAATGATGTCTAAATTCAACAGACCACACAGAAAACACTTGATTAATAAAGCTGTGGCTACCTGCTCTGATCCTACTGGATGAAAGCAGGCCTGTTGGCAGACAAGGCCAGGCAAGATTGCAGGCCTAGGCTTCAAAATGGCCACCAGCCACATGGCCAGGCCCAACAACATCACAAAGGCCAACCCCAAAAAACACACTTCCCCAACTCAATCCAATGCAATCCTTGCCCTAAATGATGTCTAAATTCAACAGACCACACAGAAAACACTTGATTAATAAAGCTGTGGCTACCTGCTCTGATCCTAGTGGATGAAAAAGCAGGCCTGTTGGCAGACAAGGCCAGGCAAGCTTGCAGGCCTAGGCTTCAAAATGGCCACCAGCCACAAGGCCAGGCCCAACAACATCACAAAGGCCACCCCAAAAAACATACTTCCCCAACTCAATCCAATGCCATCCATGCCCTAAATGATGTCTAAATTCAACAGACCACACAGAAAACACTTGATTAATAAAGCTGTGGCTCCCTGCTCTGATCCTACTGGATGAAAGCAGGCCTGTTGGCAGACAAGGCCAGGCAAGCTTGCAGGCCTAGGCTTCAAAATAACCACCAGCCACATGGCCAGGCCCAACAACATCACAAAGGCTACCCCAAAAAACACACTTCCCCAACTCACTCCAATGCCATCCATGCCCTAAATGATGTCTAAATTCAACAGACCACACAGAAAACACTTGATTAATAAAGCTGTGGCTACCTGCTCTGATCCTAGTGGATGAAAAAGCAGGCCTGTTGGCAGACAAGGCCAGGCAAGCTTGCAGGCAAATGGCCACTAGCCACATGGCCAGGCCCACCAACATCACAAAGGTCTCCCCAAAAAACACACTTCCCCAACTCAATCCAATCCCATCCATACCCTAAATGATGTCTAAATTCAACAGATCACAAAGAAAACACTTGATTAATAAAGCTGTGGCTACCTGCTCTGATCCTACTGGATGAAAGCAGGCCTGTTGGCAGACAAGACCAGGCAAGCTTGCAGGCCTAGGCTTCAAAATGGCCACCAGCCACATGGCCAGGCCCAACAACATCACAAAGGCTACCCCAAAAAACACACTTCCCCACCTCAATCCAATGCCATCCATGCCCTAAATGATGTCTAAATTCAACAGACCACACAGAAAACACTTGATTAATAAAGCTGTGGCTACCTGCTCTGATCCTAGTGGATGAAAAAGCAGGCCTGTTGGCAGACAAGGCCAGGCAAGCTTGCAGGCAAATGGCCACTAGCCACATGGCCAGGCCCACCAACATCACAAAGGTCACCCCAAAAAACACACTTCCCCAACTCAATCCAATCCCATCCATGCCCTAAATGATGTCTAAATTCAACAGACAACACAGAAAACACTTGATTAATAAAGCTGTGGCTACCTGCTCTGATCCTAGTGGATGAAAAAGCAGGCCTGTTGGCAGACAAGGCCAGGCAAGCTTGCAGGCCTAGGCTTCAAAATGGCCAACAGCCACATGGCCAGGCCCACCAACATCACAAAGGCCACCCCAAAAAACACACTTCCCCAACTCAATCCAATGCCATCCATGCCCTAAATGATGTCTAAATTCAACAGATCACACAGAAAACACTTGATTAATAAAGCTGTGGCTACCTGCTCTGATCCTAGTGGATGAAAAAGCAGGCCTGTTGGCAGACAAGGCCAGGCAAGCTTGCAGGCCTAGGCTTCAAAATGGCCACCAGCCACATGGCCAGGCCCAACAACATCACAAAGGCTACCCCAAAAAACACACTTCCCCAACTCAATCCAATGCCATCCATGCCCTAAATGATGTCTAAATTCAACAGACCACACAGAAAACACTTGATTAATAAAGCTGTGGCTACCTGCTCTGATCCTAGTGGATGAAAAAGCAGGCCTGTTGGCAGACAAGGCCAGGCAAGCTTGCAGGCAAATGGCCACCAGCCACATGGCCAGGCCCACCAACATCACAAAGGCCACCCCAAAAAACACACTTCCCCAACTCAATCCAATGCCATCCATGCCCTAAATGATGTCTAAATTCAACAGATCACACAGAAAACACTTGATTAATAAAGCTGTGGCTACCTGCTCTGATCCTAGTGGATGAAAAAGCAGGCCTGTTGGCAGACAAGGCCAGGCAAGCTTGCAGGCAAATGGCCACTAGCCACATGGCCAGGCCCACCAACATCACAAAGGTCACCCCAAAAAACACACTTCCCCAACTCAATCCAATGCCATCCATGCCCTAAATGATGTCTAAATTCAACAGACCACACAGATAACACTTGATTAATAAAGCTGTGGCTACCTGCTCTGATCCTACTGGATGAAAGCAGGCCTGTTGGCACACAAGGCCAGGCAAGCTTGCAGGCCTAGGCTTCAAAATGGCCACCAGCCACATGGCCAGGCCCAACAACATCACAAAGGCCACCCCCCAAAAACACACTTCCCCAACTCAATCCAATGCCATCCATGCCCTAAATGATGTCTAAATTCAACAGACCACACAGAAAACACTTGATTAATAAAGCTGTGGCTACCTGCTCTGATCCTAGTGGATGAAAAAGCAGGCCTGTTGGCAGACAAGGCCAGGCAAGCTTGCAGGCAAATGGCCACTAGCCACATGGCCAGGCCCACCAACATCACAAAGGTCACCCCAAAAAACACACTTCCCCAACTCAATCCAATCCCATCCATGCCCTAAATGATGTCTAAATTCAACAGACCACACAGAAAACACTTGATTAATAAAGCTGTGGCTACCTGCTCTGATCCTAGTGGATGAAAAAGCAGGCCTGTTGGCAGACAAGGCCAGGCAAGCTTGCAGGCCTAGGCTTCAAAATGGCCACCAGCCACATGGCCAGGCCCACCAACATCACAAAGGCCACCCCAAAAAACACACTTCCCCAACTCAATCCAATGCCATCCATGCCCTAAATGATGTCTAAATTCAACAGATCACACAGAAAACACTTGATTAATAAAGCTGTGGCTACATGCTCTGATCCTAGTGGATGAAAAAGCAGGCCTGTTGGCAGACAAGGCCAGGCAAGCTTGCAGGCCTAGGCTTCAAAATGGCCACCAGCCACATGGCCAGGCCCAACAACATCACAAAGGCTACCCCAAAAAACACACTTCCCCAACTCAATCCAATGCCATCCATGCCCTAAATGATGTCTAAATTCAACAGACCACACAGAAAACACTTGATTAATAAAGCTGTGGCTACCTGCTCTGATCCTAGTGGATGAAAAAGCAGGCCTGTTGGCAGACAAGGCCAGGCAAGCTTGCAGGCAAATGGCCACCAGCCACATGGCCAGGCCCAACAACATCACAAAGGCCACCCCCAAAAAACACACTTCCCCAACTCAATCCAATGCCATCCATGCCCTAAATGATGTCTAAATTCAACAGACCACACAGAAACCACTTGATTAATAAAGCTGTGGCTACCTGCTCTGATCCTAGTGGATTAAAATGCAGGCCTGTTGGCAGACAAGGCCAGGCAAGCTTGCAGGCCTAGGCTACAATATGGCCACCAGCCACATGGCCAGGCCCAACAACATCACAAAGGCCACCCCAAAAAACACACTTCCCCAACTCAATCCAATGCCATCCATGCCCTAAATGATGTCTAAATTCAACAGACCACACAGAAAACACTTGATTAATAAAGCTGTGGCTACCTGCTCTGATCCTACTGGATGAAAGCAGGCCTGTTGGCACACAAGGCCAGGCAAGCTTGCAGGCCTAGGCTTCAAAATGGCCACCAGCCACATGGCCAGGCCCAACAACATCACAAAGGCCACCCCCCAAAAACACACTTCCCCAACTCAATCCAATGCCATCCATGCCCTAAATGATGTCTAAATTCAACAGACCACACAGAAAACACTTGATTAATAAAGCTGTGGCTACCTGCTCTGATCCTACTGGATGAAAGCAGGCCTGTTGGCAGACAAGGCCAGGCAAGATTGCAGGCCTAGGCTTCAAAATGGCCACCAGCCACATGGCCAGGCCCAACAACATCACAAAGGCCAACCCCAAAAAACACACTTCCCCAACTCAATCCAATGCAATCCTTGCCCTAAATGATGTCTAAATTCAACAGACCACACAGAAAACACTTGATTAATAAAGCTGTGGCTACCTGCTCTGATCCTAGTGGATGAAAAAGCAGGCCTGTTGGAAGACAAGGCCAGGCAAGCTTGCAGGCAAATGGCCACTAGCCACATGGCCAGGCCCACCAACATCACAAAGGTCACCCCAAAAAACACACTTCCCCAACTCAATCCAATGCCATCCATGCCCTAAATGATGTCTAAATTCAACAGACCACACAGAAAACACTTGATTAATAAAGCTGTGGCTACCTGCTCTGATCCTACTGGATGAAAGCAGGCCTGTTGGCAGACAAGGCCAGGCAAGATTGCAGGCCTAGGCTTCAAAATGGCCACCAGCCACATGGCCAGGCCCAACAACATCACAAAGGCCAACCCCAAAAAACACACTTCCCCAACTCAATCCAATGCAATCCTTGCCCTAAATGATGTCTAAATTCAACAGACCACACAGAAAACACTTGATTAATAAAGCTGTGGCTACCTGCTCTGATCCTAGTGGATGAAAAAGCAGGCCTGTTGGAAGACAAGGCCAGGCAAGCTTGCAGGCAAATGGCCACTAGCCACATGGCCAGGCCCACCAACATCACAAAGGTCACCCCAAAAAACACACTTCCCCAACTCAATCCAATGCCATCCATGCCCTAAATGATGTCTAAATTCAACAGACCACACAGATAACACTTGATTAATAAAGCTGTGGCTACCTGCTCTGATCCTACTGGATGAAAGCAGGCCTGTTGGCACACAAGGCCAGGCAAGCTTGCAGGCCTAGGCTTCAAAATGGCCACCAGCCACATGGCCAGGCCCAACAACATCACAAAGGCCACCCCCCAAAAACACACTTCCCCAACTCAATCCAATGCCATCCATGCCCTAAATGATGTCTAAATTCAACAGACCACACAGAAAACACTTGATTAATAAAGCTGTGGCTACCTGCTCTGATCCTAGTGGATGAAAAAGCAGGCCTGTTGGCAGACAAGGCCAGGCAAGCTTGCAGGCAAATGGCCACTAGCCACATGGCCAGGCCCACCAACATCACAAAGGTCACCCCAAAAAACACACTTCCCCAACTCAATCCAATCCCATCCATGCCCTAAATGATGTCTAAATTCAACAGACCACACAGAAAACACTTGATTAATAAAGCTGTGGCTACCTGCTCTGATCCTAGTGGATGAAAAAGCAGGCCTGTTGGCAGACAAGGCCAGGCAAGCTTGCAGGCCTAGGCTTCAAAATGGCCACCAGCCACATGGCCAGGCCCACCAACATCACAAAGGCCACCCCAAAAAACACACTTCCCCAACTCAATCCAATGCCATCCATGCCCTAAATGATGTCTAAATTCAACAGATCACACAGAAAACACTTGATTAATAAAGCTGTGGCTACATGCTCTGATCCTAGTGGATGAAAAAGCAGGCCTGTTGGCAGACAAGGCCAGGCAAGCTTGCAGGCCTAGGCTTCAAAATGGCCACCAGCCACATGGCCAGGCCCAACAACATCACAAAGGCTACCCCAAAAAACACACTTCCCCAACTCAATCCAATGCCATCCATGCCCTAAATGATGTCTAAATTCAACAGACCACACAGAAAACACTTGATTAATAAAGCTGTGGCTACCTGCTCTGATCCTAGTGGATGAAAAAGCAGGCCTGTTGGCAGACAAGGCCAGGCAAGCTTGCAGGCAAATGGCCACCAGCCACATAGCCAGGCCCACCAACATCACAAAGGCCACCCCAAAAAACACACTTCCCCAACTCAATCCAATGCCATCCATGCCCTGAATGATGTCTAAATTCAACAGATCACACAGAAAACACTTGATTAATAAAGCTGTGGCTACCTGCTCTGATCCTAGTGGATGAAAAAGCAGGCCTGTTGGCAGACAAGGTCAGGCAAGCTTGCAGGCCTAGGCTTCAAAATGGCCACCAGCCACATGGCCAGGCCTAACAACATCACAAAGGCCACCCCAAAAAACACACTTCCCCAACTCAATCCAATGCCATCCATGCCCTAAATGATGTCTAAATTCAACAGACCACACAGAAAACACTTGATTAATAAAGCTGTGGCTACCTGCTCTGATCCTACTGGATGAAAGCAGGCCTGTTGGCAGACAAGGCCAGGCAAGCTTGCAGGCCTAGGCTTCAAAATGGCCACCAGCGACATGGCCAGGCCCAACAACATCACAAAGGCCACCCCCAAAAAACACACTTCCCCAACTCAATCCAATGCCATCCATGCCCTAAATGATGTCTAAATTCAACAGACCACACAGAAAACACTTGATTAATAAAGCTGTGGCTACCTGCTCTGATCCTAGTGGATGAAAAAGCAGGCCTGTTGGAAGACAAGGCCAGGCAAGCTTGCAGGCAAATGGCCACTAGCCACATGGCCAGGCCCACCAACATCACAAAGGTCACCCCAAAAAACACACTTCCCCAACTCAATCCAATCCCATCCATGCCCTAAATTATGTCTAAATTCAACAGATCACATAGAAAACACTTGATTAATAAAGCTGTGGCTACCTGCTCTGATCCTACTGGATGAAAGCAGGCCTGTTGGCAGACAAGGCCAGGCAAGCTTGCAGGCCTAGGCTTCAAAATGGCCACCAGCCACATGGCCAGGCCCAACAACATCACAAAGGTCACCCCCAAAAAACACACTTCCCCAACTCAATCCAATGCCATCCATGCCCTAAATGATGTCTAAATTCAACAGACCACACAGAAAACACTTGATTAATAAAGCTGTGGCTACCTGCTCTGATCCTAGTGGATGAAAAAGCAGGCCTGTTGGAAGACAAGGCCAGGCAAGCTTGCAGGCAAATGGCCACTAGCCACATGGCCAGGCCCACCAACATCACAAAGGCTACCCCAAAAAACACACTTCCCCAACTCAATCCAATGCCATCCATGCCCTAAATGATGTCTAAATTCAACAGACCACACAGAAAACACTTGATTAATAAAGCTGTGGCTACCTGCTCTGATCCTAGTGGATGAAAAAGCAGGCCTGTTGGCAGACAAGGCCAGGCAAGCTTGCAGGCAAATGGCCACTAGCCACATGGCCAGGCCCACCAACATCACAAAGGTCACCCCAAAAAACACACATCCCCAACTCAATCCAATCCCATCCATGCCCTAAATGATGTCTAAATTCAACAGACCACACAGAAAACACTTGATTAATAAAGCTGTGGCTACCTGCTCTGATCCTAGTGGATGAAAAAGCAGGCCTGTTGGCAGACAAGGCCAGGCAAGCTTGCAGGCCTAGGCTTCAAAATGGCCACCAGCCACATGGCCAGGCCCACCAACATCACAAAGGCCACCCCAAAAAACACACTTCCCCAACTCAATCCAATGCCATCCATGCCCTAAATGATGTCTAAATTCAACAGAACACACAGAAAACACTTGATTAATAAAGCTGTGGCTACATGCTCTGATCCTGGTGGATGAAACAGCAGGCCTGTTGGCAGACAAGGCCAGGCAAGCTTGCAGGCCTAGGCTTCAAAATGGCCACCAGCCACATGGCCAGGCCCAACAACATCACAAAGGCTACCCCAAAAAACACACTTCCCCAACTCAATCCAATGCCATCCATGCCCTAAATGATGTCTAAATTCAACAGACCACACAGAAAACACTTGATTAATAAAGCTGTGGCTACCTGCTCTGATCCTAGTGGATGAAAAAGCAGGCCTGTTGGCAGACAAGGCCAGGCAAGCTTGCAGGCAAATGGCCACCAGCCACATGGCCAGGCCCACCAACATCACAAAGGCCACCCCAAAAAACACACTTCCCCAACTCAATCCAATGCCATCCATGCTCTAAATGATGTCTAAATTCAACAGATCACACAGAAAACACTTGATTAATAAAGCTGTGGCTACCTGCTCTGATCCTAGTGGATGAAAAAGCAGGCCTGTTGGCAGACAAGGCCAGGCAAGCTTGCAGGCCTAGGCTTCAAAATGGCCACCAGCCACATGGCCAGGCCCAACAACATCAAAAAGGCCACCCCAAAAAACACACTTCCCCAACTCAATCCAATGCCATCCATGCCCTAAATGATGTCTAAATTCAACAGACCACACAGAAAACACTTGATTAATAAAGCTGTGGCTACCTGCTCTGATCCTACTGGATGAAAGCAGGCCTGTTGGCAGACAAGGCCAGGCAAGCTTGCAGGCCTAGGCTTCAAAATGGCCACCAGCCACATGGCCAGGCCCAACAACATCACAAAGGCCACCCCAAAAAACACACTTCCCCAACTCAATCCAATGCCATCCATGCCCTAAATGATGTCCAAATTCAAAAGACCACACAGAAAACACTTGATTAATAAAGCTGTGGCTACCTGCTCTGATCCTACTGGATGAAAGCAGGCCTGTTGGCATACAAGGCCAGGCAAGCTTGCAGGCCTAGGCTTCAAAATGGCCACCAGCCACATGGCCAGGCCCAACAACATCACAAAGGCCACCCCCAAAAAACACACTTCCCCAACTCAATCCAATGCCATCCATGCCCTAAATGATGTCTAAATTCAACAGACCACACAGAAAACACTTGATTAATAAAGCTGTGGCTACCTGCTCTGATCCTAGTGGATGAAAAAGCAGGCCTGTTGGCAGACGAGGCCAGGCAAGCTTGCAGGCCTAGGCTTCAAAATGGCCACCAGCCACATGGCCAGGCCCAACAACATCACAAAGGCCACCCCCCAAAAAACACACTTCCCCAACTCAATCCAATGCCATCCATGCCCTAAATGATGTCTAAATTCAACAGACCACACAGAAAACACTTGATTAATAAAGCTGTGGCTACCTGCTCTGATCCTACTGGATGAAAGCAGGCCTGTTGGCAGACAAGGCCAGGCAAGCTTGCAGGCCTAGGCTTCAAAATGGCCACCAGCCACATGGCCAGGCCCAACAACATCACAAAGGCCACCCCAAAAAACACACTTCCCCAACTCAATCCAATGCCATCCATGCCCTAAATGATGTCTAAATTCAAAAGACCACACAGAAAACACTTGATTAATAAAGCTGTGGCTACCTGCTCTGATCCTACTGGATGAAAGCTGGCCTGTTGGCAGACAAGGCCAGGCAAGCTTGCAGGCCTAGGCTTCAAAATGGCCACCAGCCACATGGCCAGGCCCAACAACATCACAAAGGCCACCCCCAAAAAACACACTTCCCCAACTCAATCCAATGCCATCCATGCCCTAAATGATGTCTAAATTCAACAGACCACACAGAAAACACTTGATTAATAAAGCTGTGGCTACCTGCTCTGATCCTACTGGATGAAAGCAGGCCTGTTGGCAGACAAGACCAGGCAAGCTTGCAGGCCTAGGCTTCAAAATGGCCACCAGCCACATGGCCAGGCCCAACAACATCACAAAGGCCACCCCAAAAAACACACTTCCCCAACTCAATCCAACGCCATCCATGCCCTAAATGATGTCTAAATTCAACAGACCACACAGAAAACACTTGATTAATAAAGCTGTGGCTACCTGCTCTGATCCTACTGGATGAAAGCAGGCCTCTTGGCAGACAAGGCCAGGCAAGCTTGCAGGCCTAGGCTTCAAAATGGCCACCAGCCACATGGCCAGGCCCAACAACATCACAAAGGCCACCCCCAAAAAACACACTTCCCCAACTCAATCCAATGCCATCCATGCTCTAAATGATGTCTAAATTCAACAGACCACACAGAAAACACTTGATTAATAAAGCTGTGGCTACCTGCTCAGATCCCACTGGATGAAAGCAGGCCTGTTGGCAGACAAGGCCAGGCAAACTTGCAGGCCTAGGCTTCAAAATGGCCACCAGCCACATGGCCAGGCCCAACAACATCACAAATCCCACCCCCAAAAAAAACACTTCCCCAACTCAATCCAATGCCATCCATGCCCTAGATGATGTCTAAATTCAACAGACCACACAGAAAACACTTGATTAATAAAGCTGTGGCTACCTGCTCTGATCCTACTGGATAAAAGCAGGCCCGTTGGCAGACAAGGCCAGGCAAGCTTGCAGGCCTAGGCTTCAAAATGGCCACCAGCCACATGGCCAGGCCCGACTACATCACAAAGGCCACCCCCCAAAAACACACTTCCCCAACTCAATCCAATGCCATCCATGCCCTAAATGATGTCTAAATTCAACAGACCACACAGAAAACACTTGATTAATAAAGCTGTGGCTACCTGCTCTGATCCTACTGGATGAAAGCAGGCCTGTTGGCAGACAAGGCCAGGCAAGCTTGCAGGCCTAGGCTTCAAAATGGCCACCAGCCACATGGCCAGGCCCAACAACATCACAAAGGCCACCCCCAAAAAACACACTTCCCAAACTCAATCCAATGCAATCCATGCCCTAAATGATGTCTAAATTCAACAGACCACACAGAAAACACTTGATTAATAAAGCTGTGGCTACCTGCTCTGATCCTAGTGGATGAAAAAGCAGGCCTGTTGGCAGACAAGGCCAGGCAAGCTTGCAGGCCTAGGCTTCAAAATGGCCACCAGCCACATGGCCAGGCCCACCAACATCACAAAGGCCACCCCAAAAAACACACTTCCCCAACTCAATCCAATGCCATCCATGCCCTAAATGATGTCTAAATTCAACAGATCACACAGAAAACACTTGATTAATAAAGCTGTGGCTACCTGCTCTGATCCTAGTGGATGAAAAAGCAGGCCTGTTGGCAGACAAGGCCAGGCAAGCTTGCAGGCCTAGGCTTCAAAATGGCCACCAGCCACATGGCCAGGCCCAACAACATCACAAAGGCTACCTCAAAAAACACACTTCCCCAACTCAATCCAATGCCATCCATGCCCTAAATGATGTCTAAATTCAACAGACCACACAGAAAACACTTGATTAATAAAGCTGTGGCTACCTGCTCTGATCCTAGTGGATGAAAAAGCAGGCCTGTTGGCAGACAAGGCCAGGCAAGCTTGCAGGCAAATGGCCACCAGCCACATGGCCAGGCCCACCAACATCACAAAGGCCACCCCAAAAAACACACTTCCCCAACACAATCCAATGCCATCCATGCCCTAAATGATGTCTAAATTCAACAGATCACACAGAAAACAATTGATTAATAAAGCTGTGGATACCTGCTCTGATCCTAGTGGATGAAAAAGCAGGCCTGTTGGCAGACAAGGCCAGGAAAGCTTGCAGGCCTAGGCTTCAAAATGGCCACCAGCCACATGGCCAGGCCCAACAACATCACAAAGGCCACCCCAAAAAACACACTTCCCCAACTCAATCCAATGCCATCCATGCCCTAAATGATGTCTAAATTCAACAGACCACACAGAAAACACTTGATTAATAAAGCTGTGGCTACCTGCTCTGATCCTACTGGATAAAAGCAGGCCCGTTGGCAGACAAGGCCAGGCAAGCTTGCAGGCCTAGGCTTCAAAATGGCCACCAGCCACATGGCCAGGCCCGACTACATCACAAAGGCCACCCCCCAAAAACACACTTCCCCAACTCAATCCAATGCCATCCATGCCCTAAATGATGTCTAAATTCAACAGACCACACAGAAAACACTTGATTAATAAAGCTGTGGCTACCTGCTCTGATCCTACTGGATGAAAGCAGGCCTGTTGGCAGACAAGGCCAGGCAAGCTTGCAGGCCTAGGCTTCAAAATGGCCACCAGCCACATGGCCAGGCCCAACAACATCACAAAGGCTACCCCAAAAAACACACTTCCCCAACTCAATCCAATGCCATCCATGCCCTAAATGATGTCTAAATTCAACAGACCACACAGAAAACACTTGATTAATAAAGCTGTGGCTACCTGCTCTGATCCTAGTGGATGAAAAAGCAGGCCTGTTGGCAGACAAGGCCAGGCAAGCTTGCAGGCAAATGGCCACCAGCCACATGGCCAGGTCCACCAACATCACAAAGGCCACCCCAAAAAACACACTTCCCCAACACAATCCAATGCCATCCATGCCCTAAATGATGTCTAAATTCAACAGATCACACAGAAAACACTTGATTAATAAATCTGTGGCTACCTGCTCTGATCCTAGTGGATGAAAAAGCAGGCCTGTTGGCAGACAAGGCCAGGCAAGCTTGCAGGCCTAGGCTTCAAAATGGCCACCAGCCACATGGCCAGGCCCAACAACATCACAAAGGCCACCCCAAAAAACACACTTCCCCAACTCAATCCAATGCCATCCATGCCCTAAATGATGTCTAAATTCAACAGATCACACAGAAAACACTTGATTAATAAAGCTGTGGCTACCTGCTCTGATCCTAGTGGATGAAAAAGCAGGCCTGTTGGCAGACAAGGCCAGGCAAGCTTGCAGGCCTAGGCTTCAAAATGGCCACCAGCCACATGGCCAGGCCCAACAACATCACAAAGGCCACCCCCAAAAAACACACTTCCCCAACTCAATCCAATGCCATCCATGCCCTAAATGATGTCTAAATTCAACAGACCACACAGAAAACACTTGATTAATAAAGCTGTGGCTACCTGCTCTGATCCTACTGGATGAAAGCAGGCCTGTTGGCAGACAAGGCCAGGCAAGCTTGCAGGCCTAGGCTTTAAAATGGCCACCAGCCACATGGCCAGGCCCAACAACATCACAAAGGCCACCCCCAAAAAACACACTTCCCCAACTCAATCCAATGCCATCCATGCCCTAAATGATGTCTAAATTCAACAGACCACACAGAAAACACTTGATTAATAAAGCTGTGGCTACCTGCTCTGATCCTAGTGGATGAAAAAGCAGGCCTGTTGGCAGACAAGGCCAGGCAAGCTTGCAGGCCTAGGCTTCAAAATGGCCACCAGCCACATGGCCAGGCCCAACAACATCACAAAGGCCACCCCCAAAAAACACACTTCCCCAACTCAATCCAATGCCATCCATGCCCTAAATGATGTCTAAATTCAACAGACCACACAGAAAACACTTGATTAATAAAGCTGTGGCTACCTGCTCTGATCCTACTGGATGAAAGCAGGCCTGTTGGCAGACAAGGCCAGGCAAGCTTGCAGGCCTAGGCTTCAAAATGGCCACCAGCCACATGGCCAGGCCCAACAACATCACAAAGGCCACCCCCAAAAAACACACTTCCCCAACTCAATCCAATGCCATCCATGCCCTAAATGAGGTCTAAATTCAACAGACCACACAGAAAACACTTGATTAATAAAGCTGTGGCTACCTGCTCTGATCCTAGTGGATGAAAATGCAGGCCTGTTGGCAGACAAGGCCAGGCAAGCTTGCAGGCCTAGGCTACAATATGGCCACCAGCCACATGGCCAGGCCCAACAACATCACAAAGGCCACCCCAAAAAACACACTTCCCCAACTCAATCCAATGCCATCCATGCCCTAAATGATGTCTAAATTCAACAGACCACACAGAAAACACTTGATTAATAAAGCTGTGGCTACCTGCTCTGAACCTACTGGATGAAAGCAGGCCTGTTTGCACACAAGGCCAGGCAAGCTTGCAGGCCTAGGCTTCAAAATGGCCACCAGCCACATGGCCAGGCCCAACAACATCACAAAGGCCAACCCCAAAAAACACACTTCCCCAACTCAATCCAATGCAATCCTTGCCCTAAATGATGTCTAAATTCAACAGACCACACAGAAAACACTTGATTAATAAAGCTGTGGCTACCTGCTCTGATCCTAGTGGATGAAAAAGCAGGCCTGTTGGAAGACAAGGCCAGGCAAGCTTGCAGGCAAATGGCCACTAGCCACATGGCCAGGCCCACCAACATCACAAAGGTCACCCCAAAAAACACACTTCCCCAACTCAATCCAATGCCATCCATGCCCTAAATGATGTCTAAATTCAACAGACCACACAGATAACACTTGATTAATAAAGCTGTGGCTACCTGCTCTGATCCTACTGGATGAAAGCAGGCCTGTTGGCACACAAGGCCAGGCAAGCTTGCAGGCCTAGGCTTCAAAATGGCCACCAGCCACATGGCCAGGCCCAACAACATCACAAAGGCCACCCCCCAAAAACACACTTCCCCAACTCAATCCAATGCCATCCATGCCCTAAATGATGTCTAAATTCAACAGACCACACAGAAAACACTTGATTAATAAAGCTGTGGCTACCTGCTCTGATCCTAGTGGATGAAAAAGCAGGCCTGTTGGCAGACAAGGCCAGGCAAGCTTGCAGGCAAATGGCCACTAGCCACATGGCCAGGCCCACCAACATCACAAAGGTCACCCCAAAAAACACACTTCCCCAACTCAATCCAATCCCATCCATGCCCTAAATGATGTCTAAATTCAACAGACCACACAGAAAACACTTGATTAATAAAGCTGTGGCTACCTGCTCTGATCCTAGTGGATGAAAAAGCAGGCCTGTTGGCAGACAAGGCCAGGCAAGCTTGCAGGCCTAGGCTTCAAAATGGCCACCAGCCACATGGCCAGGCCCACCAACATCACAAAGGCCACCCCAAAAAACACACTTCCCCAACTCAATCCAATGCCATCCATGCCCTAAATGATGTCTAAATTCAACAGATCACACAGAAAACACTTGATTAATAAAGCTGTGGCTACATGCTCTGATCCTAGTGGATGAAAAAGCAGGCCTGTTGGCAGACAAGGCCAGGCAAGCTTGCAGGCCTAGGCTTCAAAATGGCCACCAGCCACATGGCCAGGCCCAACAACATCACAAAGGCTACCCCAAAAAACACACTTCCCCAACTCAATCCAATGCCATCCATGCCCTAAATGATGTCTAAATTCAACAGACCACACTGAAAACACTTGATTAATAAAGCTGTGGCTACCTGCTCTGATCCTAGTGGATGAAAAAGCAGGCCTGTTGGCAGACAAGGCCAGGCAAGCTTGCAGGCAAATGGCCACCAGCCACATAGCCAGGCCCACCAACATCACAAAGGCCACCCCAAAAAACACACTTCCCCAACTCAATCCAATGCCATCCATGCCCTGAATGATGTCTAAATTCAACAGATCACACAGAAAACACTGGATTAATAAAGCTGTGGCTACCTGCTCTGATCCTAGTGGATGAAAAAGCAGGCCTGTTGGCAGACAAGGTCAGGCAAGCTTGCAGGCCTAGGCTTCAAAATGGCCACCAGCCACATGGCCAGGCCCAACAACATCACAAAGGCCACCCCAAAAAACACACTTCCCCAACTCAATCCAATGCCATCCATGCCCTAAATGATGTCTAAATTCAACAGACCACACAGAAAACACTTGATTAATAAAGCTGTGGCTACCTGCTCTGATCCTACTGGATGAAAGCAGGCCTGTTGGCAGACAAGGCCAGGCAAGCTTGCAGGCCTAGGCTTCAAAATGGCCACCAGCGACATGGCCAGGCCCAACAACATCACAAAGGCCACCCCCAAAAAACACACTTCCCCAACTCAAACCAATGCCATCCATGCCCTAAATGATGTCTAAATTCAACAGACCACACAGAAAACACTTGATTAATAAAGCTGTGGCTACCTGCTCTGATCCTAGTGGATGAAAAAGCAGGCCTGTTGGAAGACAAGGCCAGGCAAGCTTGCAGGCAAATGGCCACTAGCCACATGGCCAGGCCCACCAACATCACAAAGGTCACCCCAAAAAACACACTTCCCCAACTCAATCCAATCCCATCCATGCCCTAAATTATGTCTAAATTCAACAGATCACATAGAAAACACTTGATTAATAAAGCTGTGGCTACCTGCTCTGATCCTACTGGATGAAAGCAGGCCTGTTGGCAGACAAGGCCAGGCAAGCTTGCAGGCCTAGGCTTCAAAATGGCCACCAGCCACATGGCCAGGCCCAACAACATCACAAAGGCCACCCCCAAAAAACACACTTCCCCAACTCAATCCAATGCCATCCATGCCCTAAATGATGTCTAAATTCAACAGACCACACAGAAAACACTTGATTAATAAAGCTGTGGCTACCTGCTCTGATCCTAGTGGATGAAAAAGCAGGCCTGTTGGAAGACAAGGCCAGGCAAGCTTGCAGGCAAATGGCCACTAGCCACATGGCCAGGCCCACCAACATCACAAAGGCTACCCCAAAAAACACACTTCCCCAACTCAATCCAATGCCATCCATGCCCTAAATGATGTCTAAATTCAACAGACCACACATAAAACACTTGGTTAATAAAGCTGTGGCTACCTGCTCTGATCCTAGTGGATGAAAAAGCAGGCCTGTTGGCAGACAAGGCCAGGCAAGCTTGCAGGCAAATGGCCACTAGCCACATGGCCAGGCCCACCAACATCACAAAGGTCACCCCAAAAAACACACATCCCCAACTCAATCCAATCCCATCCATGCCCTAAATGATGTCTAAATTCAACAGACCACACAGAAAACACTTGATTAATAAAGCTGTGGCTACCTGCTCTGATCCTAGTGGATGAAAAAGCAGGCCTGTTGGCAGACAAGGCCAGGCAAGCTTGCAGGCCTAGGCTTCAAAATGGCCACCAGCCACATGGCCAGGCCCACCAACATCACAAAGGCCACCCCAAAAAACACACTTCCCCAACTCAATCCAATGCCATCCATGCCCTAAATGATGTCTAAATTCAACAGATCACACAGAAAACACTTGATTAATAAAGCTGTGGCTACATGCTCTGATCCTGGTGGATGAAAAAGCAGGCCTGTTGGCAGACAAGGCCAGGCAAGCTTGCAGGCCTAGGCTTCAAAATGGCCACCAGCCACATGGCCAGGCCCAACAACATCACAAAGGCTACCCCAAAAAACACACTTCCCCAACTCAATCCAATGCCATCCATGCCCTAAATGATGTCTAAATTCAACAGACCACACAGAAAACACTTGATTAATAAAGCTGTGGCTACCTGCTCTGATCCTAGTGGATGAAAAAGCAGGCCTGTTGGCAGACAAGGCCAGGCAAGCTTGCAGGCAAATGGCCACCAGCCACATGGCCAGGCCCACCAACATCACAAAGGCCACCCCAAAAAACACACTTCCCCAACTCAATCCAATGCCATCCATGCTCTAAATGATGTCTAAATTCAACAGATCACACAGAAAACACTTGATTAATAAAGCTGTGGCTACCTGCTCTGATCCTAGTGGATGAAAAAGCAGGCCTGTTGGCAGACAAGGCCAGGCAAGCTTGCAGGCCTAGGCTTCAAAATGGCCACCAGCCACATGGCCAGGCCCAACAACATCAAAAAGGCCACCCCAAAAAACACACTTCCCCAACTCAATCCAATGCCATCCATGCCCTAAATGATGTCTAAATTCAACAGACCACACAGAAAACACTTGATTAATAAAGCTGTGGCTACCTGCTCTGATCCTACTGGATGAAAGCAGGCCTGTTGGCAGACAAGGCCAGGCAAGCTTGCAGGCCTAGGCTTCAAAATGGCCACCAGCCACATGGCCAGGCCCAACAACATCACAAAGGCCACCCCAAAAAACACACTTCCCCAACTCAATCCAATGCCATCCATGCCCTAAATGATGTCCAAATTCAAAAGACCACACAGAAAACACTTGATTAATAAAGCTGTGGCTACCTGCTCTGATCCTACTGGATGAAAGCAGGCCTGTTGGCATACAAGGCCAGGCAAGCTTGCAGGCCTAGGCTTCAAAATGGCCACCAGCCACATGGCCAGGCCCAACAACATCACAAAGGCCACCCCCAAAAAACACACTTCCCCAACTCAATCCAATGCCATCCATGCCCTAAATGATGTCTAAATTCAACAGACCACACAGAAAACACTTGATTAATAAAGCTGTGGCTACCTGCTCTGATCCTAGTGGATGAAAAAGCAGGCCTGTTGGCAGACGAGGCCAGGCAAGCTTGCAGGCCTAGGCTTCAAAATGGCCACCAGCCACATGGCCAGGCCCAACAACATCACAAAGGCCACCCCCCAAAAAACACACTTCCCCAACTCAATCCAATGCCATCCATGCCCTAAATGATGTCTAAATTCAACAGACCACACAGAAAACACTTGATTAATAAAGCTGTGGCTACCTGCTCTGATCCTACTGGATGAAAGCAGGCCTGTTGGCAGACAAGGCCAGGCAAGCTTGCAGGCCTAGGCTTCAAAATGGCCACCAGCCACATGGCCAGGCCCAACAACATCACAAAGGCCACCCCAAAAAACACACTTCCCCAACTCAATCCAATGCCATCCATGCCCTAAATGATGTCTAAATTCAAAAGACCACACAGAAAACACTTGATTAATAAAGCTGTGGCTACCTGCTCTGATCCTACTGGATGAAAGCTGGCCTGTTGGCAGACAAGGCCAGGCAAGCTTGCAGGCCTAGGCTTCAAAATGGCCACCAGCCACATGGCCAGGCCCAACAACATCACAAAGGCCACCCCCAAAAAACACACTTCCCCAACTCAATCCAATGCCATCCATGCCCTAAATGATGTCTAAATTCAACAGACCACACAGAAAACACTTGATTAATAAAGCTGTGGCTACCTGCTCTGATCCTACTGGATGAAAGCAGGCCTGTTGGCAGACAAGACCAGGCAAGCTTGCAGGCCTAGGCTTCAAAATGGCCACCAGCCACATGGCCAGGCCCAACAACATCACAAAGGCTACCCCAAAAAACACACTTCCCCAACTCAATCCAACGCCATCCATGCCCTAAATGATGTCTAAATTCAACAGACCACACAGAAAACACTTGATTAATAAAGCTGTGGCTACCTGCTCTGATCCTACTGGATGAAAGCAGGCCTCTTGGCAGACAAGGCCAGGCAAGCTTGCAGGCCTAGGCTTCAAAATGGCCACCAGCCACATGGCCAGGCCCAACAACATCACAAAGGCCACCCCCAAAAAACACACTTCCCCAACTCAATCCAATGCCATCCATGCTCTAAATGATGTCTAAATTCAACAGACCACACAGAAAACACTTGATTAATAAAGCTGTGGCTACCTGCTCAGATCCCACTGGATGAAAGCAGGCCTGTTGGCAGACAAGGCCAGGCAAACTTGCAGGCCTAGGCTTCAAAATGGCCACCAGCCACATGGCCAGGCCCAACAACATCACAAATCCCACCCCCAAAAAAAACACTTCCCCAACTCAATCCAATGCCATCCATGCCCTAGATGATGTCTAAATTCAACAGACCACACAAAAAACACTTGATTAATAAAGCTGTGGCTACCTGCTCTGATCCTAGTGGATGAAAAAGCAGGCCTGTTGGCAGACAAGGCCAGGCAAGCTTGCAGGCCTAGGCTACAAAATGGCCACCAGCCACATGGCCAGGCCCAACAACATCACAAAGGCCACCCCAAAAAACACACTTCCCCAACTCAATCCAATGCCATCCATGCCCTAAATGATGTCTAAATTCAACAGACCACACAGAAAACACTTGATTAATAAAGCTGTGGCTACCTGCTCTGATCCTACTGGATAAAAGCAGGCCCGTTGGCAGACAAGGCCAGGCAAGCTTGCAGGCCTAGGCTTCAAAATGGCCACCAGCCACATGGCCAGGCCCAACAACATCACAAAGGCCACCCCCAAAAAACACACTTCCCCAACTCAATCCAATGCCATCCATGCCCTAAATGATGTCTAAATTCAACAGACCACACAGAAAACACTTGATTAATAAAGCTGTGGCTACCTGCTCTGATCCTACTGGATGAAAGCAGGCCTGTTGGCAGACAAGGCCAGGCAAGCTTGCAGGCCTAGGCTTCAAAATGGCCACCAGCCACATGGCCAGGCCCAACAACATCACAAAGGCCACCCCCAAAAAACACACTTCCCCAACTCAATCCAATGCCATCCATGCCCTAAATGAGGTCTAAATTCAACAGACCACACAGAAAACACTTGATTAATAAAGCTGTGGCTACCTGCTCTGATCCTAGTGGATGAAAATGCAGGCCTGTTGGCAGACAAGGCCAGGCAAGCTTGCAGGCCTAGGCTACAATATGGCCACCAGCCACATGGCCAGGCCCAACAACATCACAAAGGCCACCCCAAAAAACACACTTCCCCAACTCAATCCAATGCCATCCATGCCCTAAATGATGTCTAAATTCAACAGACCACACAGAAAACACTTGATTAATAAAGCTGTGGCTACCTGCTCTGAACCTACTGGATGAAAGCAGGCCTGTTGGCACACAAGGCCAGGCAAGCTTGCAGGCCTAGGCTTCAAAATGGCCACCAGCCACATGGCCAGGCCCAACAACATCACAAAGGCCACCCCCCAAAAACACACTTCCCCAACTCAATCCAATGCCATCCATGCCCTAAATGATGTCTAAATTCAACAGACCACACAGAAAACACTTGATTAATAAAGCTGTGGCTACCTGCTCTGATCCTACTGGATGAAAGCAGGCCTGTTGGCAGACAAGGCCAGGCAAGATTGCAGGCCTAGGCTTCAAAATGGCCACCAGCCACATGGCCAGGCCCAACAACATCACAAAGGCCAACCCCAAAAAACACACTTCCCCAACTCAATCCAATGCAATCCTTGCCCTAAATGATGTCTAAATTCAACAGACCACACAGAAAACACTTGATTAATAAAGCTGTGGCTACCTGCTCTGATCCTAGTGGATGAAAAAGCAGGCCTGTTGGCAGACAAGGCCAGGCAAGCTTGCAGGCCTAGGCTTCAAAATGGCCACCAGCCACAAGGCCAGGCCCAACAACATCACAAAGGCCACCCCAAAAAACATACTTCCCCAACTCAATCCAATGCCATCCATGCCCTAAATGATGTCTAAATTCAACAGACCACACAGAAAACACTTGATTAATAAAGCTGTGGCTCCCTGCTCTGATCCTACTGGATGAAAGCAGGCCTGTTGGCAGACAAGGCCAGGCAAGCTTGCAGGCCTAGGCTTCAAAATAACCACCAGCCACATGGCCAGGCCCAACAACATCACAAAGGCTACCCCAAAAAACACACTTCCCCAACTCACTCCAATGCCATCCATGCCCTAAATGATGTCTAAATTCAACAGACCACACAGAAAACACTTGATTAATAAAGCTGTGGCTACCTGCTCTGATCCTAGTGGATGAAAAAGCAGGCCTGTTGGCAGACAAGGCCAGGCAAGCTTGCAGGCAAATGGCCACTAGCCACATGGCCAGGCCCACCAACATCACAAAGGTCTCCCCAAAAAACACACTTCCCCAACTCAATCCAATCCCATCCATACCCTAAATGATGTCTAAATTCAACAGATCACAAAGAAAACACTTGATTAATAAAGCTGTGGCTACCTGCTCTGATCCTACTGGATGAAAGCAGGCCTGTTGGCAGACAAGACCAGGCAAGCTTGCAGGCCTAGGCTTCAAAATGGCCACCAGCCACATGGCCAGGCCCAACAACATCACAAAGGCTACCCCAAAAAACACACTTCCCCACCTCAATCCAATGCCATCCATGCCCTAAATGATGTCTAAATTCAACAGACCACACAGAAAACACTTGATTAATAAAGCTGTGGCTACCTGCTCTGATCCTAGTGGATGAAAAAGCAGGCCTGTTGGCAGACAAGGCCAGGCAAGCTTGCAGGCAAATGGCCACTAGCCACATGGCCAGGCCCACCAACATCACAAAGGTCACCCCAAAAAACACACTTCCCCAACTCAATCCAATCCCATCCATGCCCTAAATGATGTCTAAATTCAACAGACAACACAGAAAACACTTGATTAATAAAGCTGTGGCTACCTGCTCTGATCCTAGTGGATGAAAAAGCAGGCCTGTTGGCAGACAAGGCCAGGCAAGCTTGCAGGCCTAGGCTTCAAAATGGCCAACAGCCACATGGCCAGGCCCACCAACATCACAAAGGCCACCCCAAAAAACACACTTCCCCAACTCAATCCAATGCCATCCATGCCCTAAATGATGTCTAAATTCAACAGATCACACAGAAAACACTTGATTAATAAAGCTGTGGCTACCTGCTCTGATCCTAGTGGATGAAAAAGCAGGCCTGTTGGCAGACAAGGCCAGGCAAGCTTGCAGGCCTAGGCTTCAAAATGGCCACCAGCCACATGGCCAGGCCCAACAACATCACAAAGGCTACCCCAAAAAACACACTTCCCCAACTCAATCCAATGCCATCCATGCCCTAAATGATGTCTAAATTCAACAGACCACACAGAAAACACTTGATTAATAAAGCTGTGGCTACCTGCTCTGATCCTAGTGGATGAAAAAGCAGGCCTGTTGGCAGACAAGGCCAGGCAAGCTTGCAGGCAAATGGCCACCAGCCACATGGCCAGGCCCACCAACATCACAAAGGCCACCCCAAAAAACACACTTCCCCAACTCAATCCAATGCCATCCATGCCCTAAATGATGTCTAAATTCAACAGATCACACAGAAAACACTTGATTAATAAAGCTGTGGCTACCTGCTCTGATCCTAGTGGATGAAAAAGCAGGCCTGTTGGCAGACAAGGCCAGGCAAGCTTGCAGGCAAATGGCCACTAGCCACATGGCCAGGCCCACCAACATCACAAAGGTCACCCCAAAAAACACACTTCCCCAACTCAATCCAATGCCATCCATGCCCTAAATGATGTCTAAATTCAACAGACCACACAGATAACACTTGATTAATAAAGCTGTGGCTACCTGCTCTGATCCTACTGGATGAAAGCAGGCCTGTTGGCACACAAGGCCAGGCAAGCTTGCAGGCCTAGGCTTCAAAATGGCCACCAGCCACATGGCCAGGCCCAACAACATCACAAAGGCCACCCCCCAAAAACACACTTCCCCAACTCAATCCAATGCCATCCATGCCCTAAATGATGTCTAAATTCAACAGACCACACAGAAAACACTTGATTAATAAAGCTGTGGCTACCTGCTCTGATCCTAGTGGATGAAAAAGCAGGCCTGTTGGCAGACAAGGCCAGGCAAGCTTGCAGGCAAATGGCCACTAGCCACATGGCCAGGCCCACCAACATCACAAAGGTCACCCCAAAAAACACACTTCCCCAACTCAATCCAATCCCATCCATGCCCTAAATGATGTCTAAATTCAACAGACCACACAGAAAACACTTGATTAATAAAGCTGTGGCTACCTGCTCTGATCCTAGTGGATGAAAAAGCAGGCCTGTTGGCAGACAAGGCCAGGCAAGCTTGCAGGCCTAGGCTTCAAAATGGCCACCAGCCACATGGCCAGGCCCACCAACATCACAAAGGCCACCCCAAAAAACACACTTCCCCAACTCAATCCAATGCCATCCATGCCCTAAATGATGTCTAAATTCAACAGATCACACAGAAAACACTTGATTAATAAAGCTGTGGCTACATGCTCTGATCCTAGTGGATGAAAAAGCAGGCCTGTTGGCAGACAAGGCCAGGCAAGCTTGCAGGCCTAGGCTTCAAAATGGCCACCAGCCACATGGCCAGGCCCAACAACATCACAAAGGCTACCCCAAAAAACACACTTCCCCAACTCAATCCAATGCCATCCATGCCCTAAATGATGTCTAAATTCAACAGACCACACAGAAAACACTTGATTAATAAAGCTGTGGCTACCTGCTCTGATCCTAGTGGATGAAAAAGCAGGCCTGTTGGCAGACAAGGCCAGGCAAGCTTGCAGGCAAATGGCCACCAGCCACATGGCCAGGCCCAACAACATCACAAAGGCCACCCCCAAAAAACACACTTCCCCAACTCAATCCAATGCCATCCATGCCCTAAATGATGTCTAAATTCAACAGACCACACAGAAACCACTTGATTAATAAAGCTGTGGCTACCTGCTCTGATCCTAGTGGATTAAAATGCAGGCCTGTTGGCAGACAAGGCCAGGCAAGCTTGCAGGCCTAGGCTACAATATGGCCACCAGCCACATGGCCAGGCCCAACAACATCACAAAGGCCACCCCAAAAAACACACTTCCCCAACTCAATCCAATGCCATCCATGCCCTAAATGATGTCTAAATTCAACAGACCACACAGAAAACACTTGATTAATAAAGCTGTGGCTACCTGCTCTGATCCTACTGGATGAAAGCAGGCCTGTTGGCACACAAGGCCAGGCAAGCTTGCAGGCCTAGGCTTCAAAATGGCCACCAGCCACATGGCCAGGCCCAACAACATCACAAAGGCCACCCCCCAAAAACACACTTCCCCAACTCAATCCAATGCCATCCATGCCCTAAATGATGTCTAAATTCAACAGACCACACAGAAAACACTTGATTAATAAAGCTGTGGCTACCTGCTCTGATCCTACTGGATGAAAGCAGGCCTGTTGGCAGACAAGGCCAGGCAAGATTGCAGGCCTAGGCTTCAAAATGGCCACCAGCCACATGGCCAGGCCCAACAACATCACAAAGGCCAACCCCAAAAAACACACTTCCCCAACTCAATCCAATGCAATCCTTGCCCTAAATGATGTCTAAATTCAACAGACCACACAGAAAACACTTGATTAATAAAGCTGTGGCTACCTGCTCTGATCCTAGTGGATGAAAAAGCAGGCCTGTTGGAAGACAAGGCCAGGCAAGCTTGCAGGCAAATGGCCACTAGCCACATGGCCAGGCCCACCAACATCACAAAGGTCACCCCAAAAAACACACTTCCCCAACTCAATCCAATGCCATCCATGCCCTAAATGATGTCTAAATTCAACAGACCACACAGAAAACACTTGATTAATAAAGCTGTGGCTACCTGCTCTGATCCTACTGGATGAAAGCAGGCCTGTTGGCAGACAAGGCCAGGCAAGATTGCAGGCCTAGGCTTCAAAATGGCCACCAGCCACATGGCCAGGCCCAACAACATCACAAAGGCCAACCCCAAAAAACACACTTCCCCAACTCAATCCAATGCAATCCTTGCCCTAAATGATGTCTAAATTCAACAGACCACACAGAAAACACTTGATTAATAAAGCTGTGGCTACCTGCTCTGATCCTAGTGGATGAAAAAGCAGGCCTGTTGGAAGACAAGGCCAGGCAAGCTTGCAGGCAAATGGCCACTAGCCACATGGCCAGGCCCACCAACATCACAAAGGTCACCCCAAAAAACACACTTCCCCAACTCAATCCAATGCCATCCATGCCCTAAATGATGTCTAAATTCAACAGACCACACAGATAACACTTGATTAATAAAGCTGTGGCTACCTGCTCTGATCCTACTGGATGAAAGCAGGCCTGTTGGCACACAAGGCCAGGCAAGCTTGCAGGCCTAGGCTTCAAAATGGCCACCAGCCACATGGCCAGGCCCAACAACATCACAAAGGCCACCCCCCAAAAACACACTTCCCCAACTCAATCCAATGCCATCCATGCCCTAAATGATGTCTAAATTCAACAGACCACACAGAAAACACTTGATTAATAAAGCTGTGGCTACCTGCTCTGATCCTAGTGGATGAAAAAGCAGGCCTGTTGGCAGACAAGGCCAGGCAAGCTTGCAGGCAAATGGCCACTAGCCACATGGCCAGGCCCACCAACATCACAAAGGTCACCCCAAAAAACACACTTCCCCAACTCAATCCAATCCCATCCATGCCCTAAATGATGTCTAAATTCAACAGACCACACAGAAAACACTTGATTAATAAAGCTGTGGCTACCTGCTCTGATCCTAGTGGATGAAAAAGCAGGCCTGTTGGCAGACAAGGCCAGGCAAGCTTGCAGGCCTAGGCTTCAAAATGGCCACCAGCCACATGGCCAGGCCCACCAACATCACAAAGGCCACCCCAAAAAACACACTTCCCCAACTCAATCCAATGCCATCCATGCCCTAAATGATGTCTAAATTCAACAGATCACACAGAAAACACTTGATTAATAAAGCTGTGGCTACATGCTCTGATCCTAGTGGATGAAAAAGCAGGCCTGTTGGCAGACAAGGCCAGGCAAGCTTGCAGGCCTAGGCTTCAAAATGGCCACCAGCCACATGGCCAGGCCCAACAACATCACAAAGGCTACCCCAAAAAACACACTTCCCCAACTCAATCCAATGCCATCCATGCCCTAAATGATGTCTAAATTCAACAGACCACACAGAAAACACTTGATTAATAAAGCTGTGGCTACCTGCTCTGATCCTAGTGGATGAAAAAGCAGGCCTGTTGGCAGACAAGGCCAGGCAAGCTTGCAGGCAAATGGCCACCAGCCACATAGCCAGGCCCACCAACATCACAAAGGCCACCCCAAAAAACACACTTCCCCAACTCAATCCAATGCCATCCATGCCCTGAATGATGTCTAAATTCAACAGATCACACAGAAAACACTTGATTAATAAAGCTGTGGCTACCTGCTCTGATCCTAGTGGATGAAAAAGCAGGCCTGTTGGCAGACAAGGTCAGGCAAGCTTGCAGGCCTAGGCTTCAAAATGGCCACCAGCCACATGGCCAGGCCTAACAACATCACAAAGGCCACCCCAAAAAACACACTTCCCCAACTCAATCCAATGCCATCCATGCCCTAAATGATGTCTAAATTCAACAGACCACACAGAAAACACTTGATTAATAAAGCTGTGGCTACCTGCTCTGATCCTACTGGATGAAAGCAGGCCTGTTGGCAGACAAGGCCAGGCAAGCTTGCAGGCCTAGGCTTCAAAATGGCCACCAGCGACATGGCCAGGCCCAACAACATCACAAAGGCCACCCCCAAAAAACACACTTCCCCAACTCAATCCAATGCCATCCATGCCCTAAATGATGTCTAAATTCAACAGACCACACAGAAAACACTTGATTAATAAAGCTGTGGCTACCTGCTCTGATCCTAGTGGATGAAAAAGCAGGCCTGTTGGAAGACAAGGCCAGGCAAGCTTGCAGGCAAATGGCCACTAGCCACATGGCCAGGCCCACCAACATCACAAAGGTCACCCCAAAAAACACACTTCCCCAACTCAATCCAATCCCATCCATGCCCTAAATTATGTCTAAATTCAACAGATCACATAGAAAACACTTGATTAATAAAGCTGTGGCTACCTGCTCTGATCCTACTGGATGAAAGCAGGCCTGTTGGCAGACAAGGCCAGGCAAGCTTGCAGGCCTAGGCTTCAAAATGGCCACCAGCCACATGGCCAGGCCCAACAACATCACAAAGGTCACCCCCAAAAAACACACTTCCCCAACTCAATCCAATGCCATCCATGCCCTAAATGATGTCTAAATTCAACAGACCACACAGAAAACACTTGATTAATAAAGCTGTGGCTACCTGCTCTGATCCTAGTGGATGAAAAAGCAGGCCTGTTGGAAGACAAGGCCAGGCAAGCTTGCAGGCAAATGGCCACTAGCCACATGGCCAGGCCCACCAACATCACAAAGGCTACCCCAAAAAACACACTTCCCCAACTCAATCCAATGCCATCCATGCCCTAAATGATGTCTAAATTCAACAGACCACACAGAAAACACTTGATTAATAAAGCTGTGGCTACCTGCTCTGATCCTAGTGGATGAAAAAGCAGGCCTGTTGGCAGACAAGGCCAGGCAAGCTTGCAGGCAAATGGCCACTAGCCACATGGCCAGGCCCACCAACATCACAAAGGTCACCCCAAAAAACACACATCCCCAACTCAATCCAATCCCATCCATGCCCTAAATGATGTCTAAATTCAACAGACCACACAGAAAACACTTGATTAATAAAGCTGTGGCTACCTGCTCTGATCCTAGTGGATGAAAAAGCAGGCCTGTTGGCAGACAAGGCCAGGCAAGCTTGCAGGCCTAGGCTTCAAAATGGCCACCAGCCACATGGCCAGGCCCACCAACATCACAAAGGCCACCCCAAAAAACACACTTCCCCAACTCAATCCAATGCCATCCATGCCCTAAATGATGTCTAAATTCAACAGAACACACAGAAAACACTTGATTAATAAAGCTGTGGCTACATGCTCTGATCCTGGTGGATGAAACAGCAGGCCTGTTGGCAGACAAGGCCAGGCAAGCTTGCAGGCCTAGGCTTCAAAATGGCCACCAGCCACATGGCCAGGCCCAACAACATCACAAAGGCTACCCCAAAAAACACACTTCCCCAACTCAATCCAATGCCATCCATGCCCTAAATGATGTCTAAATTCAACAGACCACACAGAAAACACTTGATTAATAAAGCTGTGGCTACCTGCTCTGATCCTAGTGGATGAAAAAGCAGGCCTGTTGGCAGACAAGGCCAGGCAAGCTTGCAGGCAAATGGCCACCAGCCACATGGCCAGGCCCACCAACATCACAAAGGCCACCCCAAAAAACACACTTCCCCAACTCAATCCAATGCCATCCATGCTCTAAATGATGTCTAAATTCAACAGATCACACAGAAAACACTTGATTAATAAAGCTGTGGCTACCTGCTCTGATCCTAGTGGATGAAAAAGCAGGCCTGTTGGCAGACAAGGCCAGGCAAGCTTGCAGGCCTAGGCTTCAAAATGGCCACCAGCCACATGGCCAGGCCCAACAACATCAAAAAGGCCACCCCAAAAAACACACTTCCCCAACTCAATCCAATGCCATCCATGCCCTAAATGATGTCTAAATTCAACAGACCACACAGAAAACACTTGATTAATAAAGCTGTGGCTACCTGCTCTGATCCTACTGGATGAAAGCAGGCCTGTTGGCAGACAAGGCCAGGCAAGCTTGCAGGCCTAGGCTTCAAAATGGCCACCAGCCACATGGCCAGGCCCAACAACATCACAAAGGCCACCCCAAAAAACACACTTCCCCAACTCAATCCAATGCCATCCATGCCCTAAATGATGTCCAAATTCAAAAGACCACACAGAAAACACTTGATTAATAAAGCTGTGGCTACCTGCTCTGATCCTACTGGATGAAAGCAGGCCTGTTGGCATACAAGGCCAGGCAAGCTTGCAGGCCTAGGCTTCAAAATGGCCACCAGCCACATGGCCAGGCCCAACAACATCACAAAGGCCACCCCCAAAAAACACACTTCCCCAACTCAATCCAATGCCATCCATGCCCTAAATGATGTCTAAATTCAACAGACCACACAGAAAACACTTGATTAATAAAGCTGTGGCTACCTGCTCTGATCCTAGTGGATGAAAAAGCAGGCCTGTTGGCAGACGAGGCCAGGCAAGCTTGCAGGCCTAGGCTTCAAAATGGCCACCAGCCACATGGCCAGGCCCAACAACATCACAAAGGCCACCCCCCAAAAAACACACTTCCCCAACTCAATCCAATGCCATCCATGCCCTAAATGATGTCTAAATTCAACAGACCACACAGAAAACACTTGATTAATAAAGCTGTGGCTACCTGCTCTGATCCTACTGGATGAAAGCAGGCCTGTTGGCAGACAAGGCCAGGCAAGCTTGCAGGCCTAGGCTTCAAAATGGCCACCAGCCACATGGCCAGGCCCAACAACATCACAAAGGCCACCCCAAAAAACACACTTCCCCAACTCAATCCAATGCCATCCATGCCCTAAATGATGTCTAAATTCAAAAGACCACACAGAAAACACTTGATTAATAAAGCTGTGGCTACCTGCTCTGATCCTACTGGATGAAAGCTGGCCTGTTGGCAGACAAGGCCAGGCAAGCTTGCAGGCCTAGGCTTCAAAATGGCCACCAGCCACATGGCCAGGCCCAACAACATCACAAAGGCCACCCCCAAAAAACACACTTCCCCAACTCAATCCAATGCCATCCATGCCCTAAATGATGTCTAAATTCAACAGACCACACAGAAAACACTTGATTAATAAAGCTGTGGCTACCTGCTCTGATCCTACTGGATGAAAGCAGGCCTGTTGGCAGACAAGACCAGGCAAGCTTGCAGGCCTAGGCTTCAAAATGGCCACCAGCCACATGGCCAGGCCCAACAACATCACAAAGGCCACCCCAAAAAACACACTTCCCCAACTCAATCCAACGCCATCCATGCCCTAAATGATGTCTAAATTCAACAGACCACACAGAAAACACTTGATTAATAAAGCTGTGGCTACCTGCTCTGATCCTACTGGATGAAAGCAGGCCTCTTGGCAGACAAGGCCAGGCAAGCTTGCAGGCCTAGGCTTCAAAATGGCCACCAGCCACATGGCCAGGCCCAACAACATCACAAAGGCCACCCCCAAAAAACACACTTCCCCAACTCAATCCAATGCCATCCATGCTCTAAATGATGTCTAAATTCAACAGACCACACAGAAAACACTTGATTAATAAAGCTGTGGCTACCTGCTCAGATCCCACTGGATGAAAGCAGGCCTGTTGGCAGACAAGGCCAGGCAAACTTGCAGGCCTAGGCTTCAAAATGGCCACCAGCCACATGGCCAGGCCCAACAACATCACAAATCCCACCCCCAAAAAAAACACTTCCCCAACTCAATCCAATGCCATCCATGCCCTAGATGATGTCTAAATTCAACAGACCACACAGAAAACACTTGATTAATAAAGCTGTGGCTACCTGCTCTGATCCTACTGGATAAAAGCAGGCCCGTTGGCAGACAAGGCCAGGCAAGCTTGCAGGCCTAGGCTTCAAAATGGCCACCAGCCACATGGCCAGGCCCGACTACATCACAAAGGCCACCCCCCAAAAACACACTTCCCCAACTCAATCCAATGCCATCCATGCCCTAAATGATGTCTAAATTCAACAGACCACACAGAAAACACTTGATTAATAAAGCTGTGGCTACCTGCTCTGATCCTACTGGATGAAAGCAGGCCTGTTGGCAGACAAGGCCAGGCAAGCTTGCAGGCCTAGGCTTCAAAATGGCCACCAGCCACATGGCCAGGCCCAACAACATCACAAAGGCCACCCCCAAAAAACACACTTCCCAAACTCAATCCAATGCAATCCATGCCCTAAATGATGTCTAAATTCAACAGACCACACAGAAAACACTTGATTAATAAAGCTGTGGCTACCTGCTCTGATCCTAGTGGATGAAAAAGCAGGCCTGTTGGCAGACAAGGCCAGGCAAGCTTGCAGGCCTAGGCTTCAAAATGGCCACCAGCCACATGGCCAGGCCCACCAACATCACAAAGGCCACCCCAAAAAACACACTTCCCCAACTCAATCCAATGCCATCCATGCCCTAAATGATGTCTAAATTCAACAGATCACACAGAAAACACTTGATTAATAAAGCTGTGGCTACCTGCTCTGATCCTAGTGGATGAAAAAGCAGGCCTGTTGGCAGACAAGGCCAGGCAAGCTTGCAGGCCTAGGCTTCAAAATGGCCACCAGCCACATGGCCAGGCCCAACAACATCACAAAGGCTACCTCAAAAAACACACTTCCCCAACTCAATCCAATGCCATCCATGCCCTAAATGATGTCTAAATTCAACAGACCACACAGAAAACACTTGATTAATAAAGCTGTGGCTACCTGCTCTGATCCTAGTGGATGAAAAAGCAGGCCTGTTGGCAGACAAGGCCAGGCAAGCTTGCAGGCAAATGGCCACCAGCCACATGGCCAGGCCCACCAACATCACAAAGGCCACCCCAAAAAACACACTTCCCCAACACAATCCAATGCCATCCATGCCCTAAATGATGTCTAAATTCAACAGATCACACAGAAAACAATTGATTAATAAAGCTGTGGATACCTGCTCTGATCCTAGTGGATGAAAAAGCAGGCCTGTTGGCAGACAAGGCCAGGAAAGCTTGCAGGCCTAGGCTTCAAAATGGCCACCAGCCACATGGCCAGGCCCAACAACATCACAAAGGCCACCCCAAAAAACACACTTCCCCAACTCAATCCAATGCCATCCATGCCCTAAATGATGTCTAAATTCAACAGACCACACAGAAAACACTTGATTAATAAAGCTGTGGCTACCTGCTCTGATCCTACTGGATAAAAGCAGGCCCGTTGGCAGACAAGGCCAGGCAAGCTTGCAGGCCTAGGCTTCAAAATGGCCACCAGCCACATGGCCAGGCCCGACTACATCACAAAGGCCACCCCCCAAAAACACACTTCCCCAACTCAATCCAATGCCATCCATGCCCTAAATGATGTCTAAATTCAACAGACCACACAGAAAACACTTGATTAATAAAGCTGTGGCTACCTGCTCTGATCCTACTGGATGAAAGCAGGCCTGTTGGCAGACAAGGCCAGGCAAGCTTGCAGGCCTAGGCTTCAAAATGGCCACCAGCCACATGGCCAGGCCCAACAACATCACAAAGGCTACCCCAAAAAACACACTTCCCCAACTCAATCCAATGCCATCCATGCCCTAAATGATGTCTAAATTCAACAGACCACACAGAAAACACTTGATTAATAAAGCTGTGGCTACCTGCTCTGATCCTAGTGGATGAAAAAGCAGGCCTGTTGGCAGACAAGGCCAGGCAAGCTTGCAGGCAAATGGCCACCAGCCACATGGCCAGGTCCACCAACATCACAAAGGCCACCCCAAAAAACACACTTCCCCAACTCAATCCAATGCCATCCATGCCCTAAATGATGTCTAAATTCAACAGATCACACAGAAAACACTTGATTAATAAATCTGTGGCTACCTGCTCTGATCCTAGTGGATGAAAAAGCAGGCCTGTTGGCAGACAAGGCCAGGCAAGCTTGCAGGCCTAGGCTTCAAAATGGCCACCAGCCACATGGCCAGGCCCAACAACATCACAAAGGCCACCCCAAAAAACACACTTCCCCAACTCAATCCAATGCCATCCATGCCCTAAATGATGTCTAAATTCAACAGATCACACAGAAAACACTTGCTTAATAAAGCTGTGGCTACCTGCTCTGATCCTAGTGGATGAAAAAGCAGGCCTGTTGGCAGACAAGGCCAGGCAAGCTTGCAGGCCTAGGCTTCAAAATGGCCACCAGCCACATGGCCAGGCCCAACAACATCACAAAGGCCACCCCCAAAAAACACACTTCCCCAACTCAATCCAATGCCATCCATGCCCTAAATGATGTCTAAATTCAACAGACCACACAGAAAACACTTGATTAATAAAGCTGTGGCTACCTGCTCTGATCCTACTGGATGAAAGCAGGCCTGTTGGCAGACAAGGCCAGGCAAGCTTGCAGGCCTAGGCTTTAAAATGGCCACCAGCCACATGGCCAGGCCCAACAACATCACAAAGGCCACCCCCAAAAAACACACTTCCCCAACTCAATCCAATGCCATCCATGCCCTAAATGATGTCTAAATTCAACAGACCACACAGAAAACACTTGATTAATAAAGCTGTGGCTACCTGCTCTGATCCTAGTGGATGAAAAAGCAGGCCTGTTGGCAGACAAGGCCAGGCAAGCTTGCAGGCCTAGGCTTCAAAATGGCCACCAGCCACATGGCCAGGCCCAACAACATCACAAAGGCCACCCCCAAAAAACACACTTCCCCAACTCAATCCAATGCCATCCATGCCCTAAATGATGTCTAAATTCAACAGACCACACAGAAAACACTTGATTAATAAAGCTGTGGCTACCTGCTCTGATCCTACTGGATGAAAGCAGGCCTGTTGGCAGACAAGGCCAGGCAAGCTTGCAGGCCTAGGCTTCAAAATGGCCACCAGCCACATGGCCAGGCCCAACAACATCACAAAGGCCACCCCCAAAAAACACACTTCCCCAACTCAATCCAATGCCATCCATGCCCTAAATGAGGTCTAAATTCAACAGACCACACAGAAAACACTTGATTAATAAAGCTGTGGCTACCTGCTCTGATCCTAGTGGATGAAAATGCAGGCCTGTTGGCAGACAAGGCCAGGCAAGCTTGCAGGCCTAGGCTACAATATGGCCACCAGCCACATGGCCAGGCCCAACAACATCACAAAGGCCACCCCAAAAAACACACTTCCCCAACTCAATCCAATGCCATCCATGCCCTAAATGATGTCTAAATTCAACAGACCACACAGAAAACACTTGATTAATAAAGCTGTGGCTACCTGCTCTGAACCTACTGGATGAAAGCAGGCCTGTTTGCACACAAGGCCAGGCAAGCTTGCAGGCCTAGGCTTCAAAATGGCCACCAGCCACATGGCCAGGCCCAACAACATCACAAAGGCCAACCCCAAAAAACACACTTCCCCAACTCAATCCAATGCAATCCTTGCCCTAAATGATGTCTAAATTCAACAGACCACACAGAAAACACTTGATTAATAAAGCTGTGGCTACCTGCTCTGATCCTAGTGGATGAAAAAGCAGGCCTGTTGGAAGACAAGGCCAGGCAAGCTTGCAGGCAAATGGCCACTAGCCACATGGCCAGGCCCACCAACATCACAAAGGTCACCCCAAAAAACACACTTCCCCAACTCAATCCAATGCCATCCATGCCCTAAATGATGTCTAAATTCAACAGACCACACAGATAACACTTGATTAATAAAGCTGTGGCTACCTGCTCTGATCCTACTGGATGAAAGCAGGCCTGTTGGCACACAAGGCCAGGCAAGCTTGCAGGCCTAGGCTTCAAAATGGCCACCAGCCACATGGCCAGGCCCAACAACATCACAAAGGCCACCCCCCAAAAACACACTTCCCCAACTCAATCCAATGCCATCCATGCCCTAAATGATGTCTAAATTCAACAGACCACACAGAAAACACTTGATTAATAAAGCTGTGGCTACCTGCTCTGATCCTAGTGGATGAAAAAGCACGCCTGTTGGCAGACAAGGCCAGGCAAGCTTGCAGGCAAATGGCCACTAGCCACATGGCCAGGCCCACCAACATCACAAAGGTCACCCCAAAAAACACACTTCCCCAACTCAATCCAATCCCATCTATGCCCTAAATGATGTCTAAATTCAACAGACCACACAGAAAACACTTGATTAATAAAGCTGTGGCTACCTGCTCTGATCCTAGTGGATGAAAAAGCAGGCCTGTTGGCAGACAAGGCCAGGCAAGCTTGCAGGCCTAGGCTTCAAAATGGCCACCAGCCACATGGCCAGGCCCACCAACATCACAAAGGCCACCCCAAAAAACACACTTCCCCAACTCAATCCAATGCCATCCATGCCCTAAATGATGTCTAAATTCAACAGATCACACAGAAAACACTTGATTAATAAAGCTGTGGCTACATGCTCTGATCCTAGTGGATGAAAAAGCAGGCCTGTTGGCAGACAAGGCCAGGCAAGCTTGCAGGCCTAGGCTTCAAAATGGCCACCAGCCACATGGCCAGGCCCAACAACATCACAAAGGCTACCCCAAAAAACACACTTCCCCAACTCAATCCAATGCCATCCATGCCCTAAATGATGTCTAAATTCAACAGACCACACAGAAAACACTTGATTAATAAAGCTGTGGCTACCTGCTCTGATCCTAGTGGATGAAAAAGCAGGCCTGTTGGCAGACAAGGCCAGGCAAGCTTGCAGGCAAATGGCCACCAGCCACATAGCCAGGCCCACCAACATCACAAAGGCCACCCCAAAAAACACACTTCCCCAACTCAATCCAATGCCATCCATGCCCTGAATGATGTCTAAATTCAACAGATCACACAGAAAACACTGGATTAATAAAGCTGTGGCTACCTGCTCTGATCCTAGTGGATGAAAAAGCAGGCCTGTTGGCAGACAAGGTCAGGCAAGCTTGCAGGCCTAGGCTTCAAAATGGCCACCAGCCACATGGCCAGGCCCAACAACATCACAAAGGCCACCCCAAAAAACACACTTCCCCAACTCAATCCAATGCCATCCATGCCCTAAATGATGTCTAAATTCAACAGACCACACAGAAAACACTTGATTAATAAAGCTGTGGCTACCTGCTCTGATCCTACTGGATGAAAGCAGGCCTGTTGGCAGACAAGGCCAGGCAAGCTTGCAGGCCTAGGCTTCAAAATGGCCACCAGCGACATGGCCAGGCCCAACAACATCACAAAGGCCACCCCCAAAAAACACACTTCCCCAACTCAAACCAATGCCATCCATGCCCTAAATGATGTCTAAATTCAACAGACCACACAGAAAACACTTGATTAATAAAGCTGTGGCTACCTGCTCTGATCCTAGTGGATGAAAAAGCAGGCCTGTTGGAAGACAAGGCCAGGCAAGCTTGCAGGCAAATGGCCACTAGCCACATGGCCAGGCCCACCAACATCACAAAGGTCACCCCAAAAAACACACTTCCCCAACTCAATCCAATCCCATCCATGCCCTAAATTATGTCTAAATTCAACAGATCACATAGAAAACACTTGATTAATAAAGCTGTGGCTACCTGCTCTGATCCTACTGGATGAAAGCAGGCCTGTTGGCAGACAAGGCCAGGCAAGCTTGCAGGCCTAGGCTTCAAAATGGCCACCAGCCACATGGCCAGGCCCAACAACATCACAAAGGCCACCCCCAAAAAACACACTTCCCCAACTCAATCCAATGCCATCCATGCCCTAAATGATGTCTAAATTCAACAGACCACACAGAAAACACTTGATTAATAAAGCTGTGGCTACCTGCTCTGATCCTAGTGGATGAAAAAGCAGGCCTGTTGGAAGACAAGGCCAGGCAAGCTTGCAGGCAAATGGCCACTAGCCACATGGCCAGGCCCACCAACATCACAAAGGCTACCCCAAAAAACACACTTCCCCAACTCAATCCAATGCCATCCATGCCCTAAATGATGTCTAAATTCAACAGACCACACATAAAACACTTGGTTAATAAAGCTGTGGCTACCTGCTCTGATCCTAGTGGATGAAAAAGCAGGCCTGTTGGCAGACAAGGCCAGGCAAGCTTGCAGGCAAATGGCCACTAGCCACATGGCCAGGCCCACCAACATCACAAAGGTCACCCCAAAAAACACACATCCCCAACTCAATCCAATCCCATCCATGCCCTAAATGATGTCTAAATTCAACAGACCACACAGAAAACACTTGATTAATAAAGCTGTGGCTACCTGCTCTGATCCTAGTGGATGAAAAAGCAGGCCTGTTGGCAGACAAGGCCAGGCAAGCTTGCAGGCCTAGGCTTCAAAATGGCCACCAGCCACATGGCCAGGCCCACCAACATCACAAAGGCCACCCCAAAAAACACACTTCCCCAACTCAATCCAATGCCATCCATGCCCTAAATGATGTCTAAATTCAACAGATCACACAGAAAACACTTGATTAATAAAGCTGTGGCTACATGCTCTGATCCTGGTGGATGAAAAAGCAGGCCTGTTGGCAGACAAGGCCAGGCAAGCTTGCAGGCCTAGGCTTCAAAATGGCCACCAGCCACATGGCCAGGCCCAACAACATCACAAAGGCTACCCCAAAAAACACACTTCCCCAACTCAATCCAATGCCATCCATGCCCTAAATGATGTCTAAATTCAACAGACCACACAGAAAACACTTGATTAATAAAGCTGTGGCTACCTGCTCTGATCCTAGTGGATGAAAAAGCAGGCCTGTTGGCAGACAAGGCCAGGCAAGCTTGCAGGCAAATGGCCACCAGCCACATGGCCAGGCCCACCAACATCACAAAGGCCACCCCAAAAAACACACTTCCCCAACTCAATCCAATGCCATCCATGCTCTAAATGATGTCTAAATTCAACAGATCACACAGAAAACACTTGATTAATAAAGCTGTGGCTACCTGCTCTGATCCTAGTGGATGAAAAAGCAGGCCTGTTGGCAGACAAGGCCAGGCAAGCTTGCAGGCCTAGGCTTCAAAATGGCCACCAGCCACATGGCCAGGCCCAACAACATCAAAAAGGCCACCCCAAAAAACACACTTCCCCAACTCAATCCAATGCCATCCATGCCCTAAATGATGTCTAAATTCAACAGACCACACAGAAAACACTTGATTAATAAAGCTGTGGCTACCTGCTCTGATCCTACTGGATGAAAGCAGGCCTGTTGGCAGACAAGGCCAGGCAAGCTTGCAGGCCTAGGCTTCAAAATGGCCACCAGCCACATGGCCAGGCCCAACAACATCACAAAGGCCACCCCAAAAAACACACTTCCCCAACTCAATCCAATGCCATCCATGCCCTAAATGATGTCCAAATTCAAAAGACCACACAGAAAACACTTGATTAATAAAGCTGTGGCTACCTGCTCTGATCCTACTGGATGAAAGCAGGCCTGTTGGCATACAAGGCCAGGCAAGCTTGCAGGCCTAGGCTTCAAAATGGCCACCAGCCACATGGCCAGGCCCAACAACATCACAAAGGCCACCCCCAAAAAACACACTTCCCCAACTCAATCCAATGCCATCCATGCCCTAAATGAT
This sequence comes from Triturus cristatus, assembly GCF_964204655.1. Lineage (NCBI taxonomy): Eukaryota > Metazoa > Chordata > Amphibia > Caudata > Salamandridae > Triturus > Triturus cristatus. The sequence continues at coordinate 1,196,332,896 of NC_140579.1, read as the reverse complement.
GTCTAAATTCAACAGACCACACAGAAAACACTTGATTAATAAAGCTGTGGCTACCTGCTCTGATCCTAGTGGATGAAAAAGCAGGCCTGTTGGCAGACGAGGCCAGGCAAGCTTGCAGGCCTAGGCTTCAAAATGGCCACCAGCCACATGGCCAGGCCCAACAACATCACAAAGGCCACCCCCCAAAAAACACACTTCCCCAACTCAATCCAATGCCATCCATGCCCTAAATGATGTCTAAATTCAACAGACCACACAGAAAACACTTGATTAATAAAGCTGTGGCTACCTGCTCTGATCCTACTGGATGAAAGCAGGCCTGTTGGCAGACAAGGCCAGGCAAGCTTGCAGGCCTAGGCTTCAAAATGGCCACCAGCCACATGGCCAGGCCCAACAACATCACAAAGGCCACCCCAAAAAACACACTTCCCCAACTCAATCCAATGCCATCCATGCCCTAAATGATGTCTAAATTCAAAAGACCACACAGAAAACACTTGATTAATAAAGCTGTGGCTACCTGCTCTGATCCTACTGGATGAAAGCTGGCCTGTTGGCAGACAAGGCCAGGCAAGCTTGCAGGCCTAGGCTTCAAAATGGCCACCAGCCACATGGCCAGGCCCAACAACATCACAAAGGCCACCCCCAAAAAACACACTTCCCCAACTCAATCCAATGCCATCCATGCCCTAAATGATGTCTAAATTCAACAGACCACACAGAAAACACTTGATTAATAAAGCTGTGGCTACCTGCTCTGATCCTACTGGATGAAAGCAGGCCTGTTGGCAGACAAGACCAGGCAAGCTTGCAGGCCTAGGCTTCAAAATGGCCACCAGCCACATGGCCAGGCCCAACAACATCACAAAGGCCACCCCAAAAAACACACTTCCCCAACTCAATCCAACGCCATCCATGCCCTAAATGATGTCTAAATTCAACAGACCACACAGAAAACACTTGATTAATAAAGCTGTGGCTACCTGCTCTGATCCTACTGGATGAAAGCAGGCCTCTTGGCAGACAAGGCCAGGCAAGCTTGCAGGCCTAGGCTTCAAAATGGCCACCAGCCACATGGCCAGGCCCAACAACATCACAAAGGCCACCCCCAAAAAACACACTTCCCCAACTCAATCCAATGCCATCCATGCTCTAAATGATGTCTAAATTCAACAGACCACACAGAAAACACTTGATTAATAAAGCTGTGGCTACCTGCTCAGATCCCACTGGATGAAAGCAGGCCTGTTGGCAGACAAGGCCAGGCAAACTTGCAGGCCTAGGCTTCAAAATGGCCACCAGCCACATGGCCAGGCCCAACAACATCACAAATCCCACCCCCAAAAAAAACACTTCCCCAACTCAATCCAATGCCATCCATGCCCTAGATGATGTCTAAATTCAACAGACCACACAGAAAACACTTGATTAATAAAGCTGTGGCTACCTGCTCTGATCCTAGTGGATGAAAAAGCAGGCCTGTTGGCAGACAAGGCCAGGCAAGCTTGCAGGCCTAGGCTACAAAATGGCCACCAGCCACATGGCCAGGCCCAACAACATCACAAAGGCCACCCCAAAAAACACACTTCCCCAACTCAATCCAATGCCATCCATGCCCTAAATGATGTCTAAATTCAACAGACCACACAGAAAACACTTGATTAATAAAGCTGTGGCTACCTGCTCTGATCCTACTGGATAAAAGCAGGCCCGTTGGCAGACAAGGCCAGGCAAGCTTGCAGGCCTAGGCTTCAAAATGGCCACCAGCCACATGGCCAGGCCCGACTACATCACAAAGGCCACCCCCCAAAAACACACTTCCCCAACTCAATCCAATGCCATCCATGCCCTAAATGATGTCTAAATTCAACAGACCACACAGAAAACACTTGATTAATAAAGCTGTGGCTACCTGCTCTGATCCTACTGGATGAAAGCAGGCCTGTTGGCAGACAAGGCCAGGCAAGCTTGCAGGCCTAGGCTTCAAAATGGCCACCAGCCACATGGCCAGGCCCAACAACATCACAAAGGCCACCCCCAAAAAACACACTTCCCAAACTCAATCCAATGCAATCCATGCCCTAAATGATGTCTAAATTCAACAGACCACACAGAAAACACTTGATTAATAAAGCTGTGGCTACCTGCTCTGATCCTAGTGGATGAAAAAGCAGGCCTGTTGGCAGACAAGGCCAGGCAAGCTTGCAGGCCTAGGCTTCAAAATGGCCACCAGCCACATGGCCAGGCCCACCAACATCACAAAGGCCACCCCAAAAAACACACTTCCCCAACTCAATCCAATGCCATCCATGCCCTAAATGATGTCTAAATTCAACAGATCACACAGAAAACACTTGATTAATAAAGCTGTGGCTACCTGCTCTGATCCTAGTGGATGAAAAAGCAGGCCTGTTGGCAGACAAGGCCAGGCAAGCTTGCAGGCCTAGGCTTCAAAATGGCCACCAGCCACATGGCCAGGCCCAACAACATCACAAAGGCTACCTCAAAAAACACACTTCCCCAACTCAATCCAATGCCATCCATGCCCTAAATGATGTCTAAATTCAACAGACCACACAGAAAACACTTGATTAATAAAGCTGTGGCTACCTGCTCTGATCCTAGTGGATGAAAAAGCAGGCCTGTTGGCAGACAAGGCCAGGCAAGCTTGCAGGCAAATGGCCACCAGCCACATGGCCAGGCCCACCAACATCACAAAGGCCACCCCAAAAAACACACTTCCCCAACACAATCCAATGCCATCCATGCCCTAAATGATGTCTAAATTCAACAGATCACACAGAAAACAATTGATTAATAAAGCTGTGGCTACCTGCTCTGATCCTAGTGGATGAAAAAGCAGGCCTGTTGGCAGACAAGGTCAGGCAAGCTTGCAGGCCTAGGCTTCAAAATGGCCACCAGCCACATGGCCAGGCCCAACAACATCACAAAGGCCACCCCAAAAAACACACTTCCCCAACTCAATCCAATGCCATCCATGCCCTAAATGATGTCTAAATTCAACAGACCACACAGAAAACACTTGATTAATAAAGCTGTGGCTACCTGCTCTGATCCTACTGGATAAAAGCAGGCCCGTTGGCAGACAAGGCCAGGCAAGCTTGCAGGCCTAGGCTTCAAAATGGCCACCAGCCACATGGCCAGGCCCGACTACATCACAAAGGCCACCCCCCAAAAACACACTTCCCCAACTCAATCCAATGCCATCCATGCCCTAAATGATGTCTAAATTCAACAGACCACACAGAAAACACTTGATTAATAAAGCTGTGGCTACCTGCTCTGATCCTACTGGATGAAAGCAGGCCTGTTGGCAGACAAGGCCAGGCAAGCTTGCAGGCCTAGGCTTCAAAATGGCCACCAGCCACATGGCCAGGCCCAACAACATCACAAAGGCTACCCCAAAAAACACACTTCCCCAACTCAATCCAATGCCATCCATGCCCTAAATGATGTCTAAATTCAACAGACCACACAGAAAACACTTGATTAATAAAGCTGTGGCTACCTGCTCTGATCCTAGTGGATGAAAAAGCAGGCCTGTTGGCAGACAAGGCCAGGCAAGCTTGCAGGCAAATGGCCACCAGCCACATGGCCAGGTCCACCAACATCACAAAGGCCACCCCAAAAAACACACTTCCCCAACACAATCCAATGCCATCCATGCCCTAAATGATGTCTAAATTCAACAGATCACACAGAAAACACTTGATTAATAAAGCTGTGGCTACCTGCTCTGATCCTAGTGGATGAAAAAGCAGGCCTGTTGGCAGACAAGGCCAGGCAAGCTTGCAGGCCTAGGCTTCAAAATGGCCACCAGCCACATGGCCAGGCCCAACAACATCACAAAGGCCACCCCAAAAAACACACTTCCCCAACTCAATCCAATGCCATCCATGCCCTAAATGATGTCTAAATTCAACAGATCACACAGAAAACACTTGATTAATAAAGCTGTGGCTACCTGCTCTGATCCTAGTGGATGAAAAAGCAGGCCTGTTGGCAGACAAGGCCAGGCAAGCTTGCAGGCCTAGGCTTCAAAATGGCCACCAGCCACATGGCCAGGCCCAACAACATCACAAAGGCCACCCCCAAAAAACACACTTCCCCAACTCAATCCAATGCCATCCATGCCCTAAATGATGTCTAAATTCAACAGACCACACAGAAAACACTTGATTAATAAAGCTGTGGCTACCTGCTCTGATCCTACTGGATGAAAGCAGGCCTGTTGGCAGACAAGGCCAGGCAAGCTTGCAGGCCTAGGCTTTAAAATGGCCACCAGCCACATGGCCAGGCCCAACAACATCACAAAGGCCACCCCCAAAAAACACACTTCCCCAACTCAATCCAATGCCATCCATGCCCTAAATGATGTCTAAATTCAACAGACCACACAGAAAACACTTGATTAATAAAGCTGTGGCTACCTGCTCTGATCCTAGTGGATGAAAAAGCAGGCCTGTTGGCAGACAAGGCCAGGCAAGCTTGCAGGCCTAGGCTTCAAAATGGCCACCAGCCACATGGCCAGGCCCAACAACATCACAAAGGCCACCCCCAAAAAACACACTTCCCCAACTCAATCCAATGCCATCCATGCCCTAAATGATGTCTAAATTCAACAGACCACACAGAAAACACTTGATTAATAAAGCTGTGGCTACCTGCTCTGATCCTACTGGATGAAAGCAGGCCTGTTGGCAGACAAGGCCAGGCAAGCTTGCAGGCCTAGGCTTCAAAATGGCCACCAGCCACATGGCCAGGCCCAACAACATCACAAAGGCCACCCCCAAAAAACACACTTCCCCAACTCAATCCAATGCCATCCATGCCCTAAATGAGGTCTAAATTCAACAGACCACACAGAAAACACTTGATTAATAAAGCTGTGGCTACCTGCTCTGATCCTAGTGGATGAAAATGCAGGCCTGTTGGCAGACAAGGCCAGGCAAGCTTGCAGGCCTAGGCTACAATATGGCCACCAGCCACATGGCCAGGCCCAACAACATCACAAAGGCCACCCCAAAAAACACACTTCCCCAACTCAATCCAATGCCATCCATGCCCTAAATGATGTCTAAATTCAACAGACCACACAGAAAACACTTGATTAATAAAGCTGTGGCTACCTGCTCTGAACCTACTGGATGAAAGCAGGCCTGTTGGCACACAAGGCCAGGCAAGCTTGCAGGCCTAGGCTTCAAAATGGCCACCAGACACATGGCCAGGCCCAACAACATCACAAAGGCCACCCACCAAAAATACACTTCCCCAACTCAATCCAATGCCATCCATGCCCTAAATGATGTCTAAATTCAACAGACCACACAGAAAACACTTGATTAATAAAGCTGTGGCTACCTGCTCTGATCCTACTGGATGAAAGCAGGCCTGTTGGCAGACAAGGCCAGGCAAGATTGCAGGCCTAGGCTTCAAAATGGCCACCAGCCACATGGCCAGGCCCAACAACATCACAAAGGCCAACCCCAAAAAACACACTTCCCCAACTCAATCCAATGCAATCCTTGCCCTAAATGATGTCTAAATTCAACAGACCACACAGAAAACACTTGATTAATAAAGCTGTGGCTACCTGCTCTGATCCTAGTGGATGAAAAAGCAGGCCTGTTGGCAGACAAGGCCAGGCAAGCTTGCAGGCCTAGGCTTCAAAATGGCCACCAGCCACAAGGCCAGGCCCAACAACATCACAAAGGCCACCCCAAAAAACATACTTCCCCAACTCAATCCAATGCCATCCATGCCCTAAATGATGTCTAAATTCAACAGACCACACAGAAAACACTTGATTAATAAAGCTGTGGCTACCTGCTCTGATCCTACTGGATGAAAGCAGGCCTGTTGGCAGACAAGGCCAGGCAAGCTTGCAGGCCTAGGCTTCAAAATAACCACCAGCCACATGGCCAGGCCCAACAACATCACAAAGGCTACCCCAAAAAACACACTTCCCCAACTCACTCCAATGCCATCCATGCCCTAAATGATGTCTAAATTCAACAGACCACACGGAAAACACTTTATTAATAAAGCTGTGGCTACCTGCTCTGATCCTAGTGGATGAAAAAGCAGGCCTGTTGGCAGACAAGGCCAGGCAAGCTTGCAGGCAAATGGCCACTAGCCACATGGCCAGGCCCACCAACATCACAAAGGTCTCCCCAAAAAACACACTTCCCCAACTCAATCCAATCCCATCCATGCCCTAAATGATGTCTAAATTCAACAGATCACAAAGAAAACACTTGATTAATAAAGCTGTGGCTACCTGCTCTGATCCTACTGGATGAAAGCAGGCCTGTTGGCAGACAAGACCAGGCAAGCTTGCAGGCCTAGGCTTCAAAATGGCCACCAGCCACATGGCCAGGCCCAACAACATCACAAAGGCTACCCCAAAAAACACACTTCCCCAACTCAATCCAATGCCATCCATGCCCTAAATGATGTCTAAATTCAATAGACCACACAGAAAACACTTGATTAATAAAGCTGTGGCTACCTGCTCTGATCCTAGTGGATGAAAAAGCAGGCCTGTTGGCAGACAAGGCCAGGCAAGCTTGCAGGCAAATGGCCACTAGCCACATGGCCAGGCCCACCAACATCACAAAGGTCACCCCAAAAAACACACTTCCCCAACTCAATCCAATCCCATCCATGCCCTAAATGATGTCTAAATTCAACAGACCACACAGAAAACACTTGATTAATAAAGCTGTGGCTACCTGCTCTGATCCTAGTGGATGAAAAAGCAGGCCCGTTGGCAGACAAGGCCAGGCAAGCTTGCAGGCCTAGGCTTCAAAATGGCCACCAGCCACATGGCCAGGCCCGACTACATCACAAAGGCCACCCCCCAAAAACACACTTCCCCAACTCAATCCAATGCCATCCATGCCCTAAATGATGTCTAAATTCAACAGACCACACAGAAAACACTTGATTAATAAAGCTGTGGCTACCTGCTCTGATCCTACTGGATGAAAGCAGGCCTGTTGGCAGACAAGGCCAGGCAAGCTTGCAGGCCTAGGCTTCAAAATGGCCACCAGCCACATGGCCAGGCCCAACAACATCACAAAGGCTACCCCAAAAAACACACTTCCCCAACTCAATCCAATGCCATCCATGCCCTAAATGATGTCTAAATTCAACAGACCACACAGAAAACACTTGATTAATAAAGCTGTGGCTACCTGCTCTGATCCTAGTGGATGAAAAAGCAGGCCTGTTGGCAGACAAGGCCAGGCAAGCTTGCAGGCCTAGGCTTCAAAATGGCCACCAGCCACATGGCCAGGCCCAACAACATCACAAAGGCCACCCCCAAAAAACACACTTCCCCAACTCAATCCAATGCCATCCATGCCCTAAATGATGTCTAAATTCAACAGACCACACAGAAAACACTTGATTAATAAAGCTGTGGCTACCTGCTCTGATCCTACTGGATGAAAGCAGGCCTGTTGGCAGACAAGGCCAGGCAAGCTTGTAGGCCTAGGCTTCAAAATGGCCACCAGCCACATGGCCAGGCCCAACAACATCACAAAGGCCACCCCCAAAAAACACACTTCCCCAACTCAATCCAATGCCATCCATGCCCTAAATGAGGTCTAAATTCAACAGACCACACAGAAAACACTTGATTAATAAAGCTGTGGCTACCTGCTCTGATCCTAGTGGATGAAAATGCAGGCCTGTTGGCAGACAAGGCCAGGCAAGCTTGCAGGCCTAGGCTACAATATGGCCACCAGCCACATGGCCAGGCCCAACAACATCACAAAGGCCACCCCAAAAAACACACTTCCCCAACTCAATCCAATGCCATCCATGCCCTAAATGATGTCTAAATTCAACAGACCACACAGAAAACACTTGATTAATAAAGCTGTGGCTACCTGCTCTGAACCTACTGGATGAAAGCAGGCCTGTTGGCACACAAGGCCAGGCAAGCTTGCAGGCCTAGGCTTCAAAATGGCCACCAGCCACATGGCCAGGCCCAACAACATCACAAAGGCCACCCACCAAAAATACACTTCCCCAACTCAATCCAATGCCATCCATGCCCTAAATGATGTCTAAATTCAACAGACCACACAGAAAACACTTGATTAATAAAGCTGTGGCTACCTGCTCTGATCCTACTGGATGAAAGCAGGCCTGTTGGCAGACAAGGCCAGGCAAGATTGCAGGCCTAGGCTTCAAAATGGCCACCAGCCACATGGCCAGGCCCAACAACATCACAAAGGCCAACCCCAAAAAACACACTTCCCCAACTCAATCCAATGCAATCCTTGCCCTAAATGATGTCTAAATTCAACAGACCACACAGAAAACACTTGATTAATAAAGCTGTGGCTACCTGCTCTGATCCTAGTGGATGAAAAAGCAGGCCTGTTGGCAGACAAGGCCAGGCAAGCTTGCAGGCCTAGGCTTCAAAATGGCCACCAGCCACAAGGCCAGGCCCAACAACATCACAAAGGCCACCCCAAAAAACATACTTCCCCAACTCAATCCAATGCCATCCATGCCCTAAATGATGTCTAAATTCAACAGACCACACAGAAAACACTTGATTAATAAAGCTGTGGCTACCTGCTCTGATCCTACTGGATGAAAGCAGGCCTGTTGGCAGACAAGGCCAGGCAAGCTTGCAGGCCTAGGCTTCAAAATAACCACCAGCCACATGGCCAGGCCCAACAACATCACAAAGGCTACCCCAAAAAACACACTTCCCCAACTCACTCCAATGCCATCCATGCCCTAAATGATGTCTAAATTCAACAGACCACACAGAAAACACTTGATTAATAAAGCTGTGGCTACCTGCTCTGATCCTAGTGGATGAAAAAGCAGGCCTGTTGGCAGACAAGGCCAGGCAAGCTTGCAGGCAAATGGCCACTAGCCACATGGCCAGGCCCACCAACATCACAAAGGTCTCCCCAAAAAACACACTTCCCCAACTCAATCCAATCCCATCCATGCCCTAAATGATGTCTAAATTCAACAGATCACAAAGAAAACACTTGATTAATAAAGCTGTGGCTACCTGCTCTGATCCTACTGGATGAAAGCAGGCCTGTTGGCAGACAAGACCAGGCAAGCTTGCAGGCCTAGGCTTCAAAATGGCCACCAGCCACATGGCCAGGCCCAACAACATCACAAAGGCTACCCCAAAAAACACACTTCCCCAACTCAATCCAATGCCATCCATGCCCTAAATGATGTCTAAATTCAATAGACCACACAGAAAACACTTGATTAATAAAGCTGTGGCTACCTGCTCTGATCCTAGTGGATGAAAAAGCAGGCCTGTTGGCAGACAAGGCCAGGCAAGCTTGCAGGCAAATGGCCACTAGCCACATGGCCAGGCCCACCAACATCACAAAGGTCACCCCAAAAAACACACTTCCCCAACTCAATCCAATCCCATCCATGCCCTAAATGATGTCTAAATTCAACAGACCACACAGAAAACACTTGATTAATAAAGCTGTGGCTACCTGCTCTGATCCTAGTGGATGAAAAAGCAGGCCCGTTGGCAGACAAGGCCAGGCAAGCTTGCAGGCCTAGGCTTCAAAATGGCCACCAGCCACATGGCCAGGCCCGACTACATCACAAAGGCCACCCCCCAAAAACACACTTCCCCAACTCAATCCAATGCCATCCATGCCCTAAATGATGTCTAAATTCAACAGACCACACAGAAAACACTTGATTAATAAAGCTGTGGCTACCTGCTCTGATCCTACTGGATGAAAGCAGGCCTGTTGGCAGACAAGGCCAGGCAAGCTTGCAGGCCTAGGCTTCAAAATGGCCACCAGCCACATGGCCAGGCCCAACAACATCACAAAGGCTACCCCAAAAAACACACTTCCCCAACTCAATCCAATGCCATCCATGCCCTAAATGATGTCTAAATTCAACAGACCACACAGAAAACACTTGATTAATAAAGCTGTGGCTACCTGCTCTGATCCTAGTGGATGAAAAAGCAGGCCTGTTGGCAGACAAGGCCAGGCAAGCTTGCAGGCAAATGGCCACCAGCCACATGGCCAGGTCCACCAACATCACAAAGGCCACCCCAAAAAACACACTTCCCCAACACAATCCAATGCCATCCATGCCCTAAATGATGTCTAAATTCAACAGATCACACAGAAAACACTTGAATAATAAAGCTGTGGCTACCTGCTCTGATCCTAGTGGATGAAAAAGCAGGCCTGTTGGCAGACAAGGCCAGGCAAGCTTGCAGGCCTAGGCTTCAAAATGGCCACCAGCCACATGGCCAGGCCCAACAACATCACAAAGGCCACCCCAAAAAACACACTTCCCCAACTCAATCCAATGCCATCCATGCCCTAAATGATGTCTAAATTCAACAGATCACACAGAAAACACTTGATTAATAAAGCTGTGGCTACCTGCTCTGATCCTAGTGGATGAAAAAGCAGGCCTGTTGGCAGACAAGGCCAGGCAAGCTTGCAGGCCTAGGCTTCAAAATGGCCACCAGCCACATGGCCAGGCCCAACAACATCACAAAGGCCACCCCCAAAAAACACACTTCCCCAACTCAATCCAATGCCATCCATGCCCTAAATGATGTCTAAATTCAACAGACCACACAGAAAACACTTGATTAATAAAGCTGTGGCTACCTGCTCTGATCCTACTGGATGAAAGCAGGCCTGTTGGCAGACAAGGCCAGGCAAGCTTGCAGGCCTAGGCTTTAAAATGGCCACCAGCCACATGGCCAGGCCCAACAACATCACAAAGGCCACCCCCAAAAAACACACTTCCCCAACTCAATCCAATGCCATCCATGCCCTAAATGATGTCTAAATTCAACAGACCACACAGAAAACACTTGATTAATAAAGCTGTGGCTACCTGCTCTGATCCTAGTGGATGAAAAAGCAGGCCTGTTGGCAGACAAGGCCAGGCAAGCTTGCAGGCCTAGGCTTCAAAATGGCCACCAGCCACATGGCCAGGCCCAACAACATCACAAAGGCCACCCCCAAAAAACACACTTCCCCAACTCAATCCAATGCCATCCATGCCCTAAATGATGTCTAAATTCAACAGACCACACAGAAAACACTTGATTAATAAAGCTGTGGCTACCTGCTCTGATCCTACTGGATGAAAGCAGGCCTGTTGGCAGACAAGGCCAGGCAAGCTTGCAGGCCTAGGCTTCAAAATGGCCACCAGCCACATGGCCAGGCCCAACAACATCACAAAGGCCACCCCCAAAAAACACACTTCCCCAACTCAATCCAATGCCATCCATGCCCTAAATGAGGTCTAAATTCAACAGACCACACAGAAAACACTTGATTAATAAAGCTGTGGCTACCTGCTCTGATCCTAGTGGATGAAAATGCAGGCCTGTTGGCAGACAAGGCCAGGCAAGCTTGCAGGCCTAGGCTACAATATGGCCACCAGCCACATGGCCAGGCCCAACAACATCACAAAGGCCACCCCAAAAAACACACTTCCCCAACTCAATCCAATGCCATCCATGCCCTAAATGATGTCTAAATTCAACAGACCACACAGAAAACATTTGATTAATAAAGCTGTGGCTACCTGCTCTGAACCTACTGGATGAAAGCAGGCCTGTTGGCACACAAGGCCAGGCAAGCTTGCAGGCCTAGGCTTCAAAATGGCCACCAGCCACATGGCCAGGCCCAACAACATCACAAAGGCCACCCACCAAAAATACACTTCCCCAACTCAATCCAATGCCATCCATGCCCTAAATGATGTCTAAATTCAACAGACCACACAGAAAACACTTGATTAATAAAGCTGTGGCTACCTGCTCTGATCCTACTGGATGAAAGCAGGCCTGTTGGCAGACAAGGCCAGGCAAGATTGCAGGCCTAGGCTTCAAAATGGCCACCAGCCACATGGCCAGGCCCAACAACATCACAAAGGCCAACCCCAAAAAACACACTTCCCCAACTCAATCCAATGCAATCCTTGCCCTAAATGATGTCTAAATTCAACAGACCACACAGAAAACACTTGATTAATAAAGCTGTGGCTACCTGCTCTGATCCTAGTGGATGAAAAAGCAGGCCTGTTGGCAGACAAGGCCAGGCAAGCTTGCAGGCCTAGGCTTCAAAATGGCCACCAGCCACAAGGCCAGGCCCAACAACATCACAAAGGCCACCCCAAAAAACATACTTCCCCAACTCAATCCAATGCCATCCATGCCCTAAATGATGTCTAAATTCAACAGACCACACAGAAAACACTTGATTAATAAAGCTGTGGCTACCTGCTCTGATCCTACTGGATGAAAGCAGGCCTGTTGGCAGACAAGGCCAGGCAAGCTTGCAGGCCTAGGCTTCAAAATAACCACCAGCCACATGGCCAGGCCCAACAACATCACAAAGGCTACCCCAAAAAACACACTTCCCCAACTCACTCCAATGCCATCCATGCCCTAAATGATGTCTAAATTCAACAGACCACACAGAAAACACTTGATTAATAAAGCTGTGGCTACCTGCTCTGATCCTAGTGGATGAAAAAGCAGGCCTGTTGGCAGACAAGGCCAGGCAAGCTTGCAGGCAAATGGCCACTAGCCACATGGCCAGGCCCACCAACATCACAAAGGTCTCCCCAAAAAACACACTTCCCCAACTCAATCCAATCCCATCCATGCCCTAAATGATGTCTAAATTCAACAGATCACAAAGAAAACACTTGATTAATAAAGCTGTGGCTACCTGCTCTGATTCTACTGGATGAAAGCAGGCCTGTTGGCAGACAAGACCAGGCAAGCTTGCAGGCCTAGGCTTCAAAATGGCCACCAGCCACATGGCCAGGCCCAACAACATCACAAAGGCTACCCCAAAAAACACACTTCCCCAACTCAATCCAATGCCATCCATGCCCTAAATGATGTCTAAATTCAATAGACCACACAGAAAACACTTGATTAATAAAGCTGTGGCTACCTGATCTGATCCTAGTGGATGAAAAAGCAGGCCTGTTGGCAGACAAGGCCAGGCAAGCTTGCAGGCAAATGGCCACTAGCCACATGGCCAGGCCCACCAACATCACAAAGGTCACCCCAAAAAACACACTTCCCCAACTCAATCCAATCCCATCCATGCCCTAAATGATGTCTAAATTCAACAGACCACACAGAAAACACTTGATTAATAAAGCTGTGGCTACCTGCTCTGATCCTAGTGGATGAAAAAGCAGGCCTGTTGGCAGACAAGGCCAGGCAAGCTTGCAGGCCTAGGCTTCAAAATGGCCAACAGCCACATGGCCAGGCCCACCAACATCACAAAGGCCACCCCAAAAAACACACTTCCCCAACTCAATCCAATGCCATCCATGCCCTAAATGATGTCTAAATTCAACAGATCACACAGAAAACACTTGATTAATAAAGCTGTGGCTACCTGCTCTGATCCTAGTGGATGAAGAAGCAGGCCTGTTGGCAGAAAAGGCCAGGCAAGCTTGCAGGCCTAGGCTTCAAAATGGCCACCAGCCACATGGCCAGGCCCAACAACATCACAAAGGCTACCCCAAAAAACACACTTCTCCAACTCAATCCAATGCCATCCATGCCCTAAATGATGTCTAAATTCAACAGACCACACAGAAAACACTTGATTAATAAAGCTGTGGCTACCTGCTCTGATCCTAGTGGATGAAAAAGCAGGCCTGTTGGCAGACAAGGCCAGGCAAGCTTGCAGGCAAATGGCCACCAGCCACATGGCCAGGCCCACCAACATCACAAAGGCCACCCCAAAAAACACACTTCCCCAACTCAATCCAATGCCATCCATGCCCTAAATGATGTCTAAATTCAACAGATCACACAGAAAACACTTGATTAATAAAGCTGTGGCTACCTGCTCTGAACCTAGTGGATGAAAAAGCAGGCCTGTTGGCAGACAAGGCCAGGCAAGCTTGCAGGCCTAGGCTTCAAAATGGCCACCAGCCACATGGCCAGGCCCAACAACATCACAAAGGCCACCCCAAAAAACACACTTCCCCAACTCAATCCAATGCCATCCATGCCCTAAATGATGTCTAAATTCAACAGACCACACAGAAAACACTTGATTAATAAAGCTGTGGCTACCTGCTCTGATCCTACTGGATGAAAGCAGGCCTGTTGGCAGACAAGGCCAGGCAAGCTTGCAGGACTAGGCTTCAAAATGGCCACCAGCCACATGGCCAGGCCCAACAACATCACAAAGGCCACCCCAAAAAACACACTTCCCCAACTCAATCCAATGCCATCCATGCCCTAAATGATGTCTAAATTCAACAGATCACACAGAAAACACTTGATTAATAAAGCTGTGGCTACCTGCTCTGATCCTAGTGGATGAAAAAGCAGGCCTGTTGGCAGACAAGGCCAGGCAAGCTTGCAGGCCTAGGCTTCAAAATGGCCACCAGCCACATGGCCAGGCCCAACAACATCACAAAGGCCACCCCCAAAAAACACACTTCCCCAACTCAATCCAATGCCATCCATGCCCTAAATGATGTCTAAATTAAACAGACCACACAGAAAACACTTGATTAATAAAGCTGTGGCTACCTGCTCTGATCCTACTGGATGAAAGCAGGCCTGTTGGCCGACAAGGCCAGGCAAGATTGCAGGCCTAGGCTTCAAAATGGCCACCAGCCACATGGCCAGGCCCAACAACATCACAAAGGCCAACCCCAAAAAACACACTTCCCCAACTCAATCCAATGCAATCCTTGCCCTAAATGATGTCTAAATTCAACAGACCACACAGAAAACACTTGATTAATAAAGCTGTGGCTACCTGCTCTGATCCTAGTGGATGAAAAAGCAGGCCTGTTGGAAGACAAGGCCAAGCAAGCTTGCAGGCAAATGGCCACTAGCCACATGGCCAGGCCCACCAACATCACAAAGGTCACCCCAAAAAACACACTTCCCCAACTCAATCCAATGCCATCCATGCCCTAAATGATGTCTAAATTCAACAGACCACACAGAAAACACTTGATTAATAAAGCTGTGGCTACCTGCTCTGATCCTACTGGATGAAAGCAGGCCTGTTGGCACACAAGGCCAGGCAAGCTTGCAGGCCTAGGCTTCAAAATGGCCACCAGCCACATGGCCAGGCCCAACAACATCACAAAGGCCACCCCCCAAAAACACACTTCCCCAACTCAATCCAATGCCATCCATGCCCTAAATGATGTCTAAATTCAACAGATCACACAGAAAACACTTGATTAATAAAGCTGTGGCTACCTGCTCTGATCCTAGTGGATGAAAAAGCAGGCCTGTTGGCAGACAAGGCCAGGCAAGCTTGCAGGCCTAGGCTTCAAAATGGCCACCAGCCACATGGCCAGGCCCAACAACATCACAAAGGCCACCCCCAAAAAACACACTTCCCCAACTCAATCCAATGCCATCCATGCCCTAAATGATGTCTAAATTCAACAGACCACACAGAAAACACTTGATTAATAAAGCTGTGGCTACCTGCTCTGATCCTACTGGATGAAAGCAGGCCTGTTGGCAGACAAGGCCAGGCAAGCTTGCAGGCCTAGGCTTTAAAATGGCCACCAGCCACATGGCCAGGCCCAACAACATCACAAAGGCCACCCCCAAAAAACACACTTCCCCAACTCAATCCAATGCCATCCATGCCCTAAATGATGTCTAAATTCAACAGACCACACAGAAAACACTTGATTAATAAAGCTGTGGCTACCTGCTCTGATCCTAGTGGATGAAAAAGCAGGCCTGTTGGCAGACAAGGCCAGGCAAGCTTGCAGGCCTAGGCTTCAAAATGGCCACCAGCCACATGGCCAGGCCCAACAACATCACAAAGGCCACCCCCAAAAAACACACTTCCCCAACTCAATCCAATGCCATCCATGCCCTAAATGATGTCTAAATTCAACAGACCACACAGAAAACACTTGATTAATAAAGCTGTGGCTACCTGCTCTGATCCTACTGGATGAAAGCAGGCCTGTTGGCAGACAAGGCCAGGCAAGCTTGCAGGCCTAGGCTTCAAAATGGCCACCAGCCACATGGCCAGGCCCAACAACATCACAAAGGCCACCCCCAAAAAACACACTTCCCCAACTCAATCCAATGCCATCCATGCCCTAAATGAGGTCTAAATTCAACAGACCACACAGAAAACACTTGATTAATAAAGCTGTGGCTACCTGCTCTGATCCTAGTGGATGAAAATGCAGGCCTGTTGGCAGACAAGGCCAGGCAAGCTTGCAGGCCTAGGCTACAATATGGCCACCAGCCACATGGCCAGGCCCAACAACATCACAAAGGCCACCCCAAAAAACACACTTCCCCAACTCAATCCAATGCCATCCATGCCCTAAATGATGTCTAAATTCAACAGACCACACAGAAAACACTTGATTAATAAAGCTGTGGCTACCTGCTCTGAACCTACTGGATGAAAGCAGGCCTGTTGGCACACAAGGCCAGGCAAGCTTGCAGGCCTAGGCTTCAAAATGGCCACCAGCCACATGGCCAGGCCCAACAACATCACAAAGGCCACCCACCAAAAACACACTTCCCCAACTCAATCCAATGCCATCCATGCCCTAAATGATGTCTAAATTCAACAGACCACACAGAAAACACTTGATTAATAAAGCTGTGGCTACCTGCTCTGATCCTACTGGATGAAAGCAGGCCTGTTGGCAGACAAGGCCAGGCAAGATTGCAGGCCTAGGCTTCAAAATGGCCACCAGCCACATGGCCAGGCCCAACAACATCACAAAGGCCAACCCCAAAAAACACACTTCCCCAACTCAATCCAATGCAATCCTTGCCCTAAATGATGTCTAAATTCAACAGACCACACAGAAAACACTTGATTAATAAAGCTGTGGCTACCTGCTCTGATCCTAGTGGATGAAAAAGCAGGCCTGTTGGCAGACAAGGCCAGGCAAGCTTGCAGGCCTAGGCTTCAAAATGGCCACCAGCCACAAGGCCAGGCCCAACAACATCACAAAGGCCACCCCAAAAAACATACTTCCCCAACTCAATCCAATGCCATCCATGCCCTAAATGATGTCTAAATTCAACAGACCACACAGAAAACACTTGATTAATAAAGCTGTGGCTACCTGCTCTGATCCTACTGGATGAAAGCAGGCCTGTTGGCAGACAAGGCCAGGCAAGCTTGCAGGCCTAGGCTTCAAAATAACCACCAGCCACATGGCCAGGCCCAACAACATCACAAAGGCTACCCCAAAAAACACAATTCCCCAACTCACTCCAATGCCATCCATGCCCTAAATGATGTCTAAATTCAACAGACCACACAGAAAACACTTGATTAATAAAGCTGTGGCTACCTGCTCTGATCCTAGTGGATGAAAAAGCAGGCCTGTTGGCAGACAAGGCCAGGCAAGCTTGCAGGCAAATGGCCACTAGCCACATGGCCAGGCCCACCAACATCACAAAGGTCTCCCCAAAAAACACACTTCCCCAACTCAATCCAATCCCATCCATGCCCTAAATGATGTCTAAATTCAACAGATCACAAAGAAAACACTTGATTAATAAAGCTGTGGCTACCTGCTCTGATCCTACTGGATGAAAGCAGGCCTGTTGGCAGACAAGACCAGGCAAGCTTGCAGGCCTAGGCTTCAAAATGGCCACCAGCCACATGGCCAGGCCCAACAACATCACAAAGGCTACCCCAAAAAACACACTTCCCCAACTCAATCCAATGCCATCCATGCCCTAAATGATGTCTAAATTCAACAGACCACACAGAAAACACTTGATTAATAAAGCTGTGGCTACCTGCTCTGATCCTAGTGGATGAAAAAGCAGGCCTGTTGGCAGACAAGGCCAGGCAAGCTTGCAGGCAAATGGCCACTAGCCACATGGCCAGGCCCACCAACATCACAAAGGTCACCCCAAAAAACACACTTCCCCAACTCAATCCAATCCCATCCATGCCCTAAATGATGTCTAAATTCAACAGACCACACAGAAAACACTTGATTAATAAAGCTGTGGCTACCTGCTCTGATCCTAGTGGATGAAAAAGCAGGCCTGTTGGCAGACAAGGCCAGGCAAGCTTGCAGGCCTAGGCTTCAAAATGGCCAACAGCCACATGGCCAGGCCCACCAACATCACAAAGGCCACCCCAAAAAACACACTTCCCCAACTCAATCCAATGCCATCCATGCCCTAAATGATGTCTAAATTCAACAGATCACACAGAAAACACTTGATTAATAAAGCTGTGGCTACCTGCTCTGATCCTAGTGGATGAAAAAGCAGGCCTGTTGGCAGAAAAGGCCAGGCAAGCTTGCAGGCCTAGGCTTCAAAATGGCCACCAGCCACATGGCCAGGCCCAACAACATCACAAAGGCTACCCCAAAAAACACACTTCTCCAACTCAATCCAATGCCATCCATGCCCTAAATGATGTCTAAATTCAACAGACCACACAGAAAACACTTGATTAATAAAGCTGTGGCTACCTGCTCTGATCCTAGTGGATGAAAAAGCAGGCCTGTTGGCAGACAAGGCCAGGCAAGCTTGCAGGCAAATGGCCACCAGCCACATGGCCAGGCCCACCAACATCACAAAGGCCACCCCAAAAAACACACTTCCCCAACTCAATCCAATGCCATCCATGCCCGAAATGATGTCTAAATTCAACAGATCACACAGAAAACACTTGATTAATAAAGCTGTGGCTACCTGCTCTGAACCTAGTGGATGAAAAAGCAGGCCTGTTGGCAGACAAGGCCAGGCAAGCTTGCAGGCCTAGGCTTCAAAATGGCCACCAGCCACATGGCCAGGCCCAACAACATCACAAAGGCCACCCCAAAAAACACACTTCCCCAACTCAATCCAATGCCATCCATGCCCTAAATGATGTCTAAATTCAACAGACCACACAGAAAACACTTGATTAATAAAGCTGTGGCTACCTGCTCTGATCCTACTGGATGAAAGCAGGCCTGTTGGCAGACAAGGCCAGGCAAGCTTGCAGGACTAGGCTTCAAAATGGCCACCAGCCACATGGCCAGGCCCAACAACATCACAAAGGCCACCCCAAAAAACACACTTCCCCAACTCAATCCAATGCCATCCATGCCCTAAATGATGTCTAAATTCAACAGATCACACAGAAAACACTTGATTAATAAAGCTGTGGCTACCTGCTCTGATCCTAGTGGATGAAAAAGCAGGCCTGTTGGCAGACAAGGCCAGGCAAGCTTGCAGGCCTAGGCTTCAAAATGGCCACCAGCCACATGGCCAGGCCCAACAACATCACAAAGGCCACCCCCAAAAAACACACTTCCCCAACTCAATCCAATGCCATCCATGCCCTAAATGATGTCTAAATTAAACAGACCACACAGAAAACACTTGATTAATAAAGCTGTGGCTACCTGCTCTGATCCTAGTGGATGAAAAAGCAGACCTGTTGGCAGACAAGGCCAGGCAAGCTTGCAGGCCTAGGCTTCAAAATGGCCACCAGCCACATGGCCAGGCCCAACAACATCACAAAGGCCACCCCCAAAAAACACACTTCCCCAACTCAATCCAATGCCATCCATGCCCTAAATGATGTCTAAATTCAACAGACCACACAGAAACCACTTGATTAATAAAGCTGTGGCTACCTGCTCTGATCCTAGTGGATGAAAATGCAGGCCTGTTGGCAGACAAGGCCAGGCAAGCTTGCAGGCCTAGGCTACAATATGGCCACCAGCCACATGGCCAGGCCCAACAACATCACAAAGGCCACCCCAAAAAACACACTTCCCCAACTCAATCCAATGCCATCCATGCCCTAAATGATGTCTAAATTCAACAGACCACACAGAAAACACTTGATTAATAAAGCTGTGGCTACCTGCTCTGATCCTACTGGATGAAAGCAGGCCTGTTGGCACACAAGGCCAGGCAAGCTTGCAGGCCTAGGCTTCAAAATGGCCACCAGCCACATGGCCAGGCCCAACAACATCACAAAGGCCACCCCCCAAAAACACACTTCCCCAACTCAATCCAATGCCATCCATGCCCTAAATGATGTCTAAATTCAACAGACCACACAGAAAACACTTGATTAATAAAGCTGTGGCTACCTGCTCTGATCCTACTGGATGAAAGCAGGCCTGTTGGCCGACAAGGCCAGGCAAGATTGCAGGCCTAGGCTTCAAAATGGCCACCAGCCACATGGCCAGGCCCAACAACATCACAAAGGCCAACCCCAAAAAACACACTTCCCCAACTCAATCCAATGCAATCCTTGCCCTAAATGATGTCTAAATTCAACAGACCACACAGAAAACACTTGATTAATAAAGCTGTGGCTACCTGCTCTGATCCTAGTGGATAAAAAAGCAGGCCTGTTGGAAGACAAGGCCAGGCAAGCTTGCAGGCAAATGGCCACTAGCCACATGGCCAGGCCCACCAACATCACAAAGGTCACCCCAAAAAACACACTTCCCCAACTCAATCCAATGCCATCCATGCCCTAAATGATGTCTAAATTCAACAGACCACACAGAAAACACTTGATTAATAAAGCTGTGGCTACCTGCTCTGATCCTACTGGATGAAAGCAGGCCTGTTGGCAGACAAGGCCAGGCAAGATTGCAGGCCTAGGCTTCAAAATGGCCACCAGCCACATGGCCAGGCCCAACAACATCACAAAGGCTACCCCAAAAAACACACTTCCCCAACTCAATCCAATGCCATCCATGCCCTAAATGATGTCTAAATTCAACAGATCACACAGAAAACACTTGATTAATAAAGCTGTGGCTACATGCTCTGATCCTAGTGGGTGAAAAAGCAGGCCTGTTGGCAGACAAGGCCAGGCAAGCTTGCAGGCCTAGGCTTCAAAATAGCCACCAGCCACATGGCCAGGCCCAACAACATCACAAAGGCTACCCCAAAAAACACACTTCCCCAACTCAATCCAATGCCATCCATGCCCTAAATGATGTCTAAATTCAACAGACCACACAGAAAACACTTGATTAATAAAGCTGTGGCTACCTGCTCTGATCCTAGTGGATGAAAAAGCAGGCCTGTTGGCAGACAAGGCCAGGCAAGCTTGCAGGCAAATGGCCACCAGCCACATGGCCAGGTCCACCAACATCACAAAGGCCACCCCAAAAAACACACTTCCCCAACACAATCCAATGCCATCCATGCCCTAAATGATGTCTAAATTCAACAGATCACACAGAAAACACTTGATTAATAAAGCTGTGGCTACCTGCTCTGATCCTAGTGGATGAAAAAGCAGGCCTGTTGGCAGACAAGGCCAGGCAAGCTTGCAGGCCTAGGCTTCAAAATGGCCACCAGCCACATGGCCAGGCCCAACAACATCACAAAGGCCACCCCAAAAAACACACTTCCCCAACTCAATCCAATGCCATCCATGCCCTAAATGATGTCTAAATTCAACAGATCACACAGAAAACACTTGATTAATAAAGCTGTGGCTACCTGCTCTGATCCTAGTGGATGAAAAAGCAGGCCTGTTGGCAGACAAGGCCAGGCAAGCTTGCAGGCCTAGGCTTCAAAATGGCCACCAGCCACATGGCCAGGCCCAACAACATCACAAAGGCCACCCCCAAAAAACACACTTCCCCAACTCAATCCAATGCCATCTATGCCCTAAATGATGTCTAAATTCAACAGACCACACAGAAAACACTTGATTAATAAAGCTGTGGCTACCTGCTCTGATCCTACTGGATGAAAGCAGGCCTGTTGGCAGACAAGGCCAGGCAAGCTTGCAGGCCTAGGCTTTAAAATGGCCACCAGCCACATGGCCAGGCCCAACAACATCACAAAGGCCACCCCCAAAAAACACACTTCCCCAACTCAATCCAATGCCATCCATGCCCTAAATGATGTCTAAATTCAACAGACCACACAGAAAACACTTGATTAATAAAGCTGTGGCTACCTGCTCTGATCCTAGTGGATGAAAAAGCAGGCCTGTTGGCAGACAAGGCCAGGCAAGCTTGCAGGCCTAGGCTTCAAAATGGCCACCAGCCACATGGCCAGGCCCAACAACATCACAAAGGCCACCCCCAAAAAACACACTTCCCCAACTCAATCCAATGCCATCCATGCCCTAAATGATGTCTAAATTCAACAGACCACACAGAAAACACTTGATTAATAAAGCTGTGGCTACCTGCTCTCATCCTACTGGATGAAAGCAGGCCTGTTGGCAGACAAGGCCAGGCAAGCTTGCAGGCCTAGGCTTCAAAATGGCCACCAGCCACATGGCCAGGCCCAACAACATCACAAAGGCCACCCCCAAAAAACACACTTCCCCAACTCAATCCAATGCCATCCATGCCCTAAATGAGGTCTAAATTCAACTGACCACACAGAAAACACTTGATTAATAAAGCTGTGGCTACCTGCTCTGATCCTAGTGGATGAAAATGCAGGCCTGTTGGCAGACAAGGCCAGGCAAGCTTGCAGGCCTAGGCTACAATATGGCCACCAGCCACATGGCCAGGCCCAACAACATCACAAAGGCCACCCCAAAAAACACACTTCCCCAACTCAATCCAATGCCATCCATGCCCTAAATGATGTCTAAATTCAACAGACCACACAGAAAACACTTGATTAATAAAGCTGTGGCTACCTGCTCTGAACCTACTGGATGAAAGCAGGCCTGTTGGCACACAAGGCCAGGCAAGCTTGCAGGCCTAGGCTTCAAAATGGCCACCAGCCACATGGCCAGGCCCAACAACATCACAAAGGCCACCCACCAAAAACACACTTCCCCAACTCAATCCAATGCCATCCATGCCCTAAATGATGTCTAAATTCAACAGACCACACAGAAAACACTTGATTAATAAAGCTGTGGCTACCTGCTCTGATCCTACTGGATGAAAGCAGGCCTGTTGGCATACAAGGCCAGGCAAGATTGCAGGCCTAGGCTTCAAAATGGCCACCAGCCACATGGCCAGGCCCAACAACATCACAAAGGCCAACCCCAAAAAACACACTTCCCCAACTCAATCCAATGCAATCCTTGCCCTAAATGATGTCTAAATTCAACAGACCACACAGAAAACACTTGATTAATAAAGCTGTGGCTACCTGCTCTGATCCTAGTGGATGAAAAAGCAGGCCTGTTGGCAGACAAGGCCAGGCAAGCTTGCAGGCCTAGGCTTCAAAATGGCCACCAGCCACAAGGCCAGGCCCAACAACATCACAAAGGCCACCCCAAAAAACATACTTCCCCAACTCAATCCAATGCCATCCATGCCCTAAATGATGTCTAAATTCAACAGACCACACAGAAAACACTTGATTAATAAAGCTGTGGCTACCTGCTCTGATCCTACTGGATGAAAGCAGGCCTGTTGGCAGACAAGGCCAGGCAAGCTTGCAGGCCTAGGCTTCAAAATAACCACCAGCCACATGGCCAGGCCCAACAACATCACAAAGGCTACCCCAAAAAACACACTTCCCCAACTCACTCCAATGCCATCCATGCCCTAAATGATGTCTAAATTCAACAGACCACACAGAAAACACTTGATTAATAAAGCTGTGGCTACCTGCTCTGATCCTAGTGGATGAAAAAGCAGGCCTGTTGGCAGACAAGGCCAGGCAAGCTTGCAGGCAAATGGCCACTAGCCACATGGCCAGGCCCACCAACATCACAAAGGTCTCCCCAAAAAACACACTTCCCCAACTCAATCCAATCCCATCCATGCCCTAAATGATGTCTAAATTCAACAGATCACAAAGAAAACACTTGATTAATAAAGCTGTGGCTACCTGCTCTGATCCTACTGGATGAAAGCAGGCCTGTTGGCAGACAAGACCAGGCAAGCTTGCAGGCCTAGGCTTCAAAATGGCCACCAGCCACATGGCCAGGCCCAACAACATCACAAAGGCTACCCCAAAAAACACACTTCCCCAACTCAATCCAATGCCATCCATGCCCTAAATGATGTCTAAATTCAACAGACCACACAGAAAACACTTGATTAATAAAGCTGTGGCTACCTGCTCTGATCCTAGTGGATGAAAAAGCAGGCCTGTTGGCAGACAAGGCCAGGCAAGCTTGCAGGCAAATGGCCACTAGCCACATGGCCAGGCCCACCAACATCACAAAGGTCACCCCAAAAAACACACTTCCCCAACTCAATCCAATCCCATCCATGCCCTAAATGATGTCTAAATTCAACAGACCACACAGAAAACACTTGATTAATAAAGCTGTGGCTACCTGCTCTGATCCTAGTGGATGAAAAAGCAGGCCTGTTGGCAGACAAGGCCAGGCAAGCTTGCAGGCCTAGGCTTCAAAATGGCCAACAGCCACATGGCCAGGCCCACCAACATCACAAAGGCCACCCCAAAAAACACACTTCCCCAACTCAATCCAATGCCATCCATGCCCTAAATGATGTCTAAATTCAACAGATCACACAGAAAACACTTGATTAATAAAGCTGTGGCTACCTGCTCTGATCCTAGTGGATGAAAAAGCAGGCCTGTTGGCAGAAAAGGCCAGGCAAGCTTGCAGGCCTAGGCTTCAAAATGGCCACCAGCCACATGGCCAGGCCCAACAACATCACAAAGGCTACCCCAAAAAACACACTTCTCCAACTCAATCCAATGCCATCCATGCCCTAAATGATGTCTAAATTCAACAGACCACACAGAAAACACTTGATTAATAAAGCTGTGGCTACCTGCTCTGATCCTAGTGGATGAAAAAGCAGGCCTGTTGGCAGACAAGGCCAGGCAAGCTTGCAGGCAAATGGCCACCAGCCACATGGCCAGGCCCACCAACATCACAAAGGCCACCCCAAAAAACACACTTCCCCAACTCAATCCAATGCCATCCATGCCCTAAATGATGTCTAAATTCAACAGATCACACAGAAAACACTTGATTAATAAAGCTGTGGCTACCTGCTCTGAACCTAGTGGATGAAAAAGCAGGCCTGTTGGCAGACAAGGCCAGGCAAGCTTGCAGGCCTAGGCTTCAAAATGGCCACCAGCCACATGGCCAGGCCCAACAACATCACAAAGGCCACCCCAAAAAACACACTTCCCCAACTCAATCCAATGCCATCCATGCCCTAAATGATGTCTAAATTCAACAGACCACACAGAAAACACTTGATTAATAAAGCTGTGGCTACCTGCTCTGATCCTACTGGATGAAAGCAGGCCTGTTGGCAGACAAGGCCAGGCAAGCTTGCAGGACTAGGCTTCAAAATGGCCACCAGCCACATGGCCAGGCCCAACAACATCACAAAGGCCACCCCAAAAAACACACTTCCCCAACTCAATCCAATGCCATCCATGCCCTAAATGATGTCTAAATTCAACAGATCACACAGAAAACACTTGATTAATAAAGCTGTGGCTACCTGCTCTGATCCTAGTGGATGAAAAAGCAGGCCTGTTGGCAGACAAGGCCAGGCAAGCTTGCAGGCCTAGGCTTCAAAATGGCCACCAGCCACATGGCCAGGCCCAACAACATCACAAAGGCCACCCCCAAAAAACACACTTCCCCAACTCAATCCAATGCCATCCATGCCCTAAATGATGTCTAAATTAAACAGACCACACAGAAAACACTTGATTAATAAAGCTGTGGCTACCTGCTCTGATCCTAGTGGATGAAAAAGCAGACCTGTTGGCAGACAAGGCCAGGCAAGCTTGCAGGCCTAGGCTTCAAAATGGCCACCAGCCACATGGCCAGGCCCAACAACATCACAAAGGCCACCCCCAAAAAACACACTTCCCCAACTCAATCCAATGCCATCCATGCCCTAAATGATGTCTAAATTCAACAGACCACACAGAAACCACTTGATTAATAAAGCTGTGGCTACCTGCTCTGATCCTAGTGGATGAAAATGCAGGCCTGTTGGCAGACAAGGCCAGGCAAGCTTGCAGGCCTAGGCTACAATATGGCCACCAGCCACATGGCCAGGCCCAACAACATCACAAAGGCCACCCCAAAAAACACACTTCCCCAACTCAATCCAATGCCATCCATGCCCTAAATGATGTCTAAATTCAACAGACCACACAGAAAACACTTGATTAATAAAGCTGTGGCTACCTGCTCTGATCCTACTGGATGAAAGCAGGCCTGTTGGCACACAAGGCCAGGCAAGCTTGCAGGCCTAGGCTTCAAAATGGCCACCAGCCACATGGCCAGGCCCAACAACATCACAAAGGCCACCCCCCAAAAACACACTTCCCCAACTCAATCCAATGCCATCCATGCCCTAAATGATGTCTAAATTCAACAGACCACACAGAAAACACTTGATTAATAAAGCTGTGGCTACCTGCTCTGATCCTACTGGATGAAAGCAGGCCTGTTGGCCGACAAGGCCAGGCAAGATTGCAGGCCTAGGCTTCAAAATGGCCACCAGCCACATGGCCAGGCCCAACAACATCACAAAGGCCAACCCCAAAAACACACTTCCCCAACTCAATCCAATGCAATCCTTGCCCTAAATGATGTCTAAATTCAACAGACCACACAGAAAACACTTGATTAATAAAGCTGTGGCTACCTGCTCTGATCCTAGTGGATGAAAAAGCAGGCCTGTTGGAAGACAAGGCCAGGCAAGCTTGCAGGCAAATGGCCACTAGCCACATGGCCAGGCCCACCAACATCACAAAGGTCACCCCAAAAAACACACTTCCCCAACTCAATCCAATGCCATCCATGCCCTAAATGATGTCTAAATTCAACAGACCACACAGAAAACACTTGATTAATAAAGCTGTGGCTACCTGCTCTGATCCTACTGGATGAAAGCAGGCCTGTTGGCACACAAGGCCAGGCAAGCTTGCAGGCCTAGGCTTCAAAATGGCCACCAGCCACATGGCCAGGCCCAACAACATCACAAAGGCCACCCCCCAAAAACACACTTCCCCAACTCAATCCAATGCCATCCATGCCCTAAATGATGTCTAAATTCAACAGATCACACAGAAAACACTTGATTAATAAAGCTGTGGCTACCTGCTCTGATCCTAGTGGATGAAAAAGCAGGCCTGTTGGCAGACAAGGCCAGGCAAGCTTGCAGGCCTAGGCTTCAAAATGGCCACCAGCCACATGGCCAGGCCCAACAACATCACAAAGGCCACCCCCAAAAAACACACTTCCCCAACTCAATCCAATGCCATCCATGCCCTAAATGATGTCTAAATTCAACAGACCACACAGAAAACACTTGATTAATAAAGCTGTGGCTACCTGCTCTGATCCTACTGGTTGAAAGCAGGCCTGTTGGCAGACAAGGCCAGGCAAGCTTGCAGGCCTAGGCTTTAAAATGGCCACCAGCCACATGGCCAGGCCCAACAACATCACAAAGGCCACCCCCAAAAAACACACTTCCCCAACTCAATCCAATGCCATCCATGCCCTAAATGATGTCTAAATTCAACAGACCACACAGAAAACACTTGATTAATAAAGCTCTGGCTACCTGCTCTGATCCTAGTGGATGAAAAAGCAGGCCTGTTGGCAGACAAGGCCAGGCAAGCTTGCAGGCCTAGGCTTCAAAATGGCCACCAGCCACATGGCCAGGCCCAACAACATCACAAAGGCCACCCCCAAAAAACACACTTCCCCAACTCAATCCAATGCCATCCATGCCCTAAATGATGTCTAAATTCAACAGACCACACAGAAAACACTTGATTAATAAAGCTGTGGCTACCTGCTCTGATCCTACTGGATGAAAGCAGGCCTGTTGGCAGACAAGGCCAGGCAAGCTTGCAGGCCTAGGCTTCAAAATGGCCACTAGCCACATGGCCAGGCCCAACAACATCACAAAGGCCACCCCCAAAAAACACACTTCCCCAACTCAATCCAATGCCATCCATGCCCTAAATGAGGTCTAAATTCAACAGACCACACAGAAAACACTTGATTAATAAAGCTGTGGCTACCTGCTCTGATCCTAGTGGATGAAAATGCAGGCCTGTTGGCAGACAAGGCCAGGCAAGCTTGCAGGCCTAGGCTACAATATGGCCACCAGCCACATGGCCAGGCCCAACAACATCACAAAGGCCACCCCAAAAAACACACTTCCCCAACTCAATCCAATGCCATCCATGCCCTAAATGATGTCTAAATTCAACAGACCACACAGAAAACACTTGATTAATAAAGCTGTGGCTACCTGCTCTGAACCTACTGGATGAAAGCAGGCCTGTTGGCACACAAGGCCAGGCAAGCTTGCAGGCCTAGGCTTCAAAATGGCCACCAGCCACATGGCCAGGCCCAACAACATCACAAAGGCCACCCACCAAAAACACACTTCCCCAACTCAATCCAATGCCATCCATGCCCTAAATGATGTCTAAATTCAACAGACCACACAGAAAACACTTGATTAATAAAGCTGTGGCTACCTGCTCTGATCCTACTGGATGAAAGCAGGCCTGTTGGCAGACAAGGCCAGGCAAGATTGCAGGCCTAGGCTTCAAAATGGCCACCAGCCACATGGCCAGGCCCAACAACATCACAAAGGCCAACCCCAAAAAACACACTTCCCCAACTCAATCCAATGCAATCCTTGCCCTAAATGATGTCTAAATTCAACAGACCACACAGAAAACACTTGATTAATAAAGCTGTGGCTACCTGCTCTGATCCTAGTGGATGAAAAAGCAGGCCTGTTGGCAGACAAGGCCAGGCAAGCTTGCAGGCCTAGGCTTCAAAATGGCCACCAGCCACAAGGCCAGGCCCAACAACATCACAAAGGCCACCCCAAAAAACATACTTCCCCAACTCAATCCAATGCCATCCATGCCCTAAATGATGTCTAAATTCAACAGACCACACAGAAAACACTTGATTAATAAAGCTGTGGCTACCTGCTCTGATCCTACTGGATGAAAGCAGGCCTGTTGGCAGACAAGGCCAGGCAAGCTTGCAGGCCTAGGCTTCAAAATAACCACCAGCCACATGGCCAGGCCCAACAACATCACAAAGGCTACCCCAAAAAACACAATTCCCCAACTCACTCCAATGCCATCCATGCCCTAAATGATGTCTAAATTCAACAGACCACACAGAAAACACTTGATTAATAAAGCTGTGGCTACCTGCTCTGATCCTAGTGGATGAAAAAGCAGGCCTGTTGGCAGACAAGGCCAGGCAAGCTTGCAGGCAAATGGCCACTAGCCACATGGCCAGGCCCACCAACATCACAAAGGTCTCCCCAAAAAACACACTTCCCCAACTCAATCCAATCCCATCCATGCCCTAAATGATGTCTAAATTCAACAGATCACAAAGAAAACACTTGATTAATAAAGCTGTGGCTACCTGCTCTGATCCTACTGGATGAAAGCAGGCCTGTTGGCAGACAAGACCAGGCAAGCTTGCAGGCCTAGGCTTCAAAATGGCCACCAGCCACATGGCCAGGCCCAACAACATCACAAAGGCTACCCCAAAAAACACACTTCCCCAACTCAATCCAATGCCATCCATGCCCTAAATGATGTCTAAATTCAACAGACCACACAGAAAACACTTGATTAATAAAGCTGTGGCTACCTGCTCTGATCCTAGTGGATGAAAAAGCAGGCCTGTTGGCAGACAAGGCCAGGCAAGCTTGCAGGCAAATGGCCACTAGCCACATGGCCAGGCCCACCAACATCACAAAGGTCACCCCAAAAAACACACTTCCCCAACTCAATCCAATCCCATCCATGCCCTAAATGATGTCTAAATTCAACAGACCACACAGAAAACACTTGATTAATAAAGCTGTGGCTACCTGCTCTGATCCTAGTGGATGAAAAAGCAGGCCTGTTGGCAGACAAGGCCAGGCAAGCTTGCAGGCCTAGGCTTCAAAATGGCCAACAGCCACATGGCCAGGCCCACCAACATCACAAAGGCCACCCCAAAAAACACACTTCCCCAACTCAATCCAATGCCATCCATGCCCTAAATGATGTCTAAATTCAACAGATCACACAGAAAACACTTGATTAATAAAGCTGTGGCTACCTGCTCTGATCCTAGTGGATGAAAAAGCAGGCCTGTTGGCAGAAAAGGCCAGGCAAGCTTGCAGGCCTAGGCTTCAAAATGGCCACCAGCCACATGGCCAGGCCCAACAACATCACAAAGGCTACCCCAAAAAACACACTTCTCCAACTCAATCCAATGCCATCCATGCCCTAAATGATGTCTAAATTCAACAGACCACACAGAAAACACTTGATTAATAAAGCTGTGGCTACCTGCTCTGATCCTAGTGGATGAAAAAGCAGGCCTGTTGGCAGACAAGGCCAGGCAAGCTTGCAGGCAAATGGCCACCAGCCACATGGCCAGGCCCACCAACATCACAAAGGCCACCCCAAAAAACACACTTCCCCAACTCAATCCAATGCCATCCATGCCCTAAATGATGTCTAAATTCAACAGATCACACAGAAAACACTTGATTAATAAAGCTGTGGCTACCTGCTCTGAACCTAGTGGATGAAAAAGCAGGCCTGTTGGCAGACAAGGCCAGGCAAGCTTGCAGGCCTAGGCTTCAAAATGGCCACCAGCCACATGGCCAGGCCCAACAACATCACAAAGGCCACCCCAAAAAACACACTTCCCCAACTCAATCCAATGCCATCCATGCCCTAAATGATGTCTAAATTCAACAGACCACACAGAAAACACTTGATTAATAAAGCTGTGGCTACCTGCTCTGATCCTACTGGATGAAAGCAGGCCTGTTGGCAGACAAGGCCAGGCAAGCTTGCAGGACTAGGCTTCAAAATGGCCACCAGCCACATGGCCAGGCCCAACAACATCACAAAGGCCACCCCAAAAAACACACTTCCCCAACTCAATCCAATGCCATCCATGCCCTAAATGATGTCTAAATTCAACAGATCACACAGAAAACACTTGATTAATAAAGCTGTGGCTACCTGCTCTGATCCTAGTGGATGAAAAAGCAGGCCTGTTGGCAGACAAGGCCAGGCAAGCTTGCAGGCCTAGGCTTCAAAATGGCCACCAGCCACATGGCCAGGCCCAACAACATCACAAAGGCCACCCCCAAAAAACACACTTCCCCAACTCAATCCAATGCCATCCATGCCCTAAATGATGTCTAAATTAAACAGACCACACAGAAAACACTTGATTAATAAAGCTGTGGCTACCTGCTCTGATCCTAGTGGATGAAAAAGCAGACCTGTTGGCAGACAAGGCCAGGCAAGCTTGCAGGCCTAGGCTTCAAAATGGCCACCAGCCACATGGCCAGGCCCAACAACATCACAAAGGCCACCCCCAAAAAACACACTTCCCCAACTCAATCCAATGCCATCCATGCCCTAAATGATGTCTAAATTCAACAGACCACACAGAAACCACTTGATTAATAAAGCTGTGGCTACCTGCTCTGATCCTAGTGGATGAAAATGCAGGCCTGTTGGCAGACAAGGCCAGGCAAGCTTGCAGGCCTAGGCTACAATATGGCCACCAGCCACATGGCCAGGCCCAACAACATCACAAAGGCCACCCCAAAAAACACACTTCCCCAACTCAATCCAATGCCATCCATGCCCTAAATGATGTCTAAATTCAACAGACCACACAGAAAACACTTGATTAATAAAGCTGTGGCTACCTGCTCTGATCCTACTGGATGAAAGCAGGCCTGTTGGCACACAAGGCCAGGCAAGCTTGCAGGCCTAGGCTTCAAAATGGCCACCAGCCACATGGCCAGGCCCAACAACATCACAAAGGCCACCCCCCAAAAACACACTTCCCCAACTCAATCCAATGCCATCCATGCCCTAAATGATGTCTAAATTCAACAGACCACACAGAAAACACTTGATTAATAAAGCTGTGGCTACCTGCTCTGATCCTACTGGATGAAAGCAGGCCTGTTGGCCGACAAGGCCAGGCAAGATTGCAGGCCTAGGCTTCAAAATGGCCACCAGCCACATGGCCAGGCCCAACAACATCACAAAGGCCAACCCCAAAAACACACTTCCCCAACTCAATCCAATGCAATCCTTGCCCTAAATGATGTCTAAATTCAACAGACCACACAGAAAACACTTGATTAATAAAGCTGTGGCTACCTGCTCTGATCCTAGTGGATGAAAAAGCAGGCCTGTTGGAAGACAAGGCCAGGCAAGCTTGCAGGCAAATGGCCACTAGCCACATGGCCAGGCCCACCAACATCACAAAGGTCACCCCAAAAAACACACTTCCCCAACTCAATCCAATGCCATCCATGCCCTAAATGATGTCTAAATTCAACAGACCACACAGAAAACACTTGATTAATAAAGCTGTGGCTACCTGCTCTGATCCTACTGGATGAAAGCAGGCCTGTTGGCACACAAGGCCAGGCAAGCTTGCAGGCCTAGGCTTCAAAATGGCCACCAGCCACATGGCCAGGCCCAACAACATCACAAAGGCCAACCCCAAAAACACACTTCCCCAACTCAATCCAATGCAATCCTTGCCCTAAATGATGTCTAAATTCAACAGACCACACAGAAAACACTTGATTAATAAAGCTGTGGCTACCTGCTCTGATCCTAGTGGATGAAAAAGCAGGCCTGTTGGCAGACAAGGCCAGGCAAGCTTGCAGGCCTAGGCTTCAAAATGGCCACCAGCCACATGGCCAGGCCCAACAACATCACAAAGGCCACCCCCAAAAAACACACTTCCCCAACTCAATCCAATGCCATCCATGCCCTAAATGATGTCTAAATTCAACAGACCACACAGAAAACACTTGATTAATAAAGCTGTGGCTACCTGCTCTGATCCTACTGGATGAAAGCAGGCCTGTTGGCAGACAAGGCCAGGCAAGCTTGCAGGCCTAGGCTTTAAAATGGCCACCAGCCACATGGCCAGGCCCAACAACATCACAAAGGCCACCCCCAAAAAACACACTTCCCCAACTCAATCCAATGCCATCCATGCCCTAAATGATGTCTAAATTCAACAGACCACACAGAAAACACTTGATTAATAAAGCTGTGGCTACCTGCTCTGATCCTAGTGGATGAAAAAGCAGGCCTGTTGGCAGACAAGGCCAGGCAAGCTTGCAGGCCTAGGCTTCAAAATGGCCACCAGCCACATGGCCAGGCCCAACAACATCACAAAGGCCACCCCCAAAAAACACACTTCCCCAACTCAATCCAATGCCATCCATGCCCTAAATGATGTCTAAATTCAACAGACCACACAGAAAACACTTGATTAATAAAGCTGTGGCTACCTGCTCTGATCCTACTGGATGAAAGCAGGCCTGTTGGCAGACAAGGCCAGGCAAGCTTGCAGGCCTAGGCTTCAAAATGGCCACTAGCCACATGGGCAGGCCCAACAACATCACAAAGGCCACCCCCAAAAAACACACTTCCCCAACTCAATCCAATGCCATCCATGCCCTAAATGAGGTCTAAATTCAACAGACCACACAGAAAACACTTGATTAATAAAGCTGTGGCTACCTGCTCTGATCCTAGTGGATGAAAATGCAGGCCTGTTGGCAGACAAGGCCAGGCAAGCTTGCAGGCCTAGGCTACAATATGGCCACCAGCCACATGGCCAGGCCCAACAACATCACAAAGGCCACCCCAAAAAACACACTTCCCCAACTCAATCCAATGCCATCCATGCCCTAAATGATGTCTAAATTCAACAGACCACACAGAAAACACTTGATTAATAAAGCTGTGGCTACCTGCTCTGAACCTACTGGATGAAAGCAGGCCTGTTGGCACACAAGGCCAGGCAAGCTTGCAGGCCTAGGCTTCAAAATGGCCACCAGCCACATGGCCAGGCCCAACAACATCACAAAGGCCACCCACCAAAAACACACTTCCCCAACTCAATCCAATGCCATCCATGCCCTAAATGATGTCTAAATTCAACAGACCACACAGAAAACACTTGATTAATAAAGCTGTGGCTACCTGCTCTGATCCTACTGGATGAAAGCAGGCCTGTTGGCAGACAAGGCCAGGCAAGATTGCAGGCCTAGGCTTCAAAATGGCCACCAGCCACATGGCCAGGCCCAACAACATCACAAAGGCCAACCCCAAAAAACACACTTCCCCAACTCAATCCAATGCAATCCTTGCCCTAAATGATGTCTAAATTCAACAGACCACACAGAAAACACTTGATTAATAAAGCTGTGGCTACCTGCTCTGATCCTAGTGGATGAAAAAGCAGGCCTGTTGGCAGACAAGGCCAGGCAAGCTTGCAGGCCTAGGCTTCAAAATGGCCACCAGCCACAAGGCCAGGCCCAACAACATCACAAAGGCCACCCCAAAAAACATACTTCCCCAACTCAATCCAATGCCATCCATGCCCTAAATGATGTCTAAATTCAACAGACCACACAGAAAACACTTGATTAATAAAGCTGTGGCTACCTGCTCTGATCCTACTGGATGAAAGCAGGCCTGTTGGCAGACAAGGCCAGGCAAGCTTGCAGGCCTAGGCTTCAAAATAACCACCAGCCACATGGCCAGGCCCAACAACATCACAAAGGCTACCCCAAAAAACACAATTCCCCAACTCACTCCAATGCCATCCATGCCCTAAATGATGTCTAAATTCAACAGACCACACAGAAAACACTTGATTAATAAAGCTGTGGCTACCTGCTCTGATCCTAGTGGATGAAAAAGCAGGCCTGTTGGCAGACAAGGCCAGGCAAGCTTGCAGGCAAATGGCCACTAGCCACATGGCCAGGCCCACCAACATCACAAAGGTCTCCCCAAAAAACACACTTCCCCAACTCAATCCAATCCCATCCATGCCCTAAATGATGTCTAAATTCAACAGATCACAAAGAAAACACTTGATTAATAAAGCTGTGGCTACCTGCTCTGATCCTACTGGATGAAAGCAGGCCTGTTGGCAGACAAGACCAGGCAAGCTTGCAGGCCTAGGCTTCAAAATGGCCACCAGCCACATGGCCAGGCCCAACAACATCACAAAGGCTACCCCAAAAAACACACTTCCCCAACTCAATCCAATGCCATCCATGCCCTAAATGATGTCTAAATTCAACAGACCACACAGAAAACACTTGATTAATAAAGCTGTGGCTACCTGCTCTGATCCTAGTGGATGAAAAAGCAGGCCTGTTGGCAGACAAGGCCAGGCAAGCTTGCAGGCAAATGGCCACTAGCCACATGGCCAGGCCCACCAACATCACAAAGGTCACCCCAAAAAACACACTTCCCCAACTCAATCCAATCCCATCCATGCCCTAAATGATGTCTAAATTCAACAGACCACACAGAAAACACTTGATTAATAAAGCTGTGGCTACCTGCTCTGATCCTAGTGGATGAAAAAGCAGGCCTGTTGGCAGACAAGGCCAGGCAAGCTTGCAGGCCTAGGATTCAAAATGGCCAACAGCCACATGGCCAGGCCCACCAACATCACAAAGGCCACCCCAAAAAACACACTTCCCCAACTCAATCCAATGCCATCCATGCCCTAAATGATGTCTAAATTCAACAGATCACACAGAAAACACTTGATTAATAAAGCTGTGGCTACCTGCTCTGATCCTAGTGGATGAAAAAGCAGGCCTGTTGGCAGAAAAGGCCAGGCAAGCTTGCAGGCCTAGGCTTCAAAATGGCCACCAGCCACATGGCCAGGCCCAACAACATCACAAAGGCTACCCCAAAAAACACACTTCTCCAACTCAATCCAATGCCATCCATGCCCTAAATGATGTCTAAATTCAACAGACCACACAGAAAACACTTGATTAATAAAGCTGTGGCTACCTGCTCTGATCCTAGTGGATGAAAAAGCAGGCCTGTTGGCAGACAAGGCCAGGCAAGCTTGCAGGCAAATGGCCACCAGCCACATGGCCAGGCCCACCAACATCACAAAGGCCACCCCAAAAAACACACTTCCCCAACTCAATCCAATGCCATCCATGCCCTAAATGATGTCTAAATTCAACAGATCACACAGAAAACACTTGATTAATAAAGCTGTGGCTACCTGCTCTGAACCTAGTGGATGAAAAAGCAGGCCTGTTGGCAGACAAGGCCAGGCAAGCTTGCAGGCCTAGGCTTCAAAATGGCCACCAGCCACATGGCCAGGCCCAACAACATCACAAAGGCCACCCCAAAAAACACACTTCCCCAACTCAATCCAATGCCATCCATGCCCTAAATGATGTCTAAATTCAACAGACCACACAGAAAACACTTGATTAATAAAGCTGTGGCTACCTGCTCTGATCCTACTGGATGAAAGCAGGCCTGTTGGCAGACAAGGCCAGGCAAGCTTGCAGGACTAGGCTTCAAAATGGCCACCAGCCACATGGCCAGGCCCAACAACATCACAAAGGCCACCCCAAAAAACACACTTCCCCAACTCAATCCAATGCCATCCATGCCCTAAATGATGTCTAAATTCAACAGACCACACAGAAAACACTTGATTAATAAAGCTGTGGCTACCTGCTCTGATCCTAGTGGATGAAAAAGCAGGCCTGTTGGCAGACAAGGCCAGGCAAGCTTGCAGGCCTAGGCTTCAAAATGGCCACCAGCCACATGGCCAGGCCCAACAACATCACAAAGGCCACCCCCAAAAAACACACTTCCCCAACTCAATCCAATGCCATCCATGCCCTAAATGATGTCTAAATTAAACAGACCACACAGAAAACACTTGATTAATAAAGCTGTGGCTACCTGCTCTGATCCTAGTGGATGAAAAAGCAGACCTGTTGGCAGACAAGGCCAGGCAAGCTTGCAGGCCTAGGCTTCAAAATGGCCACCAGCCACATGGCCAGGCCCAACAACATCACAAAGGCCACCCCCAAAAAACACACTTCCCCAACTCAATCCAATGCCATCCATGCCCTAAATGATGTCTAAATTCAACAGACCACACAGAAACCACTTGATTAATAAAGCTGTGGCTACCTGCTCTGATCCTAGTGGATGAAAATGCAGGCCTGTTGGCAGACAAGGCCAGGCAAGCTTGCAGGCCTAGGCTACAATATGGCCACCAGCCACATGGCCAGGCCCAACAACATCACAAAGGCCACCCCAAAAAACACACTTCCCCAACTCAATCCAATGCCATCCATGCCCTAAATGATGTCTAAATTCAACAGACCACACAGAAAACACTTGATTAATAAAGCTGTGGCTACCTGCTCTGATCCTACTGGATGAAAGCAGGCCTGTTGGCACACAAGGCCAGGCAAGCTTGCAGGCCTAGGCTTCAAAATGGCCACCAGCCACATGGCCAGGCCCAACAACATCACAAAGGCCACCCCCCAAAAACACACTTCCCCAACTCAATCCAATGCCATCCATGCCCTAAATGATGTCTAAATTCAACAGACCACACAGAAAACACTTGATTAATAAAGCTGTGGCTACCTGCTCTGATCCTACTGGATGAAAGCAGGCCTGTTGGCCGACAAGGCCAGGCAAGATTGCAGGCCTAGGCTTCAAAATGGCCACCAGCCACATGGCCAGGCCCAACAACATCACAAAGGCCAACCCCAAAAACACACTTCCCCAACTCAATCCAATGCAATCCTTGCCCTAAATGATGTCTAAATTCAACAGACCACACAGAAAACACTTGATTAATAAAGCTGTGGCTACCTGCTCTGATCCTAGTGGATGAAAAAGCAGGCCTGTTGGAAGACAAGGCCAGGCAAGCTTGCAGGCAAATGGCCACTAGCCACATGGCCAGGCCCACCAACATCACAAAGGTCACCCCAAAAAACACACTTCCCCAACTCAATCCAATGCCATCCATGCCCTAAATGATGTCTAAATTCAACAGACCACACAGAAAACACTTGATTAATAAAGCTGTGGCTACCTGCTCTGATCCTACTGGATGAAAGCAGGCCTGTTGGCACACAAGGCCAGGCAAGCTTGCAGGCCTAGGCTTCAAAATGGCCACCAGCCACATGGCCAGGCCCAACAACATCACAAAGGCCAACCCCAAAAACACACTTCCCCAACTCAATCCAATGCAATCCTTGCCCTAAATGATGTCTAAATTCAACAGACCACACAGAAAACACTTGATTAATAAAGCTGTGGCTACCTGCTCTGATCCTAGTGGATGAAAAAGCAGGCCTGTTGGCAGACAAGGCCAGGCAAGCTTGCAGGCCTAGGCTTCAAAATGGCCACCAGCCACATGGCCAGGCCCAACAACATCACAAAGGCCACCCCCAAAAAACACACTTCCCCAACTCAATCCAATGCCATCCATGCCCTAAATGATGTCTAAATTCAACAGACCACACAGAAAACACTTGATTAATAAAGCTGTGGCTACCTGCTCTGATCCTACTGGATGAAAGCAGGCCTGTTGGCAGACAAGGCCAGGCAAGCTTGCAGGCCTAGGCTTTAAAATGGCCACCAGCCACATGGCCAGGCCCAACAACATCACAAAGGCCACCCCCAAAAAACACACTTCCCCAACTCAATCCAATGCCATCCATGCCCTAAATGATGTCTAAATTCAACAGACCACACAGAAAACACTTGATTAATAAAGCTGTGGCTACCTGCTCTGATCCTAGTGGATGAAAAAGCAGGCCTGTTGGCAGACAAGGCCAGGCAAGCTTGCAGGCCTATGCTTCAAAATGGCCACCAGCCACATGGCCAGGCCCAACAACATCACAAAGGCCACCCCCAAAAAACACACTTCCCCAACTCAATCCAATGCCATCCATGCCCTAAATGATGTCTAAATTCAACAGACCACACAGAAAACACTTGATTAATAAAGCTGTGGCTACCTGCTCTGATCCTACTGGATGAAAGCAGGCCTGTTGGCAGACAAGGCCAGGCAAGCTTGCAGGCCTAGGCTTCAAAATGGCCACTAGCCACATGGCCAGGCCCAACAACATCACAAAGGCCACCCCCAAAAAACACACTTCCCCAACTCAATCCAATGCCATCCATGCCCTAAATGAGGTCTAAATTCAACAGACCACACAGAAAACACTTGATTAATAAAGCTGTGGCTACCTGCTCTGATCCTAGTGGATGAAAATGCAGGCCTGTTGGCAGACAAGGCCAGGCAAGCTTGCAGGCCTAGGCTACAATATGGCCACCAGCCACATGGCCAGGCCCAACAACATCACAAAGGCCACCCCAAAAAACACACTTCCCCAACTCAATCCAATGCCATCCATGCCCTAAATGATGTCTAAATTCAACAGACCACACAGAAAACACTTGATTAATAAAGCTGTGGCTACCTGCTCTGAACCTACTGGATGAAAGCAGGCCTGTTGGCACACAAGGCCAGGCAAGCTTGCAGGCCTAGGCTTCAAAATGGCCACCAGCCACATGGCCAGGCCCAACAACATCACAAAGGCCACCCACCAAAAACACACTTCCCCAACTCAATCCAATGCCATCCATGCCCTAAATGATGTCTAAATTCAACAGACCACACAGAAAACACTTGATTAATAAAGCTGTGGCTACCTGCTCTGATCCTACTGGATGAAAGCAGGCCTGTTGGCAGACAAGGCCAGGCAAGCTTGCAGGCCTAGGCTTCAAAATAACCACCAGCCACATGGCCAGGCCCAACAACATCACAAAGGCTACCCCAAAAAACACAATTCCCCAACTCACTCCAATGCCATCCATGCCCTAAATGATGTCTAAATTCAACAGACCACACAGAAAACACTTGATTAATAAAGCTGTGGCTACCTGCTCTGATCCTAGTGGATGAAAAAGCAGGCCTGTTGGCAGACAAGGCCAGGCAAGCTTGCAGGCAAATGGCCACTAGCCACATGGCCAGGCCCACCAACATCACAAAGGTCTCCCCAAAAAACACACTTCCCCAACTCAATCCAATCCCATCCATGCCCTAAATGATGTCTAAATTCAACAGATCACAAAGAAAACACTTGATTAATAAAGCTGTGGCTACCTGCTCTGATCCTACTGGATGAAAGCAGGCCTGTTGGCAGACAAGACCAGGCAAGCTTGCAGGCCTAGGCTTCAAAATGGCCACCAGCCACATGGCCAGGCCCAACAACATCACAAAGGCTACCCCAAAAAACACACTTCCCCAACTCAATCCAATGCCATCCATGCCCTAAATGATGTCTAAATTCAACAGACCACACAGAAAACACTTGATTAATAAAGCTGTGGCTACCTGCTCTGATCCTAGTGGATGAAAAAGCAGGCCTGTTGGCAGACAAGGCCAGGCAAGCTTGCAGGCAAATGGCCACTAGCCACATGGCCAGGCCCACCAACATCACAAAGGTCACCCCAAAAAACACACTTCCCCAACTCAATCCAATCCCATCCATGCCCTAAATGATGTCTAAATTCAACAGACCACACAGAAAACACTTGATTAATAAAGCTGTGGCTACCTGCTCTGATCCTAGTGGATGAAAAGCAGGCCTGTTGGCAGACAAGGCCAGGCAAGCTTGCAGGCCTAGGCTTCAAAATGGCCAACAGCCACATGGCCAGGCCCACCAACATCACAAAGGCCACCCCAAAAAACACACTTCCCCAACTCAATCCAATGCCATCCATGCCCTAAATGATGTCTAAATTCAACAGATCACACAGAAAACACTTGATTAATAAAGCTGTGGCTACCTGCTCTGATCCTAGTGGATGAAAAAGCAGGCCCGTTGGCAGAAAAGGCCAGGCAAGCTTGCAGGCCTAGGCTTCAAAATGGCCACCAGCCACATGGCCAGGCCCAACAACATCACAAAGGCTACCCCAAAAAACACACTTCTCCAACTCAATCCAATGCCATCCATGCCCTAAATGATGTCTAAATTCAACAGACCACACAGAAAACACTTGATTAATAAAGCTGTGGCTACCTGCTCTGATCCTAGTGGATGAAAAAGCAGGCCTGTTGGCAGACAAGGCCAGGCAAGCTTGCAGGCAAATGGCCACCAGCCACATGGCCAGGCCCACCAACATCACAAAGGCCACCCCAAAAAACACACTTCCCCAACTCAATCCAATGCCATCCATGCCCTAAATGATGTCTAAATTCAACAGATCACACAGAAAACACTTGATTAATAAAGCTGTGGCTACCTGCTCTGAACCTAGTGGATGAAAAAGCAGGCCTGTTGGCAGACAAGGCCAGGCAAGCTTGCAGGCCTAGGCTTCAAAATGGCCACCAGCCACATGGCCAGGCCCAACAACATCACAAAGGCCACCCCAAAAAACACACTTCCCCAACTCAATCCAATGCCATCCATGCCCTAAATGATGTCTAAATTCAACAGACCACACAGAAAACACTTGATTAATAAAGCTGTGGCTACCTGCTCTGATCCTACTGGATGAAAGCAGGCCTGTTGGCAGACAAGGCCAGGCAAGCTTGCAGGACTAGGCTTCAAAATGGCCACCAGCCACATGGCCAGGCCCAACAACATCACAAAGGCCACCCCAAAAAACACACTTCCCCAACTCAATCCAATGCCATCCATGCCCTAAATGATGTCTAAATTCAACAGATCACACAGAAAACACTTGATTAATAAAGCTGTGGCTACCTGCTCTGATCCTAGTGGATGAAAAAGCAGGCCTGTTGGCAGACAAGGCCAGGCAAGCTTGCAGGCCTAGGCTTCAAAATGGCCACCAGCCACATGGCCAGGCCCAACAACATCACAAAGGCCACCCCCAAAAAACACACTTCCCCAACTCAATCCAATGCCATCCATGCCCTAAATGATGTCTAAATTAAACAGACCACACAGAAAACACTTGATTAATAAAGCTGTGGCTACCTGCTCTGATCCTAGTGGATGAAAAAGCAGACCTGTTGGCAGACAAGGCCAGGCAAGCTTGCAGGCCTAGGCTTCAAAATGGCCACCAGCCACATGGCCAGGCCCAACAACATCACAAAGGCCACCCCCAAAAAACACACTTCCCCAACTCAATCCAATGCCATCCATGCCCTAAATGATGTCTAAATTCAACAGACCACACAGAAACCACTTGATTAATAAAGCTGTGGCTACCTGCTCTGATCCTAGTGGATGAAAATGCAGGCCTGTTGGCAGACAAGGCCAGGCAAGCTTGCAGGCCTAGGCTACAATATGGCCACCAGCCACATGGCCAGGCCCAACAACATCACAAAGGCCACCCCAAAAAACACACTTCCCCAACTCAATCCAATGCCATCCATGCCCTAAATGATGTCTAAATTCAACAGACCACACAGAAAACACTTGATTAATAAAGCTGTGGCTACCTGCTCTGATCCTACTGGATGAAAGCAGGCCTGTTGGCACACAAGGCCAGGCAAGCTTGCAGGCCTAGGCTTCAAAATGGCCACCAGCCACATGGCCAGGCCCAACAACATCACAAAGGCCACCCCCCAAAAACACACTTCCCCAACTCAATCCAATGCCATCCATGCCCTAAATGATGTCTAAATTCAACAGACCACACAGAAAACACTTGATTAATAAAGCTGTGGCTACCTGCTCTGATCCTACTGGATGAAAGCAGGCCTGTTGGCCGACAAGGCCAGGCAAGATTGCAGGCCTAGGCTTCAAAATGGCCACCAGCCACATGGCCAGGCCCAACAACATCACAAAGGCCAACCCCAAAAAACACACTTCCCCAACTCAATCCAATGCAATCCTTGCCCTAAATGATGTCTAAATTCAACAGACCACACAGAAAACACTTGATTAATAAAGCTGTGGCTACCTGCTCTGATCCTAGTGGATGAAAAAGCAGGCCTGTTGGAAGACAAGGCCAGGCAAGCTTGCAGGCAAATGGCCACTAGCCACATGGCCAGGCCCACCAACATCACAAAGGTCACCCCAAAAAACACACTTCCCCAACTCAATCCAATGCCATCCATGCCCTAAATGATGTCTAAATTCAACAGACCACACAGAAAACACTTGATTAATAAAGCTGTGGCTACCTGCTCTGATCCTACTGGATGAAAGCAGGCCTGTTGGCACACAAGGCCAGGCAAGCTTGCAGGCCTAGGCTTCAAAATGGCCACCAGCCACATGGCCAGGCCCAACAACATCACAAAGGCCACCCCCCAAAAACACACTTCCCCAACTCAATCCAATGCCATCCATGCCCTAAATGATGTCTAAATTCAACAGACCACACAGAAAACACTTGATTAATAAAGCTGTGGCTACCTGCTCTGATCCTACTGGATGAAAGCAGGCCTGTTGGCAGACAAGGCCAGGCAAGATTGCAGGCCTAGGCTTCAAAATGGCCACCAGCCACATGGCCAGGCCCAACAACATCACAAAGGCTACCCCAAAAAACACACTTCCCCAACTCAATCCAATGCCATCCATGCCCTAAATGATGTCTAAATTCAACAGACCACACAGAAAACACTTGATTAATAAAGCTGTGGCTACCTGCTCTGATCCTAGTGGATGAAAAAGCAGGCCTGTTGGCAGACAAGGCCAGGCAAGCTTGCAGGCAAATGGCCACTAGCCACATGGCCAGGCCCACCAACATCACAAAGGTCACCCCAAAAAACACACTTCCCAACTCAATCCAATCCCATCCATGCCCTAAATGATGTCTAAATTCAACAGACCACACAGAAAACACTTGATTAATAAAGCTGTGGCTACCTGCTCTGATCCTAGTGGATGAAAA
The DNA here is from genome assembly GCF_964204655.1 of Triturus cristatus. Lineage (NCBI taxonomy): Eukaryota > Metazoa > Chordata > Amphibia > Caudata > Salamandridae > Triturus > Triturus cristatus. The sequence goes on along the minus strand of NC_140579.1, from coordinate 1,196,289,197 downwards.
AGCAGGCCTGTTGGCAGACAAGGCCAGGCAAGCTTGCAGGCCTAGGCTTCAAAATGGCCACCAGCCACATGGCCAGGCCCACCAACATCACAAAGGCCACCCCAAAAAACACACTTCCCCAACTCAATCCAATGCCATCCATGCCCTAAATGATGTCTAAATTCAACAGATCACACAGAAAACACTTGATTAATAAAGCTGTGGCTACATGCTCTGATCCTAGTGGGTGAAAAAGCAGGCCTGTTGGCAGACAAGGCCAGGCAAGCTTGCAGGCCTAGGCTTCAAAATAGCCACCAGCCACATGGCCAGGCCCAACAACATCACAAAGGCTACCCCAAAAACACACACTTCCCCAACTCAATCCAATGCCATCCATGCCCTAAATGATGTCTAAATTCAACAGACCACACAGAAAACACTTGATTAATAAAGCTGTGGCTACCTGCTCTGATCCTAGTGGATGAAAAAGCAGGCCTGTTGGCAGACAAGGCCAGGCAAGCTTGCAGGCAAATGGCCACCAGCCACATGGCCAGGCCCACCAACATCACAAAGGCCACCCCAAAAAACACACTTCCCCAACTCAATCCAATGCCATCCATGCCCTAAATGATGTCTAAATTCAACAGATCACACAGAAAACACTTGATTAATAAAGCTGTGGCTACCTGCTCTGATCCTAGTGGATGAAAAAGCAGGCCTGTTGGCAGACAAGGCCAGGCAAGCTTGCAGGCCTAGGCTTCAAAATGGCCACCAGCCACATGGCCAGGCCCAACAACATCACAAAGGCCACCCCAAAAAACACACTTCCCCAACTCAATCCAATGCCATCCATGCCCTAAATGATGTCTAAATTCAACAGACCACACAGAAAACACTTGATTAATAAAGCTGTGGCTACCTGCTCTGATCCTACTGGATGAAAGCAGGCCTGTTGGCAGACAAGGCCAGGCAAGCTTGCAGGCCTAGGCTTCAAAATGGCCACCAGCCACATGGCCAGGCCAAACAACATCACAAAGGCCACCCCAAAAAACACACTTCCCCAACTCAATCCAATGCCATCCATGCCCTAAATCAGAGGTCTTCAAACTTTTGGATGCCGAGACCCCCCTGTCAACATTTTGAGGCGTAAGGACCCCCTCTTGACAAAAATGTCTAAACCTGTTGACTAAATTGCGTGGGATGAAAATGTAAATAAGGTTATGTGATGCCGCGTATTTTGGGATAGCATTGCTTCATTATTTTGATATTTGTTACACACAGTAACGCTGAGGAAAGATTTCACCCAATCAGTACCCATTTATAACCAAAATACAGCAATTATCATCAGAAAGATTTCAAGTCAACGTTTGTGAAGGGCCTTCCACTCTGCAGCAATACGTGCTGCCACATTAGAAGCTCACCTGGCCCTGACCGGAAGAAGCAGGGGTCCCTTAAAACCCTGGCGGTTTTGTGTAGAGTTAAGCCTTTTACCCATGCAGCTTTCCTCTCACCCCCTCCCTTCCATCCCTCTCTCCTCTCCTAACCCCGGATCCCTCTCTCACTTTGCAGGGCATTTTCTTTCACCCCTTTTTACAACTTCTGAACTCTCCCCATTCAACCTCTCACTTCACCTTTAATCACCTCTTGCCATTCTGTCCTTTCACTGCCCTCATCTCTAACAGTCTCTCACATTTATCTCATGGCCTCTCTGGCCCTGTCACCTCCCGTGCCCCTCAGCACTTCTCATTCACCTCGTCTCTTCATTCAAATTTTTGTCTATTTGTATCTTACACCTCTCCAGTCCCCCCATTCCTCTTTCACATCTCCCCTTTGTTCTAACAGATGCCCTCACCTTTGGATCACACTCACTTCTTGCGTGTCCACACTTCTCTTCGGCAATTCACATTTCTCCTCATCCCTGACCTCTTCAATCAAATTCTCTCACTCCCTTGCTGCCCTCTCTCATTTTGGGTGCGGATGCAAGTTCAGAATGGGATGAATGAATGTATGATTACTGATGGGCTTGTTTGAGTGAGTTGCATATTGAGTAGTGAGGGGGACAGGTGAGTGAAGTGTCACAGGAGTGCAGGATGAGTAGTGTACTCGTGTGACTGCAGGTTGAGGTATAGTGTGAGCAGAACAAGTGCATTTTGAGAGCAGAGTGATCACTGTGAGTGCAAGGTGAGCGGGTGAATGGTGCAAGTGCATGGTGTTCAGTGTGAGTGCATTGTGATCACTGTGAGTGCAGGGTGAGCGTGACAATGAAGGGCGAGAATGAGGAATGAGTTGTCTGAATGCAGGGTGCATTCCCAGACCCATGAAGTAACTCAGCATATTATTGACGGGGCGTAGACTTTAAGATCTAAGTTAAACTATTGCGGCATTAATCGGGGATCGAGGGTGAAGGAAATAAATAAGGTGCTGATCCTGCAACAAACTTCCAGTCCTATGGTTAGGGTTGCCAGCAGATTATTTTGGTGGCCCAGTCGGTACAAAAAAAAACAGTCACCTAAAGCGGTATTTTCAGCGCTTATCTGTGCATACTTCCCAGGGCCGGCTTTAGTGCTGGTGGTGCCCTGTGCGACCATGTTTGTTGGTGCCCCCCACAATGACCACCCCCACCACGGATTCTCTCACTAGCACCCTTTAACAGTGACCAAGTCTCCATAACCCCACACTCTCAGATGCACTGAATTAGTTATATAGTGCCACTCATACCAGTGTAGGGTGTCCGAGCACTTTGCATCACACACACATTACACAGAGACAATCAATCATAAGTGTGTAAATCAGTGTATAGGAAATGTTACATAAGCCAAAGGACTAAAAGTATAGGAGTCACATGTCATCCATACTGGTAGGCAGTATAGTTCAAGAGTGCTTGGTGTGGAGAAGCACAAACTCAGAGTCGAAAAAGAAACAGCATAGTTGGGAGTTTTCTTTAATAATAAGAATTGATTTCTAGCCAAATTAACCCTTTTTGCAACATTAATCAATGGTCTAATAATGTATTCTTTGTAGTGTGCATGCTGTTCTAGGATGAAAGTTAATAGCTCACTATTCTCTATTAGGACTTTAAGTTATAAATTGCAAGTAACAAAAGGATGTCTCTTTTGAAAGCAGTAACCTGCTGATCTCTTCACATCATACGCACTCTGTAATGGTACACGTTCTTTGCAGCAGGCACATTAACCCTCTGCACTAACATCACCCAAGTCAAAACCTCAACTATACAACATTCTGATCTCTCTCCAGGAAGATAATTAATCACACAAGTTATCTTGACATTTATGTGAGGCCTGGTAATTGCCGGGAAAGAAACGCTGCAGCAGGTGCTTCAAAAGCACAATAAACTTTCACACACGGCGCCCCCAGGAAGCCAACTTTGTATTCCTTTCCATGAAATGCATTCTCACACTACGGCAGTGAATGTAAAATCCAAATGTAAGGAATAGGCACAGTGGGGACCCAGGGGGTACTGGAACCAGCAAAAAAACCTAAGCCTCTGTAAGCAGTTTACAAAGGCATGTTAAATGGTCTTTAAAGACCTGTGAAAAAACACGGGGGTGCCGGAGATAGGAATCCAGACACTGCCCAGCTGAGCCCCCAGCAGCTCAAGTTTCACTGCAGCAGCCCGGGCTGAGACACAGGACGGAGGGAAGGGGGGGGGGGGGCTGAAGCCCTTGGGCCTGGGCAGAAGTGTGACTGGGAAGGCGCGACCCCCTTTGCATCACTCCACGGCCCCCCTGGGGGTCGCGCCCCACAGTTTGAAGACCCCTGCCCTAAATGATGTCCAAATTCAAAAGACCACACAGAAAACACTTGATTAATAAAGCTGTGGCTACCTGCTCTGATCCTACTGGATGAAAGCAGGCCTGTTGGCATACAAGGCCAGGCAAGCTTGCAGGCCTAGGCTTCAAAATGGCCACCAGCCACATGGCCAGGCCCAACAACATCACAAAGGCCACCCCCAAAAAACACACTTCCCCAACTCAATCCAATGCCATCCATGCCCTAAATGATGTCTAAATTCAACAGACCACACAGAAAACACTTGATTAATAAAGCTGTGGCTACCTGCTCTGATCCTAGTGGATGAAAAAGCAGGCCTGTTGGCAGACGAGGCCAGGCAAGCTTGCAGGCCTAGGCTTCAAAATGGCCACCAGCCACATGGCCAGGCCCAACAACATCACAAAGGCCACCCCCCAAAAAACACACTTCCCCAACTCAATCCAATGCCATCCATGCCCTAAATGATGTCTAAATTCAACAGACCACACAGAAAACACTTGATTAATAAAGCTGTGGCTACCTGCTCTGATCCTACTGGATGAAAGCAGGCCTGTTGGCAGACAAGGCCAGGCAAGCTTGCAGGCCTAGGCTTCAAAATGGCCACCAGCCACATGGCCAGGCCCAACAACATCACAAAGGCCACCCCAAAAAACACACTTCCCCAACTCAATCCAATGCCATCCATGCCCTAAATGATGTCTAAATTCAAAAGACCACACAGAAAACACTTGATTAATAAAGCTGTGGCTACCTGCTCTGATCCTACTGGATGAAAGCTGGCCTGTTGGCAGACAAGGCCAGGCAAGCTTGCAGGCCTAGGCTTCAAAATGGCCACCAGCCACATGGCCAGGCCCAACAACATCACAAAGGCCACCCCCAAAAAACACACTTCCCCAACTCAATCCAATGCCATCCATGCCCTAAATGATGTCTAAATTCAACAGACCACACAGAAAACACTTGATTAATAAAGCTGTGGCTACCTGCTCTGATCCTACTGGATGAAAGCAGGCCTGTTGGCAGACAAGACCAGGCAAGCTTGCAGGCCTAGGCTTCAAAATGGCCACCAGCCACATGGCCAGGCCCAACAACATCACAAAGGCCACCCCAAAAAACACACTTCCCCAACTCAATCCAACGCCATCCATGCCCTAAATGATGTCTAAATTCAACAGACCACACAGAAAACACTTGATTAATAAAGCTGTGGCTACCTGCTCTGATCCTACTGGATGAAAGCAGGCCTCTTGGCAGACAAGGCCAGGCAAGCTTGCAGGCCTAGGCTTCAAAATGGCCACCAGCCACATGGCCAGGCCCAACAACATCACAAATCCCACCCCCAAAAAACACACTTCCCCAACTCAATCCAATGCCATCCATGCCCTAGATGATGTCTAAATTCAACAGACCACACAGAAAACACTTGATTAATAAAGCTGTGGCTACCTGCTCTGATCCTAGTGGATGAAAAAGCAGGCCTGTTGGCAGACAAGGCCAGGCAAGCTTGCAGGCCTAGGCTACAAAATGGCCACCAGCCACATGGCCAGGCCCAACAACATCACAAAGGCCACCCCAAAAAACACACTTCCCCAACTCAATCCAATGCCATCCATGCCCTAAATGATGTCTAAATTCAACAGACCACACAGAAAACACTTGATTAATAAAGCTGTGGCTACCTGCTCTGATCCTACTGGATAAAAGCAGGCCTGTTGGCAGACAAGGCCAGGCAAGCTTGCAGGCCTAGGCTTCAAAATGGCCACCAGCCACATGGCCAGGCCCGACTACATCACAAAGGCCACCCCCCAAAAACACACTTCCCCAACTCAATCCAATGCCATCCATGCCCTAAATGATGTCTAAATTCAACAGACCACACAGAAAACACTTGATTAATAAAGCTGTGGCTACCTGCTCTGATCCTAGTGGATGAAAAAGCAGGCCTGTTGGCAGACAAGGCCAGGCAAGCTTGCAGGCAAATGGCCACTAGCCACATGGCCAGGCCCACCAACATCACAAAGGTCACCCCAAAAAACACACTTCCCCAACTCAATCCAATCCCATCCATGCCCTAAATGATGTCTAAATTCAACAGACCACACAGAAAACACTTGATTAATAAAGCTGTGGCTACCTGCTCTGATCCTAGTGGATGAAAAAGCAGGCCTGTTGGCAGACAAGGCCAGGCAAGCTTGCAGGCCTAGGCTTCAAAATGGCCACCAGCCACATGGCCAGGCCCACCAACATCACAAAGGCCACCCCAAAAAACACACTTCCCCAACTCAATCCAATGCCATCCATGCCCTAAATGATGTCTAAATTCAACAGATCACACAGAAAACACTTGATTAATAAAGCTGTGGCTACATGCTCTGATCCTAGTGGGTGAAAAAGCAGGCCTGTTGGCAGACAAGGCCAGGCAAGCTTGCAGGCCTAGGCTTCAAAATAGCCACCAGCCACATGGCCAGGCCCAACAACATCACAAAGGCTACCCCAAAAAACACACTTCCCCAACTCAATCCAATGCCATCCATGCCCTAAATGATGTCTAAATTCAACAGACCACACAGAAAACACTTGATTAATAAAGCTGTGGCTACCTGCTCTGATCCTAGTGGATGAAAAAGCAGGCCTGTTGGCAGACAAGGCCAGGCAAGCTTGCAGGCAAATGGCCACCAGCCACATGGCCAGGCCCACCAACATCACAAAGGCCACCCCAAAAAACACACTTCCCCAACACAATCCAATGCCATCCATGCCCTAAATGATGTCTAAATTCAACAGATCACACAGAAAACAATTGATTAATAAAGCTGTGGCTACCTGCTCTGATCCTAGTGGATGAAAAAGCAGGCCTGTTGGCAGACAAGGCCAGGCAAGCTTGCAGGCCTAGGCTTCAAAATAGCCACCAGCCACATGGCCAGGCCCAACAATATCACAAAGGCTACCCCAAAAAACACACTTCCCCAACTCAATCCAATGCCATCCATGCCCTAAATGATGTCTAAATTCAACAGACCACACAGAAAACACTTGATTAATAAAGCTGTGGCTACCTGCTCTGATCCTAGTGGATGAAAAAGCAGGCCTGTTGGCAGACAAGGCCAGGCAAGCTTGCAGGCAAATGGCCACCAGCCACATGGCCAGGCCCACCAACATCACAAAGGCCACCCCAAAAAACACACTTCCCCAACACAATCCAATGCCATCCATGCCCTAAATGATGTCTAAATTCAACAGATCACACAGAAAACAATTGATTAATAAAGCTGTGGCTACCTGCTCTGATCCTAGTGGATGAAAAAGCAGGCCTGTTGGCAGACAAGGCCAGGCAAGCTTGCAGGCCTAGGCTTCAAAATGGCCACCAGCCACATGGCCAGGCCCAACAACATCACAAAGGCCACCCCAAAAAACACACTTCCCCAACTCAATCCAATGCCATCCATGCCCTAAATGATGTCTAAATTCAACAGACCACACAGAAAACACTTGATTAATAAAGCTGTGGCTACCTGCTCTGAACCTACTGGATGAAAGCAGGCCTGTTGGCACAAAAGGCCAGGCAAGCTTGCAGGCCTAGGCTTCAAAATGGCCACCAGCCACATGGCCAGGCCCAACAACATCACAAAGGCCATCCCCCAAAAACACACTTCCCCAACTCAATCCAATGCCACCCATGCCCTAAATGATGTCTAAATTCAACAGACCACACAGAAAACACTTGATTAATAAAGCTGTGGCTACCTGCTCTGATCCTACTGGATGAAAGCAGGCCTGTTGGCAGACAAGGCCAGGCAAGATTGCAGGCCTAGGCTTCAAAATGGCCACCAGCCACATGGCCAGGCCCAACAACATCACAAAGGCCACCCCCAAAAAACACACTTCCCCAACTCAATCCAATGCCATCCATGCCCTAAATGATGTCTAAATTCAACAGACCACACAGAAAACACTTGATTAATAAAGCTGTGGCTACCTGCTCTGATCCTAGTGGATGAAAAAGCAGGCCTGTTGGCAGACAAGGCCAGGCAAGCTTGCAGGCCTAGGCTTCAAAATGGCCACCAGCCACATGGCCAGGCCCAACAACATCACAAAGGCCACCCCCCAAAAAACACACTTCCCCAACTCAATCCAATGCCATCCATGCCCTAAATGATGTCTAAATTCAACAGACCACACAGAAAACACTTGATTAATAAAGCTGTGGCTACCTGCTCTGATCCTACTGGATGAAAGCAGGCCTGTTGGCAGACAAGGCCAGGCAAGCTTGCAGGCCTAGGCTTCAAAATGGCCACCAGCCACATGGCCAGGCCCAACAACATCACAAAGGCCACCCCAAAAAACACACTTCCCCAACTCAATCCAATGCCATCCATGCCCTAAATGATGTCTAAATTCAAAAGACCACACAGAAAACACTTGATTAATAAAGCTGTGGCTACCTGCTCTGATCCTACTGGATGAAAGCTGGCCTGTTGGCAGACAAGGCCAGGCAAGCTTGCAGGCCTAGGCTTCAAAATGGCCACCAGCCACATGGCCAGGCCCAACAACATCACAAAGGCCACCCCCAAAAAACACACTTCCCCAACTCAATCCAATGCCATCCATGCCCTAAATGATGTCTAAATTCAACAGACCACACAGAAAACACTTGATTAATAAAGCTGTGGCTACCTGCTCTGATCCTACTGGATGAAAGCAGGCCTGTTGGCAGACAAGACCAGGCAAGCTTGCAGGCCTAGGCTTCAAAATGGCCACCAGCCACATGGCCAGGCCCAACAACATCACAAAGGCCACCCCAAAAAACACACTTCCCCAACTCAATCCAACGCCATCCATGCCCTAAATGATGTCTAAATTCAACAGACCACACAGAAAACACTTGATTAATAAAGCTGTGGCTACCTGCTCTGATCCTACTGGATGAAAGCAGGCCTCTTGGCAGACAAGGCCAGGCAAGCTTGCAGGCCTAGGCTTCAAAATGGCCACCAGCCACATGGCCAGGCCCAACAACATCACAAAGGCCACCCCCAAAAAACACACTTCCCCAACTCAATCCAATGCCATCCATGCTCTAAATGATGTCTAAATTCAACAGACCACACAGAAAACACTTGATTAATAAAGCTGTGGCTACCTGCTCAGATCCCACTGGATGAAAGCAGGCCTGTTGGCAGACAAGGCCAGGCAAACTTGCAGGCCTAGGCTTCAAAATGGCCACCAGCCACATGGCCAGGCCCAACAACATCACAAATCCCACCCCCAAAAAACACACTTCCCCAACTCAATCCAATGCCATCCATGCCCTAGATGATGTCTAAATTCAACAGACCACACAGAAAACACTTGATTAATAAAGCTGTGGCTACCTGCTCTGATCCTAGTGGATGAAAAAGCAGGCCTGTTGGCAGACAAGGCCAGGCAAGCTTGCAGGCCTAGGCTACAAAATGGCCACCAGCCACATGGCCAGGCCCAACAACATCACAAAGGCCACCCCAAAAAACACACTTCCCCAACTCAATCCAATGCCATCCATGCCCTAAATGATGTCTAAATTCAACAGACCACACAGAAAACACTTGATTAATAAAGCTGTGGCTACCTGCTCTGATCCTACTGGATAAAAGCAGGCCTGTTGGCAGACAAGGCCAGGCAAGCTTGCAGGCCTAGGCTTCAAAATGGCCACCAGCCACATGGCCAGGCCCGACTACATCACAAAGGCCACCCCCCAAAAACACACTTCCCCAACTCAATCCAATGCCATCCATGCCCTAAATGATGTCTAAATTCAACAGACCACACAGAAAACACTTGATTAATAAAGCTGTGGCTACCTGCTCTGATCCTACTGGATGAAAGCAGGCCTGTTGGCAGACAAGGCCAGGCAAGCTTGCAGGCCTAGGCTTCAAAATGGCCACCAGCCACATGGCCAGGCCCAACAACATCACAAAGGCCACCCCCAAAAAACACACTTCCCAAGCTCAATCCAATGCAATCCATGCCCTAAATGATGTCTAAATTCAACAGACCACACAGAAAACACTTGATTAATAAAGCTGTGGCTACCTGCTCTGATCCTAGTGGATGAAAAAGCAGGCCTGTTGGCAGACAAGGCCAGGCAAGCTTGCAGGCCTAGGCTTCAAAATGGCCACCAGCCACATGGCCAGGCCCACCAACATCACAAAGGCCACCCCAAAAAACACACTTCCCCAACTCAATCCAATGCCATCCATGCCCTAAATGATGTCTAAATTCAACAGATCACACAGAAAACACTTGATTAATAAAGCTGTGGCTACCTGCTCTGATCCTAGTGGATGAAAAAGCAGGCCTGTTGGCAGACAAGGCCAGGCAAGCTTGCAGGCCTAGGCTTCAAAATGGCCACCAGCCACATGGCCAGGCCCAACAACATCACAAAGGCTACCCCAAAAAACACACTTCCCCAACTCAATCCAATGCCATCCATGCCCTAAATGATGTCTAAATTCAACAGACCACACAGAAAACACTTGATTAATAAAGCTGTGGCTACCTGCTCTGATCCTACTGGATGAAAGCAGGCCTGTTGGCAGACAAGACCAGGCAAGCTTGCAGGCCTAGGCTTCAAAATGGCCACCAGCCACATGGCCAGGCCTAACAACATCACAAAGGCCACCCCAAAAAACACACTTCCCCAACTCAATCCAACGCCATCCATGCCCTAAATGATGTCTAAATTCAACAGACCACACAGAAAACACTTGATTAATAAAGCTGTGGCTACCTGCTCTGATCCTACTGGATGAAAGCAGGCCTCTTGGCAGACAAGGCCAGGCAAGCTTGCAGGCCTAGGCTTCAAAATGGCCACCAGCCACATGGCCAGGCCCAACAACATCACAAAGGCCACCCCCAAAAAACACACTTCCCCAACTCAATCCAATGCCATCCATGCTCTAAATGATGTCTAAATTCAACAGACCACACAGAAAACACTTGATTAATAAAGCTGTGGCTACCTGCTCAGATCCCACTGGATGAAAGCAGGCCTGTTGGCAGACAAGGCCAGGCAAACTTGCAGGCCTAGGCTTCAAAATGGCCACCAGCCACATGGCCAGGCCCAACAACATCACAAATCCCACCCCCAAAAAACACACTTCCCCAACTCAATCCAATGCCATCCATGCCCTAGATGATGTCTAAATTCAACAGACCACACAGAAAACACTTGATTAATAAAGCTGTGGCTACCTGCTCTGATCCTAGTGGATGAAAAAGCAGGCCTGTTGGCAGACAAGGCCAGGCAAGCTTGCAGGCCTAGGCTACAAAATGGCCACCAGCCACATGGCCAGGCCCAACAACATCACAAAGGCCACCCCAAAAAACACACTTCCCCAACTCAATCCAATGCCATCCATGCCCTAAATGATGTCTAAATTCAACAGACCACACAGAAAACACTTGATTAATAAAGCTGTGGCTACCTGCTCTGATCCTACTGGATAAAAGCAGGCCTGTTGGCAGACAAGGCCAGGCAAGCTTGCAGGCCTAGGCTTCAAAATGGCCACCAGCCACATGGCCAGGCCCGACTACATCACAAAGGCCACCCCCCAAAAACACACTTCCCCAACTCAATCCAATGCCATCCATGCCCTAAATGATGTCTAAATTCAACAGACCACACAGAAAACACTTGATTAATAAAGCTGTGGCTACCTGCTCTGATCCTACTGGATGAAAGCAGGCCTGTTGGCAGACAAGGCCAGGCAAGCTTGCAGGCCTAGGCTTCAAAATGGCCACCAGCCACATGGCCAGGCCCAACAACATCACAAAGGCCACCCCCAAAAAACACACTTCCCAAGCTCAATCCAATGCAATCCATGCCCTAAATGATGTCTAAATTCAACAGACCACACAGAAAACACTTGATTAATAAAGCTGTGGCTACCTGCTCTGATCCTAGTGGATGAAAAAGCAGGCCTGTTGGCAGACAAGGCCAGGCAAGCTTGCAGGCCTAGGCTTCAAAATGGCCACCAGCCACATGGCCAGGCCCACCAACATCACAAAGGCCACCCCAAAAAACACACTTCCCCAACTCAATCCAATGCCATCCATGCCCTAAATGATGTCTAAATTCAACAGATCACACAGAAAACACTTGATTAATAAAGCTGTGGCTACCTGCTCTGATCCTAGTGGATGAAAAAGCAGGCCTGTTGGCAGACAAGGCCAGGCAAGCTTGCAGGCCTAGGCTTCAAAATGGCCACCAGCCACATGGCCAGGCCCAACAACATCACAAAGGCTACCCCAAAAAACACACTTCCCCAACTCAATCCAATGCCATCCATGCCCTAAATGATGTCTAAACTCAACAGACCACACAGAAAACACTTGATTAATAAAGCTGTGGCTACCTGCTCTGATCCTAGTGGATGAAAAAGCAGGCCTGTTGGCAGACAAGGCCAGGCAAGCTTGCAGGCAAATGGCCACCAGCCACATGGCCAGGCCCACCAACATCACAAAGGCCACCCTAAAAAACACACTTCCCCAACACAATCCAATGCCATCCATGCCCTAAATGATGTCTAAATTCAACAGATCACACAGAAAACAATTGATTAATAAAGCTGTGGCTACCTGCTCTGATCCTAGTGGATGAAAAAGCAGGCCTGTTGGCAGACAAGGCCAGGCAAGCTTGCAGGCCTAGGCTTCAAAATGGCCACCAGCCACATAGCCAGGCCCAACAACATCACAAAGGCCACCCCAAAAAACACACTTCCCCAACTCAATCCAATGCCATCCATGCCCTAAATGATGTCTAAATTCAACAGACCACACAGAAAACACTTGATTAATAAAGCTGTGGCTACCTGCTCTGAACCTACTGGATGATAGCAGGCCTGTTGGCACACAAGGCCAGGCAAGCTTGCAGGCCTAGGCTTCAAAATGGCCACCAGCCACATGGCCAGGCCCAACAACATCACAAAGGCCACCCCCCAAAAACACACTTCCCCAACTCAATCCAATGCCACCCATGCCCTAAATGATGTCTAAATTCAACAGACCACACAGAAAACACTTGTTTAATAAAGCTGTGGCTACCTGCTCTGATCCTACTGGATGAAAGCAGGCCTGTTGGCAGACAAGGCCAGGCAAGATTGCAGGCCTAGGCTTCAAAATGGCCACCAGCCACATGGCCAGGCCCAACAACATCACAAAGGCCAACCCCAAAAAACACACTTCCCCAACTCAATCCAATGCAATCCTTGCCCTAAATGATGTCTAAATTCAACAGACCACACAGAAAACACTTGATTAATAAAGCTGTGGCTACCTGCTCTGATCCTAGTGGATGAAAAAGCAGGCCTGTTGGCAGACAAGGCCAGGCAAGCTTGCTGGCAAATGGCCACTAGCCACATGGCCAGGCCCACCAACATCACAAAGGTCACCCCAAAAAAACACACTTCCCCAACTCAATCCAATCCCATCCATGCCCTAAATGATGTCTAAATTCAACAGATCACACAGAAAACACTTGATTAATAAAGCTGTGGCTACCTGCTCTGATCCTACTGGATGAAAGCAGGCCTGTTGGCAGACAAGGCCAGGCAAGCTTGCAGGCCTAGGCTTCAAAATGGCCACCAGCCACATGGCCAGGCCCAACAACATCACAAAGGCTACCCCAAAAAACACACTTCCCCAACTCAATCCAATGCCATCCATGCCCTAAATGATGTCTAAATTCAACAGACCACACAGAAAACACTTGATTAATAAAGCTGTGGCTACCTGCTCTGATCCTAGTGGATGAAAAAGCAGGCCTGTTGGCAGACAAGGCCAGGCAAGCTTGCAGGCCTAGGCTTCAAAATGGCCACCAGCCACATGGCCAGGCCCACCAACATCACAAAGGCCACCCCAAAAAACACACTTCCCCAACTCAATCCAATGCCATCCATGCCCTAAATGATGTCTAAATTCAACAGATCAAACAGAAAACACTTGATTAATAAAGCTGTGGCTACCTGCTCTGATCCTAGTGGATGAATAAGCAGGCCTGTTGGCAGACAAGGCCAGGCAAGCTTGCAGGCCTAGGCTTCAAAATGGCCACCAGCCACATGGCCAGGCCCAACAACATCACAAAGGCTACCCCAAAAATCACACTTCCCCAACTCAATCCAATGCCATCCATGCCCTAAATGATGTCTAAATTCAACAGACCACACAGAAAACACTTGATTAATAAAGCTGTGGCTACCTGCTCTGATCCTAGTGGATGAAAAAGCAGGCCTGTTGGCAGACAAGGCCAGGCAAGCTTGCAGGCAAATGGCCACCAGCCACATGGCCAGGCCCACCAACATCACAAAGGCCACCCCAAAAAACACACTTCCCCAACTCAATCCAATGCCATCCATGCCCTAAATGATGTCTAAATTCAACAGATCACACAGAAAACACTTGATTAATAAAGCTGTGGCTACCTGCTCTGATCCTAGTGGATGAAAAAGCAGGCCTGTTGGCAGACAAGGCCAGGCAAGCTTGCAGGCCTAGGCTTCAAAATGGCCACCAGCCACATGGCCAGGCCCAACAACATCACAAAGGCCACCCCAAAAAACACACTTCCCCAACTCAATCCAATGCCATCCATGCCCTAAATGATGTCTAAATTCAACAGACCACACAGAAAACACTTGATTAATAAAGCTGTGGCTACCTGCTCTGATCCTACTGGATGAAAGCAGGCCTGTTGGCAGACAAGGCCAGGCAAGCTTGCAGGACTAGGCTTCAAAATGGCCACCAGCCACATGGCCAGGCCCAACAACATCACAAAGGCCAACCCCAAAAAACACACTTCCCCAACTCAATCCAATGCAATCCTTGCCCTAAATGATGTCTAAATTCAACAGACCACACAGAAAACACTTGATTAATAAAGCTGTGGCTACCTGCTCTGATCCTAGTGGATGAAAAAGCAGGCCTGTTGGCAGACAAGGCCAGGCAAGCTTGCAGGCCTAGGCTTCAAAATGGCCACCAGCCACATGGCCAGGCCCACCAACATCACAAAGGCCACCCCAAAAAACACACTTCCCAACTCAATCCAATGCCATCCATGCCCTAAATGATGTCTAAATTCAACAGATCAAACAGAAAACACTTGATTAATAAAGCTGTGGCTACCTGCTCTGATCCTAGTGGATGAAAAAGCAGGCCTGTTGGCAGACAAGGCCAGGCAAGCTTGCAGGCCTAGGCTTCAAAATGGCCACCAGCCACATGGCCAGGCCCAACAACATCACAAAGGCTACCCCAAAAATCACACTTCCCCAACTCAATCCAATGCCATCCATGCCCTAAATGATGTCTAAATTCAACAGACCACACAGAAAACACTTGATTAATAAAGCTGTGACTACCTGCTCTGATCCTAGTGGATGAAAAAGCAGGCCTGTTGGCAGACAAGGCCAGGCAAGCTTGCAGGCAAATGGCCACCAGCCACATGGCCAGGCCCACCAACATCACAAAGGCCACCCCAAAAAACACACTTCCCCAACTCAATCCAATGCCATCCATGCCCTAAATGATGTCTAAATTCAACAGATCACACAGAAAACACTTGATTAATAAAGCTGTGGCTACCTGCTCTGATCCTAGTGGATGAAAAAGCAGGCCTGTTGGCAGACAAGGCCAGGCAAGCTTGCAGGCCTAGGCTTCAAAATGGCCACCAGCCACATGGCCAGGCCCAACAACATCACAAAGGCCACCCCAAAAAACACACTTCCCCAACTCAATCCAATGCCATCCATGCCCTAAATGATGTCTAAATTCAACAGACCACACAGAAAACACTTGATTAATAAAGCTGTGGCTACCTGCTCTGATCCTACTGGATGAAAGCAGGCCTGTTGGCAGACAAGGCCAGGCAAGCTTGCAGGACTAGGCTTCAAAATGGCCACCAGCCACATGGCCAGGCCCAACAACATCACAAAGGCCAACCCCAAAAAACACACTTCCCCAACTCAATCCAATGCAATCCTTGCCCTAAATGATGTCTAAATTCAACAGACCACACAGAAAACACTTGATTAATAAAGCTGTGGCTACCTGCTCTGATCCTAGTGGATGAAAAAGCAGGCCTGTTGGCAGACAAGGCCAGGCAAGCTTGCAGGCCTAGGCTTCAAAATGGCCACCAGCCACATGGCCAGGCCCACCAACATCACAAAGGCCACCCCAAAAAACACACTTCCCCAACTCAATCCAATGCCATCCATGCCCTAAATGATGTCTAAATTCAACAGATCAAACAGAAAACACTTGATTAATAAAGCTGTGGCTACCTGCTCTGATCCTAGTGGATGAAAAAGCAGGCCTGTTGGCAGACAAGGCCAGGCAAGCTTGCAGGCCTAGGCTTCAAAATGGCCACCAGCCACATGGCCAGGCCCAACAACATCACAAAGGCTACCCCAAAAATCACACTTCCCCAACTCAATCCAATGCCATCCATGCCCTAAATGATGTCTAAATTCAACAGACCACACAGAAAACACTTGATTAATAAAGCTGTGGCTACCTGCTCTGATCCTAGTGGATGAAAAAGCAGGCCTGTTGGCAGACAAGGCCAGGCAAGCTTGCAGGCAAATGGCCACCAGCCACATGGCCAGGCCCACCAACATCACAAAGGCCACCCCAAAAAACACACTTCCCCAACTCAATCCAATGCCATCCATGCCCTAAACGATGTCTAAATTCAACAGATCAAACAGAAAACACTTGATTAATAAAGCTGTGGCTACCTGCTCTGATCCTAGTGGATGAAAAAGCAGGCCTGTTGGCAGACAAGGCCAGGCAAGCTTGCAGGCCTAGGCTTCAAAATGGCCACCAGCCACATGGCCAGGCCCAACAACATCACAAAGGCTACCCCAAAAATCACACTTCCCCAACTCAATCCAATGCCATCCATGCCCTAAATGATGTCTAAATTCAACAGACCACACAGAAAACACTTGATTAATAAAGCTGTGGCTACCTGCTCTGATCCTAGTGGATGAAAAAGCAGGCCTGTTGGCAGACAAGGCCAGGCAAGCTTGCAGGCAAATGGCCACCAGCCACATGGCCAGGCCCACCAACATCACAAAGGCCACCCCAAAAAACACACTTCCCCAACTCAATCCAATGCCATCCATGCCCTAAATGATGTCTAAATTCAACAGATCACACAGAAAACACTTGATTAATAAAGCTGTGGCTACCTGCTCTGATCCTAGTGGATGAAAAAGCAGGCCTGTTGGCAGACAAGGCCAGGCAAGCTTGCAGGCCTAGGCTTCAAAATGGCCACCAGCCACATGGCCAGGCCCAACAACATCACAAAGGCCACCCCAAAAAACACACTTCCCCAACTCAATCCAATGCCATCCATGCCCTAAATGATGTCTAAATTCAACAGACCACACAGAAAACACTTGATTAATAAAGCTGTGGCTACCTGCTCTGATCCTACTGGATGAAAGCAGGCCTGTTGGCAGACAAGGCCAGGCAAGCTTGCAGGACTAGGCTTCAAAATGGCCACCAGCCACATGGCCAGGCCCAACAACATCACAAAGGCCACCCCAAAAAACACACTTCCCCAACTCAATCCAATGCCATCCATGCCCTAAATGATGTCTAAATTCAACAGATCACACAGAAAACACTTGATTAATAAAGCTGTGGCTACCTGCTCTGATCCTAGTGGATGAAAAAGCAGGCCTGTTGGCAGACAAGGCCAGGCAAGCTTGCAGGCCTAGGCTTCAAAATGGCCACCAGCCACATGGCCAGGCCCAACAACATCACAAAGGCCACCCCAAAAAACACACTTCCCCAACTCAATCCAATGCCATCCATGCCCTAAATGATGTCTAAATTCAACAGACCACACAGAAAACACTTGATTAATAAAGCTGTGGCTACCTGCTCTGAACCTACTGGATGAAAGCAGGCCTGTTGGCACACAAGGCCAGGCAAGCTTGCAGGCCTAGGCTTCAAAATGGCCACCAGCCACATGGCCAGGCCCAACAACATCACAAAGGCCACCCCCCAAAAACACACTTCCCCAACTCAATCCAATGCCACCCATGCCCTAAATGATGTCTAAATTCAACAGACCACACAGAAAACACTTGATTAATAAAGCTGTGGCTACCTGCTCTGATCCTACTGGATGAAAGCAGGCCTGTTGGCAGACAAGGCCAGGCAAGATTGCAGGCCTAGGCTTCAAAATGGCCACCAGCCACATGGCCAGGCCCAACAACATCACAAAGGCCAACCCCAAAAAACACACTTCCCCAACTCAATCCAATGCAATCCTTGCCCTAAATGATGTCTAAATTCAACAGACCACACAGAAAACACTTGATTAATAAAGCTGTGGCTACCTGTTCTGATCCTAGTGGATGAAAAAGCAGGCCTGTTGGCAGACAAGGCCAGGCAAGCTTGCTGGCAAATGGCCACTAGCCACATGGCCAGGCCCACCAACATCACAAAGGTCACCCCAAAAAAACACACTTCCCCAACTCAATCCAATCCCATCCATGCCCTAAATGATGTCTAAATTCAACAGATCACACAGAAAACACTTGATTAATAAAGCTGTGGCTACCTGCTCTGATCCTACTGGATGAAAGCAGGCCTGTTGGCAGACAAGGCCAGGCAAGCTTGCAGGCCTAGGCTTCAAAATGGCCACCAGCCACATGGCCAGGCCCAACAACATCACAAAGGCTACCCCAAAAAACACACTTCCCCAACTCAATCCAATGCCATCCATGCCCTAAATGATGTCTAAATTCAACAGACCACACAGAAAACACTTGATTAATAAAGCTGTGGCTACCTGCTCTGATCCTAGTGGATGAAAAAGCAGGCCTGTTGGCAGACAAGGCCAGGCAAGCTTGCAGGCCTAGGCTTCAAAATGGCCACCAGCCACATGGCCAGGCCCACCAACATCACAAAGGCCACCCCAAAAAACACACTTCCCCAACTCAATCCAATGCCATCCATGCCCTAAATGATGTCTAAATTCAACAGATCAAACAGAAAACACTTGATTAATAAAGCTGTGGCTACCTGCTCTGATCCTAGTGGATGAAAAAGCAGGCCTGTTGGCAGACAAGGCCAGGCAAGCTTGCAGGCCTAGGCTTCAAAATGGCCACCAGCCACATGGCCAGGCCCAACAACATCACAAAGGCTACCCCAAAAATCACACTTCCCCAACTCAATCCAATGCCATCCATGCCCTAAATGATGTCTAAATTCAACAGACCACACAGAAAACACTTGATTAATAAAGCTGTGGCTACCTGCTCTGATCCTAGTGGATGAAAAAGCAGGCCTGTTGGCAGACAAGGCCAGGCAAGCTTGCAGGCAAATGGCCACCAGCCACATGGCCAGGCCCACCAACATCACAAAGGCCACCCCAAAAAACACACTTCCCCAACTCAATCCAATGCCATCCATGCCCTAAATGATGTCTAAATTCAACAGATCACACAGAAAACACTTGATTAATAAAGCTGTGGCTACCTGCTCTGATCCTAGTGGATGAAAAAGCAGGCCTGTTGGCAGACAAGGCCAGGCAAGCTTGCAGGCCTAGGCTTCAAAATGGCCACCAGCCACATGGCCAGGCCCAACAACATCACAAAGGCCACCCCAAAAAACACACTTCCCCAACTCAATCCAATGCCATCCATGCCCTAAATGATGTCTAAATTCAACAGACCACACAGAAAACACTTGATTAATAAAGCTGTGGCTACCTGCTCTGATCCTACTGGATGAAAGCAGGCCTGTTGGCAGACAAGGCCAGGCAAGCTTGCAGGACTAGGCTTCAAAATGGCCACCAGCCACATGGCCAGGCCCAACAACATCACAAAGGCCAACCCCAAAAAACACACTTCCCCAACTCAATCCAATGCAATCCTTGCCCTAAATGATGTCTAAATTCAACAGACCACACAGAAAACACTTGATTAATAAAGCTGTGGCTACCTGCTCTGATCCTAGTGGATGAAAAAGCAGGCCTGTTGGCAGACAAGGCCAGGCAAGCTTGCAGGCCTAGGCTTCACAATGGCCACCAGCCACATGGCCAGGCCCACCAACATCACAAAGGCCACCCCAAAAAACACACTTCCCCAACTCAATCTAATGCCATCCATGCCCTAAATGATGTCTAAATTCAACAGATCAAACAGAAAACACTTGATTAATAAAGCTGTGGCTACCTGCTCTGATCCTAGTGGATGAAAAAGCAGGCCTGTTGGCAGACAAGGCCAGGCAAGCTTGCAGGCCTAGGCTTCAAAATGGCCACCAGCCACATGGCCAGGCCCAACAACATCACAAAGGCTACCCCAAAAATCACACTTCCCCAACTCAATCCAATGCCATCCATGCCCTAAATGATGTCTAAATTCAACAGACCACACAGAAAACACTTGATTAATAAAGCTGTGGCTACCTGCTCTGATCCTAGTGGATGAAAAAGCAGGCCTGTTGGCAGACAAGGCCAGGCAAGCTTGCAGGCAAATGGCCACCAGCCACATGGCCAGGCCCACCAACATCACAAAGGCCACCCCAAAAAACACACTTCCCCAACTCAATCCAATGCCATCCATGCCCTAAATGATGTCTAAATTCAACAGATCAAACAGAAAACACTTGATTAATAAAGCTGTGGCTACCTGCTCTGATCCTAGTGGATGAAAAAGCAGGCCTGTTGGCAGACAAGGCCAGGCAAGCTTGCAGGCCTAGGATTCAAAATGGCCACCAGCCACATGGCCAGGCCCAACAACATCACAAAGGCTACCCCAAAAATCACACTTCCCCAACTCAATCCAATGCCATCCATGCCCTAAATGATGTCTAAATTCAACAGACCACACAGAAAACACTTGATTAATAAAGCTGTGGCTACCTGCTCTGATCCTAGTGGATGAAAAAGCAGGCCTGTTGGCAGACAAGGCCAGGCAAGCTTGCAGGCAAATGGCCACCAGCCACATGGCCAGGCCCACCAACATCACAAAGGCCACCCCAAAAAACACACTTCCCCAACTCAATCCAATGCCATCCATGCCCTAAATGATGTCTAAATTCAACAGATCACACAGAAAACACTTGATTAATAAAGCTGTGGCTACCTGCTCTGATCCTAGTGGATGAAAAAGCAGGCCTGTTGGCAGACAAGGCCAGGCAAGCTTGCAGGCCTAGGCTTCAAAATGGCCACCAGCCACATGGCCAGGCCCAACAACATCACAAAGGCCACCCCAAAAAACACACTTCCCCAACTCAATCCAATGCCATCCATGCCCTAAATGATGTCTAAATTCAACAGACCACACAGAAAACACTTGATTAATAAAGCTGTGGCTACCTGCTCTGATCCTACTGGATGAAAGCAGGCCTGTTGGCAGACAAGGCCAGGCAAGCTTGCAGGACTAGGCTTCAAAATGGCCACCAGCCACATGGCCAGGCCCAACAACATCACAAAGGCCACCCCAAAAAACACACTTCCCCAACTCAATCCAATGCCATCCATGCCCTAAATGATGTCTAAATTCAACAGATCACACAGAAAACACTTGATTAATAAAGCTGTGGCTACCTGCTCTGATCCTAGTGGATGAAAAAGCAGGCCTGTTGGCAGACAAGGCCAGGCAAGCTTGCAGGCCTAGGCTTCAAAATGGCCACCAGCCACATGGCCAGGCCCAACAACATCACAAAGGCCACCCCCAAAAAACACACTTCCCCAACTCAATCCAATGCCATCCATGCCCTAAATGATGTCTAGATTCAACAGACCACACAGAAAACACTTGATTAATAAAGCTGTGGCTACCTGCTCTGATCCTACTGGATGAAAATGCAGGCCTGTTGGCAGACAAGGCCAGGCAAGCTTGCAGGCCTAGGCTACAATATGGCCACCAGCCACATGGCCAGGCCCAACAACATCACAAAGGCCACCCCAAAAAACACACTTCCCCAACTCAATCCAATGCCATCCATGCCCTAAATGATGTCTAAATTCAACAGATCACACAGAAAACCCTTGATTAATAAAGCTGTGGCTACCTGCTCTGATCCTAGTGGATGAAAAAGCAGGCCTGTTGGCAGACAAGGCCAGGCAAGCTTGCAGGCAAATGGCCACCAGCCACATGGCCAGGCCCACCAACATCACAAAGGCCACCCCAAAAAACACACTTCCCCAACTCAATCCAATGCCATCCATGCCCTAAATGATGTCTAAATTCAACAGATCACACAGAAAACACTTGATTAATAAAGCTGTGGCTACCTGCTCTGATCCTAGTGGATGAAAAAGCAGGCCTGTTGGCAGACAAGGCCAGGCAAGCTTGCAGGCCTAGGCTTCAAAATGGCCACCAGCCACATGGCCAGGCCCAACAACATCACAAAGGCCACCCCAAAAAACACACTTCCCCAACTCAATCCAATGCCATCCATGCCCTAAATGATGTCTAAATTCAACAGACCACACAGAAAACACTTGATTAATAAAGCTGTGGCTACCTGCTCTGATCCTACTGGATGAAAGCAGGCCTGTTGGCAGACAAGGCCAGGCAAGCTTGCAGGACTAGGCTTCAAAATGGCCACCAGCCACATGGCCAGGCCCAACAACATCACAAAGGCCACCCCAAAAAACACACTTCCCCAACTCAATCCAATGCCATCCATGCCCTAAATGATGTCTAAATTCAACAGATCACACAGAAAACACTTGATTAATAAAGCTGTGGCTACCTGCTCTGATCCTAGTGGATGAAAAAGCAGGCCTGTTGGCAGACAAGGCCAGGCAAGCTTGCAGGCCTAGGCTTCAAAATGGCCACCAGCCACATGGCCAGGCCCAACAACATCACAAAGGCCACCCCCAAAAAACACACTTCCCCAACTCAATCCAATGCCATCCATGCCCTAAATGATGTCTAGATTCAACAGACCACACAGAAAACACTTGATTAATAAAGCTGTGGCTACCTGCTCTGATCCTACTGGATGAAAGCAGGCCTGTTGGCAGACAAGGCCAGGCAAGCTTGCAGGCCTAGGCTTCAAAATGGCCACCAGCCACATGGCCAGGCCCAACAACATCACAAAGGCCACCCCCAAAAAACACACTTCCCCAACTCAATCCAATGCCATCCATGCCCTAAATGATGTCTAAATTCAACAGACCACACAGAAACCACTTGATTAATAAAGCTGGGGCTACCTGCTCTGATCCTAGTGGATGAAAATGCAGGCCTGTTGGCAGACAAGGCCAGGCAAGCTTGCAGGCCTAGGCTACAATATGGCCACCAGCCACATGGCCAGGCCCAACAACATCACAAAGGCCACCCCAAAAAACACACTTCCCCAACTCAATCCAATGCCATCCATGCCCTAAATGATGTCTAAATTCAACAGATCACACAGAAAACACCTGATTAATAAAGCTGTGGCTACCTGCTCTGATCCTAGTGGATGAAAAAGCAGGCCTGTTGGCAGACAAGGCCAGGCAAGCTTGCAGGCCTAGGCTTCAAAATGGCCACCAGCCACATGGCCAGGCCCAACAACATCACAAAGGCCACCCCCAAAAAACACACTTCCCCAACTCAATCCAATGCCATCCATGCCCTAAATGATGTCTAAATTCAACAGACCACACAGAAAACACTTGATTAATAAAGCTGTGGCTACCTGCTCTGATCCTACTGGATGAAAGCAGGCCTGTTGGCAGACAAGGCCAGGCAAGCTTGCAGGGCTAGGCTTCAAAATGGCCACCAGCCACATGGCCAGGACCAACAACATCACAAAGGCCACCCCCAAAAAACACACTTCCCCAACTCAATCCAATGCCATCCATGCCCTAAATGATGTCTAAATTCAACAGACCACACAGAAACCACTTGATTAATAAAGCTGTGGCTACCTGCTCTGATCCTAGTGGATGAAAATGCAGGCCTGTTGGCAGACAAGGCCAGGCAAGCCTGCAGGCCTAGGCTACAATATGGCCACCAGCCACATGGCCAGGCCCAACAACATCACAAAGGCCACCCCAAAAAACACACTTCCCCAACTCAGTCCAATGCCATCCATGCCCTAAATGATGTCTAAATTCAACAGACCACACAGAAAACACTTGATTAATAAAGCTGTGGCTTCCTGCTCTGATCCTACTGGATGAAAGCAGGCCTGTTGGCACACAAGGCCAGGCAAGCTTGCAGGCCTAGGCTTCAAAATGGCCACCAGCCACATGGCCAGGCCCAACAACTTCACAAAGGCCACCCCCCAAAAACACACTTCCCCAACTCAATCCAATGCCATCCATGCCCTAAATGATGTCTAAATTCAACAGACCACACAGAAAACACTTGATTAATAAAGCTGTGGCTACCTGCTCTGATCCTACTGGATGAAAGCAGGCCTGTTGGCAGACAAGGCCAGGCAAGATTGCAGGCCTAGGCTTCAAAATGGCCACCAGCCACATGGCCAGGCCCAACAACATCACAAAGGCCAACCCCAAAAAACACACTTCCCCAACTCAATCCAATGCAATCCTTGCCCTAAATGATGTCTAAATTCAACAGACCACACAGAAAACACTTGATTAATAAAGCTGTGGCTACCTGCTCTGATCCTAGTGGATGAAAAAGCAGGCCTGTTGGCAGACAAGGCCAGGCAAGCTTGCTTTCAAATGGCCACTAGCCACATGGCCAGGCCCACCAACATCACAAAGGTCACCCCAAAAAACACACTTCCCCAACTCAATCCAATCCCATCCATGCCCTAAATGATGTCTAAATTCAACAGATCACACAGAAAACACTTGATTAATAAAGCTGTGGCTACCTGCTCTGATCCTACTGGATGAAAGCTGGCCTGTTGGCAGACAAGGCCAGGCAAGCTTGCAGGCCTAGGCTTCAAAATGGCCACCAGCCACATGGCCAGGCCCAACAACATCACAAAGGCTACCCCAAAAAACACACTTCCCCAACTCAATCCAATGCCATCCATGCCCTAAATGATGTCTAAATTCAACAGACCACACAGAAAACACTTGATTAATAAAGCTGTGGCTACCTGCTCTGATCCTAGTGGATGAAAAAGCAGGCCTGTTGGCAGACAAGGCCAGGCAAGCTTGCAGGCAAATGGCCACTAGCCACATGGCCAGGCCCACCAACATCACAAAGGTCACCCCCAAAAAAACACTTCCCCAACTCAATCCAATCCCATCCATGCCCTAAATGATGTCTAAATTCAACAGACCACACAGAAAACACTTGATTAATAAAGCTGTGGCTACCTGCTCTGATCCTAGTGGATGAAAAAGCAGGCCTGTTGGCAGACAAGGCCAGGCAAGCTTGCAGGCCTAGGCTTCAAAATGGCCACCAGCCACATGGCCAGGCCCAACAACATCACAAAGGCCACCCCAAAAAACACACTTCCCCAACTCAATCCAATGCCATCCATGCCCTAAATGATGTCTAAATTCAACAGATCACACAGAAAACACTTGATTAATAAAGCTGTGGCTACCTGCTCTGATCCTAGTGGATGAAAAAGCAGGCCTGTTGGCAGACAAGGCCAGGCAAGCTTGCAGGCCTAGGCTTCAAAATGGCCACCAGCCACATGGCCAGGCCCAACAACATCACAAAGGCCACCCCAAAAAACACACTTCCCCAACTCAATCCAATGCCATCCATGCCCTAAATGATGTCCAAATTCAAAAGACCACACAGAAAACACTTGATTAATAAAGCTGTGGCTACCTGCTCTGATCCTAGTGGATGAAAAAGCAGGCCTGTTGGCAGACAAGGCCAGGCAAGCTTGCTTTCAAATGGCCACTAGCCACATGGCCAGGCCCACCAACATCACAAAGGTCACCCCAAAAAACACACTTCCCCAACTCAATCCAATCCCATCCATGCCCTAAATGATGTCTAAATTCAACAGATCACACAGAAAACACTTGATTAATAAAGCTGTGGCTACCTGCTCTGATCCTACTGGATGAAAGCTGGCCTGTTGGCAGACAAGGCCAGGCAAGCTTGCAGGCCTAGGCTTCAAAATGTCCACCAGCCACATGGCCAGGCCCAACAACATCACAAAGGCTACCCCAAAAAACACACTTCCCCAACTCAATCCAATGCCATCCATGCCCTAAATGATGTCTAAATTCAACAGACCACACAGAAAACACTTGATTAATAAAGCTGTGGCTACCTGCTCTGATCCTAGTGGATGAAAAAGCAGGCCTGTTGGCAGACAAGGCCAGGCAAGCTTGCAGGCAAATGGCCACTAGCCACATGGCCAGGCCCACCAACATCACAAAGGTCACCCCAAAAAACACACTTCCCCAACTCAATCCAATCCCATCCATGCCCTAAATGATGTCTAAATTCAACAGACCACACAGAAAACACTTGATTAATAAAGCTGTGGCTACCTGCTCTGATCCTAGTGGATGAAAAAGCAGGCCTGTTGGCAGACAAGGCCAGGCAAGCTTGCAGGCCTAGGCTTCAAAATGGCCACCAGCCACATGGCCAGGCCCAACAACATCACAAAGGCCACCCCAAAAAACACACTTCCCCAACTCAATCCAATGCCATCCATGCCCTAAATGATGTCTAAATTCAACAGATCACACAGAAAACACTTGATTAATAAAGCTGTGGCTACCTGCTCTGATCCTAGTGGATGAAAAAGCAGGCCTGTTGGCAGACAAGGCCAGGCAAGCTTGCAGGCCTAGGCTTCAAAATGGCCACCAGCCACATGGCCAGGCCCAACAACATCACAAAGGCTACCCCAAAAAACACACTTCCCCAACTCAATCCAATGCCATCCATGCCCTAAATGATGTCTAAATTGAACAGACCACACAGAAAACACTTGATTAATAAAGCTGTGGCTACCTGCTCTGATCCTAGTGGATGAAAAAGCAGGCCTGTTGGCAGACAAGGCCAGGCAAGCTTGCAGGCAAATGGCCACCAGCCACATGGCCAGGCCCACCAACATCACAAAGGCCACCCCAAAAAACACACTTCCCCAACTCAATCCAATGCCATCCATGCCCTAAATGATGTCTAAATTCAACAGATCACACAGAAAACACTTGATTAATAAAGCTGTGGCTACCTGCTCTGATCCTAGTGGATGAAAAAGCAGGCCTGTTGGCAGACAAGGCCAGGCAAGCTTGCAGGCCTAGGCTTCAAAATGGCCACCAGCCACATGGCCAGGCCCAACAACATCACAAAGGCCACCCCAAAAAACACACTTCCCCAACTCAATCCAATGCCATCCATGCCCTAAATGATGTCTAAATTCAACAGACCACACAGAAAACACTTGATTAATAAAGCTGTGGCTACCTGCTCTGATCCTACTGGATGAAAGCAGGCCTGTTGGCAGACAAGGCCAGGCAAGCTTGCAGGCCTAGGCTTCAAAATGGCCACCAGCCACATGGCCAGGCCCAACAACATCACAAAGGCCACCCCAAAAAACACACTTCCCCAACTCAATCCAATGCCATCCATGCCCTAAATGATGTCCAAATTCAAAAGACCACACAGAAAACACTTGATTAATAAAGCTGTGGCTACCTGCTCTGATCCTACTGGATGAAAGCAGGCCTGTTGGCATACAAGGCCAGGCAAGCTTGCAGGCCTAGGCTTCAAAATGGCCACCAGCCACATGGCCAGGCCCAACAACATCACAAAGGCCACCCCCAAAAAACACACTTCCCCAACTCAATCCAATGCCATCCATGCCCTAAATGATGTCTAAATTCAACAGACCACACAGAAAACACTTGATTAATAAAGCTGTGGCTACCTGCTCTGATCCTAGTGGATGAAAAAGCAGGCCTGTTGGCAGACAAGGCAAGGCAAGCTTGCAGGCCTAGGCTTCAAAATGGCCACCAGCCACATGGCCAGGCCCAACAACATCACAAAGGCCACCCCCCAAACAACACACTTCCCCAACTCAATCCAATGCCATCCATGCCCTAAATGATGTCTAAATTCAACAGACCACACAGAAAACACTTGATTAATAAAGCTGTGGCTACCTGCTCTGATCCTACTGGATGAAAGCAGGCCTGTTGGCAGACAAGGCCAGGCAAGCTTGCAGGCCTAGGCTTCAAAATGGCCACCAGCCACATGGCCAGGCCCAACAACATCACAAAGGCCACCCCAAAAAACACACTTCCCCAACTCAATCCAATGCCATCCATGCCCTAAATGATGTCTAAATTCAACAGACCACACAGAAAACACTTGATTAATAAAGCTGTGGCTACCTGCTCTGATCCTACTGGATGAAAGCAGGCCTGTTGGCAGACAAGACCAGGCAAGCTTGCAGGCCTAGGCTTCAAAATGGCCACCAGCCACATGGCCAGGCCCAACAACATCACAAAGGCCACCCCAAAAAACACACTTCCCCAACTCAATCCAACGCCATCCATGCCCTAAATGATGTCTAAATTCAACAGACCACACAGAAAACACTTGATTAATAAAGCTGTGGCTACCTGCTCTTATCCTACTGGATGAAAGCAGGCCTCTTGGCAGACAAGGCCAGGCAAGCTTGCAGGCCTAGGCTTCAAAATGGCCACCAGCCACATGGCCAGGCCCAACAACATCACAAAGGCCACCCCCAAAAAACACACTTCCCCAACTCAATCCAATGCCATCCATGCTCTAAATGATGTCTAAATTCAACAGACCACACAGAAAACACTTGATTAATAAAGCTGTGGCTACCTGCTCAGATCCCACTGGATGAAAGCAGGCCTGTTGGCAGACAAGGCCAGGCAAACTTGCAGGCCTAGGCTTCAAAATGGCCACCAGCCACATGGCCAGGCCCAACAACATCACAAATCCCTCACCCAAAAAACACACTTCCCCAACTCAATCCAATGCCATCCATGCCCTAGATGATGTCTAAATTCAACAGACCACACAGAAAACACTTGATTAATAAAGCTGTGGCTACCTGCTCTGATCCTAGTGGATGAAAAAGCAGGCCTGTTGGCAGACAAGGCCAGGCAAGCTTGCAGGCCTAGGCTACAAAATGGCCACCGGCCACATGGCCAGGCCCAACAACATCACAAAGGCCACCCCAAAAAACACACTTCCCCAACTCAATCCAATGCCATCCATGCCCTAAATGATGTCTAAATTCAACAGACCACACAGAAAACACTTGATTAATAAAGCTGTGGCTACCTGCTCTGATCCTACTGGATAAAAGCAGGCCTGTTGGCAGACAAGGCCAGGCAAGCTTGCAGGCCTAGGCTTCAAAATGGCCACCAGCCACATGGCCAGGCCCGACTACATCACAAAGGCCACCCCCCAAAAACACACTTCCCCAACTCAATCCAATGCCACCCATGCCCTAAATGATGTCTAAATTCAACAGACCACACAGAAAACACTTGATTAATAAAGCTGTGGCTACCTGCTCTGATCCTACTGGATGAAAGCAGGCCTGTTGGCAGACAAGGCCAGGCAAGCTTGCAGGCCTAGGCTTCAAAATGGCCACCAGCCACATGGCCAGGCCCAACAACATCACAAAGGCCACCCCCAAAAAACACACTTCCCAAACTCAATCCAATGCAATCCATGCCCTAAATGATGTCTAAATTCAACAGACCACACAGAAAACACTTGATTAATAAAGCTGTGGCTACCTGCTCTGATCCTAGTGGATGAAAAAGCAGGCCTGTTGGCAGACAAGGCCAGGCAAGCTTGCAGGCCTAGGCTTCAAAATGGCCACCAGCCACATGGCCAGGCACAACAACATCACAAAGGCCACCCCAAAAAACACACTTCCCCAACTCAATCCAATGCCATCCATGCCCTAAATGATGTCTAAATTCAACAGACCACACAGAAAACACTTGATTAATAAAGCTGTGGCTACCTGCTCTGATCCCAGTGGATGAAAAAGCAGGCCTGTTGGCAGACAAGGCCAGGCAAGCTTGCAGGCCTAGGCTTCAAAATGGCCACCAGCCACATGGCCAGGCCCAACAACATCACAAAGGCCATCCACAAAAAACACACTTCCCCAACTCAATCCAATGCCATCCATGCCCTAAATGATGTCTAAATTCAACAGACCACACAGAAAACACTTGATTAATAAAGCTGTGGCTACCTGCTGTGATTCTACTGGATGAAAGCAGGCCTGTTGGCAGACAAGACCAGGCAAGCTTGCAGGCCTAGGCTTCAAAATGGCCACCAGCCACATGGCCAGGCCCAACAACATCACAAAGGCCACCCCAAAAACCACACTTCCCCAACTCAATCCAACGCCATCCATGCCCTAAATGATGTCTAAATTCAACAGACCACACAGAAAACACTTGATTAATAAAGCTGTGGCTACCTGCTCTGATCCTACTGGATGAAAGCAGGCCTCTTGGCAAACAAGGCCAGGCAAGCTTGCAGGCCTAGGCTTCAAAATGGCCACCAGCCACATGGCCAGGCCCAACAACATCACAAAGGCCACCCCCAAAAAACACACTTCCCCAACTCAATCCAATGCCATCCATGCTCTAAATGATGTCTAAATTCAACAGACCACACAGAAAACACTTGATTAATAAAGCTGTGGCTACCTGCTCAGATCCCACTGGATGAAAGCAGGCCTGTTGGCAGACAAGGCCAGGCAAACTTGCAGGCCTAGGCTTCAAAATGGCCACCAGCCACATGGCCAGGCCCAACAACATCACAAATCCCACCCCCAAAAAACACACTTCCCCAACTCAATCCAATGCCATCCATGCCCTAGATGATGTCTAAATTCAACAGACCACACAGAAAACACTTGATTGATAAAGCTGTGGCTACCTGCTCTGATCCTAGTGGATGAAAAAGCAGGCCTGTTGGCAGACAAGGCCAGGCAAGCTTGCAGGCCTAGGCTTCAAAATGGCCACCAGCCACATGGCCAGGCCCAACAACATCACAAAGGCCACCCCCAAAAAACACACTTCCCAAACTCAATCCAATGCAATCCATGCCCTAAATGATGTCTAAATTCAACAGACCACACAGAAAACACTTGATTAATAAAGCTGTGGCTACCTGCTCTGATCCTAGTGGATGAAAAAGCAGGCCTGTTGGCAGACAAGGCCAGGCAAGCTTGCAGGCCTAGGCTTCAAAATGGCCACCAGCCACATGGCCAGGCCCAACAACATCACAAAGGCTACCCCAAAAAACACACTTCCCCAACTCAATCCAATGCCATCCATGCCCTAAATGATGTCTAAATTCAACAGACCACACAGAAAACACTTGATTAATAAAGCTGTGGCTACCTGCTCTGATCCTAGTGGATGAAAAAGCAGGCCTGTTGGCAGACAAGGCCAGGCAAGCTTGCAGGCAAATGGCCACCAGCCACATGGCCAGGCCCACCAACATTACAAAGGCCACCCCAAAAAACACACTTCCCCAACACAATCCAATGCCATCCATGCCCTAAATGATGTCTAAATTCAACAGATCACACAGAAAACACTTGATTAATAAAGCTGTGGCTACCTGCTCTGATCCTACTGGATGAAAGCAGGCCTGTTGGCAGACAAGGCCAGGCAAGCTTGCAGGCCTAGGCTTCAAAATGGCCACCAGCCACATGGCCAGGCCCACCAACATCACAAAGGCCACCCCAAAAAACACACTTCCCCAACTCAATCCAATGCCATCCATGTCCTAAATGATGTCTAAATTCAACAGATCACACAGAAAACACTTGATTAATAAAGCTGTGGCTACCTGCTCTGATCCTAGTGGATGAAAAAGCAGGCCTGTTGGCAGACAAGGCCAGGCAAGCTTGCAGGCCTAGGCTTCAAAATGGCCACCAGCCACATGGCCAGGCCCAAAAACATCACAAAGGGCACCCCAAAAAACACACTTCCCCAACTCAATCCAATGCCATCCATGCCCTAAATGATGTCTAAATTCAACAGATCACACAGAAAACACTTGATTAATAAAGCTGTGGCTACCTGCTCTGTTCCTAGTGGATGAAAAAGCAGGCCTGTTGGCAGACAAGGCCAGGCAAGCTTGCAGGCCTAGGATTCAAAATGGCCACCAGCCACATGGCCAGACCCAACAACATCACAAAGGCCACCCCAAAAAACACACTTCCCCAACTCAATCCAATGCCATCCATGACCTAAATGATGTCTAAATTTAACAGATCACACAGAAAACACTTGATTAATAAAGCTGTGGCTACCTGCTCTGATCCTAGTGGATGAAAAAGCAGGCCTGTTGGCAGACAAGGCCATGCAAGCTTGCAGGCCTAGGCTTCAAAATGGCCACCAGCCACATGGCCAGGCCCAACAACATCACAAAGGCCACCCCCAAAAAACACACTTCCCCAACTCAATCCAATGCCATCCATGCCCTAAATGATGTCTAAATTCAACAGACCACACAGAAAACACTTGATTAATAAAGCTGTGGCTACCTGCTCTGATCCTAGTGGATGCAAAAGCAGGCCTGTTGGCAGACAAGGCCAGGCAAGCTTGCAGGCCTAGGCTTCAAAATGGCCACCAGCCACATGGCCAGGCCCAACAACATCACAAAGGCCACCCCAAAAAACACACTTCCCCAACTCAATCCAATGCCATCCATGCCCTAAATGATGTCTAAATTCAACAGATCACACAGAAAACACTTGAATAATAAAGCTGTGGCTACCTGCTCTGATCCTAGTGGATGAAAAAGCAGGCCTGTCGGCAGACAAGGCCAGGCAAGCTTGCAGGCCTAGGCTTCAAAATGGCCACCAGCCACATGGCCAGGCCCAACAACATCACAAAGGCCACCCCAAAAAACACACTTCCCCAACTCAATCCAATGCCATCCATGCCC
Organism: Triturus cristatus; assembly: GCF_964204655.1. Classification (NCBI taxonomy): domain Eukaryota; kingdom Metazoa; phylum Chordata; class Amphibia; order Caudata; family Salamandridae; genus Triturus; species Triturus cristatus. Next base: position 1,196,256,564 of record NC_140579.1, on the reverse strand, counting down.
TAAATGATGTCTAAATTCAACAGACCACACAGAAAACACTTGATTAATAAAGCTGTGGCTACCTGCTCTGATCCTAGTGGATGCAAAAGCAGGCCTGTTGGCAGACAAGGCCAGGCAAGCTTGCAGGCCTAGGCTACAAAATGGCCACCAGCCACATGGCCAGGCCCGACTACATCACAAAGGCCACCCCCCAAAAACACACTTCCCCAACTCAATCCAATGCCATCCATGCCCTAAATGATGTCTAAATTCAACAGACCACACAGAAAACACTTGATTAATAAAGCTGTGGCTACCTGCTCTGATCCTCCTGGATGAAAGCAGGCCTGTTGGCAGACAAGGCCAGGCAAGCTTGCAGGCCTAGGCTTCAAAATGGCCACCAGCCACATGGCCAGGCCCAACAACATCACAAAGGCCACCCCAAAAAACACACTTCCCCAACTCAATCCAATGCCATCCATGCCCTAAATGATGTCTAAATTCAACAGACCACACAGAAAACACTTGATTAATAAAGCTGTGGCTACCTGCTCTGATCCTAGTGGATGCAAAAGCAGGCCTGTTGGCAGACAAGGCCAGGCAAGCTTGCAGGCCTAGGCTACAAAATGGCCACCAGCCACATGGCCAGGCCCAACAACATCACAAAGGCCACCCCAAAAAAAACACACTTCCCCAACTCAATCCAATGCCATCCATGCCCTAAATGATGTCTAAATTCAACAGATCACACATAAAACACTTGATTAATAAAGCTGTGGCTACCTGCTCTGATCCTAGTGGATGAAAAAGCAGGCCTGTTGGCAGACAAGGCCAGGCAAGCTTGCAGGCAAATGGCCACTAGCCACATGGCCAGGCCCACCAACATCACAAAGGTCACCCCAAAAAACACACTTCCCCAACTCAATCCAATCCCATCCATGCCCTAAATGATGTCTAAATTCAACAGACCACACAGAAAACACTTGATTAATAAAGCTGTGGCTACCTGCTCTGATCCTAGTGGATGAAAAAGCAGGCCTGTTGGCAGACAAGGCCAGGCAAGCTTGCAGGCCTAGGCTTCAAAATGGCCACCAGCCACATGGCCAGGCCCAACAACATCACAAAGGCCACCCCAAAAAACACACTTCCCCAACTCAATCCAATGCCATCCATGCCCTAAATGATGTCTAAATTCAACAGATCACACAGAAAACACTTGATTAATAAAGCTGTGGCTACCTGCTCTGATCCTAGTGGATGAAAAAGCAGGCCTGTTGGCAGACAAGGCCAGGCAAGCTTGCAGGCCTAGGCTTCAAAATGGCCACCAGCCACATGGCCAGGCCCAACAACATCACAAAGGCTACCCCAAAAAACACACTTCCCCAACTCAATCCAATGCCATCCATGCCCTAAATGATGTCTAAATTGAACAGACCACACAGAAAACACTTGATTAATAAAGCTGTGGCTACCTGCTCTGATCCTAGTGGATGAAAAAGCAGGCCTGTTGGCAGACAAGGCCAGGCAAGCTTGCAGGCAAATGGCCACCAGCCACATGGCCAGGCCCACCAACATCACAAAGGCCACCCCAAAAAACACACTTCCCCAACTCAATCCAATGCCATCCATGCCCTAAATGATGTCTACATTCAACAGATCACACAGAAAACACTTGATTAATAAAGCTGTGGCTACCTGCTCTGATCCTAGTGGATGAAAAAGCAGGCCTGTTGGCAGACAAGGCCAGGCAAGCTTGCAGGCCTAGGCTTCAAAATGGCCACCAGCCACATGGCCAGGCCCAACAACATCACAAAGGCCACCCCAAAAAACACACTTCCCCAACTCAATCCAATGCCATCCATGCCCTAAATGATGTCTAAATTCAACAGACCACACAGAAAACACTTGATTAATAAAGCTGTGGCTACCTGCTCTGATCCTACTGGATGAAAGCAGGCCTGTTGGCAGACAAGGCCAGGCAAGCTTGCAGGCCTAGGCTTCAAAATGGCCACCAGCCACATGGCCAGGCCCAACAACATCACAAAGGCCACCCCAAAAAACACACTTCCCCAACTCAATCCAATGCCATCCATGCCCTAAATGATGTCCAAATTCAAAAGACCACACAGAAAACACTTGATTAATAAAGCTGTGGCTACCTGCTCTGATCCTACTGGATGAAAGCAGGCCTGTTGGCATACAAGGCCAGGCAAGCTTGCAGGCCTAGGCTTCAAAATGGCCACCAGCCACATGGCCAGGCCCAACAACATCACAAAGGCCACCCCCAAAAAACACACTTCCCCAACTCAATCCAATGCCATCCATGCCCTAAATGATGTCTAAATTCAACAGACCACACAGAAAACACTTGATTAATAAAGCTGTGGCTACCTGCTCTGATCCTAGTGGATGAAAAAGCAGGCCTGTTGGCAGACAAGGCAAGGCAAGCTTGCAGGCCTAGGCTTCAAAATGGCCACCAGCCACATGGCCAGGCCCAACAACATCACAAAGGCCACCCCCCAAACAACACACTTCCCCAACTCAATCCAATGCCATCCATGCCCTAAATGATGTCTAAATTCAACAGACCACACAGAAAACACTTGATTAATAAAGCTGTGGCTACCTGCTCTGATCCTACTGGATGAAAGCAGGCCTGTTGGCAGACAAGGCCAGGCAAGCTTGCAGGCCTAAGCTTCAAAATGGCCACCAGCCACATGGCCAGGCCCAACAACATCACAAAGGCCACCCCAAAAAACACACTTCCCCAACTCAATCCAATGCCATCCATGCCCTAAATGATGTCTAAATTCAACAGACCACACAGAAAACACTTGATTAATAAAGCTGTGGCTACCTGCTCTGATCCTACTGGATGAAAGCAGGCCTGTTGGCAGACAAGACCAGGCAAGCTTGCAGGCCTAGGCTTCAAAATGGCCACCAGCCACATGGCCAGGCCCAACAACATCACAAAGGCCACCCCAAAAAACACACTTCCCCAACTCAATCCAACGCCATCCATGCCCTAAATGATGTCTAAATTCAACAGACCACACAGAAAACACTTGATTAATAAAGCTGTGGCTACCTGCTCTGATCCTACTGGATGAAAGCAGGCCTCTTGGCAGACAAGGCCAGGCAAGCTTGCAGGCCTAGGCTTCAAAATGGCCACCAGCCACATGGCCAGGCCCAACAACATCACAAAGGCCACCCCCAAAAAACACACTTCCCCAACTCAATCCAATGCCATCCATGCTCTAAATGATGTCTAAATTCAACAGACCACACAGAAAACACTTGATTAATAAAGCTGTGGCTACCTGCTCAGATCCCACTGGATGAAAGCAGGCCTGTTGGCAGACAAGGCCAGGCAAACTTGCAGGCCTAGGCTTCAAAATGGCCACCAGCCACATGGCCAGGCCCAACAACATCACAAATCCCACACCCAAAAAACACACTTCCCCAACTCAATCCAATGCAATCCATGCCCTAGATGATGTCTAAATTCAACAGACAACACAGAAAACACTTGATTAATAAAGCTGTGGCTACCTGCTCTGATCCTAGTGGATGAAAAAGCAGGCCTGTTGGCAGACAAGGCCAGGCAAGCGTGCAGGCCTAGGCTACAAAATGGCCACCAGCCACATGGCCAGGCCCAACAACATCACAAAGGCCACCCCAAAAAACACACTTCCCCAACTCAATCCAATGCCATCCATGCCCTAAATGATGTCTAAATTCAACAGACCACACAGAAAACACTTGATTAATAAAGCTGTGGCTACCTGCTCTGATCCTACTGGATGAAAGCAGGCCTGTTGGCAGACAAGGCCAGGCAAGCTTGCAGGCCTAGGCTTCAAAATGGCCACCAGCCACATGGCCAGGCCCAACAACATCACAAAGGCCACCCCAAAAAACACACTTCCCCAACTCAATCCAATGCCATCCATGCCCTAAATGATGTCCAAATTCAAAAGACCACACAGAAAACACTTGATTAATAAAGCTGTGGCTACCTGCTCTGATCCTACTGGATGAAAGCAGGCCTGTTGGCATACAAGGCCAGGCAAGCTTGCAGGCCTAGGCTTCAAAATGGCCACCAGCCACATGGCCAGGCCCAACAACATCACAAAGGCCACCCCCAAAAAACACACTTCCCCAACTCAATCCAATGCCATCCATGCCCTAAATGATGTCTAAATTCAACAGACCACACAGAAAACACTTGATTAATAAAGCTGTGGCTACCTGCTCTGATCCTAGTGGATGAAAAAGCAGGCCTGTTGGCAGACAAGGCAAGGCAAGCTTGCAGGCCTAGGCTTCAAAATGGCCACCAGCCACATGGCCAGGCCCAACAACATCACAAAGGCCACCCCCCAAACAACACACTTCCCCAACTCAATCCAATGCCATCCATGCCCTAAATGATGTCTAAATTCAACAGACCACACAGAAAACACTTGATTAATAAAGCTGTGGCTACCTGCTCTGATCCTACTGGATGAAAGCAGGCCTGTTGGCAGACAAGGCCAGGCAAGCTTGCAGGCCTAGGCTTCAAAATGGCCACCAGCCACATGGCCAGGCCCAACAACATCACAAAGGCCACCCCAAAAAACACACTTCCCCAACTCAATCCAATGCCATCCATGCCCTAAATGATGTCTAAATTCAACAGACCACACAGAAAACACTTGATTAATAAAGCTGTGGCTACCTGCTCTGATCCTACTGGATGAAAGCAGGCCTGTTGGCAGACAAGACCAGGCAAGCTTGCAGGCCTAGGCTTCAAAATGGCCACCAGCCACATGGCCAGGCCCAACAACATCACAAAGGCCACCCCAAAAAACACACTTCCCCAACTCAATCCAACGCCATCCATGCCCTAAATGATGTCTAAATTCAACAGACCACACAGAAAACACTTGATTAATAAAGCTGTGGCTACCTGCTCTGATCCTACTGGATGAAAGCAGGCCTCTTGGCAGACAAGGCCAGGCAAGCTTGCAGGCCTAGGCTTCAAAATGGCCACCAGCCACATGGCCAGGCCCAACAACATCACAAAGGCCACCCCCAAAAAACACACTTCCCCAACTCAATCCAATGCCATCCATGCTCTAAATGATGTCTAAATTCAACAGACCACACAGAAAACACTTGATTAATAAAGCTGTGGCTACCTGCTCAGATCCCACTGGATGAAAGCAGGCCTGTTGGCAGACAAGGCCAGGCAAACTTGCAGGCCTAGGCTTCAAAATGGCCACCAGCCACATGGCCAGGCCCAACAACATCACAAATCCCACACCCAAAAAACACACTTCCCCAACTCAATCCAATGCAATCCATGCCCTAGATGATGTCTAAATTCAACAGACAACACAGAAAACACTTGATTAATAAAGCTGTGGCTACCTGCTCTGATCCTAGTGGATGAAAAAGCAGGCCTGTTGGCAGACAAGGCCAGGCAAGCGTGCAGGCCTAGGCTACAAAATGGCCACCAGCCACATGGCCAGGCCCAACAACATCACAAAGGCCACCCCAAAAAACACACTTCCCCAACTCAATCCAATGCCATCCATGCCCTAAATGATGTCTAAATTCAACAGACCACACAGAAAACACTTGATTAATAAAGCTGTGGCTACCTGCTCTGATCCTACTGGATAAAAGCAGGCCTGTTGGCAGACAAGGCCAGGCAAGCTTGCAGGCCTAGGCTTCAAAATGGCCACCAGCCACATGGCCAGGCCCGACTACATCACAAAGGCCACCCCCCAAAAACACACTTCCCCAACTCAATCCAATGCCACCCATGCCCTAAATGATGTCTAAATTCAACAGACCACACAGAAAACACTTGATTAATAAAGCTGTGGCTACCTGCTCTGATCCTACTGGATGAAAGCAGGCCTGTTGGCAGACAAGGCCAGGCAAGCTTGCAGGCCTAGGCTTCAAAATGGCCACCAGCCACATGGCCAGGCCCAACAACATCACAAAGGCCACCCCCAAAAAACACACTTCCCAAACTCAATCCAATGCAATCCATGCCCTAAATGATGTCTAAATTCAACAGACCACACAGAAAACACTTGATTAATAAAGCTGTGGCTACCTGCTCTGATCCTAGTGGATGAAAAAGCAGGCCTGTTGGCAGACAAGGCCAGGCAAGCTTGCAGGCCTAGGCTTCAAAATGGCCACCAGCCACATGGCCAGGCACAACAACATCACAAAGGCCACCCCAAAAAACACACTTCCCCAACTCAATCCAATGCCATCCATGCCCTAAATGATGTCTAAATTCAACAGACCACACAGAAAACACTTGATTAATAAAGCTGTGGCTACCTGCTCTGATCCTAGTGGATGAAAAAGCAGGCCTGTTGGCAGACAAGGCCAGGCAAGCTTGCAGGCCTAGGCTTCAAAATGGCCACCAGCCACATGGCCAGGCCCAACAACATCACAAAGGCCACCCCCAAAAAACACACTTCCCCAACTCAATCCAATGCCATCCATGCCCTAAATGATGTCTAAATTCAACAGACCACACAGAAAACACTTGATTAATAAAGCTGTGGCTACCTGCTCTGATCCTACTGGATGAAAGCAGGCCTGTTGGCAGACAAGGCCAGGCAAGCTTGCAGGCCTAGGCTTCAAAATGGCCACCAGCCACATGGCCAGGCCCAACAACATCACAAAGGCCACCCCAAAAAACACACTTCCCCAACTCAATCCAATGCCATCCATGCCCTAAATGATGTCCAAATTCAAAAGACCACACAGAAAACACTTGATTAATAAAGCTGTGGCTACCTGCTCTGATCCTACTGGATGAAAGCAGGCCTGTTGGCATACAAGGCCAGGCAAGCTTGCAGGCCTAGGCTTCAAAATGGCCACCAGCCACATGGCCAGGCCCAACAACATCACAAAGGCCACCCCCAAAAAACACACTTCCCCAACTCAATCCAATGCCATCCATGCCCTAAATGATGTCTAAATTCAACAGACCACACAGAAAACACTTGATTAATAAAGCTGTGGCTACCTGCTCTGATCCTAGTGGATGAAAAAGCAGGCCTGTTGGCAGACAAGGCAAGGCAAGCTTGCAGGCCTAGGCTTCAAAATGGCCACCAGCCACATGGCCAGGCCCAACAACATCACAAAGGCCACCCCCCAAACAACACACTTCCCCAACTCAATCCAATGCCATCCATGCCCTAAATGATGTCTAAATTCAACAGACCACACAGAAAACAATTGATTAATAAAGCTGTGGCTACCTGCTCTGATCCTACTGGATGAAAGCAGGCCTGTTGGCAGACAAGGCCAGGCAAGCTTGCAGGCCTAGGCTTCAAAATGGCCACCAGCCACATGGCCAGGCCCAACAACATCACAAAGGCCACCCCAAAAAACACACTTCCCCAACTCAATCCAATGCCATCCATGCCCTAAATGATGTCTAAATTCAACAGACCACACAGAAAACACTTGATTAATAAAGCTGTGGCTACCTGCTCTGATCCTACTGGATGAAAGCAGGCCTGTTGGCAGACAAGACCAGGCAAGCTTGCAGGCCTAGGCTTCAAAATGGCCACCAGCCACATGGCCAGGCCCAACAACATCACAAAGGCCACCCCAAAAAACACACTTCCCCAACTCAATCCAACGCCATCCATGCCCTAAATGATGTCTAAATTCAACAGACCACACAGAAAACACTTGATTAATAAAGCTGTGGCTACCTGCTCTGATCCTACTGGATGAAAGCAGGCCTCTTGGCAGACAAGGCCAGGCAAGCTTGCAGGCCTAGGCTTCAAAATGGCCACCAGCCACATGGCCAGGCCCAACAACATCACAAAGGCCACCCCCAAAACACACACTTCCCCAACTCAATCCAATGCCATCCATGCTCTAAATGATGTCTAAATTCAACAGACCACACAGAAAACACTTGATTAATAAAGCTGTGGCTACCTGCTCAGATCCCACTGGATGAAAGCAGGCCTGTTGGCAGACAAGGCCAGGCAAACTTGCAGGCCTAGGCTTCAAAATGGCCACCAGCCACATGGCCAGGCCCAACAACATCACAAATCCCACACCCAAAAAACACACTTCCCCAACTCAATCCAATGCCATCCATGCCCTAGATGATGTCTAAATTCAACAGACAACACAGAAAACACTTGATTAATAAAGCTGTGGCTACCTGCTCTGATCCTAGTGGATGAAAAAGCAGGCCTGTTGGCAGACAAGGCCAGGCAAGCTTGCAGGCCTAGGCTACAAAATGGCCACCAGCCACATGGCCAGGCCCAACAACATCACAAAGGCCACCCCAAAAAACACACTTCCCCAACTCAATCCAATGCCATCCATGCCCTAAATGATGTCTAAATTCAACAGACCACACAGAAAACACTTGATTAATAAAGCTGTGGCTACCTGCTCTGATCCTACTGGATAAAAGCAGGCCTGTTGGCAGACAAGGCCAGGCAAGCTTGCAGGCCTAGGCTTCAAAATGGCCACCAGCCACATGGCCAGGCCCGACTACATCACAAAGGCCACCCCCCAAAAACACACTTCCCCAACTCAATCCAATGCCACCCATGCCCTAAATGATGTCTAAATTCAACAGACCACACAGAAAACACTTGATTAATAAAGCTGTGGCCACCTGCTCTGATCCTAGTGGATGAAAAAGCAGGCCTGTTGGCAGACAAGGCCAGGCAAGCTTGCAGGCAAATGGCCACCAGCCACATGGCCAGGCCCACCAACATTACAAAGGCCACCCCAAAAAACACACTTCCCCAACACAATCCAATGCCATCCATGCCCTAAATGATGTCTAAATTCAACAGATCACACAGAAAACACTTGATTAATAAAGCTGTGGCTACCTGCTCTGATCCTAGTGGATGAAAAAGCAGGCCTGTTGGCAGACAATGCCAGGCAAGCTTGCAGGCCTAGGCTTCAAAATGGCCACCAGCCACATGGCCAGGCCCAACAACATCACAAAGGCCACCCCAAAAAACACACTTCCCCAACTCAATCCAACGCCATCCATGCCCTAAATGATGTCTAAATTCAACAGACCACACAGAAAACACTTGATTAATAAAGCTGTGGCTACCTGCTCTGATCCTACTGGATGAAAGCAGGCCTCTTGGCAGACAAGGCCAGGCAAGCTTGCAGGCCTAGGCTTCAAAATGGCCACCAGCCACATGGCCAGGCCCAACAACATCACAAAGGCCACCCCCAAAAAACACACTTCCCCAACTCAATCCAATGCCATCCATGCTCTAAATGATGTCTAAATTCAACAGACCACACAGAAAACACTTGATTAATAAAGCTGTGGCTACCTGCTCAGATCCCACTGGATGAAAGCAGGCCTGTTGGCAGACAAGGCCAGGCAAACTTGCAGGCCTAGGCTTCAAAATGGCCACCAGCCACATGGCCAGGCCCAACAACATCACAAATCCCACACCCAAAAAACACACTTCCCCAACTCAATCCAATGCCATCCATGCCCTAGATGATGTCTAAATTCAACAGACAACACAGAAAACACTTGATTAATAAAGCTGTGGCTACCTGCTCTGATCCTAGTGGATGAAAAAGCAGGCCTGTTGGCAGACAAGGCCAGGCAAGCTTGCAGGCCTAGGCTACAAAATGGCCACCAGCCACATGGCCAGGCCCAACAACATCACAAAGGCCACCCCAAAAAACACACTTCCCCAACTCAATCCAATGCCATCCATGCCCTAAATGATGTCTAAATTCAACAGACCACACAGAAAACACTTGATTAATAAAGCTGTGGCTACCTGCTCTGATCCTACTGGATAAAAGCAGGCCTGTTGGCAGACAAGGCCAGGCAAGCTTGCAGGCCTAGGCTTCAAAATGGCCACCAGCCACATGGCCAGGCCCGACTACATCACAAAGGCCACCCCCCAAAAACACACTTCCCCAACTCAATCCAATGCCACCCATGCCCTAAATGATGTCTAAATTCAACAGACCACACAGAAAACACTTGATTAATAAAGCTGTGGCTACCTGCTCTGATCCTACTGGATGAAAGCAGGCCTGTTGGCAGACAAGGCCAGGCAAGCTTGCAGGCCTAGGCTTCAAAATGGCCACCAGCCACATGGCCAGGCCCAACAACATCACAAAGGCCACCCCCAAAAAACACACTTCCCAAACTCAATCCAATGCAATCCATGCCCTAAATGATGTCTAAATTCAACAGACCACACAGAAAACACTTGATTAATAAAGCTGTGGCTACCTGCTCTGATCCTAGTGGATGAAAAAGCAGGCCTGTTGGCAGACAAGGCCAGGCAAGCTTGCAGGCCTAGGCTTCAAAATGGCCACCAGCCACATGGCCAGGCACAACAACATCACAAAGGCCACCCCAAAAAACACACTTCCCCAACTCAATCCAATGCCATCCATGCCCTAGATGATGTCTAAATTCAACAGACCACACAGAAAACACTTGATTAATAAAGCTGTGGCTACCTGCTCTGATCCTAGTGGATGAAAAAGCAGGCCTGTTGGCAGACAAGGCCAGGCAAGCTTGCAGGCCTAGGCTTCAAAATGGCCACCAGCCACATGGCCAGGCCCAACAACATCACAAAGGCCACCCCCAAAAAACACACTTCCCCAACTCAATCCAATGCCATCCATGCCCTAAATGATGTCTAAATTCAACAGACCACACAGAAAACACTTGATTAATAAAGCTGTGGCTACCTGCTGTGATCCTACTGGATGAAAGCAGGCCTGTTGGCAGACAAGGCCAGGCAAGCTTGCAGGCCTAGGCTTCAAAATGGCCACCAGCCACATGGCCAGGCCCAACAACATCACAAAGGCCACCCCAAAAAACACACTTCCCCAACTCAATCCAATGCCATCCATGCCCTAAATGATGTCTAAATTCAACAGACCACACAGAAAACACTTGATTAATAAAGCTGTGGCTACCTGCTCTGATCCTACTGGATGAAAGCAGGCCTGTTGGCAGACAAGACCAGGCAAGCTTGCAGGCCTAGGCTTCAAAATGGCCACCAGCCACATGGCCAGGCCCAACAACATCACAAAGGCCACCCCAAAAAACACACTTCCCCAACTCAATCCAACGCCATCCATGCCCTAAATGATGTCTAAATTCAACAGACCACACAGAAAACACTTGATTAATAAAGCTGTGGCTACCTGCTCTGATCCTACTGGATGAAAGCAGGCCTGTTGGCAGACAAGACCAGGCAAGCTTGCAGGCCTAGGCTTCAAAATGGCCACCAGCCACATGGCCAGGCCCAACAACATCACAAAGGCCACCCCAAAAAACACACTTCCCCAACTCAATCCAACGCCATCCATGCCCTAAATGATGTCTAAATTCAACAGACCACACAGAAAACACTTGATTAATAAAGCTGTGGCTACCTGCTCTGATCCTACTGGATGAAAGCAGGCCTCTTGGCAGACAAGGCCAGGCAAGCTTGCAGGCCTAGGCTTCAAAATGGCCACCAGCCACATGGCCAGGCCCAACAACATCACAAAGGCCACCCCCAAAACACACACTTCCCCAACTCAATCCAATGCCATCCATGCTCTAAATGATGTCTAAATTCAACAGACCACACAGAAAACACTTGATTAATAAAGCTGTGGCTACCTGCTCAGATCCCACTGGATGAAAGCAGGCCTGTTGGCAGACAAGGCCAGGCAAACTTGCAGGCCTAGGCTTCAAAATGGCCACCAGCCACATGGCCAGGCCCAACAACATCACAAATCCCACACCCAAAAAACACACTTCCCCAACTCAATCCAATGCCATCCATGCCCTAGATGATGTCTAAATTCAACAGACAACACAGAAAACACTTGATTAATAAAGCTGTGGCTACCTGCTCTGATCCTAGTGGATGAAAAAGCAGGCCTGTTGGCAGACAAGGCCAGGCAAGCTTGCAGGCCTAGGCTACAAAATGGCCACCAGCCACATGGCCAGGCCCAACAACATCACAAAGGCCACCCCAAAAAACACACTTCCCCAACTCAATCCAATGCCATCCATGCCCTAAATGATGTCTAAATTCAACAGACCACACAGAAAACACTTGATTAATAAAGCTGTGGCTACCTGCTCTGATCCTACTGGATAAAAGCAGGCCTGTTGGCAGACAAGGCCAGGCAAGCTTGCAGGCCTAGGCTTCAAAATGGCCACCAGCCACATGGCCAGGCCCGACTACATCACAAAGGCCACCCCCCAAAAACACACTTCCCCAACTCAATCCAATGCCACCCATGCCCTAAATGATGTCTAAATTCAACAGACCACACAGAAAACACTTGATTAATAAAGCTGTGGCCACCTGCTCTGATCCTAGTGGATGAAAAAGCAGGCCTGTTGGCAGACAAGGCCAGGCAAGCTTGCAGGCAAATGGCCACCAGCCACATGGCCAGGCCCACCAACATTACAAAGGCCACCCCAAAAAACACACTTCCCCAACACAATCCAATGCCATCCATGCCCTAAATGATGTCTAAATTCAACAGATCACACAGAAAACACTTGATTAATAAAGCTGTGGCTACCTGCTCTGATCCTAGTGGATGAAAAAGCAGGCCTGTTGGCAGACAATGCCAGGCAAGCTTGCAGGCCTAGGCTTCAAAATGGCCACCAGCCACATGGCCAGGCCCAACAACATCACAAAGGCCACCCCAAAAAACACACTTCCCCAACTCAATCCAACGCCATCCATGCCCTAAATGATGTCTAAATTCAACAGACCACACAGAAAACACTTGATTAATAAAGCTGTGGCTACCTGCTCTGATCCTACTGGATGAAAGCAGGCCTCTTGGCAGACAAGGCCAGGCAAGCTTGCAGGCCTAGGCTTCAAAATGGCCACCAGCCACATGGCCAGGCCCAACAACATCACAAAGGCCACCCCCAAAAAACACACTTCCCCAACTCAATCCAATGCCATCCATGCTCTAAATGATGTCTAAATTCAACAGACCACACAGAAAACACTTGATTAATAAAGCTGTGGCTACCTGCTCAGATCCCACTGGATGAAAGCAGGCCTGTTGGCAGACAAGGCCAGGCAAACTTGCAGGCCTAGGCTTCAAAATGGCCACCAGCCACATGGCCAGGCCCAACAACATCACAAATCCCACACCCAAAAAACACACTTCCCCAACTCAATCCAATGCCATCCATGCCCTAGATGATGTCTAAATTCAACAGACAACACAGAAAACACTTGATTAATAAAGCTGTGGCTACCTGCTCTGATCCTAGTGGATGAAAAAGCAGGCCTGTTGGCAGACAAGGCCAGGCAAGCTTGCAGGCCTAGGCTACAAAATGGCCACCAGCCACATGGCCAGGCCCAACAACATCACAAAGGCCACCCCAAAAAACACACTTCCCCAACTCAATCCAATGCCATCCATGCCCTAAATGATGTCTAAATTCAACAGACCACACAGAAAACACTTGATTAATAAAGCTGTGGCTACCTGCTCTGATCCTACTGGATAAAAGCAGGCCTGTTGGCAGACAAGGCCAGGCAAGCTTGCAGGCCTAGGCTTCAAAATGGCCACCAGCCACATGGCCAGGCCCGACTACATCACAAAGGCCACCCCCCAAAAACACACTTCCCCAACTCAATCCAATGCCACCCATGCCCTAAATGATGTCTAAATTCAACAGACCACACAGAAAACACTTGATTAATAAAGCTGTGGCTACCTGCTCTGATCCTACTGGATGAAAGCAGGCCTGTTGGCAGACAAGGCCAGGCAAGCTTGCAGGCCTAGGCTTCAAAATGGCCACCAGCCACATGGCCAGGCCCAACAACATCACAAAGGCCACCCCCAAAAAACACACTTCCCAAACTCAATCCAATGCAATCCATGCCCTAAATGATGTCTAAATTCAACAGACCACACAGAAAACACTTGATTAATAAAGCTGTGGCTACCTGCTCTGATCCTAGTGGATGAAAAAGCAGGCCTGTTGGCAGACAAGGCCAGGCAAGCTTGCAGGCCTAGGCTTCAAAATGGCCACCAGCCACATGGCCAGGCACAACAACATCACAAAGGCCACCCCAAAAAACACACTTCCCCAACTCAATCCAATGCCATCCATGCCCTAAATGATGTCTAAATTCAACAGACCACACAGAAAACACTTGATTAATAAAGCTGTGGCTACCTGCTCTGATCCTAGTGGATGAAAAAGCAGGCCTGTTGGCAGACAAGGCCAGGCAAGCTTGCAGGCCTAGGCTTCAAAATGGCCACCAGCCACATGGCCAGGCCCAACAACATCACAAAGGCCACCCCCAAAAAACACACTTCCCCAACTCAATCCAATGCCATCCATGCCCTAAATGATGTCTAAATTCAACAGACCACACAGAAAACACTTGATTAATAAAGCTGTGGCTACCTGCTGTGATCCTACTGGATGAAAGCAGGCCTGTTGGCAGACAAGGCCAGGCAAGCTTGCAGGCCTAGGCTTCAAAATGGCCACCAGCCACATGGCCAGGCCCAACAACATCACAAAGGCCACCCCAAAAAACACACTTCCCCAACTCAATCCAATGCCATCCATGCCCTAAATGATGTCTAAATTCAACAGACCACACAGAAAACACTTGATTAATAAAGCTGTGGCTACCTGCTCTGATCCTACTGGATGAAAGCAGGCCTGTTGGCAGACAAGACCAGGCAAGCTTGCAGGCCTAGGCTTCAAAATGGCCACCAGCCACATGGCCAGGCCCAACAACATCACAAAGGCCACCCCAAAAAACACACTTCCCCAACTCAATCCAACGCCATCCATGCCCTAAATGATGTCTAAATTCAACAGACCACACAGAAAACACTTGATTAATAAAGCTGTGGCTACCTGCTCTGATCCTACTGGATGAAAGCAGGCCTCTTGGCAGACAAGGCCAGGCAAGCTTGCAGGCCTAGGCTTCAAAATGGCCACCAGCCACATGGCCAGGCCCAACAACATCACAAAGGCCACCCCCAAAACACACACTTCCCCAACTCAATCCAATGCCATCCATGCTCTAAATGATGTCTAAATTCAACAGACCACACAGAAAACACTTGATTAATAAAGCTGTGGCTACCTGCTCAGATCCCACTGGATGAAAGCAGGCCTGTTGGCAGACAAGGCCAGGCAAACTTGCAGGCCTAGGCTTCAAAATGGCCACCAGCCACATGGCCAGGCCCAACAACATCACAAATCCCACACCCAAAAAACACACTTCCCCAACTCAATCCAATGCCATCCATGCCCTAGATGATGTCTAAATTCAACAGACAACACAGAAAACACTTGATTAATAAAGCTGTGGCTACCTGCTCTGATCCTAGTGGATGAAAAAGCAGGCCTGTTGGCAGACAAGGCCAGGCAAGCTTGCAGGCCTAGGCTACAAAATGGCCACCAGCCACATGGCCAGGCCCAACAACATCACAAAGGCCACCCCAAAAAACACACTTCCCCAACTCAATCCAATGCCATCCATGCCCTAAATGATGTCTAAATTCAACAGACCACACAGAAAACACTTGATTAATAAAGCTGTGGCTACCTGCTCTGATCCTACTGGATAAAAGCAGGCCTGTTGGCAGACAAGGCCAGGCAAGCTTGCAGGCCTAGGCTTCAAAATGGCCACCAGCCACATGGCCAGGCCCGACTACATCACAAAGGCCACCCCCCAAAAACACACTTCCCCAACTCAATCCAATGCCACCCATGCCCTAAATGATGTCTAAATTCAACAGACCACACAGAAAACACTTGATTAATAAAGCTGTGGCCACCTGCTCTGATCCTAGTGGATGAAAAAGCAGGCCTGTTGGCAGACAAGGCCAGGCAAGCTTGCAGGCAAATGGCCACCAGCCACATGGCCAGGCCCACCAACATTACAAAGGCCACCCCAAAAAACACACTTCCCCAACACAATCCAATGCCATCCATGCCCTAAATGATGTCTAAATTCAACAGATCACACAGAAAACACTTGATTAATAAAGCTGTGGCTACCTGCTCTGATCCTAGTGGATGAAAAAGCAGGCCTGTTGGCAGACAATGCCAGGCAAGCTTGCAGGCCTAGGCTTCAAAATGGCCACCAGCCACATGGCCAGGCCCAACAACATCACAAAGGCCACCCCAAAAAACACACTTCCCCAACTCAATCCAACGCCATCCATGCCCTAAATGATGTCTAAATTCAACAGACCACACAGAAAACACTTGATTAATAAAGCTGTGGCTACCTGCTCTGATCCTACTGGATGAAAGCAGGCCTCTTGGCAGACAAGGCCAGGCAAGCTTGCAGGCCTAGGCTTCAAAATGGCCACCAGCCACATGGCCAGGCCCAACAACATCACAAAGGCCACCCCCAAAAAACACACTTCCCCAACTCAATCCAATGCCATCCATGCTCTAAATGATGTCTAAATTCAACAGACCACACAGAAAACACTTGATTAATAAAGCTGTGGCTACCTGCTCAGATCCCACTGGATGAAAGCAGGCCTGTTGGCAGACAAGGCCAGGCAAACTTGCAGGCCTAGGCTTCAAAATGGCCACCAGCCACATGGCCAGGCCCAACAACATCACAAATCCCACACCCAAAAAACACACTTCCCCAACTCAATCCAATGCCATCCATGCCCTAGATGATGTCTAAATTCAACAGACAACACAGAAAACACTTGATTAATAAAGCTGTGGCTACCTGCTCTGATCCTAGTGGATGAAAAAGCAGGCCTGTTGGCAGACAAGGCCAGGCAAGCTTGCAGGCCTAGGCTACAAAATGGCCACCAGCCACATGGCCAGGCCCAACAACATCACAAAGGCCACCCCAAAAAACACACTTCCCCAACTCAATCCATTGCCATCCATGCCCTAAATGATGTCTAAATTCAACAGACCACACAGAAAACACTTGATTAATAAAGCTGTGGCTACCTGCTCTGATCCTACTGGATAAAAGCAGGCCTGTTGGCAGACAAGGCCAGGCAAGCTTGCAGGCCTAGGCTTCAAAATGGCCACCAGCCACATGGCCAGGCCCGACTACATCACAAAGGCCACCCCCCAAAAACACACTTCCCCAACTCAATCCAATGCCACCCATGCCCTAAATGATGTCTAAATTCAACAGACCACACAGAAAACACTTGATTAATAAAGCTGTGGCTACCTGCTCTGATCCTACTGGATGAAAGCAGGCCTGTTGGCAGACAAGGCCAGGCAAGCTTGCAGGCCTAGGCTTCAAAATGGCCACCAGCCACATGGCCAGGCCCAACAACATCACAAAGGCCACCCCCAAAAAACACACTTCCCAAACTCAATCCAATGCAATCCATGCCCTAAATGATGTCTAAATTCAACAGACCACACAGAAAACACTTGATTAATAAAGCTGTGGCTACCTGCTCTGATCCTAGTGGATGAAAAAGCAGGCCTGTTGGCAGACAAGGCCAGGCAAGCTTGCAGGCCTAGGCTTCAAAATGGCCACCAGCCACATGGCCAGGCACAACAACATCACAAAGGCCACCCCAAAAAACACACTTCCCCAACTCAATCCAATGCCATCCATGCCCTAAATGATGTCTAAATTCAACAGACCACACAGAAAACACTTGATTAATAAAGCTGTGGCTACCTGTTGTGATCCTAGTGGATGAAAAAGCAGGCCTGTTGGCAGACAAGGCCAGGCAAGCTTGCAGGCCTAGGCTTCAAAATGGCCACCAGCCACATGGCCAGGCCCAACAACATCACAAAGGCCACCCCCAAAAAACACACTTCCCCAACTCAATCCAATGCCATCCATGCCCTAAATGATGTCTAAATTCAACAGACCACACAGAAAACACTTGATTAATAAAGCTGTGGCTACCTGCTGTGATCCTACTGGATGAAAGCAGGCCTGTTGGCAGACAAGACCAGGCAAGCTTGCAGGCCTAGGCTTCAAAATGGCCACCAGCCACATGGCCAGGCCCAACAACATCACAAAGGCCACCCCAAAAACCACACTTCCCCAACTCAATCCAACGCCATCCATGCCCTAAATGATGTCTAAATTCAACAGACCACACAGAAAACACTTGATTAATAAAGCTGTGGCTACCTGCTCTGATCCTACTGGATGAAAGCAGGCCTCTTGGCAAACAAGGCCAGGCAAGCTTGCAGGCCTAGGCTTCAAAATGGCCACCAGCCACATGGCCAGGCCCATCAACATCACAAAGGCCACCCCCAAAAAACACACTTCCCCAACTCAATCCAATGCCATCCATGCTCTAAATGATGTCTAAATTCAACAGACCACACAGAAAACACTTGATTAATAAAGCTGTGGCTACCTGCTCAGATCCCACTGGATGAAAGCAGGCCTGTTGGCAGACAAGGCCAGGCAAACTTGCAGGCCTAGGCTTCAAAATGGCCACCAGCCACATGGCCAGGCCCAACAACATCACAAATCCCACCCCCAAAAAACACACTTCCCCAACTCAATCCAATGCCATCCATGCCCTAGATGATGTCTAAATTCAACAGACCACACAGAAAACACTTGATTGATAAAGCTGTGGCTACCTGCTCTGATCCTAGTGGATGAAAAAGCAGGCCTGTTGGCAGACAAGGCCAGGCAAGCTTGCAGGCCTAGGCTACAAAATGGCCACCAGCCACATGGCCAGGCCCAACAACATCACAAAGGCCACCCCAAAAAACACACTTCCCCAACTCAATCCAATGCCATCCATACCCTAAATGATGTCTAAATTCAACAGACCACACAGAAAACACTTGATTAATAAAGCTGTGGCTACCTGCTCTGATCCTACTGGATAAAAGCAGGCCTGTTGGCAGACAAGGCCAGGCAAGCTTGCAGGCCTAGGCTTCAAAATGGCCACCAGCCACATGGCCAGGCCCAACAACATCACAAAGGCCACCCCGAAAAAACACACTTCCCAAACTCAATCCAATGCAATCCATGCCCTAAATGATGTCTAAATTCAACAGACCACACAGAAAACACTTGATTAATAAAGCTGTGGCTACCTGCTCTGATCCTAGTGGATGAAAAAGCAGGCCTGTTGGCAGACAAGGCCAGGCAAGCTTGCAGGCCTAGGCTTCAAAATGGCCACCAGCCACATGGCCAGGCCCAACAACATCACAAAGGCTACCCCAAAAAACACACTTCCCCAACTCAATCCAATGCCATCCATGCCCTAAATGATGTCTAAATTCAACAGACCACACAGAAAACACTTGATTAATAAAGCTGTGGCTACCTGCTCTGATCCTAGTGGATGAAAAAGCAGGCCTGTTGGCAGACAAGGCCAGGCAAGCTTGCAGGCAAATGGCCACCAGCCACATGGCCAGGCCCACCAACATTACAAAGGCCACCCCAAAAAACACACTTCCCCAACACAATCCAATGCCATCCATGCCCTAAATGATGTCTAAATTCAACAGATCACACAGAAAACACTTGATTAATAAAGCTGTGGCTACCTGCTCTGATCCTAGTGGATGAAAAAGCAGGCCTGTTGGCAGACAATGCCAGGCAAGCTTGCAGGCCTAGGCTTCAAAATGGCCACCAGCCACATGGCCAGGCCCAACAACATCACAAAGGGCACCCCAAAAAACACACTTCCCCAACTCAATCCAATTCCATCGATGCCCTAAATGATGTCTAAATTCAACAGATCACACAGAAAACACTTGATTAATAAAGCTGTGGCTACCTGCTCTGATCCTAGTGGATGAAAAAGCAGGCCTGTTGGCAGACAAGGCCAGGCAAGCTTGCAGGCCTAGGCTTCAAAGTGGCCACCAGCCACATGGCCAGGCCCAACAACATCACAAAGGCTACCCCAAAAAACACACTTCCCCAACTCAATCCAATGCCATCCATGCCCTAAATGATGTCTAAATTCAACAGATCACACAGAAAACACTTGATTAATAAAGCTGTGGCTACCTGCTCTGATCCTAGTGGATGAAAAAGCAGGCCTGTTGGCAGACAAGGCCAGGCAAGCTTGCAGGCCTAGGCTTCAAAATGGCCACCAGCCACATGGCCAGGCCCAACAACATCACAAAAGGCACCCCAAAAACACACTTCCCCAACTCAATCCAATGCCATCCATGCCCTAAATGATGTCTAAATTCAACAGATCACACAGAAAACACTTGATTAATAAAGCTGTGGCTACCTGCTCTGATCCTAGTGGATGAAAAAGCAGGCCTGTTGGCAGACAAGGCCAGGCAAGCTTGCAGGCCTAGGCTTCAAAATGGCCACCAGCCACATGGCCAGGCCCAACAACATCACAAAGGCCACCCCAAAAAACACACTTCCCCAACTCAATCCAATGCCACCCATGCCCTAAATGATGTCTAAATTCAACAGATCACACAGAAAACACTTGATTAATAAAGCTGTGGCTACCTGCTCTGATCCTAGTGGATGAAAAAGCAGGCCTGTTGGCAGACAAGGCCAGGCAAGCTTGCAGGCCTAGGCTTCAAAATGGCCACCAGCCACATGGCCAGGCCCAACAACATCACAAAGGCCACCCCCAAAAAACACACTTCCCCAACTCAATCCAATGCCATCCATGCCCTAAATGATGTCTAAATTCAACAGACCACACAGAAAACACTTGAATAATAAAGCTGTGGCTACCTGCTCTGATCCTAGTGGATGCAAAAGCAGGCCTGTTGGCAGACAAGGCCAGGCAAGCTTGCAGGCCTAGGCTACAAAATGGCCACCAGCCACATGGCCAGGCCCAACAACATCACAAAGGCCACCCCAAAAAAACACACTTCCCCAACTCAATCCAATGCCATCCATGCCCTAAATGATGTCTAAATTCAACAGATCACACAGAAAACACTTGATTAATAAAGCTGTGGCTACCTGCTCTGATCCTACTGGATGAAAAAGCAGGCCTGTTGGCAGACAAGGCCAGGCAAGCTTGCAGGCCTAGGCTTCAAAATGGCCACCAGCCACATGGCCAGGCCCACCAACATCACAAAGGCCACCCCAAAAAACACACTTCCCCAACTCAATCCAATGCCATCCATGTCCTAAATGATGTCTAAATTCAACAGATCACACAGAAAACACTTGATTAATAAAGCTGTGGCTACCTGCTCTGATCCTAGTGGATGAAAAAGCAGGCCTGTTGGCAGACAAGGCCAGGCAAGCTTGCAGGCCTAGGCTTCAAAATGGCCACCAGCCACATGGCCAGGCCCAACAACATCACAAAGGGCACCCCAAAAAACACACTTCCCCAACTCAATCCAATGCCATCCATGCCCTAAATGATGTCTAAATTCAACAGATCACACAGAAAACACTTGATTAATAAAGCTGTGGCTACCTGCTCTGTTCCTAGTGGATGAAAAAGCAGGCCTGTTGGCAGACAAGGCCAGGCAAGCTTGCAGGCCTAGGATTCAAAATGGCCACCAGCCACATGGCCAGACCCAACAACATCACAAAGGCCACCCCAAAAAACACACTTCCCCAACTCAATCCAATGCCATCCATGCCCTAAATGATGTCTAAATTCAACAGATCACACAGAAAACACTTGATTAATAAAGCTGTGGCTACCTGCTCTGATCCTAGTGGATGAAAAAGCAGGCCTGTTGGCAGACAAGGCCATGCAAGCTTGCAGGCCTAGGCTTCAAAATGGCCACCAGCCACATGGCCAGGCCCAACAACATCACAAAGGCCACCCCCAAAAAACACACTTCCCCAACTCAATCCAATGCCATCCATGCCCTAAATGATGTCTAAATTCAACAGACCACACAGAAAACACTTGATTAATAAAGCTGTGGCTACCTGCTCTGATCCTAGTGGATGCAAAAGCAGGCCTGTTGGCAGACAAGGCCAGGCAAGCTTGCAGGCCTAGGCTTCAAAATGGCCACCAGCCACATGGCCAGGCCCAACAACATCACAAAGGCCACCCCAAAAAACACACTTCCCCAACTCAATCCAATGCCATCCATGCCCTAAATGATGTCTAAATTCAACAGATCACACAGAAAACACTTGATTAATAAAGCTGTGGCTACCTGCTCTGATCCTAGTGGATGAAAAAGCAGGCCTGTCGGCAGACAAGGCCAGGCAAGCTTGCAGGCCTAGGCTTCAAAATGGCCACCAGCCACATGGCCAGGCCCAACAACATCACAAAGGCCAACCCAAAAAACACACTTTCCCAACTCAATCCAATGCCATCCATGCCCTAAATGATGTCTAAATTCAACAGACCACACAGAAAACACTTGATTAATAAAGCTGTGGCTACCTGCTCTGATCCTAGTGGATGCAAAAGCAGGCCTGTTGGCAGACAAGGCCAGGCAAGCTTGCAGGCCTAGGCTTCAAAATGGCCACCAGCCACATGGCCAGGCCCAACAACATCACAAAGGCCACCCCCAAAAAACACACTTCCCCAACTCAATCCAATGCCATCCATGCCCTAAATGATGTCTAAATTCAACAGATCACACAGAAAACACTTGATTAATAAAGCTGTGGCTACCTGCTCTGATCCTAGTGGATGAAAAAGCAGGCCTGTTGGCAGACAAGGCCAGGCAAGCTTGCAGGCCTAGGATTCAAAATGGCCACCAGCCACATGGCCAGACCCAACAACATCACAAAGGCCACCCCAAAAAACACACTTCCCCAACTCAATCCAATGCCATCCATGCCCTAAATGATGTCTACATTCAACAGATCACACAGAAAACACTTGATTAATAAAGCTGTGGCTACCTGCTCTGATCCTAGTGGATGATAAAGCAGGCCTGTTGGCAGACAATGTCAGGCAAGCTTGCAGGCCTAGGCTTCAAAATGGCCACCAGCCACATGGCCAGGCCCAACAACATCACAAAGGCCACCCCCAAAAAACACACTTCCCCAACTCAATCCAATGCCATCCATGCCCTAAATGATGTCTAAATTCAACAGACCACACAGAAAACAATTGATTAATAAAGCTGTGGCTACCTGCTCTGATCCTACTGGATGAAAGCAGGCCTGTTGGCAGACAAGGCCAGGCAAGCTTGCAGGCCTAGGCTTCAAAATGGCCACCAGCCACATGGCCAGGCCCAACAACATCACAAAGGCCACCCCAAAAAACACACTTCCCCAACTCAATCCAATGCCATCCATGCCCTAAATGATGTCTAAATTCAACAGACCACACAGAAAACACTTGATTAATAAAGCTGTGGCTACCTGCTCTGATCCTACTGGATGAAAGCAGGCCTGTTGGCAGACAAGACCAGGCAAGCTTGCAGGCCTAGGCTTCAAAATGGCCACCAGCCACATGGCCAGGCCCAACAACATCACAAAGGCCACCCCAAAAAACACACTTCCCCAACTCAATCCAACGCCATCCATGCCCTAAATGATGTCTAAATTCAACAGACCACACAGAAAACACTTGATTAATAAAGCTGTGGCTACCTGCTCTGATCCTACTGGATGAAAGCAGGCCTCTTGGCAGACAAGGCCAGGCAAGCTTGCAGGCCTAGGCTTCAAAATGGCCACCAGCCACATGGCCAGGCCCAACAACATCACAAAGGCCACCCCCAAAACACACACTTCCCCAACTCAATCCAATGCCATCCATGCTCTAAATGATGTCTAAATTCAACAGACCACACAGAAAACACTTGATTAATAAAGCTGTGGCTACCTGCTCAGATCCCACTGGATGAAAGCAGGCCTGTTGGCAGACAAGGCCAGGCAAACTTGCAGGCCTAGGCTTCAAAATGGCCACCAGCCACATGGCCAGGCCCAACAACATCACAAATCCCACACCCAAAAAACACACTTCCCCAACTCAATCCAATGCCATCCATGCCCTAGATGATGTCTAAATTCAACAGACAACACAGAAAACACTTGATTAATAAAGCTGTGGCTACCTGCTCTGATCCTAGTGGATGAAAAAGCAGGCCTGTTGGCAGACAAGGCCAGGCAAGCTTGCAGGCCTAGGCTACAAAATGGCCACCAGCCACATGGCCAGGCCCAACAACATCACAAAGGCCACCCCAAAAAACACACTTCCCCAACTCAATCCAATGCCATCCATGCCCTAAATGATGTCTAAATTCAACAGACCACACAGAAAACACTTGATTAATAAAGCTGTGGCTACCTGCTCTGATCCTACTGGATAAAAGCAGGCCTGTTGGCAGACAAGGCCAGGCAAGCTTGCAGGCCTAGGCTTCAAAATGGCCACCAGCCACATGGCCAGGCCCGACTACATCACAAAGGCCACCCCCCAAAAACACACTTCCCCAACTCAATCCAATGCCACCCATGCCCTAAATGATGTCTAAATTCAACAGACCACACAGAAAACACTTGATTAATAAAGCTGTGGCCACCTGCTCTGATCCTAGTGGATGAAAAAGCAGGCCTGTTGGCAGACAAGGCCAGGCAAGCTTGCAGGCAAATGGCCACCAGCCACATGGCCAGGCCCACCAACATTACAAAGGCCACCCCAAAAAACACACTTCCCCAACACAATCCAATGCCATCCATGCCCTAAATGATGTCTAAATTCAACAGATCACACAGAAAACACTTGATTAATAAAGCTGTGGCTACCTGCTCTGATCCTAGTGGATGAAAAAGCAGGCCTGTTGGCAGACAATGCCAGGCAAGCTTGCAGGCCTAGGCTTCAAAATGGCCACCAGCCACATGGCCAGGCCCAACAACATCACAAAGGCCACCCCAAAAAACACACTTCCCCAACTCAATCCAACGCCATCCATGCCCTAAATGATGTCTAAATTCAACAGACCACACAGAAAACACTTGATTAATAAAGCTGTGGCTACCTGCTCTGATCCTACTGGATGAAAGCAGGCCTCTTGGCAGACAAGGCCAGGCAAGCTTGCAGGCCTAGGCTTCAAAATGGCCACCAGCCACATGGCCAGGCCCAACAACATCACAAAGGCCACCCCCAAAAAACACACTTCCCCAACTCAATCCAATGCCATCCATGCTCTAAATGATGTCTAAATTCAACAGACCACACAGAAAACACTTGATTAATAAAGCTGTGGCTACCTGCTCAGATCCCACTGGATGAAAGCAGGCCTGTTGGCAGACAAGGCCAGGCAAACTTGCAGGCCTAGGCTTCAAAATGGCCACCAGCCACATGGCCAGGCCCAACAACATCACAAATCCCACACCCAAAAAACACACTTCCCCAACTCAATCCAATGCCATCCATGCCCTAGATGATGTCTAAATTCAACAGACAACACAGAAAACACTTGATTAATAAAGCTGTGGCTACCTGCTCTGATCCTAGTGGATGAAAAAGCAGGCCTGTTGGCAGACAAGGCCAGGCAAGCTTGCAGGCCTAGGCTACAAAATGGCCACCAGCCACATGGCCAGGCCCAACAACATCACAAAGGCCACCCCAAAAAACACACTTCCCCAACTCAATCCAATGCCATCCATGCCCTAAATGATGTCTAAATTCAACAGACCACACAGAAAACACTTGATTAATAAAGCTGTGGCTACCTGCTCTGATCCTACTGGATAAAAGCAGGCCTGTTGGCAGACAAGGCCAGGCAAGCTTGCAGGCCTAGGCTTCAAAATGGCCACCAGCCACATGGCCAGGCCCGACTACATCACAAAGGCCACCCCCCAAAAACACACTTCCCCAACTCAATCCAATGCCACCCATGCCCTAAATGATGTCTAAATTCAACAGACCACACAGAAAACACTTGATTAATAAAGCTGTGGCTACCTGCTCTGATCCTACTGGATGAAAGCAGGCCTGTTGGCAGACAAGGCCAGGCAAGCTTGCAGGCCTAGGCTTCAAAATGGCCACCAGCCACATGGCCAGGCCCAACAACATCACAAAGGCCACCCCCAAAAAACACACTTCCCAAACTCAATCCAATGCAATCCATGCCCTAAATGATGTCTAAATTCAACAGACCACACAGAAAACACTTGATTAATAAAGCTGTGGCTACCTGCTCTGATCCTAGTGGATGAAAAAGCAGGCCTGTTGGCAGACAAGGCCAGGCAAGCTTGCAGGCCTAGGCTTCAAAATGGCCACCAGCCACATGGCCAGGCACAACAACATCACAAAGGCCACCCCAAAAAACACACTTCCCCAACTCAATCCAATGCCATCCATGCCCTAGATGATGTCTAAATTCAACAGACCACACAGAAAACACTTGATTAATAAAGCTGTGGCTACCTGCTCTGATCCTAGTGGATGAAAAAGCAGGCCTGTTGGCAGACAAGGCCAGGCAAGCTTGCAGGCCTAGGCTTCAAAATGGCCACCAGCCACATGGCCAGGCCCAACAACATCACAAAGGCCACCCCCAAAAAACACACTTCCCCAACTCAATCCAATGCCATCCATGCCCTAAATGATGTCTAAATTCAACAGACCACACAGAAAACACTTGATTAATAAAGCTGTGGCTACCTGCTGTGATCCTACTGGATGAAAGCAGGCCTGTTGGCAGACAAGGCCAGGCAAGCTTGCAGGCCTAGGCTTCAAAATGGCCACCAGCCACATGGCCAGGCCCAACAACATCACAAAGGCCACCCCAAAAAACACACTTCCCCAACTCAATCCAATGCCATCCATGCCCTAAATGATGTCTAAATTCAACAGACCACACAGAAAACACTTGATTAATAAAGCTGTGGCTACCTGCTCTGATCCTACTGGATGAAAGCAGGCCTGTTGGCAGACAAGACCAGGCAAGCTTGCAGGCCTAGGCTTCAAAATGGCCACCAGCCACATGGCCAGGCCCAACAACATCACAAAGGCCACCCCAAAAAACACACTTCCCCAACTCAATCCAACGCCATCCATGCCCTAAATGATGTCTAAATTCAACAGACCACACAGAAAACACTTGATTAATAAAGCTGTGGCTACCTGCTCTGATCCTACTGGATGAAAGCAGGCCTGTTGGCAGACAAGACCAGGCAAGCTTGCAGGCCTAGGCTTCAAAATGGCCACCAGCCACATGGCCAGGCCCAACAACATCACAAAGGCCACCCCAAAAAACACACTTCCCCAACTCAATCCAACGCCATCCATGCCCTAAATGATGTCTAAATTCAACAGACCACACAGAAAACACTTGATTAATAAAGCTGTGGCTACCTGCTCTGATCCTACTGGATGAAAGCAGGCCTCTTGGCAGACAAGGCCAGGCAAGCTTGCAGGCCTAGGCTTCAAAATGGCCACCAGCCACATGGCCAGGCCCAACAACATCACAAAGGCCACCCCCAAAACACACACTTCCCCAACTCAATCCAATGCCATCCATGCTCTAAATGATGTCTAAATTCAACAGACCACACAGAAAACACTTGATTAATAAAGCTGTGGCTACCTGCTCAGATCCCACTGGATGAAAGCAGGCCTGTTGGCAGACAAGGCCAGGCAAACTTGCAGGCCTAGGCTTCAAAATGGCCACCAGCCACATGGCCAGGCCCAACAACATCACAAATCCCACACCCAAAAAACACACTTCCCCAACTCAATCCAATGCCATCCATGCCCTAGATGATGTCTAAATTCAACAGACAACACAGAAAACACTTGATTAATAAAGCTGTGGCTACCTGCTCTGATCCTAGTGGATGAAAAAGCAGGCCTGTTGGCAGACAAGGCCAGGCAAGCTTGCAGGCCTAGGCTACAAAATGGCCACCAGCCACATGGCCAGGCCCAACAACATCACAAAGGCCACCCCAAAAAACACACTTCCCCAACTCAATCCAATGCCATCCATGCCCTAAATGATGTCTAAATTCAACAGACCACACAGAAAACACTTGATTAATAAAGCTGTGGCTACCTGCTCTGATCCTACTGGATAAAAGCAGGCCTGTTGGCAGACAAGGCCAGGCAAGCTTGCAGGCCTAGGCTTCAAAATGGCCACCAGCCACATGGCCAGGCCCGACTACATCACAAAGGCCACCCCCCAAAAACACACTTCCCCAACTCAATCCAATGCCACCCATGCCCTAAATGATGTCTAAATTCAACAGACCACACAGAAAACACTTGATTAATAAAGCTGTGGCCACCTGCTCTGATCCTAGTGGATGAAAAAGCAGGCCTGTTGGCAGACAAGGCCAGGCAAGCTTGCAGGCAAATGGCCACCAGCCACATGGCCAGGCCCACCAACATTACAAAGGCCACCCCAAAAAACACACTTCCCCAACACAATCCAATGCCATCCATGCCCTAAATGATGTCTAAATTCAACAGATCACACAGAAAACACTTGATTAATAAAGCTGTGGCTACCTGCTCTGATCCTAGTGGATGAAAAAGCAGGCCTGTTGGCAGACAATGCCAGGCAAGCTTGCAGGCCTAGGCTTCAAAATGGCCACCAGCCACATGGCCAGGCCCAACAACATCACAAAGGCCACCCCAAAAAACACACTTCCCCAACTCAATCCAACGCCATCCATGCCCTAAATGATGTCTAAATTCAACAGACCACACAGAAAACACTTGATTAATAAAGCTGTGGCTACCTGCTCTGATCCTACTGGATGAAAGCAGGCCTCTTGGCAGACAAGGCCAGGCAAGCTTGCAGGCCTAGGCTTCAAAATGGCCACCAGCCACATGGCCAGGCCCAACAACATCACAAAGGCCACCCCCAAAAAACACACTTCCCCAACTCAATCCAATGCCATCCATGCTCTAAATGATGTCTAAATTCAACAGACCACACAGAAAACACTTGATTAATAAAGCTGTGGCTACCTGCTCAGATCCCACTGGATGAAAGCAGGCCTGTTGGCAGACAAGGCCAGGCAAACTTGCAGGCCTAGGCTTCAAAATGGCCACCAGCCACATGGCCAGGCCCAACAACATCACAAATCCCACACCCAAAAAACACACTTCCCCAACTCAATCCAATGCCATCCATGCCCTAGATGATGTCTAAATTCAACAGACAACACAGAAAACACTTGATTAATAAAGCTGTGGCTACCTGCTCTGATCCTAGTGGATGAAAAAGCAGGCCTGTTGGCAGACAAGGCCAGGCAAGCTTGCAGGCCTAGGCTACAAAATGGCCACCAGCCACATGGCCAGGCCCAACAACATCACAAAGGCCACCCCAAAAAACACACTTCCCCAACTCAATCCAATGCCATCCATGCCCTAAATGATGTCTAAATTCAACAGACCACACAGAAAACACTTGATTAATAAAGCTGTGGCTACCTGCTCTGATCCTACTGGATAAAAGCAGGCCTGTTGGCAGACAAGGCCAGGCAAGCTTGCAGGCCTAGGCTTCAAAATGGCCACCAGCCACATGGCCAGGCCCGACTACATCACAAAGGCCACCCCCCAAAAACACACTTCCCCAACTCAATCCAATGCCACCCATGCCCTAAATGATGTCTAAATTCAACAGACCACACAGAAAACACTTGATTAATAAAGCTGTGGCTACCTGCTCTGATCCTACTGGATGAAAGCAGGCCTGTTGGCAGACAAGGCCAGGCAAGCTTGCAGGCCTAGGCTTCAAAATGGCCACCAGCCACATGGCCAGGCCCAACAACATCACAAAGGCCACCCCCAAAAAACACACTTCCCAAACTCAATCCAATGCAATCCATGCCCTAAATGATGTCTAAATTCAACAGACCACACAGAAAACACTTGATTAATAAAGCTGTGGCTACCTGCTCTGATCCTAGTGGATGAAAAAGCAGGCCTGTTGGCAGACAAGGCCAGGCAAGCTTGCAGGCCTAGGCTTCAAAATGGCCACCAGCCACATGGCCAGGCACAACAACATCACAAAGGCCACCCCAAAAAACACACTTCCCCAACTCAATCCAATGCCATCCATGCCCTAAATGATGTCTAAATTCAACAGACCACACAGAAAACACTTGATTAATAAAGCTGTGGCTACCTGCTCTGATCCTAGTGGATGAAAAAGCAGGCCTGTTGGCAGACAAGGCCAGGCAAGCTTGCAGGCCTAGGCTTCAAAATGGCCACCAGCCACATGGCCAGGCCCAACAACATCACAAAGGCCACCCCCAAAAAACACACTTCCCCAACTCAATCCAATGCCATCCATGCCCTAAATGATGTCTAAATTCAACAGACCACACAGAAAACACTTGATTAATAAAGCTGTGGCTACCTGCTGTGATCCTACTGGATGAAAGCAGGCCTGTTGGCAGACAAGGCCAGGCAAGCTTGCAGGCCTAGGCTTCAAAATGGCCACCAGCCACATGGCCAGGCCCAACAACATCACAAAGGCCACCCCAAAAAACACACTTCCCCAACTCAATCCAATGCCATCCATGCCCTAAATGATGTCTAAATTCAACAGACCACACAGAAAACACTTGATTAATAAAGCTGTGGCTACCTGCTCTGATCCTACTGGATGAAAGCAGGCCTGTTGGCAGACAAGACCAGGCAAGCTTGCAGGCCTAGGCTTCAAAATGGCCACCAGCCACATGGCCAGGCCCAACAACATCACAAAGGCCACCCCAAAAAACACACTTCCCCAACTCAATCCAACGCCATCCATGCCCTAAATGATGTCTAAATTCAACAGACCACACAGAAAACACTTGATTAATAAAGCTGTGGCTACCTGCTCTGATCCTACTGGATGAAAGCAGGCCTCTTGGCAGACAAGGCCAGGCAAGCTTGCAGGCCTAGGCTTCAAAATGGCCACCAGCCACATGGCCAGGCCCAACAACATCACAAAGGCCACCCCCAAAACACACACTTCCCCAACTCAATCCAATGCCATCCATGCTCTAAATGATGTCTAAATTCAACAGACCACACAGAAAACACTTGATTAATAAAGCTGTGGCTACCTGCTCAGATCCCACTGGATGAAAGCAGGCCTGTTGGCAGACAAGGCCAGGCAAACTTGCAGGCCTAGGCTTCAAAATGGCCACCAGCCACATGGCCAGGCCCAACAACATCACAAATCCCACACCCAAAAAACACACTTCCCCAACTCAATCCAATGCCATCCATGCCCTAGATGATGTCTAAATTCAACAGACAACACAGAAAACACTTGATTAATAAAGCTGTGGCTACCTGCTCTGATCCTAGTGGATGAAAAAGCAGGCCTGTTGGCAGACAAGGCCAGGCAAGCTTGCAGGCCTAGGCTACAAAATGGCCACCAGCCACATGGCCAGGCCCAACAACATCACAAAGGCCACCCCAAAAAACACACTTCCCCAACTCAATCCAATGCCATCCATGCCCTAAATGATGTCTAAATTCAACAGACCACACAGAAAACACTTGATTAATAAAGCTGTGGCTACCTGCTCTGATCCTACTGGATAAAAGCAGGCCTGTTGGCAGACAAGGCCAGGCAAGCTTGCAGGCCTAGGCTTCAAAATGGCCACCAGCCACATGGCCAGGCCCGACTACATCACAAAGGCCACCCCCCAAAAACACACTTCCCCAACTCAATCCAATGCCACCCATGCCCTAAATGATGTCTAAATTCAACAGACCACACAGAAAACACTTGATTAATAAAGCTGTGGCCACCTGCTCTGATCCTAGTGGATGAAAAAGCAGGCCTGTTGGCAGACAAGGCCAGGCAAGCTTGCAGGCAAATGGCCACCAGCCACATGGCCAGGCCCACCAACATTACAAAGGCCACCCCAAAAAACACACTTCCCCAACACAATCCAATGCCATCCATGCCCTAAATGATGTCTAAATTCAACAGATCACACAGAAAACACTTGATTAATAAAGCTGTGGCTACCTGCTCTGATCCTAGTGGATGAAAAAGCAGGCCTGTTGGCAGACAATGCCAGGCAAGCTTGCAGGCCTAGGCTTCAAAATGGCCACCAGCCACATGGCCAGGCCCAACAACATCACAAAGGCCACCCCAAAAAACACACTTCCCCAACTCAATCCAACGCCATCCATGCCCTAAATGATGTCTAAATTCAACAGACCACACAGAAAACACTTGATTAATAAAGCTGTGGCTACCTGCTCTGATCCTACTGGATGAAAGCAGGCCTCTTGGCAGACAAGGCCAGGCAAGCTTGCAGGCCTAGGCTTCAAAATGGCCACCAGCCACATGGCCAGGCCCAACAACATCACAAAGGCCACCCCCAAAAAACACACTTCCCCAACTCAATCCAATGCCATCCATGCTCTAAATGATGTCTAAATTCAACAGACCACACAGAAAACACTTGATTAATAAAGCTGTGGCTACCTGCTCAGATCCCACTGGATGAAAGCAGGCCTGTTGGCAGACAAGGCCAGGCAAACTTGCAGGCCTAGGCTTCAAAATGGCCACCAGCCACATGGCCAGGCCCAACAACATCACAAATCCCACACCCAAAAAACACACTTCCCCAACTCAATCCAATGCCATCCATGCCCTAGATGATGTCTAAATTCAACAGACAACACAGAAAACACTTGATTAATAAAGCTGTGGCTACCTGCTCTGATCCTAGTGGATGAAAAAGCAGGCCTGTTGGCAGACAAGGCCAGGCAAGCTTGCAGGCCTAGGCTACAAAATGGCCACCAGCCACATGGCCAGGCCCAACAACATCACAAAGGCCACCCCAAAAAACACACTTCCCCAACTCAATCCATTGCCATCCATGCCCTAAATGATGTCTAAATTCAACAGACCACACAGAAAACACTTGATTAATAAAGCTGTGGCTACCTGCTCTGATCCTACTGGATAAAAGCAGGCCTGTTGGCAGACAAGGCCAGGCAAGCTTGCAGGCCTAGGCTTCAAAATGGCCACCAGCCACATGGCCAGGCCCGACTACATCACAAAGGCCACCCCCCAAAAACACACTTCCCCAACTCAATCCAATGCCACCCATGCCCTAAATGATGTCTAAATTCAACAGACCACACAGAAAACACTTGATTAATAAAGCTGTGGCTACCTGCTCTGATCCTACTGGATGAAAGCAGGCCTGTTGGCAGACAAGGCCAGGCAAGCTTGCAGGCCTAGGCTTCAAAATGGCCACCAGCCACATGGCCAGGCCCAACAACATCACAAAGGCCACCCCCAAAAAACACACTTCCCAAACTCAATCCAATGCAATCCATGCCCTAAATGATGTCTAAATTCAACAGACCACACAGAAAACACTTGATTAATAAAGCTGTGGCTACCTGCTCTGATCCTAGTGGATGAAAAAGCAGGCCTGTTGGCAGACAAGGCCAGGCAAGCTTGCAGGCCTAGGCTTCAAAATGGCCACCAGCCACATGGCCAGGCACAACAACATCACAAAGGCCACCCCAAAAAACACACTTCCCCAACTCAATCCAATGCCATCCATGCCCTAAATGATGTCTAAATTCAACAGACCACACAGAAAACACTTGATTAATAAAGCTGTGGCTACCTGTTGTGATCCTAGTGGATGAAAAAGCAGGCCTGTTGGCAGACAAGGCCAGGCAAGCTTGCAGGCCTAGGCTTCAAAATGGCCACCAGCCACATGGCCAGGCCCAACAACATCACAAAGGCCACCCCCAAAAAACACACTTCCCCAACTCAATCCAATGCCATCCATGCCCTAAATGATGTCTAAATTCAACAGACCACACAGAAAACACTTGATTAATAAAGCTGTGGCTACCTGCTGTGATCCTACTGGATGAAAGCAGGCCTGTTGGCAGACAAGACCAGGCAAGCTTGCAGGCCTAGGCTTCAAAATGGCCACCAGCCACATGGCCAGGCCCAACAACATCACAAAGGCCACCCCAAAAACCACACTTCCCCAACTCAATCCAACGCCATCCATGCCCTAAATGATGTCTAAATTCAACAGACCACACAGAAAACACTTGATTAATAAAGCTGTGGCTACCTGCTCTGATCCTACTGGATGAAAGCAGGCCTCTTGGCAAACAAGGCCAGGCAAGCTTGCAGGCCTAGGCTTCAAAATGGCCACCAGCCACATGGCCAGGCCCATCAACATCACAAAGGCCACCCCCAAAAAACACACTTCCCCAACTCAATCCAATGCCATCCATGCTCTAAATGATGTCTAAATTCAACAGACCACACAGAAAACACTTGATTAATAAAGCTGTGGCTACCTGCTCAGATCCCACTGGATGAAAGCAGGCCTGTTGGCAGACAAGGCCAGGCAAACTTGCAGGCCTAGGCTTCAAAATGGCCACCAGCCACATGGCCAGGCCCAACAACATCACAAATCCCACCCCCAAAAAACACACTTCCCCAACTCAATCCAATGCCATCCATGCCCTAGATGATGTCTAAATTCAACAGACCACACAGAAAACACTTGATTGATAAAGCTGTGGCTACCTGCTCTGATCCTAGTGGATGAAAAAGCAGGCCTGTTGGCAGACAAGGCCAGGCAAGCTTGCAGGCCTAGGCTACAAAATGGCCACCAGCCACATGGCCAGGCCCAACAACATCACAAAGGCCACCCCAAAAAACACACTTCCCCAACTCAATCCAATGCCATCCATACCCTAAATGATGTCTAAATTCAACAGACCACACAGAAAACACTTGATTAATAAAGCTGTGGCTACCTGCTCTGATCCTACTGGATAAAAGCAGGCCTGTTGGCAGACAAGGCCAGGCAAGCTTGCAGGCCTAGGCTTCAAAATGGCCACCAGCCACATGGCCAGGCCCAACAACATCACAAAGGCCACCCCGAAAAAACACACTTCCCAAACTCAATCCAATGCAATCCATGCCCTAAATGATGTCTAAATTCAACAGACCACACAGAAAACACTTGATTAATAAAGCTGTGGCTACCTGCTCTGATCCTAGTGGATGAAAAAGCAGGCCTGTTGGCAGACAAGGCCAGGCAAGCTTGCAGGCCTAGGCTTCAAAATGGCCACCAGCCACATGGCCAGGCCCAACAACATCACAAAGGCTACCCCAAAAAACACACTTCCCCAACTCAATCCAATGCCATCCATGCCCTAAATGATGTCTAAATTCAACAGACCACACAGAAAACACTTGATTAATAAAGCTGTGGCTACCTGCTCTGATCCTAGTGGATGAAAAAGCAGGCCTGTTGGCAGACAAGGCCAGGCAAGCTTGCAGGCAAATGGCCACCAGCCACATGGCCAGGCCCACCAACATTACAAAGGCCACCCCAAAAAACACACTTCCCCAACACAATCCAATGCCATCCATGCCCTAAATGATGTCTAAATTCAACAGATCACACAGAAAACACTTGATTAATAAAGCTGTGGCTACCTGCTCTGATCCTAGTGGATGAAAAAGCAGGCCTGTTGGCAGACAATGCCAGGCAAGCTTGCAGGCCTAGGCTTCAAAATGGCCACCAGCCACATGGCCAGGCCCAACAACATCACAAAGGGCACCCCAAAAAACACACTTCCCCAACTCAATCCAATTCCATCGATGCCCTAAATGATGTCTAAATTCAACAGATCACACAGAAAACACTTGATTAATAAAGCTGTGGCTACCTGCTCTGATCCTAGTGGATGAAAAAGCAGGCCTGTTGGCAGACAAGGCCAGGCAAGCTTGCAGGCCTAGGCTTCAAAGTGGCCACCAGCCACATGGCCAGGCCCAACAACATCACAAAGGCTACCCCAAAAAACACACTTCCCCAACTCAATCCAATGCCATCCATGCCCTAAATGATGTCTAAATTCAACAGATCACACAGAAAACACTTGATTAATAAAGCTGTGGCTACCTGCTCTGATCCTAGTGGATGAAAAAGCAGGCCTGTTGGCAGACAAGGCCAGGCAAGCTTGCAGGCCTAGGCTTCAAAATGGCCACCAGCCACATGGCCAGGCCCAACAACATCACAAAAGGCACCCCAAAAACACACTTCCCCAACTCAATCCAATGCCATCCATGCCCTAAATGATGTCTAAATTCAACAGATCACACAGAAAACACTTGATTAATAAAGCTGTGGCTACCTGCTCTGATCCTAGTGGATGAAAAAGCAGGCCTGTTGGCAGACAAGGCCAGGCAAGCTTGCAGGCCTAGGCTTCAAAATGGCCACCAGCCACATGGCCAGGCCCAACAACATCACAAAGGCCACCCCAAAAAACACACTTCCCCAACTCAATCCAATGCCACCCATGCCCTAAATGATGTCTAAATTCAACAGATCACACAGAAAACACTTGATTAATAAAGCTGTGGCTACCTGCTCTGATCCTAGTGGATGAAAAAGCAGGCCTGTTGGCAGACAAGGCCAGGCAAGCTTGCAGGCCTAGGCTTCAAAATGGCCACCAGCCACATGGCCAGGCCCAACAACATCACAAAGGCCACCCCCCAAAAACACACTTCCCCAACTCAATCCAATGCCATCCATGCCCTAAATGATGTCTAAATTCAACAGACCACACAGAAAACACTTGAATAATAAAGCTGTGGCTACCTGCTCTGATCCTAGTGGATGCAAAAGCAGGCCTGTTGGCAGACAAGGCCAGGCAAGCTTGCAGGCCTAGGCTACAAAATGGCCACCAGCCACATGGCCAGGCCCAACAACATCACAAAGGCCACCCCAAAAAAACACACTTCCCCAACTCAATCCAATGCCATCCATGCCCTAAATGATGTCTAAATTCAACAGATCACACAGAAAACACTTGATTAATAAAGCTGTGGCTACCTGCTCTGATCCTACTGGATGAAAAAGCAGGCCTGTTGGCAGACAAGGCCAGGCAAGCTTGCAGGCCTAGGCTTCAAAATGGCCACCAGCCACATGGCCAGGCCCACCAACATCACAAAGGCCACCCCAAAAAACACACTTCCCCAACTCAATCCAATGCCATCCATGTCCTAAATGATGTCTAAATTCAACAGATCACACAGAAAACACTTGATTAATAAAGCTGTGGCTACCTGCTCTGATCCTAGTGGATGAAAAAGCAGGCCTGTTGGCAGACAAGGCCAGGCAAGCTTGCAGGCCTAGGCTTCAAAATGGCCACCAGCCACATGGCCAGGCCCAACAACATCACAAAGGGCACCCCAAAAAACACACTTCCCCAACTCAATCCAATGCCATCCATGCCCTAAATGATGTCTAAATTCAACAGATCACACAGAAAACACTTGATTAATAAAGCTGTGGCTACCTGCTCTGTTCCTAGTGGATGAAAAAGCAGGCCTGTTGGCAGACAAGGCCAGGCAAGCTTGCAGGCCTAGGATTCAAAATGGCCACCAGCCACATGGCCAGACCCAACAACATCACAAAGGCCACCCCAAAAAACACACTTCCCCAACTCAATCCAATGCCATCCATGCCCTAAATGATGTCTAAATTCAACAGATCACACAGAAAACACTTGATTAATAAAGCTGTGGCTACCTGCTCTGATCCTAGTGGATGAAAAAGCAGGCCTGTTGGCAGACAAGGCCATGCAAGCTTGCAGGCCTAGGCTTCAAAATGGCCACCAGCCACATGGCCAGGCCCAACAACATCACAAAGGCCACCCCCAAAAAACACACTTCCCCAACTCAATCCAATGCCATCCATGCCCTAAATGATGTCTAAATTCAACAGACCACACAGAAAACACTTGATTAATAAAGCTGTGGCTACCTGCTCTGATCCTAGTGGATGCAAAAGCAGGCCTGTTGGCAGACAAGGCCAGGCAAGCTTGCAGGCCTAGGCTTCAAAATGGCCACCAGCCACATGGCCAGGCCCAACAACATCACAAAGGCCACCCCAAAAAACACACTTCCCCAACTCAATCCAATGCCATCCATGCCCTAAATGATGTCTAAATTCAACAGATCACACAGAAAACACTTGATTAATAAAGCTGTGGCTACCTGCTCTGATCCTAGTGGATGAAAAAGCAGGCCTGTCGGCAGACAAGGCCAGGCAAGCTTGCAGGCCTAGGCTTCAAAATGGCCACCAGCCACATGGCCAGGCCCAACAACATCACAAAGGCCACCCCAAAAAACACACTTCCCCAACTCAATCCAATGCCATCCATGCCCTAAATGATGTCTAAATTCAACAGACCACACAGAAAACACTTGATTAATAAAGCTGTGGCTACCTGCTCTGATCCTAGTGGATGCAAAAGCAGGCCTGTTGGCAGACAAGGCCAGGCAAGCTTGCAGGCCTAGGCTACAAAATGGCCACCAGCCACATGGCCAGGCCCGACTACATCACAAAGGCCACCCCCCAAAAACACACTTCCCCAACTCAATCCAATGCCATCCATGCCCTAAATGATGTCTAAATTCAACAGACCACACAGAAAACACTTGATTAATAAAGCTGTGGCTACCTGCTCTGATCCTCCTGGATGAAAGCAGGCCTGTTGGCAGACAAGGCCAGGCAAGCTTGCAGGCCTAGGCTTCAAAATGGCCACCAGCCACATGGCCAGGCCCAACAACATCACAAAGGCCACCCCAAAAAACACACTTCCCCAACTCAATCCAATGCCATCCATGCCCTAAATGATGTCTAAATTCAACAGACCACACAGAAAACACTTGATTAATAAAGCTGTGGCTACCTGCTCTGATCCTAGTGGATGCAAAAGCAGGCCTGTTGGCAGACAAGGCCAGGCAAGCTTGCAGGCCTAGGCTACAAAATGGCCACCAGCCACATGGCCAGGCCCAACAACATCACAAAGGCCACCCCAAAAAAACACACTTCCCCAACTCAATCCAATGCCATCCATGCCCTAAATGATGTCTAAATTCAACAGATCACACAGAAAACACTTGATTAATAAAGCTGTGGCTACCTGCTCTGATCCTAGTGGATGAAAAAGCAGGCCTGTTGGCAGACAAGGCCAGGCAAGCTTGCAGGCCTAGGCTTCAAAATGGCCACCAGCCACATGGCCAGGCCCACCAACATCACAAAGGCCAACCCAAAAAACACACTTTCCCAACTCAATCCAATGCCATCCATGCCCTAAATGATGTCTAAATTCAACAGATCACACAGAAAACACTTGATTAATAAAGCTGTGGCTACCTGCTCTGATCCTAGTGGATGAAAAAGCAGGCCTGTTGGCAGACAAGGCCAGGCAAGCTTGCAGGCCTAGGCTTCAAAATGGCCACCAGCCACATGGCCAGGCCCAACAACATCACAAAGGCCACCCCCAAAAAACACACTTCCCCAACTCAATCCAATGCCATCCATGCCCTAAATGATGTCTAAATTCAACAGATCACACAGAAAACACTTGATTAATAAAGCTGTGGCTACCTGCTCTGATCCTAGTGGATGAAAAAGCAGGCCTGTTGGCAGACAAGGCCAGGCAAGCTTGCAGGCCTAGGATTCAAAATGGCCACCAGCCACATGGCCAGACCCAACAACATCACAAAGGCCACCCCAAAAAACACACTTCCCCAACTCAATCCAATGCCATCCATGCCCTAAATGATGTCTACATTCAACAGATCACACAGAAAACACTTGATTAATAAAGCTGTGGCTACCTGCTCTGATCCTAGTGGATGATAAAGCAGGCCTGTTGGCAGACAAGGTCAGGCAAGCTTGCAGGCCTAGGCTTCAAAATGGCCACCAGCCACATGGCCAGGCCCAACAACATCACAAAGGCCACCCCCAAAAAACACACTTCCCCAACTCAATCCAATGCCATCCATGCCCTAAATGATGTCTAAATTCAACAGACCACACAGAAAACACTTGATTAATAAAGCTGTGGCTACCTGCTCTGATCCTAGTGGATGCAAAAGCAGGCCTGTTGGCAGACAAGGCCAGGCAAGCTTGCAGGCCTAGGCTACAAAATGGCCACCAGCCACATGGCCAGGCCCAACAACATCACAAAGGCCACCCCAAAAAAACACACTTCCCCAACTCAATCCAATGCCATCCATGCCCTAAATGATGTCTAAATTCAACAGACCACACAGAAAACACTTGATTAATAAAGCTGTGGCTACCTGCTCTGATCCTACTGGATGAAAGCAGGCCTGTTGGCAGACAAGGCCAGGCAAGCTTGCAGGCCTAGGCTTCAAAATGGCCACCAGCCACATGGCCAGGCCCAACAACATCACAAAGGCCACCCCCCAAAAACACACTTCCCCAACTCAATCCAATGCCATCCATGCCCTAAATGATGTCTAAATTCAACAGACCACACAGAAAACACTTGATTATTAAAGCTGTGGCTACCTGCTCTGATCCTACTGGATGAAAGCAGGCCTGTTGGCAGACAAGGCCAGGCAAGCTTGCAGGCCTAGGCTTCAAAATGGCCACCAGCCACATGGCCAGGCCCAACAACATCACAAAGGCCACCCCTAAAAAACACACTTCCCCAACTCAATCCAATGCAATCCTTGCCCTAAATGATGTCTAAATTCAACAGACCACACAGAAAACACTTGATTAATAAAGCTGTGGCTACCTGCTCTGATCCTAGTGGATGAAAAAGCAGGCCTGTTGGCAGACAAGGCCAGGCAAGCGTGCAGGCCTAGGCTACAAAATGGCCACCAGCCACATGGCCAGGCCCAACAACATCACAAAGGCCACCCCAAAAAACACACTTCCCCAACTCAATCCAATGCCATCCATGCCCTAAATGATGTCTAAATTCAACAGACCACACAGAAAACACTTGATTAATAAAGCTGTGGCTACCTGCTCTGATCCTACTGGATAAAAGCAGGCCTGTTGGCAGACAAGGCCAGGCAAGCTTGCAGGCCTAGGCTTCAAAATGGCCACCAGCCACATGGCCAGGCCCGACTACATCACAAAGGCCACCCCCCAAAAACACACTTCCCCAACTCAATCCAATGCCACCCATGCCCTAAATGATGTCTAAATTCAACAGACCACACAGAAAACACTTGATTAATAAAGCTGTGGCTACCTGCTCTGATCCTACTGGATGAAAGCAGGCCTGTTGGCAGACAAGGCCAGGCAAGCTTGCAGGCCTAGGCTTCAAAATGGCCACCAGCCACATGGCCAGGCCCAACAACATCACAAAGGCCACCCCCAAAAAACACACTTCCCAAACTCAATCCAATGCAATCCATGCCCTAAATGATGTCTAAATTCAACAGACCACACAGAAAACACTTGATTAATAAAGCTGTGACTACCTGCTCTGATCCTAGTGGATGAAAAAGCAGGCCTGTTGGCAGACAAGGCCAGGCAAGCTTGCAGGCCTAGGCTTCAAAATGGCCACCAGCCACATGGCCAGGCACAACAACATCACAAAGGCCACCCCAAAAAACACACTTCCCCAACTCAATCCAATGCCATCCATGCCCTAAATGATGTCTAAATTCAACAGACCACACAGAAAACACTTGATTAATAAAGCTGTGGCTACCTGCTCTGATCCTAGTGGATGAAAAAGCAGGCCTGTTGGCAGACAAGGCCAGGCAAGCTTGCAGGCCTAGGCTTCAAAATGGCCACCAGCCACATGGCCAGGCCCAACAACATCACAAAGGCCACCCCCAAAAAACACACTTCCCCAACTCAATCCAATGCCATCCATGCCCTAAATGATGTCTAAATTCAACAGACCACACAGAAAACACTTGATTAATAAAGCTGTGGCTACCTGCTCTGATCCTACTGGATGAAAGCAGGCCTGTTGGCAGACAAGGCCAGGCAAGCTTGCAGGCCTAGGCTTCAAAATGGCCACCAGCCACATGGCCAGGCCCAACAACATCACAAAGGCCACCCCAAAAAACACACTTCCCCAACTCAATCCAATGCCATCCATGCCCTAAATGATGTCCAAATTCAAAAGACCACACAGAAAACACTTGATTAATAAAGCTGTGGCTACCTGCTCTGATCCTACTGGATGAAAGCAGGCCTGTTGGCATACAAGGCCAGGCAAGCTTGCAGGCCTAGGCTTCAAAATGGCCACCAGCCACATGGCCAGGCCCAACAACATCACAAAGGCCACCCCCAAAAAACACACTTCCCCAACTCAATCCAATGCCATCCATGCCCTAAATGATGTCTAAATTCAACAGACCACACAGAAAACACTTGATTAATAAAGCTGTGGCTACCTGCTCTGATCCTAGTGGATGAAAAAGCAGGCCTGTTGGCAGACAAGGCAAGGCAAGCTTGCAGGCCTAGGCTTCAAAATGGCCACCAGCCACATGGCCAGGCCCAACAACATCACAAAGGCCACCCCCCAAACAACACACTTCCCCAACTCAATCCAATGCCATCCATGCCCTAAATGATGTCTAAATTCAACAGACCACACAGAAAACACTTGATTAATAAAGCTGTGGCTACCTGCTCTGATCCTACTGGATGAAAGCAGGCCTGTTGGCAGACAAGGCCAGGCAAGCTTGCAGGCCTAGGCTTCAAAATGGCCACCAGCCACATGGCCAGGCCCAACAACATCACAAAGGCCACCCCAAAAAACACACTTCCCCAACTCAATCCAATGCCATCCATGCCCTAAATGATGTCTAAATTCAACAGACCACACAGAAAACACTTGATTAATAAAGCTGTGGCTACCTGCTCTGATCCTACTGGATGAAAGCAGGCCTGTTGGCAGACAAGACCAGGCAAGCTTGCAGGCCTAGGCTTCAAAATGGCCACCAGCCACATGGCCAGGCCCAACAACATCACAAAGGCCACCCCAAAAAACACACTTCCCCAACTCAATCCAACGCCATCCATGCCCTAAATGATGTCTAAATTCAACAGACCACACAGAAAACACTTGATTAATAAAGCTGTGGCTACCTGCTCTGATCCTACTGGATGAAAGCAGGCCTCTTGGCAGACAAGGCCAGGCAAGCTTGCAGGCCTAGGCTTCAAAATGGCCACCAGCCACATGGCCAGGCCCAACAACATCACAAAGGCCACCCCCAAAAAACACACTTCCCCAACTCAATCCAATGCCATCCATGCTCTAAATGATGTCTAAATTCAACAGACCACACAGAAAACACTTGATTAATAAAGCTGTGGCTACCTGCTCAGATCCCACTGGATGAAAGCAGGCCTGTTGGCAGACAAGGCCAGGCAAACTTGCAGGCCTAGGCTTCAAAATGGCCACCAGCCACATGGCCAGGCCCAACAACATCACAAATCCCACACCCAAAAAACACACTTCCCCAACTCAATCCAATGCCATCCATGCCCTAGATGATGTCTAAATTCAACAGACAACACAGAAAACACTTGATTAATAAAGCTGTGGCTACCTGCTCTGATCCTAGTGGATGAAAAAGCAGGCCTGTTGGCAGACAAGGCCAGGCAAGCTTGCAGGCCTAGGCTACAAAATGGCCACCAGCCACATGGCCAGGCCCAACAACATCACAAAGGCCACCCCAAAAAACACACTTCCCCAACTCAATCCAATGCCATCCATGCCCTAAATGATGTCTAAATTCAACAGACCACACAGAAAACACTTGATTAATAAAGCTGTGGCTACCTGCTCTGATCCTACTGGATAAAAGCAGGCCTGTTGGCAGACAAGGCCAGGCAAGCTTGCAGGCCTAGGCTTCAAAATGGCCACCAGCCACATGGCCAGGCCCGACTACATCACAAAGGCCACCCCCCAAAAACACACTTCCCCAACTCAATCCAATGCCACCCATGCCCTAAATGATGTCTAAATTCAACAGACCACACAGAAAACACTTGATTAATAAAGCTGTGGCTACCTGCTCTGATCCTACTGGATGAAAGCAGGCCTGTTGGCAGACAAGGCCAGGCAAGCTTGCAGGCCTAGGCTTCAAAATGGCCACCAGCCACATGGCCAGGCCCAACA
Source organism: Triturus cristatus (assembly GCF_964204655.1). NCBI lineage: Eukaryota > Metazoa > Chordata > Amphibia > Caudata > Salamandridae > Triturus > Triturus cristatus. The sequence goes on along the minus strand of NC_140579.1, from coordinate 1,196,212,782 downwards.
ACATCACAAAGGCCACCCCCAAAAAACACACTTCCCAAACTCAATCCAATGCAATCCATGCCCTAAATGATGTCTAAATTCAACAGACCACACAGAAAACACTTGATTAATAAAGCTGTGGCTACCTGCTCTGATCCTAGTGGATGAAAAAGCAGGCCTGTTGGCAGACAAGGCCAGGCAAGCTTGCAGGCCTAGGCTTCAAAATGGCCACCAGCCACATGGCCAGGCACAACAACATCACAAAGGCCACCCCAAAAAACACACTTCCCCAACTCAATCCAATGCCATCCATGCCCTAAATGATGTCTAAATTCAACAGACCACACAGAAAACACTTGATTAATAAAGCTGTGGCTACCTGCTCTGATCCTAGTGGATGAAAAAGCAGGCCTGTTGGCAGACAAGGCCAGGCAAGCTTGCAGGCCTAGGCTTCAAAATGGCCACCAGCCACATGGCCAGGCCCAACAACATCACAAAGGCCACCCCCAAAAAACACACTTCCCCAACTCAATCCAATGCCATCCATGCCCTAAATGATGTCTAAATTCAACAGACCACACAGAAAACACTTGATTAATAAAGCTGTGGCTACCTGCTGTGATCCTACTGGATGAAAGCAGGCCTGTTGGCAGACAAGACCAGGCAAGCTTGCAGGCCTAGGCTTCAAAATGGCCACCAGCCACATGGCCAGGCCCAACAACATCACAAAGGCCACCCCAAAAACCACACTTCCCCAACTCAATCCAACGCCATCCATGCCCTAAATGATGTCTAAATTCAACAGACCACACAGAAAACACTTGATTAATAAAGCTGTGGCTACCTGCTCTGATCCTACTGGATGAAAGCAGGCCTCTTGGCAAACAAGGCCAGGCAAGCTTGCAGGCCTAGGCTTCAAAATGGCCACCAGCCACATGGCCAGGCCCAACAACATCACAAAGGCCACCCCCAAAAAACACACTTCCCCAACTCAATCCAATGCCATCCATGCTCTAAATGATGTCTAAATTCAACAGACCACACAGAAAACACTTGATTAATAAAGCTGTGGCTACCTGCTCAGATCCCACTGGATGAAAGCAGGCCTGTTGGCAGACAAGGCCAGGCAAACTTGCAGGCCTAGGCTTCAAAATGGCCACCAGCCACATGGCCAGGCCCAACAACATCACAAATCCCACCCCCAAAAAACACACTTCCCCAACTCAATCCAATGCCATCCATGCCCTAGATGATGTCTAAATTCAACAGACCACACAGAAAACACTTGATTGATAAAGCTGTGGCTACCTGCTCTGATCCTAGTGGATGAAAAAGCAGGCCTGTTGGCAGACAAGGCCAGGCAAGCTTGCAGGCCTAGGCTTCAAAATGGCCAACAGCCACATGGCCAGGCCCACCAACATCACAAAGGCCACCCCAAAAAACACACTTCCCCAACTCAATCCAATGCCATCCATGCCCTAAATGATGTCTAAATTCAACAGATCACACAGAAAACACTTGATTAATAAAGCTGTGGCTACCTGCTCTGATCCTAGTGGATGAAAAAGCAGGCCCGTTGGCAGAAAAGGCCAGGCAAGCTTGCAGGCCTAGGCTTCAAAATGGCCACCAGCCACATGGCCAGGCCCAACAACATCACAAAGGCTACCCCAAAAAACACACTTCTCCAACTCAATCCAATGCCATCCATGCCCTAAATGATGTCTAAATTCAACAGACCACACAGAAAACACTTGATTAATAAAGCTGTGGCTACCTGCTCTGATCCTAGTGGATGAAAAAGCAGGCCTGTTGGCAGACAAGGCCAGGCAAGCTTGCAGGCAAATGGCCACCAGCCACATGGCCAGGCCCACCAACATCACAAAGGCCACCCCAAAAAACACACTTCCCCAACTCAATCCAATGCCATCCATGCCCTAAATGATGTCTAAATTCAACAGATCACACAGAAAACACTTGATTAATAAAGCTGTGGCTACCTGCTCTGAACCTAGTGGATGAAAAAGCAGGCCTGTTGGCAGACAAGGCCAGGCAAGCTTGCAGGCCTAGGCTTCAAAATGGCCACCAGCCACATGGCCAGGCCCAACAACATCACAAAGGCCACCCCAAAAAACACACTTCCCCAACTCAATCCAACGCCATCCATGCCCTAAATGATGTCTAAATTCAACAGACCACACAGAAAACACTTGATTAATAAAGCTGTGGCTACCTGCTCTGATCCTACTGGATGAAAGCAGGCCTCTTGGCAGACAAGGCCAGGCAAGCTTGCAGGCCTAGGCTTCAAAATGGCCACCAGCCACATGGCCAGGCCCAACAACATCACAAAGGCCACCCCCAAAAAACACACTTCCCCAACTCAATCCAATGCCATCCATGCTCTAAATGATGTCTAAATTCAACAGACCACACAGAAAACACTTGATTAATAAAGCTGTGGCTACCTGCTCAGATCCCACTGGATGAAAGCAGGCCTGTTGGCAGACAAGGCCAGGCAAACTTGCAGGCCTAGGCTTCAAAATGGCCACCAGCCACATGGCCAGGCCCAACAACATCACAAATCCCACACCCAAAAAACACACTTCCCCAACTCAATCCAATGCCATCCATGCCCTAGATGATGTCTAAATTCAACAGACAACACAGAAAACACTTGATTAATAAAGCTGTGGCTACCTGCTCTGATCCTAGTGGATGAAAAAGCAGGCCTGTTGGCAGACAAGGCCAGGCAAGCTTGCAGGCCTAGGCTACAAAATGGCCACCAGCCACATGGCCAGGCCCAACAACATCACAAAGGCCACCCCAAAAAACACACTTCCCCAACTCAATCCAATGCCATCCATGCCCTAAATGATGTCTAAATTCAACAGACCACACAGAAAACACTTGATTAATAAAGCTGTGGCTACCTGCTCTGATCCTACTGGATAAAAGCAGGCCTGTTGGCAGACAAGGCCAGGCAAGCTTGCAGGCCTAGGCTTCAAAATGGCCACCAGCCACATGGCCAGGCCCGACTACATCACAAAGGCCACCCCCCAAAAACACACTTCCCCAACTCAATCCAATGCCACCCATGCCCTAAATGATGTCTAAATTCAACAGACCACACAGAAAACACTTGATTAATAAAGCTGTGGCTACCTGCTCTGATCCTACTGGATGAAAGCAGGCCTGTTGGCAGACAAGGCCAGGCAAGCTTGCAGGCCTAGGCTTCAAAATGGCCACCAGCCACATGGCCAGGCCCAACAACATCACAAAGGCCACCCCCAAAAAACACACTTCCCAAACTCAATCCAATGCAATCCATGCCCTAAATGATGTCTAAATTCAACAGACCACACAGAAAACACTTGATTAATAAAGCTGTGGCTACCTGCTCTGATCCTAGTGGATGAAAAAGCAGGCCTGTTGGCAGACAAGGCCAGGCAAGCTTGCAGGCCTAGGCTTCAAAATGGCCACCAGCCACATGGCCAGGCACAACAACATCACAAAGGCCACCCCAAAAAACACACTTCCCCAACTCAATCCAATGCCATCCATGCCCTAAATGATGTCTAAATTCAACAGACCACACAGAAAACACTTGATTAATAAAGCTGTGGCTACCTGCTCTGATCCTAGTGGATGAAAAAGCAGGCCTGTTGGCAGACAAGGCCAGGCAAGCTTGCAGGCCTAGGCTTCAAAATGGCCACCAGCCACATGGCCAGGCCCAACAACATCACAAAGGCCACCCCCAAAAAACACACTTCCCCAACTCAATCCAATGCCATCCATGCCCTAAATGATGTCTAAATTCAACAGACCACACAGAAAACACTTGATTAATAAAGCTGTGGCTACCTGCTGTGATCCTACTGGATGAAAGCAGGCCTGTTGGCAGACAAGACCAGGCAAGCTTGCAGGCCTAGGCTTCAAAATGGCCACCAGCCACATGGCCAGGCCCAACAACATCACAAAGGCCACCCCAAAAACCACACTTCCCCAACTCAATCCAACGCCATCCATGCCCTAAATGATGTCTAAATTCAACAGACCACACAGAAAACACTTGATTAATAAAGCTGGGGCTACCTGCTCTGATCCTACTGGATGAAAGCAGGCCTCTTGGCAAACAAGGCCAGGCAAGCTTGCAGGCCTAGGCTTCAAAATGGCCACCAGCCACATGGCCAGGCCCAACAACATCACAAAGGCCACCCCCAAAAAACACACTTCCCCAACTCAATCCAATGCCATCCATGCTCTAAATGATGTCTAAATTCAACAGACCACACAGAAAACACTTGATTAATAAAGCTGTGGCTACCTGCTCAGATCCCACTGGATGAAAGCAGGCCTGTTGGCAGACAAGGCCAGGCAAACTTGCAGGCCTAGGCTTCAAAATGGCCACCAGCCACATGGCCAGGCCCAACAACATCACAAATCCCACCCCCAAAAAACACACTTCCCCAACTCAATCCAATGCCATCCATGCCCTAGATGATGTCTAAATTCAACAGACCACACAGAAAACACTTGATTGATAAAGCTGTGGCTACCTGCTCTGATCCTAGTGGATGAAAAAGCAGGCCTGTTGGCAGACAAGGCCAGGCAAGCTTGCAGGACTAGGCTACAAAATGGCCACCAGCCACATGGCCAGGCCCAACAACATCACAAAGGCCACCCCAAAAAACATACTTCCCCAACTCAATCCAATGCCATCCATACCCTAAATGATGTCTAAATTCAACAGACCACACAGAAAACACTTGATTAATAAAGCTGTGGCTACCTGCTCTGATCCTACTGGATAAAAGCAGGCCTGTTGGCAGACAAGGCCAGGCAAGCTTGCAGGCCTAGGCTTCAAAATGGCCACCAGCCACATGGCCAGGCCCAACAACATCACAAAGGCCACCCCCAAAAAACACACTTCCCAAACTCAATCCAATGCAATCCATGCCCTAAATGATGTCTAAATTCAACAGACCACACAGAAAACACTTGATTAATAAAGCTGTGGCTACCTGCTCTGATCCTAGTGGATGAAAAAGCAGGCCTGTTGGCAGACAAGGCCAGGCAAGCTTGCAGGCCTAGGCTTCAAAATGGCCACCAGCCACATGGCCAGGCCCACCAACATTACAAAGGCCACCCCAAAAAACACACTTCCCCAACACAATCCAATGCCATCCATGCCCTAAATGATGTCTAAATTCAACAGATCACACAGAAAACACTTGATTAATAAAGCTGTGGCTACCTGCTCTGATCCTAGTGGATGAAAAAGCAGGCCTGTTGGCAGACAATGCCAGGCAAGCTTGCAGGCCTAGGCTTCAAAATGGCCACCAGCCACATGGCCAGGCCCAACAACATCACAAAGGGCACCCCAAAAAACACACTTCCCCAACTCAATCCAATTCCATCGATGCCCTAAATGATGTCTAAATTCAACAGATCACACAGAAAACACTTGATTAATAAAGCTGTGGCTACCTGCTCTGATCCTAGTGGATGAAAAAGCAGGCCTGTTGGCAGACAAGGCCAGGCAAGCTTGCAGGCCTAGGCTTCAAAGTGGCCACCAGCCACATGGCCAGGCCCAACAACATCACAAAGGCTACCCCAAAAAACTCACTTCCCCAACTCAATCCAATGCCATCCATGCCCTAAATGATGTCTAAATTCAACAGATCACACAGAAAACACTTGATTAATAAAGCTGTGGCTACCTGCTCTGATCCTAGTGGATGAAAAAGCAGGCCTGTTGGCAGACAAGGCCAGGCAAGCTTGCAGGCCTAGGCTTCAAAATGGCCACCAGCCACATGGCCAGGCCCAACAACATCACAAAAGGCACCCCAAAAACACACTTCCCCAACTCAATCCAATGCCATCCATGCCCTAAATGATGTCTAAATTCAACAGATCACACAGAAAACACTTGATTAATAAAGCTGTGGCTACCTGCTCTGATCCTAGTGGATGAAAAAGCAGGCCTGTTGGCAGACAAGGCCAGGCAAGCTTGCAGGCCTAGGCTTCAAAATGGCCACCAGCCACATGGCCAGGCCCAACAACATCACAAAGGCCACCCCAAAAAACACACTTCCCCAACTCAATCCAATGCCACCCATGCCCTAAATGATGTCTAAATTCAACAGATCACACAGAAAACACTTGATTAATAAAGCTGTGGCTACCTGCTCTGATCCTAGTGGATGAAAAAGCAGGCCTGTTGGCAGACAAGGCCAGGCAAGCTTGCAGGCCTAGGCTTCAAAATGGCCACCAGCCACATGGCCAGGCCCAACAACATCACAAAGGCCACCCCCAAAAAACACACTTCCCCAACTCAATCCAATGCCATCCATGCCCTAAATGATGTCTAAATTCAACAGACCACACAGAAAACACTTGAATAATAAAGCTGTGGCTACCTGCTCTGATCCTAGTGAATGCAAAAGCAGGCCTGTTGGCAGACAAGGCCAGGCAAGCTTGCAGGCCTAGGCTACAAAATGGCCACCAGCCACATGGCCAGGCCCAACAACATCACAAAGGCCACCCCAAAAAAACACACTTCCCCAACTCAATCCAATGCCATCCATGCCCTAAATGATGTCTAAATTCAACAGATCACACAGAAAACACTTGATTAATAAAGCTGTGGCTACCTGCTCTGATCCTAGTGGATGAAAAAGCAGGCCTGTTGGCAGACAAGGCCAGGCAAGCTTGCAGGCCTAGGCTTCAAAATGGCCACCAGCCACATGGCAAGGCCCACCAACATCACAAAGGCCACCCCAAAAAACACACTTCCCCAACTCAATCCAATGCCATCCATGTCCTAAATGATGTCTAAATTCAACAGATCACACAGAAAACACTTGATTAATAAAGCTGTGGCTACCTGCTCTGATCCTAGTGGATGAAAAAGCAGGCCTGTTGGCAGACAAGGCCAGGCAAGCTTGCAGGCCTAGGCTTCAAAATGGCCACCAGCCACATGGCCAGGCCCAACAACATCACAAAGGGCACCCCAAAAAACACACTTCCCCAACTCAATCCAATGCCATCCATGCCCTAAATGATGTCTAAATTCAACAGATCACACAGAAAACACTTGATTAATAAAGCTGTGGCTACCTGCTCTGTTCCTAGTGGATGAAAAAGCAGGCCTGTTGGCAGACAAGGCCAGGCAAGCTTGCAGGCCTAGGATTCAAAATGGCCACCAGCCACATGGCCAGACCCAACAACATCACAAAGGCCACCCCAAAAAACACACTTCCCCAACTCAATCCAATGCCATCCATGCCCTAAATGATGTCTAAATTCAACAGATCACACAGAAAACACTTGATTAATAAAGCTGTGGCTACCTGCTCTGATCCTAGTGGATGAAAAAGCAGTCCTGTTGGCAGACAAGGCCATGCAAGCTTGCAGGCCTAGGCTTCAAAATGGCCACCAGCCACATGGCCAGGCCCAACAACATCACAAAGGCCACCCCCAAAAAACACACTTCCCCAACTCAATCCAATGCCATCCATGCCCTAAATGATGTCTAAATTCAACAGACCACACAGAAAACACTTGATTAATAAAGCTGTGGCTACCTGCTCTGATCCTAGTGGATGCAAAAGCAGGCCTGTTGGCAGACAAGGCCAGGCAAGCTTGCAGGCCTAGGCTTCAAAATGGCCACCAGCCACATGGCCAGGCCCAACAACATCACAAAGGCCACCCCAAAAAACACACTTCCCCAACTCAATCCAATGCCATCCATGCCCTAAATGATGTCTAAATTCAACAGATCACACAGAAAACACTTGATTAATAAAGCTGTGGCTACCTGCTCTGATCCTAGTGGATGAAAAAGCAGGCCTGTCGGCAGACAAGGCCAGGCAAGCTTGCAGGCCTAGGCTTCAAAATGGCCACCAGCCACATGGCCAGGCCCAACAACATCACAAAGGCCACCCCAAAAAACACACTTCCCCAACTCAATCCAATGCCATCCATGCCCTAAATGATGTCTAAATTCAACAGACCACACAGAAAACACTTGATTAATAAAGCTGTGGCTACCTGCTCTGATCCTAGTGGATGCAAAAGCAGGCCTGTTGGCAGACAAGGCCAGGCAAGCTTGCAGGCCTAGGCTACAAAATGGCCACCAGCCACATGGCCAGGCCCAACAACATCACAAAGGCCACCCCAAAAAAACACACTTCCCCAACTCAATCCAATGCCATCCATGCCCTAAATGATGTCTAAATTCAACAGATCACACAGAAAACACTTGATTAATAAAGCTGTGGCTACCTGCTCTGATCCTAGTGGATGAAAAAGCAGGCCTGTTGGCAGACAAGGCCAGGCAAGCTTGCAGGCCTAGGCTTCAAAATGGCCACCAGCCACATGGCCATGCCCACCAACATCACAAAGGCCAACCCAAAAAACACACTTTCCCAACTCAATCCAATGCCATCCATGCCCTAAATGATGTCTAAATTCAACAGATCACACAGAAAACACTTGATTAATAAAGCTGTGGCTACCTGCTCTGATCCTAGTGGATGAAAAAGCAGGCCTGTTGGCAGACAAGGCCAGGCAAGCTTGCAGGCCTAGGCTTCAAAATGGCCACCAGCCACATGGCCAGGCCCAACAACATCACAAAGGCCACCCCCAAAAAACACACTTCCCCAACTCAATCCAATGCCATCCATGCCCTAAATGATGTCTAAATTCAACAGATCACACAGAAAACACTTGATTAATAAAGCTGTGGCTACCTGCTCTGATCCTAGTGGATGAAAAAGCAGGCCTGTTGGCAGACAAGGCCAGGCAAGCTTGCAGGCCTAGGATTCAAAATGGCCACCAGCCACATGGCCAGACCCAACAACATCACAAAGGCCACCCCAAAAAACACACTTCCCCAACTCAATCCAATGCCATCCATGCCCTAAATGATGTCTAAATTCAACAGATCACACAGAAAACACTTGATTAATAAAGCTGTGGCTACCTGCTCTGATCCTAGTGGATGAAAAAGCAGGCCTGTTGGCAGACAAGGTCAGGCAAGCTTGCAGGCCTAGGCTTCAAAATGGCCACCAGCCACATGGCCAGGCCCAACAACATCACAAAGGCCACCCCCAAAAAACACACTTCCCCAACTCAATCCAATGCCATCCATGCCCTAAATGATGTCTAAATTCAACAGACCACACAGAAAACACTTGATTAATAAAGCTGTGGCTACCTGCTCTGATCCTAGTGGATGCAAAAGCAGGCCTGTTGGCAGACAAGGCCAGGCAAGCTTGCAGGCCTAGGCTACAAAATGGCCACCAGCCACATGGCCAGGCCCAACAACATCACAAAGGCCACCCCAAAAAAACACACTTCCCCAACTCAATCCAATGCCATCCATGCCCTAAATGATGTCTAAATTCAACAGACCACACAGAAAACACTTGATTAATAAAGCTGTGGCTACCTGCTCTGATCCTACTGGATGAAAGCAGGCCTGTTGGCAGACAAGGCCAGGCAAGCTTGCAGGCCTAGGCTTCAAAATGGCCACCAGCCACATGGCCAGGCCCAACAACATCACAAAGGCCACCCCCCAAAAACACACTTCCCCAACTCAATCCAATGCCATCCATGCCCTAAATGATGTCTAAATTCAACAGACCACACAGAAAACACTTGATTATTAAAGCTGTGGCTACCTGCTCTGATCCTACTGGATGAAAGCAGGCCTGTTGGCAGACAAGGCCAGGCAAGCTTGCAGGCCTAGGCTTCAAAATGGCCACCAGCCACATGGCCAGGCCCAACAACATCACAAAGGCCACCCCCAAAAAACACACTTCCCCAACTCAATCCAATGCAATCCTTGCCCTAAATGATGTCTAAATTCAACAGACCACACAGAAAACACTTGATTAATAAAGCTGTGGCTACCTGCTCTGATCCTAGTGGATGAAAAAGCAGGCCTGTTGGCAGACAAGGCCAGGCAAGCTTGCAGGCCTAGGCTTCAAAATGGCCACCAGCCACATGGCCAGGCCCAACAACATCACAAAGGCCACCCCAAAAAACACACTTCCCCAACTCAATCCAATGCCATCCATGCCCTAAATGATGTCTAAATTCAACAGATCACACAGAAAACACTTGATTAATAAAGCTGTGGCTACCTGCTCTGATCCTAGTGGATGAAAAAGCAGGCCTGTTGGCAGACAAGGCCAGGCAAGCTTGCAGGCCTAGGCTTCAAAATGGCCACCAGCCACATGGCCAGGCCCAACAACATCACAAAGGCCACCCCAAAAAACACACTTCCCCAACTCATTCCAATGCCATCCATGCCCTAAATGATGTCTAAATTCAACAGACCACACAGAAAACACTTGATTAATAAAGCTGTGGCTACCTGCTCTGATCCTACTGGATGAAAGCAGGCCTGTTGGCAGACAAGGCCAGGCAAGCTTGCAGGCCTAGGCTTCAAAATGGCCACCAGCCACATGGCCAGGCCCAACAACATCACAAAGGCCACCCCCAAAAAACACACTTCCCCAACTCAATCCAATACCATCCATGCCCTAAATGATGTCTAAATTCAACAGACCACACAGAAAACACTTGATTAATAAAGCTGTGGCTACCTGCTCTGATCCTACTGGATGAAAGCAGGCCTGTTGGCAGACAAGGCCAGGCAAGCTTGCAGGCCTAGGCTTCAAAATGGCCACCAGCCACATGGCCAGGCCCAACAACATCACAAAGGCCACCCCCAAAAAACACACTTCCCCAACTCAATCCAATGCCATCCATGCCCTAAATGATGTCTAAATTCAACAGACCACACAGAAAACACTTGATTAATAAAGCTGTGGCTACCTGCTCTGATCCTAGTGGATGAAAATGCAGGCCTGTTGGCAGACAAGGCCAGGCAAGCTTGCAGGCCTAGGCTACAATATGGCTACCAGCCACATGGCCAGGCCCAACAACATCACAAAGGCCACCCCAAAAAACACACTTCCCCAACTCAATCCAATGCCATCCATGCCCTAAATGATGTCTAAATTCAACAGACCACACAGAAAACACTTGATTAATAAAGCTGTGGCTACCTGCTCTGATCCTACTGGATGAAAGCAGGCCTGTTGGCAGACAAGGCCAGGCAAGCTTGCAGGCCTAGGCTTCAAAATGGCCACCAGCCACATGGCCAGGCCCAACAACATCACAAAGGCCACCCCCCAAAAACACACTTCCCCAACTCAATCCAATGCCATCCATGCCCTAAATGATGTCTAAATTCAACAGACCACACAGAAAACACTTGATTAATAAAGCTGTGGCTACCTGCTCTGATCCTACTGGATGAAAGCAGGCCTGTTGGCAGACAAGGCCAGGCAAGATTGCAGGCCTAGGCTTCAAAATGGCTACCAGCCACATGGCCAGGCCCAACAACATCACAAAGGCCAACCCCAAAAAACACACTTCCCCAACTCAATCCAATGCCATCCTTGCCCTAAATGATGTCTAAATTCAACAGACCACACAGAAAACACTTGATTAATAAAGCTGTGGCTACCTGCTCTGATCCTAGTGGATGAAAAAGCAGGCCTGTTGGCAGACAAGGCCAGGCAAGCTTGCAGGCCTAGGCTTCAAAATGGCCACCAGCCACATGGCCAGGCCCAACAACATCACAAAGGCCACCCCAAAAAACACACATCCCCAACTCAATCCAATGCCATCCATGCCCTAAATGATGTCTAAATTCAACAGACCACACAGAAAACACTTGATTAATAAAGCTGTGGCTACCTGCTCCGATCCTAGTGGATGAAAAAGCAGGCCTGTTGGCAGACAAGGCCAGGCAAGCTTGCAGGCCTAGGCTTCAAAATGGCCACCAGCCGCATGGCCAGGCCCAACAACATCACAAAGGCCACCCCAAAAAACACACTTCCCCAACTCAATCCAATGCCATCTATGCCCTAAATGATGTCTAAATTCAACAGATCACACAGAAAACACTTGATTAATAAAGCTGTGGCTACCTGCTCTGATCCTAGTGGATGAAAAAGCAGGCCTGTTGGCAGACAAGGCCAGGCAAGCTTGCAGGCCTAGGCTTCAAAATGGCCACCAGCCACATGGCCAGGCCCAACAACATCACAAAGGCCACCCCAAAAAACACACTTCCTCAACTCAATCCAATGCCATCCATGCCCTAAATGATGTCTAAATTCAACAGATCACACAGAAAACACTTGATTAATAAAGCTGTGGCTACCTGCTCTGATCCTAGTGGATGAAAAAGCAGGCCTGTTGGCAGACAAGGCCAGGCAAGCTTGCAGGCCTAGGCTTCAAAATGGCCACCAGCCACATGGCCAGGCCCAACAACATCACAAAGGCCACCCTAAAAAACACACTTCCCCAACTCAACCCAATGCCATCCATGCCCTAAATGATGTCTAAATTCAACAGACCACACAGAAAACACTTGATTAATAAAGCTGTGGCTACCTGCTCTGATCCTAGTGGATGAAAATGCAGGCCTGTTGGCAGACAAGGCCAGGCAAGCTTGCAGGCCTAGGCTACAATATGGCCACCAGCCACATGGCCAGGCCCAACAACATCACAAAGGCCACCCCAAAAAACACACTTCCCCAACTCAATCCAATGCCATCCATGCCCTAAATGATGTCTAAATTCAACAGACCACACAGAAAACACTTGATTAATAAAGCTGTGGCTACCTGCTCTGATCCTACTGGATGAAAGCAGGCCTGTTGGCAGACAAGGCCAGGCAAGCTTGCAGGCCTAGGCTTCAAAATGGCCACCAGCCACATGGCCAGGCCCAACAACATCACAAAGGCCACCCCCCAAAAACACACTTCCCCAACTCAATCCAATGCCATCCATGCCCTAAATGATTTCTAAATTCAACAGACCACACAGAAAACACTTGATTAATAAAGCTGTGGCTACCTGCTCTGATCCTACTGGATGAAAGCAGGCCTGTTGGCAGACAAGGCCAGGCAAGATTGCAGGCCTAGGCTTCAAAATGGCTACCAGCCACATGGCCAGGCCCAACAACATCACAAAGGCCAACCCCAAAAAACACACTTCCCCAACTCAATCCAATGCCATCCTTGCCCTAAATGATGTCTAAATTCAACAGACCACACAGAAAACACTTGATTAATAAAGCTGTGGCTACCTGCTCTGATCCTAGTGGATGAAAAAGCAGGCCTGTTGGCAGACAAGGCCAGGCAAGCTTGCAGGCCTAGGCTTCAAAATGGCCACCAGCCACATGGCCAGGCCCAACAACATCACAAAGGCCACCCCAAAAAACACACATCCCCAACTCAATCCAATGCCATCCATGCCCTAAATGATGTCTAAATTCAACAGACCACACAGAAAACACTTGATTAATAAAGCTGTGGCTACCTGCTCCGATCCTAGTGGATGAAAAAGCAGGCCTGTTGGCAGACAAGGCCAGGCAAGCTTGCAGGCCTAGGCTTCAAAATGGCCACCAGCCGCATGGCCAGGCCCAACAACATCACAAAGGCCACCCCAAAAAACACACTTCCCCAACTCAATCCAATGCCATCTATGCCCTAAATGATGTCTAAATTCAACAGATCACACAGAAAACACTTGATTAATAAAGCTCTGGCTACCTGCTCTGATCCTAGTGGATGAAAAAGCAGGCCTGTTGGCAGACAAGGCCAGGCAAGCTTGCAGGCCTAGGCTTCAAAATGGCCACCAGCCACATGGCCAGGCCCAACAACATCACAATGGCCACCCCAAAAAACACACTTCCTCAACTCAATCCAATGCCATCCATGCCCTAAATGATGTCTAAATTCAACAGATCACACAGAAAACACTTGATTAATAAAGCTGTGGCTACCTGCTCTGATCCTAGTGGATGAAAAAGCAGGCCTGTTGGCAGACAAGGCCAGGCAAGCTTGCAGGCCTAGGCTTCAAAATGGCCACCAGCCACATGGCCAGGCCCAACAACATCACAAAGGCCACCCTAAAAAACACACTTCCCCAACTCAACCCAATGCCATCCATGCCCTAAATGTGCTTGAAAATGAAATACATTCAAAAAACAACAAAAGGAACAGTTGCTTCATCATGCACACACACACCCATGAGGCCATGCCCATGGCTAGCTCGGGCCTACTACTACTACTACCCACAAAATAAAAAAAATAAAAAAAGGAATGATGATAATTAATTATCAAAAATAAATTTTAGTTACAACAACTGCAATGCCCACAATCAAACAAACACAACAACCACTTACTTGTAAAATATCCTATTCCAAAAATCCTCAAATCCAATTGCAATGATGCAGCAGACAAAAAGAGTGATCTTTCCAGCTCCAAATCCAAAGGCAGAATGAGCAGGAGATGGACAAAGCACTGGGACAGGAACAGGAAGTTGGAGATTCTGTGTCACTTCCTCCCTCTCTCCACCTTTTAAAAAAATGACTCCTTGCACAAAAAAGGAAAGCCAAATGTCAATGTAAGGAGTTGTTGTCATCCAAAATCAGCATTTGCAGAAGGTTTCATGCTGCTAGAGCTGATATTCCTCTCCAAATTGAAAATTTTACATGTTGAGTTCTCGAGCTTCAAATTACTTCCGCCGGCGTGTCGAAAACGACATGATCGCGTTCTCTTTGTCCCTGTCGCGTTGGATATGACGTGTTCGGGGTCTCTTTCTCCTGTTCGCGTTCGATTAGACGTGCCCGCGTCCTCATCCTCTGGCTCGCGATGTAGAATGACGTGTTCGAGATCTCAATCTTCTCATACTCGCGCGGTGCATGATCGCGAGAAGAAAGACGTGATCGCGCGACAAATGATGTGATCGCGCGACAAATGACTTTAATGCGGCCGCGAACTGTCGCGAGACAGAGCAAAATGGCTACCACCAATCCAGCATCTCGTGGAGAACACGACCGGGTCGGGAAAACTTGGCGGCGAACGCGGGGATTCAGGTAAGGCGATCGCGCGAACGCAAGAATGTATTTTTTTACAGCGCGAGCAAGAAACAAATTATCGCTAAGCTGCGGAATGCGGAAATTTTGACATTTTCGCGCTTTCCGCGGAACGCGAAAATGCCAAAATATCGCAATTTCCACGAACGGAACGGAATTTTGGCCCAGGCCTACTTAAAACAAGAACCATCCACCCATTGAATTCCATCCGGATTCTCTAGCGGCGTATCTTTCAAGTCAATTCTTCCTTTTGTCTCTTCCTCAGTACGGAGGTAACAATCATGTTACTCCTCAACACCTTTCTCCTCTGGAAGGGGCAACAGAGTAGCTGGATTTAGGGTATTACATCGTTTGATGTGTACGTGACTAGCCAAAAGCGTCAGCTCGTATCCAGTTAAACGAGCACTTGTAAGATGCTGTGTTTTCATTCTGTTTAGTAAAGTATCCACTGCATGTGGTACCATGACAATGAGAGTATTATCTAGCACTACTCCAGCAGACTGTCGAATAGAAATTGCTGCTGTCACTTTAAGACAATTAGGCAATGCTTTAGCTACGGGATCTAACGTAGCCGAAAAATAGGCACATGGCCGCTGTTTGTCTCCAAATTGCTGTGTTAAAACTGACAACGCACAACCTTCTCTCTCATGAACATAGAGCGTAAAAGGCTTATTGTAATCAGGAGTACCTAGTACAGGAGCGGAACACAGAGCAGTACGTAAATCAGTAAAACTCCTTTGGCACTCGTCAGTCCAAGGAAGAGGCTGAGGTGTATCTTTCAAAGTGAGTGCCAACAAAGGCTTGGCCAACAGAGAGAAGTTAGGGATCCACTGCCTACAATAGGAAGTAATACCCAGAAAGGCATGTACCTCCCTTTGTGTGGATGGCACAGACATTTGCGTAATCGCCTGAATTCGTTTTGGGGTTAATCGTCGTCCCTCCTTTGATAGGAGATGACCCAAGTAGGTAACCTCTCGACGGACATATTGTAGTTTAGAAGGTGAAACCTTATGATTCAGATTAAACGAATGGCGTAACAATGCAACAGTCACATTTTTGCAAATATCTTCTGAATCAGCAGCGATTAACAAGTCATCCATGTATTGTATAAGAGCAACACCAGACGGCAAATGAAAAGTATCAAGATGACATTTTAAGGCTTGGCTGTAAATAGAGGGACTTTCACAATAGCCCTGAGGTGCGCGTTTGAACCGGAAGCTTCGGCCTCCAAGAGAGAAGCCAAAAATATCCCTACTCTCTTCTGCAATGGGAATACTAAAAAAGGCATTCTTTAGATTGATAACAGAAAACCAAGTCGCTGTGGAAGGTATCATTGTCAACAGAGCAGTGATATCTGGGACGACAGGAAATTGTGGTACAACAATTTTGTTTACCTCCCGAAGATCAATTACGAAACGATATACAGGAGGCTGAGAAGGATCCGTGCGTTTAAGAACAGGAAGAATAGGACTATTGCATGTGTTTCCTCTCGTTTCTTCAACCACACCCTTCTGAATCAAATCATGAATGATTTCCAAAAGCGCTTTTTCACCTTCAGTGGAAATTCTATACTGCGGAATACGCGGCAATTCAACATTAGGCTTGAGAGTGACAACATAAGGTGGAATTTCAAGACAGCCCACATCATCCGGACCCGTGGCCCAAAGCGTTGCCGGAAGAGAAAGCAATTCAGGTGGAAACTGATCTTTGGACAAATACATGGGAGAAATCAGTTTCTGTCCTAAAGTAAGATGTACACCAGAAGGAGAAAAATATATCGGAGCATGCATTCTTTTCAATAAGTCCAAACTCAACAGATTCTCACCGCAACCATTCGTCAAAAGAAGTGGAGCTTCCAAATCATAAGGGCCAATTGAAATGGGCAGAGGGCAAGAAACCGGATTACGAACAGGGGCGCCAGAAAATCCTACAGATACATTCGTTAAGCCAGCCAAAGGTGCCCCAGGGAGTTTTGAATGAATGATAGAACTTCTCATCGCCCCAGTATCTAGAAGAAATGGCTCTAAAACACCCATTATAGTGACATTAACATAAGGTCCATTCTGATCTACTGGAACCGACACAACTCCCTTACTTTGACCATGGCTGTCCTAGTTAGCATGAAGACTTTCATTCTCGCTTTCAATATAATGGTCTTCATTGTAGTATTGTGTAGACCTAACATTTTCATGATCAAAGTAATTCATGGTATTGGGAGGAGGAAGGGCACGCTGTTCTTGAGTCAACACACCTCAACCTCTACCTCTATTTGCTGACTGGAGGCCACCACGACCTCGTGGAGCAGATAATGCTCCACTGCGCTGCAATAAAACCGGACAACTATTCTTAAAATGACCTTCTTCTCTACAATAGGCACATTGATTAGGTCCTAACAAAGGTCGTGGAATGTATGGCTCAGGTTTTTGATACAACCTCTGAAACTGCGGAGGCTGTTGAAACTGAGGCTGAGCATAGCGAGGAGGATAAGCTTGTTGCAAGAGAACCTTCGTTTTTAATTCTTTCGTCTTTTTCTCTTGCTTTTCTTTTTCTTCTTTATCTCTGTTTTCATAATATTGTGCAGTAGCCAATATCTGGGCAGAAGAAGAAACAGCCCATAAACTTTCAGAATCTTTCAATTTGTGTGACAGCTCGGGAAGCAAATTAAATACAAATTTGTCCACAAATAATCGCTGTCCACCCTCTGTAGCCATATCTTGACCACTGTGATCAATAAATGTCTCCTCGAAACAAGTAAAGAAATCAGAGACACTTTCATCTTTCTTTTGTTTGCATGCCGCTAATTTATCCCAATTAACTCTCAAAGCAGGCATCATCGTTTTCATTAATGTAATAATCCTACCAGGGAGTTCTGAAATCAAAGCATCAGGCTTCGCACCACCCACTTGGTCTCTATCTGCGGCAGTTATAGTATCCCAAACAGCACCTAATTCCTGTGCGTGATTCTCCTTACGAATCCTAGCCCATAATGTCTGGGGGACTACATTTCCCATCAACATATCGATATCAGCTAGATTCATGATGCAAGCGTCAACTGTCTGTGATAATTCTTTATAATAACCCGCAGGGTTTTTACAAGGATTTGGTAGAGTCTGTTTAAGGGCTAAAACTTCAGATCTCTTCCAGGAGACATGTACCCATATACGTTGAAAATGAGCGGGAATAACTGGATTAACACCTTGAGCTGCAACCTCTTCCTTCCATACTGGAGGAACCTCTCTCATGGGATAATTTTTCAGTGTCAGTCTAACCGACGGATCGGAATCAAGGAAAGTCTGAGAGGACAATAAGTTTCTAAAGGAAATAAGTGTCTTTACAGCGTTTTCAACTTTGGAACCCACAATAAGTCCTGTATCAAAGTCAGCCTGAACATCCAACAGACCCTGTGGAACCGAATTCAAATTCACATCCTCCCATTCTTTAATGAGAGTATCACACATTACATCGAAAACATATCTTTGCGTAGGCGCATTCCATTGTGAGAAGGTAGGCATAATATCGAGCACACTGTATTGGGGACCCTTTTGATCCATTTTTGTGCGAGAGATTCCAAATTTTATCGTTCTTCGGCAGCTGGGAATTGACTACGAGATTGTCTTCGAGAAAAGGCCGGAGATACATTAAAAGCTTCAAAGAAAGGAGATAGAATACCAGAGACAGTGTCCGTGAGTCGCCTACGCATAGACGGAGAATTGGACATGAGGATAGGAGACAAGGTATTAGGCGAACTAACAGAAGGAGATCCTGTAATTGCAGGAGGTGCAGAAGGCAAAGGAGATCGAAGATCAGGAGATGAGGGCAAAGAAGTCGAAGTTAATGGTAAAACTGGCAGAGGCGGTAATACTGGAGGAGGCATATGCGGAAGAGCCGGAACAGGCGGAGGTACTGCTGGCGGCTGAACAGGCTGTAACAACTGGGGTGCATTGGCACCTTGTGCATAGGGCGGAGGCAATCTCAATAAATGAGACATTAGGGGATCTTCTTCTAAATCTTTCTTGTTATCGCAGGGGGAAACAGGCAACACCGGATAGCATTTATCTATCGCCATACGATGCTGTCTCTCTGAGATTTCCGTCGCATTATCAATTTCATCATCTTTAAATCGTTGGGCAGCCTGTATAATTGTCATACCCTGTGCTTTCCTATCTCGTTTTGTTTGCTTAATTTCTTTCTGTTTTGCTTCCTTACGCCAAAGGCGGAAAGAGTCAAACATTGCCGGCCGGGCTTTTCTTTTGAATAAAACTGCTTCTAAATTATCTAGCACATCAGGCTCAAAGTTACCATTTTCTGACCATTTTAAAACACCATCTTTCTTCGTGTATCGGGTCCATGCCTCGTTAAAGGCAATGGGGCCAATACCATGTTCTGAATAGAGCTCGTATGTGGGAGTTCCAACCGAAGGAATCGGACAAGAGTCCTCAAGCCGGGAGTCCCTATTACAACCAAAGCAACAAAGTTTTCCAAACTTAGTCAGACCAGGCATCTCGTGATTTCACCGGACTGTTCACAAACTTCAAGGGGGTAAAACTCAGTTTACGCAGCACAAATGCACTTACCCCTCGGCTTCGGCTATTGCAATAGTCGAATCTAAGGACCAAAGGAACAAAGGACCAAAATTGTGGGAGCGACCCACCAAATACTTACCTAAGGATGTCTTCTCACGCCAACAGAGGCCCGTCTATCGTCTCGCCTTACCATACATCACCACAGGAAGGGCCAAGGCAGGGTGGCAGTCAGGGCAGCAGTCGTCAGTAGCCGTCAGGAAGGAGTAACCACGCTGAAAAAGACCTTCGGACCACTTTCGACATACAGGGGTCGCTTGACGTGGCTCGCGAATCCTCCAGAATTTTCTTGAGGGGTTCCTCACGACCTTCAGGCAGAACCGGTACCACTGAAGCCGCCCGACGTTGGGCGCCAGTTGAAGAACCAGAACCTTTTGGGCCTGGTGGCGCAGGGTACGCCTTAATCTCCGGGGTTCTCCTGCTCAGCTACACAGAGACACGGGACACTCTGTTAGGCGTTAGAAGATTGGATTTATTAGCTGCAGCTAGTACAGTTATCCCAGAAGTACACGAGGTAGGTTCTCAGGAGACTGCCACTTCACTCCGTGGCGCACAATCTTATATAGTACATATGTGAAATATACATTAACCAAATACACACCCAAGACATACAAGAAAGAGCCAATAAGAAAAGTTGGAAAACAGAACAGAACCAATAGAAAAGGTTTGAAAATAAAGTATCAGATAACACGAAGAAGCCTCTCCTCCGACTGTGTTTGTCACCCCTCCCTCGAACTAATTCATTAACAGATCTGCAACCAACTTGCAGGTGGCGAGATACGTTTGTGTGTTTTGGAGGACAGTTGTAAAACGAGAGAATGCTAGCAGAGGACAGCGAAGGCCAGACGATAAGATAAAGTCAGAAGAGAATAGTGTGAACCAACAGATAGTTGAGACGGGGATTAGGAAAACCAGACAGGGATTAGTGTACTCGGCCAGTCCTAACATCAGTTTTGTAAATAGAGGCAGAAGACTTATTTCAACACGAAGCTGCAGGAAAAGCAGAATAGACTTTGTTCGCCGTGCTGCCTGAGTGAGGGCAACACAAAATGGCGGCGTAGCACAAAATGGCGGGTCGATTCGATCAAGATCGAAAACCGAATTTTCTCATTGGGTAGTGTAGCGGGTCGTGCTGGGGGTAGTGTTTTAGGGTTTAGGGTAGTGCAGTGGTAGTTGGGTAGTGTAGAGGGTCGTACTGGGGGATAGTGTTTTAGGGTTTAGGGTAGTGCAGTGTTGTTTGGGTAGTGTAGGGGATCGTGCTTGTGGTAGTGTTTAAGAGTTCAAGGTAGTGCAGTGGTGTTTGGAAAGTGTAGGGGGTCGTACTGGGGGTAGTGTTTTAGGGTTTAGGGTAGTGCAGTGGTGTTTGGTTAGTGTAGGGGGTCATGCTGGGGGTAGTGTTTAAGGGTTTAGGTTAGTGCAGTGGTGTTTGGAAAGTGCAGGGGGTCATGCTGGGGTTAGTGTTTTAGGGTTTAAGTTAGTGCAGTGTCGCGAGACAGAGCAAAATGGCTACCACCAATCCAGCATCTCGTGGAGAACACGACCGGGTCGGGAAAACTTGGCGGCGAACGCGGGGATTCAGGTAAGGCGATCGCGCGAACGCAAGAATGTATTTTTTTACAGCGCGAGCAAGAAACAAATTATCGCTAAGCTGCGGAATGCGGAAATTTTGACATTTTCGCGCTTTCCGCGGAACGCGAAAATGCCAAAATATCGCAATTTCCACGAACGGAACGGAATTTTGGCCCAGGCCTACTTAAAACAAGAACCATCCACCCATTGAATTCCATCCGGATTCTCTAGCGGCGTATCTTTCAAGTCAATTCTTCCTTTTGTCTCTTCCTCAGTACGGAGGTAACAATCATGTTACTCCTCAACACCTTTCTCCTCTGGAAGGGGCAACAGAGTAGCTGGATTTAGGGTATTACATCGTTTGATGTGTACGTGACTAGCCAAAAGCGTCAGCTCGTATCCAGTTAAACGAGCACTTGTAAGATGCTGTGTTTTCATTCTGTTTAGTAAAGTATCCACTGCATGTGGTACCATGACAATGAGAGTATTATCTAGCACTACTCCAGCAGACTGTCGAATAGAAATTGCTGCTGTCACTTTAAGACAATTAGGCAATGCTTTAGCTACGGGATCTAACGTAGCCGAAAAATAGGCACATGGCCGCTGTTTGTCTCCAAATTGCTGTGTTAAAACTGACAACGCACAACCTTCTCTCTCATGAACATAGAGCGTAAAAGGCTTATTGTAATCAGGAGTACCTAGTACAGGAGCGGAACACAGAGCAGTACGTAAATCAGTAAAACTCCTTTGGCACTCGTCAGTCCAAGGAAGAGGCTGAGGTGTATCTTTCAAAGTGAGTGCCAACAAAGGCTTGGCCAACAGAGAGAAGTTAGGGATCCACTGCCTACAATAGGAAGTAATACCCAGAAAGGCATGTACCTCCCTTTGTGTGGATGGCACAGACATTTGCGTAATCGCCTGAATTCGTTTTGGGGTTAATCGTCGTCCCTCCTTTGATAGGAGATGACCCAAGTAGGTAACCTCTCGACGGACATATTGTAGTTTAGAAGGTGAAACCTTATGATTCAGATTAAACGAATGGCGTAACAATGCAACAGTCACATTTTTGCAAATATCTTCTGAATCAGCAGCGATTAACAAGTCATCCATGTATTGTATAAGAGCAACACCAGACGGCAAATGAAAAGTATCAAGATGACATTTTAAGGCTTGGCTGTAAATAGAGGGACTTTCACAATAGCCCTGAGGTGCGCGTTTGAACCGGAAGCTTCGGCCTCCAAGAGAGAAGCCAAAAATATCCCTACTCTCTTCTGCAATGGGAATACTAAAAAAGGCATTCTTTAGATTGATAACAGAAAACCAAGTCGCTGTGGAAGGTATCATTGTCAACAGAGCAGTGATATCTGGGACGACAGGAAATTGTGGTACAACAATTTTGTTTACCTCCCGAAGATCAATTACGAAACGATATACAGGAGGCTGAGAAGGATCCGTGCGTTTAAGAACAGGAAGAATAGGACTATTGCATGTGTTTCCTCTCGTTTCTTCAACCACACCCTTCTGAATCAAATCATGAATGATTTCCAAAAGCGCTTTTTCACCTTCAGTGGAAATTCTATACTGCGGAATACGCGGCAATTCAACATTAGGCTTGAGAGTGACAACATAAGGTGGAATTTCAAGACAGCCCACATCATCCGGACCCGTGGCCCAAAGCGTTGCCGGAAGAGAAAGCAATTCAGGTGGAAACTGATCTTTGGACAAATACATGGGAGAAATCAGTTTCTGTCCTAAAGTAAGATGTACACCAGAAGGAGAAAAATATATCGGAGCATGCATTCTTTTCAATAAGTCCAAACTCAACAGATTCTCACCGCAACCATTCGTCAAAAGAAGTGGAGCTTCCAAATCATAAGGGCCAATTGAAATGGGCAGAGGGCAAGAAACCGGATTACGAACAGGGGCGCCAGAAAATCCTACAGATACATTCGTTAAGCCAGCCAAAGGTGCCCCAGGGAGTTTTGAATGAATGATAGAACTTCTCATCGCCCCAGTATCTAGAAGAAATGGCTCTAAAACACCCATTATAGTGACATTAACATAAGGTCCATTCTGATCTACTGGAACCGACACAACTCCCTTACTTTGACCATGGCTGTCCTAGTTAGCATGAAGACTTTCATTCTCGCTTTCAATATAATGGTCTTCATTGTAGTATTGTGTAGACCTAACATTTTCATGATCAAAGTAATTCATGGTATTGGGAGGAGGAAGGGCACGCTGTTCTTGAGTCAACACACCTCAACCTCTACCTCTATTTGCTGACTGGAGGCCACCACGACCTCGTGGAGCAGATAATGCTCCACTGCGCTGCAATAAAACCGGACAACTATTCTTAAAATGACCTTCTTCTCTACAATAGGCACATTGATTAGGTCCTAACAAAGGTCGTGGAATGTATGGCTCAGGTTTTTGATACAACCTCTGAAACTGCGGAGGCTGTTGAAACTGAGGCTGAGCATAGCGAGGAGGATAAGCTTGTTGCAAGAGAACCTTCGTTTTTAATTCTTTCGTCTTTTTCTCTTGCTTTTCTTTTTCTTCTTTATCTCTGTTTTCATAATATTGTGCAGTAGCCAATATCTGGGCAGAAGAAGAAACAGCCCATAAACTTTCAGAATCTTTCAATTTGTGTGACAGCTCGGGAAGCAAATTAAATACAAATTTGTCCACAAATAATCGCTGTCCACCCTCTGTAGCCATATCTTGACCACTGTGATCAATAAATGTCTCCTCGAAACAAGTAAAGAAATCAGAGACACTTTCATCTTTCTTTTGTTTGCATGCCGCTAATTTATCCCAATTAACTCTCAAAGCAGGCATCATCGTTTTCATTAATGTAATAATCCTACCAGGGAGTTCTGAAATCAAAGCATCAGGCTTCGCACCACCCACTTGGTCTCTATCTGCGGCAGTTATAGTATCCCAAACAGCACCTAATTCCTGTGCGTGATTCTCCTTACGAATCCTAGCCCATAATGTCTGGGGGACTACATTTCCCATCAACATATCGATATCAGCTAGATTCATGATGCAAGCGTCAACTGTCTGTGATAATTCTTTATAATAACCCGCAGGGTTTTTACAAGGATTTGGTAGAGTCTGTTTAAGGGCTAAAACTTCAGATCTCTTCCAGGAGACATGTACCCATATACGTTGAAAATGAGCGGGAATAACTGGATTAACACCTTGAGCTGCAACCTCTTCCTTCCATACTGGAGGAACCTCTCTCATGGGATAATTTTTCAGTGTCAGTCTAACCGACGGATCGGAATCAAGGAAAGTCTGAGAGGACAATAAGTTTCTAAAGGAAATAAGTGTCTTTACAGCGTTTTCAACTTTGGAACCCACAATAAGTCCTGTATCAAAGTCAGCCTGAACATCCAACAGACCCTGTGGAACCGAATTCAAATTCACATCCTCCCATTCTTTAATGAGAGTATCACACATTACATCGAAAACATATCTTTGCGTAGGCGCATTCCATTGTGAGAAGGTAGGCATAATATCGAGCACACTGTATTGGGGACCCTTTTGATCCATTTTTGTGCGAGAGATTCCAAATTTTATCGTTCTTCGGCAGCTGGGAATTGACTACGAGATTGTCTTCGAGAAAAGGCCGGAGATACATTAAAAGCTTCAAAGAAAGGAGATAGAATACCAGAGACAGTGTCCGTGAGTCGCCTACGCATAGACGGAGAATTGGACATGAGGATAGGAGACAAGGTATTAGGCGAACTAACAGAAGGAGATCCTGTAATTGCAGGAGGTGCAGAAGGCAAAGGAGATCGAAGATCAGGAGATGAGGGCAAAGAAGTCGAAGTTAATGGTAAAACTGGCAGAGGCGGTAATACTGGAGGAGGCATATGCGGAAGAGCCGGAACAGGCGGAGGTACTGCTGGCGGCTGAACAGGCTGTAACAACTGGGGTGCATTGGCACCTTGTGCATAGGGCGGAGGCAATCTCAATAAATGAGACATTAGGGGATCTTCTTCTAAATCTTTCTTGTTATCGCAGGGGGAAACAGGCAACACCGGATAGCATTTATCTATCGCCATACGATGCTGTCTCTCTGAGATTTCCGTCGCATTATCAATTTCATCATCTTTAAATCGTTGGGCAGCCTGTATAATTGTCATACCCTGTGCTTTCCTATCTCGTTTTGTTTGCTTAATTTCTTTCTGTTTTGCTTCCTTACGCCAAAGGCGGAAAGAGTCAAACATTGCCGGCCGGGCTTTTCTTTTGAATAAAACTGCTTCTAAATTATCTAGCACATCAGGCTCAAAGTTACCATTTTCTGACCATTTTAAAACACCATCTTTCTTCGTGTATCGGGTCCATGCCTCGTTAAAGGCAATGGGGCCAATACCATGTTCTGAATAGAGCTCGTATGTGGGAGTTCCAACCGAAGGAATCGGACAAGAGTCCTCAAGCCGGGAGTCCCTATTACAACCAAAGCAACAAAGTTTTCCAAACTTAGTCAGACCAGGCATCTCGTGATTTCACCGGACTGTTCACAAACTTCAAGGGGGTAAAACTCAGTTTACGCAGCACAAATGCACTTACCCCTCGGCTTCGGCTATTGCAATAGTCGAATCTAAGGACCAAAGGAACAAAGGACCAAAATTGTGGGAGCGACCCACCAAATACTTACCTAAGGATGTCTTCTCACGCCAACAGAGGCCCGTCTATCGTCTCGCCTTACCATACATCACCACAGGAAGGGCCAAGGCAGGGTGGCAGTCAGGGCAGCAGTCGTCAGTAGCCGTCAGGAAGGAGTAACCACGCTGAAAAAGACCTTCGGACCACTTTCGACATACAGGGGTCGCTTGACGTGGCTCGCGAATCCTCCAGAATTTTCTTGAGGGGTTCCTCACGACCTTCAGGCAGAACCGGTACCACTGAAGCCGCCCGACGTTGGGCGCCAGTTGAAGAACCAGAACCTTTTGGGCCTGGTGGCGCAGGGTACGCCTTAATCTCCGGGGTTCTCCTGCTCAGCTACACAGAGACACGGGACACTCTGTTAGGCGTTAGAAGATTGGATTTATTAGCTGCAGCTAGTACAGTTATCCCAGAAGTACACGAGGTAGGTTCTCAGGAGACTGCCACTTCACTCCGTGGCGCACAATCTTATATAGTACATATGTGAAATATACATTAACCAAATACACACCCAAGACATACAAGAAAGAGCCAATAAGAAAAGTTGGAAAACAGAACAGAACCAATAGAAAAGGTTTGAAAATAAAGTATCAGATAACACGAAGAAGCCTCTCCTCCGACTGTGTTTGTCACCCCTCCCTCGAACTAATTCATTAACAGATCTGCAACCAACTTGCAGGTGGCGAGATACGTTTGTGTGTTTTGGAGGACAGTTGTAAAACGAGAGAATGCTAGCAGAGGACAGCGAAGGCCAGACGATAAGATAAAGTCAGAAGAGAATAGTGTGAACCAACAGATAGTTGAGACGGGGATTAGGAAAACCAGACAGGGATTAGTGTACTCGGCCAGTCCTAACATCAGTTTTGTAAATAGAGGCAGAAGACTTATTTCAACACGAAGCTGCAGGAAAAGCAGAATAGACTTTGTTCGCCGTGCTGCCTGAGTGAGGGCAACACAAAATGGCGGCGTAGCACAAAATGGCGGGTCGATTCGATCAAGATCGAAAACCGAATTTTCTCATTGGGTAGTGTAGCGGGTCGTGCTGGGGGTAGTGTTTTAGGGTTTAGGGTAGTGCAGTGGTAGTTGGGTAGTGTAGAGGGTCGTACTGGGGGATAGTGTTTTAGGGTTTAGGGTAGTGCAGTGTTGTTTGGGTAGTGTAGGGGATCGTGCTTGTGGTAGTGTTTAAGAGTTCAAGGTAGTGCAGTGGTGTTTGGAAAGTGTAGGGGGTCGTACTGGGGGTAGTGTTTTAGGGTTTAGGGCAGTGCAGTGGTGTTTGGTTAGTGTAGGGGGTCATGCTGGGGGTAGTGTTTTAGGGATTAGGGCAGTGCAGTGGTGTTTGTGTAGGGTAGGGGGTCATGCTGGGGAGAGTGTTTTAGAGTTTAGTATAGTGCAGTAGGGTTTGGGTAATGTAGGGGGTTGTGTTTTAGGGTTTAAGGTAGAGCAGTGGTGTTTGGGTTGCGTAGGGGGTTGTGCTGGGGGTAGTGTTTTAGTGTTTAGGGTAGTGCAGTGGTGTTTGGGTATTTTTTGGGGTCGTGCTGGTGTAGATTTAGGGTTTTTGGTTGTGCAGTGGTGTTTGGGTAGTGTAGCAGGTCGTGCTGGGTGTAGTGTTTTAGGGTTTAGGGTAGTGCAGTGGAGTTTTGGGTAGTGTAGAGGGTCGTACTGCGCAGTAGTGTTTTAGGGTTTAGGGTAGTGCAGTGGTGTTTGGGTAGTGTAGGGGGTCGTGCTGGGGTAGTGTTTAAGGGTTTAGGTTAGTGCAGTGGTGTTTGGAAAGTGCAGGGGGTCATGCTGGGGTTAGTGTTTTAGGGTTTAAGTTAGTGCAGTGGTGTTTGGGTAGTGTAGGGTGTCATGCTGGGGGTTGTGTTTTAGGGTATAGGCAAGTGCAGTGGTGTTTGTGTAGTGTAGGGGGTAGTGTTTTAGGGTGTAGGGTAGTGCAGTGGTGTATGTGTAGTGTAGGGGGTCATCTTGGAGTAGCGTTTTAGGGTTTAGGGTAGTGCAGTGGTGTTTGTGTAGTGTAGGGGGTCGTGCTAGGGTACATTTAGGGTTTAGGGTAGTGCAGTGATGTTTGTGTAGTGTAGGGGGTCGTGCTTAGGGTAGTGTTTTAGGGTTTAGGGTAGTGCAGTGTTGTTTGGGTAGTGTAGGGGATCGTGCTTGTGGTAGTGTTTAAGAGTTTAAGGTAGTGCAGTGGTGTTTGGAAAGTGTAGGGGGTCGTACTGGGGGTAGTGTTTTAGGGTTTAGGGCAGTGCAGTGGTGTTTGGTTAGTGTAGGGGGTCGTGCTGGGGGTAGTGTTTTAGGGATTAAGGCAGTGCAGTGGTGTTTGTATAGGGTAGGGGGTCATGCTGGGGAGAGTGTTTTAGAGTTTAGTGTAGTGCAGTAGTGTTTGGGTAATGTAGGGGGTTGTGTTTTAGGGTTTAAGGTAGAGCAGTGGTGTTTGGGTTGTGTAGGGGGTTGTGCTGGGGGTAGTGTTTTAGTGTTTAGGGTAGTGCAGTGGTGTTTGGGTATTTTTTGGGGTCGTGCTGGTGTAGATTTAGGGTTTTTGGTTGTGCAGTGGTGTTTGGGTAGTGTAGCAGGTCGTGCTGGGTGTAGTGCTTTAGGGTTTAGGGTAGTGCAGTGGAGTTTGGGTAGTGTAGAGGGTCGTACTGCGCAGTAGTGTTTTAGGGTAGTGCAGTGGTGTTTGGGTAGTGTAGGGGGTCGTGCTGGGGGTAGTGTTTAAGGGTTTAGGTTAGTGCAGTGGTGTTTGGAAAGTGCAGGGGGTCATGCTGGGGGTAGTGTTTTAGGCTTTAAGTTAGTGCAGTGGTGTTTGGGTAGTGTAGGGTGTCATGCTGGGGGTTGTGTTTTAGGGTTTAGGCAAGTGCAGTGGTGTTTGTGTAGTGTTTTAGGGTGTAGGGTAGTGCAGTGGTGTATGTGTAGTGTAGGGGGTCATCTTGGAGTAGCGTTTTAGGGTTTAGGGTAGTGCAGTGGTGTTTGTGTAGTGTAGGGGGTCGTGCTAGGGTACATTTAGGGTTTAGGGTAGTGCAGTGATGTTTGTGTAGTGTAGGGGGTCGTGCTTTGGGTAGTGTTTTAGGGTTTAGGGTAGTGCAGTGGTGTTTCTGTAGTGTAGGGGGTCGTGCTGTGGGTAGTGTTGTAGGGTTTAGGGTAGTGCAGTGGTGTTTGTGTAGTTCAGGGGGTAGTGCTGGGGGTAGATTTAGGGTTTAGGATAGTGCAGTGGTGTTTGGGTGGTGTAGGGGGTCGTGCTGGGAGTAGTGTTTTAGAGTTTAGGGCAGTGCAGTGTTGTTTGTGTAGTGTAGGGAGTACTGCGGGGGTAGTGTTTTAGGGTTTAGGGAAGCGCAGTGGTGTTCGGGTAGTGTAGTAGCTCATGCAGGGGGTAGTATTTTAGGGTTTAGGGTTGCACAGTGGTGTTCGGATAGTGTAGACGGTCATGCTGGGGGTGGAGTTAGGGTTTAGGATAGCGCAGATGTGTTTGGGTAGTTTAGGGGGTCGTGCTGTGAGTAGTGGTTTAGGGATTAGGGTAGCACAGTAATGTTTGGGTAGTGTAGGTTGTCATTTTGGGGATAGTGTTCAGGGTAGCACAGTGGTGTTTGGGTAGTGTAGGTGGTCATGCTGGGGGTGGATTTAGGTTTTAAGTTAGTGCAGTGTTAATTGTGTAGTATAGGGGATCGTGCTGGGGTTAGTGTTTTAGGGTTTAGGGTAGTGCAGTGATGTTTGTGTAGTGTAGTGGGTCATGCTGGGGTAGTGTTTTAGGGTAGTGTAGGGGGTCATGCTGGAGGTGGTGTTTTAGGGTTTAGGGTAGTGCAGTGGTGATTGTGTAGTGTAGGGGTTAGTGTGTTAGGGTTTAAGGTAGTGCAGTGGTGTTTCTGTAGTGTAGGGGGTCGTGTTTGGATTAGTGCTTTAGGGTTTAGGGTAGTGCAGTGTTGTTTGTGTAGTGTAGAGTTCGTGTTTTCAGGGTCTATGGTAGTGCAGTGTTATCTCTGTAGTGTAGGGGGTCATGCTGGGTGTAGTGTTTTAGGGTTTAGGGTAGTGCAGTGGTGTTTCTGTAGTGTAGGGGGTCGTGCTGGGGTACTGTTTTTGGGTTAAGGTAGGGCAGGGGGGTTTGTTTAGTTTAGGGGGTCGTGCTGTGGTAGTGTTTTAGGGTTTAGGGTAGTACAGTGGTGTTTGGGTATTGTAGGGGGTCGTGCTGGGGTAGATGTAAGGTTTAGGGTAGTGCAGTTTAGATTCTGTAGTGTAGATGGGTTGTGCTGGGGGTAGTGTTTTAGGGTTTAGGGTACTGCAGTGGTGTTTGGGTAGTGTAGGGGGTGATGCTGGGGGAAGTGTTTTAGGGTTTAGGTAGTGCAGTGGTGTTTGGGAAGTGGAGTGGGTCGTGCTGAGGATTGTGTTTTAGGTTTTAGGGTAGTGCAGTGGTGTTTGTGTAGTGTAGGGGTAGTGTTTTAGGGTTTAGGGTAGTGCAGTGGTGTTTGTGTAGTGTACGGAGTCGTGCTTGGAATAGTGTTTTAGGGTTTAGGGAAGAACAGTGGTGTTTGTGTAGTGTAGGGGGTCGTGTTTTAGGATATATGGTAGTGCAGTGTTATCTGTGTAATGTAGGGGGTCGTGCTTGGGTAGTGTTTTAGGGTTTAGGGTAGTGCAGTGGAGTTTGTGTAGGGTAGGGGGTCATGCTGGGGAGAGTGTTTTAGAGTTTAGTGTAGTGCAGTAGTGTTTGGGTAATGTAGGGGGTTGTGTTTTAGGGTTTAAGGTAGAGCAGTGGTGTTTGGGTTGTGTAGGGGGTTGTGCTGGGGGTAGTGTTTTAGTGTTTAGGGTAGTGCAGTGGTGTTTGGGTATTTTTTGGGGTCGTGCTGGTGTAGATTTAGGGTTTTTGGTTGTGCAGTTGTGTTTGGGTAGTGTAGCAGGTCGTGCTGGGTGTAGTGTTTTAGGGTTTAGGGTAGTGCAGTGGAGTTTGGGTAGTGTAGAGGTTCGTACTGCGCAGTAGTGTTTTAGGGTTTAGGGTAGTGCAGTGGTGTTTGGGTAGTGTAGGGGGTCGTGCTGGGGGTAGTGTTTAAGGGTTTAGGTTAGTGCAGTGGTGTTTGGAAAGTGCAGGGGGTCATGCTGGGGGTAGTGTTTTAGGCTTTAAGTTAGTGCAGTGGTGTTTGGGTAGTGTAGGGTGTCATGCTGGGGGTTATGTTTTAGGGTTGAGGCAAGTGCAGTGGTGTTTGTGTAGTGTAGGGGGTAGTGTTTTAGGGTGTAGGGTAGTGCAGTGGTGTATGTGTAGTGTAGGGGGTCATCTTGGAGAAGCGTTTTAGGGTTTAGGGTAGTGCGGTGGTGTTTGTGTAGTGTAGTGGGTCGTGCTAGGGTACATTTAGGGTTTAGGGTAGTGCAGTGATGTTTGTGTAGTGTAGGGGGTCGTGCTTTGGGTAGTGTTTTAGGGTTTAGGGTAGTGCAGTGGTGATTGTGTAGTGTAGGGGGTCGTGCTGGGGTCGTATTTTAGGGATTAGGGTAGTGCAGTGGTGTTTGGGTAGTGTAGGGGTTATGCTGGAGGTAGTGTTTTCGGTTTTAGGGTAGTGCACTGGTGTTTGTGTAGTATAGGGGGTCGTGTTTTAGGGTTTAAAGTAGTGCAGTGGTGTTTCTGTAGTGTAGATGGGTCGTGCTTGGGTAGTGTTTTAGGGTTTAGGGTAGTACAGTGGTGTTTGTGTAGTGTAGGAGTCGTGTTTTAGGGTAGTGCAGTGGTGTTTGGGTAGTGTAGGGGTGATGCTGGGGGTATTGTTTTAGGGTTTAGGTAGTGCAGTGGTGTTTTGGTAGTGGAGGGGGTCGTGCTGAGGATAGTGTTTTAGTGTAGTGCAGTGGTGTTTGTGTAGTGTTGGCGGGTAGTTTTTTAGGGTTTAGGTTAGTGCATTGGTGTTTGTGTGGCACAGGGGTTCGTGCATGGAATAGTTTTTTAGGGTTTATGGTAGTTCAGTGGTGTTTGTGTATTGTAGGGGGTCGTGTTTTAGGATATATGGTAGTGCAGTGTTATCTGTGTTGTGTAGGGGGTCGTGCTGGGGTAGTGTTTTAGGGCTTAGTGTGGCGCAGTGGTGTTCGGGTAGTGTAGGGGTTCATGCTGGGGGTAGATTTAGGGTTTAGGGTAGCACAGTGGTGTTTGGGTACTGTAGGGGTTGTGCTGGGGGTAGTGTTTTAGGGTTTAGGATAGTGCAATGGTGTTTGGGTAGTGTAGGGGTGGTGCTGGGGGTAGTGTTTTATTGTTTAGGGTAGTGCAATGGTGTTTGTGTAGTGTAGGGGATCGTGCTGGGTGTAGTGTTTTAGGGTTTAGGGTAGTGCAGTGGTGTTTGGTGTAGGGGTGGTGCTGGGGGTAGTGTTTTGGGGTTTTGGGTAGTGCAGTGGTGTTTCTGTAGTGTAGGGGTCGTGCTGTGGGTAGTGTTTTAGGGTTTAGGGTAGTGCAGTGGTGTTTGTGTAGTTCAGGGGGTAGTGCTGGGGGTAGATTTAGGGTTTAGGATAGTGCAGTGGTGTTTGGGTGGTGTAGGGGGTCGTGCTGGGAGTAGTGTTTTAGAGTTTAGGGCAGTGCAGTGTTGTTTGTTTAGTGTAGGGGGTACTGCGGGGTAGTGTTTTAGGGTTTAGGGAAGCGCAGTGGTGTTCGGGTAGTGTAGTAGCTCATGCAGGGGGTAGTATTTTAGGGTTTAGGGTTGCACAGTGGTGTTCGGATAGTGTAGAGGGTCATGCTGGGGGTAGAGTTAGGGTTTAGGATAGCGCAGATCTGTTTGGGTAGTTTAGGGGGTCGTGCTGTGAGTAGTGTTTTAGGGATTAGGGTAGCAGAGTAGTGTTTGGGTAGTGTAGGTTGTCATTTTGGGGATAGTGTTTAGGGTAGCACAGTGGTGTTTGGGTAGTGTAGGTGGTCATGCTGGGGGTGGATTTAGGTTTTAAGTTAGTGCCGTGTTAATTGTGTAGTATAGGGGATCGTGCTGGGGTTAGTGTTTTAGGGTTTAGGGTAGTGCAGTGATGTTTGTGTAGTGTAGTGGGTCATGCTGGGGTAGTGTTTTAGGGTAGTGTAGGGGGTCATGCTGGAGGTGGTGTTTTAGGGTTTAGGGTAGTGCAGTGGTGATTGTGTAGTGTAGGGGTTAGTGTTTTAGGGTTTAAGGTAGTGCAGTGGTGTTTCTGTAGTGTAGGGGGTCGTGTTTGGATTAGTGCTTTAGGGTTTAGGGTAGTGCAGTGTTGTTTGTGTAGTGTAGAGTTCGTGTTTTCAGGGTCTATGGTAGTGCAGTGTTATCTCTGTAGTGTAGGGGGTCATGCTGGGTGTAGTGTTTTAGGGTAGTGCAGTGGTGTTTCTGTAGTGTAGAGGGTCGTGCTGGGGTACTGTTTTTGGGTTAAGGTAGGGCAGGGGGGTTTGTTTAGTTTAGGGGGTCGTGCTGTGGTAGTGTTTTAGGGTTTAGGGTAGTACAGTGGTGTTTGGGTATTGTAGGGGGTCGTGCTGGGGTAGATGTAAGGTTTAGGGTAGTGCAGTGTAGATTCTGTAGTGTAGATGGGTTGTGCTGGGGGTAGTGTTTTAGGGTTTAGGGTACTGCAGTGGTGTTTGGGTAGTGTAGGGGGTGATGCTGGGGGTAGTGTTTTAGGGTTTAGGTAGTGCAGTGGTGTTTGGGAAGTGGAGGGGGTTGTGCTGAGGATTGTGTTTTAGGTTTTAGGGTAGTGCAGTGGTGTTTGTGTAGTGTAGGGGTAGTGTTTTAGGGTTTAGGGTAGTGCAGTGGTGTTTGTGTAGTGTACGGAGTCGTGCTTGGAATAGTGTTTTAGGGTTTAGGGAAGAACAGTGGTGTTTGTGTAGTGTAGGGGGTCGTGTTTTAGGATATATGGTAGTGCAGTGTTATCTGTGTAATGTAGGGGGTCGTGCTTGGGTAGTGTTTTAGGGTTTAGGGTAGTGCAGTGGTGTTTGTGTAGTGTGGGGGTAGTGCTGGGGGTAGATTTAGGATTTAGGGTAGTGTAGTGGTGTTTGGGTAGTGTAGGGGGTTGTGCTGGGGTTTATGTTTTAGGGTTTAGGGTAGTGCAGTGGTTCTTGTGTAGTGTGGGATAGTGCTGGGGGTAGATTTAGGGTTTAGGGTAGTGCAGTGGTGTTTGGGTAGTATAGGGGTCGTGCTGGGGGTAGTGTTTTAGGGTTTAGGGCAGTGCAGTGGTGCTTGTGTTGTGTAGGGGTCGTGCTGGGGGTATTGTTTTAGGGCTTAGGGTAGCGCAGTGGTGTTCGAGTAGTGTTGGGGGTCATGCTGGGGTTGATTTAGGGTTTAGGGTAGCACAGTGGTGTTTGGGTAGTGTAGGGGGTTGTGCTGGTGGTAGTGTTTTAGGGTTTAGGATAGTACAGTGGTGTTTGGGTTGTGTAGGGGGTCGTGCTGGGGGTAGATTTAAGGTTTAGGGTAGTGCAGTGGTGTTTGTGTAGTGTAGGGGATTGTGCTGAGGGTAGTGTTTTAGGGATTAGGGTAGTGCAGTGGTGTTTGTGTAGTATAGCGGGTAGAGTTTTAGGGATTAGGGTAGTGCAGTGGTGTTTGTGTGGTGTAGGGGGTCATGCTTGGAGTAGTGTTTTAGGGTTAAGGGTAGTGCAGTGGTGTTTGTGTAGTGTAGGGGGTCATGTTGAAGGATATAGGGTAGTGCAGTGTAACCTGTGTAGTGTAGGGGGTGGTGTTGGGGGAAGTTTTTTAGGGTTTAGGGTAGTGCAGTGGTGTTTGGTGTAGGGGTGGGGCTGGGGGTAGTGTTTTGGGGTTTAGGGTAGTGCTGTGGTGTTTGTGTAGTGTAGGGGGTCGTGCTGGGGGTAGTGTTTTAGTGTTTAAGGTAGTGCAGTGGTGTTTGTGTAGTGTAGGGGTTAGTGCTGGGGTAGTTTTTTAGGGTTTAGGGAAGCGCAGTGGTGTTCGGGTAGTGTAGGAGGTCATGCTGGGGGTAGTATTTTAGGGTTTAGGGTTGCGTAGTGTTGTTCGGATATTGTAGGGGGTTATGCTGGGGGTAGAGTTAGGGTTTAGGATAGCGCAGTGATGTTTGGGTAGTTTAGGGGTTCGTGCTGTGAGTAGTGTTTTACGGTTTAGGGTAGCACAGTAGTGTTTGGGTAGTGTAGGTTGTCATTTTGGGGATAGTGTTTTAGGGTTTAGGGTAGCGCAGTGGTGTTTGGGTAGTGTAGGGGGTCGTGCTGTGGGTAGTGTTTAAGGGTTTAAGGTAGTGCAGTGGTGTTTGGAAAGTGTAGGGGGTCGTGCTGGGGTAGTGTTTTAGGGTTTAGGGCAGTGCAGTGGTGTTTGGTTAGTGTAGGGGTCGTGCTGGGGGTAGTGTTTTAGGGTTTAGGGCAGTGCAGTGGTGTTTGTGTAGGGTATGGGGTAGTGCTGGGGGTAGTGTTTTAGGGTTTAGTGTAGTGCAGTGGTGTTTGGGTAATGTAGGGGGTTGTGTTTTAGGGTTTTTGGTTGTGCAGTGGTGTTTGGGTAGTGTAGCAGGTCGTGCTGGGGGTAGTGTTTTAGGGTTTAGGGTAGTGCAGTGGTGTTTGGGTAGTGTAGAGGGTTGTACTGCGGGGTAGTGTTTTAGGGTTTAGGGTAGTGCAGTGGTGTTTGGGTAGTGTAGGGGGTCGTGCTGGGGGTAGTGTTTAAGGGTTTAGGGTAGTGCAGTGGTGTTTGGAAAGTGAAGGGGGTCGTGCTGGGGTAGTGTTTTAGGGTTTTGGTTAGTGCAGTGGTGCTTGGGTAGTGAAGGGTGTCATGCTGGGGGTTGTGTTTTAGGGTTTAGGCATGTGCAGAGGTGTTTGTGTAGTGTAGGGGGTAGTGTTTTAGGGTGTAGGGTAGTGCAGTGGTGTATGTGTAGTGTAGGGGGTCATCTTGGAGTAGCGTTTTAGGGTTTAGGGTAGTGCAGTGATGTTTGTGTAGTGTAGGGGGTCGTGCTTTGGGTAGTGTTTTAGGGTTGAGGGTAGTGCAGTGGTGATTGTGTAGTGTAGGGGGTCGTGCTGGGGTCGTATTTTAGGGATTCGGGTAGTGCAGTGGTATTTGGGTGGTTTAGGGGGTCATGCTGGGGTAGTGTTTTCGGTTTTAGGGTAGTGCACTGGTGTTTGTGTAGTGTAGGGGGTTGTGTTTTAGGGTTTAGGGTAGTGCAGTGGTGTTTCTGTAGTGTAGATGGGTTCATGCTTGGGTAGTGTTTTAGGGTTTAGGGTAGTGCAGTGGTGTTTGTGTAGTGTAGGAGTCGTGTTTTAGGGTAGTGCAGTGGTGTTTTGGCAGTGTAGGGGGTGATGCTGGGGTAGTGTTTTAGGGTTTAGGTAGTGCAGTCGTGTTTTGGTAGTGGAGGGGGTCGTGCTGAGGATACATGGTAGTGCAGTGTTATCTGTGTTGTGTAGGGGGTCGTGCTGGGGTAGTGTTTTAGGGCTTAGTGTAGCGCAGTGGTGTTCGGGTAGTGTAGGGGTTCATGCTGGGGTAGATTTTGGGTTAAGGGTAGTACAGTGGTGTTTGGGTAGTGTAGGGGTTGTGCTGGGGGTAGTGTTTTAGGGTTTAGGATAGTGCAGTGGTGTTTGGGTAGTGTAGGGGGTCGTGCTGGGGGTAGTGTTTTAGGGTTTAGGGTAGTGCAGTGGTGTTTGTGTAGTGTAGGGGGTCGTGCTGGGTGTAGTGTTTTAGGGTTTAGGGTAGTGCAGTGGTGTTTGGTGTAGGGGTGGTGCTGGGGGTAGTGTTTTGGGGGTTTTGGGTAGTGCAGTGGTGTTTCTGTAGTGTAGGGGGTCATGATGTGGGTAGTGGTTTAGGGTTTAGGGTAGTGCAGTGGTGTTTGTGTAGTGTAGGGGTAGTGCTGGGGTAGATTTAGGGTTTAGGATAGGGCAGTGGTGTTTGGGTGGTGTAGGGGTTCATGCTGGGAGTAGTGTTTTAGGGTTTAGGGCAGTGCAGAGTTGTTTGTGTAGTGTAGGGGGTACTGCTGGGGGTAGTGTTTTAAGGTTTAGGGAAGCGCAGTGGTGTTCGGGTGGTGTAGTAGCTCGTGGTGGGGTAGTTTTTTAGGGTTTAGGGTTGCACAGTGGTGTTCG
Source organism: Triturus cristatus (assembly GCF_964204655.1). Taxonomy (NCBI): domain Eukaryota; kingdom Metazoa; phylum Chordata; class Amphibia; order Caudata; family Salamandridae; genus Triturus; species Triturus cristatus. The sequence continues at coordinate 1,196,176,052 of NC_140579.1, read as the reverse complement.
GATAGTGTAGAGGGTCATGCTGGGGGTAGAGTTAGGATTTAGGATAGCGCTGTTGTGTTTGGGTAGTTTAGGGGGTCGTGCTGTGAGTAGTGTTTTAGGGATTAGGGTTGCACAGTAGTGTTTGGGTAGTGTAGGTTGTCATTTTGGGGATAGTGTTTCGGGTAGCACAGTGGTGTTTGGGTAGTGTAGGTGGTCATGCTGGGGGTAGATTTAGGGTTTAAGTTAGTGCAGTGTTAATTGTGTAGTATAGGGGATCGTGCTGGGATTAGTGTTTTAGGGTTCAGGGTAGTGCAGTGATGTTTGTGTAGTGTAGTGTGTCATGCTGGGGGTAGTGTTTTAGGGTAGTGTAGGGGGTCATGCTGGAGGTGGTGTTTTAGGTTTTAGGGTAGTGCAGTGGTGATTGTGTAATGTAGGGGGTACTGTTTTAGGGTTTAAGGTAGTGCAGTGGTGTTTCTTTAGTGTAGGGGGTCGTGTTTGGAGTAGTGTTTTAGAGTTTAGGGTAGTGCAGTGGTGTTTGTGTAGTGTAGGGGTCGTGTTTTCAGGGTTTATGGTAGTGCAGTGGTGTCTCTGTAGTGTAGGGGGTCATGCTGGGTGTACTGTTTTTGGGTTAAGGTAGGGCAGGGGTGTTTGTATAGTTTAGGGGGTCGTGCTGTGGTAGTGTTTTAGGGTTTAGGGTAGTGCAGTGGTGTTTGGGTATTGTAGGGGGTCGTGCTGGGGTAGATGTAAGGTTTAGGGTAGTGCAGTGTAGTTTCTGTAGTGTAGATGGGTCGTGCTGTGGGTAGTGTTTTAGGGTTTAGGGTACTGCAGTGGTGTTCTGGTAGTGTAGGGGGTTGTGCTGGGGGAAGTGTTTTAGGGTTTAGGGTAGTGCAGTGCTGTTTGTGTAGTGTAGGAGTCATGTTATAGGGTAGTGCAGTGGTGTTTGGGTAGTGTAGGAGGTGATGCTGGGGGTAGTGTTTTAGGGTTTAGGTAGTGCAGTGGTGTTTGGGAAGTGGAGGGGGTCGTGCTGAGGATTGTGCTTTAGGGTAGTGCAGTGGTGTTTGTGTAGTGTAGGGGTAGTGTTTTATGGTTTAGGGTAGTGCAGTGGTATTTGTGTAGTGTACGGAGTCGTGCTTGGATTAGTGTTTTAGGGTTTAGGGAAGAGCAGTGGTGTTTGTGTAGTGTAGGGGGTCGTGTTTTAGGATATATGGTAGTGCAGTGTTATCTGTGTAATGTAGGGGGTCGTGCTTGGGTAGTGTTTTGTGAGATGGACTAAGCCCCGCCCTATTTACAACACTAAGTTAGCATAACCGAGATCATAGTTAACAAGCAAGCTTGTTGTTTCTGCTGCGCTGCACACAACACTGTTGTTATGTGTTATTCATTTTGTAAAATGCTGACTCGTCTTTGCCCTACAGAATAACAAACGGTTGTTATACATTCTTAACCGTGAAATGTGCCCTTGGTCTGTACATCATGCAAAGAACGCGTCTGGGTCACTAGAAGGTACAGAGTTTTGTGTTTAGATTGATCGTAGACACTTGTTAGACATATCATGCATACAGCTGCCAATGTTTGAAGGACGAGCGTCTTTAATATTGCAGAACAGTTTGGTTTTACATTCATTCGAACAAGAAGAGCTGATATATGCTGTGAGAGCTGATCCTTTGATGTGATTCTACTAAGCTGATCTATACGGTATGGGGTCCCCCCTGTTAGCCTAAGAGACCTTCTAATAGTCTAATAATAATAATGTATTAGATTATAGTGAAAGGAGTGTGGCCGTATACCACTGTCATTAATAGTTTGATTGCTCCTTTCATTATATATGGTATTGTAATAATGCTCATGATTCTGATCTGTATTGTTAGTCTGCTAGTGTTAGCCAAAGTACTGCATCTTAGGACGCGAGGTTTATAAAATAAACTCTTTAAACTTTACCGTGTCTGTATTATTCCGTTGTGGACTAATAAATAAGTGCGAACAGGTATTTCAGATTCCCACCACTCCTGAGAAATATCTAAGTCGCTTGTTCTGGTTTGTCTATACATTGGGACCACCTAGCTAGATCTAGGTTAACGAATGAGATACTAAGCTAGTCGGATAAGGGATTCTGGGTTCTGAGGAGGATTTTCTGGTACACCACAATTCTCTGAGGTCCTGGTCTCCTGCGCATAGTTCTGTGCAAAAGCAGAATCCCTACAACATGGCGCGCCTAACGTTTGGTCTTAACGTCTGAGACACTTTAGTAGTGCTGTTTTAGTCCACAACAACCCTCGCTCTCGTTTCCGGAAAACTTGAGTGACCTACCTAGGTTTAGACTAAAGGTTCTATCAAGCTTGAAAATTAAAAAGGTTATAATTTTTGAGCTCAAGTGCTACTGAGTAAATCGTTGTTATTCTTTTAAGGAGTCCTTATGGCGGTTAATATTCCCGCTCATAGTAGGGTTCCCCTGCGCGCTCATCTGAGGGCGTATGGGGTACCTGATGACGGGATGTCCGTGGTTTTTGTGGTCAGTGCTGATACCACCTACCCATATGAGTTGTTTTACTCATGGGTGACCTTTGCGGAGGTGGATGCAGACGATAATTTGTTCCACGAATATACAGCCTCGGCTGTACCTGCGGCTTATGCCCCATATCGGACTCTGGAAATTCCTATTACTGCCTGGCAGCATACAATTTGGTTTGATGGCGCCCTCCCCCATGAGGTCGTACCGGCGAGAATGGGCCCGTTATCAATTGCGGGAGCTACATGGCCGGTACTGGCCGGATATACTCCACACCCACGCTACCTGACGGTGGGAGTGGGTGATTTACGAACATTACACACTGCCCTGATTACGGTCCATAGGGCTTTAGTGCAGTACGTGTCACGCACAGTTCAGGTGGGAACACCTGCGGTTGCTGGACACGGGGCGGATCACCATCACGCGGTGGTGATAAGCCCTGTTATGGTTAACGCGGTTGTCGGCAAGCGCCCCCTCAGTAAGGATGAATTTCCTTACTGGCTTGCAGAAAAATTTGATCAATTAGAAGCCGTGTTTCCAAACACTACACCTGTGGATAAACACAGGATACTCACCATTACTTTGCCCAAAGACCTGGTCCCTGAGCTTGTTGATTGTGACAATTGGGGCAAGATCTTTGCGGCGACATATTCGAAGTGCTACGGCACTCCGTCTATGGCTGTACTACCCTCCGTTATCAAGAAAGTTCAAGAAAGTCATGGTGCGGAGGCAGCTATTGAGTTGGGAATGAGGCTTGTCGACAGTTTCGATGTCGTTTGTTCCATGGTAATGGGTAACCTCAAAGGAGATGCCATGCAGTTCCAAGTTGGCAATATGCTGGAGCTTCTGGCTGATGAAGTCAAGCCTCGGCAATTCGCAAAAATTATTGCGAAAGCCTACAGGATGGTTGGACGTAGTGCCTTAGGTGTAAAACCCAACATCAAAATTCCAGATGTAGTACAACAAACTAAGGTGAGTTCGTCTACAAAAGACGAAAAGCCCAACTTTCCTCAACAAAGTTGGCGAGCCAAAAAACAAGAGAAGCAGCAACAGAAACAGGTTTCTCGTCCTGCCTCACCAGTTCAGTCGTATAGTGAACGCACTTATGATTTGCGCGATCGTACTCGTATTAAGTCACCTGATAGGTTTCAGGTTTCTGAACAACGCTCTCCTCGTTCTTCACAGGAAACATCGACTTCGCACTCTGGTGGTGGAGAGCGTGGAAGAGGACGGGGCACTCAGGGTCGTGACCAGCCCCGCCAGACTGACGGTAAAGGCAAGCAGGAAGACGCTGCCAGACCACGTCCACCGTTTCAGAAAAAGAAAGTTGCTGCTATCTCAGCGAGATATGCCTCAGATGGTCAGGACACAGCTTCGGAACCTGACATGGGCACTAACGCTGCTAGACAGCGCGGCGGAAGTTACAGTAGTGCGGGAAGCATTGCGTCCATTTCTGGAGGCGACAGCAACTGACATTTTTGTGACAGTCGAAACTGCTGATACTCGCGTAGCCCCCCCAGAAAGATTATTTGAAATAGTCCTTAATATTGAGGGTGACATACAACGCAAAATTAAAGCGGTTTTTTGGGATAATCTTACCACCACATATGATATTCTTTTGGCGGAGAAAGATTGGCCTCCGGCTTTCATTTTAGACGCCCCTAGGGGAGAGGAAGTTATACTTCCTTCCTTTGGGCACGCAGTGCCCACGGAGGAGTCTACTAGGTTGGCCGGGGAGTGGGCGCAGGTGCTTGCGCCTGCATTATATCGTAATCAGGTTGGCTGGGACAAATGTTCTCCCAATCATGAGATTCCATTGCGATCCGATCCCCAGCCTCAACCCCAATATCCCATGCGTCGCGAGGCTAGACCTCACGTCGCGTCAATCCTTGAGCAATTGGAATATCAAGGAGTAATTGAGACATGTGTGTCACCCATGAACAATCCTTTATTCACTGTAACGAAGCCTGACGGATTGTACCGCCTGGTTTTGGATTACCGGCATTTAAACTCACATTGCCGGACGTGTGCGGTACAGAATACTCATTGTTCGGCTCTCGTAGATAGTCTTGTGAGAAAACGTTTCAAAACTACGCTCGACTTATCTAATGGGTTTTATTGCCATAATCTGGCCCCTCTTAGTTATGAGTGGACAGCATTTACCTCGGGTGGTAAACAAAAATTGTTCAAGAGGCTCCCGATGGGATATAAAAACAGCCCTGGAGTTTTTGCCGCTCGCGTGGTCTCTCTCTTAGAGATGGTAGACCCGGAAGCGTACTCGTATGTCGACGACATCTATCTGACAGACGACGAGTTGCTTCCATACCTTGCTCGTGTGGATAACATAGTGACTATGTTTGCAGACTTCGGTTACAAGTTTAACTTTAAGAAGTCGCACATTGCTGAATTTACAGTGTTGTTCTTGGGGTACGAACTCAATAATGAAGGTCGAGGCTTGGCACCGCAGTTCCTTGAGAAATGCGCAAACCTTCGTATCCCTACGACACTGAAAAAACTTCAATCCTTGCTGGGTTTTCTGAATTTCGGTCGATCCTACATTCCTGATTATGCCCAGCGTATCAAGACACTTTATGCCTTGATACAACCAACTTATACCAGATCTTGCTGGCTGCCAGAGCACTCGTTGGCATTATATACTTTGCAAACTGATCTTCTTACAGCTAAATATCTAAAAACTCGTGACAACCACACCAACCTGGTCATTAGAATTGTTCCAGGCGCGGAAGGTTTCACGTACTTAACGTTCAATGAGGGTGACACAGTCCCCATTGCTTACAAATCTCATCTGTACACTTCGGCTGAGCTGCGATTTTCCACTGTTGAAAAAGTCTTGACAGCAGTTCAGATGGCGATCCTGAAAGAACGAGCGCTATCACAAGGAAAACGCATGCTGGTGGTAACACCGTTTCCTGCTCTTGAAGCAGTCACTAAGGCTAGTGTACCAAATTCTAAGGCTTTGCATCCAAGGTGGATACAATGGGCGACCTCCTTAGCTTCGCCTGACGTCGAATACATCTTTGACGCAGCGTTGCAGACTCAAGAGAGTTTGGAGTATGAATTCGTTCATCCAGCTCCACAGTTATTGCGCCCTATCGAGGAATACCATTGTGTCATATACACTGACGGGTCGGCGCAACCCGCAACTGGATCAAGGCACGCTTATTCAGCGGCTTGCGCAATTGTAGTCGGTACTTTCGTGAATGGAGAGTTCAAATCTGATGCAGTGCATACGCAGTCATTGGGTGATTGTACCGCACAACTGGCGGAGCTACGTGCTCTGGTGCTTGCACTTGAGTTTGCTGATCACAGAGTCACTACTCTTATAGTGAGTGACTCTTACTACTGTGTTCAATCTTACAACGACAATATACTTTTTTGGAATATGAATGGTTTTCGTGACTCCAAAGGTTGCTCAGTAAAGCATAAGACAATTTGGGCTCGAGTGTCAGAACTCAAAGGGAGTTTGCCACTTGTGGATGTAATTCACACTCTTGGTCACCAACGAGTTGGTGTCCATGCTGTCGGTAACAGTTTGGCTGACGAGGCAGCTAAAACAGCAGTGGCAACATATTTAGTAGCAGCAGTTACAAGATCAAAATCAAAGATAGATGCAGACATCTTAGCAGCTATTGCGGCATCAGAGACAGGGAAAAACTTCCCTAGAGGTTTCCCTTCTCGATACCATTATCACTTAAGTCCTGATAACGTCCCGTTAGTGAGGATTAACGACGTTGGTGATAGATTGATTCCCAACGCGGACTGCAGACCAAATCTGATAACAGCTGCCCACGAAGGTGTTGCGTCTGCGCATGCTGGAGTGTCAGCAACTGTCTCTCTTTTGCAGCAATGCTATTGGTGGTACGGTTTGTAAAAACAAGTGCGGGCTTATGTACTTAATTGTGACATTTGCCAGCAGATCAAACCTTCTTCTGTTGCGCGTCCACCTCCAACGCAGCTGCATATATCTAATCAACCACTAGCGTGTGTTTATTTAGATCACTGCTGTCCTTTTACCTCTGATACTGCGTACAAGTACATCTTGGTTGCAGTGGATTCGTGCACACGTTTTCTGTGGGTGTGGCCACAAAGGAGTGCTGATGCCAGGACTGTCATCAAAGCATTGCGTGTCTTTATAGGGAGTTTTGCGTGTGGTACCCTTCACTCTGATCAGGGCCCGGCGTTTGCCTCTAAGGCTTACAAAGAGGCTATGAGAAGCTTGGGGGTCCAAGTCAAATTTTCGTCTCCATACCGGCCTGAGGGCAATAGTGTTGTGGAACGGATGAACCGTGACCTAAAGCAATCGTTGACAGCCAAGGTGTTAGGTACAGGCCGGAACTGGCTTGCCCACTTGTATGACGTCCAACGTGCACTTAATAATCTCCTTAGAAGGTCTCTGGGTGGGAGGACCCCTTACATGATGCTCTTTGGAGTGAGAATGTTTGTTCCGGACCTTGATGGTCTAGACATGGCGGCGGCTGCCGCCCCTTTTGACCTGGATGACCACTGTGCTGTATTGCAGAATCTACAAGAAGCAAGAGACACTCTGGCAAAAGAACACGTGCCCTCTGCATCAGACGAAGCACTCCTGATTCCGGTGGTCGGCTGGCTGCCTCGAGTTGGTGATCTGGTCCGTGAGAAGGTGGAGAACAAGAAGGAGTTTGGCCCCTCTTATCGTGCACCAGTCCCAGTGCTTGGAGTATTGGGTACACGTACAGTTATTTTACCACCACTTCCTGGTCGCAAAGAAAAAAGGTACATTTCAATTGAAAATGTCAAGCTACACAGGGTGGCCAATTCTCCATAGTATGACACCTTCGGTTTCCTGCCCTTCAATGCTGAGAAACTCTGTTGTGGTGCCACCCTCTGTCATCATGCCTGAAGTTTCCTTTGAGATGATTACAGTTACTGATCCACCACCTAATGCTGGTGGTTTGTCCGCTGATCCTGAGTATGCTTATCCTACAGAAGTCGCTTTGCCCCTTTTAAATACAACAACACTTGCTCAGTCCCAGTTTTCCTTTGAAACTGAATCATTGACTTCCACTGTCCCTTCCAAAATCTCTCTATTTTTTGCCTGGTTCAAGAGACATTTTTTGGTTGCACCTTGGACTTACATCTGGTTGGTGCTGATTTGTATTTTTTTATTCATGACAATTGGCTTTGTGGTATTGTTTTTTAGACTTATCAATGGACACTACCTGAAGGAACGTTCTACAATTCAATTAATTGATGGAACTTTGGCCCCCCATTCCTCATCACACATCATGAAAAGAGACCAGACGTTTGTGAACATCACCGCCTGGCCTGTACGTGAATGGGATTGCTTGGGATGCGGTGAACTTTCAAATTCATGGTCCCACCGAAGTTATTAATGTGCCAACTGTTTTTCGTGTTTCTATGGGTGATGTAGTTAAACAAAACATCCGCTCAGATGATTGGGATGTACAAGCAATAGAAGCACTGTTTTCTGATTTAAAATATTATGCTGCATTTGATGCTGAAGATCTGTTTTTAAATACTGCAAACTATGAGGAGCAGTTTTGTTTTCAACATTATGGCACACATTTCCTACACAGAGCAAATACTTTCAGAAATTTTGTTAATTACACCCAATGGGAACATTGTCCTGTCCCTATGCCTGGCAGCTCGGCCACTTTATTGAAAAAATTCACATATTTTTCGGATTTTAGTGTGTCAAACCCTGAGTCTTTTTACTTTAAGGTAGCGGGAGAACCCTCTTCTAAAGTCAGACTGACACACACAAAATTATTATATTCCAAATCCTTTATGGAGGAATTGGCTATTGGAGGTTATGACATATGGAAAGCTACTATCGATCTTAAATCGGTTTGGGGAACTAAACCGTGGCAGGTACAAGGAACATAAGCTTTACATCGTGCCTGTCTTATCCCTAACCATATTTTATTTTTAAATTCATCTATTTTTCAGGCAACCTATTTTGGATTGGCTATATCTAAAAAATTAATTTCCCCCTCGATCCCTGATCTGGGCGCTTATCCTGGTTGGGAAAATCACTCAGATCTGTCCCTTACTGGGTTGCAGTCGCTTGTTTCCAATGGCACCTTCAATATTTCAACATTGAATCCTGAGGGTTGGCTAGTATGGCAAACAAGCTCAGATTCCTGTCAACGTCGGTTTCTAGATTTGACCCCGGGGAATACACAACTTAGGGATGACCCTCGTTTCACATCTTCACACACGGTGACTACCTACTCTGTAGGTAAGTTATGTCAGTCATGGCTGCAACATTCCACCTTAACTTCAGTTAAACTTCATTTGTCACGTTTAAATGAAAAAATTAGATTTTAATGATTTCATTAAGGGTCCTGTTAATGGTAGATCTAAACGATGGGCTTATGCTATTTACAATGAAGTTTGGAAGTTGTCGCAAATTGAGGCTGCTTCTAGACTACGTGCTATTGACCAGGCCAATATGGAAAAAGTATTGGCTGTGATAGATAATAGTATTAATACGTTGTCTTCAAGAATTTATACATTAGATAATATTGTTTCTTCTGTTGTAGACATTGTGCAAGATGATGTATCTGTGTTGTATCATGGTCAAAATCAATTGCGTTCAATTATGCAGTTTGCATGGACATTGCAAACGTTAAAGGCAGGGAAAGTCCCTTGGGATTACATAAATATTTCATTGTTGTTCCTTCCGTTTAATTTGACTGACAAACAGCAGTTCATGTCCATGAAAGATGCTACTTATGCATTGCTGCACATTGAAAAATTAGAACCTTTACCTTTTTCTGTAGCTGAGTTAAATTCAGCCGTGTGGTTAGTACACGGATTAGTAACTTTACCGTTCAGTTTGTTCAAGTTTAGTTCGTGTATGAAACATTATGCTATCGGCAGATACGAACAACTTGGTGATGCGTTTCTGCATGAAGTTTGGTCACTTCCGTTCACTTACAGATGCGTGAGAGATGGCAAGGAAGTTTACTTAAAAGGTGAAGAATGCAGTTCCGCTCCTGATCACTCTGTTGTTTGCAGACATATACAATTACATGGCGCTTGCAATATACACGCTCCTAATTTAGCTTGTGTCTTAACCCCTTCCCCGCTCATGACGGAACCGTTCCGTCATGAGCCACGGTTGCCGTGTGCTCATGACGGAACGGTTCCGTCATGACAATCCTGTTGGCGGCCGCTCCGCCTGCGCGGCGCTGTTTCCCCGCCTGTGCGGGGCGACAACGCAAATGGGCGGAGTCATGACGGAACCGTTCCGTCATGAGCACAGCTCAACTGTGGCTCATGACGGAGCGGCTCCGTCATGAGCACAGGCCCACCGCGCTGCCCCCCTGCCCCCCCCAGCGCTGCAGCGGAATGTCCGCAGCAGCGAAGGGGCTAAAGGGGATTCCAATGCCAGTTATAACGTCTTCTTTTAAGCTGCTTGCCAACGGTAGTTATTTGCTTTTAAATAGTGAAGCTTGCTGTGGGATGCTAGTGGGTATTCCTTACATAGTGACTGTTACACAAAAAGTAGTTTGCTGTAATAACGTCCTTTTCCCACCCCCGCAAGGCCGACTCGATATATCCATCTGGCCAGCGATTCCAACCTTGAACGCGGAGTTCAATAGGATGAGCAGAATAAGGGCTCTTTTGTCTAAAAAGGAGGTTGCGTTAACTTCATCCCGTGAAACATTTCTTCTTAATGTTGCAAACACATGCACTGAGGTACAAGCTCTTTTAAATACTGACCTCCCCCTCCATTTTGGAACTTTGATTCAAACTATCTTTAATGCTTCGTCTACGACTGGCCTTGTTCATTTTTTTAAAATTGTGGGCTCCGGCCTCGTGACATCTTTCCAGACTGTTTTTGGTGTGATCCCCGCATTTTTACATTCTATTTTTTCGAGTGTCTTCGGAGGGTTCCCCTTGCTCCTCGCTTTGGTGGCTGGGATCCTTTTGTTGATTTGCGCTCTTCGCTATGGCTGCACACCGGGAGCTGCAAGACAGAATGCTGCGCTTGCTCCATCTTCGTAGCCGGATGCTTGATTTCTATGGCACCTTACCACTGGCGGTATTAAGCGTCAAGTATGGATTGTCTTTCCGGTTTCCCTTTTTTACGTGTGTGCAACCTGTTTTTCATTGCCTAGATTGTCCCTTCCAATGGGCTCTGGACTTGTGCCTGTCAAACTTGGCGTCGCCTGACCCGGATTTTGATGATCTAATGTGTCCCTTAGTGGCTCATGAATTCGACTGTTCTGGTGTCGCGTTTATGGCTTTGGGTGCGGCACACGGAGTCCGTGGAAATTGGGGTATCGGAGAGGCAGCTATTGATTTCCTTGAAAGGAGTTATATTGAGGAGACCGACAGTTGTCCTATCATGGTGCTGGATGCTCCGATAATTGACGAACATGTATGTTCCTTTCACTTGCTCAACTGGATGGCTGATACTTTTGCGGGACGCTCCAATGATTTCCTCTTGGAAGCAGTCGCAACTTACGGTGCATATACCTTCATGGATTGACTGATTGACATTGTCAATGCAGCTTGCATCCAGAATTGTTAAATTTCTACGAAAATTTTGCTTACCTTTTGTAACAATATTTTTTCATTTTTTAAACGAACATTTTTTTTTATTATCGGACTTTACACTTATCTTGTATGTCCTTGAGTCCGTTCTAAGTCACTTGAACTCTTCATTCTTGATACATGTATCCCTATTGGTTAGTGCTCCGATCATGGGGGGGTGTGAGATGGACTAAGCCACGCCCTATTTACAACACTAAGTTAGCATAACCGAGATCATAGTTAACAAGCAAGCTTGTTGTTTCTGCTGCGCTGCACACGACACTGTTGTTATGTGTTATTCATTTTGTAAAATGCTGACTCGTCTTTGCCCTACAGAATAACAAACGGTTGTTATACATTCTTAACCGTGAAATGTGCCCTTGGTCTGTACATCATGCAAAGAACGCGTCTGGGACACTAGAATGTACAGAGTGTTGTGTTTAGATTGATCGTAGACACTTGTTAGACATATCATGCATACAGCTGCCAATGTTTGAAGGACGAGCGTCTTTAATATTGCAGAACAGTTTGGTTTTACATTCATTCGAACAAGAAGAGCTGATGTATGCTGTGAGAGCTGATCCTTTGATGTGATTCTACTAAGCTGATCTATACGGTATGGGGTCCCCCCTGTTAGCCTAAGAGATCTTCTAATAGTCTAATAATAATAATGTATTAGATTATAGTGAAAGGAGTGTGGCCGTATACCACTGTCATTAATAGTATGATTGCTCCTTTCATTATATATGGTATTGTAATAATGCTCATGATTCTGATCTGTATTGTTAGTCTGCTAGTGTTAGCCAAAGTACTGCATCTTAGGACGCGAGGTTTATAAAATAAACTCTTTAAACTTTACCGTGTCTGTATTATTCAGTTGTGGACTAATAAATAAGTACGAACAGGTATTTCAGATTCCCACCACTCCTGAGAAATATCTAAGTCGCTTGTTCTGGTTTGTCTATACATTGGGACCACCTAGCTAAATCTAGGTTAACGAATGAGATACTAAGCTAGTCGGATAAAGGGTTCTGGGTTCTGAGGAGGATTTTCTGGTACACCACAATTCTCTGAGGTCCTGGTCTCCTGCGCATAGTTCTGTGCAAAAGCAGAATCCCTGCAACAGTTTTAGGGTTTAGGGTACTGCAGTGGTGTTTGGTGTAGGGGGTCGTGCTGGGGGTAGTGTGTCAGGGTTTAGGGTAGTGCAGTGGTGTTTGGGTAGTATAGGTGTTGTGCTGGGGGTAGTGTTTTAGGGTTTAGGGCAGTGCAGTGGTGCTTGTGTAGTGTAGGGGTCGTGCTGGGGGTAGTGTTTTAGGGCTTAGGGTAGCACAGTGGTGTTTGGGTAGTGTAGGGGGTCATGCTGGGGTAGATTTAGGGATTAGGGTAGCACAGTGGTGTTTGGGTAGTGTAGGGGGTTGTGCTGGGGGTAGTGTTTTAGGATTTAGGATAGTGCAGTGGTATTTGGGTTGTGTAGGGGGTCGCGCTGGGGTTAGATTTAAGGTTTAGGGTAGTACAGTGGTGTTTGTGTAGTGTAGGGGATTGTGCTGAGGGTAGTGTTTTAGGGTTTAGGGTAGTGCAGTGGTGTTTGTGTAGTATAGGGGGTAGAGTTTTAGGGTTGAGGGTAGTGCAGTGGTGTTTGTGTGGTGTAGGGGGTCGTGCTTGGAGTAGTGTTTTAGGGTTAAGGGTAGTGCAGCGGTGTTTGGTGTAGGGGTGGTGCTGGGGGTAGTGTTTTGGGGTTTAGGGTAGTGCAGTGGTGTTTGTGTAGTGTAGGGGGCCGTGCTGGGGATAGTGTTTTAGGGTTTAAGGTAGTGCAGTGGTGTTTGTTAGTGTAGGGGGTAGTGCTGTGGGTAGATTTAGGTTTTAGGATAGTGCAGTGGTGTTTGGGTAGTGTAGGGGGTCATGCTTTGGGTAGTGTTTTAGGGTTTAGGGTAGTGCAGTGGTGATTGTGTAGTGTAGGGGGTCATGCTGGGGTCGTATTTTAGGGATTAGGGTAGTGCAGTGGTGATTGGGTAGTGTAGGGGTTTATGCTGGGGATAGTGTTTTCGGTTTTAGAGTAGTGCACTGGTGTTTGTGTAGTATAAGGGGTCGAGTTTTAGGGTTTAGGGTAGTGCAGTGTTATTTCTGCAGTGTAGATGGGTCGTGCTGGGGTAGTGTTTTAGGGTTTTAGGGTAGTGCAGTGGTGTTTGGGTAGTGTAGGGGGTGATGCTGGGGATAGTGTTTTAGGGTTTAGGTAGTGCAGTGGTGTTTTGGTAGTGGAGGGGGTCGTGCTGAGGATAGTGTTTTAGGGTTTAGTGTAGTGCAGTGGTGTTTCTGTAGTTTTGGCGGATAGTTTTTTAGGGTTTAGGGTTGTGCAGTGGTGTTTGTGTAGCGTAGGGGGTCGTGCTTGGAATAGTGGTTTAGGGTTTATGGTAGTTCAGTGGTGTTTGTGTAGTGTAGGGGGTCGTGTTTTAGGATATATGGTAGTGCAGTGTTATCTGTGTTGTGTTGGGGGCTGTGCTGGGGTAGTGTTTTAGGGTTTAGGGTAGTGCAGTGGTGTTTGGTGTAGGGTGTCGTGCTGGGGGTAGTGTTTTGGGGTTTAGGGTAGTGCAGTGGTGTTTGGGTAGTGTAGTGGGTCATGCAGGTGATAGATTTAGGGCTTAGGGTAGTGCATTCGTGTTTGTGTAGTATAGGGGGTCGTGCTGTGGTAGTTTTTTAGGGTTTAGGGTATTGCAGTTGTGTTTGTGTAGTGTAGGGGGTCGTGCTGGGGTTGTGTTTTGGGTTTATGGAATGTCAGTGGTGTTTGGGTAGTGTAGGGGGTCATGCTGTGGGTAGTTTTTTAGGGTTTAAGGTAGTGCAGTCGTGTTTGTGTAGTGTAGGGGGTCGTGCTGGGGATAGTGTTTTAGGATTTAGGGTAGTGCCGTGGTGTTTGTGTAGTGTGGGGGTAGTGCTGGTGGTAGATTTAGGGTTTAGAGATGTGCAGTGGTGTTTGGGTAGTGTAGGGGGTCATGCTGGGGGTTGTGTTTTAGGGTTTAGGGTAGTGCAGTGGTTTTTGTATAGTGTAGGATAGTGCTGGGGGTAGATTTTGGATGTAGGGTAGTGCAGTGGTGTTTGGGTAGTATAGGGGTTCGTGCTGGGGGTAGTGTTTTAGGGTTTAGGGCTGTGTAGTCGTGCTTGTATAGTGTAGGGGGTCGTGCTGGGGGTAGTGTTTCAGGGCTTAGTGTAGCGCAGTGGTGTTCGGGTAGTGTAGGGGTTCATGCTGGGGGTAGATTTAGGGTTTAGGGTAGCACAGTGGTGTTTGGGTAGTGTAGGGGTTGTGCTGGGGTAGTGTTTTAGGGTTTAGGATAGTGCAGTGGTGTTTGTGTAGTGAAGGGGACTGTGCTGAGGGTAGTGTGGTAGTGTTTTAGGGTTTAGGGTAGTGCAGTGGTGTTTGTGTAGTGTAGGGGGTAGTGCTTTATGGTTTAGGGTAGTGCAATGGTGTTTGTGTAGTGTAGGGGATCGTGCTGGAGTAGTGTTTTAGGGTTTAGGGTAGTGCAGTGGTGTTTGGTGTAGGGGTGGTGCTGTGGGTAGTGTTTTAGGGTTTAGGGTAGTGCAGTGATGTTTCTGTAGTGTAGGGGCTAGTGCTGGGGGTAGATTTAGGGTTTAGGATAGTGCAGTGGTGTTTGGGTGGTGTAGGGTGTCATGCTGGGAGTAGTGTTTTAGGGTTTTACTGCAGTGCAGTGTTGTTTGTGTAGCGCAGGGGGTCGTGCTGGGGGTAGTGTTTTAGGGTTTAAGGTAGTGCAGTTGTGTTTGTGTAGTGTAGGGGTACTGCTGGGGTAGTGTTTTAGGGTTTAGGGAAGTGCAGTGGTGTTCGGGTAGTGTAGTAGCTCGTGCTGGGGGTAGTATTTTAGGGTTTAGGGTTGAGCAGTGGTGTTTGGGTAGTGTAGGGGGTCGTGCTGGGGGTTGTGTTTTAGGGTTTAGGGTAGTGCAGTGGTTTTTCTATAGTGTGGGATAGTGCTGGGGGTAGATTTAGGGTTTAGGGTAGTGCAGTGGTGTTTGGGTAGTGTAGGGGGTCGTGCTTGGGGTAGTGTTTTAGGGTTAAGGGCTGTGTCGTCGTGCTTGTATAGTGTAGGGGTCTTGCTGGGTGTAGTGTTTCAGGGCTTAGTGTAGCGCAGTGGTGTTCGGGTAGTGTAGGGGTTCATGCTGGGGATAGATTTAGGGTTTAGGGTAGCACAGTGGTGTTTGGGTAGTGTAGGGGTTGTGCTGGGGTAGTGTTTTAGGGTTTAGGATAGTGCAGTGGTGTTTGTGTAGTGAAGGGGACTGTGCTGAGGGTAGTGTGGTAGTGTTTTAGGGTTTAGGGTAGTGCAGTGGTGTTTGTGTAGTGTAGGGGTAGTGCTTTATGGTTTAGGGTAGTGCAATGGTGTTTGTGTAGTGTAGGGGATCGTGCTGGAGTAGTGTTTTAGGGTTTAGGGTAGTGCAGTGGTGTTTGGTGTAGGGGTGGTGCTGTGGGTAGTGTTTTAGGGTTTAGGGTAGTGCAGTGATGTTTCTGTAGTGTAGGGGTAGTGCTGGGGGTAGATTTAGGGTTTAGGATAGTGCAGTGGTGTTTGGGTGGTGTAGGGTGTCATGCTGGGAGTAGTGTTTTAGGGTTTTACTGCAGTGCAGTGTTGTTTGTGTAGCGTAGGGGGTCGTGCTGGGGATAGTGTTTTAGGATTTAGGGTAGTGCCGTGGTGTTTGTGTAGTGTGGGGGTAGTGCTGGTGGTAGATTTAGGGTTTAGAGATGTGCAGTGGTGTCTGGGTAGTGTAGGGGGTCATGCTGGGGGTTGTGTTTTAGGGTTTAGGGTAGTGCAGTGGTTTTTGTATAGTGTAGGATAGTGCTGGGGGTAGATTTTGGATGTAGGGTAGTGCAGTGGTGTTTGGGTAGTGTAGGGGTTCGTGCTGGGGGTAGTGTTTTAGGGTTTAGGGCTGTGTAGTCGTGCTTGTATAGTGTAGGGGGTCGTGCTGGGGGTAGTGTTTCAGGGCTTAGTGTAGCGCAGTGGTGTTCGGGTAGTGTAGGGGTTCATGCTGGGGGTAGATTTAGGGTTTAGGGTAGCACAGTGGTGTTTGGGTAGTGTAGGGGTTGTGCTGGGGTAGTGTTTTAGGGTTTAGGATAGTGCAGTGGTGTTTGTGTAGTGAAGGGGACTGTGCTGAGGGTAGTGTGGTAGTGTTTTAGGGTTTAGGGTAGTGCAGTGGTGTTTGTGTAGTGTAGGGGGTAGTGCTTTATGGTTTAGGGTAGTGCAATGGTGTTTGTGTAGTGTAGGGGATCGTGCTGGAGTAGTGTTTTAGGGTTTAGGGTAGTGCAGTGGTGTTTGGTGTAGGGGTGGTGCTGTGGGTAGTGTTTTAGGGTTTAGGGTTGTGCAGTGATGTTTCTGTAGTGTAGGGGGTAGTGCTGGGGGTAGATTTAGGGTTTAGGATAGTGCAGTGGTGTTTGGGTGGTGCAGGGTGTCATGCTGAGAGTAGTGTTTTAGGGTTTTACTGCAGTGCAGTGTTGTTTGTTTAGCGTAGGGGGTCGTGCTGGGGATAGTTGTTTTAGGATTTAGGGTAGTGCCGTGGTGTTTGTGTAGTGTGGGTGTAGTGCTGGTGGTAGATTTAGGGTTTAGAGATGTGCAGTGGTGTTTGGGTAGTGTAGGGGGTCATGCTGGGGGTTGTGTTTTAGGGTTTAGGGTAGTGCAGTGGTTTTTGTATAGTGTAGGATAGTGCTGGGGGTAGATTTTGGATGTAGGGTAGTGCAGTGGTGTTTGGGTAGTGTAGGGGTTCGTGCTGGGGGTAGTGTTTTAGGGTTTAGGGCTGTGTAGTCGTGCTTGTATAGTGTAGGGGGTCGTGCTGGGGGTAGTGTTTCAGGGCTTAGTGTAGCGCAGTGGTGTTCAGGTAGTGTAGGGGTTCATGCTGGGGGTAGATTTAGGGTTTAGGGTAGCACAGTGGTGTTTGGGTAGTGTAGGGGTTGTGCTGGGGTAGTGGTTTAGGGTTTAGGATAGTGCAGTGGTGTTTGTGTAGTGAAGGGGACTGTGCTGAGGGTAGTGTGGTAGTGTTTTAGGGTTTAGGGTAGTGCAGTGGTGTTTGTGTAGTGTAGGGGGTAGTGCTTTATGGTTTAGGGTAGTGCAATGGTGTTTGTGTAGTGTAGGGGATCGTGCTGGAGTAGTGTTTTAGGGTTTAGGGTAGTACAGTGGTGTTTGGTGTAGGGGTGGTGCTGTGGGTAGTGTTTTAGGGTTTAGGGTAGTGCAGTGATGTTTCTGTAGTGTAGGGGCTAGTGCTGGGGGTAGATTTAGGGTTTAGGATAGTGCAGTGGTGTTTGGGTGGTGTAGGGTGTCATGCTGGGAGTAGTGTTTTAGGGTTTTACTGCAGTGCAGTGTTGTTTGTGTAGCGTAGGGGGTCGTGCTGGGGGTAGTGTTTTAGGGTTTAAGGTAGTGCAGTTGTGTTTGTGTAGTGTAGGGGTACTGCTGGGGTAGTGTTTTAGGGTTTAGGGAAGTGCAGTGGTGTTCGGGTAGTGTAGTAGCTCGTGCTGGGGGTAGTATTTTAGGGTTTAGGGTTGAGCAGTGGTGTTTGGGTAGTGTAGGGGGTCGTGCTGGGGGTTGTGTTTTAGGGTTTAGGGTAGTGCAGTGGTTTTTCTATAGTATGGGATAGTGCTGGGGGTAGATTTAGGGTTTAGGGTAGTGCAGTGGTGTTTGGGTAGTGTAGGGGGTCGTGCTTGGGGTAGTGTTTTAGGGTTAAGGGCTGTGTCGTCGTGCTTGTATAGTGTAGGGGTCTTGCTGGGTGTAGTGTTTCAGGGCTTAGTGTAGCGCAGTGGTGTTCGGGTAGTGTAGGGGTTCATGCTGGGGATAGATTTAGGGTTTAGGGTAGCACAGTGGTGTTTGGGTAGTGTAGGGGTTGTGCTGGGGATAGTGTTTTAGGGTTTAGGATAGTGCAGTGGTGTATGGGTAGTGTAGCGGGTCGTGCTGGGGATAGATTTAAGGTTTAGGGTAGTGCAGTGGTGTTTGTGTAGTGTAGGGGACTGTGCTGAGGGTAGTGTTTAAAGGTTTAGGGTAGTGCAGTGGTGTTTGTGTAGTGTAGGGGGTAGTGTTTTAGGGTTTAGGGTTGTGCTGTGGTGTTTGTGTAGCTTAGGGGGTCGAGCTTGGAATAGTGTTTTAGGGTTTATGGTAGTTCAGTGGTGTTTGTGTAGTGTAGGGGGTCGTGTTTTGGGATATATGGTAGTGCAGTGTTATCTGTGTTGTGTTGGGGGCCGTGCTAGGGTAGTGTTTTAGGGTTTAGGGTAGTGCAGTGGTGTTTGGTGTAGGGCGTCGTGCTGGGGGTAGTGTTTTGGGGTTTAGGGTAGTGCAGTGGTGTTTGGGTAGTGTAGTGGGTCGTGCAGGTGATAGATTTAGGGCTTAGGGTAGTGCATTCGTGTTTGTGTAGTATAGGGGGTCGTGCTGTGGTATTTTTTTAGGTTTTAGGGTATTGCAGTTGTGTTTGTGTAGTGTAGGGGGTCGTGCTGGGGTTGTGTTTTGGGTTTATGGAATGTCAGTGGTGTTTGGGAAGTGTAGGGGGTCATGCTGTGGGTAGTTTTTTAGGGTTTAAGGTAGTGCAGTCATGTTTGTGTAGTGTAGGGGGTCGTGCTGGGGATAGTGTTTTAGGATTTAGGGTAGTGCCGTGGTGTTTGTGTAGTGTGGGGGTAGTGCTGGTGGTAGATTTAGGGTTTAGAGATGTGCAGTGGTGTTTGGGTAGTGTAGGGGGTCATGCTGGGGGTTGTGTTTTAGGGTTTAGGGTAGTGCAGTGGTTTTTGTATAGTGTGGGATAGTGCTGGGGGTAGATTTTGGGTTTAGGGTAGTGCAGTGGTGTTTGGGTAGTGTAGGGGTTCGTGCTGGGGGTAGTGTTTTAGGGTTTAGGGCTGTGTAGTCGTGCTTGTATAGTGTAGGGGGTCGTGCTGGGGGTAGTGTTTCAGGGCTTAGTGTAGCGCAGTGGTGTTCGGGTAGTGTAGGGGTTCATGCTGGGGGTAGATTTAGGGTTTAGGGTAGCACAGTGGTGTTTGGGTAGTGTAGGGGTTGTGCTGGGGTAGTGTTTTAGGGTTTAGGATAGTGCAGTGGTGTTTGTGTAGTGAAGGGGACTGTGCTGAGGGTAGTGTGGTAGTGTTTTAGGGTTTAGGGTAGTGCAGTGGTGTTTGTGTAGTGTAGGGGGTAGTGCTTTATGGTTTAGGGTAGTGCAATGGTGTTTGTGTAGTGTAGGGGATCGTGCTGGAGTAGTGTTTTAGGGTTTAGGGTAGTGCAGTGGTGTTTGGTGTAGGGGTGGTGCTGTGGGTAGTGTTTTAGGGTTTAGGGTAGTGCAGTGATGTTTCTGTAGTGTAGGGGGTAGTGCTGGGGGTAGATTTAGGGTTTAGGATAGTGCAGTGGTGTTTGGGTGGTGTAGGGTGTCATGCTGGGAGTAGTGTTTTAGGGTTTTACTGCAGTGCAGTGTTGTTTGTGTAGCGTAGGGGGTCGTGCTGGGGATAGTGTTTTAGGATTTAGGGTAGTGCCGTGGTGTTTGTGTAGTGTGGGGGTAGTGCTGGTGGTAGATTTAGGGTTTAGAGATGTGCAGTGGTGTTTGGGTAGTGTAGGGGGTCATGCTGGGGGTTGTGTTTTAGGGTTTAGGGTAGTGCAGTGGTTTTTGTATAGTGTAGGATAGTGCTGGGGGTAGATTTTGGATGTAGGGTAGTGCAGTGGTGTTTGGGTAGTGTAGGGGTTCGTGCTGGAGGTAGTGTTTTAGGGTTTAGGGCTGTGTAGTCGTGCTTGTATAGTGTAGGGGGTCGTGCTGGGGGTAGTGTTTCAGGGCTTAGTGTAGCGCAGTGGTGTTCGGGTAGTGTAGGGGTTCATGCTGGGGGTAGATTTAGGGTTTAGGGTTGCACAGTGGTGTTTGGGTAGTGTAGGGGTTGTGCTGGGGTAGTGTTTTAGGTTTTAGGATAGTGCAGTGGTGTTTGTGTAGTGAAGGGGACTGTGCTGAGGGTAGTGTGGTAGTGTTTTAGGGTTTAGGGTAGTGCAGTAGTGTTTGTGTAGTGTAGGGGTAGTGCTTTATGGTTTAGGGTAGTGCAATGGTGTTTGTGTAGTGTAGGGGATCGTGCTGGAGTAGTGTTTTAGGGTTTAGGGTAGTGCAGTGGTGTTTGGTGTAGGGGTGGTGCTGTGGGTAGTGTTTTAGGGTTTAGGGTAGTGCAGTGATGTTTCTGTAGTGTAGGGGGTAGTGCTGGGGGTAGATTTAGGGTTTAGGATAGTGCAGTGGTGTTTGGGTGGTGTAGGGTGTCATGCTGGGAGTAGTGTTTTAGGGTTTTACTGCAGTGCAGTGTTGTTTGTGTAGCGTAGGGGGTCGTGCTGGGGATAGTTGTTTTAGGATTTAGGGTAGTGCCGTGGTGTTTGTGTAGTGTGGGGGTAGTGCTGGTGGTAGATTTAGGGTTTAGAGATGTGCAGTGGTGTTTGGGTAGTGTAGGGGGTCATGCTGGGGGTTGTGTTTTAGGGTTTAGGGTAGTGCAGTGGTTTTTGTATAGTGTAGGATAGTGCTGGGGGTAGATTTTGGATGTAGGGTAGTGCATTGGTGTTTGGGTAGTGTAGGGGTTCGTGCTGGGGGTAGTGTTTTAGGGTTTAGGGCTGTGTAGTCCTGCTTGTATAGTGTAGGGGGTCGTGCTGGGGGTAGTGTTTCAGGGCTTAGTGTAGCGCAGTGGTGTTCGGGTAGTGTAGGGGTTCACGCTGGGGGTAGATTTAGGGTTTAGGGTAGCACAGTGGTGTTTGGGTAGTGTAGGGGTTGTGCTGGGGTAGTGTTTTAGGGTTTAGGATAGTGCAGTGGTGTTTGTGTAGTGAAGGGGACTGTGCTGAGGGTAGTGTGGTAGTGTTTTAGGGTTTAGGGTAGTGCAGTGGTGTTTGTGTAGTGTAGGGGGTAGTGCTTTATGGTTTAGGGTAGTGCAATGGTGTTTGTGTAGTGTAGGGGATCGTGCTGGAGTAGTGTTTTAGGGTTTAGGGTAGTGCAGTGGTGTTTGGTGTAGGGGTGGTGCTGTGGGTAGTGTTTTAGGGTTTAGGGTAGTGCAGTGATGTTTCTGTAGTGTAGGGGCTAGTGCTGGGGGTAGATTTAGGGTTTAGGATAGTGCAGTGGTGTTTGGGTGGTGTAGGGTGTCATGCTGGGAGTAGTGTTTTAGGGTTTTACTGCAGTGCAGTGTTGTTTGTGTAGCGTAGGGGGTCGTGCTGGGGGTAGTGTTTTAGGGTTTAAGGTAGTGCAGTTGTGTTTGTGTAGTGTAGGGGTACTGCTGGGGTAGTGTTTTAGGGTTTAGGGAAGTGCAGTGGTGTTCGGGTAGTGTAGTAGCTCGTGCTGGGGGTAGTATTTTAGGGTTTAGGGTTGAGCAGTGGTGTTTGGGTAGTGTAGGGGGTCGTGCTGGGGGTTGTGTTTTAGGGTTTAGGGTAGTGCAGTGGTTTTTCTATAGTGTGGGATAGTGCTGGGGGTAGATTTAGGGTTTAGGGTAGTGCAGTGGTGTTTGGGTAGTGTAGGGGGTCGTGCTTGGGGTAGTGTTTTAGGGTTAAGGGCTGTGTCGTCGTGCTTGTATAGTGTAGGGGTCTTGCTGGGTGTAGTGTTTCAGGGCTTAGTGTAGCGCAGTGGTGTTCGGGTAGTGTAGGGGTTCATGCTGGGGATAGATTTAGGGTTTAGGGTAGCACAGTGGTGTTTGGGTAGTGTAGGGGTTGTGCTGGGGATAGTGTTTTAGGGTTTAGGATAGTGCAGTGGTGTATGGGTAGTGTAGCGGGTCGTGCTGGGGATAGATTTAAGGTTTAGGGTAGTGCAGTGGTGTTTGTGTAGTGTAGGGGACTGTGCTGAGGGTAGTGTTTAAAGGTTTAGGGTAGTGCAGTGGTGTTTGTGTAGTGTAGGGGGTAGTGTTTTAGGGTTTAGGGTTGTGCAGTGGTGTTTGTGTAGCTTAGGGGGTCGTGCTTGGAATAGTGTTTTAGGGTTTATGGTAGTTCAGTGGTGTTTGTGTAGTGTAGGGGGTCGTGTTTTGGGATATATGGTAGTGCAGTGTTATCTGTGTTGTGTTGGGGGCCGTGCTGGGGTAGTGTTTTAGGGTTTAGGGTAGTGCAGTGGTGTTTGGTGTAGGGCGTCGTGCTGGGGGTAGTGTTTTGGGGTTTAGGGTAGTGCAGTGGTGTTTGGGTAGTGTAGTGGGTCGTGCAGGTGATAGATTTAGGGCTTAGGGTAGTGCATTCGTGTTTGTGTAGTATAGGGGGTCGTGCTGTGGTAGTTTTTTAGGTTTTAGGGTATTGCAGTTGTGTTTGTGTAGTGTAGGGGGTCGTGCTGGGGTTGTGTTTTGGGTTTATGGAATGTCAGTGGTGTTTGGGAAGTGTAGGGGGTCATGCTGTGGGTAGTTTTTTAGGGTTTAAGGTAGTGCAGTCGTGTTTGTGTAGTGTAGGGGGTCGTGCTGGGGATAGTGTTTTAGGATTTAGGGTAGTGCCGTGGTGTTTGTGTAGTGTGGGGGTAGTGCTGGTGGTAGATTTAGGGTTTAGAGATGTGCAGTGGTGTTTGGGTAGTGTAGGGGGTCATGCTGGGGGTTGTGTTTTAGGGTTTAGGGTAGTGCAGTGGTTTTTGTATAGTGTGGGATAGTGCTGGGGGTAGATTTTGGGTTTAGGGTAGTGCAGTGGTGTTTGGGTAGTGTAGGGGTTCGTGCTGGGGGTAGTGTTTTAGGGTTTAGGGCTGTGTAGTCGTGCTTGTATAGTGTAGGGGGTCGTGCTGGGGGTAGTGTTTCAGGGCTTAGTGTAGCGCAGTGGTGTTCGGGTAGTGTAGGGGTTCATGCTGGGGGTAGATTTAGGGTTTAGGGTAGCACAGTGGTGTTTGGGTAGTGTAGGGGTTGTGCTGGGGGTAGTGTTTTAGGGTTTAGGATAGTGCAGTGGTGTTTGTGTAGTGTAGGGGACTGTGCTGAGGGTAGTGTGGTAGTGTTTTAGGGTTTAGGGTAGTGCAGTGGTGTTTGTGTAGTGTAGGGGGTAGTGCTTTATGGTTTAGGGTAGTGCAATGGTGTTTGTGTAGTGTAGGGGATCCTGCTGGAGTAGTGTTTTAGGGTTTAGGGTAGTGCAGTGGTGTTTGGTGTAGGGGTGGTGCTGGGGGTAGAGTTTTGGGGTTTAGGGTAGTGCAGTGGTGTTTCTGTAGTGTAGGGGGTCGTGCTGTGGGTAGTGTTTTAGGGTTTAGGGTAGTGCAGTGATGTTTCTGTAGTGTAGGGTGTAGTGCTGGGGGTAGATTTAGGGTTTAGGATAGTGCAGTGGTGTTTGGGTGGTGTAGGGTGTCATGCTGGGAGTAGTGTTTTAGGGTTTTACTGCAGTGCAGTGTTGTTTGTGTAGCTTAGGGGGTCGTGCTGGGGTAGTGTTTTAGGGTTTAAGGTAGTGCAGTTGTGTTTGTGTAGTGTAGGGGGTACTGCTGGGGTAGTAATTTAGGGTTTAGGGAAGTGCAGTGGTGTTCGGGTAGTGTAGTAGCTCGTGCTGGGGGTAGTATTTTAGGGTTTAGGGTTGAGCAGTGGTGTTTGGGTAGTGTAGGGGGTCGTGCTGGGGGTTGTGTTTTAGGGTTTAGGGTAGTGCAGTGGTTTTTCTATAGTGTGGGATAGTGCTGGGGTAGATTTAGGGTTTAGGGCAGTGCAGTGGTGTTTGGGTAGTGTAGGGGGTCGTGCTGGGGGTAGTGTTTTAGGGTTAAGGGCTGTGTCGTCGTGCTTGTATAGTGTAGGGGGTCTTGCTGGGTGTAGTGTTTCAGGGCTTAGTGTAGCGCAGTGGTGTTCGGGTAGTGTAGGGGTTCATGCTGGGGATAGATTTAGGGTTTAGGGTAGCACAGTAGTGTTTGGGTAGTGTAGGGGTTGTGCTGGGGGTAGTGTTTAGGGTTTAGGATAGTGCAGTGGTGTATGGGTAGTGTAGCGGGTCGTGCTGGGGATAGATTTAAGGTTTAGGGTAGTGCAGTGGTGTTTGTGTAGTGTAGGGGACTGTGCTGAGGGTAGTGTTTAAGGGTTTAGGGTAGTGCAGTGGTATTTGTGTAGTGTAGGGGGTAGTGTTTTAGGATTTAGGGTAGTGCAATGGTGTTTGTGTAGTGTAGGGGGTCGTGCTGGGGATAGTGTTTTAGGATTTAGGGTAGTGCCTTGGTGTTTGTGTAGTGTGGGGGTAGTGCTGGTGGTAGATTTAGGGGTTAGGGATGTGCAGTGGTGTTTGGGTAGTGTAGGGGGTCGTGCTGGGGGTTTTGTTTTAGGGTTTAGGGTAGTGCAGTGGTTTTTGTATATTGTGGGATAGTGCTGGGGGTAGATTTAGGGTTTAGGGTAGTGCAGTGGTGTTTGGGTAGTGTAGGGGGTCGTGCTGGGGGTTGTGTTTTAGGGTTTAGGGTAGTGCAGTGGTTTTTGTATAGTGTGGGATAGTGCTAGGGGTAGTATTTTAGGGTTTAGGGTAGCACAGTGGTGTTTGGGTAGCGTAGGGGTTGTGCTGGGGGTAGTGTTTTAGGGTTTAGGATAGCGCAGTGGTGTTTGGGTAGTGTAGGGGGTCGTGCTGGGGGTAGATTTAAGGTTTAGGGTAGTGCAGTGGTGTTTGTGTAGTGTAGGGGTAGTGTTTTAGGGTTTAGGGTAGTGCAATGGTGTTTGTGTAGTGTAGGGGGTAGTGTTTTAGGGTTTAGGGTAGCACAGTGGTATTTGGGTAGTGTAGGGGTTGTGCTGGGGGTAGTGTTTTAGGGTTTAGGATAGTGCAGTGGTGCTTGGGTTGTGTAGGGGGTCGTGCTGGGGGTAGATTTAAGGTTTAAGGTAGTGCAGTAGTGTTTGGGTAGTGTAGGGGATTGTGCTGTGGGTAGTGTTTTAGGGTTTAGGGTAGTGCAGTGGTGTTTGTGTAGTATAGGGGGTATAGTTTTAGGGTTTAGGGTAGTGCAGTGGTGTTTGTGTGGTGTAGGGGGTCGTGCTTGGAGTAGTGTTTTAGGGTTAAGGGTTGTGCAGCGGTGTTTGGTGTAGGGGTGGTGCTGGGGGTAGTGTTTTGGGGTTTAGGGTAGTGCAGTGGTGTTTGTGTAGTGTAGGGGGCCGTGCTGGGGATAGTGTTTCAGGGTTTAGGGTAGTGCAGTGGTGTTTGTTAGTGTAGGGGTAGTGCTGTGGGTAGATGTAGGTTTTAGGATAGTACAATGGTGTTTGGGTAGTGTAGGGGGTCGTGCATTGGGTAGTGTTTTAGGGTTTAGGGTAGTGCAGTGGTGATTGTGTAGTGCAGGGGGTCGTGCTGGGGTCGTATTTCAGGGATTAGGGTAGTGCAGTGGTATTTGGGTACTGTAGGGGTTTATGCTGGGGATAGTGTTTTCGGTTTTAGAGTAGTGCACTGGTGCTTTTGTAGTAAAGGGTTTAGGGTAGTGCAGTGTTATTTCTGCAGTGTAGATGGGTCGTGCTGGGGTAGTGTTTTAGGGTTTTAGGGTAGTGCAGTGGTGTTTGGGTAGTGTTGGGGGTGATGCTGGGGTAGTGTTTTAGGGTTTAGGTAGTGCAGTGGTGTTTTGGTAGTGGAGGGGGTCGTGCTGAGGATAGTGTTTCAGGGTTTAGTGCAGTGCAGTGGTGTTTGTGTAGTGTTGGCGGATAGTTTTTTAGGGTTTAGGGTTGTGCAGTGGTGTTTGTGTAGCGTAGGGGGTCGTGCTTGGAATAGTGTTTTAGGGTTTATGGTAGTTCATTGGTGTTTGTGTAGTGTTGGGGTCGTGTTTTAGGATATATGGTAGTGCAGTGTTATCTGTGTTGTGTTGGGGGTCGTGCTGGGGTAGTGTTTTAGGGTTTAGGGTAGTGCAGTGGTGTTTGGTGTAGGGCTTCGTGCTGGGGGTAGTATTTTGGGGTTTAGGGTAGTGCATCGGTGTTTGGGTAGTATAGTGGGTCGTGCAGGTGATAGATTTAGGGCTTAGGGTAGTGCATTCATGTTTGTGTAGTATAGGGGGTCGTGCTGTGGTCGTGTTTTAGGATTTAGGGTATTGCAGTGGTTTTTGTATAGTGTGGTATAGTGCTGGGGGTAGATTTAGGGTTTAGGGTAGTGCAGTGGTATTTGGGTAGTGTAGGGGGTCGTGCTGGGGATAGTGTTTTAGGATTTAGGATAGTGCCGTGGTGTTTGTGTAGTGTAGGGGTAGTGTTGGTGGTAGATTTAGGGTTTAGGGATGTGCAGTGGTGTTTGGGTAGTGTAGGGGGTCGTGCTGGGGGTAGTGTTTTAGGGTTTAGGGCTGTGTAGTCGTGCTTGTATATTGTAGGTGGTCTTGCTGGGGGTAGTGTTTCAGGGCTTAGTGTAGTGCAGTGGTGTTCGGGTAGTGTAGGGGTTTATGCTGGGGGTAGATGTAGGGTTTAGGGTAGCACAGTGGTGTTTGGCTAGTGTAGGGGTTGTGCTGGGGGTAGTGTTTTAGGGTTTAAGATAGTGCAGTGGTGTTTGGGTAGTATAGCAGGTCGTGCTGGGGATAGATTTAAGGTTTAGGGTAGTGCAGTGGTGTTTGTGTAGTGTAGGGGACTGTGCTGAGGGTAGTGTTTAAGGGTTTAGGGTAGTGCAGTGGTGTTTGTGTAGTGTAGGGGGTAGTGTTTTAGGGTTTAGGGTAGTGCAATGGTGTTTGTGTAGTGTAGGGGGTCGTGCTGGGGATAGTGTTTTAGGATTCAGTGTAGTGCTGTGGTGTTTGTGGAGTGTGGGGGTAGTGCTGGTGGTAGATTTAGGGTTTAGGGATGTGCAGTGGTGTTTGGGTAGTGTAGGGGGTCGTGCTGTGGGTTGTGTTTTAGGGTTTAGGGTAGTGCAGTGGTTTTTGTATAGTGTGGGAGAGTTCTGGGGGTAGATTTAGGGTTTAGGGTTGTGCAGTGGTGTTTGGGTAGTGTAGGGGGTCGTGCTGGGGGTAGTGTTTTAGGGTTTAGGGCTGTGTAGTCGAGCTCTTATAGTGTAGGGAGTCATGCTGGGGGTAGTGTTTTAGGGTTTAGGGTAGCACAGTGGTGTTTGGGTAGTGTAGGGGGTCGTGCTGGGGGTAGATTTAAGGTTTAGGGTAGTGCAGTGGTGTTTGTGTAGTGTAGGGGTAGTGTTTTGGGGTTTAGGGTAGTGCAATGGTGTTTGTGTAGTGTAGGGGATCGTGCTGGGGTAGTGGTTTAGGGTAGTGTAGTGGTGTTTGATGTAGGGGTGGTGCTGGGGGTAGTGTGTTGGGGTTTAGGGTAGTGCAGTGGCGTTTCTGTAGTGTAGGGGTAGTGCTGGGGGTAGGTTTAGGGTTTAGGGTAGTGCAATGGTGTTTGTGTAGTGTAGGGGATCGTGCTGGGGGTAGTGGTTTAGGGTAGTGCAGTGCTGTTTGATGTAGGGGTGGTGCTGGGAGTAGTGTTTTAGTGTTTAGGGCAGTGCAGTGTTGTTTGTGTAGTGTAGGGGGTCGTGCTGGGGGTAGTGCTTTAGGGTTTAAGGTAGTGCAGTGGTGTTTGTGTAGTGTAGGGGGTACTGCTGGGGTAGTGTTTTAGAGTTTAGGGAAGCGCAGTGGTGTTCGGGTATTGTAGTAGCTCGTGCTGGGGGTAGTATTTTAGTGTTTAGGGTTGCACAGTGGTGTTCGGATAGTGTAGGGGGTCATGCTGGGGGTAGAGTTAGGGTTTAGGATAGCGCAGTGATGTTTGGGTAGTTTAGGGGGTCGTGCTGTGAGTAGTGTTTTTTAGGGATCAGGGTAGTGCAGTGGTGTTTCTGTAGTGTAGGGGATTGTGCTGGGGGTAGTGGTTTAGGGTAGTGCAGTGGTGTTTGATGTAGGGGTGGTGCTGGGAGTAGTGTTTAAGGGTTTAGGGCAGTGCAGTGGTGTTTGTGTAGTGTAGGGGGTCGTGCTGGAGGTAGTGTTTTAGGGTTTAAGGTAGTGCAGTGGTGTTTGTGTAGTGTAGGGGGTACTGCTGGGGTAGTGTTTTAGGGTTTAGGGAAGCGCAGTGGTGTTCGGGTATTGTAGTAGCTCGTGCTGGGGGTAGTATTTTAGTGTTTAGGGTTGCACAGTGGTGTTCGGATAGTGTAGGGGGTCATGCTGGGGGTAGAGTTAGGGTTTAGGATAGCGCAGTGATGTTTGGGTAGTTTAGGGGGTCGTGCTGTGAGTAGTGTTTTAGGGATTAGGGTAGCACAGTAGTGTTTGGGTAGTGTAGGTTGACATTTTGGGGATAGTCTTTTAGGGTTTAGGGTAGCGCAGTGGTGTTTGGGTAGTGTGAGTGGTCGTGCTGGGGGTAGATTTAGGGTTTATGTTAGTGCAGTGTTAATTGTGTAGTATAGTGGATCGTGCTGGGGTTAGTGTTTTAGGGTTTAGGGTAGTGCAGTGATGTTTGTGTAGTGTAGTGGGTCATGCAGGGGGTAGTGTTTTAGGGTTTAGGGTAGTGCAGTGGTGTTTGGGTAGTGTAGGTGGTCGTGCTGGGGGTAGTGTTTAAGGGTTTAGGGTAGAGCAGTGGTGTTTGGAAAGTGTAGGGGGTCGTGCTGGGGTAGTGTTTTAGGGTTTAGGTTAGTGCAGTGGTGTTTTTGTAGAGTACAGGGTCGTGTTATAGGGTAGTGCAGTGGTGTTTGGGTAGTGTAGGTTGTGGGGGTAGTGTTTTAGGATTTAAGGTAGTGCAGTGGAGTTTGTGTAGTGTAGGGGGTCATGCTAGGGGTACTGTTTTAGGGTTTAGGCAAGAGCAGTGGTGTATGAGTAGTGTAGGGGGTAGTGTTTTAGGGTTTAGGGCAGTGCAGTGGTGTATGTGTAGTGTAGGGGGTTGTCTTGGAGTAGAGTTTTAGGGTTTAGGGTAGTGCAGTGATGTTTGTGTAGTATAGGGTGTCATGCTAGGGTAGATTTTGGGTTTAAGGTAGTGCAGTGGTGTCTGGGTAGTGTAGGGGGTCATGCTGGGGATAGTGTTTTAGGATTTAGGGTAGTGCTGTGGTGTTTTTGTATTGTGGGGGTAGTGCTGGTGGTAGATTTTATGGTTGTGCAGTGGTGTTTGGGTAGTGTAGGGGTGATGCTGGGGGTAGTGTTTTATGGTTTAAGGCAGTGCAGTGGTGTTTGTGTAGTGTAGGGTGTCATGCTGGGGGCAGTGTTTTAGGGGTTAGGGTAGTGCAGTGGTGTTTGTGTAGTGTAGGGTGTCATGTTTTAGGGTAGTGCAGTGGTGTTTGGGTAGTGTAGGGAGTCATGCTGGGGGTGGTGTTTTAGGGTTTAGGGTAGTGCAGTGGTGTTTGTGTAGTGTAGGGGGTCGTGCTGGGGGTGGTATTTTAGGGATTAGGGTAGTGCAGTAGTGTTTGGGTAGAGTTGGGGGTCGTGCTGGGGGTAGTGTTTTAGGGTTTAGGGTAGTGCAGTGGTGTTTGGGTAGTGTAGTGGTTCATGCAGGAGGTAGATTTACGGTTTAGGGTAGTGCAGTCGTGTTTGTGTAGTGTAGGGGGTTGTGCTAGGTAGTGTTTTATGGTTTAGGGTAGTGCAGTGGTGTTTGTGTAGTGTAGGGGGTCGTGCTGGGGTAGTGTTTTGGGTTTATGGTAGTGCAGTGGTGTTTGGGTAGTGTAGGGGGTCGTGCTTGGAGTAGTGTTTTAGGGTTTAGAGTAGTGCAGTGGTGTTTGTGTAGTGTAGGGGGTCGTGCTTGGAGTAGTGTTTTAGGGTTTAGGGTAGTGCAGTGGTGTTTGTGTAGTGTAGGGGTAGTGTTTTAGTGTTTAGGGTAGTGCAGTGGTGTTTGTGTAGTGTAGGGGGTCGTGCTTAGAGTAGTGTTTTAGGGTTTAGGGTAGTGCAGTGGTGTTTGTGTAGTGTAGGGGGTCGTGCTGGGGGTAGTGTTTTAGGGTTTATGGTAGTGGTGTTTTGGTAGTGTAGGGAGTTGTGCTGGGGAAGTGTTTTAGGGTTTAGGGTAGTGCAGTGCTGTTTGTGTAGTGTAAGAGTCATGTTTTAGGGTAGTGCAGTGGTGTTTGGGTACTGGAGGGGGTCGTTCTGAGGGTAGTGTTTTAGGGTTTAGGGTAGTGCAGTGGTGTTTGTGTAGTGTAGGGGGTAGTGTTTTAGTGTTTAGTGTAGTGCAGTGGTGTTTGTGTAGTGTAGGGGGTCGTGCTTAGAGTAGTGTTTTAGGGTTTATGGTAGTGCAGTGGTGTTTGTGTAGTGTAGGGGGTAGTGTTTTAGGATATACGGTAGTGCAGTGTTATCTGTGTAGTGTAGGAGGTCATGCTGGGGGTAGTGTTTTAGATTTTTGGGTAGTGCAGTGGGTTTTTTGTAGTGTAGGGGTAGTGTTTCAGGGTTTAAGGTAGTGCAGTGGTGTTTCTGTAGTGTAGTGGGTCGTGCTTGGAGTAGTGTTTTAGGGTTTAGGGTTTTGCAGTGGTGTTTGTGTAGTGCAGGGTTTGTGTTTTAGGGTATAGGGTAGTGCAGTGTTGTCTGTGTAGTGTAGGGGGTCATGCTGGGGGTAGTGTTTTAGAGTTTAGGTTAGTGCAGTGGTGTTTGTGTGCTGTAGGGGGTTATGCTGGGAGTAGATTTAGGGTTTAGAGTAGTGCAGTGGTGTTTGGGTAGTGGAGGGGGTCGTGCTGAGGGTAGTGTTTTAGGGTTTAGGGTAGTGCAGTGGTGTTTGTTTAGTGTAGGGGTAGTGTTTTATGGTTTAGGGTAGTGCAGTGGTGTTTATGTAGTGTAGGTGGTCTTGCTTTGAGTAGTGCTTTAGGGTTTAGGGTGGTGCAGTGGTGTTTGTGTAGTGTAGGGGGTCGTGTTTTAGGATATATGGTAGGGCAGTGTTATTTGTGTACTGTAGGGGGTCGTGCTGGGGTAGTGTTTTAGGGTTTAGGGTAGTGCAGTGGTGTTTGGTGTAGGGGACTTGTTGGGGGTTGTGTTTTGGTGTTTAGGGTAGTGCAGTGGTGTTTGTGTAGTATAGGGGGTCGTGCTGGGGGTAGTGTTTTAGGGTTTAGGTTAGTGCAGTGGTGTCTGGGTAGTGTAGTGGTTCGTGCAGGAGGTAGATTTAGGGTTTAGGGTAGTGCAATTGTGTTTGTGTAGTGTAGGGGGTCGTGCTGGGGTAGTGTTTTAGGGTTTAGGGTAGTGCAGTGGTGTTTGTGTAGTGTAGGGGGTCATGCTGGGGTAGTGTTTTGGGTTTTTGGTAGTGCAGTGCTGTTTGGGTAGTGTAGGGGGTCGTGCTGGGGTAGTGTTTTAGTGTTTAGGGTAGTGCAGTGATGTTTGGGTAGTGTAGGGGGTGATGCTGGGGGTAGTGTTTTAGGGTTTAAGGCAGTGCAGTGGTGTTTGTGTAGTGTAGGGGTCGTGCTGGGGCAGTGTTTTAGGGGTTAGGGTAGTGCATTGATGTTTGTGTAGTTTGGGGGTAGTGCTGGGGGTAGATTTAGGGTTTAGGGCAGTACAGTGGTGTTTGGATAGTGTAGGGGGTCGAGCTGGGGGTAGTGTTTTAGGGTTTAGGGTAGCGCAGTGGTGTTTGGGTAGTGTAAGGGGTCATGCTGGGGTAGTGTTTTAGGGTTTAGGGTAGTGCAGTGGTGTTTGGGTAGTGTAGGGGGTCATGCTGGGGTAGATTTCAGGCTTAGGGTAGTGCATTGGTGTTTGTTTAGTTTGGGGGTAGTGCAGGGGGTAGATTTAGGGTTTAGGGTAGTACAGTGGTGTTTGGATAGTGTAGGGGCTCGTGCTTGGGGTATTGTTTTAGGGTTTAGGGCAATTCAATGGTGCTTGTGTAGCGTAGGGGTCGAGCTGGGGGTAGTGTTTTAGGGGTTAGGGTAGCGTAGTGTTGTCTGTGTAGTGTAGGGGGTCATGCTGGGGGTAGTGTTTTAGAGTTTAGGTTAGTGCAGTGGTGTTTGTGTGCTGTAGGGGGTTATGCTGGGAGTAGATTTAGGGTTTAGAGTAGTGCAGTGGTGTTTGGGTAGTGGAGGGGGTCGTGCTGAGGGTAGTGTTTTAGGGTTTAGGGTAGTGCAGTGGTGTTTGTTTAGTGTAGGGGTAGTGTTTTATGGTTTAGGGTAATGCAGTGGTGTTTATGTAGTGTAGGTGGTCTTGCTTTGAGTAGTGCTTTAGGGTTTAGGGTGGTGCAGTGGTGTTTGTGTAGTGTAGGGGGTCGTGTTTTAGGATATATGGTAGGGCAGTGTTATTTGTGTACTGTAGGGGGTCGTGCTGGGGTAGTGTTTTAGGGTAGTGCAGTGGTGTTTGGTGTAGGGGACTTGTTGGGGGTTGTGTTTTGGTGTTTAGGGTAGTGCAGTGGTGTTTGTGTAGTATAGGGGGTCGTGCTGGGGGTAGTGTTTTAGGGTTTAGGTTAGTGCAGTGGTGTCTGGGTAGTGTAGTGGTTCGTGCAGGAGGTAGATTTAGGGTTTAGGGTAGTGCAATTGTGTTTGTGTAGTGTAGGGGGTCGTGCTGGGGTAGTGTTTTAGGGTTTAGGGTAGTGCAGTGGTGTTTGTGTAGTGTAGGGGGTCATGCTGGGGTAGTGTTTTGGGTTTTTGGTAGTGCAGTGCTGTTTGGGTAGTGTAGGGGGTCGTGCTGGGGTAGTGTTTTAGTGTTTAGGGTAGTGCAGTGATGTTTGGGTAGTGTAGGGGGTGATGCTGGGGGTAGTGTTTTAGGGTTTAAGGCAGTGCAGTGGTGTTTGTGTAGTGTAGGGGTCGTGCTGGGGCAGTGTTTTAGGGGTTAGGGTAGTGCATTGATGTTTGTGTAGTTTGGGGGTAGTGCTGGGGGTAGATTTAGGGTTTAGGGCAGTACAGTGGTGTTTGGATAGTGTAGGGGGTCGAGCTGGGGGTAGTGTTTTAGGGTTTAGGGTAGCGCAGTGGTGTTTGGGTAGTGTAAGGGGTCATGCTGGGGTAGTGTTTTAGGGTTTAGGGTAGTGCAGTGGTGTTTGGGTAGTGTAGGGGGTCATGCTGGGGGTAGATTTCAGGCTTAGGGTAGTGCATTGGTGTTTGTTTAGTTTGGGGGTAGTGCAGGGGGTAGATTTAGGGTTTAGGGTAGTACAGTGGTGTTTGGATAGTGTAGGGGCTCGTGCTTGGGGTATTGTTTTAGGGTTTAGGGCAATTCAATGGTGCTTGTGTAGCGTAGGGGTCGAGCTGGGGGTAGTGTTTTAGGGGTTAGGGTAGCGTAGTGGTGTTTGGGTAGTGTAGGGGGTCGTGTTTGGGGTAGTGTTTTAGGGTTTAGGGTA
The DNA here is from genome assembly GCF_964204655.1 of Triturus cristatus. Classification (NCBI taxonomy): domain Eukaryota; kingdom Metazoa; phylum Chordata; class Amphibia; order Caudata; family Salamandridae; genus Triturus; species Triturus cristatus. Next base: position 1,196,143,044 of record NC_140579.1, on the reverse strand, counting down.
GTGCAGTGGTGTTTTGGTAGTGTAAGGGGTTGTGCTGGGGGAAGTGTATTAGGGTTTAGGGTAGTGCAGTGCTGTTTGTGTAGTGTAGTTGTCGTGTTTTAGGGTAGTGCAGTGGTGTTTGGGTAGTGGAGGGGGTCATGCTGATGGTAGTGTTTTATGGTTTAGGGTAGTGCAGTGGTGTTTGTGTAGTGTAGGGGTAGTGTTTTAGAGTTTAGGGTAATGCAGTGGTGTTTGTGTAGTGTAGGGGGTTGTCTTGGAGTAGAGTTTTAGGGTTTAGGGTTTAGGGTAGTGCAGTGGTGTGTGAGAAGTGTAGGGGGTGATTCTTGGGGTAGTGTTTTAGGATTGAAGGCAGTGCGGTGGTGTTTGTATAGTATAGGGGGTCGTGCTGGGGGTAGTGTTTTAGGATTTAGGGTAGTGCAGTGGTGTTTGTGTAGTTTGGGGATAGTTCTGGGGGTAGATTTAGGGTTTAGGGAAGCGCAGTGGTGTTTGGGTAGTGTAGGGGGTCGTGCTTGGGGTAGTGTTTTAGGGTTTAGGGCAGTGCAGTGGTGCTTGTGTAGTGTAGGGGGTCGTGCTGGGGGTAGTGTTTTAGGGTTTTCGGTAGCACAGTGGTATTCGGGTAGTGTAGGGGGTCGTGCTGGGGGTAGATTTAGGGTGTAGGTGAAGTACCGGGGATTTTAGGACCCCAGCGGTGCCAGGGGTAGCACCCTATGACTTCGGGTTATCCTGTTCCTGTAGTATTATAAAAGACGCTCTCATGGTAATGTAACAAAGAACTTGGCAAAAGAAGCTGAAATATGAAAAGACATCTTTATTAAACTCAAATGAGTGAGACTACGTTGCACAGAAGCCTTAGCAACTGAATGAGGCAGTTCCCAGAACAAAAACCAGTCTTCTCTTTTATACAGAATATTACGCTCTGGGCAACACCGCCCTTCTCTTGCAGTTGGTCATTCACATATTTTACTTCAAAGAACAAGCAGAGTCATGATTACGATCCCACATTTCAGTTCAGCCAGCCCGCAATTATTCACCCAGCGAGGCTCAGATCCCTCATCAGATATCAGCAGACCCCAATAAACACGGGCAGCTCCTGTTTGCAAAACAGGCCATAAAGCAGGAACAGTCAGGTGTGAAAGAGATTAGCCGGAGGCTTGTGTGGGATGAAAAGGCTTTATGGTGTGTCAAACCCTGATGCTAATCACAGGTGGCCGTAGGACGGGCAGCTCGTGGGACCGGACTGACCTGGGGCGGTGGAGCCAATTCGCACAGGTCACAGAGAAGTCAAAGGAAGGCGCATGTGTTCTAGAGGCCTGTATTTGTTCTTAAAGTGTAGCCTATGTGAGGGCAACTATAAGATGGCCACCGCTCCAAGATGGAACCCGCGGAGCCAATGCATAACATCGTATGCATAGTATATTTATCAATGAAATGTTATGCAAAGTACTTGTACATACTGTATTGGCCATTTGCGGTTCGCTAATACCGGAATAGACAGGGGTAGGGCCCTGCCTCCTACGCGGTCCCAAATTTCAAAGTACCACAGACCCTCCTTTTGCCCTTACATAGGCAATAACTATACTCATATCAATCCGAGTCCACGTCTACATTCATGAAGTCATGGAGATGTTGCTGTAGCATCATCTTATTACTTAGCAACTCTCACGGGACACGTCTCCTTACACATGTAGTAGCACAAAGGCCACATATGGCAGGACAAAATAAGGAATACCTCTGTCTGTAGTAGGCGGCATAAGATTACATACCCAATAATTAGTGATGGTCATTACTAACTAGTGTTGATGCAGAAGCTGTACAAAAGAATTGCTTACGAATTCTGATCTTCTAACCTGCTCATGTTCAGGAAAAGGGTGAAAAGAGTGCAAAGAAACAGTAGTGGGAAAAGACATAGGTTGGTAAGCGGGTGCAGAAGTCAATTGGGTAGAGAAAAACAATCCCACCCATAAATGACAATGTCATGTTTAAAAAAGATACTAGAAAACACGTTATTAAGAACATATAGACAACGGGAGAAAGTAGTGACCACTATTACAAATGAAATAGTAATTTTTCACAACCGTAAGCAGAAAGCAAATCCTAAAACTATCTAGTAACATTTTTAGGGCTCCTATGCAATTCAGTGATTTGTTTTGTATGTTCAGGTGAAACAGTGGTGACCCTCATCAATGCTCTGAGGTGAAAAAGGGGGTACTCTTTCCACAGAAAATGGACTTCATTCTGTTTTTACTAAACAGAATAGTACTTTAAAACAATGCCAGCAAAACAATCTGTCTCCTTAACACCTACTCTATACAATCACACGGAAACCTCTTGTGAAACCAACTATGCCCAGAGTCCGTTCAAAAAGCCTCTCTGGCAGGCTTCTATTGTCCGTCAAATCTTCTTCTGTTGTTTTCTTTTGCATTGGCCTCTTCATTCAAGCCTTACATGAGAAAAGTACTGCTTAGTTGGAGTGCCCTCCTGGCAAACACCTACAGCTCACTCGAGAGTCTCAATGTCTCAAGGTAGTGCGCCAGTATCTTTCCTTTGCGGCAGGCACTACAGGTAGTGTGCTCTCCATTGATCAAGGGCATAGGTCATCTCATGCAGACCTGGGACCATTCTCAGGCTCCAACACTTATCATTCAGTGTCAGAGGACGCTCGGGCTGTTCTTTCATGGGCCCTAGAATTAGTACCTTTTGTTAATCTTGGATCCGCCGGTGCACTGCACTTCCATTGGAGCAAAGGAAAAAGAGGGGGGTGTGTGGCCAAAAACTCAGGCGAAGGGGCTCAAGGGACTGCACACTGTCAGAGGTTACCAGCACATGACAGGCGCTCTTGTGCACTGAAATTCTGGTTCTGTGGCAAAACCAGCTCCTCCTTCTTTTCTGATGTTGAACGCCTTCTGATGAAGCAAGTGCGATGCTTTAAACAGTTCATTGTATAACAAGGGGGCTGCAAACAGGTGGCCTGCGGTCTTTCAAAGGAGTGGCCACATGCCATGGGACAATTTTGGTCTAGAATACACTGTCATTCTCAAAAAGCAATACAAATATAAAGGCAGTAGGTAAAACAGCGTCTCTAATCTTTTCAATTGGGTTTCCGTGTGAGAGCCTCCATCATCTAAGGGTAGATAACTACATGAGAATTCTATCTACATGGATGTCTTCACATATGGTGGCATTGTGTAATGGGGCAAACACATTTTTTCTCAATGATTACATCTAGGTGTTCCTAAATTCCTTATCTAGAACATCTCAATAGAGAAATCACATGGTACAGATTATCATGGGCATGTAGAAAACTTTCACATCAGGTGCAATATGCAATACACAGGCTAATAGTCAAATATGCAAACAAAAGACAAGAACTAGAGGGTCCTGATATTTGCATGGTTAGAACACATCTGATCCCACCAAAAATTAAAGCAGCAGGAACAAAAGGGTAAAAACCACATTAAAAATAGACATTGAAAATTTGTCATGTTCAAAAAGTAAACGTAAGATATCTCCTTTTGAGATGGGAAACTTGTCTTACTATAATATTGAGTCAGTTAACCAGTCTATCGCTACTCTGACAGTCAGGCTGGAAAACATTGAAGCAGGCCTAAGGAAAATTCTTGAAAACCAGTCTGGTCATACAAAAGGGAATTATACATAATATGGGGGTCCCTGGTACATCACTGTAGTCTGGAAGTGTGTACCTGAACAATACACCTACAATAATAAATGGGCTGACTGGTGAAAGGAATACGGAAAAGGGAATTGGAACTAGGACACAACTAAAATCCCCAATAACTAAGCATAATGCGACATTGGTCAGGGGAGAAGCAACAAAAGAAAAAAAAAATCTATAGGAAGAACAAAAATTATTTGGGTGATAGTCAGGCATGTGACACAACATCACGAGTAGGGATGATACACAAAAGGCCAAAGTTACACACATTTTAACTCTACCGCTGGTGACTACACCATATACGATACTCTAGGTAATATTCCAGTTCCTTCTTCAGGAAAAAAAATATGAAAACCTGGTTTTCTTTTAAGGAACAAAAGCCATATGCTACTTAGGAAGCAAAACAGCATTAACTAATGTAATATAGAAATTAGGCCACCTTGAGTCACAGATCTATAATTTCATCCTTAGGTCCAATCAAGGATACATAAATGTAAGGCTGCCTGTTCCTTTAAGGGAAGGGGCAGTAACGTGACTAACTACAGGTGACACACTTTGATCCTGTATATCTCTTTTATTTCCCTTCAATACAATTATAGCCAAATAGACATGCACTGGTAAAGTGTTGTCTCTCATGTTCACAGCATGAAATATCATTAGCTGTGGAATTTAGTAACCAGAACAAGTTCAACCAACTGTTGCGTAGCGATGGGCATCGTCATGACCATCCCCTCACAACACAGGTAAACTTGTAATAGTATCAAAAGCAGCAACAAAAACAACGAAAACATGCAAAAAAAAAAAAACGCACAAAACGTCAAGCCATCAGATATACTTGCTGTATATCAAGCACAAAAAGCATAGACAAATTTCAATAGCATATGTGAGTAAGCGGTGACACACAAACACCATGTCATGTACTTTATGCACTGTAAAACTGCAGCCCAAAACCCAATATTTGGGCCTGTTTCATTTGTCAGGTTTAAAGTCCTTACCCTCCTTTTTGACAGTAGATCCCCAGGCAATGGAAATCTGCTGTCAAATATAACTTTACTGTCTCTCTTCTAACATACAGGACCAGCAAGAACAATTCATGATAGGACCAAATACACAAAAATAAATTTCCATTACTTAACTGTTACCCTCTTGTCAGTCCTTGCAACATCAAGCCACCGTAGTTTTACCTTTCTGAAAGTAAAAATCGTTACATGACACTCCATATTAATTTGGCACCTACAATTTCCACTGTGAAAAAGAAGTCTTAATTGGCAATACGCTCTCACTTAGGCATGTAGCCTTAAAAATTTTAGAATCTTATTTTCTGTCTAAGACTTAATGCAACACTTCGTTTTCTGTTAAATAACACAAATGTATCAGTTCTGCAAAGCATTTAACATGATGTTTGGGCTTTCAAAGAAAACCCCTTTTCTATATTTTCCCTTTGGAATTAAGTTCTTTAGTTTTAGTGATGTTGTTATGGAGAAACCAGAAACCCCAGCTTTAGAGGCCCGTGTAGCAAGGTCATTCTGCATTCCACAGAGGCAAGGCCCTAATTTAAATGGTCATAAATGTCAACGTGGCAGCCTACTCCATTGTTTACTAAAGATAGCATCTCAGCAGCGTGACCGAGCCAGCATCTGCAGCTCTCCCAGCCCCCAGCTTCTGCCACTCTGAATTTGTCAAAGCCAGAAGGCCTTCCTAATTCCTCCTAACTTGCAATAATTCACTCTATTTTGAAAAATAATTTCTCCTTTTTAGGCGCTAAAAAAAATTATCCCTATTCCCAGAATATTAAACTACATGTACTGTGAATAATTCACAAAACTTAATAACACACATACCAGTTTTTAGAATAAATGCTTGTTGCAATCCTATGCAATGGTACACATTTCATCAACTTTAAATTAATGAACTTCTCAGTAGGCCCAGCTGAAGTTAGAACCTTCAACCCTGATATTAAAACAAGCCGTTGTACTGGCATATTAACTCATTGAATCATAAGAAGGCACAACCTGTAAATATATATCAAACCTAAATGTATGTATTTACTGAAGCCTGAGACACTTTAAAAAGTACTCTGAATGAAAGAAAATGCAGTTTAAACAGTGCTTTTACCCAAATTCGACTTTGATATTTTAGGCATTAAAAAATGAGTATCCTACAATTTTCTTGCATAATATGCATTACCAGAATGTCCATTACATAACCCATGAGTCAGGCATTGGAAATAATAACTTATACTTTATAAAAATGAGCTTGTTTGCGCCTGCGCCAAGGGAAAATTGCACACACGAATGCTTGCCATTTTAGTGATGCAACACAACTCAAATCAAATTTTAATGCTAGGAGGTCATAGTATGAGTATTAAGCTTTATAAATATCAAAAAACGATTTTGAAAAGCACTTATTTTTTAAAATAATTTTTCCATGATTAATAATTTTCTTTAAAAAAAATCCCAATTATTCGTTTTTGTGATAATTCCATGTATAAAAAAACAAGCTGCATCCCTTGCCTATCATTTTGGACACATTTAACTCACAAGCCTAAGCGCATAAGCCCAATTTGAAACGCGTCACATTTTTGCGCCACTTTCATTTAAAAGGACGGTTATGCAAAATTCCACCCGTGTTTAACTGGGAAGGTGCTGGCTGGATGAACATTCTCTCAAATATACTGCAGCTGAAAAGTTTGCCTGTGAACATCTAATACAATGCATCTAAGGAAAATGCTGTAAATTTAGTTACTTTTGCAAAAATAGATAATTTCGTTTTTGGGGCCTTATTTATATCTATTGAATGTGTTTCTAATTATATCCTTTAAGCATTTAACGGCAATTTTGTATATGTGCACAATTGCTCATTCTATAAATTAAAGAGCAACATATAGCTATTTTAGCACATCAAACCGTTCATTTCTGCATTTTTTTTTCTAAGTTTCTACTTGATATTAATTAACCAACATTTTACTTAACAGACTGAAAACATCAAAAGACCCACAAACACATATTGAGCTCATTTCAGACATAAACGGAAAGGGGGTCAAACAGACAATACAGCGTGCTTTAGCCATTTTTCATAAATAGCGCCGTCGCAATTTACTTACAGAAGTTGCACTAATGAGAAAACCACATAGACATTTAAACACACAGTTGACTTACAAATCAATACGCATGACAGAAAGAAAGAACAGCTCACAGACTATACTTGAACCAAACCATTTGCAAATACTAGTTGTAAGTCATATTTACAAGAAACGCTTCTCAATAGTGTTCCAAAAGGCTGCATAAACAGCCCAACAGACTGATGTATCTCCAAGAAGTAGTGAATACGCTCAATTCACTAGCTTGGGCAAGCAGAACACCAAACAAAATCGTTCTGCATCTTCATTCATAAAACTGCGCAGAACAAAGGATCCTTGTTTTGTATTATGTCATATTTTAATTCCCTGGGGATACAAAATCACCAAGGAAGAAATATGTTTTCAAATCTAACCGATTTTAACTATGGTACCTTCCAAAAAAGCAACACATTTTTCCATGTGAGCTTACAAACAGGCATGCCAAAAATACTGCGGAAAACGCAAGTATTATAAAACCAAATGGAGAAATATCTCCTCATTACCGGCCTACACAAATTGCAATTCGCATATCCAAACCTATACAAACCAAAAGTTGGCCAACAAAAAAATTCTACATTTCCAAATTTGCTAAAATCAGGCATCTTATAGCTCACTAATCTAGCTTCAAACTTCAAGGGTTTATCTCTACCAATACACTCGCAAATATACGAGACCCTTGACTATGGTAATTGCAATGACCAAATCAAAAACCAAGAAACCAACCCCTCGGCTTTGGTAATTGCGATAACCGAATTAAAGACCCAAAGAACCAAAGGACTGGGAGCGACCTATTTATACTTCATTCTTACTTTTACTAATATCCAAATTCTAACTGTCAAGTTCTACATAACCAAACGTCTTTTATAATACTCACGCCAAAAAGGGTTCTAATCGGGAGTGACATCTTTTGGAGAGTCAAAGTCAGAAATATCAGAGATATACTGGGCTGCAGAGACAAAGAATCCCCCAGAACCATGGTGCTCAAAGTACCTGCTTAGTGGATTTCTGTCCTGTTCTCCCCAGTAGATTTCTGTCCTCTGACAAGATCGCTCCTCCAGATAGTCACTTGTATTGATGCCGCGCTGTCGGGCGCCAACTGAAGTACCGGGGATTTTAGGACCCCAGCGGTGCCAGGGGTAGCACCCTATGACTTCGGGTTATCCTGTTCCTGTAGTATTATAAAAGACGCTCTCATGGTAATGTAACAAAGAACTTGGCAAAAGAAGCTGAAATATGAAAAGACATCTTTATTAAACTCAAATGAGTGAGACTACGTCGCACAGAAGCCTGTTCTAGTAGTGTAGGGGGTCATGCTGGGGGTAGTGTTTTAGGGTTTAGGGTAGTGCAGTGGTGTTTGGGTAGTGTAGGGGGTCATGCTGGGTGTAGATTTAAGGTTTAGGGTAGTGCAGTGGTGTTTGTGCTGTGTAGGGGTTGTGCTGGGGGTAGTGTTTTCGGGTTTAGGGTTGTGTAGTTGTGTTTATGTAGTGTAGCGGGTCATGCTGGGGTTAGTGTTTTTAGGGTGTAGGGTAGTACAGTGGTGTTTGTGTAGTGTAGGTGGTCGTGCTGGGGGTAGATTTAGGGTTTATGGTAGTGCAGTGATATTTGTGTAGTGTAGGGGATCGTGCTGGGGGTTAGTGTTTTAGGCTTTAGGGTAGTGCAGTGATGTTTGTGTAGTGTAGGGGTCATGCTGGGGGAAATGTTTTAGGGTTTAGGGTAGTGTAGTTGTGATTATGTAGTGTATGGGGTAGTGCTGGGGGAGATTTAGGGTTTAGGCTAGCACAGTGGTGTTCTAGTAGTGTAGGGGGTCGTGCTGGGGGTAGTGTTTTAGGGTTTAGGGAAGCGCAGTGGTGTTTGGGTAGTGTAGAGCGTCGTGCTGGGTGTAGTGTTTTAGGGTTTAGGGTAGTGCAGTGGTGTTTGGGTAGTGTAGGGGGTCGTGCTGGGGGTAGTGTTTTAGGGTTTAGGTTAGTGCAGTTGTGTTTGGGTAGTGTAGTAGGTCGTGCTGGGGGTAGTGTTTTAGGGTTTAGGGTAGTGCAGTGGTGTTTATGTAAAGTATGGAGTCGTGTTTTAGGGTAGTGCAGTGTTGTTTGTGTAGTGTAGGGGGTCATACTGGAGGTAGTGTTTTAGGGTTTAGGGAAGTGCAGTGGTGTTTTTGTAGTGTAGGGGGTAGTGTTTTCTGGTTTAGGGTAGTGCAGTAGTGTATGTGTAGTGTAGGGGGTCGTCTTGGAGTAGCGCTTTAGGGTTTAGGGAAGTGCAGTGGTGTTTGTGTAGAGTATGGGGACGTGCTGGGGTAGATTTAGGGTTTAAGGTAGTGCACTGATTTTTGTGTAATGTAGGGGGTCGCACTTGGGGGAGTGTTTGAGGGTTTATGGTAGTGCAGTAGTGTTTGTGTAGTATAGGGGGTTGTGCTGTGGGTTGTATTTTAGGGATTAGGGTAGTGCAGTGGTGTTTGGGAAGTATAGGGGGTTGTTCTGGGGGTTGTGTTTTTGGGTTTAGGGTAGTGCATTGGTGTTTGTGTAGTAGAGGAGGTCGTGTTTTAGGGTAGTGCAGTGGTGTTTGGGTATTGTAGGGGGTCATGCTGGGGTTAGTGTTTTAGGATTTAGGGTAGTGCAGTGGTGTTTGTGTAGTGTAGAGTGTTGTGCTGGGGGTAGTATTTTAGGGTTTAAAGTAGTGCAGTGTTGTTTGTGTAGTGTAGGGGGTCGTGTTTTAGAGTAGTGCAGTGGTGTTTGGGTATTGTAGCGAGTCATGCTGGGGGTAGTGTTTTAGGGTTTAGGATAGTGCAGTGGTGTTTGTGTTCTGTAGGGGGTCGTGCTGGGGGTAGTATTTTAGGGATTAGGGTAGTGCAGTGGTGTTTGGGTAGTGTAGGGGGTTGTGCTAGCGGTAGTGTTTTAGGGTTCAGAGAAGTGCAGTCGAGCTTGGGTAGTGTAGAGGGTCGTGCTGGGGGTAAATTTAGGGTTTACGGTAGTGCACTGGTGTTTGTGTTGTGAAAGGGTTGTGCTGGGGGTAGTGTTTTGGGGTTTAGGATAGTGCAGTTGTGTTTATGTAGTGTAGGGGTCGTGCTGGGGTTAGTGTTTTAGTGTTTAGGGTAGTGCAGTGGTGTTTTGGTAGTGTAGGGGGTCGTGCTGGGGTAGATTTAGGGTTTAGGGTAGTGCACTTATGTTTGTGTAGTGTAGGGGGTCACGCTGGGGGTAGTGTTTTAGGGTTTAGGGTAGTGCAGTGGTGTTTGGGTAGTGTAGGTGGTTGTGCTGGTGGTAGTGTTTTCAGGTTTAGGGTAGTGCACTGGTGTTTGTGTAGTATAGGGGGTCGTGTATTAGGGAAGTGCATTGGTGTTTAGTTAGTGTAGGGGGTCGTGCTGGGGGTAGTGTTTTAGGGTTTAGGGTAGTGCAGTGATGTTTCTGTAGTGTAGGGGTCATACTGGGGGTAGTGTCTTAGGGTTTAGGTAGTGCATTGGTGTTTGTGTAGGGTAGAGGGTCCTACTGGGGCTAGTGTTTTAAGGTATAGGGTAGTGCAGTGGTGTCTGGGTAGTGAAGGGGGTCGTGCTGTAGTTAGAGTTTTAGGGTTTAGGGTAGTGCAGTGGTGTTTGTGCGGTGTAGGAGGTTGTGCGGGAGTAGATTTAGGGTTTAGGGTAGAGCAGTGGTGTTTGTGTAGTGTAGGGGGTCTTGCTGGGATTGTTGTTTTAGGGTTTAGGGTAGTGCAGTGGTGTTTCTGTAGTGTAGGGGGTCATGCTGGGTTACTGTTTTAGGGTTTAGGGTAGTGCAGTGGTGTTTGTTTAGTTTAGGGGGTCGTGTTGGGGTAGTGTTTTAGGGTTTAGGGTAGTGCAGTGGTGTTTGGGTATTGTAGAGAGTCGTGCTGGGGGTAGATTTAAGGCTTAGGGTAGTGCACTGGTGTTTGTGTAGTGTAGGGGGTCGTGCTGGGGGTAGTGTTGTAGGGTTTAGGGTAGTGCAGTGGTGTTTTGGTAGTGTAAGGGGTTGTGCTGAGGGAAGTGTTTTAGGGATTAGAGTAGTGCAGTGCTGTTTGTGTAGAGTAGGAGTCATGTTTTAGGGTAGTGCAGTGGTGTTTGTGTAGTGTAGGGGGTCGTGCTGAGGGTAGTGTTTTAGGGTTTAGGGTGGTGCAGTGGTGTTTGTGTAGTGTAGGGGGTAGTGTTTTAGTGTTTAGGGTAGTGCAGTGGTGTTTGTGTAGGGTGGGGGTCGTGCTTGGAGTACTGTTTTAGGGTTTAGGGTAGTACATTGGTGTTTGTGTAGTGTAGGGGGTAGTGTTTTAGGATATAGGGTAGTGCAGTGTTAACTGTGTAGTGTAGGGGGTCGTGCTGGGGATAGTGTTTTAGGGTTTAGGGTAGTGCAGTGGTGTTTGGTGTAGGGGGTCGTGCTGGTGGTAGTGTTTTGGGGTTTAGGGTAATGCAGTGGTGTTTGTGTAGTATAGGTGGTCGTGCTGGGGTAGTATTTTATGGTTTAGGGTAGTGCAGTGATGTTTTGGTAGTGTAGGGGGTCATGCTGGGGGTAGTGTTTTAGGGTAGTGTTGTTGAGTTTGGGTAGTGTAGGGGTTCGTGCTCTGGTAGTGCTTTAGGGTTTAGGGCAGTGCAGTGGTGTTTGTGTAGTGTAGGGGGTCAAGGTTAAGGGTAGTGCAGATGTGTTTAGGTAGTGTACGGGGTCATGCTGGAGGTAGTGTTTTAGGGTTTAGGGTAGTGCAGTGATATTTGGGTAGTGTGGTGGGTCGTGCTGGGGGCAGTGTTTTAGTGTTTAGGGTAGTGAAGTCTTGTTTGTGTAGTGGAGGGGTTCGTGTTTTAGGGTAATGCAGTGGTGTTTGGGTAGTGTAGGGGGTCGTGCTGGGGGTAGATTTAAGGTTTAGGGTAGTGCAGTGGTGTTTGTGTAGTGTAGGGGGTTGTGCGTGGGAAGTGTTTTAGGGTTGAGGGTAGTGCAGTGCTGTTTGTGTAGTGTAGGAGTCGTGTTTTAGGGTCGTGCAGTGGTGGTTGGGTAGTGGAGGGGGTCTTACTGAGGGTAGTGTTTTAGGGTTTAGGGTAGTGCAGTAGTGTTTGTGTAATGTAGGGGGTAGTGTTTTAGTGTTTAGGGTAGTGCAGTGGTATTTGTGTAGTGTAGGGGGTTGTGCTTGGAGTAGTGTTTAAGGGTTTAGGGTAGTGCACTGGTGTTCGGGTAGTGTAGGGGGTCATGCTGGGGGTAGAGTTAGGGTTTAGGGTAGCGCAGTGGAGTTTGGGTAGAGTAGGGGGTTGTGCTGGGGGTAGTGTTTTAGGGTTTAAGATAGTGCAGTGGTGTTTGTGTCGGTGGTTGTGCTGGGTGTAGTGTTGTAGGGTTTAGGGTAGTGCAGTGGTGTTTTGGTAGTGTAAGGGGTTGTGCTGAGGGAAGTGTTTTAGGGATTAGAGTAGTGCAGTGCTGTTTGTGTAGAGTAGGAGTCATGTTTTAGGGTAGTGCAGTGCTGTTTGTGTAGTGTAGGGGGTCGTGCTGAGGGTAGTGTTTTAGGGTTTAGGGTAGTGCAGTGGTGTTTGTGTAGTGTAGGGGGTAGTGTTTTAGTGTTTAGGGTAGTGCAGTGGTGTTTGTGTAGGGTGGGGGTCGTGCTTGGAGTAGTGTTTTAGGGTTTAGGGTAGTACAGTGGTATTTGTGTAGTGTAGGGGGTAGTGTTTTAGGATATAGAGTAGTGCAGTGTAAACTGTGTAGTGTAGGGGGTCGTGCTGGGGATAGTGTTTTAGGGTTTAGGGTAGTGCAGTGGTGTTTGGTGTAGGGGGTCGTGCTGGTGGTAGTGTTTTGGGGTTTAGGGTAATGCAGTGGTGTTTGTGTAGTATAGGTGGTCGTGCTGGGGTAGTATTTTATGGTTTAGGGTAGTGCAGTGATGTTTTGGTAGTGTAGGGGGTCATGCTGGGGGTAGTGTTTTAGGGTAGTGTTGTTGAGTTTGGGTAGTGTAGGGGTTCGTGCTGTGGTAGTGCTTTATGGTTTAGGGCAGTGCAGTGGTGTTTGTGTAGTGTAGGGGGTCAAGGTTTAGGGTAGTGCAGATGTGTTTAGGTAGTGTACGGGGTCATGCTGGAGGTAGTGTTTTAGGGTTTAGGGTAGTGCAGTGATGTTTGGGTAGTGTGGTGGGTCGTGCCGGGGGGCAGTGTTTTAGTGTTTAGGGTAGTGAAGTCTTGTTTGTGTAGTGGAGGGGTTCGTGTTTTAGGGTAATGCAGTGGTGTTTGGGTAGTGTAGGGGGTCGTGCTGGGGGTAGATTTAAGGTTAAGGGTAGTGCAGTGGTGTTTGTGTAGTGTAGGGGGTTGTGCTGGGGAAGTGTTTTAGGGTTGAGGGTAGTGCAGTGCTGTTTGTGTAGTGTAGGAGTCGTGTTTAGGGTCGTGCAGTGGTGGTTGGGTAGTGGAGGGGGTCTTACTGAGGGTAGTGTTTTAGGGTTTAGGGTAGTGCAGTGGTGTTTGTGTAATGTAGGGGGTAGTGTTTTAGTGTTTAGGGTAGTGCAGTGGTATTTGTGTAGTGTAGGGGGTTGTGCTTGGAGTAGTGTTTAAGGGTTTAGGGTAGTGCACTGGTGTTCGGGTAGTGTAGGGGGTTATGCTGGGGGTAGAGTTAGGGTTTAGGGTAGCGCAGTGGAGTTTGGGTAGAGTAGGGGGTCGTGCTGGGGGTAGTGTTTTAGGGTTTAAGGTAGTGCAGTGGTGTTTGTGTCGGTGGTTGTGCTGGGTGTAGTGTTTTGGGGTTTAGGGTAGTGGAGTGGTGTTTGGGTAGTATAGGGGGTCGTGCTGGGGGTAGTGTTTTAGGGATTAGGGTAGTGCAGTGGTGTTTGTGTAGTGTAGGGGATAATGCTGGGGTAGATTTATGGTTTAGGGTAGTGCAGTGGTGTTTGGATAGTTTAGGGGTCATGCTGGGGGTAGTGTTTTAGGGTTTAGGGCAGGGCAGTGGTGTTTGTGTAGTGTAGAGGGTTGTGCTGGGGGTAGTGTTTTAGGGTTTAGGGTAATGCAGTGGTGTTTGTGTAGTGTAGGGGGTAGTGGTGGGGGAGATGTAGGGTTTAGGCTAGCGAAGTTGTGTTCTAGTAGTGTAGGTGGTCATGCTGGGGGTAGTGTTTTAGGGTTTAGGGAAGCGCAGTGGTGTTCGGGTAGTGTAGGAGGTCATGCTGGGGGTATTATTTTAGGGTTTAGGGTAGCCCACTGGTTTTCGGATAGTTTATGGGTCATGCTGGGGGTAGATTTACGGTTTAGGGTAGCGCAGTGGTTTTTGGGTAGTGTAGGGGCTCGTGCTGGGAGTAGTGTTTGAGGGTTTAGGGTAGCACAGTAGAGTTTGGGTAGTGTAGAGGGTCATGCTGGGGATAGTGTTTTAGGGTTTAGGGCAGCGCAGTGGTGTTTGTGTAGTGTAGGTGGTGATGCTGGGGGTAGATTTAGGGATTATGGTAGTGCAGTGATGTTTGAGTAGTGTAGGGGATCGTGCTGGGAGTAGTGTTTTAGGATTTAGGGTAGTGCAGTGGTGTTCGGGTAGTGTAGGGGGTCATGCTGGGGGTAGATTTAGGGTTTAAGGTAGTGCAGTGGAGTTTGGTTAGAGTAGGGGGTCGAGCTGGGGGTAGTGTTTTAGGGTTTAGGGTAGTGCAGTGGTGTTCGGGTAGTGTAGGAGGTCATGCTGGGGGTAGATTTAAGGTTTAGGGTAGTGCAGTGGTATTTGTGTAGTGTAGGGGTCGTGCTGGGGGTAGTGTTTTAGGGTTTTGGGTAGTGCAGTGGTGTTTTGGTAGTGTAAGGGGTTGTGCTGGGGGAAGTGTATTAGGGTTTAGGGTAGTGCAGTGCTGTTTGTGTAGTGTAGTTGTCATGTTTTAGGGTAGTGCAGTGGTGTTTGGGTATTGGAGGGGGTCGAGCAGGGGGTAGATTTAGGGTTTAGGGTAGAGCAGTCGTGTTTGTGTAGTATAGGGGGTCGTGCTGGGGTAGTGTTTTAGGGTTTAGGGAAGCGCAATCGTGTTCTGGTAGTGTAGGGGGTCATGCTGGGGGTAGATTTAGGGTTTGGGGTAGCGCAGTGGTGTTTGGGTAGTGTAGGGGGTCATGCTGGGGGTAGTGTTTTAGGCTTTAGGGTAGAGCAGTGGTGTTTGGGTAGTGTAGGGGGTCGTGCTGGGGATATTGTTTTAGGGTTTAGGGTAGCGCAGTGGTGTTTAGGTAGTGTAGGGGGTCATGCTGGGGGTAGATTTAGGGTTTAGGGTCGCGCAGTGGAGCTTGGGTAGAGTAGGGGGTCGAGCTGGGGGTAGTGTTTTAGGGTTTAGGGTAGCGCAGTGGTGTTTAGGTAGTGTAGGGGGTCATGCTGGGGGTAGATTTAGGGTTTAGGGTCACGCAGTGGAGTTTGGGTAGAGTAGGGGGTTGAGCTGGGGGTAGTGTTTTAGGGTTTAGGGTAGTGCAGTGGTGTTCGGTAGTGTAGGAGGTCATGCTGGGGGTAGGTTTAGGGTTTAGGGTAGGGCAGTGGAGTTTGGGTAGAGTAGGGGGTCGTGCTGGGGGTAGTGTTTTAGGGTTTAGGGTAGTGCACTGGTGTTTGGGTAGTATAGGGGGTCATGTTGGGGGTAGAATTAAGGTTTAGGGTAGTGCAGTGTTGTTTGTGTAGTGTAGGGGGTTGTGCTGGGGAAGTGTTTTAGGGTTGAGGGTAGTGCAGTCCTGTTTGTGTAGTGTAATAGTGGTGTCTTAGGGTAATGCAGTGATGGTTGGGTAGTGTAGGGGGTTGTGCTGGGGGTAGTGTTTTAGGGTTTAGGGCAGTGCAGTGGTGTTTGTGTATTGTAGAGGGTCGTGCTAGGGGTAGTGTTTAGGGTTTAGGGAAGCACAGTGGTGTTCGGGTAGTGTAGGAGGTCGTGCTGGGGGTGTTATTTTAGGGTTTAGGGTAGCTCAGTGGTGGTGTTCGGATAGTGTAGGGGGTCATGCTGGGGGTAGATTTACGGTTTAGGGTAGCGCAGTGGTTTTTGGGTAGTGTAGGGTGTCGTGCTGGAAGTAGTGCTTGAGGGTTTAGGGTAGCACAGTAGAGTTTGGGTAGTGTAGATGGTCATGCAGGGGATAGTGTTTTAGGGTTTAGGGTAGCGCAGTGGTGTTTGTGTAGTGTAGGTGGTGATGCTGGGGGTAGATTTAGGGATTATGGTAGTGCAGTGATATTTGAGTAGTGTAGGGGATCGTGCTGGGGTAGTGTTTTAGGGTTTAGGGTCGTGCAGTGGTGTTCGGGTATTCTAGGGGGTCATGCTGGGGGTAGATTTAGGGTTTAGGGTTGCTCAGTGGAGTTTGGGTAGAGTAGGGGGTTGTGCTGTGGGTAGTGTTTTAGGGTTTAGGGTAGTGCACTGGTGTTCGGGTAGTGTAGGGGGTCATGCTGGGGGTAGATTTAGGGTTTAGGGTAGCGCAGGGAGTTTGGATAGAGTAGGGGGTCGTGCTGGGGGTAGTGTTTTAGGGTTTAGGGTAGTGCACTGGTGTTTGGGTAGTGTAGGGGGTCGTGCTGGGGGTAGATTTAAGGTTTAGGGTAGTGCACTGGTGTTTGTGTAGTGTAGGGGGTTGTGCTAGGGAAGTGTTTTAGGGTTGAGGGTAGTGCAGTGCTGTTTGTGTAATGTAGGGGATAGTGTTTTAGTGTTTAGGGTAATTCAGTGGTGTTTGTCTAGTGTAGGGGGTCGTGCTTGGAGTAGTGTTTTAGGGTTTAGGGTAGTGCAGTGGTGTTTGTGTAGTGTAGGGGTCATGTTTTAGGATATAGGGTAGCACAGTGTTATCTGTTTAGTGTAGGGGGTAGTGCGGGGGGTAGTGTTTTAGGGTTTAGGGTAGTGCAGTGGTGTTTGGTGTAGGTTGTTGTGCTGGGGGTAGTGTTTTGGGTTTTAGGATAGTGCACTGGTTTTTGTGTATTATAAGGGGTCGTGCTGGGGTAGTGTTTTAGGGTTTAGGGTAGTGCAGTGGTGTTTGTGTAGTGTAGGGGATAATGCTGGGGTAGATTTAGGGTTTAGGTTTTTGCAGTGGTGTTTGGGTAGTTTAGGGGGTCGTGCTGGGGGTAATGTTTTAGGGTTTAGGGCAGTGCAGTGGTGTTTTTGTATTGTAGAGGGTCGTGCTGGGGGTAGTGTTTTAGGGTTTAGGGTAGTGCCGTGGTGTTCTAGTAGTGTAGGTGGACGTGCTGTTGGTAGTGTTTTAGGGTTTAGGGAAGCACAGTGGTGTTCGGGTAGTGTAGGAGGTCGTGCTGGGGGTGTTCTTTTAGGGTTTAGGGTAGCCCAGTGGTGTTCGGATAGTGTAGGGGGTCATGCTGGGGTTAGTGTTTTACGGTTTAGGGTAGCGCAGTGGTGTTTGTGTAGTGTAGGTGGTGATGCTGGGGGTAGATTTAGGGTTTATGGTAGTGCAGTGATGTATGTGTAGTGTAGGGGATCGTGCTGGGGGTTAGTGTTTTAGGGTTTAGGGTAGTGCAGTGATGTTTGTGTAGTGAAAGGGGGTCATGCTGGGGATAGTGTTTAGGGTTTAGGGTAGTGCAGTGGTGTTTGGGTAGTGTAGGGGGTGGTGTTTTAGGGTTTAAGGTAGAGCAGTGGTGTTTGTGTGGTGTAGGGGGTCGTGCTGGGGATAGTGTTTTATGGTTTAGGGTAGTGCAGTGGTGTTTGTGTACTTTGGGGATAGTGCTGGGGTAGATTTAGGGTTTAGGGTAGAGCAGAGGTGTTTGGATAGTGTAGGGGGTCGTGCTTGGGGTAGTGTTTTAGGGTTCAGGGCAGTGGTACTTGTGTAGTGTAGGGAGTCATGCTGGTGGTAGTGTTTTTGGGTTTAGGGTAGCACAGTGGTGTTTGGGTAGTGAAGGGGGTCATGCTGGGGGTAGATTTAGGGTTTAGGGTAGCGCAGTGGAGTTTGGGTAGTGTAGGGGGTCGTGCTGGGGGTAGTGTTTTAGGGTTTAGGGTAGTGCAGTGGTGTTTGTGTAGTGTAGGGTGTCATGCTGGGGGTAGTGTTTTAGGATTTAGGGTAGTGCAGTGGTGTTTGTGTAGTGTAGGGGGTCATACTGGGGGTAGTGTTTTAGGGTTTAGGGAAGTGAATTGGTGTTTGTGTAGTGTAGAGGGAAGTGTTTTAGGGTTTAGGGTAGTGCAGTGGTGTATGTGTAGTGTAGGGGTCATCTTGGAGTAGCACTTTAGGGTTTAGGGTAGTGCAGTGGTGTTTGTGTAGTGTAGGGGGTCGTGCTGGGGTAGATTTAGGGTTTAGGGTAGTGCACTGATGTTTGTGTAGTGTAGGGGGTCGTGCTGGGGGTAGTGTTTGAGGGTTTAGGGTAGTGCAGTGGTGTTTGTGTAATGTAGTGTAGTGGGTCATGCTGTGGGTTGTGTTTAGGGATTAGGGTAGTGCAGTGGTGTTTGGGTAGTGTATGGGGTTGTGCTGGGGGTAGTGTTTTCGGGTTTAGGGTAGCGCACTGGTGTTTGTGTAGTAGAGGGGTTCTTGTTTTAGGGTGGTGCAGTGGTGTTTGGGTATTGTAGGGGGTCATGCTGGGGTTAGTGTTTTAGGGTTTAGGGTAGTGCAGTGGTGTTTGTGTAGTGTAGAGGGTCGTCCTGGGGGTAGTATTTTAGGGTTTAAAGTAGTGCAGTGCTGTTTGTGCAGTGTAGGGGGTCGTGTTTTAGGGTAGTGCACTAGTGTTTGGGTATTGTAGGGAGTCATGCTGGGGGTAGTATTTTAGGGTTTGGGGTAGTGCAGTGGTGTTTTTGTAGTGTAGGGGGTCGTGCTGGGCGTAGTATTTTAGGGATTAGGGTAGTGCAGTGGTGTTTGGGTAGTGTAGGGGTTGTGCTAGCGGTATTGTTTTAGGGTTCAGAGAAGTGCAGTCGAGCTTGGGTAGTGTAGGGGTCGTGCTGGGGGTAAATTTAGGGTTTACGGTAGTGCAGTGATGTTTGTGTTGTGTAAAGGGTTGTGCTGGGGGTAGTGTTTTGGGGTTTAGGGTAGTGCAGTTGTATTTGTATAGTGTAGGGGTCGTGCTGGGGTTAGTGTGTTAAGGTGGAGGGTAGTGCAGTGGTGTTTGTGTAGTGTAGGGGGTCTTGTTTTAGGGTAGTACTGTGGTGTTTGTGTAGTGTAGTGGGTAGTTGTGGATGGTAGTGTTTTAGGGTTTAGGGTAGTGCAGTGTTGTTTGTGTAGTATAGGGGGTCATGATGGGGGTAGTGTTTTAGGGTTTAGGGTAGTGCAGTGGTGATTGTGTAGTGTAGGGGTCGTGCTGGGGGTAGTGTTTTAGGGTTTAGGGCAGTGCAGTGGTGTTTGTGTATTGTAGAGGGTCGTGCTGGGGGTAGTGTTTTAGGGTTTAGGGTAGTGCAGTGGTGTTCTAGTAGTGTAGGTGGTCATGCTGGGGGTAGTGATTAGGGTTTAGGGAAGCACAGTGGTGTTCGGGTAGTGTAGGAGGCCGTGCTGGGGGTGTTATTTTAGGGTTTAGGGTAGCCCAGTGGTGTTCGGATAGTGTAGGGGGTCATGCTGGGGGTAGATTTACGGTTTAGGGTAGCGCAGTGGTTTTTGGGTAGTGTAGGGAGTCGTGCTGGGAGTAGTGCTTGAGGGTTTAGGGTAGCACAGTAGAGTTTGGGTAGTGTAGAGGGTCATGCTGGGGATAGTGTTTTAGGGTTTAGGGTAGCGCAGTGGTGTTTGTGTAGTGTAGGTGGGGATGCTGGTGGTAGATTTAGGGATTATGGTAGTTCAGTGATGTTTGAGTAGTGTAGGGGATCGTGCTGGGGTAGTGTTTTAGGGTTTAGGGTAGTGCAGTGGTGTTCGGGTAGTGTAGGGGGTCATGCTGGGGGTAGATTTAGGGTTTAGGGATGCTCAGTGGAGTTTGGGTAGAGAAGGGGGTTGTGCTGTGGGTAGTGTTTTAGGGTTTAGGGTAGTGCACTGGTGTTCAGGTAGTGTATGGGGTCATGCTGGGGGTAGATTTAGGGTTTAGGGTAGCGCAGGGAGTTTGGATAGAGTAGGGGGTCGTGCTGGGGGTAGTGTTTTAGGGTTTAGGGTAGTGCACTGGTGTTTGGGTAGTGTAGGGGGTCGTGCTGGGGTCAGATTTAAGGTTTAGGGTAGTGCACTGGTGTTTGTGTAGTGTAGGGGGTTGTGCTAGGGAAGTGTTTTAGGGTTGAGGGTAGTGCAGTGCTGTTTGTGTAATGTAGGGGATAGTGTTTTAGTGTTTAAGGTAATTCAGTGGTGTTTGTCTAGTGTAGGGGGTCGTGCTTGGAGTAGTGTTTTAGGGTTTAGGGTAGTGCAGTGATGTTTGTGTAGTGTAGGGGTCATGATTTAGGATATAGGGTAGCGCAGTGTTATCTGTTTAGTGTAGGGGTAGTGCTGGGGGTAGTGTTTTAGGGTTTAGGGTAGTGCAGTGGTGTTTCGTGTAGGTGGTTGTGCAGGGGGTAGTGTTTTGGGGTTTAGGATAGTGCACTGGTGTTTGTGTAGTATAAGGGGTCGTGCTGGGGGTAGTGTTTTAGGGTTTAGGGTAGTGCAGTGGTGTTTGTGTAGTGTAGGGGATAATGCTGGGGTAGATTTAGGGTTTAGGTTAGTGCAGTGGTGTTTGGGTAGTTTAGGGGGTCGTGCTGGGGGTAATGTTTTAGGGTTTAGGGCAGTCCAGTGGTGTTTGTGTATTGTAGAGGGTCGTGCTGGGGGTAGTGTTTTAGGGTTTAGGGTAGTGCAGTGGTGTTCTAGTAGTGTAGGTGGACGTGCTGGGGGTAGTGTTTTAGGGTTTAGGGAAACACAGTGGTGTTCGGGTAGTGTAGGAGGTCGTGCTGGGGGTGTTCTTTTAGGGTTTAGGGTAGCCCAGTGGTGTTCGGATAGTGTAGGGGGTCATGCTGGGGATAGTGTTTTACGGTTTATGGTAGCGCAGTGGTGTTTGTGTAGTGTAGGTGGTGATGCTGGGGGTAGATTTAGGGTTTATGGTAGTGCAGTGATGTATGTGTAGTGTAGGGGATCGTGCTGGGGGTTAGTGTTTTAGGGTTTAGGGTAGTGCAGTGATGTTTGTGTAGTGAAAGGGGTCATGCTGGGGATAGTGTTTAGGGTTTAGGGTAGTGCAGTGATGTTTGTGTAGTGAAAGGGGGTCATGCTGGGGATAGTGTTTAGGGTTTAAGGTAGAGCAGTGGTGTTTGTGTGGTGTAGGGGGTCGTGCTGGGGATAGTGTTTTATGGTTTAGGGTAGTGCAGTGGTGTTTGTGTACTTTGGGGATAGTGCTGGGGGTAGATTTAGGGTTTAGGGTAGTGCAGAGGTGTTTGGATAGTGTAGGGGGTCCTGCTTGGGGTAGTGTTTTAGGGTTCAGGGCAGTGCAGTGGTACTTGTGTAGTGTAGGGAGTCATGCTAGCGGTAGTGTTTTTGGGTTTAGGGTAGCGCAGTGGAGTTTGGGTAGTGTAGGGGGTCGTGCTGGGGGTAGTGTTTTAGGGTTTGGGGTAGTGCAGTGGTGTTTGGGTTGTGTAGGGGGTCATGCTGGGGGTAGATTTAAGGTTTAGGGTAGTGCAGTGGTGTTTGTGCTGTGTAGGGGGTTGTGCTGGGGGCAGAGTTTTCGGGTTTAGGGTAGTGTAGTTGTGTTTATGTAGTGTAGCGGGTCATGCTGGGGTTAGTGTTTTAGGGATTAGGGTAGTGCTGGGGTATTTGGGTAGTGTAGGGGGTTGTGCTGGGGTAGTGTTTCAGGGTTTAGGGTCGTGCAGTCGAGCTTGCGCAGTGTAGGGGGTAGTGCTGGGGGTAAATTTAGGGTTTAGGGTAGTGCAGTGGTGTTTGTGTAGTGTAGGGGGTCGTGTTTTAGGATGTATGGTAGGGCAATGTTATCTGTGTAGTGTAGGGGGTCGTGCTGGGGTAGTGTTTTGGGGTTTAGGGTAGTGCAGTGGTGTTTGTGTGGTGTAGGGGTTGTGCTGGTGTAGTATTTTAGGGTTTAGGGAAGCGCAGTGGTGTTTGGATAGTGTAGGGGGTCTTGCTGGGGGTTGATTTACGGTTTAGTGTAGCGCAGTGATTTTTGGGTAGTGTAGGGGGTCGTGCTGGGAGTCGTGCTTGAGGGTTTAGGGTAGCACAGTAGAGTTTGGGTAGTGTAGAGTGTCATGCTGGGGATAGTGTTTTAGGGTAGCGCAGTGGTGTTTGTGTAGTGTAGGTGGTGATGCTGGGGGTAGATTTAGGGTTTATGGTAGTGCAGTGATGTTTGTGTAGTGTCGGGAATCGTGCTGGGGTTAGTGTTTTAGGGTTTAGGGTAGTGCACTTATGTTTGTGTAGTGTACGGGGTCACGCTGGGGGTAGTGTTTTAGGGTTTAGGGTAGTGCAGTGGTGTTTGGGTAGTGTAGGGGGTTGTGCTGGTGGTAGTGTTTACAGGTTTAGGGTAGTGCACTTGTGTTTGTGTAGTATAGGGGGTCGTGTATTAGGGAAGTGCATTGGTGTTTAGGTAGTGTAGGGGGTCATGTTGGGGGTAGTGCTTTAGGGTTTAGGGTAGTGTAGTGGTGTTTGTGTAGTGTAGGGGGTCGTGCTGGGGGTAGTATTTTACGGATTAGGGTAGTGCTGTGGTGTTTGGGTAGTGTAGGGGGTTTTGCTGTGGGTAGTGTTTGAGGGTTTAGGGTCGTGCAGTCGAGCTTGCATAGTGTAGGGGGTCGAGCTGGGGGTAAATATAGGGTTTAGGGTAGTGCAGTGGTGTTTGTGTGGTGTAGGGGGTCGTGCTGGGGATAGTGTTTTATGGTTTAGGGTAGTGCAGTGGTGTTTGTGTAGTGTAGGGGTCATGTTTTAGGATATAGGGTAGCGCAGTGTTATCTGTTTAGTGTAGGGGGTAGTGCTGGGGGTAGTGTTTTAGGGTTTAGGGTAGTGCAGTGGTGTTTGGTGTAGGTGGTTGTGCTGGGGGTAGTGTTTTGGGGTTTAGGATAGTGCACTGGTGTTTGTGTAGTATAAGGGGTCGTGCTGGAGGTAGTGTTTTAGGGTTTAGGGTAGTGCATTGGTGTTTGTGTAGTGTAGGGGATAATGCTGGGGTAGATTTAGGGTTTAGGTTAGTGCAGTGGTGTTTGGGTAGTTTAGGGGGTCGTGCTGGGGGTAATAATTTAGGGTTTAGGGCAGTCCAGTGGTGTTTGTGTATTGTAGAGGGTCGTGCTGGGGGTAGTGTTTTAGGGTTTAGGGTAGTGCAGTGGTGTTCTAGTAGTGTAGGTGGACGTGCTGGGGGTAGTGTTTTAGGGTTTAGGGAAGCACAGTGGTGTTCGGATAGTGTAGGGGGTCATGCTGGGGATAGTGTTTTACGGTTTAGGGTAGCGCAATGGTGTTTGTGTAGTGTAGGTGGTGATGCTGGGGGTAGATTTAGGGTTTATGGTAGTGCAGTGATGTATGTGTAGTGTAGGGGATCGAGCTGGGGTTAGTGTTTTAGGGTTTAGGGTAGTGCAGTGATGTTTGTGTAGTGAAAGGGCGTCATGCTGGGGATAGTGTTTAGGGTTTAGGGTAGTGCAGTGGTGTTTAGGTAGTGTAGGGGGTGGTGTTTTAGGGTTTAAGGTAGAGCAGTGGTGTTTGTGTGGTGTAGGGGGTTGTGCTGGGGATAGTGTTTTATGGTTTAGGGTAGTGCAGTGGTGTTTGTGTACTTTGGGGATAGTGCTGGGGGTAGATTTAGGGTTTAGGGTAGTGCAGAGGTGTTTGGATAGTGTAGGGGGACGTGCTTGGGGTAGTGTTTTAGGGTTCAGGGCAGTGCAGTGGTACTTGTGTAGTGTAGGGAGTCATGCTGGCGGTAGTGTTTTTGGGTTTAGGGTAGCACAGTGGTGTTCGGGTAGTGTAGGGGGTCATGCTGGGGGTAGATTTAGGGTTTAGGGTAGCGCAGTGGAGTTTGGGTAGTGTAGGGGGTCGTGCTGGGGTAGTGTTTTAGGGTTTAGGGTAGTGCAGTGGTGTTTGGGTTGTGTAGGGGGTCATGCTGGGGGTAGATTTAAGGTTTAGGGTAGTGCAGTGGTGTTTGTGCTGTGTAGGGGGTTGTGCTGGGGGCAGAGTTTTCGGGTTTAGGGTAGTGTAGTTGTGTTTATGTAGTGTAGCGGGTCATGCTGGGGTTAGTGTTTTAGGGATTAGGGTAGTGCTGGGGTATTTGGGTAGTGTAGGGGGTTGTGCTGGGGTAGTGTTTCAGGGTTTAGGGTAGTGCAGTCGAGCTTGCGTAGTGTAGGGGGTCATGCTGGGGGTAAATTTAGGGTTTAGGGTAGTGCAGTGGTGTTTGTGTAGTGTAGGGGTCGTGTTTTAGGATGTATGGTAGGGCAATGCTATCTGTGTAGTGTAGGGGGTCATGCTGGGGTAGTGTTTTGGGGTTTAGGGTAGTGCAGTGGTGTTTGTGTGGTGTAGGGGTTGTGCTGGTGTAGTATTTTAGGGTTTAGGGAAGCGCAGTTGTGTTCGGGTAGTGTAGCAGGTCATGCTGTGGGTGTTAATTTAGGGTTTAGGGTAGCCCATTGGTGTTTGGATAGTGTAGGGGGTCATGCTGGGGGTTGATTTACGGTTTAGGGTAGCGCAGTGGTTTTTGGGTAGTGTGGGGGGTCGTGCTGGGAGTCGTGCTTGAGGGTTTAGGGTAGCACAGTAGAGTTTGGGTAGTGTAGAGTGTCATGCTGGGGATAGTGTTTTAGGGTAGCGCAGTGGTGTTTGTGTAGTGTAGGTGGTGATGCTGGGGGTAGATTTAGGGTTTATGGTAGTGCAGTGATGTTTGTGTAGTGTCGGGAATCGTGCTGGGGTTAGTGTTTTAGGGTTTAGGGTAGTGCACTTATGTTTGTGTAGTGTACGGGTTCGCGCTGGGGGTAGTGTTTTAGGGTTTAGGGTAGTGCAGTGGTGTTTGGGTAGTGTAGGGGGTTGTGCTGGTGGTAGTGTTTACGGGTTTAGGGTAGTGCACTGGTGTTTGTGTAGTATAGGGGGTCGTGTATTAGGGAAGTGCATTGGTGTTTAGGTAGTGTAGGGGGTCATGCTGGGGGTAGTGCTTTAGGGTTTAGGGTAGTGTAGTGGTGTTTGTGTAGTGTAGGGGGTCGTGCTGGGGGTAGTACTTTACAGATTAGGGTAGTGCTGTGGTGTTTGGGTAGTGTAGGGGGTTTTGCTGTGGGTAGTGTTTCAGGGTTTAGGGTCGTGCAGTCGAGCTTGCATAGTGTAGGGGGTCGAGCTGGGGATAAATATAGGGTTTAGGGTAGTGCAGTGTTGTTTGTGTTGTGTAGGGGGTTGTGCTGGGGATAGTGTTTTTAGGTTTAGGGTAGTGTAGTTGTGTTTATGTTGTGTAGGGGGTCGAGCTGGGGTTAGTGTTTTAGGGTGTAGGGTAGTGCTGTGGTGTTTTTGTAGTGTAGGGGGTCGTGTTTTAGGGTATTGCAGTGGTGTTTGGGTAGTGTAGGGAGTCGTGCTGGGGGTAGTGTTTTAGGTTTTAGGGTAGTGCAGTGGTGTTTGTGTAGTGTAGGGGTTGTGTTTTAGGATGTATGGTAGGGCAATGTTATCTGTATAGTGTAGGGGGTCCTGCTGGGGTAGTGTTTTGGGGTTAAGGGTAGTGCAGTGGTGTTTTTGTGGTATAGGGGTTGTGCTGGTGTAGTATTTTAGGATTTAGGGAAGCGCAGTGGTGTTCGGGTAGTGTAGGAAGTCGTGTTGTGGGTGTTATTTTAGGGTTTAGGGTAGCCCAGAGGTGTTTGGATAGTGTAGGGGGTCATGCTGGGGGTAGATTTATGGTTTAGGGTAGCGCAGTGGTTTTTGGGTAGTGTTGGGGATCGTGCTGGCAGTAGTGCCTAAGGGTTTAGGGTAGCACAGTAGAGTTTGGGTAGTGTAGAGTGTCATGCTGTGGGTAGATTTAGGGTTTATGGTAGTGCAGTGATGTTTGTGTAGTGTCGGGAATCGTGTTGGGGGTTAGTGTTTTAGGGTTTAGGGTAGTGCAGTGATGTTTGTGTAGTGTAGGGGGTCATGCTGGGGATAGTATTTTAGGGTTTAAGGTAGAGCAGTGGTGTTTGGGTAGTGTAGGGGGTTGTGCTGGGGGTAGTGTTTTAGTGTTTAGGGTAGTGTAGTGGTGTTTGGATATTGTAGGGGGTCATGCTGGGGTAGCTTTAGGGTTTAGGGTAGTGCAGTGGTGTTTGGGAAGTGCAGCGGGTAGTGCTGGGGGTAGTGTTTTAGGGTTTAGGGTAGTGCAGTGGTGTTTGGGTAGTGTAGGGGGTAGTGTTTTAGGGTTTAGGGTAGTGCAGTGGTATTTGGGTAGTGTAGTGGGTCGTGCAGGGGCTAGATGTAGAGCTTAGGGTTGTGCAGTCGTGTTTGTGTAGTGTATGGGGTCATGCTGGGTTAGTGTTTTAGGGTAAAGGGTAGTGCAGTGGTGTTTGTATTGTGTATGGGTTAGTGCTGGGGTAGTGTTTTAGGGTTTATGGTAGTGCAGTGGTGTTTGTGTAGTGCAGGGGGTTGTGCTGGGATAGTGTTTTGCTTTTATTGTAGTGCAGTGCTGTTTGGGTAGTGTAGAGGGTCATGCTGGGGTTAGTGTTTTAGGGATTAGGGTAGTGCTTTGGTGTTTGGGTAGTGTAGGGGGTTGTGCTGGGGGTAGTGTTTCAGGGTTTAGGGTAGTGCAGTCAACCTTGCATAGTGTAGGGGGTCGTGCTGGGGGTAAATTAAGGGTTTAGGGTAGAGCAGTGGTGTTTTTGTTGTGTAGGGAGTTGTGCTGGGGTAGTGTTTTCGGGTTTAGGGTAGTGTAGTTGTGTTCATGTAGGGTAGGGCGTCATACTGGGTTAGTGAATTAGGGTGTATGGTAGTGCAGTGGTGTTTTTATAGTATAGGGGGTTGTGTTTTAGGGTATTGCAGTGGTGTTTGGGTAGTGTAGAGAGTCGTGCTGGGGGTAGTGTTTTAGGGTTTAGGGTAGTGCAGTGGTATTTGGGTAGTGTAGGGGGTCGTGCTGGGGGTAGTGTTTTAGGGTTTAGGGTAGTGCAGTGGTGTTTGGGTAGTGTAGGGGGTCATGCTGGGGTAGTGTTTTAGGGTTTAGTGTAGTGCAGTGGTGTTTGGGTAGTGTAGAGGGTCGTGCTGGGGGTAGTGTTTTAGGGTTTAGGGTAGTGCAGTGGTGTTTGGGAAGTGTAGGGTGTCATGCTGGGTTTGGTGTTTAAGGGTTTAGGGTAGTGCAGTTGTGTTTGGAAAGTGTAGGGTTCGTGCTGGGGGTAGTGTTAGGGTTTAGGTTAGTGCAGTAGTGTGTGGGATATGGTAGGGGGTCGTGCTGGGGGTAGTGTTTTAGGGTTTAGGGTAGTGCAGTGGTGTTTATGTAGAGTATGGAGTCGTGTTTTAGGGTAGTGCAATGGTGTTTGTGTAGTGTAGGGGGTCATGCTGGGGGTAGTGTTTTAGGATTTAGGGTAGTGCAGTGGTGTTTGTGTAGTGTAGGTGGTCATACTGGGGGTAGTGTTTTAGGGTTTAGGGATGTGCAGTGGTGTTTGTGCAGTGTAGGGGGAAGTGTTTATGGTTTAGGGTAGTACAGTGGTGTATGTGTAGTGTAGGGGGTTGTCTTGGAGTAGTGCTTTAGGGTTTAGAGTAGTGCAGTGGTGTTTGTGTAGTGTAGGGGGTTGTGCTGGGGTAGATTTAGGGTTTAGGGTAGTGCACTGATGTTTGTGTAGTGTAGGGGGTCGTGCTGGGGGTAGTGTTTGAGGGTTTAGGGTAATGCAGTGGTGTTTGTGTAATGTAGGGGGCCGTGCTGTGGGTTGTATTTTAGGGATTAGGGTAGTGCAGTGGTGTTTGGGAACTGTAGGGGGTTGTGCTGGGGGTAGTGTTTTCGGGTTTAGGGTAGCGCTTTGCTGTTTGTGTAGTAGACGGGGTCTTGTTTTAGGGTAGTGCAGTAGTGTTTGGGTATTGTAGGGGGTCATGCTGGGGGTAGTATTTTAGGGTTTAATGTAGTGCAGTGTTGTTTGTGCAGTGTAGGGGGTCCTATTTTAGGGTAGTGCAGTGGTGTTTGGGTATTGTAGGGAGTTATGCTGGGGGTAGTGATTTAGGGTTTAGGGTAGTGCAGTGGTGTTTGTGTAGTGTAGGGTGTTGTGCTGGGGGTAGTATTTTACGAATTAGGGTAGTGCAGTGGTGTTTGGGTAGATTAGGGGGTTGTGCTAGCGGTAGTGTTTTAGGGTTCAGAGAAGTGCAGTCGAGCTTGGGTAGTGTAGGGGGTCGTGCTGGGGGTAAATTTAGGGTTTACGGTAGTGCAGTGGTGTTTGTGTTATGTAAGGGGTTGTGCTGGGGGTAGTGTTTTGGGGTTTAGGGTAGTGCAGTTTTATTTATGTAATGTAGGGGTCGTGCTGGGGTTAGTGTTTTAGGGTGTAGGGTAGTGCAGTGGTGTTTGTGTAGTGTAGGGGTCTTGTTTTAAGGTAGTGCTGTGGTGTTAGTGTAGTGTAGTGGATTGTTGTGGGGGGTAGTGTTTTAGGGGTTAGGGTAGTGCAGTTTTGTTTGTGTAGTGTAGGGAGTCGTGTTTTAGGGTAGTGTAATGGTGTTTGGGTAGTGTAGGGAGTTATGTTGGGGGTAGTGTTTTAGGGTTTAGGGTAGTGAGGTTGTGTTTGGGTAGTGTAGGGGTTTGTGCTGGGGGTAGTGTTTTAGGGTTTAGGGTAGTGCAGTGGTGTTTGGGTAGTGTAGGGGGCCGTGCTGGGGTAGATTTAGGGTTTAGGGAAGTGCACTTATGTTTGTGTAGTATAGGGGGTCGTGTATTTGGGTTTAGGGTAGTGCAGTGGTGTTTGGGTAGTGTAGGGGGTTGTGCTGGTGGTTGTGTTTTTGGGTTTAGGGTAGTGCACTTGTGTTTGTGTAGTATAGGGGGTTGTGTATTAGGGAAGTGCAATGGCGTTTAGGTAGTTTAGAGGGTCATGCTGGGGGTAGTGCTTTAGGGTTTAGGGTAGTGCAGTGGTGTTTGTATAGTGTAGGGGGTCGTGCTGGGGGTAGTATTTTAGGGATTAGGGTAGTGCTCTGGTGTTTGAGTAGTGTAGGGGGTTTTGCTAGGGGTAGTGTTTCAGGGTTTAGGGTAGTGCAGTCGAGCTTGCGTAGTGTAGGGGGTCGAGCTGGGGGTAAATATAGGGTTTAGGGTAGTGCAGTGTTTTTTGTGTTGTGTAGGGGGTTGTGCTGGGGGTAGTGTTTTTGGGTTTAGGGTAGTGCATTGGTGTTTGTGTAGTGTAGGGGGTCGTGCTGGGGGTAGTAATTTAGGGATTAGGGTAGTGCTGTGGTGTTTGGGTAGTGGAGGGGGTTTCGCTGGGGTAGTGTTTTCGGGTTTAGGGTAGTGTAGTTGTGTTTATATAGTGTAGGGGGTCGTGCTGGGGTTAGTGTTTTAGGGTGTAGGGTAGTGCAGTGGTGTTTTTGTAGTGTAGGGGGTCATGTTTTAGGCTATTGCAGTGGTGTTTGGGTAGTGTAGGGAGTCGTGCTGGGGTAGTTTTTTAGGGTTTAGGGTAGTGCAGTGGTGTTAGGGTAGTGTAGGGGGTCATGCTGGGGGTAGATTTAAGGTTTAAGGTGGTGCAGTGGTGTTGAGCTGTGTAGGGGTTTGTGCTGGGGGTAGTGTTTTCGGGTTTAGGGTAGTGTAGTTGTGTTTATGTAGTGTAGCGGGTCATGCTGGGGTTAGTGCAGTGGTGTTTGTGTAGTGTAGGGGGTCGTGCTGGGGGTAGTATTTTAGGGTTTAAAGTAGTGCAGTGTTGTTTGTGTAGGGTAGGAGGTCGTGTTTTAGGGTAGTGCAGTGGTGTTTGGGTATTGTAGGGAGTCATGCTGGGGGTAGTGTTTTAGGGTTTAGGGTAGTGCAGTGGTGTTTGTGTAGTGTAGGGGGTCGTGCTGGGTGTAGTATTTTAGGGATTAGGGTAGTGCAGTGGTGTTTGGGTAGTGTAGGGGGTTGTGCTAGGGGTAGAGTTTTAGGCTTCAGAGAAGTGCATTCGAGCTTGGGTAGTGTAGGGGGGTCGTGCTGGGGGTAAATTTGGGGTTATGGTAGTGCAATGGTGTTTGTGTTGTGTAATGGGTTGTGCTGGGGCAGTGTTTTGGGGTTTAGGGTAGTGCAGTTGTGTTTATGTAGTGTAAAGGTCGTGTTGGGGTTAGTGTTTTAGGGTGTAGAGTAGTGCAGTGGTGTTTGGGTAGTGTAGGGGGTCGTGTTTTAGGGTAGTACTGTGGTGTTAGTGTAGTGTAGTGGGTCGTACTGGGGATAGTGTTTTAGGGTTTAGGGTAGTGTAGTTGTGTTTATGTAGTGTAGCGGGTCATGCTGGGGTTAGTGTTTTTAGGGTGTAGGGTAGTGCAGTGGTGTTTGTGTAGTGTAGGTGGTCGTGCAGGGGGTAGATTTAGGGTTAATGGTAGTGCAGTGATGTTTGTGTAGTGTAAGGGATCGTGCTGGGGTTAGTGTTTTAGGGTTTAGGGTAGTGATGTTTGTGTAATGTAGTGGGTCATGCTGGGGGTAGTGGTTTAGGGTTTAGGGTAGTGTAGTTGTGTTTATGTAGTGTAGGGGGTAGAGCTGGGGGGAGATTTGGGGTTTAGGCTAGCGCAGTCGTGTTTTAGTAGTGTAGGGGGTCGTGCTGGGGGTAGTGTTTTAGGGTTTAGGGAAGCGCAATGGTGTTTGGTTAGTGTAGGAGGTCGTGCTGGGGGTATTATTTTAAGGTTTAAGGTAGCGCAGTGGTGTTCGGATAGTGTAGGGGGTTATGCTGGTGGTAGATTCATGGTTTAGGGTAGAGCAGTGGTTTTTGGGTAGTGTAGATGGTCGTGCTGGGAGTAGTGCTTCTGGGTTTAGGGTAGCACAGTAGTGTTTGGGTAGTTTAGAGGGTCATGTTGGGGATAGTGTTTTAGGGTTTAGGGTAGCGCAGTGGTGTTTGTGTAGTGTAGGTGATCATGCTATGGGTAGATTTAGGGTTTATGGTAGTGCAGTGATGTTTGTGTAGAGTATGGAGTCCTGTTTTAGGGTGGTGCAGTGGTTTTTGTGTAGTGTAGGGGGTCATGCTGTGGGTAGTGTTTTAGGGTTTAGGGTAGTGCAGTGGTGTTTGGGTAGTGTAGTGGGTCGTGTTTTAGGGTTTAAGGCAGAGCAGTGGTGTTTGGGTATTGTAGGGGGTTGTGCTGGGGGTAGATTTAGGGTTTAGGGTAGTGCAGTGGTGTTTGCGAAGTGTAGCAGATTGTGCTGGGGGTAGTGTTTTAGGGTTTAGGGTAGTGCAGTGGTGTTTGGGTAGTGTAGAGGGTCGTGCTGGGGGTAGTGTTTTAGGGTTTAGGGTAGTGCAGTGGTGTTTGGGTAGTGTAGGGGGTCGTGCTGGGTGTAGTGTTTAAGGGATTAGGGTGTGCAGTTGTGTTTGGAAAGTGTAGGGGGTCATGCTGGATGATAGTGTTTTAGGGTTTACTTTATTGCAGTTGTGTTTGGGGAGTGTAGGGGTTGTGCTGGGGGTAGTGTTTTAGGGTTTAGGGTAGCGCAGTGGTGTTTATGTAGTGTAGGGTGTCATGCTGGGGTTAGTGTTTTAGGTTTTAGGGTAGTGCAGTTGTTTTTGTGTAGTGTAGGGGGTCATACTGGGGGTAGTGTTTTAGGGTTTAGGGAAGTGCAGTGGTGTTTGTGTAGTGTATGGGGTAGTGTTTTAGGGTTTAGGGTAGTGCCGTGGTGTATGTGTAGTGTAGGGGGTCGTCTTGGAGTGGCGCTTTAGGGTTTAGGGTAGTGCAGTGGTGTTTGTGTAGTGTAGGGGGTCACGCTGGGGGTAGTGTTTGAGGGTTTAGGGTAGTACAGTGGTGTTTGTGTAGGAGGTCGTGCTGTGGGTTGTATTTTAGGGATTAGGGTAGTGCAGTGGTGTTCGGGTTGTGTAGAGGTGTGTGCTGGGGGTAGTGTTTTCGGGTTTAGGGTAGTGCACTGGTGTTTGTGTAGTAGAGGGGGTCGTGTTTTAGGGTAGTGCACTGGTGTTTGTGTCATGTAGAGGGTCATGGTGGGGTAGTATTTTAGGGTTTAAAGTAGTGCAGTGTTGTTTGTGTAGTGTAGGAGGTCTTGTTTTAGGGTAGTGCAGTGGTGTTTGGGTATTGTAGGGAGTCATGCTGGGGGTAGTGTCTTAGGGTTTAGGGTAGTGCAGTGGTGTTTGTGTAGTGTAAGGGGTCGTGCTGGGGGTAGAGTATTTAAGGGATTAGGGTAGTGCACTGGTGTTTGGGTAGTGTAGGGGGTTGTGCTAGGGGTAGTGTTTTAGGGTTCAGAGAAGTGCAGTCGAGCTTGGGTAGTGTAGGGGGTCATGCTGGGGGTAAATTTAGGGTTTATGGTAGTGCAATGATGTTTGTGTTGTATAAAGGGTTGTGCTGGGGATAGTGTTTTGGGGTTTAGGGTAGTGCAGTTGTGTTTATGTAATGTAAGGGTCGTGCTGGGGTTAGTGTTTTAGGGTGTAGAGTAGTGCAGTGGTGTTTGTGGTGTAGGGGGTCGTGTTTTAGGGTAGTGCTGTGGTGTTTGTGTAGTGTAGTGGGTCGTACTGGGGATAGTGTTTTAGGGTTTAGGGTAGTGCAGTGTTGTTTGTGTAGTGTAGGGGGTTGTGTTTTAGGGTAGTGCAGTGGTGTTTGGGTAGTGTAGAAAGTCATGCTGGGGGTAGTGTTTTAGGGTTTAGGGTAGTGAGGTGGTGTTTGGGTAGTGCAGGGCGTCGTGCTGGGGGTAGTGTTTTAGGGTTTAGAGTGGTGCAGTGGTGTTTGGGTAGAGTAAGGGGTCGTGCTGGGGTAGATTTAGGGTTTAGGGTAGTGCACTTATGTTTCTGTAGTGTAGGGGGTCGCGCTGAGGGTAGTGTTTTAGGGTTTAGGGTAGTGCAGTGGTGTTTGGGTAGTGTAGGGGGTTGTGCTGGTGGTAGGGTTTTCGGGTTTAGGGTAGTGCACTGGTGTTTGTGTAGTATAGGGGGTCGTGTATTAGGGAAGTGGATTGGTGTTTAGGTAGTGTAGGGGGTCATGCTGGGGGTAGTGCTTTAGGGTTTAGGGTAGTGCAGTGGTGTTTGTGTAGTGTAGGGGGTCATGCTGGGGGTAGTATTTTAGGGATTAGGGTAGTGCTGTGGTGTTTGGGTAGTGTAGGGGGTTTTGCTGTGGGTAGTGTTTCAGGGTTTAGGGTAGTGCAGTCGAGCTTGCATAGTGTAGGGGGTCGAGCTGGGGGTAAATATAGGGTTTAGGGTAGTGCAGTGTTGTTTGTGTTGTGTAGGGGGATGTGCTGGGGGTAGTGTTTTTAGGTTTAGGGTAGTGTAGTTGTGTTTATGTAGTGTAGGGGGTCGTGCTGGGGTTATTGTTTTAGAGTGTAGGGTAGTGCTGTGGCGTTTTTGTAGTGTAGGGGGTCATGTTTTAGGGTATTGCAGTGGTGTTTGGGTAGTGTGGGGAGTCGTGCTGGGGGTAGTGTTTTAGGTTTTAGAGTAGTGCAGTGGTGTTTGTGTAGTGTAGGGGGTTGTGTTTTAGGATGTATGGTAGGGCAATGTTATCTGTATAGTGTAGGGGGTCATGCTGGGGTAGTTTTTTGCGGTTTAGGGTAATGCAGTGGTGTTTTTGTGGTGTAGGGGTAGTGCTGGTGTAGTATTTTAGGATTTAGGGAAGCGCAGAGGTGTTCGGGTAGTGTAGGAGGTCGTGCTGTGGGTGTTATTTTAGGGTTTAGGGTAGCCCAGAGGTGTTCGGATAGTGTAGGGTGTCCTGCTGGGGGTAGATTTATGGTTTAGGGTAGCGCAGTGGTTTTTGGGTAGTGTTGGGGATCGTGCTGGGAGTAGTGCTTGAGGGTTTAGGGTAGCACAGTAGAGTTTGGGTAGTGTAGAGAGTCATGCTGTGGGTAGATTTAGGGTTTATGGTAGGGCAGTGATGTTTGTGTAGTGTCGGGAATTGTGCTGGGGGTTAGTGTTTTAGGGTTTAGGGTAGTGCAGTGATGTTTGTGTAGTGTAGGGGGTCATGCTGGGGATAGTGTTTTAGGGTTTAGGGTAGAGCAGTGGTGTTTGGGTAGTGTAGGGGGTGGTGTTTTAGGGTTTAAGGTAGAGCAGTGGTGTTTGGGTAGTGTAGGGGTTTGTGCTGGGGTAGTGTTTTAGTGTTTAGGGTAGTGTAGTGGTGTTTGGATATTGTAGGGGGTCGTGCTGGGGTAGATTTAGGGTTTAGGGTAGTGCAGTGGTGTTTGGGTAGTGCAGCGGGTCGTGCTGGGGGTAGTGTTTTAGCGTTTAGGGTAGTGCAGTGGTGTTTGGGTAGTGTAGGGGTTCATGCTGGATGTAGTGTTTTAGGGTTGAGGGTAGTGCAGTGGTGTTTGGGTAGTGTAGGGGGTAGTGCTGGGGGTAGTGTTTTAGGGTTTAGGGTAGTGCAGTGGTATTTGGGTAGTGTAGTGGGTCGTGCAGGGGGTAGATGTAGAGTTTAGGGTAGTGCAGTTGTGTTTGTGCAGTGTATGGGGTCATGCTGGGGTAGTGTTTTAGAGTTTAGGGTAGTGCAGTGGTGTTTGTGTTGTGTAGGGGTTAGTGCTGGCGTAGTGTTTTAGGGTTTATGGTAGTGCAGTGGTGTTTGTGTAGTGCAGGGGGTTGTGCTGGGATAGTGTTTTGGGTTTATGGTAGTGCAGTGCTGTTTGGGTAGTGTAGAGGGTCATGATGGGGTTAGTGTTTTAGAGATTATTGTAGTGCTTTGGTGTTTGGGTAGTGTAGGGGGTTGTGCTGGGGGAGGGGTTTCAGGGTGTATGGTAGTGCAGTGGTGTTTTTATAGTATAGGGGGTTGTGTTTTAGGGTATTGCAGTGGTGTTTGGGTAGTGTAGGGAGTCGTGCTGGCGGTAGTGTTTTAGGGTTTAGGGTAGAGCAGTGGTGTTTGTGTTGTGTAGGGGGTTGTGCTGGGGGTAGTGTTTTCGGGTTTAGGGTAGTGTAGTTGTGTTTATGTAGTGTAGGGGGTCGTGCTGGGTTAGTGAATTAGGGTGTATGGTAGTGCAGTGGTGTTTTTATAGTATAGGGGGTTGTGTTTTAGGGTATTGCAGTGGTGTTTGGGTAGTGTAGGGAGTCGTGCTGGGGGTAGTGTTTTAGGGTTTAGGGTAGTGCAGTGGTGTTTGGGTAGCGTAGGGGGTCATGCTGGGGTAGTGTTTTAGGGTTTAGTGTAGTGCAGTGGTGTTTGGGTAGTGTAGAGGGTCGTGCTGGGGGTAGGGTTTTAGGGTTTAGGGTAGTGCAGTGGTGTTTGGGTAGTGTAGGGTGTCATGCTGGGTTTAGAGTTTATGGGTTTAGGGTAGTGCAGTTGTGTTTGGAAAGTGTAGGGGTCGTGCTAGGGGTAGTGTTAGGGTTTAGGGTAGTGCAGTGGTGTTTGGGTAGTGCAGCGGGTCGTGCTGGGGGTAGTGTTTTAGCGTTTGGGGTAGTGCAGTGGTGTTTGGGTAGTGTAGGGGTTCATGCTGGCTGTAGTGTTTTAGGGTTGAGGGTAGTGCAGTGGTGTTTGGGTAGTGTAGGGGGTAGTGCTGGGGGTAGTGTTTTAGGGTTTAGGGTAGTGCAGTGGTATTTGGGTAGTGTAGTGGGTCGTGCAGGGGGTAGATGTAGAGTTTAGGGTAGTGCAGTCGTGTTTGTGTAGTGTATGGGGTCATGCTGGGGGTAGTGTTTTAGGGTTTAGGGTAGTGCAGTTGTATTTGGGTAGTGTAGGGGGTCGTGCTGGGGGTAGTGTTTTAGGGTTTAGGGTAGTGCAGTGGTGTTTGGGTAGTGTAGGGGGTCATGCTGGGGTAGTGTTTTAGGGTTTAGTGTAGTGCAGTGGTGTTTGGGTAGTGTAGAGGGTTGTGCTGGGGGTAGGGTTTTAGGGTTTAGGGTAGTGCAGTGGTGTTTGGGTAGTGTAGGGTGTCATGCTGGGTTTAGTGTTTAAGGGTTTAGGGTAGTGCAGTTGTGTTTGGAAAGTGTAGGGGTCGTGCTGGGGGTCGTGTTAGGGTTTAGGTTAGTGCAGTTGTGTTTGGGTAGGGAAGGGGGTCGTGCTGGGGGTAGTGTTTTAGGGTTTAGGGTAGTGCAGTGGTGTTTATGTAGAGTATGGAATCTTGTTTTAGGGTAGTGCAGTGGTATTTGTGTAGTGTAGGGT
Organism: Triturus cristatus; assembly: GCF_964204655.1. Lineage (NCBI taxonomy): Eukaryota > Metazoa > Chordata > Amphibia > Caudata > Salamandridae > Triturus > Triturus cristatus. The sequence continues at coordinate 1,196,107,512 of NC_140579.1, read as the reverse complement.
GTCATGCTGGGGGTAGTGTTTTAGGATTTAGGGTAGTGCAGTGGTGTTTGTGTAGTGTAGGTGGTCATACAGGGGGTAGTGTTTTAGGGTTTAGGGAAATGCAGTGGTGTGTGTGTAGTGTAGGGGGAAGTGTTTATGGTTTAGGGTAGTATAGTGGTGTATGTGTAGTGTAGGGGGTTGTTTTGGAATAGTGCTGTAGGGTTTAGGGTAGTGCAGTGGTGTTTGTGTAGTGTAGGGGGTCGTGCTGGGGTAGATTTAGGGTTTAGGGTAGTGCACTGATGTTTGTGTAGTGTAGGGGGTCATGCTGGGGGTAGTGTTTGAGGGTTTAGGGTAATGCAGTGGTGTTTGTGTAGTTTATGGGGTCGTGCTGTGGGTTGTATTTTAGGGATTAGGTTAGTGCAGTGGTGTTTGGGAACTGTAGGGGGTTGTGCTGGGGGTAGTGTTTTCGGGTTTAGGGTAGTGCACTGGTGTTTGTGTAGTAGAGGGGGTCTTGTTTTAGGGTAGTGCAGTGGTGTTTGTGTAGTGTAGAGGGTCGTGCTGGGGGTAGTATTTTAGGGTTTAAAGTAGTGCAGTGTTGTTTGTGCAGTGTAGGGAATCCTATTGTAGGGTAGTTCAGTGGTGTTTGGGTATTGTAGGGAGTCATGCTGGGGGTAGTGTTTTAGGGTTTAGGGTAGTGCAGTGGTGTTTGAGTAGTGTAGGGGGTCGTGCTGGGGGTAGTATTTTACGGATTAGGGTAGTGCAGTGGTGTTTGGGTAGAGTAGGGGGTTGTGCTAGCGGTAGTGTTTTAGGGTTCAGAGAAGTGCAGTCGAGCTTGGGTAGTGTAGGGGGTCGTGCTGGGGGTAAATGTAGGGTTTACAGTAGTGCAGTGGTGTTTGTGTTTTGTAAGAGGCTGTGCTGGGGGTAGTGTTTTGGGGTTTAGGGTAGTGCAGTTGTATTTATGTAATGTAGGGGTCGTGCTGGGGTTAGTGTTTTAGGGTGTAGGGTAGTGCAGTGGTGTTTGTGTAGTGTAGGGGGTCTTGTTTTAAGGTAGTACTGTGGTGTTTGTGTAGTGTAGTCGGTTGTTGCGGGGGGTAGTGTTTTAGGGGTTAGGGTAGTGCAGTTTTGTTTGTGTAGTGTAGGGAGTCGTGTTTTAGGGTAGTGTAGTGGTGTTTGGGTAGTGTAGGGAGTTATGCTAGTGGTAGTGTTTTACGGTTTAGGGTAGTGAGGTGGTGTTTGGGTAGTGTAGGGGTTCGTGCTGGGGGTAGTGTTTTAGGGTTTAGGGTAGTGCAGTTATGTTTGTGTAGTATAGGGTGTCGTGTATTAGGGTTTAGGGTAGTGCAGTGGTGTTTGGGTAGTGTAGGGGGTTGTGCTGGTGGTTGTGTTTTCAGGTTTAGGGTAGTGCACTTGTGTTTGTGTAGTATAGGGTGTCGTGTATTAGGGTTTAGGGTAGTGCAGTGGTGTTTGGGTAGTGTAGGGGGTTGTGCTGGTGGTTGTGTTTTCGGGTTTAGGGTAGTGCACTTGTGTTTGGGTAGTGTAGGGTGTCATGCTGGGTTTAGTGTTTAAGGGTTTAGGGTAGTGCAGTTGTGTTTGGAAAGTGTAGGGGGTCATGCTGGGGTAGTGTTTTAGGGTTTAGTGTAGTGCAGTGGTGTTTGGGTAGTGTAGAGGGTCGTGCTGGGGGTAGGGTTTTAGGGTTTAGGGTAGTGCAGTGGTGTTTGGGTAGTGTAGGGTGTCATGCTGGGTTTAGTGTTTAAGGGTTTAGGGTAGTGCAGTTGTGTTTGGAAAGTGTAGGGGTCGTGCTGGGGGTCGTGTTAGGGTTTAGGTTAGTGCAGTTGTGTTTGGGTAGGGAAGGGGGTCGTGCTGGGGGTAGTATTTTAGGGTTTAGGGTAGTGCAGTGGTGTTTATGTAGAGTATGGAATCGTGTTTTAGGGTAGTGCAGTGGTATTTGTGTAGTGTAGGGTGTCATGCTGGGGGTAGTGTTTTAGGATTTACTTTAGTGCAGTGGTGTTTGTGTAGTGTAGGTGGTCATACTGGGGGTAGTGTTTTAGGGTTTAGGGAAGTGCAGTGGTGTTTGTGTAGTGTAGGGGGAAGTGTTTATGGTTTAGGGTAGTACAGTGGTGTTTGTGTAGTGTAGGGGGTCATGCTGTGGGTAGTGTTTTAGGGTTTAGGGTAGTGCAGTGGTGTTTGGGTAGTGTAGGGGGTCGTGTTTTAGGGTTTAAGGCAGAGCAGTGGTGTTTGGGTAGTGTAGGGATTTGTGCTAGGGGTAGTGTTTTAGTGTTTAGGGTAGTTCAGTGGTGTTTGGGTATTGTAGGGGGTCGTTCTGGGGGTAGATTTAGGGTTTAGGGTAGTACAGTGGTGTTTGCGAAGTGTAGCGGGTCGTGCTGGGGGTAGTGTTTTAGGGTTTAGGGTAGTGCAGTGGTGTTTGGGTAGTGTAGAGGGTCGTGCTGGGGGTAGTGTTTTAGGGTTTAGGGTAGTGCAGTGGTGTTTGGGTAGTGTAGGGGGTCGTGCTGGGGGTAGTGCTTAAGGGATTAGGGTAGTGCAGTTGTGTTTGGAAAGTGTAGGAGGTCATGCTGGGGATAGTGTTTTAGGGTTTATTTTAGAGCAGTTGTGTTTGGGGAGTGTAGGGGTCGTGCTGGGGGTAGTGTTTTAGGGTTTATGGTAGCGCAGTGGTGTTTATGTAGTGTAGGGTGTCATGCTGGGGTTAGTGTTTTAGGATTTAGGGTAGTGCAGTGGTGTTTGTGTAGTGTAGGGGGTCATACTGGGGGTAGTGTTTTAGGGTTTAGGGAAGTGCAGTGGTGTTTGTGTAGTGTAGGGGGTAGTGTTTTAGGGTTTAGGGTAGTGCAGTGGTGTATGTGTAGTGTAGGGGGTTGTCTTGGAGTGGTGCTTTAGGGTTTAGGGTAGTGCAGTGGTGTTTGTGTAGTGTAGGGGTCACGCTGGGGGTAGTGTTTGAGGGTTTAAGGTAGTGCAGTGGTGTTTGTGTAGTGTAGGAGGTCGTGCTGTGGGTTGTATTTTAGGGATTAGGGTAGTGCAGTGGTGTTCGGGTTGTGTAGAGGTTTGTGCTGGGGTAGTGTTTTCGGGTTTAGGGTAGTGCACTGGTGTTTGTGTCGTAGAGGGGGGCGTGTTTTAGAGTAGTGCAGTGGTGTTTGTGTCATGTAGAGGGTCGAGGTGGGGGTAGTATTTTAGGGTTTAAAGTAGTGCAGTGTTGTTTGTGTAGTGTAGGAGGTCGTGTTTTAGGGTAGTGCAGTGGTGTTTGGGTATTGTAGGGAGTCATGCTGGGGGTAGTGTTTTAGGGATTAGGGTAGTGCTGTGGTGTTTGTGTAGTGTAGGGTTCGTGCTGGGGGTAGAGTATTTAAGGGATTAGGGTAGTGCACTGGCGTTTGGGTAGTGTAGGGGGTTGTGTTAGGGGTAGTGTTTTAGGGTTCAGAGAAGTGCAGTCGAGCTTGGGTAGTGTAGGGGGTCGTGCTGGCGGTAAATTTAGGGTTTATGGTAGTGCAGTGATGTTTGTGTTGTGTAAGGGGTTGTGCTGGGGGTAGTGTTTTGGGGTTTAGGGTAGTGCAGTTGTGTTTATGTAGTGTAAGGGTCGTGCTGGGGTTAGTGTTTTAGGGTGTAGAGTAGTGCAGTGGTGTTTGTGTAGTGTAGGAGGTCGTGTTTTAGGGTAGTGCAGTGGTGTTTGGGTAGTGTAGGGAGTCATGCTGGGGGTAGTGTTTTAGGGTTTAGGGTAGTGAGGTGGTGTTTGGGTAGTGCAGAGGGTCGTGCTGAGGGTAGTGTTTTAGGGTTTAGAGTAGTGCAGTGGTGTTTGGGTAGAGTAGGGGGTCGTGCTGGGGTAGATTTAGGGTTTAGGGTAGTGCTCTTATGTTTGTGTAGTGTAGGGGGTTGCGCTGGGGGTAGTGTTTTAGGGTTTAGGGTAGTGTAGTGGTGTTTGGGTAGTGTAGGGGGTTGTGCTGGTGGTAGTGTTTTCGGGTTTAGGGTAGTGCACTGGTGTTTGTGTAGTATAGGGGGTCGTGTATTAGGGAAGTGCATTGGTGTTTAGGTAGTGTAGGGGGTCATGCTGGGGGTAGTGCTTTAGGGTTTAGGGTAGTGCAGTGGTGTTTGTATAGTGTAGGGGGTCGTGCTGGGGGTAGTATTTTAGGGATTAGGGTAGTGCTCTGGTGTTTGAGTAGTGTAGGGGGTTTTGCTAGGGGTAGTGTTTCAGGGTTTAGGGTAGTGCAGTCGAGCTTGCGTAGTGTAGGGGGTCGAGCTGGGGGTAAATATAGGGTTTAGGGTAGTGCAGTGTTTTTTGTGTTGTGTAGGGGGTTGTGCTGGGGGTAGTGTTTTTGGGTTTAGGGTAGTGTAGTTGTGTTTATGTAGTGTAGGGGGTCGTGCTGGAGTTAGTGTTTTAGGGTGTAGGGTAGCGCTGTGGTGTTTTTGTAGTGTAGGGGGTCGTGTTTTAGGATATTGCAGTGGTGTTTGGGTAGTGTAGGGAGTCGTGCTGGGGATAGTGCTTTAGGTTTTAGGGTAGTGCAGTGGTGTTTGGGTAGTGTAGGGGGTCGTTCTGGGGGTAGTGTTTTAGGGTTTAGAGAAGTGCAGTGGTGTTTCTGTAGTGTAGGGGATCGTGCTGGGTTAGTGTTTTCATGTTTAGGGTAGTGCAGTGGTGTTTGGGTACTGTAGGGGGTTGTGCTGGGGGTAGTGTTTTAGGTTTTAGGGTATTGCAGTGGTGTTTGGCTAGTGTAGGGGTCGTACTGGGGTAAATTTAGTGTTTAGGGAAGTGCAGTGGTGTTTAGGTAGTGTAGGGAGTCGTGCTGGGGTAGTGTTTTAGGGTTTAGAGTAGTGCAGTGATGTTTGGGTAGTGAAGGGGTTCATGCTGGGGGTAGTGTTTTAGGGTTGTGCAGTGGTGTTTGTCTAGTGTAGAGGGACGTATTTTAGGGTAGTGCAGTGGTGTTTGGGTAGTGTAGGGGGTCATGCTGGGGCTGGTGTTTTAGGGTTTAGGGTAGAGCAGTGGTGTTTGGTTAGTGTAGGGGGTCATGCTGGGGAGAGTGTTTTAGAGTTTAGTGTAGTGCAGTAGTGTTTGGGTAATGTAGGGGGTTGTGTTTTAGGGTTTAGGGAAGTGCAGTGGTGTTTGTGTAGTGTAGGGAGTCGTGCTGGGGGTAGTGTTTTAGGGATTAAGGCAGTGCAGTGGTGTTTGTATAGGGTAGGGGGTCATGCTGGGGAAAGTGTTTTAGAGTTTAGTGTAGTGCAGTAGTGTTTGGGTAATGTAGGGGGTTGTGTTTTAGGGTTTAGGGAAGTGCAGTGGTGTTTGTGTAGTGTAGGGAGTCGTGCTGGTGGTAGTGTTTTAGGGTTTAGGGTAGTGCAGTGATGTTTGGGTAGTGTAGGGGGTCGTGCTAGGTGTAGAGTTTTAGGGTTTATGGTAGTGCAGTTTTGTTTGTCTAGTGTAGGGGGTCGTGTTTTAGGGTAGTGCAGTGGTGTTTGGGTAGTGTAGTTGGTCATGCTGGGGGTGGTGTTTTAGGGTTTAGGGTAGTGAAGTGGTGTTTCGGTATTGTAGTGGGTCATGCTGGGGGGTAGTGTTTTAAATTTTAGGGTAGTGCAGTGGTGTTTGTGTAGTGTAGGTGTAGTGTATTAGGGTTTAAGGTAGTGCAGTTGTGTTTCTGTAATGTAGGGGGTCGTGTTTGGAGTAGTGTTTTAGGGTTTAGGGTAGTGCAGTGGTGGTTGTGTGGTGTAGGAGGTTGTGCGGGGGTAGATTTAGGGCTTAGGGTAGTGCAGTGGTGTTTGTGTATTGTAGGGGGTCTTGCTGGGGGTGATGTTTTAGAGTTTAGGGTAGTACAGTGGTGTTTCTGTAGTGTAGGAGGTCGTGCTGGGGTACTCTTTTAGGGTTTAGGGTAGGGCAGTGGTGTTTGTTTTGTTTAGGGGGTCATGCTGGGGTAGGGTTTTAGGGTTTAGGGTAGTGCAGTGGTGTTTGGGTATTGTAGAGGGTCGTGCTGGGGGTAGATTTAAGGCTTAGGGTAGTGCAGTGGTGTTTGTGTAGTGTAGGGGGTCGTGCTTGGGGTAGTGTTTTAGGGTTTAGGGTAGCGCAGTGTTGTTTTGGTAGTGTAAGGGGTTGTGCTGGCTGAAGTGTTTTCGGGATTAGGGTAGTGCAGTGCTGTTTGTGTGGTGTGGCAGTCGTGTTTTAGGGTAGTGCAGTGGTGTTTGGGTAGTGTAGGGGGTCATGTTGGGGATAGTGTTTTAGGGTTTAGGTAGTGCAGTGGTGTTTGGGTAGTGGAGGGGGTCGTGCTGAGGGTAGAGGTTTAGGATTTAGGGTAGTGCAGTGGTGTTTGTGTAGTGTAAGGAGTAGTTTTTTTATGGTTTATGGTAGTGCAGTGGTGTTTGTGTAGTGTAGGGGTCGTACTTTCAGTAGTGTTTTAGGGTTTAGGGTAGGGCAGTGGTGTTTGTGTAGTTTAGGGGGTGGTGTTTTAGGATGTATAGTAGGACATAGTTATCTGTGTAGTGTAGGGGGTTGTGCTGGGGTAGTGTTTTGGGGTTTAGGGTAGTGCAGTGGTGTTTGTGTGGTGAAGGGGTTGTGCTGGTGTAGTATTTTAGGGTTAGGGAAGTACAGTAGTGTTTGGGTAGTGTAGGGGGTCAGGCTGGGGGTAGTGTTTTAGGGTTTAGGGTAGTGCAGTGGTGTTTGGGTAGTGTAGTGTGTCATGCAGGGGGTAGATTTAGGGTTTAGTGTAGTGCAGTCATGTTTGTGTAGTGTAGGGGGTCGTGCTGGTGTAGTGTTTTAGGGTTGAGGGTAGTACAGTGGTGTTTGTGTAGTGTAGGGGGTCGTGCTGGGGTAGCATTTTGGGTTTATGGTAGTGCAGTGGTGTTTCGGTAGTCTAGGGGGTCGTGCTGGGGTAGTCGTTTAGGGTAGTGTAGTGGTGTTTGGGTAGTGTAGGGGGTTGTGCTGGTGGTAGTGTTTTTGGGTTTAGGGTAGTGCACTGGTGTTTGTGTAGTATAGTGGGTCGTGTATTAGGGAAGTGCATTGGTGTTTAGGTAGTGTAGGGGGTCATGCTGGGGGTAGTGCTTTAGGGTTTAGGGTAGTGCAGTGGTGTTTGTGTAGTGTAGGGGGTCGTGCTGGGGGTAGTATTTTAGGGATTAGGGTAGTGCTGTGGTGTTTGGGTAGTGTAGGGGGTCGTGCTGGCGGTAGTGTTTCAGGGTTTAGGGTAGTGCAGTCGAGCTTGCGTAGTGTAGGGGGTCGAGCAGGGGGTAAATATAGGGTTTAGGGTAGTGCAGTGTTGTTTGTGTTGTGTAGGGGGTTGTGCTGGGGGTAGTGTTTTTGGGTTTAGGGTAGTGTAGTTGTGTTTATGTAGTGTAGGGGGTCGTGCTGGGGTTAGTGTTTTAGGGTGTAGGGTAGTGCTGTGGTGTTTTTGTAGTGTAGGGGGTCGTGTTTTAGGGTATTGCAGTGGTGTTTGGGTAGTGTAGGGAGTCGTGCTGGGGAAAGTGTTTTAGGTTTTAGGGTAGTGCAGTGGTGTTTGGGTAGTATACGGGGTCGTGCTGGGGGTAATGTTTTAGGGTTTAGGGAAGTGCAGTGGTGTTTCTATAGTGTAGGGGATCGTGCTGGGGTAGTGTTTTCATGTTTAGGGTAGTGCAGTGGTGTTTGGGTACTGCAGGGGGTTGTGCTGGGGGTTGTGTTTTAGGTTTTTGGGTATTGCAGTGGTGTTTGGGTAGTGTAGGGGTCGTACTGGGGAAGATTTAGTGTTTAGGGAAGTGCAGTGGTGTTTGGGTATTGTAGGGAGTCGTGCTGGGGTAGTGTTTTAGGGTTTAGAGTAGTGCAGTGATGTTTGGGTAGTGAAGGGGTTCATGCTGGGGGTAGTGTTTTAGGGTTGTGCAGTGGTGTTTGTTTAGTGTAGAGGGTCGTGTTTTAGGGTAGGGCAGTGGAGTTTGGGTAGTGTAGGGGGTCTTGCTGGGGGTGGTGTTTTAGGGTTTAGGGTAGTGCAGTGGTGTTTGGGTAGTGTAGGGGGTCATGCTGGGGGTAGGGTTTTCGATTTTAGGGTAGTGCAGTGGTGTTTGTGTAGTGTGGGGGGTAGTGTTTTAGGGTTTAGGGAATTGCAGTGGTGTTTGTGTAGTGTAGGGGGTCGTGCTAGGTGTAGAGTTTTAGGGTTTATGGTAGTGCAGTGTTGTTTGTCTAGTGTAGGGGGTCATGTTTTAGGGTAGTGCAGTGGTGTTTGGGTAGTGTAGTGGGTCATGCTGGGGGTGGTGTTTTAGGGTTTAGGGTAGTGAAGTGGTGTTTCGGTATTGTAGGGGGTCATGCTGGGGGGTAGTGTTTTAAATTTTAGGGTCGTGCAGTGGTGTTTGTGTAGTGTAGGTGTAGTGTATTAGGGTTTAAGGTAGTGCAGTTGTGTTTCTGTAGTGTAGGGGGTCGTGTTTGGAGTAGTGTTTTAGGGTTTAGGGTAGTGCAGTGGTGGTTGTGTGGTGTAGGAGGTTGTGCGGGGGTAGATTTAGGGCTTAGGGTAGTGCAGTTGTGTTTGTGTGTTGTAGGGGGTCTTGCTGGGGGTGATGTTTTAGAGTTTAGGGTAGTACAGTGGTGTTTCTGTAGTGTAGGGGGTCGTGCTGGGGTACTGTTTTAGGGTTTAGGGTAGGGCAGTGGTGTTTGTTTTGTTTAGGGGGTCATGCTGGGGTAGGGTTTTAGGGTTTAGGGTAGTGCAGTGGTGTTTGGGTATTGTAGAGGGTCGTGCTGTGGGTAGATTTAAGGCTTAGGGTAGTGCAGTGGTGTTAGTGTAGTGTAGGGAGTCGTGCTTGGGGTAGTGTTTTAGGGTTTAGGGTAGTGCAGTGGTGTTTTGGTAGTGTAAGGGGTTGTGCTGGCTGAAGTGTTTTCGGGATTAGGGTAGTGCAGTGCTGTTTGTGTGGTGTGGGAGTCGTGTTTTAGGGTAGTGCAGTGGTGTTTGGGTAGTGTAGGGGGTCATGTTGGGGATAGTGTTTTAGGGTTTAGGTAGTGCAGTGGTGTTTGGGTAGTGAAGGGGGTCGTGCTGAGGGTAGATGTTTAGGATTTAGGGTAGTGCAGTGGTGTTTGTGTAGTGTAAGGAGTAGTTTTTTATGGTTTACGGTAGTGCAGTGGTGTTTGTGTAGTGTAGGGGGTCGTACTTTCAGTAGTGTTTTAGGGTTTAGGGTAGGGCAGTGGTGTTTGTGTAGTTTAGGGGGTCGTGTTTTAGGATGTATAGTAGGACATAGTTATCTGTCTAGTGTAGGGGGTTGTGCTGGGGTAGTGTTTTGGGGTTTAGGGTAGTGCAGTGGTGTTTGTGTGGTGAAGGGGTTGTGCTGGTGTAGTATTTTAGGGTTAGGGAAGTGCAGTAGTGTTTGGGTAGTGTAGGGGGTCAGGCTGGGGGTAGTGTTTTAGGGTTTAGGGTAGTGCAGTGGTGTTTGGGTAGTGTAGTGTGTCATGCAGGGGGTAGATTTAGGGTTTAGGGTAGTGCAGTCATGTTTGTGTAGTGTAGGGGGTCGTGCTGGTGTAGTGTTTTAGGGTTTAGGGTAGTACAGTGGTGTTTGTGTAGTGTAGGGGGTCTTGCTGGGGTAGCATTTTGGGTTTATGGTAGTGCAGTGGTGTTTCGGTAGTCTAGGGGGTCGTGCTGGGGTAGTCGTTTAGGGTAGTACAGTGGTGTTTGGGAAGTGTAGTGGGTGATGCTGGGGGTAGTGTTTTACGGTTTAAGGCAGTGCAGTTGTGTGTGTATAGTGTAGGGGGTTGTGCTGGGGGTAGTGTTTTAGGGTTTAGGGTAGTGCAGTGGTAATTGTGTAGTTTGGGGGTAGTGTAGGGGGATGATTTAGGGTTTAGGATAAAGCAGTGGTGTTTGGGTAGTGTAGGGGGTTGTGCTTGGGGTAGTGTTTTAGGGTTTAGAGCAGTGCAGTGGTGCTTGTGTAGTATAGGGGGTCGTGTTGGGGGTAGTGTTTTAGAGTTTAGGGTAGCACAGTGGTGTTCGGGTAGTGTAGGAGGTCATGCAGGGGTAGATTTAGGGTTTAGGGTAGTGCGGTGTAGTTTGGGTAGTGTAGGGGGTCGTGCTGGGGGTAGTGTTTTAGGGTTTATGGTAGTGCAGTGGTGTTTGTGTAGTGTAGGTGGTCGTGCTGGGGTAGATTTAGGGTTTATGGTAGTGCAGTGATGTTTGTGTAGTGTAGGGGATTGTGCTGGGGGTTAGTATTTTAGGGTTTAGGGTAGTGCAGTGATGTTTGTGTAGTGTAGGGGGTCATGCTGGTGGTAGTGTTTTAGGGTTTAGGGTAGTGCAGTGTTTTTTGGGTAGTGTAGGGGGTCGTGTTTTAGGGTTTAAGGTAGAGCAGTGGTGTTTGGGTATTGTAGGGCGTCATGCTAGGGGTATATTTAGGGTTTAGGGTAGTGCAGTGGTGTTTGGGTAGTGTAGAGGGTCGTACTGGGGAATGTGTTTCAGGGTTTACAGTAGTGCAGTGGTGGGGGGGTAGTGTTTTAGATTTTAGGGTAGTGCAGTGGTGTTTGTGTAGTGTAGGTGTAGTGTATTAGGGTTTAAGTTAGTGCAGTTATGTTTCTGTAGTGTTGGGGGTCGTGTTTGGAGTAGTGTTTTAGGGTTTAGTGTAGTGCATTGGTGTTTGTGTGGTGTATGAGGTTGTGCGGGGGTAGATTTATGGTTTAGGGTAGTGCAGTGGTGTTTGTGTAGTGTAGGGGGTCGTGCTGGGGGTGGTGTTTTAGGGTTTAGGGTAGTGCAGTGGTGTTTGTTTAGTTTAGGGGGTTGTGCTGGATAGTGTTTTAGGGTTTAGGGTAGTGCAGTGGTGTTTGGGTATTGTAGGGGGTCGTGCTTGGGGTAAATTTAAGGCTTAGGGTAGTGCAGTTGTGTTTGTGTAGTGTATGGGGTCATGATGGCGGTAGTGTTTTAGAGTTTAGGGTAGTGCAGTGGTGTTTTGGTAGTGTAGGGGGTTGTGCTGGCGGAAGTGTTTTAGGATTTAGGGTAGTGCAGTGGTGTTTGTGTAGTGTAAGGGGTAGTATTTTATGGTTTACGGTAGTGCAGTAGTGTTTGTGTAGTGTAGGGGCTCGTGCTTTAATTAATGGTTTAGAGTTTAGGGTAGTGCAGTGGTGTTTGTGTAGTGTAGGGGGTCGTGCTGGGGTAGTGTTTTTGGGTTTAGGGTAGTGCAGTGGTGTTTGTGTGGTGTAGGGGTTGTGCTGGTGTAGTATTTTAGGGTTAGGGAAGTGCAGTAGTGTTTGGGTAGTGTAGGGGGTCATGCTGGGGGTAGTGTTTTAGGGTTTAGGGTAGTGCAGTGGTGTTTGGGTAGTGTAGTGGGTCATGCAGGGGGTAGATTTATGGTTTAGGGTAGTACAGTCATGTTTGTGTAGTGTAGGGGGTCGTGCTGGGGTAGTGTTTTAGGGTTTATGGTAGTGCAGTGGTGTTTGGGTAGTGTAGGGGATCTTGCTGGTTTTAGTGTTTTAGAGTTTAGGGTAGTGCAGTGGTGTTTGGGTAGTGTAGGGGGTGATGCTGGGGGTAGTGTTTTAGGGTTTAAGGCAGTGCAGTGGTCATTGTATAGTGTAGGGGGTCGTGCTGGGGGTAGTGTTTTTGGGTTTTAGGGTAGTGCAGTGGTGTTTTTGTAGTGTAGGGACTCATGCTGGGGATAGTGTTTTAGGATTTAGGGTATTGCAGTGATGTTTCTGTAGTGTAGGGTGTCATGCTGGGGTTAGTTTTTTAGGGTTTAGTGTAGTGCAGTGGTGTTTGAGTAGGGTAGGGGGTCCTACTGAGGGTAGTGTTTTAAGGTTTAGGGTAGTGCAGTGGTGTCTGGGTAGTGTAGGGGGTCATGCTGTAGGTAGAGTTTTAGGGTTTAGGGTAGTGCAGTGGTGTTTGGGTAGTGAAGGGTTTCGTGCTGGGGTTAGTGTTTAGGGTAGTGCAGTGGTGTTTGTCTAGTGTAGGGGGTAGTGTTTTAGGGTAGTGCAGTGGTGTTTGGGTAGTGTAGGGGGTCTTGCTTGGGGTAGTGTTTTAGGGTTTAGGTTAGTGCAGTTGTGTTTGGGTAGTGTAGGGGGTCATGCTGGGGGTAGTGTTTTAGGGTTTAGGGTAGTGCCGTGGTGTTTGTGTAGAGTACGGAGTCGTGTTTTAGGGTTGTGCAGTGGTGTTTGTGTAGTGTAGGGTGTCAGGCTGGGGGTAGTGTTTTAGGATTTAGGGTAGTGCAGTGGTGTTTGTGTAGTGTAGGGGGTCATGCTGGGGGTAGAGTTTTAGGTTTTAGGGAAGTGCAGTGGTGTTTGGGTAGTTTAGGGTGTAGTGTTTTAGGGTTTAGGGTAGTGCAGTGGTGTTTGTGTAGTGTAGGGGGTCGTCTTGGAGTAGCGTATTAGGGTTTAGGGTAGTACAGTGGTGTTTGTGTAGTGTAGGGGGTCGTGCTGGGGTAGATTTAGGGTTTAGGGTAGTGAACTGATGTTTGTGTAGTGTAGGGTGTCACGCTGGGGGTAGTGTTTTAGGGTTTAGGGTAGTGCAGTGGTGTTTGTGTAGTGTAGGGAGTCATGCTGGGGATAGTGTTTTAGGGTTTAGGGTATTGCAGTGATGTTTCTGTAGTGTAGGGTGTCAGGCTGGGGTTAGTGTATTAGGGTTTCGGGTAGTGCAGTGGTGTTTGTGTAGGGTAGGGGGTCCTACTGAGGGTAGTGTTTTAAGGTTTAGGGTAGTGCAGTGGTGTCTGGGTAGTGTAGGGGGTTGTGCTGTAGGTAGAGTTTTAGGGTTTAGGGTAGTGCAGTGGTGTGTGGGTAGTGAAGGGGTTCGTGCTGGGGTTAGTGTTTAGGGTAGTGTAGTGTTGTTTGTCTAGTGTAGGGGGTCGTGTTTTAGGGTTGTGCAGTGGTGTTTGTGTAGTGTAGGGTGTCAGGCTGGGGGTAGTGTTTTAGGATTTAGGGTAGTGCAGTGGTGTTTGTGTAGTGTAGGGGGTCATGCTGGGGGTAGAGTTTTAGGTTTTAGGGAAGTGCAGTGGTGTTTGGGTAGTTTAGGGTGTAGTGTTTTAGGGTTTAGGGTAGTGCAGTGGTGTTTGTGTAGTGTAGGGGGTCGTCTTGGAGTAGCGTATTAGGGTTTAGGGTAGTACAGTGGTGTTTGTGTAGTGTAGGGGGTCGTGCTGGGGTAGATTTAGGGTTTAGGGTAGTGAACTGATGTTTGTGTAGTGTAGGGTGTCACGCTGGGGGTAGTGTTTTAGGGTTTAGGGTAGTGCAGTGGTGTTTGTGTAGTGTAGGGAGTCATGCTGGGGATAGTGTTTTAGGGTTTAGGGTATTGCAGTGATGTTTCTGTAGTGTAGGGTGTCAGGCTGGGGTTAGTGTATTAGGGTTTCGGGTAGTGCAGTGGTGTTTGTGTAGGGTAGGGGGTCCTACTGAGGGTAGTGTTTTAAGGTTTAGGGTAGTGCAGTGGTGTCTGGGTAGTGTAGGGGGTTGTGCTGTAGGTAGAGTTTTAGGGTTTAGGGTAGTGCAGTGGTGTGTGGGTAGTGAAGGGGTTCGTGCTGGGGTTAGTGTTTAGGGTAGTGTAGTGTTGTTTGTCTAGTGTAGGGGGTCGTGTTTTAGGGTAGTGCAGGGGTGTTTGGGTAGTGTAGGGGGTCATGCTGGGGGTGGTGTTTAGGGTTTAGGGTAGTGCAGGGGTGTTTGGGTAGTGTAGGGGGTCATGCTGGGGGTAGTGTTTTAGATTTTAGGGTTGTGCAGTGGTGTTTGTGTAGTGTAGGGGGTAGAGTTTTAGGGTTTAGGGTAGTGCAGTGGTTTTCGGGTAGTGTAGGGAGTCGTGCTGGAGAAGTGTTTTAGGGTTTAGGGTAGTGCAGTGATGTTTCTGTAGTGTAGGGATACGTGCTGGGGTAGTGTTTTAGGGTCTAGGGTAGTGCATTGATGTTTCTGTAGTGTAGCGGGTCATACTGGGGTAGTGTCTTAGGGTTTAGGGTCATGCAGTGGTGTTTGTGTAGGGTAGGGGGTCCTGCTGGGGGCAGTGTTTTAGGGTTTAGGGTAGTGCAGTGGTGCTTGTCTAGTGTAGGGGGTCGTTTTTTAGGGTAGTGCAGTGGTGTCTGTGTATTGTAGGGGGTCGTGTTGGGGGTAGTGTTTTAGGGATTAGGGTAGTGCCGTGGTGTTTGGGTAGTGTAGGGGGTTGTGCTCGGGTAGTGTTTCAGGGTTTAGGGTAGTGCAGTTGAGCTTGGGTAGTGTAGGGGGTCGTGCTGGGGGTACATTTAGGGTTTAGGGTAGTGCAGTGGTTGTGTTGTGTAGGGGTTGTGCTGGGGGTAGATTTAAGGCTTAGGGTAGTGCAGTGGTGCTTGTGTAGTGTAGGGGGTCATTCTGGGGATAGTGTATTAGGGTTTAGGGTAGTGCAGTGGTGTTTGTGTAGTTTAGGGGGTCATGCTGGGTGTAGTGTTTTAGGGTTTAGGCTAGTGCAGTGGTGTTTGGTGTAAGGGGTCATGTTAGGGGTTGTGTTATGGGGTTTAGGGTAGTGCAGTGGTGTTTGTGTAGTGTAGGGGGTCATGCTGGGGTAGTATGTTAGGGTTAGGGAAGTGCAGTAGTGTTTGGGTAGTGTAGGGGGTCATGCTGGGGGTAGTGTTTAGTGTTTAGGGTAGTGCAGTGGTGTTTGTGTAGTGTAGGGTGTCATGCCTGGAGTAGTGTTTTAGGGTTTAGGGTAGTGCAGTGGTGTTTGTGTATTGTAGGGGGTCATGTTTTAGGATATAGGGTAGTGCAGTGTTATCTGTGTGGTGTAGGGGGTCCTGCTGGGGGTTGTGTTTTAGGGTTTAGGGTAGCGCAGTATTGTTCGGGTAGTGTAGATGGTCATGCTGGGGGTAGATTTAGGGTTTAGGGTAGTGCGGTGTAGTTTGGGTAGTGTAGGGGGTCGTGCTGGGGTAGTGTTTAAGGGTTTAGGGTAGTGCAGTGGTGTTTGGGTAGTGTAGGTGGTCGTGCTGGGGGTAGACTTAAGGTTTAGGATAGTGCAGTGGTGTTTGTGTAGTTTAGGGGGTCATGCTGGGTGTAGTGTTTTAGGGTTTAGGGTAGTGCAGTGGTGTTTTGGTCGTGTAGGGGGTTGTGCTGGGGAAGTGTTTTAGGGTTTAGGGTAGTGCAGTGCTGCTTGTGTAGTGCAGGAGTAATGTTTTAGGGTAGTGCAGTGGTGTTTGTGTAGTGTAGGGGGTCGTGCCTGGAGTAATGTTTTAGGGTTTAGGGTAGTGCAGTGGTGTTTGTGTAGTGTAGGGGGTCATGTTTTAGAATATAGGGTAGTGCAGTATTATCTGTGTACTGTAGGGGGTCGTACTGGGGGTAGTGTTTTAGGGTTTTGGGTAGCGCAGTGGTGTTTGGTGTAGGGGGTCATGCTGGGGGTAGTGTTTTGGGGTTTAGGGTAGTGCAGTCATGTTTGTGTAGTGTAGGGGGTCATGCTGGGGGTAGATTTAGCGTTTAGGGTAGTGCAGCTGTGTTTGGGTAGTTTAGGGGTTTGTGCTGGGGAAGTTTTTTAGGGTTTAGGGTAGGGCAGTGCTGTTTGTGTAGTGTAGGAGTGATGTTTTAGGGTAGTTGAGTGGTGTTTGGGTAGTGGAGAGGGTTGTGCTGAGGGTAGTGTTTTAGGGTTTAGGGTAGTGCAGTGGTGTTTGTGTAGTATAGGGGGTCATGCTGGGTGTAGTGTTTTAGGGTTTAGGGTAGTTCAGTGGTGTTTTGTTAGTGTAGGGGGTTGTGCTGGGGATGTGTTTTAGGGTTTAGGGTAGGGCAGTGCTGTTTGTGTAGTATAGGAGTAATGTTTTAGGTTAGTGCAGTGGTGTTTGGGTAGTAAAGAGGGTCGTGCTTAGGGTAGTGTTTTAGGATTTAGGGTAGTGCAGTGGTGTTTGTGTAGTGTAGTGGGTAGTGTTTTAGTGTTTAGGGTGATGCAGTGGTGTTTGTGTAGTGTAGGGTGTCGTGCCTGGAGTAGTGTTTTAGGTTTTAGGGTAGTGCAGTGGTGTTTGTATAGTGTAGGGGGTCATGTTTTAGGATATAGGGTAGTGCAGTGTTATCTGTGTAGTGTAGGGGGTCGTGCTGGGGGTAGTGTTTTAGGGTTTGGGGTAGCGCAGTATTGTTCGGGTAGTGTAGGTGGTCATGCTGGGGGTAGATTTAGGGTTTAGGGTAGTGCAGTGTGGTTGAGGTAGTGTAGGGGGTCTTGCTGGGGGTAGTGTTTAATAGTTTAGGGTAGTGCAGTGGTGTTTGGGTAGTGTAGGGGGTCGTGCTGGTGTAGATTTAAGGTTTAGGATAGTGCAGTGGTGTTTGTGTAGTTTAGGGGGTCATGCTGGGTGTAGTGTTTTAGTGTTTAGGGTAGTGCAGTGGTGTTTTGGTAGTGTAGGGGGTTGTGCTGGGGAAGTGTTTTAGGGTTTAGGGTAGTGCAGTGCTGTTTATGTAGTGCAGGAGTAATGTTTTAGGGTATTGCAGTGGTGTTTGGGTAGTGGAGATGGTCGTGCTGAGGGTAGTGTTTTAGGGTTAAGGGTAGTGCAGTGGTGTGTGTGTAGTGTAGGGGTTAGTGTTTTAGTGTTTAGGGTAGTGCAGTGGTGTTTGTGTAGTGTAGGGGGTCATGTTTTAGGATATAGGGTAGTGCAGTGTTATCTGTGTACTGTAGGGGGTTGTATGGGGGTAGTGTTTTAGGGTTTAGGGTAGTGCAGTGGTGTTTGGTGTAGGGGTCATGCTGGGGGTAGTGTTTTGGGGTTTAGGGTAGTGCAGTGGTGTTTGTGTAGTATAGGGGGTCGTCTTGGAGTAGCGTATTAGGGTTTAGGGTAGTACAGGGGTTTTTGTGTAGTGTAGCGAGTCGTGCTGGGGTAGATTTAGGGTTTAGGGTAGTGAACTGATGTTTGTGTAGTGTAGGGGTCACACTGGGGGTAGTGTTTTAGGGTTTAGGGTAGTGCAGTGGTGTTTGTGTAGTGTAGGGGTTGTGCTGGGGATAGTATTTTTGGGTTTAGGGAAGTGCTCTGGTGTTTGTGTAGTATAGGGGTCGTGTTTTACGGTAGTGCAGTGGTGTTTGGGTATTGTAGGGGGTCATGTTGGGGGTAGTGTTTTAGGGTAGTGCAGTGGTGTTTGTGTAGTGTAGGGGGTTGTGCTGGGGGTAGTATTTTAGGGTTTAGGGTAGTGTAGTGTTGTTCGTGTAGTGTAGGGGGTCGTGTTTTAGGGTAATGCAGTGGTGTTTGGGTAGTGTAGGGAGTCATGCTGGGGGTGTGTTTTAGGGTTTAGCGAAGTGCAGTGGTGTTTGTGTAGTGTAGGGGGTCGTGCTGGGGGTAGTATTTTATGGATTAGTGTAGTGCAGTGGTGTTTGGGTAGTGTAGGGGGTTGTGCTAGGGATAGTGTTTTAGGGTTTAAGGTAGTGCAGTGGTGTTTGTGTAGTGTAGGGGATCGTGCTGGGGTAGTGTTTTGGGTTTTGGTAGTGCAGTGGTGTTTGTGTAGTGTAGGGGGTCGTGCTGGGGGTAGTTTCTTAAGGATTAGGGTAGTGCAATTGGGTTTGGGTAGTGTAGGGGTTTGTGCTAGGGGTAGCTTTTTAGGCTTTAGGGTAGTGCAGTGGTGTTAGTGTAATGTAGGGGTTCGTGCTGGGGTAGTGTTTTGGGTTTATGGTAGTGCAGTGGTGTTCGGGTAGTGTAGACGTGATGCTGGGGGTAGTGTTTTAGGGATTAGGGTAGTGCAGTGGTGTTTGCGTAGTGTAGGGGGTCGTGCTGGGGGTAGTATTTTATGGATTAGTGTAGTGCAGTGGTGTTTGGGTAGTGTAGGGGGTTGTGCTAGGGATAGTGTTTTAGGGTTTAAGGTAGTGCAGTGGTGTTTGTGTAGTGTAGGGGATCGTGCTGGGGTAGTGTTTTGGGTTTTGGTAGTGCAGTGGTGTTTGTGTAGTGTAGGGGGTCGTGCTGGGGGTAGTTTCTTAAGGATTAGGGTAGTGCAATTGGGTTTGGGTAGTGTAGGGGTTTGTGCTAGGGGTAGCTTTTTAGGCTTTAGGGTAGTGCAGTGGTGTTTGTGTAATGTAGGGGTTCGTGCTGGGGTAGTGTTTTGGGTTTATGGTAGTGCAGTGGTGTTCGGGTAGTGTAGACGTGATGCTGGGGGTAGTGTTTTAGGGATTAGGGTAGTGCAGTGGTGTTTGCGTAGTGTAGGGGGTGATGCTGGGGGTAGTGTTTTAGGGTTTAAGGCAGTGCAGTGGTGTTTGTACAGTGTAGGGTGTCGTGCTAGGGGTAGTGTTTTAGGGTTTAGGGTAGTGCAGTGGTGTTTGAGTAGTTTGGGGGTAGTGCTGGGGGTAGATTTAGGGTTTACGGTAGTGCAGTGGTGTTTGGGTAGGGTAGGGGGTCGTGCTTGGGGTAGTGTTTTAGGGTTTATGGTAGTGCAGTGGTGTTTTGGTAGTGTAGGGGGTCATGCTGGGGGTAGATTTAAGGTTTAGGATAGTGCAGTGGTGTTTGTGTAGTGTAGGGGGTCGTGCTGGGGGTAGTGTTTTAGGGTTTAGGGTAGTGCAGTGCTGTTTGTGTAGTGTAGGAGTAATGTTTTAGGGTAGTGCAGTGGTGTTTGGGTAGTGGAGTGGGCCGTGCTGAGAGTAGTGTTTTAGGGTTTAGGGTATTGCAGTGGTGTTTGTCTAGTGTAGGGGGTAGTGTTTAGTGTTTAGGGTAGTGCAGTGGTGTTTGTGTAGTGTAGGGTGTCATGCCAGGAGTAGTGTTTTAGGGTTTAGGGTAGTGCAGTGGTGTTTGTGTAGTGTAGGGGGTCATGTTTTAGGATATAGGGTAGTGCAGTGTTATCTGTGTAGTGTAGGGGGTCCTGCTGGGGGATGTGTTTTAGGGTTTAGGGTAGCACAGTATTGTTCCGGTAGTGTAGATGGTCATGCTGGGGGTAGATTTAGGGTTTAGGGTAGTGCGGTGTAGTTTGGGTAGTGAAGGGGGTCGTGCTGGGGTAGTGTTTAAGGGTTTGGGGTAGTGCAGTGGTGTTTGGGTAGTGTAGGGGGTCGTGCTTGGGGTAGACTTAAGGTTTAGGATAGTGCATTGGTGTTTGTGTAGTGTAGGGGGTCGTGCTGGGGGTAGTGTTTTAGGGTTTAGGGTAGTGCAGTGCTGTTTGTGTAGTGTAGGAGTAATGTTTTAGGGTAGTGCAGTGGTGTTTGGGTAGTGGAGTGGGCCGTGCTGAGAGTAGTGTTTTAGGGTTTAGGGTAGTGCAGTGGTGTTTGTCTAGTGTAGGGGTAGTGTTTAGTGTTTAGGGTAGTGCAGTGGTGTTTGTGTAGTGTAGGGTGTCATGCCTGGAGTAGTGTTTTAGTGTTTAGGGTAGTGCAGTGGTGTTTGTGTAGTGTAGGGGGTCATGTTTTAGGATATAGGGTAGTGCAGTGTTATCTGTGTAGTGTAGGGGGTCCTGCTGGGGGATGTGTTTTAGGGTTTAGGGTAGCACAGTATTGTTCGGGTAGTGTAGATGGTCATGCTGGGGGTAGATTTAGGGTTTAGGGTAGTGCGGTGTAGTTTGGGTAGTGTAGGGGGTCGTGCTGGGGTAGTGTTTAAGGGTTTGGGGTAGTGCAGTGGTGTTTGGGTAGTGTAGGGGGTCGTGCTGGGGGTAGACTTAAGGTTTAGGATAGTGCAGTGGTGTTTGTGTAGTTTAGGGGGTCATGCTGGGTGTAGTGTTTTAGGGTTTAGGGTAGTGCAGTGGTGTTTTGGTAGTGTAGGGGGTTGTGCTGGGGAAGTGTTTTAGGGTTTAGGGTAGTGCAGTGCTGCTTGTGTAGTGCAGGAGTAATGTTTTAGGGTAGTGCAGTGGTGTTTGTGTAGTGTAGGGGGTCGTGCCTGGAGTAGTGTTTTAGGGTTTAGGGTAGTGCAGTGGTATTTGTGTAGTGTAGGGGTCATGTTTTAGGATATAGGGTAGTGCAGTGTTATCTGTGTACTGTAGGGGGTCGTACTGGGGGTAGTGTTTTAGGGTTTTGGGTAGCGCAGTGGTGTTTGGTGTAGGGGGTCATGCTGGGGGTAGTGTTTTGGGGTTTAGGGTAGTGCAGTCATGTTTGTATAATGTAGGGGGTCATGCTGGGGGTCGATTTAGCGTTTAGGGTAGTGCAGTGGTGTTTGGGTAGTTTAGGGGTTTGTGCTGGGGAAGTTTTTTAGGGTTTAGGGTAGGGCAGTGCTGTTTGTGTAGTATAGGAGTAATGTTTAAGGTTAGTGCAGTGGTGTTTGGGTAGTGGAGAGGGTTGTGCTTAGGGTAGTGTTTTAGGGTTTAGGGTAGTGCAGTGGTGTTTGTGTAGTGTAGGGTGTCGTGCCTGGAGTAGTGTTTTAGGGTTTAGGGTAGTGCAGTGGTGTTTGTGTAGTGTAGTGGGTCATGTTTTAGGATATAGGGTATTGCAGTGTTATCTGTGTAGTGTAGGGGGTCGTGCTGTGGGTAATGTTTTAGGGTTTGGGGTAGCGCAGTATTGTTCGGGTAGTGTAGGTGGTCATGCTGGGGGTAGATTTAGGGTTTAGGGTAGTGCGGTGTGGTTTAGGTAGTGTAGGGGGTCTTGCTGGGGGTAGTGCTTAATGGTTTAGGGTAGTGCAGTGGTGTTTGGGTAGTGTAGGGGGTTGTGCTGGGGGTAGATTTAAGGTTTAAGATAGTGCAGTGGTGTTTGTGTAGTTTAGGGGGTCATGCTGGGTGTAGTGTTTTAGGGTTTAGGGTAGTGCAGTGGTGTTTTGGTAGTGTAGGGGGTTGTGCTGGGGAAGTGTTTTAGGGTTTAGTGTAGTGCAGTGCTGTTTATGTAGTGTAGGAGTAATGTTTTAGGGTAGTGCAGTGGTGTTTGCGTAGTGGAGAGGGTCGTGCTGAGGGTAGTGTTTTGGGGTTTAGGGTAGTGCAGTGGTGTGTGTGTAGTGTAGGGGTTAGTGTTTTAGTGTTTAGGGTAGTGCAGTGGTGTTTGTGTAGTGTAGGGGGTCATGTTTTAGGATATAGGGTAGTGCAGTGTTATCTGTGTACTGTAGTGGTTCGTATTGGCTAGTGTTTTAGGGTTTAGGGTAGTGCCGTGGTGTTTGGTGTAGGGGTCATGCTGGGGGTATTGTTTTGGTGTTTAGGGTAGTGCAATCATGTTTGTGTAGTGTAAGGGGTCATGCTGGGGGTATATTTAGGGTTTAGGGTAGTGCAGTCGTGTTTGGGTAGTTTAGGGGATCGTGCTGGGGGTAGTGTTTTAGGGTTTAGGGCAGTGCAGTGGTGTTTGTGTAGTGTAGAGGGTCTTGGGGGTCGTGTTTTAGGGTTTAGGGTAGTGCAGTGGTGATTGTGTAGTGTAGGGGTAGTGCTAGGGGGAGATTTAGGGTTTAGGCTAGCGCAGTGGTGTTCGGGTAGTGTAGGAGGTCGTGCTGGGGTTATTATTTTAAGGTTTAGGGCAGCGCAGTGGTGTTCGGATAGTGTAGTGGATCATGCTGGGGGCAGATTTACGGTTTGGGGTAGAGCAGTGTTTTTTGGGTAGTGTAGGGGGTCATGCTGGGGATAGTGTTTTAGGGTTTAGGGTAGCGCAGAGGTGTTTGTGTAGTGTAGGTGGTCGTGCGGGGGTAGATTTAGGGTTTATGTTAGTGCAGTGATGTTTGTTTTGTGTAGGTGATCGTGCTGGGGGTTAGTGTTTTAGGGTTTAGGGTAGTGCAGTGATGTTTGTGTAGTGTAGGGGGTCATGCTGGGGTTAGTGTTTTAGGGTTAAGGGTAGTACAGTGGTGTTTGGGTAGTGTAGAGGGTCGTGTTTTAGGGTTAAAGGCAGAGCAGTGGTGTTTGGGTAGTGTAGGGGGTTGTGCTGAGGGTAGTGTTAGAGTTTAGGGTAGTACAGTGGTGTTTGGGTAGTGTAGCGGGTCGTGCTGGGGGTAGTGTTTTAGGGTTTAGGGTAGTGCAGTGGTGTTCGGGTAGTGTAGAGGGTCATACTGGGGGTAGTGTTTTAGGGTTTAGGGTAGTGCAGTGTTGTTTGGGTAGTGTAGGGGGTCGTGCTGAGGGTAGTGTTTAAGGGTTTAGGGTAGTGCTGTGCTGTTTGTAAAGTGTAAGGGTTGTGCTGGGGGTAGTGTTTTGGGGTTTAGGTTAGTGCATTTGTGTTTGGGTAGTGTAGGGGGTCATGCTGGAGTTAGTGTTTTACGGTTTAGGGTAGTGCAGTGGTGTTTGTGTAGAGTATGGAGTCGTGTTTTAGGGTTGTGCAGTGGTGTTTGTGTAGTGTAGGGTGTCATGCTGGGTGTAGTGTTTTAGGATTTAGGGTAGTGCAGTGGTGTTTGTGTAGTGTAGGGGGTCAAGCTGGGGATAGTGTTTTAGAGTTTAGGGAAGTGCAGTGGTGTTTGTGTAGTGTAGGGTGTAGTGTTTTAGGGTTTAGGGTAGTGCAGTGGTGTTTGTGTAGTGTAGGGGGTCGTCTTGGAGTAGCGTATTTGGGTTTAGGGTAGTACAGTGGTGTTTGTGTAGTGTAGGGGGTCGTGCTGGGGTAGATTTTGGGTTTAGGGTAGTGAACTGATGTTTGTGTAGTGTAGGGGGTAGCGCTGGGGGTAGTGTTTTAGGTTTTAGGGTAGTGCAGTGGTGTTTGTGTAGTGTAGGGAGTCATGCTGGGGATAGTGTTTTAGGGTTTAGTGTATTGCAGTGATGTTTCTGTAGTGTAGGGTGTCATGCTGGGGTTAGTATTTTAGGGTTTAGGGTAGTGCAGTGGTGTTTGTGTAGGGCAGGGGGTCCTACTGAGGGTAGTATTTTAAGGTTTAGGGTAGTGCAGTGGTGTCTGGGTAGTGTAGGGGGTCGTGCTGTAGGTAGAGTTTTAGGGTTTAGATTAGTGCAGTGGTGCTGGGTAGTGAAGGGGTTCGTGCTGGGGTTAGTGTTTAGGGTAGTGCAGTGGTGTTTGTCTAGTGTAGGGGGTCGTGTTTTAGGTCAGTGCAGTGGTGTTTGGGTAGTGTAGGGGGTCATACTGGGGGTAGTGTCTTAGGGTTTATGGTCGTGCAGTGGTGTTTGTGTAGGGTAGGGGGTCGTTTTTTATGGTTTAGGGTAGTGCAGAGGTGTTTGTGTAGTGCAGGGGGTCGTGCTTTGAGTAGTGTGTTATGGTTTAGGGTAGTGCAGTGGTGTTTGTGTAGTGTAGGGGGTCGTGTTTTAGGATGTATGGTAGGGCAGTGTTATCTGTGCAGTGTAGGGGGTCATGCTGGGGTAGTGTTTTAGGGTTTAGGGTAGTGTAGTGGTGTTTGGTGTAAGGGGTCATGTTAGGGGTTGTGTTATAGGGTTTAGGGTAGTGCAGTGGTGTTTGTGTAGTGTAGGGGGTCGTGCTGGGATAGTATTTTAGGGTTAGGGAAGTGCAGTAGTGTTTGGGTAGTGTAGGGGGTCATGCTTGGGGTAGTGTTTTAGGGTTTAGGGTAATGCAGTGGTGTTTGTGTAGTGTAGAGGTCGTGCTGGGGTAGTGTTTTGGGTTTATAGTAGTGCAGTGGTGTTTGGGTAGTGTAGGGGTCATGCTGGGGATAGTTTTTTAGGGTTTAGGGTAGTGCAGTGGTGTTTGGGTATTGTAGGGGGTGATGCTGGGGGTAGTGTTTTAGGGTTTAAGTCAGCGCAGTGGTGTTTGTATAGTGTAAGGGGTTGTGCTGGGGGTAGTGTTTTAGGGTTTAGGGTAGTGCAGTAGTGTTTGTGTAGTTTGGGGGTAGTGCTGGGGAAAGCTTTAGGGTTTAGGGTAGTGCAGTGGTGTTTGGGTAGTGTAGGGGGTCATGTTGGGGGTAGTGTTTTAGGGTTTAGGGTAGCGCAGTATTGTTCGGGTAGTGTAGGTGGTCATGCTGGGGGTAGATTTAGGGTTTAGGGTAGCGTGGTGTAGTTTGCATAGTGTAGGGGTTGTGCTGGTGGTAGTTTTTAAGGGTTTAGGGTAGTGCAGTGGTGTTTGTGTAGTGTAGGGGGTCATCCTGGGTGTAGTGGTTTAGGGTTTAGGGTAGTGCAGTATTGTTTTGGTAGTGTAGGGGGTCGTGCTGGGGAAGTGTTTTAGTGTTTAGGGTAGGGCAGTGCTGTTTTTGTAGTGTAGGAGTAATGTTTTAGGGTAGTGCAGTGGTATTTGGGTAGTGGAGAGGGTCGTCCTGAGGGTAGTGTTTTAGTGTTTAGGGTAGAGCAGTGGTGTTTGTGTAGTGTAGGGTGTCGTGCCTGGAGTAGTGTTTTAGAGTTTAGGGTAGTGCAGTGGTTTTTGTGTAGTGTAGGGGGTCATGTTTTAGGATATAGAGTAGTGCAGTGTTATCTGTGTAGTGTAGGGGGTCGTGCTGGGGGTAGAGTTTTAGGATTTAGGGTAGCGCAGTATTGTTCGGGTAGTGTAGGTGGTCATGCTGGGTTTAGGGTAGTGCGGTGTAGATTGGGTAGTGTAGGGGGTCATGCTGGGGGTAGGGTTTAAGGGTTTAGGGTAGTGCAGTGGTGTTTGGGTAGTGTAGGGGGTCGTGCTGGGGAAGTGTTTTTGGGTTTAGGGTAGTGCTGTGCTGTTTGTGTAGTGCAGGAGTAATGTTTATGGTAGTGCAGTAATGCAGTGGTGTTTGTGTAGTGAAGGGTGTAGTGTTTTAGGGTTTAGGGTAGCGCAGTGGTGTTTGGTGTAGGGGGTCATGGTGGGGGTAGTGTTTTGGGGTTTAGGGTAGTACAGTCATGTTTGTGTAGTATAGGGGGTCATGCTGGGGGTAGATTTAGGGTTTTAGGGTAGTGCAGTGGTGTTTGGGTAGTTTAGGGGTTTGTGCTGGGGAAGTGTTTTAGGGTTTAGAGTAGGGCAGCGTTGTTTGTGCAGTGTAGGAGTGATGTTTTAGGGTAGTGCAGTGGTGTTTGGGTAGTGGAGAGGGTAGTGCTGAGAGTAGTGTTTTAGGGTTTAGGGTAGTGCAGTGGTGTTTGTGTAGTATAGGGGGTCATGCTGGGTGTAGTGTTTTAGGGTTTAGGGTAGTGCAGTGGTGTTTTGGTAGTGTAGGGGGTTGTGCTGGGGAAGTGTTTTAGGGTTTAGGGCAGTGCTGTTTGTGTAGTGCAGGAGTAATGTTTTAGGGTAGTACAGTGATGTTTGTGTAGTGTAGGGGTTCGTGCCTGGAGTAGTGTTTAAGGGTTTAGGGTAGTGCAGTGGTGTTTGTGTAGTGTAGGGGGTCGTGCTGGGGTAGTGTTTTGGGTTTATGGTAGTGCAGTGGTGTTCGGGTAGTGTAGGGGTGATGCTGGGGGTAGTGTTTTAGGGTTTAGGGTAGTGCAGTGGTGTTTGGGTAGTGTAGGGGGTGATGCTGGGGGTAGTGTTTCAGGGTTTAAGGCAGTGCAGTGGTGTTTGTATAGTGTAGGGTGTCGTGCTCGGGGTAGTGTTTTAGGGTTTAGGGTAGTGCAGTGGTGTTTGTGTAGTTTGGGGGTAGTGCTGGGGGTAGATTTAGGGTTTAGGGTAGTGCAGTGGTGTTTGGGTAGAGTAGGGGGTCGTGCTTGGGGTAGTGTTTTAGGGTTTATGGTAGTGCAGTGGTGTTTTGGTAGTGTAGGGGGTCATGCTGGGGGTAGATTTAAGGTTTAGGATAGTGCAGTGGTGTTTGTGTAGTGTAGGGGGTCGTGCTGGGGGTAGTGTTTTAGGGTTTAGGGTAGTGCAGTGCTGTTTGTGTAGTGTAGGAGTAATGTTTTAGGGTAGTGCAGTGGTGTTTGGGTAGTGGAGTGGGTCGTGCTGAGGGTAGTGTTTTAGGGTTTAGGGTAGTGCAGTGGTGTTTGTCTAG
Source organism: Triturus cristatus (assembly GCF_964204655.1). Lineage (NCBI taxonomy): Eukaryota > Metazoa > Chordata > Amphibia > Caudata > Salamandridae > Triturus > Triturus cristatus. The sequence goes on along the minus strand of NC_140579.1, from coordinate 1,196,082,087 downwards.
TGTAGGGGGTAGTGTTTTAGTGTTTAGGGTAGTGCAGTGGTGTTTGGGTAGTGTAGGGGGTTGTGCTGAGGGTAGTGTTAGGGTTTAGGGTAGTACAGTGGTGTTTGGGTAGTGTAGCAGGCCGTGCTGGGGGTAGTGTTTTAGGGTATAGGGTAGTGCAGTGGTGTTCGGGTAGTGTAGAGGGTCGTACTGGGGGTAGTGTTTTAGTGTTTAGGGTAGTGCAGTGTTGTTTGGGTAGTGTAGGGGATCGTGCTGAGGGTAGTGTTTAAGGGTTTAGGGTAGTGCTGTGCTGTTTGTAAAGTGTAGGGGTCGTGCTGGGGGTAGTGCTTTAGGGTTTAGGTTAGTGCAGTTGTGTTTGGGCACTGTAGGGGGTCATGCTGGGGATAGTGTTTTAGGGTTTAGGGTAGTGCAGTGGTGTTTGTTTAGAGTACAGATTCATGTTTTAGGGTTGTACAGTGGTGTTTGTGTAGTGTAGGGTGTCATGCTGGGGGTAGTGTTTTAGGATTTAGGGTAGTGCAGTGGTGTTTGTGTAGTGTAGGGAGTCATGCTGGGGGTAGTGTTTTAGGGTTTAGGGAAGTGCAGTGGTGTTTGTGTAGTGTAGGGTGTAGTGTTTTAGGGTTTAGGGTAGTGCAATGGTGTTTGTGTAGAGTACGGAGTCGTGTTTTAGGGTTGTGCAGTGGTGTTTGTGTAGTGTAGGGGGTCGTCTTGGAGTAGCGTATTAGGGTTTAGGGTAGTACAGTTGTGTTTGTGTAGTGTAGGGGGTCGTGCTGGGGTAGGTTTAGGGTTTAGGGTAGTGAACTGATGTTTGTGTAGCGTAGGGGTCGTGTTTTACAGTAGTGCAGTGGTGTTTGGGTATTGTAGTGGGTCATGTTGGGGGTAGTGTTTTAGGGTTTAGGGTAGTGCAGTGATGTTTTTGTAGTGTAGGGGTCGTGCTGGGGGTAGTATTTTAGGGTTTAGGGTAGTGCAGTGTTGTTTGTGTAGTGTAGGGGTGAGTGTTTTAGCGTAGTGCAGTGGTGTTTGGGTAGTGTAGGGAGTCATGCTGGGGGTAGTGTTTTAGGGTTTAGGGTAGTGCAGTGGTGTTTTTGTAGTGCAGGGGATCGTGCTGGGGGTAGTATTTTATGGATTAGTGTAGTGCAGTGGTGTTTGGGTAGTGTAGGGGGTTGTGCTAGGGATAGTGTTTTAGGGTTTAAGGTAGTGCAGTGGTGTTTGTGTAGTGTAAGGGGTCGTGCTGGGGTAGTGTTTTGGGTTTATGGTAGTGCAGTAGTGTTTGTGTAGTGTAGGGGGTCGTGCTGGGGGTAGTATCTTAGGGATTAGGGTAGTGCAGTGGTGTTTGGTTAGTCTAGGGGGTTGTGCTAGGGGTAGTGTTTAAGGGTTTAGGGTAGTGCAGTGGTGTTTGGGGAGTGTAGGGGGTCGTGCTGGGGGTAGATTTAAGGTTTAGGATAGTGCAGTGGTTTTTGTGTAGTTTAGCGGGTCATGCTGGGTGTAGTGTTTTAGGGTTTAGGGTAGTGCAGTGGTGTTTTGGTAGTGTAGGGGGTTGTGCTGGGGAAGTGTTTTAGGGTTTAGGGCAGTGCTGTTTGTGTAGTGCAGGAGTAATGTTTTAGGGTAGTACAGTGATGTTTGTGTAGTGTAGGGGTTCGTGCCTGGAGTAGTGTTTAAGGGTTTAGGGTAGTGCAGTGGTGTTTGTGTAGTGTAGGGGGTCGTGCTGGGGTAGTGTTTTGGGTTTATGGTAGTGCAGTGGTGTTCGGGTAGTGTAGGGGTGATGCTGGGGGTAGTGTTTTAGGGTTTAGGGTAGTGCAGTGGTGTTTGGGTAGTGTAGGGGGTGATGCTGGGTGTAGTGTTTCAGGGTTTAAGGCAGTGCAGTGGTGTTTGTATAGTGTAGGGTGTCGTGCTCGGGGTAGTGTTTTAGGGTGTAGGGTAGTGCAGTGGTGTTTGTGTAGTTTGGGGGTAGTGCTGGGGGTAGATTTAGGGTTTAGGGTAGTGCAGTGGTGTTTGGGTAGGGTAGGGGGTCGTGCTTGGGGTAGTGTTTTAGGGTTTATGGTAGTGCAGTGGTGTTTTGGTAGTGTAGGGGGTCATGCTGGGGGTAGATTTAGGGTTTAGGATAGTGCAGTGGTGTTTGTGTAGTGTAGGGGGTCGTGCTGGGGGTAGTGTTTTAGGGTTTAGGGTAGTGCAGTGCTGTTTGTGTAGTGTAGGAGTAATGTTTTAGGGTAGTGCAGTGGTGTTTGGGTAGTGAAGTGGGTCGTGCTGAGCGTAGTGTTTTAGGGTTTAGGGTAGTGCAGTGGTGTTTGTCTAGTGTAGGGGGTAGTGTTTTAGTGTTTAGGGTAGTGCAGTGGTGTTTGTGTAGTGTAGTGTGTCATGCCTGGAGTAGTGTTTTAGGGTTTAGGGTAGTGCAGTGATGTTTGTGTAGTGTAGGGGGTCATGTTTTAGGATATAGGGTAGTGCAGTGTTATCTGTGTAGTGTAGGGGGTCCTGCTGGGGGTTGTGTTTTAGGGTTTAGGGTAGTGCAGTATTGTTTGGGTAGTGTAGGGGGCTGTGCTGGGGAAGTGTTTTAGGGTTTAGGTCAGTGCAGTGCTGTTTGTGTAGTGCAGGAGTAAATTTTTTAGGGTAGTACAGTGGTGTTTGTGAAGTGTAGGGGGTCATGTTGGTGGTAGTGTTTAAGTGTTTAGGGTAACGCAGTGGTGTTCAGGTAGTGTAGGAGGTCATGCTGGGTGTGGATTTAGGGTTTAGGATGGTGCAGTGGTGTTTGTGTAGTGTAGGGGGTTATGCTGGGGGTAGTGTTCAAGGGTTTAGGGTAGTGCAGCGGTGTTTGGGTAGTGTAGGGGGTCGTGCTGGGGGTAGATTTAAGGTTTAGGATAGTGCAGTGGTTTTTGTGTAGTTTAGGGGGTCATGCTGGGTGTAGTGTTTTAGGGTTTAGGGTAGTGCAGTGTTGTTTTGGAAGAGTAGGGGGCTGTGCTGGGGAAGTGTTTTAGGGTTTAGGTCAGTGCAGTGCTGTTTGTGTAGTGCAGGAGTAATTTTTTTCGGTAGTACAGTGGTGTTTGTGTAGTGTAGGGGTTCGTGCCTGGAGTAGTGTTTAAGGGTTTAGGGTAGTGCAGTGGTGTTTGTGTAGTGTAGGGGGTCATGTTTTAGGATATAGAGAAGTGCAGTGTTATCTGTGTACTGTAGGGGGTCGTACTGGGGGTAGTGTTTTAGGGTTTAGGGTAGTGCAGTGGTGTTTGGTGTAGGGGGTCATGCTGGGGGTAGTGTTTTGTGGTTTAGGGTAGTGCAGTCATGTTTGTGTAGTGTAGGGGGTCATGCTGGGGGTAGATTTAGGGTTTAGGGTAGTGCAGTGGTGTTTGGGTAGTTTAGGGGTTTGTGCTGGGGAAGTGTTTTAGGGTTTAGGGTAGGGCAGTGCTGTTTGTGTAGTGTAGGAGTAATGTTTTAGGGTAGTGCAGTGGTGTTTGGGTAGTGGAGAGGGTTGTGCTGAGGGTAGTGTTTTAGGGTTTAGGGTAGTGAAGTGGTGTTTGTGTAGTTTGGGGGTAGTGCTGGGGGTAGATTTATAGTTTAGGGTAGTGCAGTGGTGTTTGGGTATTGTAGGGGGTCGTGCTTGGGGTAGTGTTTTAGGGTTTAGGGTAGCGCAGTGGTGTTCGGCTAGTGTAGGAGGTCATGCTGGGGGTAGATTTAGGGTTTAAGGTAGCGCAGTGTAGTTTGGTAGTGTAGGGGGTCGTGCTGGGGATAGTGTTTTAGGGTTTAGGGTAGTGCAGTGGTGTTTGGGTAGTGTAGGGGGTTGTGCTGGGGATAGATTTAAGGTTTAGGATAGTGCAGTGGTGTTTGGGTAGTGTAAGGGGTCGTGCTGGGGGTAGTGTTTTAGGGTTTAGGGTAGTGCAGTGGTGTTTTGGTAGTGTAGGGGGTTGTGCTGCGGGAAGTGTTTTAGGGTTTAGGATAGTGCAGTGCTGTTTGTGTAGTGTAGGAGTAATGTTTTACGGTAGTGCAGTGGTGTTTGGGTAGTGGAGAGGGTCGTGTTGAGGGTAGTGTTTTAGGGTTTAGGGTAGTGCAGTGGTGTTTGTGTAGTGTAGGGGGTCATGCATGGAGTAGTTTTTTAGTGTTTAGTGTAGTGCACTGGTGTTTGTGTAGTATAGTGGGTCATGTTTTAGGGTAGTACAGTGGTGTTTGGGTAGTGTAGGGGGTTGTGCTGGTGGTAGTGTTTTAGGGTTTAGGGTAGTGCAGTGGTGTTTGGGTAGTGTAGGGGGTGATGCTGGGGGTAGTTTTTTAGGGTTTAAGGCAGTGCAGTGGTGCTTGTATAGTGTAGGGTGTTGTGCTGGGGGTAGTGGCTTATGGTTTAGGGTAGTACAGTGGTGTTTGTGTAGTTTGGGGGCAGTGCTAAGGGTAGATTGAGGGTTTAGGGTAGTGCAGTGGTGTTTGGGTAGTGTAGGGGGTTGTGCTTGGTGTAGTGTTTCAGGGTTTAGGGCAGTGCAGTGGTGCTTGTGTAGTGTAGGGGGTCATGTTGGTAGTAGTGTTTAAGTGTTTAGGGTAACGCAGTGGTGTTTTGGTTGTGCAGGGGGATGTGCTGCGAGAAGTGTTTTAGGGTTTAGGGTAGTGCAGTGCTGTTTGTGTAGTGTAGCAGTAATGTTTTAGGGTAGTGCAGTGGTGTTTGGGTAGTGGAGAGGGTCATGTTGAGGGTAGTGTTTTAGGGTTTAGGGTAGTGCAGTGGTGTTTGTGTAGTGTAGGGGGTCATGCATGGAGTAGTTTTTTAGGGATTAGGGTAGTGCACGGTGTTTGTGTAGTATAGGGGGTCATGTTTTAGGGTAGTACAGTGGTGTTTGGGTATTTTAGGGGGTCATGCTGGGGGTAGTGTTTTAGGGTTTAGGGTAGTACAGTGGTGTTTGTGTAGTATAGGGCGTTGTGCTGGGGGCAGTATTTTAGGGATTAGGGTAGTGCAGTGTTGTTTGTATAGTGTAGGTTGGTCCTGTTTTAGGGTAGTGCAGTGGTATTTGGGTAGTGTAGGGAGTGATGCTGGGGGTAGTGTTTTAGGGTTTAGGGTAGTGCAGTTCTGTTTGTGTAGTATAGGGGTCGTGCTGGGGTAGTGTTTTAGAGTTTAGGGTAGTGTAGTGGTGTTTGGGTATTGTTCGAGGTTTTGCTGTGGGTAGATTTAATGCTTAGGGTAGTGCAATGGTGTTTGTGTATTGTGTTGTGTAGGGGGTCGTGCTGGGGGTAGTGTTTTAGGGTTTAGGGTAGTGCAGTGGTGTTTTGGTAGTGTAGGGGGTTGTGCTGGTGGAAGGGTTTTAGGGTTTAGGGTAGTGCAGTGCTGTTTATGTATTGTAGGAGTCATGTTTTAGGGTAGTGCAGTGGTGTTTGGGTAGTGTAGGGCGTCATGTTGGGGGTGGTGTTTTAGGGTTTAGGTAGTGCAGTGGTGTTTGGGTAGTGGAAGGGGTCGTGCTGAGGGTAGTGTTTTAGGATTTAGGGTAGTGCAGTGGTGTTTGTGTAGTGTAAGGGGAAGTGTTTTATGGTTTACGGTAGTGCAGTGGTGTTTGTGTAGTGTAGGGGGTCGTGCTTTCAGTACTTTTTTTAGGGTTTAGGGTGGTGCAGTGGTGTTTGTGTAGTATAGGGGGTCGTGTTTTAGGATGTATGGTAGAGCAGTGTTATCTGTGAAGTGTAGGGGGTCATGCTGGGGTAGTGTTTTAGGGTTTAGGGTAGTGCAGTGGTGTTTGGGTAGTGTAGGGGGTCATGCTGGGGTAGTGTTTTAGGGTTTAGGGTAGTGCAGTGGTGTTTGGGTAGTGTAGTGGGTCGTGCAGGGGGTAGATTTAGGGTTTAGGGTAATGCAGTCGTGTTTGTGTAGTGTAGGGGTCATGCTGGGGTAGTGTTTTGGGTTTATGGTAGTGCAGTGGTGTTTGGGTAGTGTAGGGGGTTGTGCTGGGGGTAGTGTTTTAGGCTTTCGGGTAGTGCAGTGGTATTTGGGTAGTGTAGGGAGTGATGCTGGGGGTAGTGTTTTAGGGTTTAGGGTAGTGCAGTTCTTTTTGTGTAGTATAGGGGGTCGTGCTGGGGTAGGGTTTTAGAGTTTAGGGTAGTGCAGTGGTGTTTGGGTATTGTTCGAGGTTGTGCTGTGGGTAGATTTAACGCTTAGGGTAGTGCAATAGTGTTTCTGTATTGTGTTGTGTAGGGGGTCGTGCTGGGGGTAGTGTTTTAGGGTTTAGGGTAGTGCAGTGGTGTTTTGGTAGTGTAGGGGGTTGTGCTGGCGGAAGGGTTTTAGGGTTTAGGGTAGTGCAGTGGTGTTTGTGTAGTGTAAGGGGAAGTGTTTTATGGTTTACGGTAGTGCATTGGTGTTTGTGTAGTGTAGGGGGTCGTGCTTTCAGTACTTTTTTTAGGGTTTAGGGTGGTGCAGTGGTGTTTGTGTAGTATAGGGGGTCGTGTTTTAGGATGTATGGTAGGGCAGTGTTATCTGTGAAGTGTAGGGGGTCGTGCTGGGGTAGTGTTTTAGGGTTTAGGGTAGTGCAGTGGTGTTTGGGTAGTGTAGGGGGTCATGCTGGGGGTAGTGTTTTAGGGTTTAGGGTTGTGCAGTGGTGTTTGGGTAGTGTAGTGGGTCGTGCAGGGGGTAGATTTAGGGTTTAGGGTAATGCAGTTGTGTTTGTGTAGTGTAGGGGGTCATGCTGGGGTAGTGTTTTGGGTTTATGGTAGTGCAGTTGTGTTTGGGTAGTGTAGGGGGTCGTGCTGGGGGTAGTGTTTTAGACTTTAGGGTAGTGCAGTGGTGTTTGGGTAGTGTAGGGGGTGATGCTGGGGTTAGTGTTTTAGGATTTAAGGCAGTGCAGTGGTGTTTGTATAGTGTAGGGTGTTGTGCTGGGGGTAGTGGCTTATGGTTTAGGGTAGTACAGTGGTGTTTGTGTAGTTTGGGGGCAGTGCTAAGGGTAGATTGAGGGTTTAGGGTAGTGCAGTGGTGTTTGGGTAGTGTAGGGGGTTGTGCTTGGTGTAGTGTTTCAGGGTTTAGGGCAGTGCAGTGGTGCTTGTGTAGTGTAGGGGGTCATGTTGGTGGTAGTGTTTAAGTGTTTAGGGTAACGCAGTGGTGTTTTGGTTGTGCAGGGGGATGTGCTGCGAGAAGTGTTTTAGGGTTTAGGGTAGTGCAGTGCTGTTTGTGTAGTGTAGCAGTAATGTTTTAGGGTAGTGCAGTGGTGTTTGGGTAGTGGAGAGGGTCATGTTGAGGGTAGTGTTTTAGGGTTTAGGGTAGTGCAGTGGTGTTTGTGTAGTGTAGGGGGTCATGCATGGAGTAGTTTTTTAGGGATTAGGGTAGTGCACGGTGTTTGTGTAGTATAGGGGGTCATGTTTTAGGGTAGTACAGTGGTGTTTGGGTATTTTAGGGGGTCATGCTGGGGGTAGTGTTTTAGGGTTTAGGGCAGTACAGTGGTGTTTGTGTAGTATAGGGCGTTGTGCTGGGGGCAGTATTTTAGGGATTAGGGTAGTGCAGTGTTGTTTGTATAGTGTAGGTTGGTCCTGTTTTAGGGTAGTGCAGTGGTATTTGGGTAGTGTAGGGAGTGATGCTGGGGGTAGTGTTTTAGGGTTTAGGGTTTAGGGTAGTGCAGTTCTGTTTGTGTAGTATAGGGGGTCGTGCTGGGGTAGTGTTTTAGAGTTTAGGGTAGTGTAGTGGTGTTTGGGTATTGTTCGAGGTTTTGCTGTGGGTAGATTTAATGCTTAGGGTAGTGCAATGGTGTTTGTGTATTGTGTTGTGTAGGGGGTCGTGCTGGGGGTAGTGTTTTAGGGTTTAGGGTAGTGCAGTGGTGTTTTGGTAGTGTAGGGGGTTGTGCTGGTGGAAGGGTTTTAGGGTTTAGGGTAGTGCAGTGCTGTTTATGTATTGTAGGAGTCATGTTTTAGGGTAGTGCAGTGGTGTTCGGGTAGTGTAGGGCGTCATGTTGGGGGTGGTGTTTTAGGGTTTAGGTAGTGCAGTGGTGTTTGGGTAGTGTAGGGGGTCATGCTGGGGTAGTGTTTTAGGGTTTAGGGTAGTGCAGTGGTGTTTGGGTAGTGTAGTGGGTCGTGCAGGGGGTAGATTTAGGGTTTAGGGTAATGCAGTCGTGTTTGTGTAGTGTAGGGGGTCATGCTGGGGTAGTGTTTTGGGTTTATGGTAGTGCAGTGGTGTTTGGGTAGTGTAGGGGGTCGTGCTGGGGGTAGTGTTTTAGGGTTTAGGGTAGTGCAGTGGTGTTTGTTTAGAGTACAGATTCATGTTTTAGGGTTGTACAGTGGTGTTTGTGTAGTGTAGGGTGTCATGCTGGGGGTAGAGTTTTAGGATTTAGGGTAGTGCAGTGGTGTTTGTGTAGTGTAGGGGGTCATGCTGGGGGTAGTGTTTTAGGGTTTAGGGAAGTGCAGTGGTGTTTGTGTAGTGTAGGGTGTAGTGTTTTAGGGTTTAGGGTATTGTTCGAGGTTGTGCTGTGGGTAGATTTAACGCTTAGGGTAGTGCAATAGTGTTTCTGTATTGTGTTGTGTAGGGGGTCGTGCTGGGGGTAGTGTTTTAGGGTTTAGGGTAGTGCAGTGGTGTTTTGGTAGTGTAGGGGGTTGTGCTGGCGGAAGGGTTTTAGGGTTTAGGGTAGTGCAGTGGTGTTTGTGTAGTGTAAGGGGAAGTGTTTTATGGTTTACGGTAAGGTAGGGGGTCGTGTTTTAGGATGTATGGTAGGGCAGTGTTATCTGTGAAGTGTAGGGGGTCGTGCTGGGGTAGTGTTTTAGGGTTTAGGGTAGTGCAGTGGTGTTTGGGTAGTGTAGGGGGTCATGCTGGGGGTAGTGTTTTAGGGTTTAGGGTTGTGCAGTGGTGTTTGGGTAGTGTAGTGGGTCGTGCAGGGGGTAGATTTAGGGTTTAGGGTAATGCAGTTGTGTTTGTGTAGTGTAGGGGGTCATGCTGGGGTAGTGTTTTGGGTTATGGTAGTGCAGTTGTGTTTGGGTAGTGTAGGGGGTCGTGCTGGGGGTAGTGTTTTAGACTTTAGGGTAGTGCAGTGGTGTTTGGGTAGTGTAGGGGGTGATGCTGGGGTTAGTGTTTTAGGGTTTAAGGCAGTGCAGTGGTGTTTGCATAGTGTAGAGTGTCGTGCTGGGGGTAGTGTTTTAGGGTTTAGGGTAGTTAAGTGGTGTTTGTGTAGTTTGGGGTAGTGCTGGGGGTAGATTTAGGGTTTAGGGTAGTGCAGTGGTGTTTGGGTAGTGTAGGGGGTCATGGTGGGGGTAGTGTGTTAGGTTTAGGGTAGTGCAGTGGTGTTCGGGTAGTGTAGGGGGTTGTGCTGGGGGTAGTGTTTTAGTGTAGTGCAGTGGTGTTTGGTAGTGTATGGGGTCATGCTGGGGATCGTGTTTTAGGGTTTATGGTAGTGCAGTGGTGTTTGGGTAGTGTAGGGGTTCATGCTGGGGGTAGTGTTTTAGGGTTTAGGGTAGTACAGTGTTGTTTGTGTAGTGTTGGTGGTCGAGTTTTAGGGTAGTGCAGTGGTGTTTGGGTAGTGTAGGGGGTCGTGCTCGGGGTAGTGTTTTAGGGTAGTGCAGTGGTGTTTTGTAGTGTAGGGGGTCATGAAGGGGATAGTGTTTTAGGGTTTATGGTAGTGCAGTGGTGTTTGGGTAGTGTAGGGGGTCATGCTGGGGGTAGTGTTTTATTGTTAAGGGTAGTGCAGTGTTGTTTGTGTAGTGTTGGTGGTCGTGTTTTAGGGTAGTGCAGTGGTGTTTGGGTAGTGTAGGGGGTCACGCTGGGGGTACTGTTTTAGGGTTAAGGGAAAAGCAGTGGTGTTTGGGTAGTGTAGGGGGTCATGCTGGGGGTAGTTTTTCGGGGTTTAGGGTAGTGCAGTGGTGTTTGCGTAGCGTAGAGGGTCGTGCTGATGGTAGTATTTTAGGGATTAGGGTAGTACAGTTGTGTTTGGATAGTGTAGGGGGCTGTGCTGGGGTAGGGTTTTCAGGTTTAGGGTAGTGCAGTGGAGTGTGTGTAGTGTAGTGGGTCATGCTGGGGGTAGTGTTTTAGGGTTTAGGGTAGTGCAGTGTTGTTTGTGTAGTGTAGGGGTCGTGTTTTAGGGTAAGGCAGTGGTGTTTGTGTAGTGTAGGGAGTCGTACTTGGGGTAATGTTTTAGGGTATCAGGTAGTGCAGTGGTGTTTGGGTAGTGTAGGGGGTCGAGCTGGAGGTAGTGTTTTAGGGTTTAGGGTAGTGCAGTGGTGTTTGGGTAGTGTAGGGTGTCGTGCTGGGGGTAGTGTTTTAGGGTTTAGGGTAGTGCAGTGGTATTTGGGTAGTGTAGGGGGTCGTGCAGATGGTAGATTTAGTGTTTAGAGTAGTGCAGTCATGTTTGTGTAGTGTAAGGGGTCATGCTGGGGTAGTGTTATAGGGTTGAGGGTAGTGCAGTGGTGTTTGTGTAGTTTAGAGGGTCATGCTGAGGTAGAGTTTTAGGGTTTAAGGTAGTGCATTGGTGTTTGAGTAGTGTATGTGGTCGTGCTGGGGTAGTGTTTTAGGGTTTAGGGTAGTGCAGTGGTGTTTGTGTAGTGTAGGGGGATGTGGTTTTGGTAGTGTTTAAGGGTTTAGGGTAGTGCAGTGGTGTTTGGAAATGTTAGGGGGTCTTGCTGGGGGTAGTGTTTTAGGGTTTAGGTTAGTGCAGTTGTGTTTGGGTAGTGTAGAGGGTTGTGCTGGGGGTAGTGTTTTAGCGTTTAGGGTAGCGCAATGGTGTTTGGGTAGTGTAGGGGGTTGTGCTGGGAATAGATTTAGGGGTTAGGGTAGTGCAGTTGTGTTTGCGTAGTGTACGGTATCCTGCTGGGGGTAGTGTGTTAGGGTTTAGGGTAGTGCAGTGGTGTTCGGGTAGTGTAGGGGGTTGTGCTGGGGGTAGTGTTTTAGGGTAGTACAGTGGTGTTTGGTAGTGTAGGGGGTCATGCTGGGGATCGTGTTTTAGGGTTTATGGTAGTGCAGTGGTGTTTGGTTAGTGTAGGGGTCATGCTGGGGGTAGTATTTTAGGGTTTAGGGTAGTACAGTGTTGTTTGTGTAGTGTTGGTGGTCTTGTTTTAGGGTAGTGCAGTGGTGTTTGGGTAGTGTAGGGAGTCACCCTGGGGGTAGTGTTTTAGGGTTTAGGGAAGTGCAGTGGTGTTTGGGTAGTGTTGGGGGTCATGCTGGGGGTAGTATTTTAGGGATTAGGGTAGTACAGTGGTGTTTGGATAGTGTAGGGGGCTGTGCTGGGGTAGGGTTTTCAGGTTTAGGGTAGTGCAGTGGAGTGTGTGTAGTGTAGTGGGTCATGCTGGGGGTAGTGTTTTATGGTTTAGGGTAGTGCAGTGGTGTTTGCGTAGTGTAGAGGGCCGTGCTGATGGTAGTATTTTAGGGATTAGGGTAGTACAGTGGTGTTTGGATAGTGTAGGGGGCTGTGCTGGGGAGGGTTTTCAGGTTTAGGGTAGTGCAGTGGAGTGTGTGTAGTGTAGTGGGTCATGCTGGGGGTAGTGTTTTAGGGTTTAGGGTAGTGCAGTGTTGTTTGTGTAGTGTAGGGGTCGTGTTTTAGGGTAAGGCAGTGGTGTTTGTGTAGTGTAGGGAGTCGTACTCGGGGTAATGTTTTAGGGTATCAGGTAGTGCAGTGGTGGTTGGGTAGTGTAGGGGGTCGTGCTGGAGGTAGTGTTTTAGAGTTTAGGGTAGTGCAGTGGTGTTTGGGTAGTGTAGGGTGTCGTGCTGGGGGTAGTGTTTTAGGGTTTAGGGTAGTGCAGTGGTGTTTGGGTAGTGTAGGGGGTCGTGCAGATGGTAGATTTAGTGTTTAGAGTAGTGCAGTCATGTTTGTGTAGTGTAGGGGGTCATGCTGGGGTAGTGTTTTAGGGTTGAGGGTAGTGCAGTGGTGTTTGTGTAGTGTAGAGGGTCATGCTGAGGTAGAGTTTTAGGGTTTAAGGTAGTGCATTGGTGTTTGAGTAGTGTATGTGGTCGTGCTGGGGTAGTGTTTTAGGGATTAGGGTAGTGCAGTGGTGTTAGTGTAGTGTAGGGGGATGTGGTTTTGGTAGTGTTTAAGGGTTTAGGGTAGTGCAGTGGTGTTTGGAAAGGTTAGGGGGTCTTGCTGGGGGTAGTGTTTTAGGGTTTAGGTTAGTGCAGTTGTGTTTGGGTAGTGTAGAGGGTTGTGTTGGGGGTAGTGTTTTAGCGTGTAGGGTAGCGCAATGGTGTTTGGGTAGTGTAGGGGGTCGTGCTGGGAATAGATTTAGGGGTTAGGGTAGTGCAGTTGTGTTTGCGTAGTGTACGGTGTCCTGCTGGGGGTAGTGTGTTAGGGTTTAGGGTAGTGCAGTGGTGTTCGGGTAGTGTAGGGGGTTGTGCTGGGGGTAGTGTTTTAGGGTAGTGCAGTGGTGTTTGGTAGTGTAGGGGGTCATGCTGGGGATCGTGTTTTAGGGTTTATGGTAGTGCAGTGGTGTTTGGGTAGTGTAGGGGGTCATGCTGGGGGTAGTGTTTTAGGGTTTAGGGTAGTACAGTGTTGTTTGTGTAGTGTTGGTGGTCGAGTTTTAGGGTAGTGCAGTGGTGTTTGGGTAGTGTAGGGGGTCGTGCTTGGGGTAGTGTTTTAGGGTAGTGCAGTGGTGTTTTGTAGTGTAGGGGGTCATGAAGGGGATAGTGTTTTAGGGTTTATGGTAGTGCAGTGGTGTTTGGGTAGTGTAGGGGGTCATGCTGGGGGTAGTGTTTTATGGTTAAGGGTAGTGCAGTGTTGTTTGTGTAGTGTTGGTGGTCGTGTTTTAGGGTAGTGCAGTGGTGTTTGGGTAGTGTAGGGGGTCACGCTGGGGGTAGTGTTTTAGGATTTAGGGAAGTGCAGTGGTGTTTGGGTAGTGTAGGGGGTCATGCTGGGGGTAGTTTTTCGGGGTTTAGGGTAGTGCAGTGGTGTTTGCGTAGTGTAGAGGGTCGTGCTGATGGTAGTATTTTAGGGATTAGGGTAGTACAGTTGTGTTTGGATAGTGTAGGGGGCTGTGCTGGGGTAGGGTTTTCAGGTTTAGGGTAGTGCAGTGGAGTGTGTGTAGTGTAGTGGGTCATGCTGGGGGTAGTGTTTTAGGGTTTAGGGTAGTGCAGTGTTGTTTGTGTAGTGTAGGGGTCGTGTTTTAGGGTAAGGCAGTGGTGTTTGCGTAGTGTAGGGAGTCGTACTTGGGGTAATGTTTTAGGGTATCAGGTAGTACAGTGGTGTTTGGGTAGTGTAGGGGGTCGTGCTGGAGGTAGTGTTTTAGGGTTTAGGGTAGTGCAGTGGTGTTTGGGTAGTGTAGGGTGTCGTGCTGGGGGTAGTGTTTTAGGGTTTAGGGTAGTGCAGTGGTATTTGGGTAGTGTAGGGGGTCGTGCAGATGGTAGATTTAGTGTTTAGAGTAGTGCAGTCATGTTTGTGTAGTGTATGGGGTCATGCTGGGGTAGTGTTATAGGGTTGAGGGTAGTGCAGTGGTGTTTGTGTAGTTTAGAGGGTCATGCTGAGGTAGAGTTTTAGGGTTTAAGGTAGTGCATTGGTGTTTGAGTAGTGTATGTGGTCGTGTTGGGGTAGTGTTTTAGGGTTTAGGGTAGTGCAGTGGTGTTTGTATAGTGTAGGGGGATGTGGTTTTGGTAGTGTTTAAGGGTTTAGGGTATTGCAGTGGTGTTTGGAAAGGTTAGGGGGTCTTGCTGGGGGTAGTGTTTTAGGGTTTAGGTTAGTGCAGTTGTGTTTGGGTAGTGTAGAGGGTTGTGCCGGGGGTAGTGTTTTAGAGTTTAGGGTAGCGCAATGGTGTTTGGGTAGTGTAGGGGGTCGTGCTGGGAATAGATTTAGGGGTTAGGGTAGTGCAGTTGTGTTTGCGTAGTGTACGGTGTCCTGCTGGGGGTAGTGTGTTAGGGTTTAGGGTAGTGCAGTGGTGTTCGGGTAGTGTAGGGGGTTGTGCTGGGGGTAGTGTTTTAGGGTAGTACAGTGGTGTTTGGTAGTGTAGGGGGTCATGCTGGGGATCGTGTTTTAGGGTTTATGGTAGTGCAGTGGTGTTTGGTTAGTGTAGGGGTCATGCTGGGGGTAGTATTTTAGGATTTAGGGTAGTACAGTGTTGTTTGTGTAGTGTTGGTGGTCTTGTTTTAGGGTAGTGCAGTGGTGTTTGGGTAGTGTAGGGAGTCACCCTGGGGGTAGTGTTTTAGGGTTTAGGGAAGTGCAGTGGTGTTTGGGTAGTGTAGGGGGTCATTCTGGGGGTAGTTTTTTAGTGTATAGGGTAGTGCAGTGGTGTTTGCGTAGTGTAGAGGGTCGTGCTGATGGTAGTATTTTAGGGATTAAGGTAGTACAGTGGTGTTTGGATAGTGTAGGGGGCTGTGCTGGGGTAGTGTTTTCAGGTTTAGGGTAGTGCAGTGGAGTATGTGTAGTGCAGTGGGTCGTGCTGGGGGTACTGTTTTAGGGTTTAGGGTAGTGCAATGTTGTTTCTGTAGTGTAGGGGGTCGTGTTTTAGGGTAATGCAGTGGTGTTTGGGTAGTGTAGGGAGTCGTACTAGGGGTAGTGTTTTAAGGTATCAGGTAGTGCAGTGGTGTTTGGGTAGTGTAGGGTGTCGTGCTGGGGGTAGTTTTTAGGGTTTAGGGTAGTGCAGTGGTGTTTCTGTAGTGTAAGGGTTGTTCTGAGGGTAGTGTTTTGGGGTTTTCGGCAAGTGCAGTGGTGTTTGGGTAGTGTAGGGGGTCGTGCTGGGGGTAGTGTCTTAGGGTTTAGGGTATTGCAGTGGTGTTTGGGTAGTTTAGGGGTCGTGCTGGGGGTAGTGTTTTAGGGTTTAGGGTAGTGCAGTGGTGTTTGTGTAGTGTAGCGAGTCGTGTTGGGTTAATGTTTTAGGGTTTAGGATAGTGCAGTGGTGTTTGGGTAGTGTAGGGGGTCGTGCTGGGGGTAGTGTTTTCAGGTTTAGGGTAGTGCATTGGTGTTTGGGTAGTGTAGGGGGTCGTGCAGATGGTAGATTTAGGGTTTAGAGTAGTGCAGTCATGTTTGTGTAGTGTAGGGGGTCATGCTTGGGTAGTGTTTTAAGGTTGAGGGTAGTGCAGTGGTGTTTGTGTAGTGTAGGGGGTCATGCTGGGGTAGAGTTTTAGGGTTTAAGGTAGTGCATTGGTGTTTGAGCAGTGTAGGGGTCGTGCTGGGGGTAGTGTTTTAGGGTTTAGGGTAGTGCAGTGGTGTTTGGGTAGTGTAGGGGGTCATGCTGGGGGTAGTGTTTTAGGGTTTAGGGCAGTGCAGTGGTGTTTGTGTAGTGTAGGGGGTGGTGGTGGTGGTAGTGTTTAAGGGTTTAGGGTAGTACAGTGGTTTTTGGAAAGGTTAGGGGGTTGTGCTGGGGGTAGTGTTTTAGGATTTAGGTTAGTGCAGTTGTGTTTGGGCAGTGTAGAGGGTCATACTGGGGGTAGTGTTTTCGGGTAGCGCAATGGTGTTTGGGTAGTGTAGGGGGTCGTGCTGGGAATAGATTTAGGGGTTAGGGTAGTGCAGTTGTGTTTGCGTAGTGTAGGGTGTCCTGCTGGGGGTAGTGTTTTAGGGTTTATGGTAGTGCAGTGGTGCTTGGGTAGTGTAGGGGGTTGTGCTGGTGAAGAGTTTTAGGGTTTAGGGTAGTGCAGTGGTGTCTGTGTAGTGGAGGGGGTCATGGCGGGGGGTAGATTTACGGTTTATGGTGGTGCACTGCTTTTTGTGTAGTGTAGGGGTCGTACTGGTGGTTGTGTTTCAGGGTTTAGGGTAGTGCAGTGGTGTTTCTGTAGTGTAGGGGGTCGTGCTAGGGGTAGTGTTTTAGGGTTTAGGATTGTGCAGTGGTGTTTGAGTAGTGTAGAGGGTCATGCTGGGGTAGTGTTTTAGGGTTTAGGGTAGTGCAGTGGTGTTTGGGTAGTTTAGGGGGTTGTGCTGGGTGTAAATTTAGGGCTTAGGGTAGTGCAGTGGTGTTTGAGTAGTGTAGGGGGTAATACTGGGGGTAGTGTTTTACGGTTTAGGGTAGTGCAGTGGTGTTTTGGTAGTGTAGAGGGTTGTGCTGGGGAAATGTTTTAGGTTTTAGGGTAGTGCAGTGCTGTTTGTGTAGTGTAGGAGTCGTGTTTTAGGGTAGTGCAGTGGTGTTTGGGTAGTGTTGGGGGTCATGCTGGGGGTAGTGTTTTAGGGCTTAGGGTAGTGCAGTGGTGTTTGTGTAGTGCAGGGGGTAGTGTTTTAGGGTTTAGTTATTGCAGTGGTGTTTTTGTAGTGAAGGGGTTGTGCTTTGAGTAGTGTTTTAGGGTTTAGGGTAGCGCAAAGGTGTTTGGGTAGTGTAGGGGTTCGTGCTGGGAATAGATTTGGGCGTTAGGGTAGTGCAGTTGTGTTTGCGTAGTGTAGGGTGTCCTGCTAGGAGTAGTGTTTTAGGGTTTAGGGTAGTGCAGTGGTGCTTGGGTAGTGTAGGGGGTTGTGCTGGTGATGAGTTTTAGGGTTCAGGGTAGTGCAGTGGTGTCTGTGTAGTGTAGGGGATCATGGCGGGGGTAGATTTACGGTTTATGGTGGTGCACTGCTTTTTGTGTAGTGTAGGGGTCGTACTGGTGGTAATGTTTCAGGGTTTAGGGTAGTGCTGTGGTGTTTTGGTAGTGTAGAGGGTTGTGCTGGGGTGGTGTTTTAGGGTTTAGGGTAGTGCAGTGCTGTTTGTGTAGTGTAGGAGTCGTGTTTTAGGGTAGTGCAGTGGTGTTTGGGTAGTGTTGGGGGTCATGCTGGGGGTAGTGTTTTAGGGCTTAGGGTAGTGCAGTGGTGTTTGTGTAGTGTAGGGGGTCGTGTTTTAGGGTAAAGGGTATTGCAGTGGTATCTGTGTAGTGTAGGGGGTCGTGCTGAGGGTAATGTTTTAGGGTTTAAGGTAGTGCAGTGGTGTTTGGTGTAGGGGGTCGTGCTGGGGGTAGATTTAGTGTTTAGGATAATGCAGTGGTGTTTGTGTAGTGTAGGGGGTCGTGCTGGGGGTAGTGTTTTGGGCTTTAGCTTAGAGCAGTGGTGTTTGTGTAGTGTAGAGGATTGTGCTGGGGTAGTATTTTAAGGTTTAAGGTAGTGCAGTGGTGTTTGGGTAATGTAGGGGGTCGCGCTGGTGGTAGTGTTTTAGGGTTTAGGGTAATGCTGTTGTGATTGTGTAGTGTAGGGGGTCATGTTTTAGAGGTAGTGCAGTGGTGTTTGGATAGTTTATAGGGTCAAGCAGGGGGTAGATTTAGGGTTTAGGGTAGTGCAGTGGTGTTTGTGTAGTGTAGGGGGTCGTGCTGGGTTAGTGTTTTAGGATTTATGGTAGTGCAGTGGTGTTTGGGTAATGTAGGGGGTCGTGCTACGGGTAGTGTTTTAGGGTGTAGGGTAGTGCAGTGGTGTTTGGGAAGTATAGGGGGTCATGCTGGGGGTAGTGTTTGTGGGTTTAGGGCAGTGCAGTGGTGTTTGTGTAGTATAGGGGTCGTGTTTGGAGTAGTGCTTTAGGGGTTAGGGTAGTGCAGTGGTAATTGTGTAGTGTAGGGGGTCGTGTTTTAGGGTATAGGCTATTGTAGTGATGTCTGTGTAGTGTAGGGGGTCATGCTGGGTGTATATTTAGGGTTTATGGTGGAGCAGTGCTTTTTGTGTAGTATAGAGTGTCGTACTGGTGGTAGTGTTTTAGGGTTTAGGGTAGTGCCGTGGTGTTTCTGTAGTGTAGGGTGTCGTGTTTTAGGGTATAGGGTAGTGCAGTGGTGTCTGTGTAGTGTAGGGGTCATACTGGGGTAGATTTAGGGTTTAGGATAGTGCAGTGGTGTTTCTGTAGTGTAGGGGGTCGTGCTGGATAGTGTTTTAGTGTTTAGGGTAGTGCAGTGGTGTTTTGGAAATGTAGGGAGTCATGCTGGTGTTAGTATTTTAGGGATTAGGGTAGTGTAGTGGTGTTTAGGAAGTGTAGAGGGTCGTTCTGGGGGTAGTGTTTTCGGGTTTAGGGTGGTGCAGTTGTGTTTGCGTAGTGTAGTGTGTCCTACTTGGGGTAGTGTTTTAGGGTTTAGGGTAGTGCAGTGGTGCTTGGGTAGTGTAGGGGGTTGTGCTGGTGAAGAGTTTTAGGGTTCAGGGTAGTGCAGTGGTGTGTGTGTAGTGGAGGGGGTCATGGCGGGGGGGGTAGATTTACGGTTTATGGTGGCGTACTGCTTTTTGTGTAGTGTAGGGGTCGTACTGGTGGTAATGTTTCAGGGTTTAGGGTAGTGCAGTGGTGTTTCTGTAGTGTAGGGGGTCGTGCTAGGGGTAGTGTTTTAGGGTTTAGGATTGTGCAGTGGTGTTTGAGTAGTGTAGAGGGTCATGCTGGGGTAGTGTTTTAGGGTTTAGGGTAGTGCAGTGGTGTTTGGGTAGTTTAGGGGGTTGTGCTGGGTGTAAATTTAGGGCTTAGGGTAGTGCAGTGGTGTTTGAGTAGTGTAGGGGGTAATACTGGGGGTAGTGTTTTACGGTTTAGGGTAGTGCAGTGGTGTTTTGGTAGTGTAGAGGGTTGTGCTGGGGAAATGTTTTAGGTTTTAGGGTAGTGCAGTGCTGTTTGTGTAGTGTAGGAGTCGTGTTTTAGGGTAGTGCAGTGGTGTTTGGGTAGTGTTGGGGGTCATGCTGGGGGTAGTGTTTTAGGGCTTAGGGTAGTGCAGTGGTGTTTGTGTAGTGCAGGGGGTAGTGTTTTAGGGTTTAGTTATTGCAGTGGTGTTTTTGTAGTGAAGGGGTTGTGCTTTGAGTAGTGTTTTAGGGTTTAGGGAAGCGCAAAGGTGTTTGGGTAGTGTAGGGGTTTGTGCTGGGAATAGATTTAGGCGTTAGGGTGGTGCAGTTGTGTTTGCGTAGTGTAGGGTGTCCTGCTGGGGGTAGTGTTTTAGGGTTTAGGGTAGTGCAGTGGTGCTTGGGTAGTGTAGGGGGTTGTGCTGGTGAAGAGTTTTAGGGTTCAGGGTAGTGCAGTGTTGTCTGTGTAGTGGAGGGGGTCATGGCGGGGGGTAGATTTACGGTTTATGGTGGTGCACTGCTTTTTGTGTAGTGTAGGGGTCGTACTGGTGGTAATGTTTCAGGGTTTAGGGTAGTGCAGTGGTGTTTCTGTAGTGTAGGGGGTCGTGCTAGGGGTAGTGTTTTAGGGTTTAGGATTGTGCAGTGGTGTTTGAGTAGTGTAGAGGGTCATGCTGGGGTAGTGTTTTACGGTTTAGGGTAGTGCAGTGGTGTTTGGGTAGTGTAGGGGGTAATACTGGAGGTAGTGTTTTACGGTTTAGGGTAGTGCAGTGGTGTTTTGGTAGTGTAGAGGGTTCTGCTGGGGAAATGTTTTAGGTTTTAGGGTAGTGCAGTGCTGTTTGTGTAGTGTAGGAGTCGTGTTTTAGGGTAGTGCAGTGGTGTTTGGGTAGTGTTGGGGGTCATGCTGGGGGTAGTGTTTTAGGGCTTAGGGTAGTGCAGTGGTGTTTGTGTAGTGCAGGGGGTAGTGTTTTAGGGTTTAGTTATTGCAGCGGTGTTTTTGTAGTGAAGGGGTTGTGCTTTGAGTAGTGTTTTAGGGTTTAGGGTAGCGCAAAGGTGTTTGGGTAGTGTAGGGGTTTGTGCTGGGAATAGATTTAGGCGTTAGGGTAGTGCAGTTGTGTTTGCGTAGTGTAGGGTGTCCTGCTGGGGGTAGTGTTTTAGGGTTTAGGGTAGTGCAGTGGTGCTTGGGTAGTGTAGGGGGTTGTGCTAGTAAAGAGTTTTAGGGTTCAGGGTAGTGCAGTGGTGTTTGAGTAGTGTAGAGGGTCATGCTGGGGTAGTGCTTTAGGGTTTAGGGTAGTGCAGTGGTGTTTGGGTAGTTTAGGGGGTTGTGCTGGGTGTAAATTTAGGGTTTAGGGTAGTGCAGTGGTGTTTAGGAAGTGTAGAGGGTCGTTCTGGGGGTAGTGTTTTCGGGTTTAGGGTGGTGCAGTGGTGTTTGTGTAGTGTAGGGGATCGTGCTGGGGTAGTGCTTTAGGGTTTAGTGTAGTGCAGTTGTGTTTGTGTAGTATAGGGGGTTGTGTTTAGGGTAGTGCAGTGGTTTTTGGGCAGTGTAGGGGGTCATGCTGGGGGTATTATTTTAGTGTTTAGTGTAGTGCAGTCGTGTTTGTGTAGTGTAGAGGGTCGTGCTGGGGGTAGTGTTTTAGAGTTTAGGGAAGTGCAGTGTTGTTTGTGTAGTGTTGGTGGTCGTGTTTTAGGGTAGTGCAGTGGTGTTTGGGTAGTGTAGGGAGTCATGCTGGGGGTAGTGTTTTAGGGTTTAGGGTAGTGCAGTGGTGTTTGTGTAATGTAGGGGGTCGTGCTGGGGGTAGTATTTTAGGGATTAGTGTAGTGCAGTGGTGTTTGGATAGTGTAGGGGTTTGTGCTGGGGGTAGTGTTTTCAGGTTTAGGGTAGTGCAGTGGAGTATGTGTAGTGTAGGGGGTCATGTTTTAGGGTAATGCAGTGGTGTTTGTGTAGTGTAGGGAGTCGTGCTATGGGTAGTGTTTTAGTGGATCAGGTAGTGCTGTGGTGTTTGGGTAGGGTAGGGGGTCATGCTGGAGGTAGTGATTTAGGGTTTAGGGTAGTGCAGTGGTGTTTGGGTAGTGAGGGGGTCGTGCTGGGGTAGTGTTTTAGGGTTTAGGGTAGTGCAGTGGTGTTTCTGTAGTGTATGGGATCGTGCGGGGGTAGTGTTTTCAGGTTTAGGGTAGTGCAGTGGTGTTTGGGTAGTGTAGGGGGTCGTGCTTGGAGTAGTGTATTAGGGTTTAGGGTATTGCAGTGGTGTTTGGGTAGCTTAGGGGTCGTACTGCGGTAGATTTAGAGTTTAGGGTAGTGCAGTGGTGTTTGTGTAGTGTAGGAGGTCGTGCTGGGATAGTGTTTTAGGGTTTAGGGTAGTGCAGTGGTGTTTGTGTAGTATAGGGGGTAGTGCTGGGGGTAGATTTAGGGTTTAGGGTAGTGCAGTGGTGTTTGGGTAGAGTAGGGGGTCATGCTGGGGGTAGTGTTTTAGGGTTTAGGGCAGTGCAGTGGTGTTTGTGTAGTGTAGGGGGTCGTGTTGGTGGTAGTGTTTAAGGGTTTAGGGTAGTGCAGTGGTGTTTGGAAAGGTTAGGGGGTTGTGCTGGGGGTAGTGTTTTAGGATTTAGGTTAGTGCAGTTGTGTTTGGGCAGTGTAGAGGGTCGTACTGGGGGTAGTGTTTTAGGGGAGCGCAATGGTGTTTGGGTAGTGTAGGGGGTCGTGCTGGGAATAGATTTAGGGGTTAGGGTAGTGCAGTTGTGTTTGCGTAGTGTAGGGTGTCCTGCTGGGGGTAGTGTTTTAGGGTTTAGGGTAGTGCAGTGGTGCTTGGGTAGTGTAGGGGGTTGTGCTGGTGAAGAATTTTAGGGTTTAGGGTAGTGCAGTGGTGTTTGGGTAGAATAGGGGGTCAAGCTGGGGGTAGTGTTTTTGGGTTTAGGGTAGTGCACTCGTGTTTGTGTAGTGTAGCGGCTCATGCTGGGGTAGTGTTTTAGGGTTTAGGGTAGTGCAGTGGTGTTTGGGTAGTGAGGGGGTCGTGCTGGGGTAGTGTTTTAGGGTTTAGGGTAGTGCAGTGGTGTTTCTGTAGTGTATGGGATCGTGCGGGGGGTAGTGTTTTCAGGTTTAGGGTACTGCAGTGGTGTTTGGGTAGTGTAGGGGGTCGTGCTGGGGGTAGTATATTAGGGTTTAGGGTATTGCAGTGGTGCTTAGGTAGTTTAGGGGTCGTACTGGGGTAGATTTAGAGTTTAGGGTAGTGCAGTGGTGTTTGGGTAGTGTAGGGGGTCATGCTGGGGGTAGTGTTTTAGGATTTAGGGCAGTGCAGTGGTGTTTGTATAGTGTAGGGGGTCGTGGTGGTGGTAGTGTTTAAGGGTTTAGGGTAGTGCAGTGGTGTTTGGAAAGGTTAGGGGGTTGTGCTGGGGGTAGTGTTTTAGGATTTAGGTTAGTGCAGTTGTGTTTGGGCAGTGTAGAGGGTCGTACTGGGGGTAGTGTTTTAGGGGAGCGCAATGGTGTTTGGGTAGTGTAGGGGGTCGTGCTGGGAATAGATTTAGGGGTTAGGGTAGTGCAGTTGTGTTTGCGTAGTGTAGGGTGTCCTGCTGGGGGTAGTGTTTTAGGGTTTAGGGTAGTGCAGTGGTGCTTGGGTAGTGTAGGGGGTTGTGCTGGTGAAGAATTTTAGGGTTTAGGGTAGTGCAGTGGTGTTTGGGTAGAATAGGGGGTCAAGCTGGGGGTAGTGTTTTTGGGTTTAGGGTAGTGCACTCGTGTTTGTGTAGTGTAGCGGCTCATGCTGGGGTAGTGTTTTAGGGTTTAGGGTAGTGCAGTGGTGTTTGGGTAGTGAGGGGGTCGTGCTGGGGTAGTGTTTTAGGGTTTAGGGTAGTGCAGTGGTGTTTCTGTAGTGTATGGGATCGTGCGGGGGGTAGTGTTTTCAGGTTTAGGGTACTGCAGTGGTGTTTGGGTAGTGTAGGGGGTCGTGCTGGGGGTAGTATATTAGGGTTTAGGGTATTGCAGTGGTGCTTAGGTAGTTTAGGGGTCGTACTGGGGTAGATTTAGAGTTTAGGGTAGTGCAGTGGTGTTTGGGTAGTGTAGGGGGTCATGCTGGGGGTAGTGTTTTAGGATTTAGGGCAGTGCAGTGGTGTTTGTATAGTGTAGGGGGTCGTGGTGGTGGTAGTGTTTAAGGGTTTAGGGTAGTGCAGTGGTGTTTGGAAAGGTTAGGGGGTTGTGCTGGGGGTAGTGTTTTAGGATTTAGGTTAGTGCAGTTGTGTTTGGGCAGTGTAGAGGGTCGTACGGGGGGTAGTGTTTTAGGGGAGCGCAATGGTGTTTGGGTAGTGTAGGGGGTCGTGCTGGGAATAGATTTAGGGGTTAGGGTAGTGCAGTTGTGTTTGCGTAGTGTAGGGTGTCCTGCTGGGGATAGTGTTTTAGGGTTTAGGGTAGTGCAGTGGTGCTTGGGTAGTGTAGGGGGTTGTGCTGGTGAAGAGTTTTAGGGTTTAGGGTAGTGCAGTGGTGTCTGTGTAGTGTAGGGGGTCATGGCGGGGGGTAGATTTACGGTTTATGGTGGTGCACTGCTTTTTGTGTAGTGTAGGGGTCGTACTGGTGGTAATGTTTCAGGGTTTAGGGTAGTGCAGTGGTGTTTCTGTAGTGTAGGGGGGTCGAGCTGGGGGTGGTGTTTTAGGGTTTAGGATTGTGCAGTGGTGTTTGAGTAGTGTAGAGGGTCATGCTGGGGTGGTGTTTTAGGGTTTAGGGTAGTGCAGTGGTGTTTGGGTAGTTTAGGGGGTTGTGCTGGGTGTAAATTTATGGTTTAGGGTAGTGCAGTGGTGTTTGTGTAGTGTAGGGGGTAATACTGGGGGTAGTGTTTTACGGTTTAGGGTAGTGCAGTGGTGTTTTGGTAGTGTAGAGGGTTGTGCTGGGGAAGTGTTTTAGTTTTTAGGGTAGTGCAGAGCTGTTTGTGTAGTGTAGGAGTCGTGTTTTAGGGTAGTGCAGTGGTGTTTGGGTAGTGTTGGGGGTCATGCTGGGGGTAGTGTTTTTGGGCTTAGGGTAGTGCAGTGGTGTTTGTGTAGTGTAGGGGGTCGTGTTTTAGGGTAAAGGGTATTGCAGTGGTATCTGTGTAGTGTAGGGGGTCGTGCTGAGGGTAATGTTTTAGGGTTTAAGGTAGTGCAGTGGTGTTTGGTGTAGGGCGTCGTGCTGGGGTAGATTTAGTGTTTAGGATAATGCAGTGGTGTTTGTGTAGTGTAGGGGGTCGTGCTGGGGGTAGTGTTTTGGGCTTTAGCGTAGAGCAGTGGTGTTTGTGTAGTGTAGAGGATTGTGCTGTGGTAGTATTTTAAGGTTTAAGGTAGTGCAGTGGTGTTAGGTAATGTAGGGGGTCGCGCTGGTGGTAGTGTTTTAGGGTTTAGGGTAATGCTGTTGTGTTTGTGTAGTGTAGGGGGTCGTGCTGGGTTAGTGTTTTAGGATTTATGGTAGTGCAGTGGTGTTTGGATAACGTAGGGGGTCGTGCTACGGGTAGTGTTTTAGGGTGTAGGGTAGTGCAGTGGTGTTTGGGAAGTATAGGGGGTCATGCTGGGGGTAGTTTTTGTGGGTTTAGGGCAGTGCAGTGGTGTTTGTGTAGTATAGGGGTCGTGTTTGGAGTAGTGCTTTAGGGTTTAGGGTAGTGCAGTGGTAATTGTGTAGTGTAGGGGGTCGTGTTTTAGGGTATAGGCTATTGTAGTGATGTCTGTGCAGTGTAGGGGGTCATGCTGGGTGTATATTTAGGGTTTATGGTGGAGCAGTGCTTTTTGTGTAGTATAGGGTGTCGTACTGGTGGTAGTGTTTTAGTGTTTAGGGTAGTGCCGTGGTGTTTCTGTAGTGTAGGGTGTCGTGTTTTAGGGTATAGGGTAGTGCAGTGGTGTCTGTGTAGTGTAGGGGTCATACTGGGGTAGATTTAGGGTTTAGGATAGTGCAGTGGTGTTTCTGTAGTGTAGGGGTCGTGCTGGATAGTGTTTTAGGGTTTAGGGTAGTGCAGTGGTGTTTTGGAAATGTAGGGAGTCATACTGGTGTTAGTATTTTAGGGATTAGGGTAGTGCAGTGGTGTTTAGGAAGTGTAGAGGGTCGTTCTGGGGGTAGTGTTTTCGGGTTTAGGGTGGTGCAGTGGTGTTTGTGTAGTGTAGGGGATCGTGCTGGGGTAGTGCTTTAGGGTTTAGGGTAGTGCAGTTGTGTTTGTGTAATATAGGGGGTTGTGTTTAGGGTAGTGCAGTGGTGTTTGGGCAGTGTAGGGAGTCATGCTGGGGGTATTGTTTTAGGGTTTAGGGTAGTGCAGTCGTGTTTGTGTAGTGTAGAGGGTCGTGCTGGGGGTAGTGTTTTAGAGTTTAGGGAAGTGCAGTGTTGTTTGTGTAGTGTTGATGGTCGTGTTTTAGGGTAGTGCAGTGGTGTTTGGGTAGTGTAGGGAGTCATGCTGGGGGTAGTGTTTTAGGGTTTAGGGTAGTGCAGTGGTGTTTGTGTAGTGTAGGGGGTCGTGCTGGGGGTAGTATTTTAGGGATTAGTGTAGTGCAGTGGTGTTTGGATAGTGTAGGGGTTTGTGCTGGGGGTAGTGTTTTCAGGTTTAGGGTAGTGCAGTGGAGTATGTGTATTGTAGGGGGTCATGTTTTAGGGTAATGCAGTGGTGTTTGTGTAGTGTAGGGAGTCGTGCTATGGGTAGTGTTTCAGTGGATCAGGTAGTGCAGTGGTGTTTAGGAAGTGTAGAGGGTCGTTCTGGGGGTAGTGTTTTCGGGTTTAGGGTGGTGCAGTGGTGTTTGTGTAGTGTAGGGGATCGTGCTGGGGTAGTGCTTTAGGGTTTAGGGTAGTGCAGTTGTGTTTGTGTAATATAGGGGGTTGTGTTTAGGGTAGTGCAGTGGTGTTTGGGCAGTGTAGGGAGTCATGCTGGGGGTATTGTTTTAGGGTTTAGGGTAGTGCAGTCGTGTTTGTGTAGTGTAGAGGGTCGTGCTGGGGGTAGTGTTTTAGAGTTTAGGGAAGTGCAGTGTTGTTTGTGTAGTGTTGATGGTCGTGTTTTAGGGTAGTGCAGTGGTGTTTGGGTAGTGTAGGGAGTCATGCTGGGGGTAGTGTTTTAGGGTTTAGGGTAGTGCAGTGGTGTTTGTGTAGTGTAGGGGGTCGTGCTGGGGGTAGTATTTTAGGGATTAGTGTAGTGCAGTGGTGTTTGGATAGTGTAGGGGTTTGTGCTGGGGGTAGTGTTTTCAGGTTTAGGGTAGTGCAGTGGAGTATGTGTATTGTAGGGGGTCATGTTTTAGGGTAATGCAGTGGTGTTTGTGTAGTGTAGGGAGTCGTGCTATGGGTAGTGTTTCAGTGGATCAGGTAGTGCAGTGGTGTTTGCGTAGTGTAGGGGGTCATGCTGGAGGTAGTGTTTTAGGGTTTAGGGTAGTGCAGTGGTGTTTGGGTAGTGAGGGGGTCGTGCTGGGGTAGTGTTTTAGGGTTTAGGGTAGCGCAGTGGTGTTTCTGTAGTGTTTGGGATCGTGCGGGGGGTAGTGTTTTCAGGTTTAGGGTAGTGCAGTGGTGTTTGGGTAGTGTAGGGGGTCGTGCTGGGGTAGTGTCTTAGGGTTTTGGGTATTGCAGTGGTGTTTGGGTACTTTAGGGGTCGTACTAGGGTAGATTTAGAGTTTAGGGTAGTGCAGTGGTGTTTGTGTAGTGTAGGAGGTCGTGCTGGGATAGTGTTTTAGGGTTTAGGGTAGTGCAGTGGTGTTTGTGTAGTGTAGGGGGTAGTGCTGGGGGTAGATTTAGGGTTTAGGGTAGTGCAGTGGTGTTTGGGTAGTGTAGGGTGTTGCGCTGGGGTAGTGATTTAGGGTTTAGGGTAGTGCAGTGGTGTTTGGGTAGTGTAGGGGTTCGTTCAGAAGGTAGATTTAGGGTTTAGAGTAGTGCAGTCGTGTTTGTGTAGTGTAGGGGTTTGTGCTGGGGTAGTGTTTTAGGGTTGAGGGTAGTGCAGTGGTGCTTGTGTAGTGTAGGGGGTCATGCTGGGGTAGAGTTTTAGAGTTTAAGGTAGTGCAGTGGTGTTTGAGTAATGTAGGGGGTCGTGCTGGGGGTAGTGTTTTAGGGTTTAGGGTAGTGCAGTGGTGTTTGGGTAGTATAGGGGGTCATGCTGGGGGTAGTGTTTATTGTTGAGGGCGGTGCAGTGGTGTTTGTGTAGTGTAGGAGGTCGTGCTGGGGTAGTGTTTTAGGGTTTAGGGTAGTGCAGTGGTGTTTGTGTAGTGTAGGGGGTAGTGCTGGGGGTAGATTTAGGGTTTAGGGTAGTGCAGTGGTGTTTGGGTAGTGTAGGGTGTTGTGCTGGGGTAGTGATTTAGGGTTTAGGGTAGCGCATTGGAGTTTGAGTAGTGTAGGCAGTCGTGCTGGGGGTAGTGTTTTAGGGTTTAGGGTAGTGCAGTGGTGTTTCTGTAGTGTAGGGGGTTGTGCTGGGGGTAGTGTTTTAGGGTTTAGGATTGTGCAGTGGTGTTTGTGTAGTGTAGCGTGTCGTGCTGGGGTAGTGTTTTAGGGTTTAGGGCAGTTCAGTGGTGTTTGTGTAGTGTAGGGGGTCATGCTGGGGTAGATTTAGGGTATAGGGTGGTGCAGTGGTGTTTGTGTAGTGTAGGGGCTTGTGCTGGGGTAGTGTTTTCGGGTTTAGGTTAGTGCAGTGGTGTTTCTGTACTGTAGGCAGTCGTGCTGGCGTTAGTGTTTTAGGGTTTAGGGTAGTGCAGTGGTGTCTGTGTAGTGGAGGGGGTCATGGCGGGGGGTAGATTTACGGTTTATGGTGGTGCACTGCTTTTTGTGTAGTGTAGGGGTCATACTGGTGGTTGTGTTTCAGGGTTTAGGGTAGTGCAGTGGTGTTTCTGTAGTGTAGGGGGTCGTGCTAGGGGTAGTGTTTTAGGTTTTAGGATTGTGCAGTGGTGTTTGAGTAGTGTAGAGGGTCATGCTGGGGTAGTGTTTTAGGGTTTAGGGTAGTGCAGTGGTGTTTGGGTAGTTTAGGGGGTTGTGCTGGGTGTAAATTTAGGGCTTAGGGTAGTGCAGTGGTGTTTGAGTAGTGTAGGGGGTAATACTGGGGGTAGTGTTTTACTGTTTAGGGTAGTGCAGTGGTGTTTTGGTAGTGTAGAGGGTTGTGCTGGGGAAATGTTTTAGGTTTTAGGGTAGTGCAGTGCTGTTTGTGTAGTGTAGGAGTCGTGTTTTAGGGTAGTGCAGTGGTGTTTGGGTAGTGTTGGGGGTCATGCTGGGGGTAGTGTTTTAGGGCTTAGGGTAGTGCAGTGGTGTTTGTGTAGTGTAGGGGGTAGTGTTTTAGGGTTTAGTTATTGCAGTGGTGTTTTTGTAGTGAAAGGGTTGTGCTTTGAGTAGTGTTTTAGGGTTTAGGGTAGCGCAATGGTGTTTGGGTAGTGTAGGGGTTCGTGCTGGGAATAGATTTAGGCGTTAGGGTAGTGCAGTTGTGTTTGCGTAGTGTAGGGTGTCCTGCTGGGGGTATTGTTTTAGGGTTTAGGGTAGTGCAGTGGTGCTTGGGTAGTGTAGGGGGTTGTGCTGGTGAAGAGTTTTAGGGTTTAGGGTAGTGCAGTGGTGTCTTTGTAGTGTAGGGGGTCATGGCGGGGGGTCGATTTACGGTTTATGGTGGTGCACTGCTTTTTGTGTAGTGTAGGGGTCGTACTGGTGGTAATGTTTCAGGGTTTAGGGTAGTGCAGTGGTGTTTCTGTAGTGTAGGGGGGTCGTGCTGGGGGTGGTGTTTTAGGGTTTAGGATTGTGCTGTGGTGTTTGAGTAGTGTAGAGGGTCATGCTGGGGTGGTGTTTTAGGGTTTAGGGTAGTGCAGTGGTGTTTGGGTAGTTTAGGGGGTTGTGCTGGGTGTAAATTTAGGGTTTAGGGTAGTACAGTGGTGTTTGTGTAGTGTAGGGGTAATACTGGGGGTAGTGTTTTACGGTTTAGGGTAGTGCAGTGGTGTTTTGGTAGTGTAGAGGGTTGTGCTGGGGAAGTGTTTTAGTTTTTAGGGTAGTGCAGTGCTGTTTGTGTAGTGTAGGAGTTGTGTTTTAGGGTAGTGCAGTGGTGTTTGGGTAGTGTTGGGGGTCATTCTGGGGGTAGTGCAGTGGTGTTTGTGTAGTGTAGGGGGTCGTGTTTTAGGGTAAAGGGTATTGCAGTGGTATCTGTGTAGTGCAGGGGGTCGTGCTGAGGGTAATGTTTTAGGGTTTAAGGTAGTGCAGTGGTGTTTGGTGTAGGGGCTCGTGCTGGGGGTAGATTTAGTTTTTAGGATAATGCACTGGTGTTTGTGTAGTGTAGGGGGTCGTGCTGGGGGTAGTGTTTTGGGCTTTAGCGTAGAGCAGTGGTGTTTGTGTAGTGTAGAGGATTGTGCTGGGGTAGTATTTTAAGGTTTAAGGTAGTGCAGTGGTGTTTGGGTAATGTAGGGGTCGCGCTGGTGGCAGTGTTTTAGGGTTTAGGGTAATGCTGTTGTGTTTGTGTAGTGTAGGGGGTCATGTTTTAGAGGTAGTGCAGTGGTGTTTGGATAGTTTATAGGGTCAAGCAGGGGGTAGATTTAGGGTTTAGGGTAGTGCAGTGGTGTTTGTGTAGTTTAGGGGGTCGTGCTGGGTTAGTGTTTTAGGATTTATGGTGGTGAAGTGGTGTTTGGGTAATGTAGGGGGTCGTGCTACGGGTAGTGTTTTAGAGTGTAGGGTAGTGCAGTGGTGTTTGGGAAGTATAGGGGGTCATGCTGGGGGTAGTGTTTGTGGGTTTAGGGCAGTGCAGTGGTGTTTGTGTAGTATAGGGGTCGTGTTTGGAGCAGTGCTTTAGGGTTTAGGGTAGTGCAGTGGTAATTGTGTAGTGTAGGGGGTCATGTTTTAGGGTATAGGCTATTGTAGTGATGTCTGTGTAGTGTAGGGGGTCATGCTGGGTGTATATTTAGGGTTTATGGTGGAGCAGTGCTTTTTGTGTAGTATAGGGTGTTGTACTGGTGGTAGTGTTTTAGGGTTTAGGGTAGTGCCGTGGTGTTTCTGTAGTGTAGGGTGTCGTGTTTTAGGGTATAGGGTAGTGCAGTGGTGTCTGTGTAGTGTAGGGGTCATACTGGGGTAGATTTAGGGTTTAGGATAGTGCAGTGGTGTTTCTGTAGTGTAGGGGGTCGTGCTGGATAGTGTTTTAGGGTTTAGGGTAGTGCAGTGGTGTTTTGGAAATGTAGGGAGTCATGCTGGTGTTAGTATTTTAGGGATTAGGGTAGTGCAGTGGTGTTTAGGAAGTGTAGAGGGTCGTTCTGGGGGTAGTGTTTTCGGGTTTAGGGTGGTGCAGTGGTGTTTGTGTAGTGTAGGGGATCGTGCTGGGTTAGTGTTTTAGGGTTTAGGGTAGTGCAGTTGTGTTTGTGTAGTATAGGGGGTTGTGTTTAGGGTAGTGCAGTGGTGTTTGGGCAGTGTAGGGGGTCATGCTGGGGCTATTGTTTTAGGGTTTAGGGTAGTGCAGTCGTGTTTGTGTAGTGTAGAGGGTCGTGCTGGGGATAGTGTTTTAGAGTTTAGGGAAGTGCAGTGTTGTTTGTGTAGTGTTGGTGGCCGTGTTTTAGGGTAGTGCAGTGGTGTTTGGGTAGTGTAGGGAGTCATGCTGGGGGTAGTGTTTTAGGGTTTAGGGTAGTGCAGTGGTGTTTGTGTAGTGTAGGGGTTCGTGCTGGGGGTAGTATTTTAGGGATTAGTGTAGTGCAGTGGTGTTTGAATAGTGTAGGGGTTTGTGCTGGGGTAGTGTTTTCAGGTTTAGGGTAGTGCAGTGGAGTATGTGTAGTGTAGGGGGTCATGTTTTAGGGTAATGCAGTGGTGTTTGTGTAGTGTAGGGAGTCGTGCTATGGGTAGTGTTTTAGTGGATCAGGTAGTGCAGTGGTGTTTGGGTAGTGTAGGGGGTCATGCTGGAGGTAGTGTTTTAGGGTTTAGGGTAGTGCAGTGGTGTTTGGGTAGTGAGGGGGTCGTGCTGGGGTAGTGTTTTAGGGTTTAGGGTAGTGCAGTGGTGTTTCTGTAGTGTATGGGATCGTGCGGGGGTAGTGTTTTCAGGTTTAGGGTAGTGCAGTGGTGTTTGGGTAGTGTAGGGGGTCGTGCTGGGGGTAGTGTCTTAGGGTTTAGGGTATTGCAGTGGTGTTTGGGTAGTTTAGGGGTCGTACTGGGGTAGATGTAGAGTTTAGGGTAGTGCAGTGGTGTTTGTGTAGTGTAGGAGGTCGTGCTGGGATAGTGTTTTAGGGTTTAGGGTAGTGCAGTGGTGTTTGTGTAGTGTAGGGGGTAGTGCTGGGGTAGATTTAGGGTTTAGGGTAGTGCAGTGGTGTTTGGGTAGTGTAGGGTGTTGTGCTGGGGTAGTGATTTAGGGTTTAGGGTAGTGCAGTGGTGTTTGGGTAGTGTAGGGGGTCGTTCAGAAGGTAGATTTAGGGTTTAGAGTAGTGCAGTCGTGCTGGGGTAGTGTTTTAGGGTTGAGGGTAGTGCAGTGGTGCTTGTGTAGTGTAGGGGGTCATGCTGGGGTAGAGTTTTAGAGTTTAAGGTAGTGCAGTGGTGTTTGAGTAATGTAGGGGGTCGTGCTGGGGGTAGTGTTTTAGGGTTTAGGGTAGTGCAGTGGTGTTTGGGTAGTATAGGGGGTCATGCTGGGGGTAGTGTTTTAGGGTTGAGGGCAGTGCAGTGGTGTTTGTGTAGTGTAGGAGGTCGTGCTGGGGTAGTTTTTTAGGGTTTAGGGTAGTGCAGTGGTGTTTGTGTAGTGTAGGGGGTAGTGCTGGGGGTAGATTTAGGGTTTAGGGTAGTGCAGTGGTGTTTGGGTAGTATAGGGTGTTGTGCTGGGGTAGTGATTTAGGGTTTAGGGTAGCGCATTGGAGTTTGAGTAGTGTAGGCAGTCGTGCTGGGGGTAGTGTTTTAGGGTTTAGGGTAGTGCAGTGGTGTTTCTGTAGTGTAGGGGGTTGTGCTGGGGGTAGTGTTTTAGGGTTTAGGATTGTGCAGTGGTGTTTGAGGAGTGTAGCGGGTCGTGCTGGGGTAGTGTTTTAGGGTTTAGGGCAGTTCAGTGGTGTTTGTGTAGTGTAGTGGGTCATGCTGGGGTAGATTTAGGGTATAGGGTGGTGCAGTGGTGTTTATGTAGTGTAGGGGCTCGTGCTGGGGTAGTGTTTTCGGGTTTAGGGTAGTGCAGTGGTGTTTCTGTACTGTAGGCAGTCGTACTGGCGTTAGTGTTTTAGGGTTTAGGGTAGTGCAGTGGGGTTTGTGTAGTGTAGGGGGTAGTGCTGTGGCTAGATTTAGGGTTTAGGGTAGTGCAGTGGTGTTTGGGTAGTGTAGGGGGTTGTGCTGGGGTTAGTGTTTTTGGGTTTAGGGTAGTACAGTGGTGTTTGTGCAATGTAGGGGTCATGCTGGGGGTAGTGTTTTAGGGTTTAGAGCAGTGCAGTGGTGTTTGTGTAGTGTAGGGGATAGGGCTGGGGGATGATTTAGGGTTTAGGGTAGTGCAGTGGTGTTTGGGTAGTGTAGGGGGTCATTGTGGGGGTAGTGTATTCAATTAATAATAAATACTTTATTTTCGGTTCTTTTCCAAACCATAAAAGTACATATACAATAAACAACACATTTCAGGTAAAGTGCCAGAAGTGAATAACTATACAATCTTCCACAAAATACAGTCATTACTAAAGATGAAGACATACATAGTGCAAAATACGCAGTAAATAATTACTGGTCCAGACAGTTTCTCAATTTAACAATTAATT
This sequence comes from Triturus cristatus, assembly GCF_964204655.1. Taxonomy (NCBI): domain Eukaryota; kingdom Metazoa; phylum Chordata; class Amphibia; order Caudata; family Salamandridae; genus Triturus; species Triturus cristatus. Next base: position 1,196,050,213 of record NC_140579.1, on the reverse strand, counting down.
TTAGAAATTCCTTCAATTGGAGGATACTGTCACTATGCAAAAGTTGTAAGTACATTAGTGCCGGTCTGATTTGTATAAAATCAAGTTTTTTTAAAAGAGTTACCAAATAGCGCTTGCGTGGGAATTCATAAAACTTACATAAAAATATAAAATGCAGCATGTCCTGCGGAGACTTTCCGTCGCAGCTGCAGGGTGCTGCCGATTTATTGAAAATGTCTGTTTTTGGTCTGATCAACAGATGATGGAAAAGATTTAACCTGAACCTCGTCAACAGAAATTTTTCATGGGAGGTCAATGAGCCAGTCAGGTACGGTTCTATAGTTACACAAGTTTTCAGCATGGTAAATTTCCTCACGCTTTGTTTCTGGAGCTCCACACCTTCCCTCCGGATCCTCCTATCCATAAGGAAGGCCCGTTTAATGAGCTCCAAATCCCCCTTTTCATTTTTGCTCGGGTATTCAAACAATTCTGGACGGCCGAGCCTAGCAAAGTTGGATTTCAGATATTTTATCCAAGGAGTACACGATACCTTATCCTGACCCAGAAATTCCCTCACAATCAAATCCGTTAGTGGTATATCCAGATTTAACCATAATTTAAGCCAGCAGGTCAAGGGACGTAAAGAGAACATGTCACTTAAATATTGCGTCCCTAGCTCTTCATGTACGACAAGGTTAGACGTGCCTGCAGGGACACATAGAAGACGTTATCAGCAATCTGCAGTTGCTCACCACCAACATACCCCCAGATTTCACTGCCATAAATTGCAGTTGCCACTGACTTTGCATTGTACAGTTTTAACATGGCACAAATGGGTTTTTTCCCCAATTTGGCAGCAAAATTAAAGATAGAAGCATTAACCCTCACAAATTCTCCTTTCTTTTTTGCAAGATGAGGGGCCCAATTAAGTTTGGTATCAAAGAGAACCCCAAGATAAGAGAACGTTTTTGTTAAGGGGATTATAGCTTCATCGATTTTAAATGTAAAAGTCCTCCCAGGTTGCTGACCTACTTGCATGACAAATGATTTGGAATTGTTAACCAAAAGATCTCTATCTGTCATGAACAAGTTAAAAGCATCAAGGAGAGATTGTAGTCCCTTCTCAGTTCTCGAAATTAAAACCGCATCATCTGCGTACAGTATAGGAATTCCCTGCCTACCGACTCTGGGACAGTCAGCCGGGACATTCTGTAGCACGCTCTCTAGCTCATTGATGTAAAAATTAAAAAGAAAGGGGGCCAAAATACATCCCTGGTGAACCCCCTTTCTAATACTAAAATTATTCGTTACACTCAGATCTTGAGAGTATCTCACATTAGCTCTGGTGTTGTTATGTAGATCAGCCAGAAAATCAACCACACCACTGTCTACCCCCTTCTCCCTCATGGACCGCCACAGCTTTCCCCTGTTTACACAGTCGAAAGCTGAGGACAGATCCATGAAGGCGAGATGGATAGTGCCCCTTTGTGCTACGGTATACTTACTTAATATTAAAAACAGGTTAAGACACTGAGTTATTGTAGAGCGACCTCTACAAAATCCATACTGAGAAATGGACATAATGTTTTTTTCCTCTGCCCAGTCAGAGAGTCGCTTCAATAGAATTCTTCCTACAATTTTAACCATAGAGTCTATCAGTGAAATGGGTCTATAACAATGTGGACTACCTTTGTCCCCCTTCTTAAAAACCGGGACAATTGTAGAGACACCCCATGATTGCGGGCACCCATCTTTCACAGCAGCATTAAAAACAGATTCTAATATGGGTGCCCAAAAGTTAGGCTCGGACTTGTACAAGTCTGGAGGGATCCCATCAGGCCCTAGTGCTTTACCAGCTGTTAGACCCACAATGCCCTCAATAACTTCACCTCTATCAAAGCTAATTGTTTCACCACTGACAGAAAAAGCAGAGCTAAGAGACTCATCCATCGAGCAACAGTACAATTTTTTATAGTGTGCTTCCCAGTGCTCCTTAGGAATATAACATTCTAAACGGTCACCCGGCTCCTGAACCAAAAAAGGTTTCCTCATCACTTCCCAGAATCTAGTACTACACTGCAGAGTAGAGGGATCAAGAATCTCACTCCATGCCTCTTCCCTAAGGAATTCCTTGTGTCGGGCGAGAGAAGTTTTATATATCTTGCGACATAGCTGAACTTCTGCCTTTATCCTTGGTTTGGCTGCCAGTACTATTCTTAAATTTCTAGCGGCTTTTGAGCATTCATAATTACACCATTTAGGTCCCTTAATCTCCAACTTCTTTGCTGGAGCTGACAGCAGCTTTGAAACCTTATCTGCTAAACTTTGGAAAGCATTAAGGACATTGTGTGGCTGTGCACCTTCTTGCGTACAAACCGTAATATCATCTGCACAGGCGACTTTAATCTCTTTGTACAGCAAGTCGGGGGTGATCTTAGACCATCTTAAACGACGTCTCCCATCTGTCGTGCTCACCCTACCTGAAGAGAAATTCATTCCTTCTTTAACTAACCACGGGCCCCTCATGTGTACAGTGAGTGGGTTGCGATCACTGAACTCACTGGCTTCAATAGTAAAGGAACCCACAAAGAACTGCATTGATGGTGTTAATAATACATAATCAATGAAGGTTCCCCTCCCGTGACCCTTAAAAGTCGGTATCTCAAAACGCATAGTAGGGTCAGTCAATGCCATTGTCGCTGTTAAGTCCAGATCATTAAGCATATCATTTAAGTGTTCCCCCTCAGTTATATGTTCAAAATGAAAATCCGCGGATCGTGGACAGTTCAGATCTGTGATACTTTTAAAGAGAAGGTCCCCACAGGGATGGACATTAAAATCCCCCATAATCAGAAGATTATGGGCACAGTCCTTCATGGAACTACTAATGAAGACATTCAATGCTGCTATCTGACTAGGAGCTGAGCAAAAATTAATAGCATTATAAAAATTAACCACACCGGCCATACAGTTTTCCCCCGTTAAAACTAGACCAATAATTCCAGTACTGCTTGTTGAGACTCTACGTACTTTACAGGATAATGCAACCGAGATGAATGTAACCATTCCCCCTTTGGGCCTGCCCCTAATAATCGCTATTGCAGGGACATAATAAGCCTTGTACCCTTCGAGAAAGTGGTTACAGTCAGTGGACCAAGTCTCCTGCAAGCAGATGATTTGGTACTGCTTAATGTACCTAATCCAGTTGCAATCCTCCATTTTAGTGCCCAAACCCGCAATATTCCATGAAATTACGTTATTCTGACTCATTTTTGCCCGGATTGTCTCTATGCATCCCACTTCCTCCAAGCTCCCATTTTCCTGACCCACAAATTCCTCACGTCAATCGCATGACTCTAGACCTGAGAGAGTATCAAATCTATTCTGCGTTACAATATTGAACCCATTCCCACACTGATTACCAACATTGTACAGGTATGCTCCGTTAGGGGTCGGTGGCTAAATAGGAGTGAATGGTCGAAATGACCCAGAGTTCGGTGGGACTTTAATCAAATGAGTATAAAAGTAACCAAGTGGGCGTACACATATACTATTCACATTATAGACTAAGGATGCCGCTCTTAATAAAACTGTGGCAACATGTTGGGGATGCTTAAAATTAACAATAATACAGTCTCCATTTGTTGATTTCCTGGATGTTCCATCCAGTTCACCCTCCTTGTTGACAGTATTTGGTCAGCACATGTGACTGGAAACCCACAGTTTTTATTCAACCATGATACTGTTCTATTTTTTAATGAATCATGGGATTCCTCATAGGCTTGATGAGGATGACACTCAATGGGGGGAACATTTATAAGAACAACCACATAAGGTGCGCAATCAGGAGGGAGATTAGCATGGCAATTTTTCTTTGCATACGTAAAAGCTGGCATTCCCTCAGGAGCTACTATGACCTTTTTATTCTGAGTGGTTGGAGGGATAGACTCAAATGGGGCTGGCTCAATTACAGATGTTGGTTGGATAGTTTGCTGTAAGTTTGCTCTACCAACTCCTTGCCCCTCAGCAACTGATCTCTTGTCCACCGCCTTAGATCTTCCTGCCGCTGCTGAGGCCAGGTGTGTTGCCAGCAGCCCGCCCAATCTCTCGTAATCTAATGCCACTGTATCTATTTTGGATATCAAGGGTTTCATCAGCTCTATGATCTTAGCCTCTATCTTTGTTTCAATAGAGTGAGATAAAAGGGCAAGTTGCTCCATATTTATGTTTAGGTTTGTGCCAACCACATTCATACCTTCCTGACGATCAGTTATAGCCCCAGCGCAATTTGAGACAGACTGGCTTTTTTCTACTCTTTTTTTGCTGTTCTTCCCCCCACGTTTAATTTGTGCCTTTCTGCATAGTCTCACTGGCCTAGGGGAGGGTTGTAGCTCTTCTTCAGCTAATTCGTTAATTATTTCAGGTAGGACATTGTTTAAATCTGCATGAACCTGTACTTCAGCCGTGATGGTGCCCCTATCACCCCCCTCCAGGATATCAGTTACAGCCTGGACCATCGGTGGGAAAGGCACCTCTTCGTGTGAAGCAGGGTAGTCTCCTCGACCTAATGAGGCCCTACGCTCATTATTAATTTGGTTCACCTTTTTGACCAGGTAGTTGTCCATGGTTCCTAGCCCGGATACAGTTTTGTCAGTCTTAGAATTAGACATCGGCCAACTTGCCTATATGTCACAATACAACACGAATAACCAAAATAAGTAAACACAGGTACTTTACTCTAGTGACAAATATGAGAGACTCACATCGTTTATGTAATCTTTGAGACAGAGCCAAGGTCCCTGGCCCAGCCCAGCCTCCTCTGGCCTCTGAGGGCCACAGAGGGCCCGCCCTTTGCCCGGGCTTAGCCCGGCGCACTCCCGCGCACGTCCCGCGTTGCGGGAGGGGCGAGCCGCTGATAAAGTGTCCCCGGTAGCAGGGGGCGGGGCCTGCGGTGATCGTGCTGCCCCTCTGGCTCCTTGGGCGATTGGTTGCTGGTGCTATCACCTGCGCTGGACCCTTAGTTCAATCAAAGCGTCTCCCGCAAAGCGGGAGGCGCGAGCCACTGATAAAGTGTCCCCGGTAGCAGGGGGCGGGGCCTGCGGTGATAGTGCTGCCCCTCTGGCTCCTTGGGTGATTGGTTGCTGGCGCTATCATCTGCGCTGGACCCTTAGTTCAATCGAAGCGTCTCCCGCGAAGCGGGAGGCGCGAGCCGCTGATAAAGTGTCCCCGGTAGCAGGGGGCGGGGCCTGCGGTGATCGTGCTGCCCCTCTGGCTCCTTGGGCGATTGGTTGCTGGCGCTATCACCTGCGCTGGACCCTTAGTTCAATCGAAGCGTCTCCAGCGAAGCGGGAGGCGCGAGCCGCTGATAAAGTGTCCCCGGTAGCAGGGGGCGGGGCCTGCGGTGATCGTGCTGCCCCTCTGGCTCCTTGGGCGATTGGTTGCTGGCGCTATCACCTGCGCTGGACCCTTAGTTCATTCGAAGCGTCTTAGGGGTTACGGCAGTGCAGTGGTTTTTGTGTAGTAAAGGGGGTAGTGTTTTAGGGTTTAGGGTAGTGCAGTGGTGTTTGGGTAGTGTAGGGGGTCACGCTGGAGGTAGTGTTTTAGGGTTTAGGGTAGTGCAGTTGTGTTTGTGTAGTGTAGGGGGTCATGTTTTAGGGTAGTGCAGTGGTGTTTGGGTAGTTTAGGGGGTCAAGCAGGGGGTAGATTTAGGGTTTAGGGTAGTACAGTCATGATTGTGTAGTGTAGGGGGTCGTGCTGAGGTAGTGTTTTAGGGTTTAGGGTAGTACAGTGGTGTTTGTGTAGTGTAGGGGGTCGTGCTGGGTTAGTGTTTTAGGGTTTATGGCAGTGCCGGGGTGTTTGGGAAGCATATGGGGTCGTGCTGGGAGGAGTGATTTAGAGTTTAGGGTAGTGCAGTAGTGTTTGGGTAGTGTAGGGGGTCATGCTGGGGGAAGTGTTTGTGGGTTTAGGGCAGTGCTCTTGTGTTTGTGTAGTGTAGCGGGTCGTGCTGGGGTAGTATTTTAGAGTTTAGGGTAGTTCAGTGGTGTTTGTGTAGTGTAGGGGGTCGTGCTGAGGTAGTGTTTTAGTATTTATGGTAGTGCAGTGGAGGGGGTCCTGCTGCGGGTAGTGTTTTAGGGTTTAGGATAGTGCAGTGGTGTTTGTGTGGTGTAGGGGGTCGTGCTGGGGGTAGTGTTTTAGGGTTTAGGGTAGTGCAGTGGTGCTTGTGTAGTGTAGGGGTAGTGCTGCGGGTAGATTTAGGGTTTAGGGTAGTGCAGTGGTCTTTGAGTAGTGTAGGGGTTGTGCTGGGGGTAGTGTTTTAGGGTTTAGGGCAGTACAGTGGTGTTTGTGTAGTGTAGGGGTTGTGCTGCGTGTACTCTTTTAGGGTTTAGGGTAGTAAAGTGGTGTTTGTGTAGAGTAGGGGCAGTGCTGGGGGTAGATTAAGGGTTTAGGGTAGTGCAGTGGTGTTTGGGTAGTGTAGGGGGTCATGCTGGGGTAGTCTTTTAGGGATTCACTGTAGTGCAGTGGTCTTTGGGTAGTGTAGGGGGTCGTGCTGGGGGTAGTGTTTTAGGGTTTAGGGCAGTGCAGTTGTGTTTGGGTAGTGTAGGGGGGCGTGCTGAGGGTAGATTTAGGGTTTAGGGTAGTGCAGTGCTGTTTGTGTAGTGTAGGAGTCGTGTTTTAGGGTAGTGCAGTTGTGTTTGGGTAGGGTTGGGGGTCATGCTGGGGGTAGCGTTTTAGGGTTTAGGTAATGCAGTGGTGTTTGGGTAGTGTAGGGGGTCATGCTGAGGGTAGTGTTTTAAGGCTTAGGGTAGTGCAGTGGTGTTTGTGTAGTGTAGGGGGTAGTGTTTTAGGGTTTAGGTAGTGCAGTGGTGTTTTTGTATTGTAGGTGGTCGTGCTTTGAGTAGTGTTTTAAGGTTTCAGGCAGTGCAGTGGTGTTTGTGTAGTGTAGGGGGTCGTGTTTTAGGGTAAAGGATATTGCAGTGGTATCTGTGTAGTGTAGGGTTTGTGCTGGGGGTAACGTTTTAGGGTTTGAGGGAGTGCAGTGGTGTTTGGTGTAGGGGGTCGTACTGGAGGTAGATTTAGTGTTTAGGATAGTGCAGTGGTGTTTGTGTAGTGTAGGGGGCCGTACTGCATGTAGTGTTTTTGGGTTTAGCGTAGAGCAGTGGTGTTTGTGTAGTGTAGGGTGTTGTGCTGGGGTAGAATTTTAGAGTCTAGGGTAGAGCAGTGGTGTTTGGGTATAGTAGGGGGTCGCGCTAGGGGTAGTATTTTATGGTTTAAGGTAGTGCAGTTGTGTTTGTGTAGTGTAGGGGGTCGTGTTTTAGGGTAGTGCAGTGGTGTTTGTGTAGTTTAGGGGGTCATGCGGGGGGTAGATTTAGGGTTTAGGGTAGTGCAGTCATGATTGTATAGTGTAGGGGGTCGTGCAGGGTTTTGTTTTAGAGTTTAGGGCAGTGCAGTTGTCTTTGTGTAGTGTAGGGGTCGTGCTGGGTTAGTGTTTTAGGGTTTAGGGTAGTGCAGTGGTGTTTGGGTAGTGTAGGGGGTCATGCTGGGGGTAGTGTTTGTGGGTTTAGGGCAGTGCAGTGGTGTTTGTGTAGTGTAGGGGGTTGTGCTGGCGGTTGTGTTTTAGGGTTTAGGGTAGTTCAGTGGTGTTTGTGTAGTGAAGGGGGTCGTGCTGAGGTAGTGTTTTAGGGTTTATGGTAGTGCAGTGGTGTTTGGGTAGTGTTGGGGGTCGTGCTGCAGGTAGTGTTTTAGGGTTTAGGATAGTGCAGTGGTGTTTGTGTGGTGTAGGGGTCGTGCTAGGGGTAGATTTAGGGTATAGAGTGGTGCAGTGGTGTTTGAGTAGTGTAGGGGCTCGTGCTGGGGTAGTGTTTTCGGGTTAAGGGTAGTGCAGTGGTGTTTCTGTAGTGTAGGCAGTCGTGCTGGGGTGGTGTTTTAGGGTTTAGGGTAGTGCAGTGGTGTTTGTGTAGTGTAGGGGGAGCTCTGTGGGTAGATTTAGGGTTTAGGGTAGTGCAGTGGTGTTTGTGTAGTATAGGGGGTTGTGCTGGGGGTAGTGTTTTAGGGTTTAGGGTAGTGCAGTGGTGTTTCTGTAGTGTAGGGGTTCGTGTTGATAAAGTGTCCCCGGTAGCAGGGGGCGGGGCCTGCGGTGATCGTGCTGCCCCTCTGGCTCCTTGGGCGATTGGTTGCTGGCGCTATCACCTGCGCTGGACCCTTAGTTCAATCAAAGCGTCTCCCGCAAAGCGGGAGGCGCGAGCCACTGATAAAGTGTCCCCGGTAGCAGGGGGCGGGGCCTGCGGTGATAGTGCTGCCCCTCTGGCTCCTTGGGCGATTGGTTGCTGGCGCTATCATCTGCGCTGGACCCTTAGTTCAATCGAAGCGTCTCCCGCGAAGCGTCTCCCGCGAAGCGGGAGGCGCGAGCCGCTGATAAAGTGTCCCCGGTAGCAGGGGGCGGGGCCTGCGGTGATCGTGCTGCCCCTCTGGCTCCTTGGGCGATTGGTTGCTGGCGCTATCACCTGCGCTGGACCCTTAGTTCAATCGAAGCGTCTCCAGCGAAGCGGGAGGCGCGAGCCGCTGATAAAGTGTCCCCGGTAGCAGGGGGCGGGGCCTGCGGTGATCGTGCTGCCCCTCTGGCTCCTTGGGCGATTGGTTGCTGGCGCTATCACCTGCGCTGGACCCTTAGTTCAATCGAAGCGTCTCCAGCAAAGCGGGAGGCGCGAAGCGGGAGGCGCGAGCCGCTGATAAAGTGTCCCCGGTAGCAGGGGGCGGGGCCTGCGGTGATTGTGCTGCCCCTCTTGCTCCTTGGGCGATTGGTTGCTGGCGCTATCACCTGCGCTGGACCCTTAGTTCATTCAAAGCGTCTTAGGGGTTACGGCAGTGCAGTGGTTTTTGTGTAGTACAGGGGGTAGTGTTTTAGGGTTTAGGGTAGTGCAGTGGTGTTTGGGTAGTGTAGGGGGTCACGCTGGAGGTAGTGTTTTAGGGTTTAGGGTAGTGCAGTTGTGTTTGTGTAGTGTAGGGGGTCATGTTTTAGGGTAGTGCAGTGGTGTTTGGGTAGTTTAGGGGGTCAAGCAGGGGGTAGATTTAGGGTTTAGGGTAGTACAGTCATGATTGTGTAGTGTAGGGGGTCGTGCTGAGATAGTGTTTTAGGGTTTAGGGTAGTACAGTGGTGTTTGTGTAGTGTAGGGGGTCGTGCTGGGTTAGTGTTTTAGGGTTTATGGCAGTGCCGGGGTGTTTGGGAAGCATATGGGGTCGTGCTGGGAGGAGTGATTTAGAGTTTAGGGTAGTGCAGTAGTGTTTGGGTAGTGTAGGGGGTCATGCTGGGGGAAGTGTTTGTGGGTTTAGGGCAGTGCACTTGTGTTTGTGTAGTGTAGCGGGTCGTGCTGGGGTAGTATTTTAGAGTTTAGGGTAGTTCAGTGGTGTTTGTGTAGTGTAGGGGGTCATGCTGAGGTAGTGTTTTAGTATTTATGGTAGTGCAGTGGAGGGGTTCGTGCTGCGGGTTGTGTTTTAGGATTTAGGATAGTGCAGTGGTGTTTGTGTGGTGTAGGGGGTCGTGCTGGGGGTAGTGTTTTAGGGTTTAGGGTAGTGCAGTGGTGCTTGTGTAGAGTAGGGGTAGTGCTGCGGGTAGATTTAGGGTTTAGGGTAGTGCAGTGGTCTTTGAGTAGTGTAGGGGTTGTGCTGGGGGTAGTGTTTTAGGGTTTAGGGCAGTACAGTGGTGTTTGTGTAGTGTAGGGGTTGTGCTGCGTGTACTGTTTTAGGGTTTAGGGTAGTACAGTGGTGTTTGTGTAGAGTAGGGGCAATGCTGGGGGTTGATTAAGGGTTTAGGGTAGTGCAGTGGTGTTTGGGTAGTGTAGGGGGTCATGCTGGGGTAGTCTTTTAGGGATTCACTGTAGTGCAGTGGTCTTTGGGTAGTGTAGGGGGTCGTGCTGGGGGTAGTGTTTTAGGGTTTAGGGCAGTGCAGTTGTGTTTGGGTAGTGTAGGGGGTCGTGCTGAGGGTAGATTTAGGGTTTAGGGTAGTGCAGTGCTGTTTGTGTAGTGTAGGAGTCGTGTTTTAGGGTAGTGCAGTTGTGTTTGGGTAGGGTTGGGGGTCATGCTGGGGGTAGCGTTTTAGGGTTTAGGTAATGCAGTGGTGTTTGGGTAGTGTAGGGGGTCATGCTGAGGGTAGTGTTTTAAGGCTTAGGGTAGTGCAGTGGTGTTTGTGTAGTGTAGGGGGTAGTGTTTTAGGGTTTAGTTATTGCAGTGGTGTTTGGGTAGTGTAGGGGGTCATGCTGAGGGTAGTGTTTTAGGGTTTAAGGTAGTGCAGTGGTGTTTGTGTAGTGTAGGGGGTCGTGCTTTAGGGTAAAGGGTATTGCAGTGGTATCTGTGTAGTGTAGGGGGTCGTGCTCAGGGTAATGTTTAAGGGTTTAAGGTAGTGCAGTGGTGTTTGGTGTAGGGGGTCATGCTGGGGGTAGATTTAGTGTTTAGGATAATGCAGTGGTGTTTGTGTAGTGTAGGGGGTCGTGCTGGGAGTAGTGTTTTGGGCTTTAGCGTAGAGCAGTGGTGTTTATGTAGTGTAGAGGGTTGTGCTGGGGTAGTATTTTAAGGTTTAAGGTAGTGCAGTGGTGTTTGGGTAATGTAGGGGGTCGCATTGGGGGTAGTGTTTTTGGGTTTAGGGTAATGCAGTTGTGTTTGAGTATTGTAGGGGGTCGCATTTTAGAGGTAGTGCAGTGGTGTTTGAATAGTTTATAGTGTCAAGCAGGGGGTAGATTTAGGGTTTAGGGTAGTGCAGTTGTGATTCTGTGGTGTAGGGGGTCATGCTGGGGCAGTGTTTTAGGGTTTAGGGTAGTGCAGTGGTGTTTGTGTAGTGTAGGGGTTCTTGCTGGGTTAGTGTTTTAGGATTTATGGTACTGCAGTGGTGTTTGGGTAATGTTGGGGGTCGTGCTACAGGTAGTGTTTTAGGGTGTAGGGCAGTGCAGTGGTGTTTGGGAAGTGTAGGGGGTCATGCCGGGGGTAGTGTTTGTGGGTTTCGGGCAGTGCAGTGGTGTTTGTGTAGTGTAGCGGTCGTGTTTGGAGTAGTGCTTTAGGGTTTAGGGTAGTGCAGTGGTAATTGTGTAGTGTAGGAGGTCGTGTTTTAGGGTATAGGCTATTGTAGTGATGTCTGTGTAGTGTAGGGGGACATGCTGGGTGTATATTTAGGGTTTATGGTGGAGCAGTACTTTTTGTGTAGTATAGGGTGTCGTACTGGTGGTAGTGTTTTAGGGTTTAGGGTAGTGCCGTGGTGTTTCTGTAGTGTAGGGTGTCGTTTTTTAGGGTATAGGGTAGTGCAGTGGTGTCTGTGTAGTGTAGGGGTCGTACTGGGGTAGATTTAGGGTTTAGGATGATGCAGAGCTGTTTCTATAGTGTAGGGGGTCGTACTGGGGTAGTGTTTTAGGGTTTAGGGTAGTGCAGTGTTGTTTTGGAAGTGTAGGGAGTCATGCTGGTGGTAGTATTTTAGGGAGTAGGGTAGTGCAGTGGTGTTTAGGAAGTGTAGAGGGTCGTTCTGGGGGTAGTGTTTTCGGGTTTAGGGTGGTGCAGTGGTGTTTGTGTAGTGTAGGGGATCGTGCTGGGGTAGTGCTTTAGGGTTTAGGGTAGTGCAGTGGTGTTTGTGTAGTATAGGGGGTTGTGTTTTAGGATAGTGCAGTGGTGTCTGGGCAGTGTAGGGGGTAATGCTGGGGGTATTGTTTTAGGGTTTAGGGTAGTGCAGTTGTGTTTGTGTAGTGTAGAGGGTCGTGCTGGGGGTAGTGTTTTAGAATTAGGGAAGTGCAGTGTTGTTTGTGTAGTGTTGGTGGTCGTGTTTTAGGGTAGTGCAGTGGTGTTTGGGTAGTGTAGGGAGTCATGCTGGGGGTAGTGTTTTAGGGTTTAGGGTAGTGCAGTGGTGTTTGTGTAGTGTAGGGGGTCGTGCAGGGGATAGTATTTTAGGAATTAGTGTAGTGCAGTGGTGTTTGGATAGTGTAGGGGGTTGTGCTGGGGGTAGTGTTTTCAGGTTTAGGGTAGTGCAGTGGAGTATGTGTAGTGTAGGGGGTCGTGTTTTAGGGTAATGCAGTGTTGTTTTTGTAGTGTAGGGAGTCGTGCTAGGGGTAGTGTTTTAGTGGATCAGGTAGTGCAGTGGTGTTTGGGTAGTGTAGGGGGTCATGCTGGAGGTAGTGTTTTAGGGTTTAGGGTAGTGCAGTGGTGTTTGGGTAGTGAGGGGGTCGTGCTGGGGGTAGTGTTTTAGGGTTTAGGGTAGTGCAGTGGTGTTTCTGTAGTGTAGGGGTTCGTGTTGGGGTAGTGTTTTCAGGTTTAGGGTAGTGCAGTGGTGTTTGGGTAGGGTAGGGGGTCGTGCTGGGGGTAGTGTCTTAGGGTTTAGGGTATTGCAGTGGTGTCTGGGTAGTTTAGGGGTCGTACTGGGGTAGATTTAGATTTAAGGGTAGTGTAGTGGTGTTTGTGTAGTGTAGGGGGTCGTACTGGGGGTCGTGTTTTAGGGTTTAGGGTAGTACAGTGGTGTTTGTGTAGTGTAGCGAGTCATGTTGGGGTAGTGTTTTAGGGTTTAGGGTAGTGCAGTGGTGTTTGGATAGTGTAGGCGGTCGTGCTGGGAGTAGTGTTTTAGGGTTTAGGGTAGAGCAGTGGTGTTTGGGTAGTGTAGGGGGTCGTGCAGAGGATAGATTTAGGGTTTAGAGTAGTGCAGTCATGTTTTTGTAGTGTAGGGGTTTCTGCTGGGGTAGTGTTTTAGGGTTGAGTGTAGTGCAGTGGTGCTTGTGTAGTATAGGGGGTCATGCTGGGGTAGTGTTTTAGGGTTTAGGGTAGTTCAGTGGTGTTTGGGTAGTATAGGGGGTCATGCTGGGGGAAGTGTTTTAGGGTTTAGGGTAGCGCAGTGGTGTTAGGGGAGTGTAGGGGGTCATGCTGGGGGAGATTTTGGGTTTAGGGTAGAGCATTGGAGTTTGGGTAGTGTAGGCGGTCGTGCTGGTGGTAGGGTTTTAGGGTTTAGGGTAGTGCAGTGGTGTTTCTGTAGTGTAGGGGGTCGTGCTGGGGGTAGTGTTTTAGGGTTTAGGATTGTGCAGTGGTGTTTGAGTAGTGTAGGGGGTCGTGCTGGGGGTAGTGTTTTAGGGTTTAGAGTAGTGCAGTGGTGTTTCGGTAGTGTAGGGGGTCGTGCAGGGGTAGATTTCGGGTTTAGAGTAGTGCACTCGTGTTTGTGTAGTGTAGCGGGTCGAGCTGGGGTAGTGTTTTAGGGTTTAGGGCAGTTCAGTGGTGTTTGTGTAGTGTAGGGGGTCATGCTGGGGGTAGTGTTTTAGGGTTTAGGGTAGTGCAGTGGTGTTAGAAATGGGGTCTCTAGTTGGCACAGGTATGCACCTGTGACAAGCAGGGACTCTCAATTCTAAGTCAGGATAAGGGGATCACCCTTTCAAATAACCCCTGCTCACCCTTCAGGTAGTGTGGCGCAAGCAGTCAAGACTATTCTCAGGGCGCTATAGGTTAAGCATTTGTGAACACATACAGTAATGCAATGACACACCACAAATGGACACCAGTCAAGGTTATATCAAAAATAGTTCTCTTTATATAAGGCTTAGCACAAGACCAGAATAACGTTTAGAAATGACCACAGTATTATTTCAAAGTTCAATGTTCTTGCAAAAAGGCTTAAAATGCAAAAATAGGCTTCTTTTACTTAATTCTGCTTCTTTTCAGGCTTTGTACGGTTCGTACCTGGGTGTACGACTCGTCCGCATTAAAAACAAAGAAAGTACGAGTCAAACAATCGGTGCGGACTCCGGGGTCCGGGACGTGCACACTGCGGTGCGAACAGAACAAAGTACCTTTAGTTCGTGGGGTCCGCGACGGACAGTGTGGGACAAGTTGATGGGTCCGGGTCGTAGTTCGGCAGCGTACTCGGTCTGGCCCGGTCGCGGCGTTGGGACGCGGCGTTGGTACGGGACCTTCAGGGGTACGTGCGGATGAGCCGGATCAGCTTGCAGAGTCCGTGGCGTCGGCGTTCGGGCCGTACCTTCGGTGCGGATCAGCGGCGACACTTCTCGGCGCCGTACAGCGTACGGGGATGATGAGCGTACTGCGGCTTCTCGGATCTGAGTACGGCACGGTGCAGTACGTTAGCAGCGTACGGACCGTACCGGTGGGACAGCGAAGCTTGAGTCCGGCGTACAGGGTTCGGCAGCCAGGGATGTACGTCTCGAATCGGCGGGGAAGGTTAGGTGCAATGCAGCCGGGAGGGATACGGTGCGTACTAACGCTTTTGGATCAGCGTAGACGCATGGTGCCGGGCGGCAAAGACACGGCTTCGCGGCGGATGTAGTACGAGGCGTACTGGGACCAAATCCAGCGGGAAACAAGCAAGAATTGTCCAGGCAACTCAGTTTTTGAAGGCAGATGAGTCCAATGGTCCTGGGACTCAGTTCAGGGGGCAAGCTCTCTTCCAAGCCCTTGGAGATAGATGAAAAACAAAGTACAAAGTCTCTTTCAGTCTTTTCCTCTCCTTTCTCATCAAGGCACCAACTGCAGGCCAATCCCCCAGGTCAGGGAAAGTTACTCCTCCTTCAGCTTCTACCAGGTCCTTCTGGTCAGGCAGAGTTCCTTCGTGGTTCAATCAGGATCTGATTTCTTGGGAGCAGGGCTCCTTCTTTTATAGCATAATTCTTTTGTTCTTTGTCGCCAGGGGGCCTGGGCCTGGCTCAGTCCAGTTTTGGAGCACTTTGTTGTGGTGACTCTGCTCTTTCCTTTCAGCAGCAGGGCAGAGACATCAGCCGCTCCACAGGGGGCGGAGCCGGCATTGTGGTGGCAGAGCACAGGTCTATTCAGAGTCAAATGTGTACTCCTCCCACCCATCCTGGTGTAATCTCTCTACCCACCACCTGACAGCCAGCCTGTCTCCTGGAATTCCCCATCCCTGCTCTTCCCTGTTGCTAGGCAGAACACACACACACAGCAGAGGCGGACTGAAATGGCCAGGTCAGTAAATACTAACTTTCTAAAAGTAGTATTTACAAACACAGGATATTAAAATAAACTTTACTAAAAGAAGTATTTTATTATTCTGAGTTCAGGCATACTAAACTTGACTTTCTACCATGCTCTCTGAGTCCACTGGGATTACAGCGTGTAGTAATTCCAGCAGCCCGTTCTGGCCTATGGAGAGCAGGTAGCCTTCAATAGTGAAAAACAAAAATGGCTGTAATTCACTATTAGGACATGCCACACACCTCAGGGCATGTCCTACCTTATCCTTACAATGCACCCTGCCCTAGGGCCTACCATAGGGGTGACTAACATGAAGGTAAGGGAAGGTTTAGGGACTGGCAAGTGGGGACACTTGCCCAGTCAGCATGACAGTACCAGACTGCATGCAGGTTCTGCAATGGCAGACCTTAGACATATTTTACCAGACTGCTTCTGTGGGTGGCACAACCAGTGCTGCAAGCCCACTAGCAGCATTTGGATATACAAGCCCTTGGCACCCCTGGTGCACTCTACTAGGGACTGATAGTAAACCAAATAAGCCAAACATGGAAGTCAATTCACATTATACATTTTACCATAGGGAGAGCATATGCACCTTAGCACTGGTCAGCAGTGGTAAGGTGCCCAGAGTCATAAAACAGCCAACACCAGGTCAGAAAAAATACAGGATGAAGGCAAAAAGTTTAGGGATGACCCTGCAAAAAGGGCCAAGTCCAACAAGTGGTGTTTGTGTAGTGTAGGGGGTCATGCTGGGGGTAGTGTTTTAGGGTTGAGGGCAGGCCAGTGGTGTTTGTGTAGTGTAGGGGGTAGTGCTGGGGGTAGATTTAGGGTTTAGGGTAGTGCAGTGGTGTTTGGGTAGTGTAGGGTGTTGTGCTGGGGTAGTGTTTTAGGATTTAGGGTAGCGCAGTGGTGTTCGGGGAGTGTAGGGGATCATGCTGGGGTAGATTTTGGGTTTAGGGTAGCGCATTGTGTTTGCGTAGTGTAGGGGGTCGTGCTGGGGGTAGTGTCTTAGGGTTTAGGGTATTGCAGTGGTGTTTGGGTAGTTTAGGGGTCATACAGGGGTAGATTTAGAGTTTAGGGTAGTGTAGTGGTGTTTGTGTAGTGTAGGGGGTCATGCTGTGGGTAGTGTTTTAGGGTTTAGGGTAGTACAGTGGTGTTTGTGTAGTGTAGCGAGTCATGTTTGGGTAGTGTTTTAGGGTTTAGGGTAGTGCAGTGGTGTTTGGGTAGTATAGTGGTTCGTGCTGGGGGTAGTGTTTTAGGGTTTAGGGTAGCGCAGTGGTGTTAGGGGAGTGTAGGGGGTCGTGCTGAGGTAGTGTTTTAGGGTAGTACAGTGGTGTTTGTGTAGTGAAGGGGGTTAATGTTTTAGGGTTTATGGCAGTGCCGGGGTGTTTGGGAAGCGTAGGGGAACGTGCTGAGTAGAGTGATTTAGAGTTTAGGGTAGTGCAGTAGTGTTTGGGTAGTGTAGGGGGTCATGCTGGGGCAAGTGTTTGTGGGTTTAGGGCAGTGCAGTGGTGTTTGTGTAGTGTAGGGGGTCGTGCTGGGGTAGTGTTTTAGGGTTTAGGATAGTGCAGTGGTGTTTAGGTAGTGTAGGGGGTCGTGCAGGGGTAGATTTCGGGTTTAGGGCAGTGCACTTGTGTTTGTGTAGTGTAGCGGGTCATGCTGGTGTAGTATTTTAGTGTTTAGGGTAGTTCAGTGGTGTTTGTGTAGTGTAGGGGGTCGTGCTGAGGTAGTGTTTTAGGATTTATGGTAGTGCAGTGGTGTTTGTGTAGTGTAGGGGGTCGTGCTGCGGGTAGTGTTTTTAGGGTTTAGAGTAGTGCAGTGGTGCTTGTGTAGTGTAGGGGTAGTGCTGCGGGTAGATTTAGGTTTTAGGGTAGTACAGTGGTCTTTGGGTAGTGTAGGGGTTGTGCTGGGGGTAGTGTTTTAGGGTTTAGGGCAGTACAGTGGTGTTTGTGTAGTGTAGGGGTTGTGCTGCGGGTACTGTTTTAGGGTTTAGGGTAGTGCAGTGGTGTTTGTGTAGAGTAGGGGGCAGTGCTGGGGGTAGATTTAGGGTTTAGGGTAGTGCAGTGGTGTTCGGGTAGTGTAGGGGGTCGTGCTGGGGTAGTGTTTTAGGGTTTAGTTTAGTGCAGTGGTCTTCGGGTAGTGTAGGGCGTCATGCTGGCGGTAGTGTTTTAGGGATTAGGGCAGTGCAGTTGTGTTTGGGTAGTGTAGGGGGTCGTGCTGAGGGTAGATTTAGGGTTTAGGGTAGTGCAGTGGTGTTTGTGTAGTGTAGGGGTCAGGCTTGGGGTAGTGTTTTATGGTTTAGGGTAGTGCAGCTGTGTTTTGGTAGTGTAGGAGGTTGTGCTGGGGGAAGTGTTGTAGGGTTTATGGTAGTGCAGTGCTGTTTGTGTAGTGTAGGAGTCGTGTTTTAGGGTAGTGCAGTTGTGTTTTGGTAGGGTTGGGGGTCATGCTGGGGGTAGCGTTTAGGGTTTAGGTAATGCAGTGGTGTTTGGGAAGTGTAGGGGATCATGCTGAGGGTAGTGTTTTAGGGCTTAGGGTAGTGCAGTGTTGTTTGTGTAGTGTAGGGGGTAGTGTTTTAGGGTAAAGGATATTGCAGTGGTATCTGTGTAGTGTAGGGTTTGTGCTGGGGGTAAAGTTTTAGGGTTTGAGGTAGTGCAGTGGTGTTTGGTGTAGGGGGTCGTACTGGGGGTAGATTTAGTGTTTAGGATAGTGCAGTGGTGTTTCTGTAGTGTAGGGGGCCGTACTGGGTGTAGTGTTTTTGGGTTTAGCATAGAGCAGTGGTGTTTGTGTAGTGTAGGGTGTTGTGCTGGGGTAGTATTTTTGAGTCTAGGGTAGTGTAGTGGTGTTTGTGTAGTGTAGGGGTTCGTACTGGGGGTAGTGTTTTAGGGTCTAGGGTAGTACAGTGGTGTTTGTGTAGTTTAGCGAGTCATGTTGGGGTAGTGTTTTAGGGTTTAGGGTAGTGCAGTGGTGTTTGGATAGTGTAGGCGGTCGTGCTGGGGGTAGTGTTTTAGGGTTTAGGGTAGTGCAGTGGTGTTTGGGTAGTGTAGGGGGTCGTGCAGAGGATAGATTTAGGGTTTAGAGTAGTGCAGTCATGTTTGTGTAGTGTAGGGGTTTCTGCTGGGGTAGTGTTTTAGGGTTGAGTGTAGTGCAGTGGTGCTTGTGTATTGTAGGGGGTCATGCTGGGGTAGAGTCTTAGAGTTTAAGGTAGTTTAGGGTGGTCGTGCTGGGGGTAAATTTAGGGTTTAGGGTAGTGCAGTGGTGTTTGTGTAGTGCAGGGGTTTGTGCTGGGGTAGTGTTTTCAGGTTTAGCGTAGTGCAGTGGTGTTTGTGTAGTGTAACGGGTTGTGCTGGGGGTAGTGTTTTAGTGTTTAGGGTAGTGCAGTGGTGTCTGTGTAGTGTAGGGGGGCTTGTTTTAGGGTAGTGCAGTGGTGTTTGGGTAGTGTAGGGGGTTGTACCGGAGGTAGTGTTTTAGGGTTTATGGTAATGCAGAGGAGTATCTGTAGTGTAGTGGGTCGAGATGGGGGTAGTGTCTTAGGGTGTAGGGCAGTGCAGTGTTGTTTGTGTAGTGTAGGGGGACGTGTTTTAGGGTAATGTAGTGGTGTTTGGGTAGTGTAGGGAGTCGTGCTGGGGTGGTGTTTCAGTGTATCAGGCAGTGCAGTGGTGTTTGGGTAGTGTAGGGGGTCATGCTGGAGGTAGTGTTTTAGGGTTTAGGGTAGTGCAGTGGTGTTTGGGTAGTGTAGGGGGTCATGCTTGGGTAGTGTTTTAGAGTTCAGGGTAGTGCAGTGGTGTTTCAGTAGTGTAGGGGGTCGTGCGGGGTAGTGTTTTAGGGTTTCGTTCAGTGCAGTGGTCTTCGGGTAGTGTAGGGGGTCGTGCTGGCGGTAGTGTTTTAGGGATCAGGGCAGTGCAGTTGTGTTTGGGTAGTGTAGGGGGTCGTGCTGAGGGTAGATTTAGGGTTTAGGGTAGTGCAGTGGTGTTTGTGTAGTGTAGGGGTCGGGCTTGGGGTAGTGTTTTATGGTTTAGGGTAGTGCAGTTGTGTTTTGGTAGTGTAGGAGGTTGTGCTGGGGGATGTGTTGTAGGGTTTAGGGTAGTGCAGTGCTGTTTGTGTAGTGTAGGAGTCGTGTTTTAGGGTAGTGCAGTTGTGTTTTGGTAGGGTTGGGGGTCATGCTGGGGGTAGCGTTTTAGGGTATAGGTAATGCAATGGTGTTTGGGAAGTGTAGGGGATCATGCTGAGGGTAGTGTTGTAGGGCTTAGGGTAGTGCAGTGTTGTTTGTGTAGTGTAGGGGGTAGTGTTTTAGGGTAAAGGATATTGCAGTGGTATCTGTGTAGTGTAGGGTTTGTGCTGGGGGTAAAGTTTTAGGGTTTGAGGTAGTGCAGTGGTGTTTGGTGTAGGGGGTCGTACTGGGGGTAGATTTAGTGTTTAGGATAGTGCAGTGGTGTTTGTGTAGTGTAGGGGGCCGTACTGCATGTAGTGTTTTTGGGTTTAGCATAGAGCAGTGGTGTTTGTGTAGTGCAGGGTGTTGTGCTGGGGTAGTATTTTAGAGTCTAGGGTAGTGTAGTGGTGTTTGTGTAGTGTAGGGGTTCGTACTGAGGGTAGTGTTTTAGGGTTTAGGGTAGTACAGTGGTGTTTGTGTAGTTTAGCGAGTCATTTTGGGGTAGTGTTTTAGGGTTTAGGGTAGTGCAGTGGTGTTTGGATAGTGTAGGCGGTCGTGCTGGGGGTAGTGTTTTAGGGTTTAGGGTAGTGCAGTGGTGTTTGGGTAGTGTAGGGGGTCGTGCAGAGGAAAGATTTAGGGTTTAGAGTAGTGCAGTCATGTTTGTGTAGTGTAGGGGTTTCTGCTGGGGTAGTGTTTTAGGGTTGAGTGTAGTGCAGTGGTGCTTGTGTATTGTAGGGGGTCATGCTGGGGTAGAGTCTTAGAGTTTAAGTAGTTTAGGGTGGTCGTGCTGGGGGTAAATTTAGGGTTTAGGGTAGTGCAGTGGCGTTTGTGTAGTGTAGAGGGTTGTGCTGGGGTAGTGTTTTCAGGTTTAGCGTAGTGCAGTGGTGTTTGTGTAGTGTAACGGGTTGTGCTGGGGGTAGTGTTTTAGTGTTTAGGGTAGTGCAGTGGTGTCTGTGTAGTGTAGGGGGGCTTGTTTTAGGGTAGTGCAGTGGTGTTTGGGTAGTGTAGGGGGTTGTGCCGGAGGTAGTGTTTTAGGGTTTATGGTAATGCAGAGGAGTATCTGTAGAGTAGTGGGTCGAGATGGGGGTAGTGTCTTAGGGTTTAGGGTAGTGCAGTGTTGTTTGTGTAGTTTGTACACAGATTGGTCGCACACTGCTCGTCACACCAGCAAGTTGCCCCAAAGGACTGTGGTAAATGAAGTGGCGACGGCGGGTACGCCTATGCCACGATGTGTAAAGAGAACAGTATGTGTTGCATTTAGCCATCCCTGGACACGTGTTTCGAGGTAGTTGCCTCTCGTCAGCAGGGAGTAGGACAGTGTAAAGGGGTGCCGCGTGGACTGCCAAAATGTAATTAAAAACAGGTCAAGTACCTCTCATGGCGCGCAGGTGCAGATCCAAGGCTCGTCAGCCCGTTAGCTCAAGGGAGCCGTAATAATTTGTACACAGATTGGTCGCACACTGCTCGTCACACCAGCAAGTTGCCCCAAAGGACTGTGGTAAATGAAGTGGCGACGGCGGGTACGCCTATGCCACGATGTGTAAAGAGAACAGTATGTGTTGCATATAGCCATCCCTGGACACGTGTTTCGAGGTAGTTGCCTCTCGTCAGCAGGGAGTAGGACAGTGTAAAGGGGTGCCGCGTGGACTGCCAAAATGTAATTAAAAACAGGTCAAGTACCTCTCATGGCGCGCAGGTGCAGATCCAAGGCTCGTCAGCCCGTTAGCTCAAGGGAGCCGTAATAATTTGTACACAGATTGGTCGCACACTGCTCGTCACACCAGCAAGTTGCCCCAAAGGACTGTGGTAAATGAAGTGGCGACGGCGGGTACGCCTATGCCACGATGTGTAAAGAGAACAGTATGTGTTGCATTTAGCCATCCCTGGACACGTGTTTCGAGGTAGTTGCCTCTCGTCAGCAGGGAGTAGGACAGTGTAAAGGGGTGCCGCGTGGACTGCCAAAATGTAATTAAAAACAGGTCAAGTACCTCTCATGGCGCGCAGGTGCAGATCCAAGGCTCGTCAGCCCGTTAGCTCAAGGGAGCCGTAATAATTTGTACACAGATTGGTCGCACACTGCTCGTCACACCAGCAAGTTGCCCCAAAGGACTGTGGTAAATGAAGTGGCGACGGCGGGTACGCCTATGCCACGATGTGTAAAGAGAACAGTATGTGTTGCATTTAGCCATCCCTGGACACATGTTTCGAGGTAGTTGCCAGGGATGGCTAACGCAACACATACTGTTCTTTATACATCGTGGCATAGGCGTACCCGCCGTCGCCACTACATTTACCACAGTCCTTTGGGGCTACTTGCTGGTGTGACGAGCAGTGTGCGACCAACCTTTGCATAATTTATTATGGCTCCCTTGAGCCAACGGGCTGACGAGCCTTGGATCTGCACCTGCGCGCCATGAGAGGTACTTGACCTGTTTTAATCACATTTGGCAGTCCACACGGCACCCCTTTACACTGACCTGCTCCCTGCTGACGAGAGGCAACTACCTCGAAACACGTGTCCAGGGATGGCTAACGCAACACATACTGTTCTTTATACATCGTGGCATAGGCGTACCCGCCGTCGCCACTACATTTACCACAGTCCTTTGGGGCTACTTGCTGGTGTGACGAGCAGTGTGCGACCAACCTTTGCATAATTTATTATGGCTCCCTTGAGCCAACGGGCTGACGAGCCTTGGATCTGCACCTGCGCGCCATGAGAGGTACTTGACCTGTTTTAATCACATTTGGCAGTCCACACGGCACCCCTTTACACTGACCTGCTCCCTGCTGACGAGAGGCAACTACCTCGAAACACGTGTCCAGGGATGGCTAACGCAACACATACTGTTCTTTATACATCGTGGCATAGGCGTACCCGCCGTCGCCACTACATTTACCACAGTCCTTTGGGGCTACTTGCTGGTGTGACGAGCAGTGTGCGACCAACCTTTGCATAATTTATTATGGCTCCCTTGAGCCAACGGGCTGACGAGCCTTGGATCTGCACCTGCGCGCCATGAGAGGTACTTGACCTGTTTTAATCACATTTGGCAGTCCACACGGCACCCCTTTACACTGACCTGCTCCCTGCTGACGAGAGGCAACTACCTCGAAACACGTGTCCAGGGATGGCTAACGCAACACATACTGTTCTTTATACATCGTGGCATAGGCGTACCCGCCGTCGCCACTACATTTACCACAGTCCTTTGGGGCTACTTGCTGGTGTGACGAGCAGTGTGCGACCAACCTTTGCATAATTTATTATGGCTCCCTTGAGCCAACGGGCTGACGAGCCTTGGATCTGCACCTGCGCGCCATGAGAGGTACTTGACCTGTTTTAATCACATTTGGCAGTCCACACGGCACCCCTTTACACTGACCTGCTCCCTGCTGACGAGAGGCAACTACCTCGAAACACGTGTCCAGGGATGGCTAACGCAACACATACTGTTCTTTATACATCGTGGCATAGGCGTACCCGCCGTCGCCACTACATTTACCACAGTCCTTTGGGGCTACTTGCTGGTGTGACGAGCAGTGTGCGACCAACCTTTGCATAATTTATTATGGCTCCCTTGAGCCAACGGGCTGACGAGCCTTGGATCTGCACCTGCGTGCCATGAGAGGTACTTGACCTGTTTTAATCACATTTGGCAGTCCACACGGCACCCCTTTACACTGACCTGCTCCCTGCTGACGAGAGGCAACTACCTCGAAACACGTGTCCAGGGATGGCTAACGCAACACATACTGTTCTTTATACATCGTGGCATAGGCGTACCCGCCGTCGCCACTACATTTACCACAGTCCTTTGGGGCTACTTGCTGGTGTGACGAGCAGTGTGCGACCAACCTTTGCATAATTTATTATGGCTCCCTTGAGCCAACGGGCTGACGAGCCTTGGATCTGAACCTGCGCGCCATGAGAGGTACTTGACCTGTTTTAATCACATTTGGCAGTCCACACGGCACCCCTTTACACTGACCTGCTCCCTGCTGACGAGAGGCAACTACCTCGAAACACGTGTCCAGGGATGGCTAACGCAACACATACTGTTCTTTATACATCGTGGCATAGGCGTACCCGCCGTCGCCACTACATTTACCACAGTCCTTTGGGGCTACTTGCTGGTGTGACGAGCAGTGTGCGACCAACCTTTGCATAATTTATTATGGCTCCCTTGAGCCAACGGGCTGACGAGCCTTGGATCTGCACCTGCGCGCCATGAGAGGTACTTGACCTGTTTTAATCACATTTGGCAGTCCACACGGCACCCCTTTACACTGACCTGCTCCCTGCTGATGAGAGGCAACTACCTCGAAACACGTGTCCAGGGATGGCTAACGCAACACATACTGTTCTTTATACATCGTGGCATAGGCATACCCGCCGTCGCCACTACATTTACCACAGTCCTTTGGGGCTACTTGCTGGTGTGACGAGCAGTGTGCGACCAACCTTTGCATAATTTATTATGGCTCCCTTGAGCCAACGGGCTGACGAGCCTTGGATCTGCACCTGCGCGCCATGAGAGGTACTTGACCTGTTTTAATCACATTTGGCAGTCCACACGGCACCCCTTTACACTGACCTGCTCCCTGCTGACGAGAGGCAACTACCTCGAAACACGTGTCCAGGGATGGCTAACGCAACACATACTGTTCTTTATACATCGTGGCATAGGCGTACCCGCCGTCGCCACTACATTTACCACAGTCCTTTGGGGCTACTTGCTGGTGTGACGAGCAGTGTGCAACCAACCTTTGCATAATTTATTATGGCTCCCTTGAGCCAACGGGCTGACAAGCCTTGGATCTGCACCTGCGCGCCATGAGAGGTACTTGACCTGTTTTAATCACATTTGGCAGTCCACACGGCACCCCTTTACACTGACCTGCTCCCTGCTGACGAGAGGCAACTACCTCGAAACACGTGTCCAGGGATGGCTAACGCAACACATACTGTTCTTTATACATCGTGGCATAGGCGTACCCGCCGTCGCCACTACATTTACCACAGTCCTTTGGGGCTACTTGCTGGTGTGACGAGCAGTGTGCGACCAACCTTTGCATAATTTATTATGGCTCCCTTGAGCCAACGGGCTGACGAGCCTTGGATCTGCACCTGCGCGCCATGAGAGGTACTTGACCTGTTTTATTCACATTTGGCAGTCCACACGGCACCCCTTTACACTGACCTGCTCCCTGCTGACGAGAGGCAACTACCTCGAAACACGTGTCCAGGGATGGCTAACGCAACACATACTGTTCTTTATACATCGTGGCATAGGCGTACCCGCCGTCGCCACTACATTTACCACAGTCCTTTGGGGCTACTTGCTGGTGTGACGAGCAGTGTGCGACCAACCTTTGCATAATTTATTATGGCTCCCTTAAGCCAACGGGCTGACAAGCCTTGGATCTGCACCTGCGCGCCATGAGAGGTACTTGACCTGTTTTAATCACATTTGGCAGTCCACACGGCACCCCTTTACACTGACCTGCTCCCTGCTGACGAGAGGCAACTACCTCGAAACACGTGTCCAGGGATGGCTAACGCAACACATACTGTTCTTTATACATCGTGGCATAGGCGTACCCGCCGTCGCCACTACATTTACCACAGTCCTTTGGGGCTACTTGCTGGTGTGACGAGCAGTGTGCGACCAACCTTTGCATAATTTATTATGGCTCCCTTGAGCCAACGGGCTGACGAGCCTTGGATCTGCACCTGCGCGCCATGAGAGGTACTTGACCTGTTTTAATCACATTTGGCAGTCCACACTGCACCCCTTTACACTGACCTGCTCCCTGCTGACGAGAGGCAACTACCTCGAAACACGTGTCCAGGGATGGCTAACGCAACACATACTGTTCTTTATACATCGTGGCATAGGCGTACCCGCCGTCGCCACTACATTTACCACAGTCCTTTGGGGCTACTTGCTGGTGTGACGAGCAGTGTGCGACCAACCTTTGCATAATTTGTTTGTGTAGTGTAGGGGGACGTGTTTTAGGGTAATGCAGTGGTGTTTGAGTAGTGTAGGGAGTCGTGCTGGGGTCGTGTTTCAGTGTATCAGGCAGTGCAGTGGTGTTTGGGTAGTGTAGGGGGTCATGCTGGAGGTAGTGTTTTAGGGTTAAGGGTAGTGCAGTGGTGTTTGGGTAGTGTAGGGGGTCATGCTGGGGTAGTGTTTTAGAGTTCAGGGTAGTGCAGTGGTGTTTCAGTAGTGTAGGGGGTCGTGCGGGGTAGTGTTTTCAGGTTTAGGGTATTGCAGTGGTGTTTGGGTAGTGTAGGGGGTCATGCTGGGGGTAGTGTCTTAGGGTTTAGTGTAGTGCAGTGGTGTTTGTGTAGTTTAGGGGGTCGTGCTGGGGGTAGTGTTTTAGGGTTTAGGTTAGTGCAGTTGTGTTTGGGTAGTGTAGGGGGTAGTGCAGAGGGTAGATTTAGGGTTTAGAGTAGTGCAGTCATGTTTGTGTAGTGTAGGGGGTCCTACTGGGGTAGTGTTTTAGGGTAGTGCAGTGGTGTTTGTGTAGTGTAGGGGTCATGCTGGAGTAGTGTTTAAGGGTTTAAGGTAGTGCAGTGGTGTTTGAATAGTGTAGGGGGTCGTGCTGGGGTGGTGTTTTAGGGTTTAGGGTAGTGCAGAGGTGTTTGTGTTGTGTAGGGGTCGTGCTGGGGTAGTGTTTTAGGGTTTAGGGTAGTTCAGTGGTGTTTTTGTAGTGTAGGGGGTAGTGCTGGGGGTGGATTTAGGATTTAGGGTAGTGCAGTGGTGTTTGGGTAGTATAGGGGGTTATGCTGGGGGTAGTGTTATATTGTTTAGGGCAGTGCAGTGGTGTTTGTGTAGTGTAGGGGATCGTGCTGGGGGTAGTGTTTTTGGGTTTAGGGCTGTGCAGTAGTGTTCTGGTAGTGTAGGAGGTCGTGCTGGGGTAGTGTGTTAGAGTTTAGGATAGCGCAGTGGTGTTCGGATAGTGTAGGGTGTCATGCTGGGGTAGATTTTGGGTTTAGGGTAGCGCATTGGTGTTTGGGTAGTGTAGGGGATCGTGCTGGGGGTAGTGTTTTAGGGTAGTGCAGTGGTGTTTGATAGTTTAGGGGGTCATGCTGGGGATTGTGTTTTAGGGTTTAGGGTAGTGCAGTGATGTTTGTGTAGTGTAGGGGGTCGTGCCGGGGGTAGTATTTTAGGTATTAGGGAAGTGCAGTAATGTTTGGATAGTGTAGGGGGTTGTGCTGGGGGTAGTGTTTGAGGGTTTAGGGTAGTGCAGTGGAGCTTGGGTAGTGTAGGGGGTCGTGCTGGGGGTAAATGTAGGGTTTAGGGTAGTGCAGTGGTGTTTGTGTAGTGTAGTGGGTTGTGCTGGGGTAGTGTTTTCATGTTTAGGGTAGTGCAGTGGTGTTTGTGTAGTGTAACGGGTCATGCTGGGGGTAGTGTTTTAGGGTTTAGGGTAGTGCAGTGGTGTTTGGGTAGTGTAGGGGGTCATGCGGGGGGTAGTGTTTTAGGGTTTAGGGTAGTGCAGTGGTGTTTGGGTAGTATAGGGGGTTGTGCTGGGGGTAGTGTTTTAGGGTTTAGGGCAGTGCAGTGGTGTTTGTGTAGTGTAGGGGGTCGTACTGGAGGTAGTGTTTTAGGGTTTAGGGTAATGCAGTGGATTATGCGTAGTGTAGTGGGTCGTGCTGGGGGTAGTGTTTTAGGGTTTAGGGTAGTGCAGTGGTGTTTGAATAGTGTAGGGGCTCGTGCTGGGGGTAGTGTTTTAGGGTTTAGGGTAGTGCAGTGGTGTTTGGGTAGTGTAGGGGGTCATGCGGGGGTAGTTTTTTAGGGTTTAGGGCAGTACAGTGGTGTTTGTGTTGTGTAGGGGGTCGTGCTGGGGTAGTGTTTTAGGGTAGTTCAGTGGTGTTTTTGTAGTGTAGGGGATATTGCTGGGGGTGGATTTAGGATTTAGGGTAGTGCAGTGGTGTTTGGGTAGTATAGGGGGTTATGCTGGGGGTAGTGTTATATTGTTTAGGGCAGTGCAGTGGTGTTTGTGTAGTGTAGGGGATCGTGCTGGGGGTAGTGTTTTTGGGTTTAGGGCTGTGCAGTAGTGTTCTGGTAGTGTAGGAGGTCGTGCTGGGGTAGTGTGTTAGAGTTTAGGATAGCGCAGTGGTGTTCGGATAGTGTAGGGTGTCATGCTGGGGTAGATTTTGGGTTTAGGGTAGCGCATTGGTGTTTGGGTAGTGTAGGGGATCGTGCTGGGGGTAGTGTTTTAGGGTAGTGCAGTGGTGTTTGATAGTTTAGGGGGTCATGCTGGGGATTGTGTTTTAGGGTTTAGGGTAGTGCAGTGATGTTTGTGTAGTGTAGGGGGTCGTGCTGGGGGTAGTATTTTAGGTATTAGGGAAGTGCAGTAGTGTTTGGATAGTGTAGGGGGTTGTGCTGGGGGTAGTGTTTGAGGGTTTAGGGTAGTGCAGTGGAGCTTGGGTAGTGTAGGGGGTCGTGCTGGGGGTAAATTTAGGGTTTAGGGTAGTGCAGTGGTGTTTGTGTAGTGTAGTGGGTTGTGCTGGGGTAGTGTTTTCATGTTTAGGGTAGTGCAGTGGTGTTTGTGTAGTGTAACGGGTCATGCTGGGGGTAGTGTTTTAGGGTTTAGGGTAGTGCAGTGGTGTTTGGGTAGTGTAGGGGGTCATGCGGGGGGTAGTGTTTTAGGGTTTAGGGTAGTGCAGTGGTGTTTGGGTAGTATAGGGGGTTGTGCTGGGGGTAGTGTTTTAGGGTTTAGGGCAGTGCAGTGCAGTGGTGTTTGTGTAGTGTAGGGGGTCGTACTGGAGGTAGTGTTTTAGGGTTTAGGGTAATGCAGTGGATTATGCGTAGTGTAGTGGGTCGTGCTGGGGGTAGTGTTTTAGGGTTTAGGGTAGTGCAGTGGTGTTTGAATAGTGTAGGGGCTCGTGCTGGGGGTAGTGTTTTAGGGTTTAGGGTAGTGCAGTGGTGTTTGGGTAGTGTAGGGGGTCATGCGGGGGTAGTTTTTTAGGGTTTAGGGCAGTACAGTGGTGTTTGTGTTGTGTAGGGGGTCGTGCTGGGGTAGTGTTTTAGGGTAGTTCAGTGGTGTTTTTGTAGTGTAGGGGATATTGCTGGGGGTAGATTTAGGGTTTAGGGTAGTGCAGTGGTGTTTGGGTAGTATAGGGGTTGTGCTGGGGGTAGTGTTTTAGGGTTTAGGGCAGTGCAGTGGTGTTTGTGTAGTGTAGTGGGTCGTGCTGGGGGTAGTGTTTTAGGGTTTAGGACAGCGCAGTAGTGTTCGGGTAGTGTAGGAGGTCGTGCTGGGGTAGTATTTTAGGGTTTAGGATAGCGCAGTGGTGTTCGGGTAGTGTAGGGTGTGATGCTGGGGTATATTTTGGGTTTAGGGTAGCATAATGGTGTTTGGGTAGTGTAGGGGGTCGTGCTGGGGGTAGTGTTTTAGGGTAGTGCAGTGGTGTTTGGTAGTGTAGGGGGTCATGCTGGGGATAGTGTTTTAGGGTTTAGGGTAGTGCAGTGATTGTGTAGTGTAGGGGGTCGTGCTGGGGTAGTATTTTAGGTATTAGGGTAGTGCAGTAGTGTTTGGATAGTGTAGGGGGTTGTGCTGGGGGTAGTGTTTGAGGGTTTAGGGTAGTGCAGTGGAGCTTGGGTAGAGTAGGGATCGTGCTGGGGTAAATTTAGGGTTTAGGGTAGTGCAGTGGTGTTTGTGTAGTGTAGTGGGTTGTGCTGGGGTAGTGTTTTCAGCTTTAGGGTAGTGCAGTGGTGTTTGTGTAGTGTAACGGGTCGTGCTGGGGGTAGTGTTTCAGTGTTTAGGGTAGTGCAGTGGTGTTTGTGTAGTGTAGGGGGTCATGTTTTAGGGTAGTGCAGTGGTGTTTGGCTCATGTAGGGGGTCGTACTGGAGGTATTGTTTTAGGGTTTAGGGTAATGCAGTGGTGCTTGGGTCGTGTAGGGGGTTGTGCTGGGGTAGTGTTTTAGGGTTTAGGGTAGTGCAGTGGTGTTTGTGTAGTGTAGAAGGTTGTGCTGGGGGTAGTGTTTTCAGGTTTAGGGTAGTGCAGTGGTGATTGTGTAGTGTAGGGGGTCGTGTTTTAGGGTAATGCAGTGGTGTTTGGGTAGTGTAGGGAGTTGTGCTGGGGGTAGTGTTTTAGTGTATCAGGTAGTGCAGTGGTGTTTGGGTAGTGTAGGGGGTCGTGCTGGAGGTAGTGTTTTAGGGTTTAGGGTAGTGCAGTGGTGTTTGGGTAGGGTAGGGGGTTGTGCTGGGGTAGTGTTTTAGGGTTTAGGGTAGTGCAGTGGTGTTTCTGTAGTGTAGGGGGTCGTGCTGGGGGTAGTTTTTTCGGGTTTAGGGTAGTACAGTGGTGTTTGGGTACTGTAAAGGGTCATGCTGGGGGTAGTGTCTTAGGGTTTAGGGTATTGCAGTGGCGTTTTGGTAGTTTAGGGGTCGTACTGGGGTAGATTGAGAGTTTAGGGTAGTGCAGTGGTGTTTGTGTAGTGTAAGGGGACGTGCTGGGGGTAGTGTTTTAGGGTAGTGCAGTGGTGTTTGTGTAGTGTAGGGTGTCGTGTTGGAGTAGTGTTTTAGGGTTTAGGGTAGTGCAGTGGGGTTTGGGTAGTGTAGGGGGTCGTGCTGGGGGTAGAGTATTAGGGTTTAGGGTAGTGCAGTGGTGTATGGGTAGTGTAGGGGGTCGTGCAGAGGGAAGATTTAGGGTTTAGAGTAGTGCAGTGGTGTTTGTGTTGTGTACTGGGTCGTGCTGGGGTAGTGTTTTAGGGTTTAGGGTAGTTCAGTGGTGTTTGTGTAGAGTAAGGGGTAGTGCTGGGGGTAGATTTAGGGTTTAGCGTAGTGCAGTGGTGTTTGTGTTGTGTAGGGGGTCGTGCTGGGGTAGTGTTTTAGGGTATAGGGTAGTTCAGTGGTGTTTGTGTAGTGTAGGGAGTAGTGCTGGGGGTAGATTTGAGGTTTAGAGTCGTGCAGTCATGTTTGTGTAGTGTAGGCGTTTCTGCTGGGGTAGTGTTTTAGGGTTGGGTGTAGTGCAGTGGTGCTTGTGTATTGTAGGGGGTCATGCTGGGGTAGAGTCTTAGAGTTTAAGGTAGTTTAGGGTGGTCGTGCTGGGGGTAAATTTAGGGTTTAGGGTAGTGCAGTGGTGTTTGTGTAGTGTAGGGGGTTGTGCTGGGGTAGTGTTTTCAGGTTTAGCGTAGTGCAGTGGTGTTTGTGTAGTGTAACGGGTTGTGCTGGGGGTAGTGTTTTAGTGTTTAGGGTAGTGCAGTGGTGTCTGTGTAGTGTAGGGGGGCTTGTTTTAGGGTAGTGCAGTGGTGTTTGGGTAGTGTAGGGGGTTGTGCCGGAGGTAGTGTTTTAGGGTTTATGGTAATGCAGAGGAGTGTCTGTAGTGTAGTGGGTCGAGATGGGGGTAGTGTCTTAGGGTTTAGGGTAGTGCAGTGTTGTTTGTGTAGTGTAGGGGGACGTGTTTTAGGGTAATGCAGTGGTGTTTGGGTAGTGTAGAGAGTCGTGCTGGGGTGGTGTTTCAGTGTATCAGGCAGTGCAGTTGTGTTTGGGTAGTGTAGGGGGTCATGCTGGAGGTAGTGTTTTAGAGTTTAGGGTAGTGCAGTGGTGTTTGGGTAGTGTAGGGGGTTGTGCGGGGTAGTGTTTTCAGGTTTAGGGTATTGCAGTGGTGTTTGGGTAGTGTAGGGGGTCATGCTGGGGGTAGTGTCTTAGGGTTTAGGGTATTGCAGTGGTGTTTGGGTTCTTTAGGGGTCGTACTGGGGTAGATTTAGGGTTTAGGGTAGTGCAGTGGTGTTTGGGTAGTGTAGGGGGTCGTGCTGGGGTAGTGTTTTAGAGTTTAGGGTAGTGCAGTGGTGTTTCTGTAGTGCAGGGGGTCGTGCGGGGTAGTGTTTTCAGGTTTAGGGTATTGCAGTGGTGTTTGTGTAGTGTAGAGGGTCATGCTGGTGGTAGTGTCTTAGGGTTTAGTGTAGTGCAGTGGTGTTTGTGTAGTGTAGGGGGTCGTGCTGGGGGTAGTGTTTTAGGGTTTAGGGTAGTGCAGTGGTGTTTGGGTAGTGTAGGGGGTAGTGTAGAGGGTAGATTTAGGGTTTAGAGTACTGCAGTCGTGTTTGTGTAGTGTAGGGGGTCCTACTGGGGTAGTGTTTTAGGGTAGTGCAGTGGTGTTTGTGTAGTGTAGGGGGTCATGCTGGAGTAGTGTTTAAGGGTTTAAGGTAGTGCAGTGGTGTTTGAATAGTGTAGGGGGTCGTGCTGGGGTGGTGTTTTAGGGTTTAGGGTAGTGCAGTGGTGTTTGTGTTGTGTAGGGGTCGTGCTGGGGTAGTGTTTTAGGGTTTAGGGTAGTTCAGTGGTGTTTTTGTAGTGTAGGGGGTAGTGCTGGGGGTGGATTTAGGATTTAGGGTAGTGCAGTGGTGTTTGGGTAGTATAGGGGGTTATGCTGGGGGTAGTGTTATATTGTTTAGGTCAGTGCAGTGGTGTTTGTGTAGTGTAGGGGATCGTGCTGGGGGTAGTGTTTTTGGGTTTAGGGCTGCGCAGTAGTGTTCGGGTAGTGTAGGAGGTCGTGCTGGGGTAGTGTTTTAGAGTTTAGGATAGCGCAGTGGTGTTCGGATAGTGTAGGGTGTCATGCTGGGGTAGATTTTGGGTTTAGGGTAGCGCATTGGTGTTTGGGTAGTGTAGGGGGTCATGCTGGGGGTAGTGTTTTAGGGTAGTGCAGTGGTGTTTGATAGTTTAGGGGGTCATGCTGGGGATTGTGTTTTAGGGTTTAGGGTAGTGCAGTGATGTTTGTGTAGTGTAGGGGGTCGTGCTGGGGGTAGTATTTTAGGTATTAGGGAAGTGCAGTAGTGTTTGGATAGTGTAGGGGGTTGTGCTGGGGGTAGTGTTTGAGGGTTTAGGGTAGTGCAGTGGAGCTTGGGTTGTGTAGGGGGTCGTGCTGGGGGTAAATTTAGGGTTTAGGGTAGTGCAGTGGTGTTTGTGTAGTGTAGTGGGTTGTGCTGGGGTAGTGTTTTCATATTTAGGGTAGTGCAGTGGTGTTTGTGTAGTGTAACGGGTCGTGCTGGGGGTAGTGTTTTAGGGTTTAGGGTAGTGCAGTGGTGTTTGGGTATTGTAGGGGGTCATGCGGGGGGTAGTGTTTTAGGGTTTAGGGCAGTACAGTGGTGTTTGTGTTGTGTAGAGGGTCATGCTGGTGGGGGTAGTGTTTTAGGGTTTAGGGTAGTGCAGTGGTGCTTGTGTAGTGTAGAAGGTTGTCCTGGGGGTAGTGTTTTCAGGTTTAGGGTCGTGTTTTAGGGTAGTGCAGTCATGTTAGGGTAGTGTAGGGGTCGTGCTGGAGGTAGTGTTTTAGGGTTTAGGGTAATGCAGTAGAGAATGTGTAGTGTAGTGGGTCGTGCTGGGTTTTTTTTTTAGGGTTTAAGGTAGTGCAGTGTTATTTTTGTAGTGTAGGGGTTCGTGTTTTAGGGTAATGCAGTGGTGTTTGGGTAGTGTAGGGAGTCATGCTGGGGGTAGTGTTTTAGGGTATCAGGTAGTGCAGTGGTGTTTGGGTAGTGTAGAGGGTCGTGCTGGAGGTTGTGTTTTAGGGTTTATGGTAGTGCAGTGGTGTTTGTGTAGTGTAGGGGGTCGTGCTGGGGGTATTGCTGTAGGGTTTAGGGAATTGCAGTGGTGTTTCTGTAGTATAGGGAATCATGTTGAGGTAGTGTTTTAGGGTTTAGGGTAGTGCATTGGTGTTTGGGTAGTGTAGGTGGTCATGCAGAGGATAGATTTAGGGTTTAGAGAAGTGCAGTCATGTTTGGGTAGTGTCGGGGGTCGTGCTGGGGTGGTGTTTTAGGGTTTAGTGTAGTGCAGTGGTGTTTGTGTAGTGTAGCGGGTCATGCTGGGGTAGTGTTTTAGGGATTAAGGAAGTGCAGTGGTGTTTGTGTAGTGCAGGGGTCGTGCTGGGGCAGTGTTTTAGTGTTTAGGGTAGTGCAGTGGTGTTTGTGTAGTGTAGTGGGTAGTGCTGGACGTAAATTTAGGGTTTAGGGTAGTGCAGTGGTGTTTGGGCAGTATAGGGGGATGTGCTGGGGTTAGTGTTTTATGGTTTAAGGCAGTGCAGTGGTGTTTGTGTAGTGTAGGGGGTCGTGCTGGGGGTAGTGTTTTAGGGTTTAGGGCAGCGCAGTGGTGTTCGGGTAGTGTAGGAGGTCGTGCTGGGGTAGTGTTTTAGGGTTTAGGGTAGCGCAGTGGTGTTCAGGTAGTGTAGGGGGTCATGCTGGGGTAGAGTTAGGGTTTAGGGTAGCGCAGAGGTGTTTGGGTAGTGTAGGAGGTCGTGCTAGGGGTAGTGTTTTAGGGTATAGTGTAGTGCAGTCGTGTTTCTGTAGTGTATGGGGTTGTGCTGGGGGTGGTGTTTTAGGGTTTAGGATTGTGCAGTGGTGTTTGAATAGTATAGGGGGTCATGCTGGGGTAGTGTTTTAAGGTTTAGGGTAGTGCAGTGGTGTTTGGGTAGTGTAGAGGGTCGTGCTGGGGGGTAGTGTTTTAGGGTAGTGCAGTGGTGTTTGGAAAGTTTATGGGGTCATGCAGGGGGTAGTGTTTTAGGGTTTAGGTTAGTGCAGTGGTGTTTGGGTAGTGTAGAGCGTCATGCTGGGGGTAGTGTTTTAGGGTTTATGGTAGCGCAATGGTGTTTGGGTAGTATAGGGGTCGTCATGGGGATAGACTTAGGGGTTAGGGTAGTGCAGTTGTTTTTGCGTAGTGTAGGGTGTCCTGCTGGCGGTAGTGTTTTTGGGTTTAGGGTAGTGCAGTGGTGCTTGGGTAGTGTAGGAGGTCGTGCTGGTGAAGAGTTTTAGGGTTTAGGGTAGTGCAGTGTTGTTTGTGTAGTGTAGGGGGTCATGCTGGGGGTAGTTTTTTAGTTTTTCGGGTAGTGCAGAGGTGTTTGTGTAGTGTAGGGGGTCGTGCTGGGGGTAGTATTTTAGGGATTAGGGTAGTGCAGTGGTGTTTGGATAGTGTAGGGGGTTGTGCTGGGGTAGTGTTTTCAGGTTTAGGGTAGTGCAGTGGAGTATGTGTAGTGTAGAGGGTCGTGATGGGGGAGTGTTTTAGGGTTTAGGGTAGTGCAGTGTTGTTTTTGTAGTGTAGGGGGTTGTGTTTTAGGGTAATGCAGTGGTGTTTGGGTAGTGTAGGGAGTCGTGCTAGGGGTAGTGTTTTAGGGGATCAGGTAGTGCAGTGTTGTTTGGGTAGTGTATGGGGTCGTGCTGGGGGTAGTGTTTTCGGGTTTAGGGTAGTGCAGTGGGTTTTCTGTAGTGTAGGTGGTCGTGTTGGGGGTAGTGTTTTCAGGTTTAGGGTAGTGCAGTGGTGTTTGGGTAGTGTAGGGGGTCATGCTGGGGGTAGTGTTTGAGGGTTTAGGGCAGTGCAGTGGTGTTTCTGTAGTGTAGGAGTTTAAGCTGGGGTAGTGTTTTACGGTTTAGGGTAGTACAGTGGTGTTTGTGTAGTGTAGCGAGTCGTGTTGGGGTAGTGTTTTAGGGTTTATGGTAGAGCAGTGGTGTTTGTGTAGTGTAGGGGGTCATGCTGGGGTAGTGTTTTAGGGTTTAGGGAATTGCAGTGGTGTTTGTGTAGTATAGTGAGTCATGTTGAGGTAGTGTTTTAGGGTTTAGGGTAGTGCAGTGGTGTTTGGGTAGTGTAGGGGGTCGTGCTGGGGGTAGTGTTTTAGGGGTTAGGGTAGTGCAGTGGTGTTTGGGTAGTGTAGGGGCTCGTGCTGGGGTAGTGTTTTAGGGTTTATTGTAGTGCAGTGGTGTTTGGTAGTGTAGGGGGTCATGCCGGGGATAGTGTTTTAGTGTTTAGGGTAGCACAGTGGTGTTTGGGTAGTGTAGGTGGTCATGCTGGGGGGTAGTGTTTTAGTGTTTAGGGTAGTGCAGTGGTTTTTGGTTATTGTGGGGGTGGTGCTGGGGGTAGTTTTTTAGGGTTTAGGGTAATGCAGTGGTGTTTGGGTAGTGTATAGGGTCATGCTGGGGGTAGTGTTTCAGGGTTTAGGGTAGTGCAGTGGTGCTTCTGTAGTGTAGGGGTCGTGTTTTAGGGTAGTGCAGTGGTGTTAGGGTAGTGTAGGGGTCGTGCTGGAGGTAGTGTTTTAGGGTTTAGGGTAATGCAGTAGAGTATGTGTAGTGTAGTGGGTCGTGCTGGGGGTAGTGTTTTAGGGTTTAAGGTAGTGCAGTATTATTTGTGTAGTGTAGAGGTTCGTGTTTTAGGGTAATGCAGGTGTTTGGGTAGTGTAGGGAGTCATGCTGGGGGTAGTGTTTTAGGGTATCAGGTAGTGCAGTGGTGTTTGGGTAGTGTAGAGGGTCATGCTGGGGATATTGTTGTAGGGTTTAGGGAATTGCAGTAGTGTTTGTGTAGTATAGGGAGTCATGTTGAGGTAGTGTTTTAGGGTTTAGGGTAGTGCAGTGGTGTTTGGGTAGTGTAGAGGGTCGTGCTGGGGGTAGTGTTTTAGGGGTTAGGGTAGTGCAGTGGTGTTTGGGTAGTGTAGGTGGTCATGCAGAGGATAGATTTAGGGTTTAGAGAAGTGCAGTCATGTTTGTGTTGTGTAGGGGGTTGTGCTGGGGTGGTGTTTTAGGGTTTGGTGTAGTGCAGTGGTGTTTGTGTAGTGTAGCGGGTCATGCTGGGGTAGTGTTTTAGGGTTTAATGTAGTGCAGTGGTGTTTGAGTAGTGTAGGGGGTCGTGCTGGGGTAGTGTTTAAGGGTTTAGGGTAGTGCAGTGGTGTTTGGGGAGTGTAGGGGGTCATGCTGGGGGTAGTGTTTTAGGGTTTAGGGCAGTGCAGTGGTGTTTGTGTAGTGTAGGGGTCGTGCTGGGGCAATGTTTTAGTGTTTAGGGTAGTGCAGTGGTGTTTGTGTAGTGTAGTGGGTAGTGCTGGGGGTAGATTTAGGGTTTAGGGTAGTGCAGTGGTGTTTGGGCAGTATAGGGGGTTGTGCTGGGGTTAGTGTTTTGGGGTTTAAGGCAGTGTAGTGGTGTTTTTGTAGTGTAGGGGGTCGTGCTGGGGGTAGTATTTTAGGGTTTAGAGCAGCGCAGTGGTGTTCGGGAAGTGTAGGAGGTTGTGCTGGGGTAGTGTTTTAGGATTTAGGATAGCGCAGTGGTGTTCGGGTAGTGTAGGGGGTCATGCTGGGGTAGTTTTTGGGTTTAGGGTAGCACAGTGATGTTTGGGTAGTGTAGGGGTCGTGCGGCGGGTAGTGTTTTAGGGTTTAGGGAAGTGCAGTGGTGTTCTGGTAGTGTAGGGGGGTCATGCTGGGGATAGTGTTTTAGTGTTTAGGGTAGTGCAGTGGTGTTTGGGTAGTGTAGGAGGTCGTGCTGGGGTCGTGTTTAAGGGTTTAGGGTAGTGCAGTGGTGTTTGGGGAGTGTAGGGGGTCATGCTGGGGGTAGTGTTTTAGGGTTTAGGGCAGTGCAGTGGTGTTTGTGTAGTGTAGGGGTCGTGCTGGGGCAATGTTTTAGTGTTTAGGGTAGTGCAGTGGTGTTTGTGTAGTGTAGTGGGTAGTGCTGGGGGTAGATTTAGGGTTTAGGGTAGTGCAGTGGTGTTTGGGCAGTATAGGGGGTTGTGCTGGGGTTAGTGTTTTTGGGTTTAAGGCAGTGTAGTGGTGTTTTTGTAGTGTAGGGGGTCGTGCTGGGGGTAGTATTTTAGGGTTTAGGGCAGCGCAGTGGTGTTCGGGAAGTGTAGGAGGTTGTGCTGGGGTAGTGTTTTAGGATTTAGGATAGCGCAGTGGTGTTCGGGTAGTGTAGGGGGTCATGCTGGGGTAGTTTTTGGGTTTAGGGTAGCACAGTGATGTTTGGGTAGTGTAGGGGTCGTGCGGCGGGTAGTGTTTTAGGGTTTAGGGAAGTGCAGTGGTGTTCTGGTAGTGTAGGGGGGTCATGCTGGGGATAGTGTTTTAGGGTTAAGGGTAGCGCAGTGGTGTTTGGGTAGTGTAGGGGGTCGTGCTGGGGGTAGTGTTTTAGGGTTTAGGGCAGCGGAGTGGTGTTCGGGTAGTGTTGGAGGTCGTGCTAGGGTAGTGTTTTAGGGTTTATGGTAGCGCAGTGGTGTTCGGGTAGTGTAGGGGGTCATGCTGGGGAAGATTTAGGGTTTAAGGTAGCGCAGTGGTGTTTGGGTAGTGTAGGAGGTCGTGCTGGGGGTAGTGTTTTAGGGTTTAGGGTAGTGCAGTCGTGTTTCTGTAGTGTACGGAATCGTGCTGGGGGTGGTGTTTTAGGGTATAGGATTGTGCAGTGGTGTTTGAATAGTGTAGGGGGTCATGCTGGGGTAGTGTTTTAGGGTTTAGGGTAGTGCAGTGGTGTTTGGGTAGTGTAGGGTGTCCTGCTGGCGGTAGTGTTTTAGGGTTTAGGGTAGTGCAGTGGTGCTTGGGTAGTGTAGGGAGTTGTGCTGGTGAAGAGTTTTAGGGTTTAGGGTAGTGCAGTGTTGTTTGTGTAGTGTTGGTGGTCATGTTTTAGGGTAGTGCAGTGGTGTTTGGGTAGTGTAGGGACTCATGCTGAGGGTAGTGTTTTAGGGTTTAGGGTAGTGCAGTGGTGTTTGGGTAGTGTAGAGGGTCGTGCTGGGGGTAGTGTTTTAGGGGGTAGGGTAGTGCAGTGGTGTTTGGGTAGTGTAGGTGGTCATGCAGAGGATAGATTTAGGGTTTAGAGAAGTGCAGTCATGTTTGTGTAGTGTAGCGGGTCATGCTGGGGTAGTGTTTTAGGGTTTAAGGTAGTGCAGTGGTGTTTGAGTAGTGTAGGGGGTCGTGCTGGGGTAGTGTTTTAGGGTTTAGGGTAGTGCAGTGGTGTTTGGGTAGTGTAGGTGGTCATGCAGAGGATAGATTTAGGGTTTAGAGAAGTGCAGTCATGTTTGTGTAGTGTAGGGGTTCATGCTGTGGTGGTGTTTTAGGGTTTAGTGTAGTGCAGTGGTGTTTGTGTAGTGTAGCGGGTCATGCTGGGGTAGTGTTTTAGGGATTAAGGAAGTGCAGTGGTGTTTGAGTAGTGTAGGGGTCGTGCTGGGGTAGTGTTTTAGAGTTTAGGGTAGTGGTGTTTGGGGAGTGTAGGGGGTCATGCTTGGGGTAGTGTTTTAGGGTTTAGGGCAGTGCAGTGGTGTTTGTGTAGTGTAGGGGTCGTGCTGGGGCAGTGTTTTAGTGTTTAGGGTAGTGCAGTGGTGTTTGTGTAGTGTAGTGGGTAGTGCTGGACGTAGATTTAGGGTTTAGGGTAGTGCAGTGGTGTTTGGGCAGTATAGGGGGATGTGCTGGGGTTAGTGTTTTATGGTTTAAGGCAGTGCAGTGGTGTTTGTGTAGTGTAGGGGGTCGTGCTGGGGGTAGTGTTTTAGGGTTTAGGGCAGCGCAGTGGTGTTCGGGTAGTGTAGGAGGTCGTGCTGGGGTAGTGATTTAGGGTTTAGGGTAGCGCAGTGGTGTTCGGGTAGTGTAGGGGGTCATGCTGGGGTAGATTTAGGGTTTAGGGTAGTGCAGTGGTGTTTGGGTAGAATAGGGGGTCCTGTTTATGGTTTAAGGTAGAGCAGTGGTGTTTGGGTAGTGTAGGGGGTCGTGCTGAGGGTAGTGTTTTAGTGTTTAGCGTAGTGCAGTGGTTTTTGGGTATTGTAGGGGTCGTGCTGGGGGTAGTGTTTTAGGGTTTAGGGTACTGCAGTGGTGTTTGGGTAGTGTAGAGGGTCATGCTGGTGGGGGTAGTGTTTTAGGGTTTAGGGTAGTGCAGTGGTGTTTGTGTAGTGTAGAAGGTTGTCCTGGGGGTAGTGTTTTCAGGTTTAGGGTCGTGTTTTAGGGTAGTGCAGTCATGTTAGGGTAGTGTAGGGGTCGTGCTGGAGGTAGTGTTTTAGGGTTTAGGGTAATGCAGTAGAGAATGTGTAGTGTAGTGGGTCGTGCTGGTTTTTTTTTTTAGGGTTTAAGGTAGTGCAGTGTTATTTGTGTAGTGTAGGGGTTCGTGTTTTAGGGTAATGCAGTGGTGTTTGGGTAGTTTAGAGGGTCGTGCTGGAGGTTGTGTTTTAGGGTTTATGGTAGTGCAGTGGTGTTTGTGTAGTGTAGGGGGTCGTGCTGGGGGTATTGCTGTAGGGTTTAGGGAATTGCAGTGGTGTTTCTGTAGTATAGGGAGTCATGTTGAGGTGGTGTTTTAGGGTTTAGGGTAGTGCATTGGTGTTTGGGTAGTGTAGGTGGTCATGCAGAGGATAGATTTAGGGTTTAGAGAAGTGCAGTCATGTTTGGGTAGTGTCGGGGGTCGTGCTGGGGTGGTGTTTTAGGGTTTAGTGTAGTGCAGTGGTGTTTGTGTAGTGTAGCGGGTCATGCTGGGGTAGTGTTTTAGGGTTTAAGGAAGTGCAGTGGTGTTTGTGTAGTGTAGGGGTCGTGCTGGGGCAGTGTTTTAGTGTTTAGGGTAGAGCAGTGGTGTTTGTGTAGTGTAGTGGGTAGTGCTGGACGTAAATTTAGGGTTTAGGGTAGTGCAGTGGTGTTTGGGCAGTATAGGGGGATGTGCTGGGGTTAGTGTTTTATGGTTTAAGGCAGTGCAGTGGTGTTTGTGTAGTGTAGGGGGTCGTGCTGGGGTAGTGTTTTAGGGTTTAGGGCAGCGCAGTGGTGTTCGGGTAGTGTAGGAGGTCGTGCTGGGGTAGTGTTTTAGGGTTTAGGGTAGTGCAGTGGTGTTCGGGTAGTGTAGGGGGTCATGCTGGGGTAGAGTTAGGGTTTAGGGTAGCGCAGAGGTGTTTGGGTAGTGTAGGAGGTCGTGCTAGGGGTAGTGTTTTAGGGTATAGTGTAGTGCAGTCGTGTTTCTGTAGTGTATGGGGTTGTGCTGGGGGTGGTGTTTTAGGGTTTAGGATTGTGCAGTGGTGTTTGAATAGGATAGGGGGTCATGCTGGGGTAGTGTTTTAAGGTTTAGGGTAGTGCAGTGGTGTTTGGGTAGTGTAGAGGGTCGTGCTGGGGGGTAGTGTTTTAGGGTAGTGCAGTGGTGTTTGGAAAGTTTATGGGGTCATGCAGGGGGTAGTGTTTTAGGGTTTAGGTTAGTGCAGTGGTGTTTGGGTAGTGTAGAGGGTCATGCTGGGGGTAGTGTTTTAGGGTTTATGGTAGCGCAATGGTGCTTGGGTAGTATAGGGGTCGTCATGGGGATAGATTTAGGGGTTAGGGTAGTGCAGTTGTTTTTGCGTAGTGTAGGGTGTCCTGCTGGCTGTAGTGTTTTTGGGTTTAGGGTAGTGCAGTGGTGCTTGGGTAGTGTAGGGGGTCGTGCTGGTGAAGAGTTTTAGGGTTTAGGGTAGTGCAGTGTTGTTTGTGTAGTGTTAATGGTCATGTTTTAGGGTAGTGCAGTGGTGTTTGGGTAGTGTAGGGAGTCATGCTGAGGGTAGTGTTTTAGGGTTTAGGGTAGTGCAGTGGTGTTTGGGTAGTGTAGGGGGTCATGCTGGGGGTAGTTTTTTAGGGTTTCGGGTAGTGCAGTGGTGTTTGTGTAGTGTAGGGGGTTGTGCTGGGGGTAGTATTTTAGGGATTAGGGTAGTGCAGTGGTGTTTGGATAGTGTAGGGGGTTGTGCTGGGGGTAGTGTTTTCAGGTTTAGGGTAGTGCAGTGGAGTATGTGTAGTGTAGAGGGTCGTGATGGGGAAGTGTTTTAGGGTTTAGGGTAGTGCAGTGTTGTTTGTGTAGTGTAGGGGGTTGTGTTTTAGGGTAATGCAGTGGTGTTTGGGTAGTGTAGGGAGTCGTGCTAGGGGTAGTGTTTTAGGGGATCAGGTAGTGCAGTGTTGTTTGGGTAGTGTAGGGGGTCGTGCTGGGGGTAGTGTTTTAGGGTTTAGGGTAGTGCAGTGGGTTTTCTGTAGTGTAGGTGGTCGTGTTGGGGGTAGTGTTTTCAGGTTTAGGGTAGTGCAGTGGTGTTTGGGTAGTGTAGGGGGTCATGCTGGGGGTAGTGTTTGAGGGTTTAGGGCAGTGCAGTGGTGTTTCTGTAGTGTAGGATTTCGTGCTGGGGTAGTGTTTTACGGTTTAGGGTAGTACAGTGGTGTTTGTGTAGTGTAGCGAGTCGTGTTGGGGTAGTGTTTTAGGGTTTATGGTAGAGCAGTGGTGTTTGTGTAGTGTAGGGGGTCATGCTGGGGTAGTGTTTTAGGGTTTAGGGAATTGCAGTGTTGTTTGTGTAGTATAGTGAGTCATGTTGAGGTAGTGTTTTAGGGTTTAGGGTAGTGCAGTGGTGTTTGGGTAGTGTAGGGGGTCGTGCTGGGGGTAGTGTTTTAGGGGTTAGGGTAGTGCAGTGGTGTTTGGGTAGTGTAGGGGCTGGTGCTGGGGGTAGTGTTTTAGGGTTTATTGTAGTGCAGTGGTGTTTGGTAGTGTAGGGGGTCATGCCGGGGATAGTGTTTTAGTGTTTAGGGTAGCACAGTGGTGTTTGGGTAGTGTAGGTGGTCATGCTGGGGGTAGTGTTTTAGTGTTTAGGGTAGTGCAGTGGTTTTTGGGTATTGTAGGGGTGGTGCTGGGGGTAGTTTTTTAGGGTTTAGGGTAATGCAGTGGTGTTTGGGTAGTGTATAGGGTCATGCTGGGGGTAGTGTTTCAGAGTTTAGGGTAGTGCAGTGGTGCTTCTGTAGTGTAGGGGTCGTGTTTTAGGGTAGTGCAGTGGTGTTAGGGTAGTGTAGGGGTCGTGCTGGAGGTAGTGTTTTAGGGTTTAGGGTAATGCAGTAGAGTATGTGTAGTGTAGTGGGTCGTGC
Source organism: Triturus cristatus (assembly GCF_964204655.1). NCBI lineage: Eukaryota > Metazoa > Chordata > Amphibia > Caudata > Salamandridae > Triturus > Triturus cristatus. The sequence goes on along the minus strand of NC_140579.1, from coordinate 1,196,008,597 downwards.
TGGGGGTAGTGTTTTAGGGTTTAAGGTAGTGCAGTATTATTTGTGTAGTGTAGGGGTTCGTGTTTTAGGGTAATGCAGGTGTTTGGGTAGTGTCGGGGTCGTGCTGGGGGTAGTGTTTTAGGGTATCAGGTAGTGCAGTGGTGTTTGGGTAGTGTAGAGGGTCATGCTGGGGATATTGTTGTAGGGTTTAGGGAATTGCAGTGGTGTTTGTGTATTATAGGGAGTCATGTTGAGGTAGTGTTTTAGGGTTTAGGGTAGTGCAGTGGTGTTTAAGTAGTGTAGAGGGTCGTGCTGGGGGTAGTGTTTTAGGGGTTAGGGTAGTGCAGTGGTGTTTGGGTAGTGTAGGTGGTCATGCAGAGGATAGATTTAGGGTTTAGAGAAGTGCAGTCATGTTTGTGTAGTGTAGGGGGTTGTGCTGGGGTGGTGTTTTAGGGTTTGGTGTAGTGCAGTGGTGTTTGTGTAGTGTAGCGGGTCATGCTGGGGTAGTGTTTTAGGGTTTAATGTAGTGCAGTGGTGTTTGAGTAGTGTAGGGGGTCGTGCTGGGGTAGTATTTAAGGGTTTAGGGTAGTGCAGTGGTGTTTGGGGAGTGTAGGGGGTCATGCTGGGGGTAGTGTTTTAGGGTTTAGGGCAGTGCAGTGGTGTTTGTGTAGTGTAGGGGTCATGCTGGGGCAATGTTTTAGTGTTTAGGGTAGTGCAGTGGTGTTTGTGTAGTGTGGTGGGTAGTGCTTGGGTAGATTTAGGGTTTAGGGTAGTGCAGTGGTGTTTGGGCAGTATAGGGGGTTGTGTTGGGGTTAGTGTTTTTGGGTTTAAGGCATTGTAGTGGTGTTTTTGTAGTGTAGGGGGTCGTGCTGGGGGTAGTATTTTAGGGTTTAGGGCAGCGCAGTGGTGTTCGGGAAGTGTAGGAGGTTGTGCTGGGGTAGTGTTTTAGGATTTAGGATAGCGCAGTGGTGTTCGGGTAGTGTAGGGGGTCATGCTGGGGTAGTTTTTGGGTTTAGGGTAGCACAGTGATGTTTGGGTAGTGTAGGGGTCGTGCGGCGGGTAGTGTTTTAGGGTTTAGGGAAGTGCAGTGGTGTTCTGGTAGTGTAGGGGGGTCATGCTGGGGATAGTGTTTTAGGGTTTAGGGTAGCGCAGTGGTGTTTGGGTAGTGTAGGGGGTCGTGCTGGGGGTAGTGTTTTAGGGTTTAGGGCAGCGGAGTGGTGTTCGGGTAGTGTTGGAGGTCGTGCTAGGGTAGTGTTTTAGGGTTTATGGTAGCGCAGTGGTGTTCGGGTAGTGTAGGGGGTCATGCTGGGGAAGATTTAGGGTTTAAGGTAGCGCAGTGGTGTTTGGGTAGTGTAGGAGGTCGTGCTGGGGGTAGTGTTTTAGGGTTTAGGGTAGTGCAGTCGTGTTTCTGTAGTGTACGGAGTCGTGCTGGGAGTGGTGTTTTAGGGTATAGGATTGTGCAGTGGTGTTTGAATAGTGTAGGGGGTCATGCTGGGGTAGTGTTTTAGGGCTTAGGGTAGTGCAGTGGTGTTTGGGTAGTGTAGGGTGTCCTGCTGGCTGTAGTGTTTTAGGGTTTAGGGTAGTGCAGTGGTGCTTGGGTAGTGTAGGGAGTTGTGCTGGTGAAGAGTTTTAGGGTTTAGGGTAGTGCAGTGTTGTTTTTGTAGTGTTGGTGGTCATGTTTTAGGGTAGTGCAGTGGTGTTTGGGTAGTGTAGGGACTCATGCTGAGGGTAGTGTTTTAGGGTTTAGGGTAGTGCAGTGGTGTTTGGGTAGTGTAGAGGGTCGTGCTGGGGTAGTGTTTTAGGGGGTAGGGTAGTGCAGTGGTGTTTGGGTAGTGTAGGTGGTCATGCAGAGGATAGATTTAGGGTTTAGAGAAGTGCAGTCATGTTTGTGTAGTGTAGCGGGTCATGCTGGGGTAGTGTTTTAGGGTTTAAGGTAGTGCAGTGGTGTTTGAGCAGTGTAGGGGGTCGTGCTGGGGTAGTGTTTTAGGGTTTAGGGTAGTGCAGTGGAGTTTGGGTAGTGTAGGTGGTCATGCAGAGGATAGATTTAGGGTTTAGAGAAGTGCAGTCATGTTTGTGTAGTGTAGGGGTTCATGCTGTGGTGGTGTTTTAGGGTTTAGTGTAGTGCAGTGGTGTTTGTGTAGTGTAGCGGGTCATGCTGGGGTAGTGTTTTAGGGATTAAGGAAGTGCAGTGGTGTTTGAGTAGTGTAGGGGTCGTGCTGGGGTAGTGTTTTAGAGTTTAGGGTAGTGGTGTTTGGGGAGTGTAGGGGGTCATGCTGGGGGTAGTGTTTTAGGGTTTAGGGCAGTGCAGTGGTGTTTGTGTAGTGTAGGGGTCGTGCTGGGGCAGTGTTTTAGTGTTTAGGGTAGTGCAGTGGTGTTTGTGTAGTGTAGTGGGTAGTGCTGGACGTAGATTTAGGGTTTAGGGTAGTGCAGTGTTGTTTGGGCAGTATAGGGGGATGTGCTGGGGTTAGTGTTTTATGGTTTAAGGCAGTGCAGTGGTGTTTGTGTAGTGTAGGGGGTCGTGCTGGGGGTAGTGTTTTAGGGTTTAGGGCAGCGCAGTGGTGTTCGGGTAGTGTAGGAGGTCGTGCTGGGGTAGTGTTTTAGGGTTTAGGGTAGCGCAGTGGTGTTTGGGTAGTGTAGGGGGTCATGCTGGGGTAGATTTAGGGTTTAAGGTAGCGCAGTGGTGTTTGGGTAGTGTAGGAGGTCGTGCTGGGGGAAGTGTTTAGGGTAGTGCAGTCGTGTTTCTGTAGTGTACGGAGTCATGCTGGGGGTGGTGTTTTAGGGTATAGGATTGTGCAGTGGTGTTTGAATAGTGTAGGGGGTCATGCTGGGGTAGTGTTTTAGGGTTTAGGGTAGTGCAGTGGTGTTTGGGTAGTGTAGGGTGTCCTGCTGGCGGTAGTGTTTTAGGGTTTAGGGTAGTGCAGTGGTGCTTGGGTAGTGTAGGGGGTTGTGCTGGTGAAGAGTTTAAGGGTTTAGGGTAGTGCAGTGTTGTTTGTGTAGTGTTGGTGGTCATGTTTTAGGGTAGTGCAGTGGTGTTTGGGTAGTGTAGGGACTCATGCTGAGGGTAGTGTTTTAGGGTTTAGGGTAGTGCAGTGGTGTTTGGGTAGTGTAGAGGGTCGTGCTGGGGGTAGTGTTTTAGGGGGTAGGGTAGTGCAGTGGTGTTTGGGTAGTGTAGGTGGTCATGCAGAGGATAGATTTAGGGTTTAGAGAAGTGCAGTCATGTTTGTGTAGTGTAGCGGGTCATGCTGGGGTAGTGTTTTAGGGTTTAAGGTAGTGCAGTGGTGTTTGAGTAGTGTAGGGGGTCGTGCTGGGGTAGTGTTTTAGGGTTTAGGGTAGTGCAGTGGTGTTTGGGTAGTGTAGGTGGTCATGCAGAGGATAGATTTAGGGTTTAGAGAAGTGCAGTCATGTTTGTGTAGTGTAGGGGTTCATGCTGTGGTGGTGTTTTAGGGTTTAGTGTAGTGCAGTGGTGTTTGTGTAGTGTAGCGGGTCATGCTGGGGTAGTGTTTTAGGGATTAAGGAAGTGCAGTGGTGTTTGAGTAGTGTAGGGGTCGTGCTGGGGTAGTGTTTTAGAGTTTAGGGTAGTGGTGTTTGAGGAGTGTAGGGGGTCATGCTTGGGGTAGTGTTTTAGGGTTTAGGGCAGTGCAGTGGTGTTTGTGTAGTGTAGGGGTCGTGCTGGGGCAGTGTTTTAGTGTTTAGGGTAGTGCAGTGGTGTTTGTGTAGTGTAGTGGGTAGTGCTGGACGTAGATTTAGGGTTTAGGGTAGTGCAGTGGTGTTTGGGCAGTATAGGGGGATGTGCTGGGGTTTGTGTTTTAGGGTTTAAGGCAGTGCAGTGGTGTTTGTGTAGTGTAGGGGGTCATGCTGGGGGTAGTGTTCTAGCTTTTAGGGCAGCGCAGTGGTGTTCGGGTAGTGTAGGAGGTCGTGCTGGGGTAGTGTTTTAGGGTTTAGGGTAGTGCAGTGGTGTTTGAGTAGTTTAGGGGGTCGTGCTGGGGTAGTGTTTTAGGGTTTAGGGTAGTGCAGTGGTGTTTGGGTAGTGTAGGTGGTCATGCAGAGGATAGATTTAGGGTTTAGAGAAGTGCAGTCATGTTTGTTGTTTGTGTAGTGTAGGGGTTCATGCTGTGGTGGTGTTTTAGGGTTTAGTGTAGTGCAGTGGTGTTTGTGTAGTGTAGCGGGTCATGCTGGGGTAGTGTTTTAGGGATTAAGGAAGTGCAGTGGTGTTTGAGTAGTGTATGGGTCGTGCTGGGGTAGTGTTTTAGAGTTTAGGGTAGTGGTGTTTGGGGAGTGTAGGGGGTCATGCTGGGGGTAGTGTTTTAGGGTTTAGGGCAGTGCAGTGGTGTTTGTGTAGTGTAGGGGTCGTGCTGGGGCAGTGTTTTAGTGTTTAGGGTAGTGCAGTGGTGTTTGTGTAGTGTAGTGGGTAGTGCTGGACGTAGATTTAGGGTTTAGGGTAGTGCAGTGGTGTTTGGGCAGTATAGGGGGATGTGCTGGGGTTAGTGTTTTATGGTTTAAGGCAGTGCAGTGGTGTTTGTGTAGTGTAGGGGGTCGTGCTGGGGGTAGTGTTTTAGGGTTTAGGGCAGCGCAGTGGTGTTCGGGTAGTGTAGGAGGTCGTGCTGGGGTAGTGTTTTAGGGTTTAGGGTAGCGCAGTGGTGTTTGGGTAGTGTAGGGTGTCCTGCTGGTGGTAGAGTTTTAGGGTTTAGGGTAGTGCAGTGGTGCTTGGGTAGTGTAGGGGGTTGTGCTGGTGAAGAGTTTAAGGGTTTAGGGTAGTGCAGTGTTGTTTGTGTAGTGTTGGTGGTCATGTTTTAGGGTAGTGCAGTGGTGTTTGGGTAGTGTAGGGACTCATGCTGAGGGTAGTGTTTTAGGGTTTAGGGTAGTGCAGTGGTGTTTGGGTAGTGTAGAGGGTCGTGCTGGGGGTAGTGTTTTAGGGGGTAGGGTAGTGCAGTGGTGTTTGGGTAGTGTAGGTGGTCATGCAGAGGATAGATTTAGGGTTTAGAGAAGTGCAGTCATGTTTGTGTAGTGTAGCGGGTCATGCTGGGGTAGTGTTTTAGGGTTTAAGGTAGTGCAGTGGTGTTTGAGTAGTGTAGGGGGTCGTGCTGGGGTAGTGTTTTAGGGTTTAGGGTAGTGCAGTGGTGTTTGGGTAGTGTAGGTGGTCATGCAGAGGATAGATTTAGGGTTTAGAGAAGTGCAGTCATGTTTGTGTAGTGTAGGGGTTCATGCTGTGGTGGTGTTTTAGGGTTTAGTGTAGTGCAGTGGTGTTTGTGTAGTGTAGCGGGTCATGCTGGGGTAGTATTTTAGGGATTAAGGAAGTGCAGTGGTGTTTGAGTAGTGTAGGGGTCGTGCTGGGGTAGTGTTTTAGAGTTTAGGGTAGTGGTGTTTGAGGAGTGTAGGGGGTCATGCTTGGGGTAGTGTTTTAGGGTTTAGGGCAGTGCAGTGGTGTTTGTGTAGTGTAGGGGTCGTGCTGGGGCAGTGTTTTAGTGTTTAGGGTAGTGCAGTGGTGTTTGTGTAGTGTAGTGGGTAGTGCTGGACGTAGATTTAGGGTTTAGGGTAGTGCAGTGGTGTTTGGGCAGTATAGGGGGATGTGCTGGGGTTTGTGTTTTAGGGTTTAAGGCAGTGCAGTGGTGTTTGTGTAGTGTAGGGGGTCATGCTGGGGGTAGTGTTCTAGCTTTTAGGGCAGCGCAGTGGTGTTCGGGTAGTGTAGGAGGTCATGCTGGGGTAGTGTTTTAGGGTTTAGGGTAGTGCAGTGGTGTTTGAGTAGTTTAGGGGGTCGTGCTGGGGTAGTGTTTTAGGGTTTAGGGTAGTGCAGTGGTGTTTGGGTAGTGTAGGTGGTCATGCAGAGGATAGATTTAGGGTTTAGAGAAGTGCAGTCATGTTTGTTGTTTGTGTAGTGTAGGGGTTCATGCTGTGGTGGTGTTTTAGGGTTTAGTGTAGTGCAGTGGTGTTTGTGTAGTGTAGCGGGTCATGCTGGGGTAGTGTTTTAGGGATTAAGGAAGTGCAGTGGTGTTTGAGTAGTGTATGGGTCGTGCTGGGGTAGTGTTTTAGAGTTTAGGGTAGTGGTGTTTGGGGAGTGTAGGGGGTCATGCTGGGGGTAGTGTTTTAGGGTTTAGGGCAGTGCAGTGGTGTTTGTGTAGTGTAGGGGTCGTGCTGGGGCAGTGTTTTAGTGTTTAGGGTAGTGCAGTGGTGTTTGTGTAGTGTAGTGGGTAGTGCTGGACGTAGATTTAGGGTTTAGGGTAGTGCAGTGGTGTTTGGGCAGTATAGGGGGATGTGCTGGGGTTAGTGTTTTATGGTTTAAGGCAGTGCAGTGGTGTTTGTGTAGTGTAGGGGGTCGTGCTGGGGGTAGTGTTTTAGGGTTTAGGGCAGCGCAGTGGTGTTCGGGTAGTGTAGGAGGTCGTGCTGGGGTAGTGTTTTAGGGTTTAGGGTAGCGCAGTGGTGTTTGGGTAGTGTAGGGGGTCATGCTGGGGTAGATTTAGGGTTTAAGGTAGCGCAGTGGTGTTTGGGTAGTGTAGGAGGTCGTGCTGGGGGTAGTGTTTAGGGTAGTGCAGTCGTGTTTCTGTAGTGTACGGAGTCATGCTGGGGGTGGTGTTTTAGGGTATAGGATTGTGCAGTGGTGTTTGAATAGTGTAGGGGGTCATGCTGGGGTAGTGTTTTAGGGTTTAGGGTAGTGCAGTGGTGTTTGGGTAGTGTAGGGTGTCCTGCTGGCGGTAGTGTTTTAGGGTTTAGGGTAGTGCAGTGGTGCTTGGGTAGTGTAGGGGGTTGTGCTGGTGAAGAGTTTAAGGGTTTAGGGTAGTGCAGTGTTGTTTGTGTAGTGTTGGTGGTCATGTTTTAGGGTAGTGCAGTGGTGTTTGGGTAGTGTAGGGACTCATGCTGAGGGTAGTGTTTTAGGGTTTAGGGTAGTGCAGTGGTGTTTGGGTTGTGTAGAGGGTCGTGCTGGGGGTAGTGTTTTAGGGGGTAGGGTAGTGCAGTGGTGTTTGGGTAGTGTAGGTGGTCATGCAGAGGATAGATTTAGGGTTTAGAGAAGTGCAGTCATGTTTGTGTAGTGTAGCGGGTCATGCTGGGGTAGTGTTTTAGGGTTTAAGGTAGTGCAGTGGTGTTTGAGTAGTGTAGGGGGTCGTGCTGGGGTAGTGTTTTAGGGTTTAGGGTAGTGCAGTGGTGTTTGGGTAGTGTAGGTGGTCATGCAGAGGATAGATTTAGGGTTTAGAGAAGTGCAGTCATGTTTGTGTAGTGTAGGGGTTCATGCTGTGGTGGTGTTTTAGGGTTTAGTGTAGTGCAGTGGTGTTTGTGTAGTGTAGCGGGTCATGCTGGGGTAGTGTTTTAGGGATTAAGGAAGTGCAGTGGTGTTTGAGTAGTGTAGGGGTCGTGCTGGGGTAGTGTTTTAGAGTTTAGGGTAGTGGTGTTTGAGGAGTGTAGGGGGTCATGCTTGGGGTAGTGTTTTAGGGTTTAGGGCAGTGCAGTGGTGTTTGTGTAGTGTAGGGGTCGTGCTGGGGCAGTGTTTTAGTGTTTAGGGTAGTGCAGTGGTGTTTGTGTAGTGTAGTGGGTAGTGCTGGACGTAGATTTAGGGTTTAGGGTAGTGCAGTGGTGTTTGGGCAGTATAGGGGGATGTGCTGGGGTTTGTGTTTTAGGGTTTAAGGCAGTGCAGTGGTGTTTGTGTAGTGTAGGGGGTCATGCTGGGGGTAGTGTTCTAGCTTTTAGGGCAGCGCAGTGGTGTTCGGGTAGTGTAGGAGGTCGTGCTGGGGTAGTGTTTTAGGGTTTAGGGTAGCGCAGTGGTGTTCGGGTAGTGTAGGGGGTCATGCTGGGGTAGATTTTGGGTTTAGGGTAGCACAGTGATTTTTGGGTAGTGTAGTGGTCATGCTGGGGGTAGTGTTTTAGGGTTTAGGGAAGTGCAGTGGTGTTCTGGTAGTGTAGGGGGGTCATGCTGGGGATAGTGTTTTAGGGTTTAGGGTAGCGCAGTGGTGTTTGGGTAGTGTAGGGGGTCATGCTGGGGGTAGTGTTTTAGGGTTTAGGGCAGCAGAGTGGTGTTCGGGTAGTGTTGGAGGTCGTGCTGGTGTAGTGTTTTAGGGTTTATGGTAGCGCAGTGGTGTTCGGGTAGTGTAGGGTGTCATGCTGGGGTAGATTTAGTGTTTAGGGTAGCGCAGTGGTGTTTGGGTAGTGTAGGAGGTCATGCTAGGGGTAGTGTTCTAGGGTTTAGGGTAGTGCAGTCGTGTTTCTGTAGTGTAGGGGGTCGTGCTCGGGGTGGTGTTTTAGGGTTTAGGATTGTGCAGTGGTGTTTGAATAGTGCAGGGGGTCATGCTGGGGTAGTGTTTTAGGGTTTAGGGTAGTGCAGTGGTGTTTGGGTGGTTTAGAGGGTCGTGCTGGGGGGAAGTGTTTTAGGGTAGTGCAGTGGTGTTCGGGTAGTGTGGAGGGTTGTGCTGGGGGTAGTGTTTTAGGGTTTAAGGTAGCGCAATGGTGTTTGGGTAGTGTAGGGGGTCATGCTGGGGATAGATTTAGGGGTTAGGGTAGTGCAGTTGTGTTTGCGTAGTGTAGGGTGTCCTGCTGGTGGTAGTGTTTTACGGTTTAGGGTAGTGCAGTGGTGCTTGGGTAGTGTAGCGGGTCATGCTTGTGAAGAGTTTTATGGTTTAGGGTAGTGCAGTGTTGTTTGTGTAGTGTTGGTGGTCATGTTTTAGAGTAGTGCAGTGGTGTTTGGGTAGTGTAGGGAGTCATGCTGAGGGTAGTGTTTAAGGGTTTATGGTAGTGCAGTGGTGTTTGGGTAGTGTAGGGGGTCATGCTGGGGGTAGTGTTTTAGGGTTTAGGGTAGTGCAGTGGTGTTTGTGTAGTGTAGGGGGTCGTGCTGTGGGTAGTATTTTAGGGATTAGGGTAGTGCAGTGGTGTTTGGATAGTGTAGGGGGTTGTGCTGGGGGTAGTGTTTTCAGGTTTAGGGTAGTGCAGTGGAGTATGTGTAGTGTAGAGGGTCGTGCTGGGGGGAGTGTTTTAGGGTTTAGGGTAGTGCAGTGTTGTTTGTGTAGTATAGGGGGTTGTGTTTTAGGGTAATGCAGTGGTGTTTGGGTAGTGTAGGCAGTCGTGCTAGGGGTAGTGTTTTAGGGGATCAGGTAGTGCAGTGGTGTTTGGGTAGTGTAGGGGGTCATGCTGGGGGTAGTGTTTTAGGGTTTAGGGTAGTGCAGTGGTGTTTTCTGTAGTGTAGGTGGTCATGCTGGGGGTAGTGTTTTCAGGTTTAGGGTAGTGCAGTGGTGTTTGGGTAGTGTAGGCAGTCGTGCTAGGGGTAGTGTTTTAGGGGATCAGGTAGTGCAGTGGTGTTTGGGTAGTGTAGGGGGTCATGCTGGGGGTAGTGTTTTAGGGTTTAGGGTAGTGCAGTGGGTTTTCTGTAGTGTAGGTGGTCATGCTGGGGATAGTGTTTTCAGGTTTAGGGTAGTGCAGTGGTGTTTGGCTAGTGTAGGGGGTCATGCTGGGGGCAGTGTTTTAGGGTTTAGGGTAGTGCAGTGTTGTTTGTGTAGTGTAGGGGGTTGTGTTTTAGGGTAATGCAGTGGTATTTGGGTAGTGTAGGGAGTCGTGCTAGGGGTAGTGTTTTAGGGGATCAGGTAGTGCAGTGGTGTTTGGGTAGTGTAGGGGGTCGTGCTGGGGGTAGTGTTTTAGGGCTTATGGTAGCGCAATGGTTTTTGGGTAGTGTAGGGGGTCGTGCTGGGGATAGATTTAGGGGTTAGGGTAGTGCAGTTGAGTTTGCGTAGTGTAGGGTGTCCTGCTGGCGGTAGTGTTTTAGGGTTTAGGGTAGTGCAGTGGTGCTTGGGTAGTGTAGGGGGTCATGCTGGTGAAGAGCTTTAGGGTTTAGGGTAGTGCAGTGTTGTCTGTGTAGCATTGGTGGTCATGTTTTAGGGTAGTGTAGTGGTGTTTGGGTAGTGTAGGGAGTCATGCTGAGGGTAGTGTTTCAGGGTTTAGGGTAGTGCAGTGGTGTTTGGGTAGTGTAGGGGGTCATGCTGGGGGTAGTGTTTTAGGGTTTAGGGTAGTGCAGAGGTGTTTGTGTAGTGTAGGGGGTCGTGCTGGGGGTAGTATTTTAGGGATGAGGGTAGTGCAGTGGTGTTTGGATAGTGTAGGGGGTTGTGCTGGGGGTAGTGTTTTCAGGTTTAGGGTAGTGCAGTGGAGTATGTGTAGTGTAGAGGGTCATGCTGGGGGGAGTGTTTTAGGGTTTAGGGTAGTACAGTGTTGTTTGTGTAGTGTAGGGGGTTGTGTTTTAGGGTAATGCAGTGGTATTTGGGTAGTGTAGGGAGTCGTGCTAGGGGTAGTGTTTTAGGGGATCAGGTAGAGCAGTGGTGTTTGGGTAGTGTAGGGGGTCGTGCTGGGGGTAGTGTTTTAGGGTTTAGGGTAGTGCAGTGGGTTTTCTGTAGTGTAGTTGGTCGTGCTGGGGGTAGTGTTTTCAGGTTTAGGGTAGTGCAGTGGTGTTTGGGTAGTGTAGGGGGTCATGCTGGGGCTAGTGTTTGTGGGTTTAGGGCAGTGCAGTGGTGTTTCTGTAGTGTAGGAGGTCATGCTGGGGGTAGTGTTTTAGGGTTTAGGGTAGTACAGTGGTGTTTGTGTAGTGTAGCGAGTCGTGTTTGAGTAGTGTTTTAGGGTTTAGGGTAGTGCAGTGGTGTTTGGGTACTGTAGGGGGTCATGCTGGGGGTAGTGTTTTAGGGTTTAGGGCAGTGCAGTGGTGTTTGGGTAGTGTAGGGGGTCGTGCAGAGGGTAGATTTGGGGTTTAGAGTAGTGCATTCGTGTTTGTGTAGTGTAGGGGGTTGTGCTGGGGTAGTGTTTTAGGGTTGATGGTAGTGCAGTCGTGTTTGTGTAGTGTAGGGGGTCATGCTGGGGTAGAGTTTTAGAGTTTAAGGTAGTGCAGTGGTGTTTGAGTAATGTAGGGGGTCGTGCTGGGGGTAGTGTTGTAGGGTTTAGGGTAGTGCAGTGGTGTTTGGGTAGTATAGGGGGTCATGCTGGGGGTAGTGTTTTAGGGTTGAGGGCAGTGCAGTGGTGTTTGTGTAGTGTAGGGGGTCGTGCTGGGGTAGTGTTTTAAGGTTTAGGGTAGTGCAGTGGTGTTTGTGTAGTGTAGGGGGTAGTGTTGGGGGTAGATTTAGGGTTTAGGGTAGTGCAGTGGTGTTTGGGTAGTGTAGGTTGTTATGCTCGGGTAGTGTTTTAGGGTTTAGGGTAGCGCAGTGGTGTTCAGGGAGTGTAGGGGGTCATGCTGGGGTAGATTTTGGGTTTAGGGTAGCGCATTGGTGTTTGGGTAGTGTAGGGGGTCGTGCTGGGGATAGTGTTTTAGGGTTTAGGGTAGTGCAGTGGTGTAACTGTAGTGTAGGGGGTCATGCTGGGGGTAGTGTTTTAGGGTTTAGGATTGTGCAGTGGTGTTTGAGTAGTGTAGGGGGTCATGCTGGGGTAGTGTTACAGGGTTTAGGGTAGTGCAGTGGTGTTTCTGTATTGTAGGGGGGTGTGCTGGGGGTAGTGTTTTAGGGTTTAGGCCAGCGCATTGGTGTTCGGGTAGTGTAGAGGTCGTGATGGGGTAGTGTTTTAGGGTTTTGGGTAGTGCAGTGGTGTTCGGGTAGTGTAGGGGGTCATGCTGGGGGTATGGTTTTAGGGTTTAGGGTAGTGCAGTGGTGTTTGTGTAGTGTAGGGGGTTGTGCTGGGGGTAGTGTTTTAGGGTTTAGGGTAGTGCAGTGTTGTTTGTGTAGTGCAGGTGGTCGTGTTTTAGGGCAGTGCAGTGGTGTTTGGGTAGTGTAGGGAGTCATGCTGGGGGTAGTGTTTTAGGGTTTATGATAGTACCGTGGTGTTTGGGTAGTGCAGGGGGTCATGCTGGGGGTAGTGTTTTAGGGTTTAGGGTAGTGCAGTGTTGTTTGTGTAGTGTTGGTGGTCGTGGTTTAGGATAGTGCAGTGGTGTTTGGGTAGTGTAGGGAGTCACGCTGGGGGTAGTGTTTTAGGGTTTAGAGTAGTGCAGTGGTGTTTGGGTAGTGTAGGGGGTCATGCTGGGGGTAGTGTTTTAGGGTTTAGGGTAGTGCAGTGGGGTTTACATAGTGTAGAGGGTCGTGCTGGGGGTAGTATTTTAGGCATTAGGGTAGTACAGTGGTGTTTGGATAGTGTAGGGGGCTGTGCTGGGGTAGTGTTTTCAGGGTTAGGGTAGTGCAGTGGAGTATGTGTAGTGGGTCGTGCAAGGGGTAATGTTTTAGGGTTTAGGGTAGTGCAGTGTTGTTTGTGTAGTGTAGGGGGTCATGTTTTAGGGTAATGTAGTGGTGTTTGGGTAGTGTAGGGAGTCGTGCTAGGGGTAGTGTTTTAGGGTATCAGGTAGTGAAGTGGTGTTTGGATAGTGTAAGGGGTCATGCTGGAGGTAGTGTTTTAGGGTTTAGGGTAGTGCAGTGGTGTTTGGGTAGTGTAGGGTGTCGTGCTGGGGGTTGTGTTTTAGGGTTTAGGGTAGTGCAGTGGTGTTTCTGTAGTGTAGGGGTTGTTCTGGGGGTAGTGTTTTTGGGTTTTTGGCTAGTGCAGTGTTGTTTGTGTAGTGTAGGGGGTCGTGTTTTAGGGTAATGTAGTGGTGTTTGGGTAGTGTAGGGAGTCGTGATAGGGGTAGTGTTTTAGGGTATCAGGTAGTGCAGTGGTGTTTGGGTAGTGTAGGGTGTCGTGCTGGGGGTTGTGTTTTAGGGTTTAGGGTAGTGCAGTGGTGTTTCTGTAGTGTAGGGGTTGTTCTGGGGGTAGTGTTTTTGGGTTTTCGACTAGTGCAGTGGTGTTTTGGTAGTGTAGGGGGTCGTGCGGGGGGTAGTGTCTTAGGGTTTAGGGTAGTGCAGTGGTGTTTGGGTAGTGTAGGGTGTCGTGCTGGGGGTTGTGTTTTAGGGTTTAGGATTGTGCAGTGGTGTTTGAGTAGTGTAGGGGGTCATGCTGGGGTAGTGTTAAAGGGTTTAGGGTAGTGCAGTGGTGTTTGGGTAGTGTAGGGGGGCGTGCTGGGGTAGTGTTTTTGGGTTTAGGCCAGCGCAGTGGTGTTCGGGTAGTGTAGGAGGTCGTGATGGGGTAGTGTTTTAGGGCTTTGGGTAGCGCAGTGGTGTTCGGGTAGTGTAGGGGGTCATGCTGGGGGTATTGTTTTAGGGTTTAGGGTAGTGCAGTGGTGTTTGTGTAGTGTAGGGGGTTGTGCTGGGGGTAGTGTTTTAGGGTTTAGGGTAGTGCAGTGTTGTTTGTGTAGTGTTGGTGGTCGTGTTTTAGGGTAGTGCAGTGGTGTTTGGGTAGTGTAGGGAGTCACGCTGGGGGTAGTGTTTTAGGGTTTAGGGTAGTGCAGTGGTGTTTGGGTAGTGTATGGGGTCATGCTGGGGGTAGTGTTTTAGGGTTTAGGGTAGTGCAGTGGTGTTTACGTAGTGTAGAGGGTCGTGCTGGGGTAGTATTTTAGGGATTAGGGTAGTACAGTGGTGTTTGGATAGTGTAGGGGGCTGTGCTGGGGTAGTGTTTTCAGGTTTAGGGTAGTGCAGTGGAGTATGTGTAGTGTAGTGGGTCGTGCTGGGGGTAGTGTTTTAGGGTTTAGGGTAGTGCAGTGTTGTTTGTGTAGTGTAGGGGGTCATGTTTTAGGGTAATGTAGTGGTGTTTGGGTAGTGTAGGGAGTCGTGCTAGGGGTAGTGTTTTAGGGTATCAGGTAGTGCAGTGGTGTTTGGGTAGTGTAGGGGGTCGTGCTGGAGGTAGTGTTTTAGGGTTTAGGGTAGTGCAGTGGTGTTTGGGTAGTGTAGGGTGTCGTGCTGGGGGTTGTGTTTTAGGGTTTAGGGTAGTGCAGTGGTGTTTCTGTAGTGATGGGGTTGTTCTGGGGGTAGTGTTTTTGGGTTTTCGGCTAGTGCAGTGGTGTTTGTGTAGTGTAGGGGGTTGTGCTGGGGGTAGTGTTTTAGGGTTTAGGGTAGTGCAGTGTTGTTTGTGTAGTGTTGGTGGTCGTGTTTTAGGGTAGTGCAGTGGTGTTTGGGTAGTGTAGGGAGTCACGCTGGGGGTAGTGTTTTAGGGTTTAGGGTAGTGCAGTGGTGTTTGGGTAGTGTATGGGGTCATGCTGGGGGTAGTGTTTTAGGGTTTAGGGTAGTGCAGTGGTGTTTACGTAGTGTAGAGGGTCGTGCTGGGGGTAGTATTTTAGGGATTAGGGTAGTACAGTGGTGTTTGGATAGTGTAGGGGGCTGTGCTGGGGTAGTGTTTTCAGGTTTAGGGTAGTGCAGTGGAGTATGTGTAGTGTAGTGGGTCGTGCTGGGGGTAGTGTTTTAGGGTTTAGGGTAGTGCAGTGTTGTTTGTGTAGTGTAGGGGGTCGTGTTTTAGGGTAATGTAGTGGTGTTTGGGTAGTGTAGGGAGTCGTGCTAGGGGTAGTGTTTTAGGGTATTAGGTAGTGCAGTGGTGTCTGGGTAGTGTAGGGGGTCGTGCTAAAGGTAGTGTTTTAGGGTTTAGGGTAGTGCAATGGTGTTTGGATAGTGTAGGGTGTCGTGCTGGGGGTTGTGTTTTAGGGTTTAGGGTAGTGCAGTGGTGTTTCTGTAGTGATGGGGTTGTTCTGGGGGTAGTGTTTTTGGGTTTTCGGCTAGTGCAGTGGTGTTTGGGTAGTGTAGGGGGTCGTACGGGGGGTAGTGTCTTAGGGTTTAGGGTATTTCAGTGGTGTTTGGGTAGTTTAGGGGTCGTACTGGGGTAGATTTTGAGTTTAGGGTAGTGCAGTGGTGTTTGTGGAGTGTAGGGGGTCGTGCTGGGGGTAGTGTTTTAGGGTTTAGGTTTGTGCAGTGGTGTTTGTGTAGTGTAGCGAGTCGTGTTGTGTTAGTGTTTTATTGTTTAGGGTAGTGCAGTGGTGTTTGGGTAGTGTAGGGGGTCGTGCTGGGTGTTATGGGGAATCGGAATTATGCTGTTTTGTCATGATATGCCCTCCTAGTACAGGGTTTGGTGTCTCTGTAATTGTTGTATGCCTTAAGGAATGCTTGTCAGTAATTCCCAGTATGTCCCATAAATGTTGTGATTCCACATAACTGTTCTGAATTATATCCTGAATATGTATTATCAGTATCTGGGTTATAATATGGACAAAACTGTTGAATTATGTACACACTTGGTTTTGCCAATGTTTGTTTTCTTGCATTGGCCAATGCTTGTTAGGTTTAATACTGCAGGGTGTGCCCGGTTACATTGAAAGACAAGTGAATGTGTCAACAGCTCCCCAGTGCACACATGTCTTCTAGAACTTTGTAAGCACCAGGCTATTTAAGGAAGCACTTGTGTCAAATTAACGCTTCGCTTCCTCACATTGGCAATGAATGCATCCAGACAGCTTACCTGACTCCGGTCCTGTCGAAGCTGTTCTCAGAAAACTTCTGGCTTTTGCTGCTTCCTGTCCCTTCTTGATTCCAGTCCCTCGGCTTCATTCCTACAAAGAAAAGGAAAGGCAAGGTTATTCCGGTTGCCAGGCAACCCCCTTTTCAGGCCCAAAAGAGAAAGTATCGAAAGACTTGCGGTAAGCTTTTGCATTTATTTTTCTTCATTAAAAAAGAGAAGAGGAAATAAATGCCTGGTTAGTGTATAAATAAGAGGCTGGCTTATTTAAGGTATTTAGAGCAGGTAAACACTGATTTGGTATGTTTGAGTGAAAGGACACTCGATCTGCTGCAACTTAAAAGAACTTCATTTTACAAAACAAAGGACATTGCAAAAGACTTTCAAGGATTAAGCCTTATAGTGCAACACTGATTGTATGAACCTTCAATTTACTTTCTGTTAATCAGAACTGCCAATTTACAATATTGCTCTGTGCTGTGTCTATGTTATTATTTATCTTTTAGTTGAAGAACCCTTTACAACAAGCACGAGCTAATGCAAGGTATGTGCATGACAAAGATTTTCTTCTTTAAATCTAGTGAAATAGAAACTTTGCAAATAGTGAATGGATCATAAAGTAAAAGTTATTCTTTCTTTTACGTTTAGAAAGGTAAATCTGGTGTTCATATCCACATATACAAGAAGTTACACTGTGGACGCTTCTGAGTAGAAGAGGCTTATGTTAGGCACTATATTAACATGGTAGGTTTACATACATAATTGTGAGAGTTCCTTCAAATGCTTGTATAGTATTTCCGTTGTAAGTGTGCATTGTATGTGTTCCCTAGATACATGCGCCAAAAAATCCACGGATATCCAGAACATCCTTAACCCTGAGAGACAGTCTAGTGGCATCGTCAACAAGAGTGAACGGCAGAATCCAGTCTCTTGTTTTTTCTTTGCCTCTCACTCCCATTCCCCCCTTCCCCCAGGGAACTGTCAGGACGGTAAGAGTTGGTCTTCTTTGCCGTGCTGGTAGTTTCCGGAGGGAGTCGGGAACAGTCAGCACCCTGTAAGGAACAAACCGGAGTACAGGTGGGTGAAAACTGTGACACTGGGGGTAGTGATTTAGGGTTTAGGGTAGTGCAGTGGTGTTTGGGTAATGTAGGGGGTCGTGCAGAGGGTAGATTTAGGGTTTAGAGTAGTGCAGTCATGTTTATGTAGTGTAGGGGTCATGCTGGGGTAGTGTTTTAGGGTTGAGGGTAGAGCAGTGGTGTTTGTGTAGTGTAGGGGGTCATGCTGGGGTAGAGTTTTAGAGTTTAAGGTAGTGCATTGGTGTTTGAGTAGTGTAGGGGGTCGTGCTGGGGGTAGTGTTTTAGGAGTTTGGGTAGTGCAGTGGTGTTTGGGTAGTGTAGGGGGTCATGCTGGGGGTAGTGTTTTAGGGTTAAGGGCAGTGCAGCGGTGTTTGTGTAGTGTAGGGGGTCGTGGTGGGGGTAGTGTTTAAGGGTTTAGGGTAGTGCAGTGGTGTTTGGAAAGGTTAGGGGGTTGTGCTGGGGGTAGTGTTTTAGGGTTTAGGTTAGTGCAGTGGTGTTTGGGTAGTGTAGAGGGTCGTGCTGGGGTAGTGTTTTAGGGTTTAGGGTAGCTCAATAGTGTTTGGGTAGTGTAGGGGGTCTTGCTGGGAATAGATTTAGGGGTTAGGGTAGTGCAGTTGTGTTTGCGTAGTGTAGGGTGTCCTGCTGGGGGTAGTGTTTTAGGGTTTAGGGTAGTGCAGTGGTGCTTGGGTAGTGTAGGGGGTCGTGCTGGTGAAGAGTTTTAGGGTTTAGGGTAGTGCAGTGGTGTCTGTGTAGTGTAGGGGGTCATACTGGGGGTAGATTTACGGTTTATGGTGGTGCATTGCGTTTTGTGTAGTGTAGGGGGTCGTACTGGTGGTAGTGTTTTAGGATTTAGGGTAGTGCAGTGGTGTTTCTGTAGTGTAGGGGGTCGTGCTGGGGGTTGTGTTTTAGGGTTTAGGGTAGTGCAGTGGTGTTTCTGTAGTGATGGGGTTGTTCTGGGGGTAGTGTTTTTGGGTTTTCGGCTAGTGCAGTGGTGTTTGTGTAGTGTAGGGGGTTGTGCTGGGGGTAGTGTTTTAGGGTTTAGGGTAGTGCAGTGTTGTTTGTGTAGTGTTGGTGGTCGTGTTTTAGGGTAGTGCAGTGGTGTTTGGGTAGTGTAGGGAGTCACGCTGGGGGTAGTGTTTTAGGGTTTAGGGTAGTGCAGTGGTGTTTGGGTAGTGTATGGGGTCATGCTGGGGGTAGTGTTTTAGGGTTTAGGGTAGTGCAGTGGTGTTTACGTAGTGTAGAGGGTCGTGCTGGGGGTAGTATTTTAGGGATTAGGGTAGTACAGTGGTGTTTGGATAGTGTAGGGGGCTGTGCTGGGGTAGTGTTTTCAGGTTTAGGGTAGTGCAGTGGAGTATGTGTAGTGTAGTGGGTCGTGCTGGGGGTAGTGTTTTAGGGTTTAGGGTAGTGCAGTGTTGTTTGTGTAGTGTAGGGGGTCGTGTTTTAGGGTAATGTAGTGGTGTTTGGGTAGTGTAGGGAGTCGTGCTAGGGGTAGTGTTTTAGGGTATTAGGTAGTGCAGTGGTGTCTGGGTAGTGTAGGGGGTCGTGCTGGAGGTAGTGTTTTAGGGTTTAGGGTAGTGCAATGGTGTTTGGGTAGTGTAGGGTGTCGTGCTGGGGGTTGTGTTTTAGGGTTTAGGGTAGTGCAGTGGTGTTTCTGTAGTGATGGGGTTGTTCTGGGGGTAGTGTTTTTGGGTTTTCGGCTAGTGCAGTGGTGTTTGGGTAGTGTAGGGGGTCGTACGGGGGGTAGTGTCTTAGGGTTTAGGGTATTTCAGTGGTGTTTGGGTAGTTTAGGGGTCGTACTGGGGTAGATTTTGAGTTTAGGGTAGTGCAGTGGTGTTTGTGGAGTGTAGGGGGTCGTGCTGGGGGTAGTGTTTTAGGGTTTAGGTTTGTGCAGTGGTGTTTGTGTAGTGTAGCGAGTCGTGTTGTGTTAGTGTTTTATTGTTTAGGGTAGTGCAGTTGTGTTTGGGTAGTGTAGGGGGTCGTGCTGGGTGTTATGGGGAATCGGAATTATGCTGTTTTGTCATGATATGCCCTCCTAGTACAGGGTTTGGTGTCTCTGTAATTGTTGTATGCCTTAAGGAATGCTTGTCAGTAATTCCCAGTATGTCCCATAAATGTTGTGATTCCACATAACTGTTCTGAATTATATCCTGAATATGTATTATCAGTATCTGGGTTATAATATGGACAAAACTGTTGAATTATGTACACACTTGGTTTTGCCAATGTTTGTTTTCTTGCATTGGCCAATGCTTGTTAGGTTTAATACTGCAGGGTGTGCCCGGTTACATTGAAAGACAAGTGAATGTGTCAACAGCTCCCCAGTGCACACATGTCTTCTAGAACTTTGTAAGCACCAGGCTATTTAAGGAAGCACTTGTGTCAAATTAACGCTTCGCTTCCTCACATTGGCAATGAATGCATCCAGACAGCTTACCTGACTCCGGTCCTGTCGAAGCTGTTCTCAGAAAACTTCTGGCTTTTGCTGCTTCCTGTCCCTTCTTGATTCCAGTCCCTCGGCTTCATTCCTACAAAGAAAAGGAAAGGCAAGGTTATTCCGGTTGCCAGGCAACCCCCTTTTCAGGCCCAAAAGAGAAAGTATCGAAAGACTTGCGGTAAGCTTTTGCATTTATTTTTCTTCATTAAAAAAGAGAAGAGGAAATAAATGCCTGGTTAGTGTATAAATAAGAGGCTGGCTTATTTAAGGTATTTAGAGCAGGTAAACACTGATTTGGTATGTTTGAGTGAAAGGACACTCGATCTGCTGCAACTTAAAAGAACTTCATTTTACAAAACAAAGGACATTGCAAAAGACTTTCAAGGATTAAGCCTTATAGTGCAACACTGATTGTATGAACCTTCAATTTACTTTCTGTTAATCAGAACTGCCAATTTACAATATTGCTCTGTGCTGTGTCTATGTTATTATTTATCTTTCAGTTGAAGAACCCTTTACAACAAGCACGAGCTAATGCAAGGTATGTGCATGACAAAGATTTTCTTCTTTAAATCTAGTGAAATAGAAACTTTGCAAATAGTGAATGGATCATAAAGTAAAAGTTATTCTTTCTTTTACGTTTAGAAAGGTAAATCTGGTGTTCATATCCACATATACAAGAAGTTACACTGTGGACGCTTCTGAGTAGAAGAGGCTTATGTTAGGCACTATATTAACATGGTAGGTTTACATACATAATTGTGAGAGTTCCTTCAAATGCTTGTATAGTATTTCCGTTGTAAGTGTGCATTGTATGTGTTCCCTAGATACATGCGCCAAAAAATCCACGGATATCCAGAACATCCTTAACCCTGAGAGACAGTCTAGTGGCATCGTCAACAAGAGTGAACGGCAGAATCCAGTCTCTTGTTTTTTCTTTGCCTCTCACTCCCATTCCCCCCTTCCCCCAGGGAACTGTCAGGACGGTAAGAGTTGGTCTTCTTTGCCGTGCTGGTAGTTTCCGGAGGGAGTCGGGAACAGTCAGCACCCTGTAAGGAACAAACCGGAGTACAGGTGGGTGAAAACTGTGACACTGGGGGTAGTGATTTAGGGTTTAGGGTAGTGCAGTGGTGTTTGGGTAATGTAGGGGGTCGTGCAGAGGGTAGATTTAGGGTTTAGAGTAGTGCAGTCATGTTTATGTAGTGTAGGGGGTCATGCTGGGGTAGTGTTTTAGGGTTGAGGGTAGAGCAGTGGTGTTTGTGTAGTGTAGGGGGTCATGCTGGGGTAGAGTTTTAGAGTTTAAGGTAGTGCATTGGTGTTTGAGTAGTGTAGGGGGTCGTGCTGGGGGTAGTGTTTTAGGAGTTTGGGTAGTGCAGTGGTGTTTGGGTAGTGTAGGGGGTCATGCTGGGGGTAGTGTTTTAGGGTTAAGGGCAGTGCAGCGGTGTTTGTGTAGTGTAGGGGGTCGTGGTGGGGGTAGTGTTTAAGGGTTTAGGGTAGTGCAGTGGTGTTTGGAAAGGTTAGGGGGTTGTGCTGGGGGTAGTGTTTTAGGGTTTAGGTTAGTGCAGTGGTGTTTGGGTAGTGTAGAGGGTCGTGCTGGGGTAGTGTTTTAGGGTTTAGGGTAGCTCAATAGTGTTTGGGTAGTGTAGGGGGTCGTGCTGGGAATAGATTTAGGGGTTAGGGTAGTGCAGTTGTGTTTGCGTAGTGTAGGGTGTCCTGCTGGGGGTAGTGTTTTAGGGTTTAGGGTAGTGCAGTGGTGCTTGGGTAGTGTAGGGGGTCGTGCTGGTGAAGAGTTTTAGGGTTTAGGGTAGTGCAGTGGTGTCTGTGTAGTGTAGGGGGTCATACTGGGGGTAGATTTACGGTTTATGGTGGTGCATTGCGTTTTGTGTAGTGTAGGGGGTCGTACTGGTGGTAGTGTTTTAGGATTTAGGGTAGTGCAGTGGTGTTTCTGTAGTGTAGGGGGTCGTGCTGGGGGTAGTGTATTAGGGTTTAGGATTGAGCAGTGGTGTTTGAGTAGTGTAGGGGGTCATGCTGGGGTAGTGTTTTAGGGTTTAGGGTAGTGCAGTGGTGTTTGTGTAGTGTAGGGGGTAATGCTGGGGGTAGTGTTTTATGGTTTAGGGTAGTGCAGTGGTGTTTTGATAGTGTAGAGGGTTGTGCTGGGGAAGTGTTTTAGGGTTTAGGGTAGTGCAGTGCTGTTTGTGTAGTGTAGTAGTCGTGTTTTAGGGCAGTGCAGTGGTGTTTGGGTAGTGTTGGGGGTCATGCTGGGGGTAGTGTTTTAGGGTTTAGGTAGTGCAGTGGTGTTTGGGTAGTGTAGGGGTCATGCTGAGGGTAGTGTTTTAGGGCTTACGGTAGTGCAGTGGTGTTTGTGTAGTGTAGGTGGTAGTTAATGTTAATGTTACTAGGTATTTGTTGAGCGCACGGCTACTCCCAGGAGTGTCCCGGCGCTGACCACAGGACCCGTAACACAAGCCAAAACAGCTGAAAAGGAAGCCCTAGATGATATTAAAACAGCATTGTCTTTAGTTTACGGCGAAAACACAAAAGGTCCTTTTCCTGGCGCAGATCAACAGGGAGTTTATTCCATAATGACGATACCAGAACCTGAAAAGAGCGGCCGCCCTGTCGTGAAAGATGAAACCTGGGCGTATGAAGCAGGTGAGCAGAAGAAGACCGTAGCGAACGTGTAGGCACGTAGTGTAGACAACGGGCTCTTAAGTAGGGTGCGCCGATATTATGAGAGGCCTTAAAGGCAAGGACCAAAGCCTTAAAGAAAATTCTTTTGCGAATAGGCAGCCAATGTAGTGTTCTCAGAAGAGGGGAAGTGTGTGTGCGTCGGTCAGCAAGAAAAATCGCTCGTGCAGCAGCATTTTGAGCCACTTGGAGACGGTTAAGATGAAATTCCGGTATACCCAGATAAAGGACATTGACATAATCAAGTCGAGACAGGATCAGAGCCTGCACGACTATCCTTCTGTGGGGTTGAGAGAGCAGAGGGAGAAAATTCCGTAACATCCTGAGCAAAGCAAAACATGTGCCTACCACAGATTGTACCTAGGTGTTCATAGAGAGTTTACTGTCTAGTTTAACCCCCAGATTCTTTACCATGGTAGCCAGATTTGTAGGCGGGAGCATGTTAGATGGCCACCAGTCACGCCAATTTTCATCCGGTGGTCCGCCAAAAAAGATCATTTCAGATTTATCTGAATTGCATTTCAGGTGATTAGTATTAAGCCAACTGAAAACTGCTGAAAGGCAAAGCTTAATATTGTTACCATCCAGGACTTCATCTCTGGCACACATAAATAGCAATTGCGTATTGTCTGCATACGAGACGATGCTGGCACCGAATGATTCAGCCAACGT
Source organism: Triturus cristatus (assembly GCF_964204655.1). Classification (NCBI taxonomy): domain Eukaryota; kingdom Metazoa; phylum Chordata; class Amphibia; order Caudata; family Salamandridae; genus Triturus; species Triturus cristatus. The sequence goes on along the minus strand of NC_140579.1, from coordinate 1,195,986,514 downwards.
TGCCAGAGGTGCCACAAACACATTAAAAAGTGTAGGGCTCAAAATGGAGCCCTGAGGGACTCCAACATTCATAGCTTCAATGTGAGCCTCAAAGGGAGGGGACCAAACAGTTTGCTGTCTATTTGTGAGATAAGACCGAAACCACTGCAAGGCAAGGTGCCCGATGCCGCACCTCCAAAGACGGTCTAGAAGAAGGTCATGGGGTACGGTATCGAACGCTGCCGATAAGTCAAGAAGGACCAGCACTGCTCGACCGCCCCCATCCAAAGTAACTTTGATTAGTTCAGAGACCTCAAGGAGAGCAGTTTCAGTGCTAAAGTTAGCACGAAAGCCAGACTGGCTAGAATGTAAGATTTTATTGGATTCTAAAAAATCTCCGAGGATGTTATTGACATACTTCTCTAAAGTTTTGGATAAGATAGGGAGCAGTGAAATAGGTCTATAATTACTCGCTATCAGGGGGTCAGCGGAGGATTTTTTCAACAGAGGGAGAATTTTACCCAACTTCCATTGCTCCGGAACAGTCCCCGTAGACAGCGAGAGATTTAATATTTTATTGACAGCAGGATTTATTATCTCAGCAATTGATGCCAGGATTTTTGCAGGACAGGGATCGGTCGGGGAGCCAGTTTCAGGGCGCAGAGAAGATGTAAAGATTTCTCCATTGGGATGGCGGGGAAATGTGTAAGATGGTTAAGAGTAGAGGGAGGTTGTTCAAGCAGCCAATCCAGCTCTAAGACATGATTAAAGCTTATTGAGTCGAAAGAAGCTTGTATAGCAGAAATTTACAGCAATGGCATCAGTCCAAGCTTTGGTAGGGGAAAAAGGATTTTTTATGACATTTGGAGAGGTAAAATCGTTCACTACTTTGAAAAGTTCGGCACATTTGTTACCAGCAAGCTCAATTTTATGGTTCAGAAAAAAAGTTTTAGCTGAGCGAAATTTGCAGTGATAGGTTTTTAATGCATTTTTATAGGTTTGCTTTGCACAGGAGTCATAACCCTGTCGCCATGACCTTTCAAGATGTTTACAATGGCTTTTGATTTTCCTAAGGTCAGCCGTGAACCATGGTGCGGTAGGTCTTCCTCTATTAGCGGCACGACTTTGAAGAGGGGCCAAGTTATTGACACAGGATTCAAGCCAATTGTCAAAAGAAGATACATCAGCAGCCAGATTGTCATTAAATGAGGGGGGATGTAGTTTCAGAAAAGTTCCTACGGCCGCAGGGGTCATAGATTTAAAAGATCTGAAGCTGCTGGTGCGTGATGTATAAGACTTGGCTGTTGTAGCAGAGGAATCTTTAATGCTAAAAGTCAGTAAATAATGATCAGACCAAGCTACAGGGGAAGGAAAGACCATTTCAATCGGTTTATTAGAGAAAACTTGGTCTAATATGTGACCCTTTTCATGTGTAGGGTGTGCCACATAAGGAGAGAGATGAAGCATATTCAGGGAATCGATCAATTTAATTGCCTCCGAGTTAAGAGGCGCATCCATATGGATGTTGAAATCCCCTAAAATTAAACAATGTTCATATTTAGTGACCATGGGAGAAATGGCTGACTGCAAGCCTTCTAAAAAGCAATTAGCAGGACCCAGTGGTCGATAGATTAGAACCCCAGAGATAGATGACTGTGGGGAGGTTTTAAGAAGAAAACTCATACTCTCCGAGTTCTCCATAGTCAAATTAGGGAGTAAGGAGCAGGAGAGTGAGTTTTTATAGATGATCGCAACTCCTCCACCACGTCCTTTTGAACGATCACTTCTTACAATAAGATAATCTGAAGGAATAGCGTTAGCAATAGTGGGGTTCGAACCTTCATGAAGCCACGTTTCTGTAAGAAACAACACGTCTGGATTGGAGTCTAAGAGGAGATCCAAGATTTGATACTCGTGTTGTTTGACAGAACGTGTATTTAAGAGCATCATATGAACAGCAGTAGTAGTATGCAGACTCGGACAAGCAGACGGAAAAGGAAAGCTTTCATCTGGAACAGGGGGTTGTGCAATAAGCAAAGGAGGGGGAAGAGAGAAGTGGCACCGCTCACACTTCCGAGCATCCATAGAGCCCAAAGTAAAAGAACCGGTGCGACAATTGACATCAGTATCAAGATTTTTGAGGGCATCCCTGGTATACTTACGCCGGGGGGTGTGAGGAGAGATATCAAAGGATGACTTACATGTATTGAGGGTGCAGGCATGGTCCAGCGCGTCCGAGGCGCGGACGGGCGCAGACGGGCTTGCCTTAGGCGCGCCCTCGGCGCACCAGCGGCGCGCCCGCTGGGCGCGTCTGCTGCGTGCTAGCGCCGCGTGCCGTTTTATCCCCTCGGTCATGGAGAAAGACTAGACCGCGCCTTGACAAAATGGCGGGTCGCCGTAAAAACTATGTGCCGACTTCCTGATTCCCCCTTAGTGCAAAATGAGGCAAGCCTTCGGTTGCGATTCGATTCAATTTCGGATCAAACAATTTAAAAATAACACAGAAGAACTAATTCATTCAGTTTCCCAACATCATTAATACAGACTAAAATATTTCAGGATTCACAAAAGGCAAAGAGTATAAATGTGCAAATGTAGCGATTTAGCGATGTGTGCAAAACAGCAAGTTTAAAAAGTAGCAGCAAGGTGAAAAAAGGACAGCAACTAGATTAGCTTAACAGGTCCGCTGCGCGCTAGCGCCGCGTGCCGTTTTATCCCCTCGGTCATGGAGAAAGACTAGACCGCGCCTTGACAAAATGGCGGGTCGCCGTAAAAACTATGTCCCAACTTCCTGATTCCCCCTTAGTGCAAAATGAGGTATGCTGAGGGTAGTGTTTTAGGGCTTACGGTAGTGCAGTGGTGTTTGTGTAGTGTAGGGGGTAGTGTTTTAGGGTCTTGGTATTGCAGTGGTGTTTTTGTAGTGAAGGGGGTTGTGCTTTGAGTAGTGTTTTAGGGTTTAAGGTAGTGCAGTGGTGTTTGTGTAGTGTAGGGGGTCGTGTTTTAGGGTAAAGGGTATTGCAGTGGTATCTGTGTAGTGTAAGGGGTCGTGCTGAGGGTAATGTTTTAGGGTTTAAGGTAGTGTAGTGGTGTTTGTTGTAGGTGGTCGTGCTGGGGGTAGATTTAGTGTTTAGGATAGTGCAGTGGTGTTTGTGTAGTGTAGGGGGTCGTGCCTGGGGTAGTGTTTTGGGGTTTAGCGTAGAGCAGTAGTGTTTGTGTAGTGTAGAGGGTTGTGCTGGGGTAGTATTTTAAAATTTAGGGTAGTACAGTGGTGTTTGGGTAATGTAGGGGGTCACGCTGGGGGTAGTGTTTTAGGGTTTAGGGTAATGCAGTTGTGTTTGTGTAGTTTAGGGGCTCGTGTTTTAGAGGTAGTGCCGTGGTGTTTGGATAGTTTAAAGGGTCAAGCAGGGGGTGGATTTAGGGTTTAGGGTAGTGCAGTCGTGATTCTGTAGTGTAGGGGGTCATGCTAGGGCAGTGTTTTAGGGTTTAGGGTAGTGCAGTGGTGTTTGTGTAGTGTAGGGGGCCGTGTTTTAGGGTATAGGCTATTGTAGTGATGTCTGTGTAGTGTAGGGGGTCGTGCTGGGTGTATATTTAGGGTTTATGGTGGTGCAGTGCTTTTTGTGTAGTGTAGGGTGTCGTACTGGTGGTAGTGTTTTAGGGTTTTGGGTAGTGCCGTGGTGTTTCTGTAGTGTAGGGTGTCGTGTCTTAGGGTATAGGGTAGTGCAGTGGTGTCTGTGTAGTGTAGGGGTCGTACTGGGGTAGATTTAGGGTTCAGGATAGTGCAGTGGTGTTTCTGTAGTGTAGGGGGTCGTGCTGGGGTAGTGTTTTAGGGTTTAGGGTAGTGCAGTGGTGTTTTGGAAGTGTAGGGAGTCATGCTGGTGGTAGTATTTTAGGGAGTAGGGTAGTGCAGTGGTGTTTAGGAAGTATAGAGGGTCATGCTGGGGGTAGTGTTTTCGGGTTTAGGATGGTGCAGTGGTGTTTGTGTAGAGTAGGGGATCGTGCTGGGGTAGTGCTTTAGGGTTTAGGGTAGTGCAGTGGTGTTTGTGTAGTGTAGGGGGTTGTGTTTTAGGATAGTGCAGTGCTGTTTGGGCAGTGTAGGGGGTCAAGCTGGGGGTATTGTTTTAGGGTTTAGGGAAGTGCAGTGGTGTTTGTGTAGTGTAGAGGGTCGTGCTGGGGGTAGTGTTTTAGGGTTTAGGGAAGTGCAGTGTTGTTTGTGTAGTGTTGGTGGTCGTGTTTTAGGGTAGTGCAGTGGTGTTTGGGTAGTGTAGGGAGTCCGGCTGGGGGTAGTATTTTAGGGTTTGGGGTAGTGCAGTGGTGTTTGTGTAGTGTAGGGGGTCATGCTGGGGGTAGTATTTTAGGGATTAGGGTAGTGCAGTGGTGTTTGGATAGTGTAGGGGGTTGTGCTGGGGGTAGTGTTTTCATTTTGAGGGTAGTGCAGTGTTGTTTGTGTAGTGTAGGGGGTCGTGTTTTAGAGTAATGCAGTGGTGTTTGGGTAGTGTAGGGAGTCGTGCTAGGGGTAGTGTTTTAGGGGATCAGGTAGTGCAGTGGTGTTTGGGTAGTGTAGGGGGTCGTGCTAGAGCTAGTGTTTTAGGGTTTAGGGTAGTGCAGTGGTGTTTGGGTAGTGTAGGGGGTCGTGCTGGGGGTAGTGTTTTAGGGTTTAGGGTAGTGCAGTGGTGTTTCAGTAGTGTAGGGGGTCGTGCTGTGGGTAGTGTTTTCAGGTTTAGGGTAGTGCAGTGGTGTTTGGGTGGTGTAGGGGGTCATGCTGGGGGTAGTGTCTTAGGGTTTAGGGTATTGCAGTGGTGTTTGGGTAGTTTAGAGAGTCATGCTGGGGGTAGTGTAGGGGTCGTACTGGGGTAGATTTAGAGTTTAGGGTAGTGTAGTGGTGTTTGTGTAGTGTCGGGTGTCGTGATGGAGGTAGTGTTTCAGGGTTTAGGGTAGTGCAGTGGTGTTTGGGTAGTATAGGGGGTCATGCTGGGGGTAGTGTTTTAGGGTTTAGGGTAGTGCAGCGGTGCTTGTGTAGTGTAGGGGGTTGTGCTGGGGTAGCGTTTTAGGGTTGAGGTTAGTGCAGTGGTGTTTGTGTAGTGTAGGGGGTCATGCTGGGGTAGAGTTTTAGAGTTTAAGGTAGTGCAGTGGTGTTTCAGTAGTGTAGGGGGTCATGCTGTGGGTAGTGTTTTCAGATTTAGGGTAGTGCAGTGGTGTTTGGGTAGTGTAGGGGGTTATGCTGGGGGTAGTGTCTTAGGGTTTAGGGTATTGCAGTGGTGTTTGGGTAGTTTAGGGAGTCATGCTGGGGGTAGTTTAGGGGTCGTACTGGGGTAGATTTAGAGTTTAGGGTAGTGTAGTGGTGTTAGTGTAGTGTAGGGGGTCGTGATGGGGGTAGTGTTTCAGGGTTTAGGGTAGTGCAGTGGTGTTTGGGTAGTATAGGGGGTCATACTGGGGGTAGTGTTTTAGGGTTTAGGGTAGTGCAGTGGTGTTTGTGTAGTGTAGGGGTTCGTGCTGGGGGTAGTGTTTTAGGGTTTAGGGTAGTGCAGTGGTGTTTCAGTAGTGTAGGGGGTCTTGCTGGGGGTAGTGTTTTCAGGTTTAGGGTAGTGCAGTGGTGTTTGTGTAGTGTAGGGGGTCATGCTGGGGGTAGTGTTTTAGGGTTTAGGGTAGTGCAGTGGTGTTTGGGTAGTGTAGGGGGTCATGCTGAGGGTAGTGTTTTAGGGTTTAGGGTAGTGCAGTGGTGTTTGTGTAGTGTAGGGGGTCATGCTGGGGATAGTATTTTAGGGATTAGGGTAGTGGAGTGGTGTTTGGATAGTGTAGGGGGTTGTGCTGGGGGTAGTGTTTTCAGGCTTAGGGTAGTGCAGTGGAGTATGTGTAGTGTAGAGGGTCGTGCTGGGGGGAGTGTTTTAGGGTTTAGGGTAGTGCTGTGTTGTTTGTGTAGTGTAGGGGGTCGTATTTTAGGGTAATGCAGTGGTATTTGGGTAGCGTAGGGAGTCGTGCTAGGGGTAATGTTTTAGGGGATCAGGTAGTGCAGTGGTGTTTGGGTAGTGTAGGGGGTTGTGCTGGAGGTAGTGTTTTAGGGTTTAGGGTAGTGCAGTGGTGTTTGGGTAGTGTAGGGGGTCTGCTGAGGGTAGTGTTTTAGGGTTTAGGGTAGTGCAGTGGTGTTTCAGTAGTGTAGGGGGTCGTGCTGGGGGTAGTGTTTTCAGGTTTAGGGTTGTGCAGTGGTGTTTGGGTAGTGTAGGGTGTTGTGCTCGGGTTGTGTTTTAGGGTTTAGGGTAGCACAGTGGTGTTCGGGGAGTTTAGGGGTTCATGCTGGGGTAGATTTTGGGTTTAGGGTAGCGCATTGGTGTTTGGATAGTGTAGGGGGTCGTGCTGGGGGTAGTGTTTTAGGGTTTAGGGTAGTGCAGTGGTGTTTCTGTAGTGTAGGGGGTCGTGCTGGGGGCAGTGTTTTAGGGTTTAGGATTGTGCAGTGGTGTTTGAGTAGTGTAGGGGGTCATGCTGGGGTAGTGTTAAAGGGTTTAGGGTAGTGCAGTGGTGTTTGGGTAGTGTAGGGGGTCGTGCTGGGGTAGTGTTTTAGGGTTTAGGGCAGTGCAGTGGTGTTTGGATAGTGTAGGGGGGCGTGCTGGGGGTAGTGTTTTAGGATTTAGGGCAGCGCAGAGGTGTTCGGGTAGTGTAGGAGGTCATGATGGGGTAGTGTTTTAGGGTTTAGGGTAGCGCAGTGATGTTCGGGTAGTGTAGGGTGTCATGCTGGGGGTATTGTTTTAGGGTTTAGGGTAGTGCAGTGGTGTTTGTGTAGTGTAGGGGGTTGTTCTGGGGGTAGTGTTTTAGGGTTTAGGGTAGTGCAGTGTTGTTTGTGTAGTGAAGGTGGTCATCTTTTAGGGTAGTGCAGTGGTGTTTGGGTAGTGTAGGGAGTCATGCTGGGGGTAGTATTTTAGGGTTTATGGTAGTGCAGTGGTGTTTGGGTAGTGTAGGGGGTCATGCTGGGGGTAGTGTTTTAGGGATTAGGGTAGTGCAGTGTTGTTTGTGTAGTGTTGGTGGTCGTGTTTTAGGGTAGTGCAGTGGTGTTTGGGTAGTGTAGGGAGTCACGCTGGGGGTAGTGTTTTAGTGTTTAGGGTAGTGCAGTGGTGTTTGGGTAGTGTAGGGGGTCATGCTGGGGGTAGTGTTTTAGGGTTTAGGGTAGTGCAGTGGTGTTTGCGTAGTGTAGGGGGTCATGCTGGGGATAGTATTTTAGGGATTAGGGTAGTGCAGTGGTGTTTGGGTAGTGTTGGTGGTCGTGTTTTAGGGTAGTGCAGTGGTGTTTGGGTAGTGTAGGGAGTCATGGCGGGGGTAGTGTTTTAGGGTTTGGGTAGTGCAGTGGTGTTTGGGTAGTGTAGGGGGTCATGTCTGGGGTAGTGTTTTAGGGTTTAGTGTAGTGCAGTGGTGTTTCTGTAGTGTAGGGGGTCATGCTGGGGGTAGTATTTTAGGGATTAGGGTAGTGCAGTGGTGTTTGGATAGTGTAGGGGGTTGTGCTGGGGGTACTGTTTTCAGGTTTAGGGTAGTGCAGTGGAGTATGTGTAGTGTAGAGGGTCGTGCTGGGGGGAGTGTTTTAGGGTTTAGGGTAGTGCAGTGTTGTTTGTGTAGTGTAAGGGGTCGTATTTTAGAGTAATGCAGTGGTATTTGGGTAGCGTAGGGAGTCGTGCTAGGGGTAATGTTTTAGGGGATCAGGTAGTGCAGTGGTGTTTGGGTAGTGTAGGGGGTTGTGCTGGAGGTAGTGTTTTAGGGTTTAGGGTAGTGCAGTGGTGTTTGGGTAGTGTAGGGGGTCTGCTGAGGGTAGTGTTTTAGGGTTTAGGGTAGTGCAGTGGTGTTGCAGTAGTGTATGGGGTCGTGCTGGGGGTAGTGTTTTCAGGTTTAGGGTAGTGCAGTGGTGTTTGGGTAGTGTAGGGTGTTGTGCTCGGGTAGTGTTTTAGGGTTTAGGGTAGCGCAGTGGTGTTCGGGGAGTGTAGGGGTTCATGCTGGGGTAGATTTTAGGTTTAGGGCAGCGCATTGGTGTTTGGGTAGTGTAGGGGGTCGTGCTGGGGGTAGTGTTTTAGGATAGTGCAGTGGTGTTTCTGTAGTGTAGGGGGTCGTGCTGGGGGTAGTGTTTTAGGGTTTAGGATTGTGCAGTGGTGTTTGAGTAGTGTAGGGGGTCATGCTGGGGTAGTGTTAAAGGGTTTAGGGTAGTGCAGTGGTGTTTGGGTAGTGCAGGGGGTCATGCTGGGGTAGTGTTTTAGGGTTTAGAGCAGTGCAGTGGTGTTTGGGTAGTGTAGGGTGTTGTGCTCGGGTAGTGTTTTAGGGTTTAGGGTAGCGCAGTGGTGTTCGGGGAGTGTAGGGGTTCATGCTGGGGTAGATTTTAGGTTTAGGGCAGCGCATTGGTTTTTGGGTAGTGTAGGGGGTCGTGCTGGGGGTAGTGTTTTAGGGTTTAGGGTAGTGCAGTGGTGTTTCTGTAGTGTAGGGGGTCGTGCTGGGGGTAGTGTTTTAGGGTTTAGGATTGTGCAGTGGTGTTTGGGTAGTGCAGGGGGTCATGCTGGGGTAGTGTTTTAGGGTTTAGAGCAGTGCAGTGGTGTTTGTGTAGTGTAGGGGGGCATGGTGGGGGTAGTGTTTTAGGATTTAGGGCAGCGCAGTGGTGTTCGGGTAGTGTAGGAGGTCATGATGGGGTAGTGTTTTAGGGTTTAGGGTAGCGCAGTGATGTTCGGGTAGTGTAGGGGGTCATGCTGGGGGTATTGTTTTAGGGTTTAGAGTAGTGCAGCGGTGTTTGTCTAGTGTAGGGGGTTGTTCTGGGGGTAGTGTTTTAGGGTTTAGGGTAGTGCAGTGTTGTTTGTGTAGTGTTGGTGGTCGTCTTTTAGGGTAGTGCAGTGGTGTTTGGGTAGTGTAGGGAGTCATGCTGGGGGTAGTATTTTAGGGTTTATGGTAGTGCAGTGGTGTTTGGGTAGTGTAGGGGGTCATGCTGGGGGTAGTGTTTTAGGGTTTAGGGTAGTGCAGTGTTGTTTGTGTAGTGTTGGTGGTCGTGTTTTAGGGTAGTGCAGTGGTGTTTGGGTAGTGTAGGGAGTCACGCTGGGGGTAGTGTTTTAGGGTTTAGGGTAGTGCAGTGTTGTTTGGGTAGTGTCGGGGGTCATGCTGGGGGTAGTTTTTTAGGGTTTAGGGTAGTGCAGTGGTGTTTGCGTAGTGTAGAGGGTCGTGCTGGGGATAGTATTTTAGGGATTAGGGTAGTACAGTGGTGTTTGGATAGTGTAGGGGGTTGTGCTGGGGGTAGTGTTTTCAGGTTTAGGGTAGTGCAGTGGAGTATGTGTAGTGTAGTGGGTGGTGCTGGGGTAGTGATTTAGGGTTTAGGGTAGTGCAGTGTTGTTTGGGTAGTGTAGGGGGTCATGTTTTAGGGTAATGCAGTGGTGTTTGGGTAGTGTAGGGAGTCGTGCTAGGGGTAGTGTTTTAGGGTATCAGGTAGTGCAGTGGTGTTTGGGTAGTGTAGGGGGTCGTGCTGGAGGTAGTGTTTTAGGGTTTAGGGTAGTGCAGGGTGTTTGGGTAGTGTAGGGGGTCGTGCAGAGGGTAGATTTAGGGTTTAGAGTAGTGCAGTCATGTTTGTGTAGGGTAGGGGGTCATGCTGGGGTAGTGTTTTAGGGTTGAAGGTAGAGCAGTTGTGTTTGTGTAGTGTAGGGTGTCATGCTGGGGTAGAGTTTTAGGGTTTAAGGTAGTGCATTGGTGTTTGAGTAGTGTAGGGGGTCATGCTGGGGGTAGTGTTTTAAGGTTTAGGGTAGTGCAGTGGTGTTTGGGTAGTGTAGGGGGTCATGCTGGGGGTAGTGTTTTAGGGTTAAGGGCAGTGCAGTGGTGTTTGTGTAGTGTAGGGGGTGTGTTGGGGGTAGTATTTTAGGGTTTAGGGTAGTGCAGTGGTGTTTGGAAAGGTTAGGGGGTCGTGCTGGGGATAGTGTTTTAGGGTTTAGGTTAGTGCAGTGGTGTTTGGGTAGTGTAGAGGGTCGTGCTTGGGGTAGCGTTTTAGGGTTTAGGGTAGCGCAATGGTGTTTGGGTAGTGTAGGGGTCATGCTGGGAATAGATTTAGGGGTTAGGGTAGTGCAGTTGTGTTTGCGTAGTGTAGGGTGTCCTGCTGGGGGTAGTGTTTTAGGGTCTAGGGCAGTGCAGTGGTGTTTCGGTAGTTTAGGGGTCGTGATGGGGTAAATTTTGGGTTTAGGGTAGTGCAGTGGTGTTTGTGTAGTGTAGGGGGTCATGCTGGGGGTAGTGTTTTAGGGTTTAGGATTGTGCAGTGGTGTTTGAGTAGTGTAGGGGGTCATGCTGGGGTAGTGTTTTAGGGTTTAGGGTAGTGTAGTGGTGCTTGGGTAGTGTAGGGGGTTGTGCTGGGGTAGTGTTTTAGGGTTTAGGGCAGTGCAGTGGTGTTTGGGTAGTTTAGGGGTCGTGATGGGGGTAAATTTTGGGTTTAGGTTAGTGCAGTGGTGTTTGTGTAGTGTGGGGGTAATGCTGGGGGTAGTGTTTTACGGTTTAGGGTAGTGCAGTGGTCTTTTGGTAGTGTAGAGGGTTGTGTTGGGGAAGTGTTTTAGGTTTTAGGGTAGTGCAGTGCTGTTTTTGTAGTGTAGGAGTCGTGTTTTAGGGCAGTGCAGTGGTGTTTGGGTAGTGTTGGAGGTCATGCTGGGGGTAGTGTTTTAGGGTTTAGGTAGTGCAGTGGTGTTTGGGTAGTCTAGGGGGTCATGCTGAGGGTAGTGTTTTAGCGCTTACGGTAGTGCAGTGGTGTTTGTGTAGTGTAGGGGTAGTGTTTTAGGGTCTTGATATTGCAGTGGTGTTTCTGTAGTGAAGGGGGTTGTGCTTTGAGTAGTGTTTTAGGGTTTAAGGTAGTGCAGTGGTGTTTGTGTAGTGTAGGGGGTCGTGTTTTAGGGTAAAGGGTATTGCAGTGGTATCTGTATAGTGTAGGGGGTCGTGCTGAGGGTAATGTTTTAGGGTTTAAGGTAGTGCAGTGGTGTTTGATGTAGGGGGTCGTTCTGGGGGTATATTTAGTGTTTAGGATAGTGCAATGGTGTTTGTGTAGTGTAGGGGGTCGTGCCTGGGGTAGTGTTTTGGGGTTTAGCGTAGAGCAGTGGTGTTTGTGTAGTGTAGAGGCTTGTTCTGGGGTAGTATTTTAAGGTCTAGGGTAGTGCAGTGGTGTTTGGGTAATGTAGGGGGTCACGCTGGGGGTAGTGTTTTAGGGTTTAGGGTAATGCAGTTGTGTTTGTGTAGTGTAGGGGCTCGTGTTTTAGAGGTAGTGCAGTGGTGTTTGCATAGAATAAAGGGTCAAGCAGGGGGTAGTTTTAGGGTTTAGGATTGTGCAGTGGTGTTTAAGTAGTGTAGGGGGTCATGCTGGGGTAGTGTTTTAGGGTTTAGGGTAGTGCAGTGGTGTTTGGGTAGTGTAGGGGGTTGTGCTGGGGGTAGTGTTTTAGGGTCTAGGGAAGTGCAGTGTTGTTTCGGTAGTTTAGGGGTCGTGATGGGGTAAATTTTGGGTTTAGGGTAGTGCAGTGGTGTTTGTGTAGTGTAGGAGGTCGTGCTGGGGGTAGTGTTTTAGGGTTTAGGATTGTGCAGTGGTGTTTGAGTAGTGTAGGGGTCATGCTGGGGGTAGTGTTTTACGGTTTAGGGTAGTGCAGTGGTCTTTTGGTAGTATAGAGGGTTGTGCTGGGGAAGTGTTTTAGGTTTTAGGGTAGTGCAGTGCTGTTTGTGTAGTGTAGGAGTCGTGTTTTAGGGCAGTGCAGTGGTGTTTGGGTAGTGTTGGGGGTCATGCTGGGGGTAGTGTTTTAGGGTTTAGGTAGTGCAGTGGTGTTTGGGTAGTGTAGGGGGTCATGCTGAGGGTAGTGTTTTAGCGCTTACGGTAGTGCAGTGGTGTTTGTGTAGTGTGGGGGTAATGCTGGGGGTAGTGTTTTACGGTTTAGGGTAGTGCAGTGGTCTTTTGGTAGTATAGAGGGTTGTGCTGGGGAAGTGTTTTAGGTTTTAGGGTAGTGCAGTGCTGTTTGTGTAGTGTAGGAGTCGTGTTTTAGGGCAGTGCAGTGGTGTTTGGGTAGTGTTGGGGGTCATGCTGGGGGTAGTGTTTTAGGGTTTAGGTAGTGCAGTGGTGTTTGGGTAGTGTAGGGGGTCATGCTGAGGGTAGTGTTTTAGCGCTTACGGTAGTGCAGTGGTGTTTGTGTAGTGTAGGGGTAGTGTTTTAGGGTCTTGGTATTGCAGTGGTGTTTCTGTAGTGAAGGGGGTTGTGCTTTGAGTAGTGTTTTAGGGTTTAAGGTAGTGCAGTGGTTTTTGTGTAGTGTAGGGGGTCGTGCTGAGGGTAATGTTTTAGGGTTTAAGGTAGTGCAGTGGTGTTTGGTGTAGGGGGTCGTGCTGGGGGTAGATTTAGTGTTTAGGATAGTGCAATGGTGTTTGTGTAGTGTAGAGGGTCGTGCCTGGGGTAGTGTTTTGGGGTTTAGCGTAGAGCAGTGGTGTTTGTGTAGTGTAGAGGCTTGTTCTGGGCTAGTATTTTAAGGTCTAGGGTAGTGCAGTGGTGTTTGGGTAATGTAGGGGGTCACGCTGGGGGTAGTGTTTTAGGGTTTAGGGTGATGCAGTTGTGTTTGTGTAGTGTAGGGGCTCGTGTTTTAGAGGTAGGGCAGTGGTGTTTGCATAGTTTAAAGGGTCAAGCAGGGGGTAGATTTAGGGTTTAGGGTAGTGAAGTCATGATTCTGTAGTGTAGGGGGTCATGCTGGGGCGGTGTTTTAGGGTTTAGGGTAGTGCAGTGGTGTTTGTGTAGTGTAGGGGGTCGTGCTGGGTCAGTGTTTTAGGATTTATGTTAGTGCAGTGGTGTTTGGGTACTGTAGGGGGTCGTGCTACGGATATTGTTTTAGGGTTTAGGGTAGTGCAGTGGTGTTTGGGTAGTGTACGGTGTCATGCTGGGGGTAGTGTTTGTGGGTTTAGGGCAGTGCAGTGGTGTTTGTGTAGTGTAGGGGTCGTGTTTGGAGTAGGGGTGGGCGGAATTTGCGGAATTAACCTTCGCAAATTATCGCGAGAATGTTTAAAATTATCGCAAACAAGCAGAAATATCGCAAAGATGCGGAAGTTTTTTTCCGGCATGTTCGCGAGATTTTCTGCATGGTTGCGGGTCGCCAACTTACCCATGTGGTTGCTTGCGGGCGCGGCCATCTTGTTTTGAGTTGTTCTCGCGGTGCATGATCGCGAGAAGAAAGACGTGATCGCGCGACGCATGACGTCACTGCGGGCGCGAACTGTCGCGAGACAGCGCAAATGGCTAAAAACAATACAACATCTCATGGAGAACGCGACCGGATCAAGAAAACTTGTCGGCGAACGCAGGGATTCAGGTAAGGCGATCGCGCGCGCGCGAGAATGTATCATTTTACAGCGCGAGCAAGAAACAAATTATCGCCAAGCTGCGGAAACCGGAATTTTTGACATTTTCGCGCTCTCCGCGGAACGCAAAAATGTCAAATTATCGCAATTTCCGCGAACGGAACGAAATTTTTGCCCAGGCCTAGTTTGGAGTAGTGTTTTAGCGTTTAGGGTAGTGCAGTGGTAATTGTGTAGTGTAGGGTGTCGTGTTTAAGGGTATAGGTTATTGTAGTGATGTCTGTGTAGTGTAGGGGGTCGTGCTGGGTGTATATTTAGGGTTTATGGTGGTGCAGTGATTTTTGTGTAGTGTAGGGTGTTGTACTGGTGGCAGTGTTTTAGGGTTTAGGGTAGTGCCGTGGTGTTTCTGTAGTATAGGGTGTCGTGTTTTAGGGTATAGGGTAGTGCAGTGGTGTCTGTGTAGTGTAGTGGTCGTACTGGGGTAGATTTAGGGTTCAGGATAGTGCAGTGGTGTTTCTGTAGTTTAGGGGGTCGTGCTGGGGTAGTGTTTTAGGGTTTAGGGAAGTGCAGTGGTGTTTTGGAAGTGTAGGGAGTCATGCTGGTGGTAGTATTTTAGGGAGTAGGGTATTGCAGTGTTGTTTAGGAAGTGTAGATGGTCGTGCTGGGGGTAGTGTTTTCGGGTTTAGGGTGGTGCTGTGGTGTTTGTGTAGCGAAGGGGATCGTGCTGGGGTAGTGCTTTAGGGTTTAGTGTAATGCAGTAGTGTTTGTGTGGTGTAGGGGGTTGTGTTTTTGGGTAGTGCAGTGGTGTTTGGGCAATGTAGGGGGTCATGCTGGGGGTATTGTTTTGGGGCTTAGGGTAGTAGAGTGGTGTTTGTGTAGTGTAGAGGGTCGTGCTGGGGGTAGTGTTTTAGGGTTTAGGGAAGTGCAGTGTTGTTTGTGTAGTGTTGGTGGTCGTGTTTTAGGGTAGTGCAGTTTTGTTTGGGTAGTGTAGGGAGTCATGCTGGGGGTAGTGTTTTAGGGTTTGGGTAGTGCAGTGGTGTTTGGGTAGTGTAGGGAGTCATGCCTGGGATAGTGTTTTAGGGTTTAGTGTAGTGCAGTGGTGTTTCTGTAGTGTAGGGGGTCATGCTGGGGGTAGTATTTTAGGGATTAGGGTAGTGCAGTGGTGTTTGGATAGTGTAGGGGGTTGTGCTGGGGGTAGTGTTTTCAGGTTTAGGGTAGTGCAGTGGAGTATGTATAGTGTAGAGGGTCGTGCTGGGGAGAGTGTTTTAGGGTTTAGGATAGTGCAGTGTTGTTTGTGTAGTGTAGGGGGTCATGTCTTAGGGTAATGCAGTTGTGTTTGGGTAGTGTAGGGTGTTGTGCTAGGGGTAGTGTTTTAGGGGATCAGTTAGTGCAGTGGTGTTTGGGTAGTGTAGGGGGTCGTGCTGGAGGTAGTGTTTTAGTGTTTAGGGTAGTGCAGTGGTGTTTGGGTAGTGTAGGGGGTCATGCTGGGGTAGTGTTTTAGGGTTTAGATTAGTGCAGTGGTGTTTGGGCAGTGTAGGGGGTCGTACTGGGGGTAGTGTTTTAGGGTTTAGGGCAGTGCAGTGGTGTTTGTGCAGTGTAGGGGGACGTGCTGGGGTAGATTTAGAGTTTAAAGTAGTGCAGTGGTGTTTGTGTAGTGTAGGGGGTCGTGCTGGGGGTAGTGTTTTAGGGTTTAGGGTAGTGCAGTGGTGTTTGTGTAGTGTAGTGAGTCATGTTGGGGTAGTGTTTTATGGTTTAGGGTAGTGCAGTGGTGTTTGGGTAGTGTAGGGGGTAGTGCTGGGGGTAGTGTTTTAGGGTTTAGAGTATTGCAGTGGTGTTTGGGTAGTGTAGGGGGTCGTGCAGAGGGTAGATTTAGGGTTTAGAGTAGTGCAGTCGTGTTTGTGTAGTGTAGGGGGTCATGCTGGGGTAGTGTTTTAGGGTTGAGGGTAGTGCAGTGGTGTTTGTTTAGTGTAGGGGTCATGCTGGGGATAGTGTTTTAGGGTTTAGGGCAGTTGCGTGGTGTTTGTGTAGTGTAGGGGGTCGTGCTGGGATAGTGTTTTAGGGTTCAGGGTAGTGCAGTGGTGTTTGTGTAGTGTAGGGGATAGTGCTGGGGGTAGATTTAGGGTTTAGGGTAGTGCAGTGGTGTTTGGGTAGTGTTGGGGGTCGTGCTTGGGGTAGTGTTTTAGGGTTTAGGGTAGTGCAGTGGTGTTTGGGTAGTGTAGGGGTGCATACTGGGGGTAGTGTTTTAGGGTTTAGGGCAGTTGCGTGGTGTCTGTGTAGTGTAGGGGTCGTACTGGGGTAGATTTAGGGTTCAGGATAGTGCAGTGGTGTTTCTGTAGTGTAGGGGGTCGTGCTGTGGTAGTGTTTTAGGGTTTAGGGTAGTGCAGTGGTGTTTTGGAAGTGTAGGGAGTCATGCTGGTGGTAGTATTTTAGGGAGTAGGGTAGTGCAGTGGTGTTTAGGAAGTATAGAGGGTCATGCTGGGGGTAGTGTTTTCGGGTTTAGGATGGTGCAGTGGTGTTTGTGTAGAGTAGGGGATCGTGCTGGGGTAGTGCTTTAGGGTTTAGGGTAGTGCAGTGGTGTTTGTGTAGTGTAGGGGGTTGTGTTTTAGGATAGTGCAGTGCTGTTTGGGCAGTGTAGGGGGTCAAGCTGGGGGTATTGGTTTAGGGTTTAGGGAAGTGCAGTGGTGTTTGTGTAGTGTAGAGGGTCGTGCTGGGGGTAGTGTTTTAGGGTTTAGGGAAGTGCAGTGTTGTTTGTGTAGTGTTGGTGGTCGTGTTTTAGGGTAGTGCAGTGGTGTTTGGGTAGTGTAGGGAGTCCGGCTGGGGGTAGTATTTTAGGGTTTGGGGTAGTGCAGTGGTGTTTGTGTAGTGTAGGGGGTCATGCTGGGGGTAGTATTTTAGGGATTAGGGCAGTGCAGTGGTGTTTGGATAGTGTAGGGGGTTGTGCTGGGGGTAGTGTTTTCATTTTGAGGGTAGTGCAGTGTTGTTTGTGTAGTGTAGGGGGTCGTGTTTTAGAGTAATGCAGTGGTGTTTGGGTAGTGTAGGGAGTCGTGCTAGGGGTAGTGTTTTAGGGGATCAGGTAGTGCAGTGGTGTTTGGGTAGTGTAGGGGGTCGTGCTAGAGCTAGTGTTTTAGGGTTTAGGGTAGTGCAGTGGTGTTTGGGTAGTGTAGGGGGTCGTGCTGGGGGTAGTGTTTTAGGGTTTAGGGTAGTGCAGTGGTGTTTCAGTAGTGTAGGGGGTCGTGCTGTGGGTAGTGTTTTCAGGTTTAGGGTAGTGCAGTGGTGTTTGGGTGGTGTAGGGGGTCATGCTGGGGGTAGTGTCTTAGGGTTTAGGGTAGTGCAGTGGTGTTTGGGTAGTTTAGAGAGTCATGCTGGGGGTAGTGTAGGGGTCGTACTGGGGTAGATTTAGAGTTTAGGGTAGTGTAGTGGTGTTTGTGTAGTGTCGGGTGTCGTGATGGAGGTAGTGTTTCAGGGTTTAGGGTAGTGCAGTGGTGTTTGGGTAGTATAGGGGGTCATGCTGGGGGTAGTGTTTTAGGGTTTAGGGTAGTGCAGCGGTGCTTGTGTAGTGTAGGGGGTTGTGCTGGGGTAGCGTTTTAGGGTTGAGGTTAGTGCAGTGGTGTTTGTGTAGTGTAGGGGGTCATGCTGGGGTAGAGTTTTAGAGTTTAAGGTAGTGCAGTGGTGTTTCAGTAGTGTAGGGGTCATGCTGTGGGTAGTGTTTTCAGATTTAGGGTAGTGCAGTGGTGTTTGGGTAGTGTAGGGGGTCATGCTGGGGGTAGTGTCTTAGGGTTTAGGGTATTGCAGTGGTGTTTGGGTAGTTTAGGGAGTCATGCTGGGGGTAGTTTAGGGGTCGTACTGGGGTAGATTTAGAGTTTAGGGTAGTGTAGTGGTGTTAGTGTAGTGTAGGGGGTCGTGATGGGGGTAGTGTTTCAGGGTTTAGGGTAGTGCAGTGGTGTTTGGGTAGTATAGGGGGTCATACTGGGGGTAGTGTTTTAGGGTTTAGGGTAGTGCAGTGGTGTTTGTGTAGTGTAGGGGTTCGTGCTGGGGGTAGTGTTTTAGGGTTTAGGGTAGTGCAGTGGTGTTTCAGTAGTGTAGGGGGTCTTGCTGGGGGTAGTGTTTTCAGGTTTAGGGTAGTGCAGTGGTGTTTGTGTAGTGTAGGGGGTCATGCTGAGGGTAGTGTTTTAGGGTTTAGGGTAGTGCAGTGGTGTTTGGGTAGTGTAGGGGGTCATGCTGAGGGTAGTGTTTTAGGGTTTAGGGTAGTGCAGTGGTGTTTGTGTAGTGTAGGGGGTCATGCTGGGGATAGTATTTTAGGGATTAGGGTAGTGGAGTGGTGTTTGGATAGTGTAGGGGGTTGTGCTGGGGGTAGTGTTTTCAGGCTTAGGGTAGTGCAGTGGAGTATGTGTAGTGTAGAGGGTCGTGCTGGGGGGAGTGTTTTAGGGTTTAGGGTAGTGCTGTGTTGTTTGTGTAGTGTAGGGGGTCGTATTTTAGGGTAATGCAGTGGTAT
Source organism: Triturus cristatus (assembly GCF_964204655.1). Lineage (NCBI taxonomy): Eukaryota > Metazoa > Chordata > Amphibia > Caudata > Salamandridae > Triturus > Triturus cristatus. Next base: position 1,195,968,759 of record NC_140579.1, on the reverse strand, counting down.
TTGGGTAGCGTAGGGAGTCGTGCTAGGGGTAATGTTTTAGGGGATCAGGTAGTGCAGTGGTGTTTGGGTAGTGTAGGGGGTTGTGCTGGAGGTAGTGTTTTAGGGTTTAGGGTAGTGCAGTGGTGTTTGGGTAGTGTAGGGGGTCTGCTGAGGGTAGTGTTTTAGGGTTTAGGGTAGTGCAGTGGTGTTTCAGTAGTGTAGGGGGTCGTGCTGGGGGTAGTGTTTTCAGGTTTAGGGTTGTGCAGTGGTGTTCGGGTAGTGTAGGGTGTTGTGCTCGGGTTGTGTTTTAGGGTTTAGGGTAGCACAGTGGTGTTCGGGGAGTTTAGGGGTTCATGCTGGGGTAGATTTTGGGTTTAGGGTAGCGCATTGGTGTTTGGATAGTGTAGGGGGTCGTGCTGGGGGTAGTGTTTTAGGGTTTAGGGTAGTGCAGTGGTGTTTCTGTAGTGTAGGGGGTCGTGCTGGGGGCAGTGTTTTAGGGTTTAGGATTGTGCAGTGGTGTTTGAGTAGTGTAGGGGGTCATGCTGGGGTAGTGTTAAAGGGTTTAGGGTAGTGCAGTGGTGTTTGGGTAGTGTAGGGGGTCGTGCTGGGGTAGTGTTTTAGGGTTTAGGGCAGTGCAGTGGTGTTTGTGTAGTGTAGGGGGGCGTGCTGGGGGTAGTGTTTTAGGATTTAGGGCAGCGCAGAGGTGTTCGGGTAGTGTAGGAGGTCATGATGGGGTAGTGTTTTAGGGTTTAGGGTAGCGCAGTGATGTTCGGGTAGTGTAGGGTGTCATGCTGGGGGTATTGTTTTAGGGTTTAGGGTAGTGCAGTGGTGTTTGTGTAGTGTAGGGGGTTGTTCTGGGGGTAGTGTTTTAGGGTTTAGGGTAGTGCAGTGTTGTTTGTGTAGTGAAGGTGGTCATCTTTTAGGGTAGTGCAGTGGTGTTTGGGTAGTGTAGGGAGTCATGCTGGGGGTAGTATTTTAGGGTTTATGGTAGTGCAGTGGTGTTTGGGTAGTGTAGGGGGTCATGCTGGGGGTAGTGTTTTAGGGTTTAGGGTAGTGCAGTGTTGTTTGTGTAGTGTTGGTGGTCGTGTTTTAGGGTAGTGCAGTGGTGTTTGGGTAGTGTAGGGAGTCACGCGGGGGTAGTGTTTTAGTGTTTAGGGTAGTGCAGTGGTGTTTGGGTAGTGTAGGGGGTCATGCTGGGGGTAGTGTTTTAGGGTTTAGGGTAGTGCAGTGGTGTTTGCGTAGTGTAGGGGGTCATGCTGGGGATAGTATTTTAGGGATTAGGGTAGTGCAGTGGTGTTTGGGTAGTGTTGGTGGTCGTGTTTTAGGGTAGTGCAGTGGCGTTTGGGTAGTGTAGGGAGTCATGGCGGGGGTAGTGTTTTAGGGTTTGGGTAGTGCAGTGGTGTTTGGGTAGTGCAGGGGGTCATGTCTGGGGTAGTGTTTTAGGGTTTAGTGTAGTGCAGTGGTGTTTCTGTAGTGTAGGGGGTCATGCTGGGGGTAGTATTTTAGGGATTAGGGTAGTGCAGTGGTGTTTGGATAGTGTAGGGGGTTGTGCTGGGGGTAGTGTTTTCAGGTTTAGGGTAGTGCAGTGGAGTATGTGTAGTGTAGAGGGTCATGCTGGGGGGAGTGTTTTAGGGTTTAGGGTAGTGCAGTGTTGTTTGTGTAGTGTAAGGGGTCGTATTTTAGAGTAATGCAGTGGTATTTGGGTAGCGTAGGGAGTCGTGCTAGGGGTAATGTTTTAGGGGATCAGGTAGTGCAGTGGTGTTTGGGTAGTGTAGGGGGTTGTGCTGGAGGTAGTGTTTTAGGGTTTAGGGTAGTGCAGTGGTGTTTGGGTAGTGTAGGGGGTCTGCTGAGGGTAGTGTTTTAGGGTTTAGGGTAGTGCAGTGGTGTTTCAGTAGTGTATGGGGTCGTGCTGGGGGTAGAGTTTTCAGGTTTAGGGTAGTGCAGTGGTGTTTGGGTAGTGTAGGGTGTTGTGCTCGGGTAGTGTTTTAGGGTTTAGGGTAGCGCAGTGGTGTTCGGGGAGTGTAGGGGTTCATGCTGGGGTAGATTTTAGGTTTAGGGCAGCGCATTGGTGTTTGGGTAGTGTAGGGGGTCGTGCTGGGGGTAGTGTTTTAGGGTAGTGCAGTGGTGTTTCTGTAGTGTAGGGGGTCGTGCTGGGGGTAGTGTTTTAGGGTTTAGGATTGTGCAGTGGTGTTTGAGTAGTGTAGGGGGTCATGCTGAGGTAGTGTTAAAGGGTTTAGGGTAGTGCAGTGGTGTTTGGGTAGTGCAGGGGGTCATGCTGGGGTAGTGTTTTAGGGTTTAGAGCAGTGCAGTGGTGTTTGGGTAGTGTAGGGTGTTGTGCTCGGGTAGTGTTTTAGGGTTTAGGGTAGCGCAGTGGTGTTCGGGGAGTGTAGGGGTTCATGCTGGGGTAGATTTTAGGTTTAGGGCAGCGCATTGGTGTTTGGGTAGTGTAGGGGGTCGTGCTGGGGGTAGTGTTTTAGGGTTTAGGGTAGTGCAGTGGTGTTTCTGTAGTGTAGGGGGTCGTGCTGGGGGTAGTGTTTTAGGGTTTAGGATTGTGCAGTGGTGTTTGAGTAGTGTAGGGGGTCATGCTGGGGTAGTGTTAAAGGGTTTAGGGTAGTGCAGTGGTGTTTGGGTAGTGCAGGGGGTTATGCTGGGGTAGTGTTTTAGGGTTTAGAGCAGTGCAGTGGTGTTTGTGTAGTGTAGGGGGGCATGGTGGGGATAGTGTTTTAGGATTTAGGGCAGCGCAGTGGTGTTCGGGTAGTGTAGGAGGTCATGATGGGGTAGTGTTTTAGGGTTTAGGGTAGCGCAGTGATGTTCGGGTAGTGTAGGGGGTCATGCTGGGGGTATTGTTTTAGGGTTTAGAGTAGTGCAGCGTTGTTTGTCTAGTGTAGGGGGTTGTTCTGGGGGTAGTGTTTTAGGGTTTAGGGTAGTGCAGTGTTGTTTGTGTAGTGTTGGTGGTCGTCTTTTAGGGTAGTGCAGTGGTGTTTGGGTAGTGTAGGGAGTCATGCTGGGGGTAGTATTTTAGGGTTTATGGTAGTGCAGTGGTGTTTGGGTAGTGTAGGGGGTCATGCTGGGGGTAGTGTTTTAGGGTTTAGGGTAGTGCAGTGTTGTTTGTGTAGTGTTGGTGGTCGTGTTTTAGGGTAGTGCAGTGGTGTTTGGGTAGTGTAGGGAGTCACGCTGGGGGTAGTGTTTTAGGGTTTAGGGTAGTGCAGTGTTGTTTGGGTAGTGTCGGGGGTCATGCTGGGGGTAGTGTTTTAGGGTTTAGGGTAGTGCAGTGGTGTTTGCGTAGTGTAGAGGGTCGTGCTGGGGATAGTATTTTAGGGATTAGGGTAGTACAGTGGTGTTTGGATAGTGTAGGGGGTTGTGCTGGGGGTAGTGTTTTCAGGTTTAGGGTAGTGCAGTGGAGTATGTGTAGTGTAGTGGGTGGTGCTGGGGTAGTGATTTAGGGTTTAGGGTAGTGCAGTGTTGTTTGGGTAGTGTAGGGGGTCATGTTTTAGGGTAATGCAGTGGTGTTTGGGTAGTGTAGGGAGTCGTGCTAGGGGTAGTGTTTTAGGGTATCAGGTAGTGCAGTGGTGTTTGGGTAGTGTAGGGGGTCGTGCTGGAGGTAGTGTTTTAGGGTTTAGGGTAGTGCTGGGTGTTTGGGTAGTGTAGGGGGTCGTGCAGAGGGTAGATTTAGGGTTTAGAGTAGTGCAGTCATGTTTGTGTAGGGTAGGGGGTCATGCTGGGGTAGTGTTTTAGGGTTGAAGGTAGAGCAGTTGTGTTTGTGTAGTGTAGGGTGTCATGCTGGGGTAGAGTTTTAGGGTTTAAGGTAGTGCATTGGTGTTTGAGTAGTGTAGGGGGTCATGCTGGGGGTAGTGTTTTAAGGTTTAGGGTAGTGCAGTGGTGTTTGGGTAGTGTAGGGGGTCATGCTGGGGGTAGTGTTTTAGGGTTAAGGGCAGTGCAGTGGTGTTTGTGTAGTGTAGGGGGTGTGCTGGGGGTAGTATTTTAGGGTTTAGGGTAGTGCAGTGGTGTTTGGAAAGGTTAGGGGGTCGTGCTGGGGGTAGTGTTTTAGGGTTTAGGTTAGTGCAGTGGTGTTTGGGTAGTGTAGAGGGTCGTGCTTGGGGTAGTGTTTTAGGGTTTAGGGTAGCGCAATGGTGTTTGGGTAGTGTAGGGGTCATGCTGGGAATAGATTTAGGGGTTAGGGTAGTGCAGTTGTGTTTGCGTAGTGTAGGGTGTCCTGCTGGGGGTAGTGTTTTAGGGTCTAGGGCAGTGCAGTGGTGTTTCGGTAGTTTAGGGGTCGTGATGGGGTAAATTTTGGGTTTAGGGTAGTGCAGTGGTGTTTGTGTAGTGTAGGGGGTCGTGCTGGGGGTAGTGTTTTAGGGTTTAGGATTGTGCAGTGGTGTTTGAGTAGTGTAGGGGGTCATGCTGGGGTAGTGTTTTAGGGTTTAGGGTAGTGTAGTGGTGCTTGGGTAGTGTAGGGGGTTGTGCTGGGGTAGTGTTTTAGGGTTTAGGGCAGTGCAGTGGTGTTTGGGTAGTTTAGGGGTCGTGATGGGGGTAAATTTTGGGTTTAGGTTAGTGCAGTGGTGTTTGTGTAGTGTGGGGGTAATGCTGGGGGTAGTGTTTTACGGTTTAGGGTAGTGCAGTGGTCTTTTGGTAGTGTAGAGGGTTGTGTTGGGGAAGTGTTTTAGGTTTTAGGGTAGTGCAGTGCTGTTTTTGTAGTGTAGGAGTCGTGTTTTAGGGCAGTGCAGTGGTGTTTGGGTAGTGTTGGAGGTCATGCTGGGGGTAGTGTTTTAGGGTTTAGGTAGTGCAGTGGTGTTTGGGTAGTCTAGGGGGTCATGCTGAGGGTAGTGTTTTAGCGCTTACGGTAGTGCAGTGGAGTTTGTGTAGTGTAGGGGTAGTGTTTTAGGGTCTTGATATTGCAGTGGTGTTTCTGTAGTGAAGGGGGTTGTGCTTTGAGTAGTGTTTTAGGGTTTAAGGTAGTGCAGTGGTGTTTGTGTAGTGTAGGGGGTCGTGTTTTAGGGTAAAGGGTATTGCAGTGGTATCTGTATAGTGTAGGGGGTCGTGCTGAGGGTAATGTTTTAGGGTTTAAGGTAGTGCAGTGGTGTTTGGTGTAGGGGGTCGTTCTGGGGGTATATTTAGTGTTTAGGATAGTGCAATGGTGTTTGTGTAGTGTAGGGGGTCGTGCCTGGGGTAGTGTTTTGGGGTTTAGCGTAGAGCAGTGGTGTTTGTGTAGTGTAGAGGCTTGTTCTGGGGTAGTATTTTAAGGTCTAGGGTAGTGAAGTGGTGTTTGGGTAATGTAGGGGGTCACGCTGGGGGTAGTGTTTTAGGGTTTAGGGTAATGCAGTTGTGTTTGTGTAGTGTAGGGGCTCGTGTTTTAGAGGTAGTGCAGTGGTGTTTGCATAGAATAAAGGGTCCAGCAGGGGGTAGTTTTAGGGTTTAGGAATGTGCAGTGGTCTTTTGGTAGTATAGAGGGTTGTGCTGGGGAAGTGTTTTAGGTTTTAGGGTAGTGCAGTGCTGTTTGTGTAGTGTAGGAGTCGTGTTTTAGGGCAGTGCAGTGGTGTTTGGGTAGTGTTGGGGGTCATGCTGGGGGTAGTGTTTTAGGGTTTAGGTAGTGCAGTGGTGTTTGGGTAGTGTAGGGGGTCATGCTGAGGGTAGTGTTTTAGCGCTTACGGTAGTGCAGTGGTGTTTGTGTAGTGTAGGGGTAGTGTTTTAGGGTCTTGGTATTGCAGTGGTGTTTCTGTAGTGAAGGGGGTTGTGCTTTGAGTAGTGTTTTAGGGTTTAAGGTAGTGCAGTGGTTTTTGTGTAGTGTAGGGGGTCGTGTTTTAGAGTAAAGGGTATTGCTGTGGTATCTGTGTAGTGTAGGGGGTCGTGCTGAGGGTAATGTTTTAGGGTTTAAGGTAGTGCAGTGGTGTTTGGTGTAGGGGGTCGTGCTGGGGGTAGATTTAGTGTTTAGGATAGTGCAATGGTGTTTGTGTATTGTAGAGGGTCGTGCCTGGGGTAGTGTTTTGGGGTTTAGCGTAGAGCAGTGGTGTTTGTGTAGTGTAGAGGCTTGTTCTGGGCTAGTATTTTAAGGTCTAGGGTAGTGCAGTGGTGTTTGGGTAATGTAGGGGGTCACGCTGGGGGTAGTGTTTTAGGGTTTAGGGTGATGCAGTTGTGTTTGTGTAGTGTAGGGGCTCGTGTTTTAGAGGTAGGGCAGTGGTGTTTGCATAGTTTAAAGGGTCAAGCAGGGGGTAGATTTAGGGTTTAGGGTAGTGAAGTCATGATTCTGTAGTGTAGGGGGTCATGCTGGGGCGGTGTTTTAGGGTTTAGGGTAGTGCAGTGGTGTTTGTGTAGTGTAGGGGGTCGTGCTGGGTCAGTGTTTTAGGATTTATGTTAGTGCAGTGGTGTTTGGGTACTGTAGGGGGTCGTGCTACGGATATTGTTTTAGGGTTTAGGGTAGTGCAGTGGTGTTTGGGTAGTGTACGGTGTCATGCTGGGGGTAGTGTTTGTGGGTTTAGGGCAGTGCAGTGGTGTTTGTGTAGTGTAGGGGTCGTGTTTGGAGTAGTGTTTTAGCGTTTAGGGTAGTGCAGTGGTAATTGTGTAGTGTAGGGTGTCGTGTTTAAGTGTATAGGTTATTGTAGTGATGTCTGTGTAGTGTAGGGGGTCGTGCTGGGTGTATATTTAGGGTTTATGGTGGTGCAGTGCTTTTTGTGTAGTGTAGGGTGTTGTACTGGTGGCAGTGTTTTAGGGTTTAGGGTAGTGCCGTGGTGTTTCTGTAGTATAGGGTGTCGTGTTTTAGGGTATAGGGTAGTGCAGTGGTGTCTGTGTAGTGTAGTGGTCGTACTGGGGTAGATTTAGGGTTCAGGATAGTGCAGTGGTGTTTCTGTAGTTTAGGGGGTCGTGCTGGGGTAGTGTTTTAGGGTTTAGGGAAGTGCAGTGGTGTTTTGGAAGTGTAGGGAGTCATGCTGGTGGTAGTATTTTAGGGAGTAGGGTATTGCAGTGTTGTTTAGGAAGTGTAGATGGTCGTGCTGGGGGTAGTGTTTTCGGGTTTAGGGTGGTGCTGTGGTGTTTGTGTAGCGAAGGGGATCGTGCTGGGGTAGTGCTTTAGGGTTTAGTGTAATGCAGTAGTGTTTGTGTGGTGTAGGGGGTTGTGTTTTTGAGTAGTGCAGTGGTGTTTGGGCAATGTAGGGGGTCATGCTGGGGGTATTGTTTTGGGGCTTAGGGTAGTAGAGTGGTGTTTGTGTAGTGTAGAGGGTCGTGCTGGGGGTAGTGTTTTAGGGTTTAGGGAAGTGCAGTGTTGTTTGTGTAGTGTTGGTGGTCGTGTTTTAGGGTAGTGCAGTTTTGTTTGGGTAGTGTAGGGAGTCATGCTGGGGGTAGTGTTTTAGGGTTTGGGTAGTGCAGTGGTGTTTGGGTAGTGTAGGGAGTCATGCCTGGGATAGTGTTTTAGGGTTTAGTGTAGTGCAGTGGTGTTTCTGTAGTGTAGGGGGTCATGCTGGGGGTAGTATTTTAGGGATTAGGGTAGTGCAGTGGTGTTTGGATAGTGTAGGGGTTGTGCTGGGGGTAGTGTTTTCAGGTTTAGGGTAGTGCAGTGGAGTATGTATAGTGTAGAGGGTCATGCTGGGGAGAGTGTTTTAGGGTTTAGGATAGTGCAGTGTTGTTTGTGTAGTGTCGGGGGTCATGTCTTAGGGTAATGCAGTTGTGTTTGGGTAGTGTAGGGTGTTGTGCTAGGGGTAGTGTTTTAGGGGATCAGTTAGTGCAGTGGTGTTTGGGTAGTGTAGGGGGTCGTGCTGGAGGTAGTGTTTTAGTGTTTAGGGTAGTGCAGTGGTGTTTGGGTAGTGTAGGGGGTCATGCTGGGGTAGTGTTTTAGGGTTTAGGTTAGTGCAGTGGTGTTTGGGCAGTGTAGGGGGTCGTACTGGGGGTAGTGTTTTAGGGTTTAGGGCAGTGCAGTGGTGTTTGTGCAGTGTAGGGGGTCGTGCTGGGGTAGATTTAGAGTTTACAGTAGTGCAGTGGTGTTTGTGTAGTGTAGGGGGTCGTGCTGGCGGTAGTGTTTTAGGGTTTAGGGTAGTGCAGTGGTGTTTGTGTAGTGTAGTGAGTCATGTTGGGGTAGTGTTTTATGGTTTAGGGTAGTGCAGTGGTGTTTGGGTAGTGTAGGGGGTAGTGCTGGGGTAGTGTTTTAGGGTTTAGAGTATTGCAGTGGTGTTTGGGTAGTGTAGGGGGTCGTGCAGAGGGTAGATTTAGGGTTTAGAGTAGTGCAGTCGTGTTTGTGTAGTGTAGGGGGTCATGCTGGGGTAGTGTTTTAGGGTTGAGGGTAGTGCAGTGGTGTTTGTTTAGTGTAGGGGTCATGCTGGGGATAGTGTTTTAGGGTTTAGGGCAGTTGCGTGGTGTTTGTGTAGTGTAGGGGGTCGTGCTGGGATAGTGTTTTAGGGTTCAGGGTAGTGCAGTGGTGTTTGTGTAGTGTAGGGGATAGTGCTGGGGGTAGATTTAGGGTTTAGGGTAGTGCAGTGGTGTTTGGGTAGTGTAGGGGGTTGTGCTGGGGTAGTGTTTTAGGGTTTAGGGTAGTGCAGTGGTGTTTGAGTTGTGTAGGGGGTCATCCTGGGGGTAGTGTTTTAGGGTTTAGGGCAGTGCAGTGGTGTTTGTGTAGTGTAGGGGGTCGTGCTGAGGGGAGTGTTTTAGGGTTTAGGGCAGCGCAGTAGTGTTTGAGTAGTGTAGGGGGTCGTGCTGGGGGTAGTGTTTTAGGGTTTAGGGCAGTGCAGTGGTGTTTGTATAGTGTATGGGGTCGTGCTGAGGGTAGTGTTTTATGGTTTAGGGCAGCGCAGTGGTGTTCGTGTAGTGTAGGGGGTCATGCTGGGGGTAGTGTTTTCAGGTTTAGGGTAGTGCAGTGGAGTATGTGTAGTATAGTGGGTAAGGCTGTGGGTAGTATTTTAGGGTTTATGGTAGTGCAGTTGTGTTTGGGTAGTATAGGGGGGTCGTGTTTTAGTGTTTAGGGTAGTGCGGTCGTTTTTGGGTATTGTAGGGGGTCGTGCTGGGGGTAGTGTGTAAGGTTTTAGGATAGTGCAGTGGTGTTTGGAAAGTGTAAGGGGTCGTCCTGGGGGTAGTGTTTTAGGGTTTAGGTTAGTGTAGTGGTGTTTGGGTAGTGTAGAGGGTTGGGCTGGGGGTAGTGTTTTAGGGTTTAGGTTAGTGCATTGGTGTTTGGGTATTGTAGAGGGTCATGCTGGGGTTAGTATTTTAGGGATTTGGGTAGTGCAGTGGTGTGTAGATAGTGTAGGGGGTTGTGCTGGGGGTAGTGTTTTCAGGTTTAGGGTAGTGCAGTGGAGTATGTGTAGTGTAGTGGATCATGCTGGGGGTAGTGTTTTAGGGTTTAAGGTAGTGCGTGCAGTGTTGTTGGTGTAGTGTAGGGGGTCGTGTTTTATGGTAATGCAGTGGTGTTTGGTTAGTGTAGGAAGTAGTGCTAGGGGTAGTGTTTTCGGGTATCAGGTAGTGCAGTGGTGTGTGGGGAGTGTAGGGGGTCATGCTGGAGGTAGTGTTTTAGGGTTTAGGGTAGTGCAGTGGTGTTTGGGTAGTGTAGGGGGTCGTGCTGGGGGTAGTGTTTTGGGGTTAAGGGTAGTGCAGTGATGTTTCTGTAGTGTAGGGGTCGTGCTGGGGGTTGTGTTTTCGGGTTTAGGGTAGTGCAGTGGTGTTTGTGTAGTGTAGTGAGTCGTGTTGGGGTAGTGTTTTAGGGTTTAGGGTAGTGCAGTGGTGTTTGGGTAGTATAGGGGGTAGTGCTGGGGGTAGTGTTTTAGGGTTTAGAGTATTGCAGTGGTGTTTGGGTAGTGTAGGGGGTCGTGCAGAGGGTAGATTTAGGGTTTAGAGTAGTGCAGTGGTGTTTTTGTAGTGTAGGGGGTTATGCTGGGGTAGTGTTTTAGGGTTGAGGGTAGTGCAGTGGTGTTTGTGTAGTGTAGGGGTCATGCTGGGGTAGAGATGTAGGGTTTAATGTAGTGCAGTGGTGTTTGTGTAGTGTAGGGGTCGTGCTGTGTTAGTATTTTATGGTTTAGGGTAGTGCAGTGGTGTTTGGGTAGTTTAGGGGGGCATGCTGTGGGTAGTGTTTTAGGGTTTAGGGTAGTGCAGTGGTGTTTGTGTAGTGTAGGGGGTAGTGCTGGGGGTAGATTTAGGGTTTAGGGGAGTGCAGTGGTGTTTGGGTAGTGTTGAGGGTTGTGCTGGGGTAGTGTTTTAGGGTTTAGGGTAGTGCAGTGGTGTTTGGGTGGTGTAGGGGGTTGTCCTGGGGGTAGTGTTTTAGGGTTTAGGGCAGTGCAGTGGTGTTTGTGTAGTGTAGGGGGTCATGCTGAGGGTAGGGTTTTAGGGTTTAGGGCAGCGCAGTGGTGTTTGAGTAGTGTAGGGGGTCATGCTGGGGTGGTGTTTTAGGGTTTAGGTTAGTGCAGTGGTATTTGGGTAGTGTAGGGGGTCGTGCTGGGGGTAGTGTTTTCAGGTTTAGGGTAGTGCAATGGAGTATGTGTAGTGTAGTAGGTAATGCTGTGGGTAGTGTTTTAGGGTTTAGGGTAGTGCAGTGGTGTTTGGGTAGTATAGGGGGGTCGTGTTTCAGGGTTTAAGGTAGAGTAGTGTGTTTGGGTAATGTAGGGGGTCGAGCTGGGGGTAGTGTTTTAGTGTTTAGGGTAGTGCAGTCATTTTTGGGTATTGTAGGGGGTCGTGCTGGGGGTAGTGTTTTAGGGTTTAGGGTAGTGCAGTGGTGTTCAGCTAGTATAGGGGGTCGTGGCGGGGGTAGTGTTTAAGGGTTTAGAATAGTGCAGTGGTGTTTGGAAATTGTAGGGGTTTGTCCTGGGGGTAGTGTTTTAGGGTTTACATAAGTGTAGTGGTGTTTGGGTAGTGTAGAGGGTTGTGCTGGGGGTAGTGTTTTAGGGTTTAGGGTAGGGCAATGGTGTTTGGGTAGTGTAGGGGGTCATGCTGGGGATAGATTTAGGGGTTAGGGTAGCGCAGTTGTGTTTGGGTAGTGTAGTGGGTCGTGTTGGGGGTAGTGTTTTAGGTTTTAGGGTAGTGCAGTGGTGTTTCTGCAGTGTAGGGGGTCGTGCTGGGGTTAGTGTTTTAGGGTTTAGGATTGTGCAGTGGTGTTTGAGTAGTGTAGGGGGTCATGCTGGGGTAGTGTTTTAGGGTTTAGGGCAGTGCAGTGGTGTTTGTGTAGTGTAGGGGTCGTGTTTGAGGTAGTATTTTAGGGTTTAGGGTAGTGCAGTGGTAATTGTGTAGTATAGGGGGTCGTGTTTTAGGGTATAGGCTATTGCAGTGGTGTCTTTGTAGTGTAGGGGGTCGTACTGGGGGTAGATTTAGTATTTATTTAGGTCTTATTGTGTAGTGTAGGGGGTTGTACTGGTTGTAGTGTTTTAGGGTTTGGAGTAGTACAGTGGTGTTTCTGTAGTGTAGGGGGTCGTGCTGGGCGTAGTGTTTTAGGGTTTAGGATAGTACAGTGGTGTTTGAGTAGTGTAGGTGGTTGTGCTGGGGTAGTGTTTTAGGGTTTAGGTAGTGCAGTGGTGTTTGGGTAGTGTAGGGGGTCATGCTGAGGGTAATGTTTTAGGGCTTAGGGTAGTGCAGTTGTGTTTGTGTAGTGTAGGGCGTAGTGTTTTAGGGTTTTGGTAGTGCAGTGGTGTTTTTGTAGTGTAGGGGGTCGTGCTTTGAGTAGTGTTTTAGGGTTTAGGGTAGTGCCGTGGTGTTTGTGTAGTGTAGGGGTTCATGTTTTAGGGTATAGGGTATTGCAGTGGTATATGTGTAGTGTAGGGGTCAGGCTGGGGGTAGTGTTTTAGGGTTTAGGGTAGCGCAATGGTGTTTGGGTAGTGTAGGGTGTCGTGCTGGAGATAGATTTAGGAGTTAGGGCAGCGCAGTTGTGTGTAGGGTAGTGTAGTGGGTCATGCTGGGGGTAGTGTTTTAGGTTTTAGGGTATTGCAGTGGTGTTTCTGTAGTTTAGGGGGTCGTGCTGGGGGTAGGGTTTTAGGGTTTAGGATTGTGCAGCGGTGTTTGAGTAGTGTAGGGGGTCATGCTGGGGCAGGGTTTTAGGGTTTAGGGTAGTGCAGTGGTGTTTGGGTAGTGTAGGGGGTCATGCTGGGGAAAGTGTTTTAGGGTTTAGGGCAGTGCAATGGTGTTTGTGTAGTGTAGGGGGTCGTGCTGGGGGTAGTGTTTTAGGGTTTAGGGCAGCGCAGTGGTGTTTGGGTAGTGTAGGAGGTCGTGCAGGGGTAGTGTTTTAGGGTTTAGGGTAGCGCAGTGGTGTTCAGGTAGTGTAGGGGTCATGCTGGGGTAGATTTTGGGTTTAGGGTAGCGCAGTGGTTTTTGGGTAGTGTAGGGGGTCGTGCTGGGGTAGTGTTTTAGGGTTTAGGGTAGTGCAGTGGTGTTTGGTAGTATAGGAGGTCATGCTGGGGATAGTGTTTTAGGGTTTAGGGCAGTGCAGAGGTGTTTTTGTAGTGTAGGGGGTCGCGCTGGGGGTAGTGTTTTAGGGTTTAGGGTAGTGCAGTGGTGTTTGTGTACTGTAGTGAGAAAATTCAATTTTCGATCGTGATCGAATCGACCCGCCATTTTGTGCCCTGCCGCCATTTTGTGTTGCCCTCACTCAGGCAGCACAGCGAACAAAGTCTATTCTGCTTTTTCTGCAGCTTCGTGTAGAAATAAGCTTTCTTCCTCTATTTACAAAACTGGTGTTAGGACTGGCCGAGTACACTAATCCCTGTCTGGTTTTTCTAATCCCCGTCTCAACTATCTGTTGGTTCACATTATTCTCTTCTGACTTTATCTTATCGTCTGGCCTTCCCTGTCCTCGGCTAGCATTCTCTCGTTTCACAATTGTCCTCCAACACAGACAAACGTATCTCGCCACCTGCAAGTTAGTTGCAGATCTGTTAATGAATTAGTTCGAGGGAGAGGTAACAAACACAGTCGGAGGAGAGGTTTCTTCGAGTCATCTGATACTTTGTTTTCAAACCTTTTCTATTGGTTCTGTGCTGTTTTCCAATTTTTCTTATTGGCTCTTTCTTATATGTTCTGGGTGTGTATTTGGTTAATGTATATTTCACATATGTGCTATATAAGATTGTGCGCCACGGAGTGAAGTGGCAGTCTCCTGAGAACCTACCTCATGTACTTCTGGGATAACTGTACTAGCTGCAGCTAATAAATCCGATCTTCTAACGCCTGACAGAGTGTCCCGTGTCTCTGTGTAGCTGCGCAGGAGAACCCCGGAGATTAAGGCGTACCCTGCGCCGCCAGGCCCAAAAGGTTCTGTTTCTTCAACTGCCGCCCATCGTGGGGCTGCTTCAGTGGTACCGGTTCTGCCTGAAGGTCGTGAGGAACCCCGCAAGAAAATTCTGGAGGATTCGCGAGCCACGTCAAGCGACCCCTGTATGTCGAAAGTGGTCCGAAGGTCTTTTTCAGCTTGGTTACTCCTTCCAGACGGCTACTGACGACTGCTGCCCTGACTGCCGCCCTGCCTTGGCCCTTCCTTTGGTGATGTATGGTAAGGCGAGACGATAGACGGGCCTCTGTTGGCGTGAGAAGACATCCTTAGTTAAGTATTTGGTGGGTCGCTCCCACAATTTTGTTCCTTAGTTCCTTTGTTTCTTTGGTCTTAGATTCGACTATTGCAATAGCCGAAGCCGAGGGGTAAGTGCATTTGTGCTGCGTAAACTGGGTTTTACCCCCTTGATGTTTGTGAACAGTCCGGTGAACTCACGAGATGCCTGGTCTGACTAAGTTTGGAAAACTTTGTTGCTTTGGTTGTAATAGGGACTCCCGGCTTGAGGACTCTTGTCCGATTCCTTCGGTTGGAACTCCCACATACAAGCTCTATTCAAAATATGGTATTGGCCCCATTGCCTTTAACGAGGCATGGACCCGATACACAAAGAAAGATGGTGTTCTAAAATGGCCAGAAAATGGTAGCTTTGAGCCTGATGTGTTAGATAATTTAAAAGCAGTTTTATTCAAAAGAAAAGCCCGGCCGGCAATGTTTGACTCTTTCCGCCTTTGGCGTAAGGAAGCCAAAGAGAAAGAAATTAAGCAAACAAAGCGAGATAGGAAAGCACAGGGTATGACAATTATACAGGCTGCTCAACGATTTAAAGATGATGAAATTGATAATGCGACGGAAATCTCAGAGAGAAGGCATCGTATGGCGATAGATAAATGCTATCCGGTGTTGCCTGTTTCCCCTTCCGATAACAAGAAAGATTTAGAAGAAGATCCCCTAATGTCTCATTTATTGAGATTGCCTTCGCCCTATGCACAAGGTGCCAATGCACCCCAGTTATTACAGCCTGTCCAGCTGCCAGCAGTACCTCTGCCTGCTCCGGCTCTTCCGCATTTGCCTCCTCCAGTATTACGGCCTCTGCCAGTTTTACCATTAACTTCGACTTCTTTGCCCTCATCCCCTGATCTTCGATCTCCTTTGCCTTCTGCACCTCCTGCAATTATTGGTTCTCCTTCTGTTAGTTCGCCTAATACCTTGGCTCCTATTCTCATTTCCAATTCTCCGTCTATGCGTAAGCGACTCATGGACACTGTCACTGGTATTCTATCTCCTTTGTTTGAAGCTTTAAATGTGTCTCCGGCTTTTTCTCGAAGACAATCTCGTAGTCAGTTCCCAGATTCTGAAGAACGAGAAAGGTTGGAATCTCTCGCACGAAAATGGATCAAAAAGGGTCCCCAATACAGTGTGATCGATATTATGCCTACCTTCTCACAATGGAATGCACCCACGCAAAGATATGTTTTCGATGTAATGTGTGATACTCTCATTAAAGAATGGAAGGATGTGAATTTGAATTCGGTTCCACAGGGTCTGTTAGATGTTCAGGCTGACTTCGATAAAGGACTTATTGTGGGTTCCAAAGTTGAAAACGCTGTAAGGACACTTATTTCCTTTAGAAACTTATTGTCCTCTCAGGCTTTCCTTGATTCCGATCCGTCAGTTAGACTGACACTGAAAAATTATCCCATGAGAGAGGTTCCTCCAGTATGGAAGGAAGAGGTTGCAGCAGTAGGTGCTAATCCAGTTATTCCCGCTCATTTTCAACTTATATGGGTACATGTCCCCTGGAAGAGATCTGAAGTTTTGGCCCTTAAACAGACTCTACCGGATCCTCGTAAAAACCCTGCGGGTTATTATAAAGAATTATCACAGACAGTTGACGCTTGCATCATGAATCTAGCTGATATCGATATGTTGATGGGAAATGTAGTCCCACAGACATTATGGGCTAAGATTCGTAAGGAGAATCACACACAGGAATTAGGTGCTGATTGGGATACTATAACTGCTGCAGATAGAGACCAAGTGGGTGGTGCGAAGCCTGACGCTTTTATTTCAGAACTCCCTGGTAGGATTATTACATTAATGAAAACGATGATGCCTGCATTGAGAGTTAATTGGGATAAATTAGCGGCATGCAAACAAAAGAAAGATGAAAGTGTCTCTGATTTCTTTACTCGTTTCGAGGAGACATTTATTGATCACAGTGGTTATGGCTACAGAGGGTGGACAGCGATTATTTGTGGATACATTTGTATTTAATTTACTTCCCGAGCTGTCACACAAATTGAAAGATTTTGAAAGTTCATGGGCTGTTTCTTCCTCTACCCAGATATTGGCTACTGCACAATATTATGAAAACAGAGATAAAGAAGAAAAAGAAAAGCAAGAGAAAAAGACGAAAGAATTAAAAACGAAGGTTCTCTTGCAACACGCTTATCCTCCTCGCTATGCTCAGCCTCAGTTTCAACAGCCTCCGCAGTTTCAGAGGTTGTATCAAAAACCTGAGCCATATATTCCGCGAACTTTGTTAGGACCTAATCAATGTGCCTATTGTAGAGAAGAAGGTCATTTTAAGAATAGTTGCCCGGTTTTATTGCAGCGCAGTGGAGCATTATCTGCTCCACGAGGTCGTGCTGGCCTCCAGTCAGCAAATAGAGGTAGAGGTCGAGGTGTGTTGACTCCAGAACAGCGTGCCCTTCCTCCTCCCAATTCCATGAATTACTTTGATAAGCAAAATGTTAGGTCTACACAGTACTACAATGAAGACCATTATATTGAAAGCGAGAAAGAAAGTCTTCATGCTAACTAGGACAGCCATGGACAAAGCAAGGGAGTTGTGTCGGTTCCAGTAGATCAGAATGGACCTTATGTTAATGTCACTACAATGGGTGTTTTGGAGCCATTTCTTCTAGATACTGGGGCGATGAGAAGTTCTATCATTCATTCTAAACTCCCTGGGGCACCTTTGTCTGGCTTAACAAATGTATCTGTAGGATTTTCTGGCGCCCCTGTTCATAACCCGGTTTCTTGCCCTTTGCCTATTTCAATTGGCCCTTATGATTTGGAAGCTCCACTTCTTTTGACGAATGGTTGCGGTGAGAATCTGTTGGGTTTGGAGTTATTGAAAAGAATGCATGCTACGATATATTGTTCTCCTTCTGGTGTACATCTTACTTTAGGACAGAAACTGATTTCTCCAATGTATTTGTCCAAAGATCAGTTTCCACCTGAATTGCTTTCTCTTCCGGCAACGCTTTGGGCCACGGGTCCGAACGATGTGGGTTGTCTTGAAATTCCACCTTATGTTGTCACTCTCAAGCCTAATGTTGAATTGCCGCGTATTCCGCAGTATAGAATTTCCACTGAAGGTGAATAAGCGCTTTTGGAAATCATTCATGATTTGATTCAGAAGGGTGTGGTTGAAGAAACGAGAGGAAACACATGCAATAGTCCTATTCTTCCTGTTCTTAAACGCACTGATCCTTCTCAGCCACCTGTATATCGTTTCGTAATTGATCTTCGGGAGGTAAACAAAATTGTTGTACCGCAATTTCCTGTCGTTCCAGATATCACTGCTCTGTTGACAATGATACCTTCCACAGCGACTTAGTTTTCTGTTATCGATCTAAAGAATGCCTTCTTTAGTATTCCCATTGCAGAAGAGAGTAGGGATATTTTTGGCTTCTCTCTTGGAGGCCGAAGCTTCAGGTTTAAGCGCGCACCTCAGGGCTATTGTGAAAGTCCCTCCATTTACAGCCAAGCTTTAAAATGCCATCTTGATACTTTTCATTTACCGTCTGGTGCTGCTCTTATACAATACATGGATGACTTGTTAATCGCTGCTGATTCAGAAGATATTTGCAAAAATGTGACTGTTGCATTGTTACGCCATTTGTTTGATCTGAATCACAAGGTTTCACCTTCCAAATTACAATATGTCCGTCGAGAGGTTACCTATTTGGGTCATCTCCTATCAAAGGAGGGGCGACGATTAACCCCAGAACAAATTCAGGCGATTACGCAAATGTCTGTGCCATCCACACAAAGGGAGGTACGTGCCTTTCTGGGTATTACTTCCTATTGTAGGCAGTGGATCCCTAACTTCTCTCTGTTAGCCAAGCCTTTGTTGGCACTCACTTTGAAAGATACACCTCAGCCTCTTCCTTGGACTGACGAGTGCCAAAGGAGTTTTACTGATTTACGCACTGCTCTGTGTTCCGCTCCTGTACTAGGTACTACTGATTACAATTAGCCTTTTACGCTCTATGTTCATGAGAGAGAGGGTTGTGCGTTGTCAGTTTTAACACAGCAATTTGGAGACAAACAGCGGCCATGTGCCTATTTTTCGGCTACGCTAGATCCCGTAGCTAAAGCATTGCCTAGTTGTCTCAAAGCGACAGCAGCAATTTCTATTCCACAGTCTGCTGGAGTGGTGCTAGATAATACTCTCATTGTCATGGTACCACATGCAGTGGATACTTTACTAAACAGAACAAAAACGCAGCATCTTACGAGTGCTCGTTTAACTGGATACGAGCTGACGCTTTTGGCTAGTCATGTACACATCAAACGATGTAATACCCTAAATCCAGCTACTCTGTTGCCCCTTCCAGAGGAGAAAGGTGTTGAGGAGCAACATGATTGTTTCCTCCGTACTGAGGAAGAGACAAAAAGAAGAATTGACTTGAAAGATACGCCGCTAGAGAATCCGGATGGAATTCTATGGGTAGATGGTTCTTGTTTTAAGATGCCTAATGGAGATACAGTTTCAGCCTATGCTGTAACTACTTTACATACAGTTGTGGAAACAGCCTGTATCAGACACAACTCAGCTCAAGCAGCAGAACTGATAGCTTTAACGAGAGCATGTGTGTTGTCAAAAGGAAAAAGAGTGAACGTGTTCACCGACAGTCAATACGCCTTTGGTGTAGCGTTCAATTTTGGCCGTCTTTGGAAAGAGGGGATTCCTTCCTTCACATGGCACTAAAATACAGCCTGGTCAGTTGGTGACTGATCTTCTTGAGTCACTTGCTTTCCCCACCCAAATAGCAATTGTGAAGTGTAGTGCACACAAAAAGATTACCGATAATGTTGGCCGAGGAAATGCATTTGCAGATGAAGTAGCGAAAAAGACAGCGAGAGACGCTACAAGTCGAATGTATGTGGTGGGTCCTGCGAATTGGGTCAGAGAAAGAGGAATGTATGAGAATACAGTAGAAAGTGTAAAGTCGATTCAGAAAGAGGCTACAGAGAAAGAATTGAGTAAGTGGAAAGAAAGTACGGGAATGTTAGATGAGATGGGTTGTTGGGTGGAATTATCTGAACACCAACGTTGGCTGTTACCAGATGCTTATGTACTCCCAGTGGTTACTATGGCGCATGGTCCAGCCCACTTAAGTGCGAAAGGTATATGCAAGCTTCTGGCTCCAGTGTGGCAAAATGAAGGAATCCCAAAATGCGCAGACAATGTAGTGAAACATTGTATTGTTTGTTTAATGTACAACCCGGGAAAGGGAACCCCAACTCCAGCGGGTCACTTTGCTCCTCCGACATATACATTTGAGGTGTTGCAGATCGATTAATTTCACATGGAACGATGCAACAATCTCAAATATGTTCTGGTGGTAGTATGCGCCTTCTCTAGGTGGATAGAAGCATACCCTCTAAAAGATAATACAGCCTTATCCACGGCCAAAATTTTACTGAAAGAATTTTTCCCCAGGTTTGGTTTGCCGTGCATTGTCTGGAGTGACAATGGGAGCGAATTTGTGGGCCAAGTCATGCAAAAAGTTTGTGCGGGTCTTGGTATCAAGCAAAAGTTCCATGCGGCAAACCATCCACAGTCAGCAGGTTTAGTGGAATGCTACAACGGAACTTTGAAGCTCAAACTAGCGAAAGTGCAGGCTAGTACAGGACTTAATTGGCCCGATGCTTTACCACTGGCTCTCCTGTCCAACAGAACTGCTGTGCACTCTCGTTTGGGACTTAGCCCTTACGAAGTGGTCTTTGGGCGCCCAGCTAATATATGGGGAGTCCCTCGCCCTAAGAAATACTCAGACTTGCCATATCCAATGTTGATTGACTACTTGCATGAACTTACAACTAAATTGCGTGCTCTCCATCAACAGGTTCAGAGTGCTTTACCGGAGGTTTCCACAGACCCAGGTCATTCCATCCGACCAGGTGACTGGGTCTGTATAAAGAATTTCCAAAGGACGAAAAATTTGGAGCCCAGGTGGAGGGAGCCTCTTTTAGTACTTTTGGTGACGAGAACAGCAGTCAAAGTTGAAGGAAAGAAAAATTGGATTCACGGCGTGCATTGTAAGAAAGTGCCTTTGCCTCTACCCTTCGATCAATGGGTGCGTAGGGGAATTGGTGACTCTGAGAGTGTGAAGATTCCATGATTCGTACCTTTTAGCGATGCACGCCTGAATGGAACACTGTCTGAGAAAGAGGACGACGACATTCTTCAGGAAGCGATAACACCACATCGTCGCTCGAATACGACAAATCCGCGAACATTGTTCCGAGACCAAACTGTACCTGATAAAGAACATTATAATCTGAGACCTAGACCAAAGAACCCTTAAGATTTTTCTCTCTCCTGTGTAGTATTCTATCCCGGTTGCAGGGTCACGGTAGGAGTCTTGATTGTGACGTGAGTAGTGGCAATAGGCCTGCAGGACTTGCAGTGTCATAGGACGGCAGATAATCATAATTAAGTGATCGAGGAAGATTGCCGTGAGCATCCATTTAGAAAGATGGAAACTACACTAGGCAAAGGAGAGAGAAAGGATGAAATGAAAAAAGAATCCTGTAGATTAATGTACAGTCGTTTTAGTATAACCTTATGTATTATTATATTATTGGGTATCCTTTTGGCGTTTATAAGTTGGATTATTTATGCTCTGCAGCAAAAAGTTGTCTCTCCTTCTACCTCTTCGTCTTCTTCTACTGTCTCTCCACATCTATTTCATACCATCCTCAACATGAACTCATTAGAAGAACTGAATATTATAACAATTCCTTTGTCCAGTTATTACATCAACACCAATTAGTGATCAATACAACTGACTGTTGGGTGTGTGGACTTATGCCACATACCACAGAAAAAGGAATGCCATATTTAATTCTCCCGTTTTCTTATGAGGGTTCTGCTTGGGCTTATTTTGTTATCTTCTCCAATGCCTACCAAAGCAAATTCAAACGATCCGTTAGTTCATATATTGGTGGTCCAGATTTTAGTCATAGTTCATTGATAAAGGGAATGGTAGCTATGGCTAAAATCATGGAAAATAGTAAGATTTCCATTGACGAAAGGAAAGCGTACACAAACTGAACGTCACCCATTATGTCACTAGCCTTAGTGATAAGGTTAAACAAAGAAAATCTCCACCAATTTGGACTATTCCTCATCAGGGAAATTTCTGTCTGCAAATAAATGGTCGGTCTTCTGACACCATACAAAGAAACAACTGTTCCCACACATACGTCTACTCCTCTCAGAACTCGCCGCCTCTAGTGCCATCTCAAGGCACGTATTTTATCTGCCACAATAGGGCTTACACGTGGTTGCCAACGGGTTTTTCTGGTACCTGTTATATAGCTTTCCTTCTTCCCCCTACATACACCGCTTCTGCAAACTATCGTTGAAACAGATATGGCAGAGGGATTATTGATTCTAAAGACACAGCAGGACAAGAGGGAGGAGATTTCCTCAAAGGATTTCTTCCTTTTTGGGGTCCAATGGCCAACAGTAGAAATATAAGGCAACTGGTTCGTGTCGTAGAAACCACTATAGACATCACTGTAGGAGCCTTAGGTAATATCACGGCAGAACTACAGGCGGATCGTCTTATGACCTTACAAAACCGAGTTGCCTTAGATTATGTTCTTGCGGATCGTGGTGGAGTGTGCAAATTGATCGGGTCAAGTTGCTGTATTTTCATACCTGATGACGCTCCGACAGTATACCAAGCTATCTCTAAGTTACATATAATCTCTGAGTCGATTCATCAGGACGAAGGAGATTGGTCATTATTGGAGTGGATTTGGGGACTACTGTCCAAATGGGGTTGGAAAGCATTGACATTCCTTGGAGTAGTTTTGACCATCATTTTCTCTTGTTGCCTTTGTATGCACTGTGATCCCGCCATCTGCATCCTCTGTGCTACTATGTGCATCCCTAAACCCAAATCACAAAGAGCAGAGAATATAAGAATGATGCTACAGCAACAGCTCGATGACTTCATGGCCATCGACATAGACTCAGATTAACATGAGTCTATCTTGCCCGAGTTCTGGCAAAAGGAGGGTCTGAGAAAATTCGATTTTCGATCGTGATCGAATCAACCCGCCATTTTGTGCTCCGCCGCCATTTTGTGTTGCCCTCACTCAGGCAGCACGGCGAACAAAGTCTATTTTGCTTTTTCTGCAGCTTCGTGTCGAAATAAGCCTTCTGCCTCCATTTACAAAACTGGTGTTAGGACTGGCCGAGTACACTAATCTCTGTCTGGTTTTTCTAATCCCCGTCTCAACTATCTGTTGGTTCACACTATTCTCTTCTGACTTTATCTTATCGTCTGGCCTTCGCTGTCCTCTGCTAGCATTCTCTCGTTTCACAACTGTCCTCCAACACACACAAACGTATCTCGCCACCTGCAAGTTAGTTGCAGATCTGTTAATGAATTAGTTTGAGGGAGGGGTAACAAACACAATCGGAGGAGAGGTTTCTTCGAGTCATCTGATACTTTGTTTTCAAACCTTTTCTATTGGTTCTGTACTGTTTTCCAACTTTTCTTATTGGCTCTTTCTTATATGTTCTGGGTGTGTATTTGGTTAATGTATATTTCACATATGTGCTATATAAGATTGTGCGCCACGGAGTGAAGTGGCAGTCTCCTGAGAACCTACCTCGTGTACTTCTGGGGTAACTGTACTAGCTGCAGCTAATAAATCCTGTCTTCTAACGCCTGACAGAGTGTCCCGTGTCTCTGTGTAGCTGAGCAGGAGAACCCCGGAGATTAAGGTGTACCCTGCGCCGCCAGGCCCAAAAGGTTCTGGTTCTTCAACAGGGGTCGTGCTTGGTTAGTGTATTAGGGTTATGGAAGTGCAGTGGTGTTTGGGTAGTGTAGGGGGCCGTGCTGAGTGTAGTGTTTTAGGGTTTAGGGAAGTGCAGTGGTGTTTGGGTAGTGTAGTGGGTCGTGCTGGGGTAGTGTTTTAGGTTTTAGAGTACTGCAGTGGTGTTTCTGTAGTTTAGGGGGTTGTGCCGGGGGTTGTGTTTTAGGGTTTAGGATTGTGCAGTGGTGTTTGAGTAGTGTAGAGGGTCATGGTGGGGTAGAGTTTTAGGGTTTAGGGTAGTACAGTGGTGTTTGGGTAGTGTAGGGGTCGTGCTGGGAGTAGTGTTTTAGGGTTTAGGACAGTGCAATGGTGTTTGTGTAGTGTAGGGGGTCGTGCTGGGAGAAGTGTTTTAGGGTTTAGGGCAGCGCAGTGGTGTTCGGGTAGTGTAGGAGGTCGTGCTGGGGTAGTGTTTTAGGGTTTAGGGTAGCGCAGTGGTGTTCGGGTACTGTAGGGGTCATGCTGGGGTAGATTTTGGGTTTAGGGTAGCGCAGTGGTGTTTGGGTAGTGTAGGGGGTCGTGCTGGGGGTAGTGTTTTAGGGTTTAGGGTAGTGCAGTGGTGTTTGGTAGTGTAGGGGGTCATGCTGGGGATAGTGTTTTAGGGTTTAGGGTAGTGCAGTGGTGCTTGTGTAATGTAGAGGGTCGCGCTGGAAGTAGTGTTTTAGGGTTTAGGGTTGTGCAGTGGTGTTTGTGTACTGCAGGGGTCGTGCTTGGTTAGTGTTTTAGGGTTATGGTAGTGCAGTGGTGTTTGGGTAGTATAGGGGGCCGTGCTGAGTGTAGTGTTTTAGGGTTTAGGGAAGTGCAGTGGTGTTTGGGTAGTATAGGGGTCATGCTGGGGGTAGTGTTTGTGGGTTTAGGGTAGTGCAGTGGTGTTTGGGTAGTGTTAGGGGTCATACTGGGGGTAGTGTTTTAGGGTTTAGGTAGTGCAGTGGTGTTTGGGTAGTGTAGGGGGTCATGCTGAGGGTAGTGTTTTAGGGCTTAGGGCAGTGCAGTGGTGTTTGTGTAGTGTAGGGGGTAGTGTTTTGGGGTTTAGGTAGTGCAGTGGTGTTTTTGTAGTGTAGGGGTCGTGCTTTGAGTAGTGTTTTAGGGTTTAGGGTAAAGCAGTGGGGTTTGTGTAGTGTAGGGGGTCGTGTTTTAGGGTATAGGGTATTGCAGTGGTATCTGTGTAGTGTAGGGGGTCATGCTTGGGGTAATGTTTTAGGGTTTAAGGTAGTGCAGTGGTGTTTGGTGTAGGGGGTCGTGCTGGGGATAGATTTAGTGTTTAGGATAGTGCAGTGGTGCTTGTGTAATGTAGGGGGTCGCGCTGGAGGTAGTGTTTTAGGGTTTAGGGTTGTGCAGTGGTGTTTGTGTACTGTAGGGGTCGTGCTTGGTTAGTGTTTTAGGGTTATGGTAGTGCAGTGGTGTTTGGGTAGTATAGGGGGCCGTGCTGAGTGTAGTGTTTGTGGGTTTAGGGTAGTGCAGTGGTGTTTGGGTAGTGTTGGGGGTCATACTGGGGGTAGTGTTTTAGGGCTTAGGGTAGTGCAGTGGTGTTTGTGTAGTGTAGGGGGTAGTGTTTTGGGGTTTAGGTAGTGCAGTGGTGTTTTTGTAGTGTAGGGGGTCGTGCTTTGAGTAGTGTTTTAGGGTTTAGGGTAGTGCAGTGGGGTTTGTGTAGTGTAGGGGGTAGTGTTTTAGGGTATAGGGTGTTGCAGTGGTATCTGTGTAGTGTTGGGGGTCATGCTTGGGGTAATGTTTTAGGGTTTAAGGTAGTGCAGTGGTGTTTGGTGTAGGGGGTCGTGCTGGGGATAGATTTAGTGTTTAGGATAGTGCATTGGAGTTTGTGTAGTGTAGGGGGTTGTGCAGGGGGTAGTTTTTTGGGGTTTATCGTAGAGCAGTGGTGTTTGTGCAGTGTAGGGCGTTGTGCTGGGGTAGCATTTTAGGGTTTAGGGTTGTGCAGTTGTGTTTGGGTAATGCAGGGGGTCGTGCTAGGGGTAGTGTTATAGGGTTTAGGGGAGTGCAGTTGTGTTTGTGTAGTGTAGGGTGTCGTGTTTTAGGGTAGTGCAGTGGTGTTTGGATAGTTTAGGGGTCAAGCAGGGTGTAGATTTAGGGTTTAGGGTAGTGCAGTCATAATTGTGTAGTGTAGGGGGTCGTGCTGGGGTAGTGTTTTAGGAATTATGGTAGTGCAGTGGTGTTTGGGTGGTGTAGGGGTCGTGCTGGGGGTACTGTTTTAGGGTTTAGGGTAGTGCAGTGGTGTTTGGGTAGTGTAGGGGGTCATGCTGGGGGTAGTGTTTGTGGGTTTAGGGCAGCGCCGTGGTGTTTGTGTAGTGTAGGGTTCGTGTTTAGAGTAGTGTTTTAGGGTTTAGGGTAGTGAAGTGGTAATTGTGTAGTGTAGGGGTCGTGTTTTAGGGTATAGGCTATTGCAGTTGTGTCTGTGTAGTGTAGGGGTTGTGCTGGGAGTAGATTAAGGGTTTATGGTGGTGCAGTTCTTTTTGTGTAGTGTAGGGGGTCATACTGGTGGTAGTGTTTGAGGGTTTAGGGTAGTGCAGTGGTGTTTCTGTAGTGTAGGGGGTCGTGCTGGGGGTAGTGTTTTAGGGTTTAGGATAGTACAGTGGTGTTTGTGTAGTGTAGGGGGGCGTGCTGGGTGTAGTGTTTTAGGGTTTAGGTTAGTGCAGTGGTGTTTGGGTAGTGTAGGGGGTCGTGCTGGGGGTAGTGTTTTAGGGTTTAGGGCAGTGCAGTGGTGTTTGTGTAGTGTAGTGAGTCATGCTGGGGTAGTGTTTTAGGGTTTAGGGTAGTGCAGTGGTGTTTGGGTAGTGTAGGGGGTTGTGCTGGAGGTAGTGTTTTAGGGTTTAGGGTAGTGCAGTGGTGTTTGGGTAGTGTAGGGGGGCATGCTGGGGATAGTGTTTTAGGGTTTAGGGCAGTTGCGTGGTGTTTGTGTAGTGTAGCGGGTCATGCTGGGATAGTGTTTTAGGGTTTAGGGTAGTGCAGTGGTGTTTGTGTAGTATAGGGGGTAGTGCTGGGGGTAGATTTAGGGTTTAGGGTAGTGCAGTGGTGTTTGGGTAGTGTAGGGGGTTGTGCTGGAGTAGTGTTTTAGGGTTTAGGGTAGTGCAGTGGTGTTTGGGTAGTGTAGGGGGTCATCCTGGGGTAGTTTTTTAGGGTTTAGGGCAGTGTAGTGGTGTTTGTGTAGTGTAGGGGGTTGTGCTGAGGGTAGTCTTTTAGGGTTTAGGGCAGCACAGTGGTGTTTGAGTAGTGTAGGGGGTCATGCTGGGGTAGTGTTTTAGGGTTTAGCTTAGTGCAGTGGTGATTGGGTAGTGTAGGGGGGCATGCTGGGGGTAGTGTTTGAGGGTTTAGGGCAGTTGCGTGGTGTTTGTGTAGTGTAGCGGGTCATGCTGGGATAGTGTTTTAGGGTTTAGGGTAGTGCAGTGGTGTTTGTGTAGTATAGGGGGTAGTGCTGGGGGTAGATTTAGGGTTTAGGGTAGTGCAGTGGTGTTTGGGTAGTGTAGGGGGTTGTGCTGGAGTAGTGTTTTAGGGTTTAGGGTAGTGCAGTGGTGTTTGGGTAGTGTAGGGGGTCATCCTGGGGTAGTTTTTTAGGGTTTAGGGCAGTGTAGTGGTGTTTGTGTAGTGTAGGGGGTCGTGCTGAGGGTAGTCTTCTAGGGTTTAGGGCAGCACAGTGGTGTTTGAGTAGTGTAGGGGGTCATGCTGGGGTAGTGTTTTAGGGTTTAGTTTAGTGCAGTGGTGTTTGGGTAGTGTAGGGGGTTGTGCTGGGGGTAGTGTTTTAGGGTTTAGGGCAGTGCAGTGGTGTTTGGGTAGTGTTAGGGGTCATACTGGGGGTAGTGTTTTAGGGTTTAGGTAGTGCAGTGGTGTTTGGGTAGTGTAGGGGGTCATGCTGAGAGTAGTGATTTAGGGCTTAGGGTAGTGCAGTGGTGTTTGTGTAATGTAGGGGGTAGTGTTTTGGGGTTTAGGTAGTGCAGTGGTGTTTTTGTAGTGTAGGGGTCGTGCTTTGAGTAGTGTTTTAGGGTTTAGGGTAAAGCAGTGGGGTTTGTGTAGTGTAGGGGGTCGTGTTTTAGGGTATAGGGTATTGCAGTGGTATCTGTGTAGTGTAGGGGGTCATGCTTGGGGTAATGTTTTAGGGTTTAAGGTAATGCAGTGGTGTTTGGTGTAGGGGTCGTGCTGGGGATAGATTTAGTGTTTAGGATAGTGCAGTGGTGCTTGTGTAATGTAGGGGGTCGCGCTGGAGGTAGTGTTTTAGGGTTTAGGGTTGTGTAGTGGTGTTTGTGTACTGTAGGGGTCGTGCTTGGTTAGTGTTTTAGGGTTATGGTAGTGCAGTGGTGTTTGGGTAGTATAGGGGGCCGTGCTGAGTGTAGTGTTTTAGGGTTTAGGGAAGTGCAGTGGTGTTTGGGTAGTATAGGGGGTCATGCTGGGGGTAGTGTTTGTGGGTTTAGGGTAGTGCAGTGGTGTTTGGGTAGTGTTGGGGGTCATACTGGGGGTAGTGTTTTAGGGCTTAGGGTAGTGCAGTGGTGTTTGTGTAGTGTAGGGGGTAGTGTTTTGGGGTTTAGGTAGTGCAGTGGTGTTTTTGTAGTGTAGGGGGTCGTGCTTTGAGTAGTGTTTTAGGGTTTAGGGTAGTGCAGTGGGGTTTGTGTAGTGTAGGGGGTAGTGTTTTAGGGTATAGGGTATGGCAGTGGTATCTGTGTAGTGTAGGGGGTCATGCTTGGGGTAATGTTTTAGGGTTTAAGGTAGTGCAGTGGTGTTTGGTGTAGGGGGTCGTGCTGGGGATAGATTTAGTGTTTAGGATAGTGCATTGGAGTTTGTGTAGTGTAGGGGGTTGTGCAGGGGGTAGTTTTTTGGGGTTTATCGTAGAGCAGTGGTGTTTGTGCAGTGTAGGGCGTTGTGCTGGGGTAGCATTTTAGGGTTTAGGGTTGTGCAGTTGTGTTTGGGTAATGCAGGGGGTCGCGCTAGGGGTAGTGTTATAGGGTTTAGGGGAGTGCAGTTGTGTTTGTGTAGTGTAGGGTGTCGTGTTTTAGGGTAGTGCAGTGGTGTTTGGATAGTTTAGGGGTCAAGCAGGGTGTAGATTTAGGGTTTAGGGTAGTGCAGTCATGATTGTGTAGTGTAGGGGGTCGTGCTGGGGTAGTGTTTTAGGAATTATGGTAGTGCAGTGGTGTTTGGGTAGTGTAGGGGTCGTGCTGGGGGTACTGTTTTAGGGTTTAGGGTAGTGCAGTGGTGTTTGGGTAGTGTAGGGGGTCATGCTGGGGGTAGTGTTTGTGGGTTTAGGGCAGCGCCGTGGTGTTTGTGTAGTGTAGGGGTCGTGTTTAGAGTAGTGTTTTAGGGTTTAGGGTAGTGAAGTGGTAATTGTGTAGTGTAGGGGTCGTGTTTTAGGGTATAGGCTATTGCAGTGGTGTCTGTGTAGTGTAGGGGGTTGTGCTGGGAGTAGATTAAGGGTTTATGGTGGTGCAGTTCTTTTTGTGTAGTGTAGGGGGTCATACTGGTGGTAGTGTTTTAGGGTTTAGGGTAGTGCAGTGGTGTTTCTGTAGTGTAGGGGGTCGTGCTGGGGGTAGTGTTTTAGGGTTTAGGATAGTACAGTGGTGTTTGTGTAGTGTAGGGGGTCGTGCTGGGTGTAGTGTTTTAGGGTTTAGGTTAGTGCAGTGGTGTTTGGGTAGTGTAGGGGGTCGTGCTGGGGGTAGTGTTTTAGGGTTTAGGGCAGTGCAGTGGTGTTTGTGTAGTGTAGTGAGTCATGCTGGGGTAGTGTTTTAGGGTTTAGGGTAGTGCAGTGGTGTTTGGGTAGTGTAGGGGGTTGTGCTGGAGGTAGTGTTTTAGGGTTTAGGGTAGTGCAGTAGTGTTTGGGTAGTGTAGGGGAGCATGCTGTGGGTAGTGTTTTAGGGTTTAGGGCAGTTGCGTGGTGTTTGTGTAGTGTAGCGGGTCATGCTGGGATAGTGTTTTAGGGTTTAGGGTAGTGCAGTGGTGTTTGTGTAGTATAGGGGGTAGTGCTGGGGGTAGATTTAGGGTTTAGGGTAGTGCAGTGGTGTTTGGGTAGTGTAGGGGGTTGTGCTGGAGTAGTGTTTTAGGGTTTAGGGTAGTGCAGTAGTGTTTGGGTAGTGTAGGGGGTCATCCTGGGGTAGTTGTTTAGGGTTTAGGGCAGTGTAGTGGTGTTTGTGTAGTGTAGGGGGTCGTGCTGAGGGTAGTCTTTTAGGGTTTAGGGCAGCACAGTGGTGTTTGAGTAGTGTAGGGGGTCATGCTGGGGTAGTGTTTTAGGGTTTAGCTTAGTGCAGTGGTGATTGGGTAGTGTAGGGGGGCATGCTGGGGGTAGTGTTTTAGGGTTTAGGGCAGTTGCGTGGTGTTTGTGTAGTGTAGCAGGTCATGCTGGGATAGTGTTTTAGGGTTTAGGGTAGTGCAGTGGTGTTTGTGTAGTATAGGGGGTAGTGCTGGGGGTAGATTTAGGGTTTAGGGTAGTGCAGTGGTGTTTGGGTAGTGTAGGGGGTTGTGCTGGTGTAGTGTTTTAGGGTTTAGGGTAGTGCAGTGGTGTTTGGGTAGTGTAGGGGGTCATGCTGGGGTAGTGTTTTAGGGTTTAGCTTAGTGCAGTGGTGTTTGGGTAGTGTAGGGGGTTGTGCTGGGGGTAGTGTTTTAGGGTTTAGGGCAGTGCAGTGGTGTTTGTGTAGTGTAGGGGGTCGTGCTGAGGGTAGTGTTTTAGGGTTTAGGGCAGCGCAGTGGTGTTCGGGTAGTGTAGGGGGTTGTGGTGGGGGTAGTGTTTTCAGGTTTAGGGTAGTGCAGTGGAGTATGTGTAGTGTAGTGGATAATGCTGTGGGTAGTGTTTTAGGGTTTAGGGTAGTGCAGTGGTGTTTGGGTAGTATAGGGGGGTCGTGTTTTAGGGTTTAAGGTAGAGCAGTGGTGTTTGGGTAATGTAGGGGGTCGAGCTGGGGGTAGTGTTTTAGTGTTTAGGGTAGTGCAGTCGTTTTTGGGTATTGTAGGGGGTCGTGCTGGTGTAGTGCATTAGGGTTTAGGACAGTGCAGTGGTGTTTGTGTAGTGTAGGGGGTTGTGTTTTAGGGTATTGCAGTGGTGTTTGGGCAGTGTAGAGGGTCATGCTGGGGGCAGTATTTTAGGGTTTAGGGTTGTGCAGTGGTGTTTGTGTAGTGTAGAGGGTCGTGCTGGGGGTAGTGTTTTAGGGTTTAGGGTAGTGCAGTGTTGTTTGTGTAGTGTTGGTGGTCGTGTTTTAGGTTAGTGCATTGGTGTTTGGGTAGTGTAGAGGGTCATGCTGGGGGTAGTATTTTAGGGATTAGGGTAGTGCAGTGGTGTATAGATAGTGTAGGGGGTTGTGCTGGGGGTAGTGTTTTCAGGTTTAGGGTAGTGCAGCGGAGTATGTGTAGTGTAGTGGATCATGCTGGGGGTAGTGTTTTACGGTTATGATGTAGTGCAGTGGTGTGTGGGTAGTAAAGGGGGTCATGCTGGAGGTAGTGTTTTAGGGTTTAGGGTAGTGCAGTGGTGTTTGGGTAGTGTAGGGGGCATGCTGGGGGTAGTGTTTTAGGGTTTAGGGTAGTGCAGTGATGTTTCTGTAGTGGAGGGGGTCGTGCTGGGGGTAGTGTTTTCGGGTTTAGGGTAGTGCAGTGGTGTTTGGGTAGTTTAGAGGTCGCACTGGGGTAGATTTAGAGTTTACGGTAGTGCAGTGGTGTTTGTGTAGTGTAGGGGGTCGTGCTGGGGGTAGTGTTTTAGGGTTTAGGGTAGTGCAGTGATGTTTGTGTAGTGTAGTGAGTCGTGTTGGGATAGTTTTTTAGGGTTTAGGGTAGGGCAGTGGTGTTTGGGTAGTGTAGGGGGTAGTGCTGGGGGTAGTGTTTTAGGGTTTAGAGTATTGCAGTGGTGTTTGGGTAGTGTTGGGGGTCGTGCAGAGGGTAGATTTAGGGTTTAAAGTAGTGCAGTGGTGTTTGTGTAGTGTAGGGCGTCATGCTGGGGTAGTGTTTTAGGGTTGAGGGTAGTGCAGTGGTGTTTGTGTAGTGTAGGGGTCATGCTGGGGTAGAGATTTAGGGTTTAAGGAAGTGCAGTGGTTTTTGAGTTGTGTAGGGGGTTGTGCTGGGGGTAGTGTTTTAGGGTTTAGGGTACTGCAGTGGTGTTTGGGTAGTGTAGGGGGGCATGCTGGGGGTAGTGTTTTAGGGTTTAGGGCAGTTGCGTGGTGTTTGTGTAGTGTAGGGGGTCATGCTGGGATAGTGTTTTAGGGTTTAGGGTAGTGCAGTGGTGTTTGTGTAGTGTAGGGCGTCATGCTGGGGTAGTGTTTTAGGGTTGAGGGTAGTGCAGTGGTGTTTGTGTAGTGTAGGGGTCATGCTGGGGTAAAGATTTAGGGTTTAGAGTAGTGCAGTGGTGTTTGGGTAGTGTAGGAGGTCGTCCTGGGGGTAGTGTTTTAGGGTTTAGGGCAGTGCAGTGGTGTTTGAGTAGTGTAGGGGGTCATGCTGGGGTAGTGTTTTAGGGTTTATGTTAGTGCAGTGGTGTTTGGGTAGTGTAGGGGGTCGTGCTGAGGGTAGTGTTTTAGGGTTTACGGCAGCGCAGTGGTGTTTGAGTAGTGTAGGGGGTCATGCTGGGGTAGTGTTTTAGGGTTTATGTTAGTGCAGTGGTGTTTGTGTAGTGTAGGGGGTCATGCTGAGGGTAGTGTTTTAGGGTTTAGGGCAGTGCAGTGGTGTTTGTGTAGTGTAAGGGGTCGTGGTGCGGGTAGTGTTTAAGGGCTTAGGGTAGTGCAGTGGTGTTTGGAAAGTGTAGGGGGTCATCCTGGGGGTTGTGTTTTAGGGTTTAGGTTAGTGTAGTGGAATTTGGGTAGTGTAGAGGGTTGTGCTGGGGGTAGTGTTTTAGAGTTTAGGTTAGTGCATTGCTGTTTGGGTAGTGTAGAGGGTCATGCTGGGGTTAGTATTTTAGGGATTAGTGTAGTGCAGTGGTGTGTAGATTGTGTAGGGGGTTGTGCTGGGGGTAGTGTTTTCAGGTTTAGGGTAGTGCAGTGGAGTATGTGTAGTGTAGTGGATCATGCTGGGAGTAGTGTTTTAGGGTTTAGGGTAGTGCGTGCAGTGTTGTTTGTGTAGTGTAGGGGGTCGTGTTTTAGGGTTATGCAATGGTGTTTGGTTAGTGTAGGGAGTTGTGCTAGGGGTAGTGTTTTCGGGTATCAGGTAGAGCAGTGGTGTGTGGGTAGTGTAGGGGGTCATGCTGGAGGTAGTATTTTAGGGTTTAGGGTAGTGCAGTGGTGTTTGGGTAGTGTAGGGGGTCGTGCTGGGGGTAGTGTTTTAGGGTTTAGGGTAGTGCAGTGGTGTTTGGGTAGTGTAGGGGGTCGTGCTGGGGTAGTGTCTTAGGGTTTAGGGTATTGCAGTGGTGTTTGGGTAGTTTAGGGGTCGTACTGGGGTAGAGTTAGAGTTTACGGTAGTGCAGTGGTGTTTGTGTAGTGAAGGGGGTCGTGCTGGGGGTAGTTTTTTAGGGTTTAGGGTAAAGGCAGTGGTGTTTGTGTAGTGTAGTGAGTCGTGTTGGGGTAGTGTTTTAGGGTTTAGGTTAGTGTAGTGGTGTTTGGGTAGTGTAGGGGTCGTGCTGGGGGTACTGTTTTAGGGTTTAGGGTAGTGCTGTGGTGTTTGGGTAGTGTAGGGGGTCATGCTGGGGGTAGTGTTTGTGGGTTTAGGGCAGTGCCGTGGTGTTTGTGTAGTGTAGGGGTCGTGTTTAGAGTAGTGTTTTAAGGTTTAGGGTAGTGAAGTGGTAATTGTGTAGTGTAGGGGTCGTGTTTTAGGGTATAGGCTATTGCAGTGGTGTCTGTGTGGTGTAGGGGGTTGTGCTGGGAGTAGATTAAGGGTTTATGGTGGTGCAGTTCTTTTTGTGTAGTGTAGGGGGTCATACTGGTGGTAGTGTTTTAGGGTTTAGGGTAGTGCAGTGGTGTTTCTGTAGTGTAGGGGGTCGTGCTGGGGGTAGTGTTTTAGGGTTTAGGATAGTACAGTGGTGTTTGTGTAGTGTAGGGGGTCATGCTGGGTGTAGTGTTTTAGGGTTTAGGTTAGTGCAGTGGTGTTTGGGTAGTGTAGGGGGTCGTGCTGGGGATAGTGTTTTAGGGTTTAGGGCAGTGCAGTGGTGTTTGTGTAGTGTAGTGAGTCATGCTGGGGTAGTGTTTTAGGGTTTAGGGTAGTGCAGTGGTGTTTGGGTAGTGTCGGGGGTTGTGCTGGAGGTAGTGTTTTAGGGTTTAGGGTAGTGCAGTGGTGTTTGGGTAGTGTAGGGGGGCATGCTGGGGGTAGTGTTTTAGGGTTTAGGGCAGTTGCGTGGTGTTTGTGTAGTGTAGCGGGTCATGCTGGGATAGTGTTTTAGGGTTTAGGGTAGTGCAGTGGTGTTTGTGTAGTATAGGGGGTAGTGCTGGGGGTAGATTTAGGGTATAGGGTAGTGCAGTGGTGTTTGGGTAGTGTAGGGTGTTGTGCTGGAGTAGTGTTTTAGGGTTTAGGGTAGTGCAGTGGTGTTTGGGTAGTGTAAGGGGTCATCCTGGGGTAGTTTTTTAGGGTTTAGGGCAGTGTAGTGGTGTTTGTGTAGTGTAGGGGGTCGTGCTGAGGGTAGTCTTTTAGGGTTTAGGGCAGCACAGTGGTGTTTGAGTAGTGTAGGGGGTCATGCTGGGGTAGTGTTTTAGGGTTTAGCTTAGTGCAGTGGTGTTTGTGTAGTGTAGGGGGTTGTGCTGGGGGTAGTGTTTTAGGGTTTAGGGCAGCGCAGTGGTGTTCGGGTAGTGTAGGGGGTTGTGGTGGGGGTAGTGTTTTCAGGTTTAGGGTAGTGCATTGGAGTATCTGTAGTGTAGTGGATAATGCTGTGGGTAGTGTTTTAGGGTTTAGGGTAGTGCAGTGGTGTATAGATAGTGTAGGGGGTTGTGCTGGGGGTAGTGTTTTCAGGTTTAGGGTAGTGCAGCGGAGTATGTGTAGTGTAGTGGATCATGCTGGGGGTAGTGTTTTACGGTTATGATGTAGTGCAGTGGTGTGTGGGTAGTAAAGGGGGTCATGCTGGAGGTAGTGTTTTAGGGTTTAGGGTAGTGCAGTGGTGTTTGGGTAGTGTAGGGGGCATGCTGGGGGTAGTGTTTTAGGGTTTAGGGTAGTGCAGTGATGTTTCTGTAGTGGAGGGGGTCGTGCTGGGGGTAGTGTTTTCGGGTTTAGGGTAGTGCAGTGGTGTTTGGGTAGTTTAGAGGTCGCACTGGGGTAGATTTAGAGTTTACGGTAGTGCAGTGGTGTTTGTGTAGTGTAGGGGGTCGTGCTGGGGGTAGTGTTTTAGGGTTTAGGGTAGTGCAGTGATGTTTGTGTAGTGTAGTGAGTCGTGTTGGGATAGTGTTTTAGGGTTTAGGGTAGGGCAGTGGTGTTTGGGTAGTGTAGGGGGTAGTGCTGGGGGTAGTGTTTTAGGGTTTAGAGTATTGCAGTGGTGTTTGGGTAGTGTTGGGGGTCGTGCAGAGGGTAGATTTAGGGTTTAAAGTAGTGCAGTGGTGTTTGTGTAGTGTAGGGCGTCATGCTGGGGTAGTGTTTTAGGGTTGAGGGTAGTGCAGTGGTGTTTGTGTAGTGTAGGGGTCATGCTGGGGTAGAGATTTAGGGTTTAAGGAAGTGCAGTGGTTTTTGAGTTGT
Organism: Triturus cristatus; assembly: GCF_964204655.1. NCBI lineage: Eukaryota > Metazoa > Chordata > Amphibia > Caudata > Salamandridae > Triturus > Triturus cristatus. Next base: position 1,195,934,888 of record NC_140579.1, on the reverse strand, counting down.
GTAGGGGGTTGTGCTGGGGGTAGTGTTTTAGGGTTTAGGGTACTGCAGTGGTGTTTGGGTAGTATAGGGGGGCATGCTGGGGGTAGTGTTTTAGGGTTTAGGGCAGTTGCGTGGTGTTTGTGTAGTGTAGGGGGTCATGCTGGGATAGTGTTTGTGGGTTTAGGGCAGTGCCGTGGTGTTTGTGTAGTGTAGGGGTCGTGTTTAGAGTAGTGTTTTAAGGTTTAGGGTAGTGAAGTGGTAATTGTGTAGTGTAGGGGTCGTGTTTTAGGGTATAGGCTATTGCAGTGGTGTCTGTGTGGTGTAGGGGGTTGTGCTGGGAGTAGATTAAGGGTTTATGGTGGTGCAGTTCTTTTTGTGTAGTGTAGGGGGTCATACTGGTGGTAGTGTTTTAGGGTTTAGGGTAGTGCAGTGGTGTTTCTGTAGTGTAGGGGGTCGTGCTGGGGGTAGTGTTTTAGGGTTTAGGATAGTACAGTGGTGTTTGTGTAGTGTAGGGGGTCATGCTGGGTGTAGTGTTTTAGGGTTTAGGTTAGTGCAGTGGTGTTTGGGTAGTGTAGGGGGTCGTGCTGGGGATAGTGTTTTAGGGTTTAGGGCAGTGCAGTGGTGTTTGTGTAGTGTAGTGAGTCATGCTGGGGTAGTGTTTTAGGGTTTAGGGTAGTGCAGTGGTGTTTGGGTAGTGTCGGGGGTTGTGCTGGAGGTAGTGTTTTAGGGTTTAGGGTAGTGCAGTGGTGTTTGGGTAGTGTAGGGGGGCATGCTGGGGGTAGTGTTTTAGGGTTTAGGGCAGTTGCGTGGTGTTTGTGTAGTGTAGCGGGTCATGCTGGGATAGTGTTTTAGGGTTTAGGGTAGTGCAGTGGTGTTTGTGTAGTATAGGGGGTAGTGCTGGGGGTAGATTTAGGGTATAGGGTAGTGCAGTGGTGTTTGGGTAGTGTAGGGTGTTGTGCTGGAGTAGTGTTTTAGGGTTTAGGGTAGTGCAGTGGTGTTTGGGTAGTGTAAGGGGTCATCCTGGGGTAGTTTTTTAGGGTTTAGGGCAGTGTAGTGGTGTTTGTGTAGTGTAGGGGGTCGTGCTGAGGGTAGTCTTTTAGGGTTTAGGGCAGCACAGTGGTGTTTGAGTAGTGTAGGGGGTCATGCTGGGGTAGTGTTTTAGGGTTTAGCTTAGTGCAGTGGTGTTTGTGTAGTGTAGGGGGTTGTGCTGGGGGTAGTGTTTTAGGGTTTAGGGCAGCGCAGTGGTGTTCGGGTAGTGTAGGGGGTTGTGGTGGGGGTAGTGTTTTCAGGTTTAGGGTAGTGCATTGGAGTATCTGTAGTGTAGTGGATAATGCTGTGGGTAGTATTTTAGGGATTAGGGTAGTGCAGTGGTGTATAGATAGTGTAGGGGGTCGTGTTTTAGGGTTTAAGGTAGAGCAGTGGTGTTTGGGTAATGTAGGGGGTCGAGCTGGGGGTATGGTTTTAGTGTTTAGGGTAGTGCAGTCGTTTTTGGGTATTGTAGGGGGTCGTGCTGGTGTAGTGCATTAGGGTTTAGGGCAGTGCAGTGGTGTTTGTGTAGTGTAGGGGGTTGTGTTTTAGGGTATTGCAGTGGTGTTTGGGCAGTGTAGAGGGTCATGCTGGGGGCAGTATTTTAGGGTTTAGGGTAGTGCAGTGGTGTTTGTGTAGTGTAGAGGGTCGTGCTGGGGTAGTGTTTTAGGGTTTAGGGTAGTGCAGTGTTGTTTGTGTAGTGTTGGTGGTCGTGTTTTAGGTTAGTGCATTGGTGTTTGGGCAGTGTAGAGGGTCATGCTGGGGGTAGTATTTTAGGGATTAGGGTAGTGCAGTGGTGTATAGATAGTGTAGGGGGTTGTGCTGGGGTAGTGTTTTCAGGTTTAGGGTAGTGCAGTGGAGTATGTGTAGAGTAGTGGATCATGCTGGGGTAGTGTTTTAGGGTTTATGGTAGTGCGTGCAGTGTTGTTTGTGTAGTGTAGGGGGTCGTGTTTTAGGGTAATGCAGTGGTGTTTGGTTAGTGTAGGGAGTTGTGCTAGGAGTAGTGTTTTCGGGTATGACGTAGTGCAGTGGTGTGTGGGTAGTAAAGGGGGTCATGCTGGAGGTAGTGTTTTAGGGTTTAGGGTAGTGCAGTGGTGTTTGGGTAGTGTAGGGGGCATGCTGGGGGTAGTGTTTTAGGGTTTAGGGTAGTGCAGTGATGTTTCTGTAGTGGAGGGGGTCGTGCTGGGGGTAGTGTTTGCGGGTTTAGGGTAGTGCAGTGGTGTTTGGGTAGTTTAGAGGTCGCACTTGGGTAGATTTAGAGTTTACGGTAGTGCAGTGGTGTTTGTGTAGTGTAGGGGGTCGTGCTGGGGGTAGTGTTTTAGGGTTTAGGGTAGTGCAGTGGTGTTTGTGTAGTGTAGTGAGTCGTGTTGGGATAGTGTTTTAGGGTTTAGGGTAGGGCAGTGGTGTTTGGGTAGTGTAGGGGGTAGTGCTGGGGGTAGTGTTTTAGGGTTTAGAGTATTGCAGTGGTGTTTGGGTAGTGTAGGGGGTTGTGCAGAGGGTAGATTTAGGGTTTAAAGTAGTGCAGTGGTGTTTGTGTAGTGTAGGGGGTCACTCTGGGGTAGTGTTTTAGGGTTGAGGGTAGTGCAGTGGTGTTTGTGTAGTGTAGGGGTCATGCTGGGGTAGAGATTTAGGGTTTAAGGAAGTGCAGTGGTTTTTGAGTTGTGTAGGGGGTTGTGCTGGGGGTAGTGTTTTAGGGTTTAGGGTAGTGCAGTGGTGTTTGGGTAGTGTAGGGGGGCATGCTGGGGGTAATGTTTTAGGGTTTAGGGCAGTTGCGTGGTGTTTGTGTAGTGTAGGGGGTCATGCTGGGATAGTGTTTTAGGGTTTAGGGTAGTGCAGTGGTGTTTGTGTAGTGGGTAGTGCTGGGGGTAGTGTTTTAGGGTTTAGGGAAGTGCAGTGGTGTTTGTGTAGTGTAGGGGGTCATGCTGAGGGTAGTGTTTTAGGGTTTAGGGCAGCGCAGTGGTGTTTTAGTAGAGTAGGGGGGTCATGCTGGGGTAGTGTTTTAGGGTTTAGGTTAGTGCAGTGGTGTTTGGGTAGTGTAGGGGGTCGTGCTGGGGGTAGTGTTTTAGTGTTTAGGGCAGTGCACTGGTGTTTGTGTAGTGTAGGGGGTGATGCTGAGGGTAGTGTTTTAGGGTTTAGGGCAGCCCAGTGGTGTTCGGGTAGTGTAGGGGGTCGTGGTGGGGGTAGTGTTTTCAGGTTTAGGGTAGTGCAGTGGAGTATGTGTAGTATAGTGGGTAATGCTGTGGGTAGTTTTTTAGGGTTTAGGGTAGTGCAGTGGTGTTTGGGTAGTATAGGGGGTTCATGTTTTAGGGTTTAAGGTAGAGCAGTGGTGTTTGGGTAATGTAAGGGGTCGAGCTGGGGTAGTGTTTTAGTGTTTAGGGTAGTGCAGTCGCTTTTGGGTATTGTAGGGGGTCGTGCTGGGGGTAGTGTTTTAGGGTTTAGGGTAGTGCAGTGGTGTTAAGATAGTGTAGGGGTCGTGGTGCGGGTAGTGTTTAAGGGTTTAGGGTAGTGCAGTGGTGTTTGGAAAGCGTGGGGGGTCGTCCTGGGGGTAGTGTTCTAGGGTTTAGGTTAGTGTAGTGGTGTTTGGGTAGTGTAGAGGGTCATGCTGGGGTTAGTATTTTAGGGATTAGTGTAGTGCAGTGGTGTGTAGATTGTGTAGGGGGTTGTGCTGGGGGTAGTGTTTTCAGGATTAGGGTAGTGCAGTGGAGTATGTGTAGTGTAGTGGATCATGCTGGGGGTAGTGTTTTAGGGCTTAGGGTAGTGCGTGCAGTGTTGTTTGTGTAGTGTAGAGGGTCGTGTTTTAGGGTAATGCAGTGGTGTTTGGTTAGTGTAGGGAGTTGTGCTAGGGGTAGTGTTTTCGGGTATCAGGTAGTGCAGTGGTGTGTGGGTAGTGTAGGGGGTCATGCTGGAGGTAGTATTTTAGGGTTTAGGGTAGTGCAGTGGTGTTTGGGTAGTGTAGGGGGTCGTGCTGGGGGTAGTGTTTTAGGGTTTAGAGTAGTGCAGTGATGTTTCTGTAGTGTAGGGGGCCGTGCTGGGGGTAGTGTTTTCGGGTTTAGGGTAGTGCAGTGGTGTTTGGGTAGTGTAGGGGGTGGTGCTGGGGTAGTGTCTTAGGGTTTAGGGTATTGCAGTGGTGTTTGTGTAGTGTAGGGGGTCGTGCTGGGGGTAGTGTTTTAGGGTTTAGGGTAGTGCAGTGGTGTTTGTGTAGTGTAGTGAGTCGTGTTGGGGTAGTGTTTTAGGGTTTAGGGTAGTGCAGTGGTGTTTGGGTGGTGTAGGGGGTAGTGCTGGGGGTAGCGTTTTAGGGTTTAGAGTATTGCAGTGGTGTTTGTGTAGTGTAGGGGGTCGTGCAGAGGGTAGATTTAGGGTTTAGAGTAGTGCAGTCGTGTTTGTGTAGTGTAGGGGGTCATGCTGGGGTAGTGTTTTAGGGTTGAGGGTAGTGCAGTGGTGTTTGTGTAGTGTAGGGGTCATGCTGGGTTAGAGATTTAGGGTTTAAGGTAGTGCAGTGGTGTTTGAGTTGTGTAGGGGGTTGTGCTGGGGGTAGTGTTTTAGGGTTTAGGGTAGTGCAGTGGTGTTTGGGTAGTGTAGGGGGGCATACTGGGGGTAGTGTTTTAGGGTTTAGGGCAGTTGCGTGGTGTTTGTGTAGTGTAGGGGGTAGTGCTGGGGGTAGATTTAGGGTTTAGAGTAGTGCAGTTTTGTTTGGGTAGTGTAGGGGGTTGTGCTGGGGTAGTGTTTTAGGGTTTAGAATAGTGCAGTGGTGTTTGGGTAGTGTAGGAGGTCGTCCTGGGGGTAGTGTTTTAGGGTTTAGGGCAGTGCAGTGGTGTTTGTGTAGTGTAGGTGGTCCTGCTGAGGGTAGTGTTTTGGGGTTTAGGGCAGCGCAGTGGTGTTTGAGTAGTGTAGGGGGTCATGCTGGGGTAGTGTTTTAGGGTTTATGTTAGTGCAGTGGTGTTTGGGTAGTGTAGGGGGTCGTGCTGAGGGTAGTGTTTTAGGGTTTACGGCAGCACAGTGGTGTTTGAGTAGTGTAGGGGGTCATGCTGGGGTAGTGTTTTAGGGTTTATGTTAGTGCAGTGGTGTTTGGGTAGTGTATGGGGTCGTGCTGGGGTTAGTGTTTTAGGGTTTAGGGCAGTGCAGTGGTGTTTGTGTAGTGTAGGGGGTCATGCTGAGGGTAGTGTTTTAGGGTTTAGGGCAGTGCAGTGGTGTTTGTGTAGTGTAAGGGGTCGTGGTGCGGGTAGTGTTTAAGGGCTTAGGGTAGTGCAGTGGTGTTTGGAAAGTGTAGGGGGTCGTCCTGGGGGTTGTGTTTTAGGGTTTAGGTTAGTGTAGTGGTGTGTGGGTAGTGTAGAGGGTTGTGCTGGGGGTAGTGTTTTAGAGTTTAGGTTAGTGCATTGGTGTTTGGGTAGTGTAGAGGGTCATGCTGGGGTTAGTATTTTAGGGATTAGTGTAGTGCAGTGGTGTGTAGATTGTGTAGGGGGTTGTGCTGGGGGTAGTGTTTTCAGGTTTAGGGTAGTGCAGTGGAGTATGTGTAGTGGATCATGCTGGGAGTAGTGTTTTAGGGTTTAGGGTAGTGCGTGCAGTGTTGTTTGTGTAGTGTAGGGGGTCGTGTTTTAGGGTAATGCAGTGGTGTTTGGTTAGTGTAGGGAGTTGTGCTAGGGGTAGTGTTTTCGGGTATCAGGTAGAGCAGTGGTGTGTGGGTAGTGTAGGGGGTCATGCCGGAGGTAGTATTTTAGGGTTTAGGGTAGTGCAGTGATGTTTCTGTAGTGTAGGGGTTCGTGCTGGGGGTAGTGTTTTCGGGTTTAGGGTAGTGCAGTGGTGTTTAGGTAGTGTAGGGGGTCATGCTGGGGTAGTGTCTTAGGGTTTAGGGTATTGCAGTGGTGTTTGGGAAGTTTAGGGGTCATACTGGGGTAGATTTAGAGTTTACGGTAGTGCAGTGGTGTTTGTGTAGTGTAGGGGGTCGTGCTGGGCGTAGTGTTTTAGGGTTTAGGGTAGTGCAGTGGTGTTTGTGTAGTGTAGTGAGTCGTGTTGGGGTAGTGTTTTAGGGTTTAGGGTAGTGCAGTGGTGTTTGGGTAGTGTAGGGGGTAGTGCTGGGGGTAGTGTTTTAGGGTTTAGAGTATTGCAATGGTGTTTGGGTAGTGTAGGGGGTCGTGCAGAGGGTAGATTTAGGGTTTAGAGTAGTGCAGTTGTGTTTGTGTAGTGTAGGGGGTCATGCTGGTGTAGTGTTTTAGGGTTGAGGGTAGTGCAGTGGTGTTTGTGTAGTGTAGGGGTCATGCTGGGGTAGAGATTTAGGGTTTAAGGTAGTGCAGTGGTGTTTGAGTTGTGTAGGGGGTTGTGCTGGGGGTAGTGTTTTACGGTTTAGGGTAGTGCAGTGGTGTTTGGGTAGTGTAGGGGTGCATACTGGGGGTAGTGTTTTAGGGTTTAGGGCAGTTGCGTGGTGTTTGTGTAGTGTAGGGGGTAGTGCTGGGGATAGATTTAGGGTTTAGAGTAGTGCAGTGGTGTTTGGGTAGTGTAGGAGGTCGTCCTGGGGGTAGTGTTTTAGGGTTTAGGGCAGTGCAGTGGTGTTTGTGTAGTGTAGGTGGTCGTGCTGAGGGTAGTGTTTTAGGGTTTAGGGCAGCGCAGTGGTGTTTGAGTAGTGTAGGGGGTCATGCTGGGGTAGTGTTTTAGGGTTTATGTTAGTGCAGTGGTGTTTGGGTAGTGTAGGGGATCGTGCTGAGGGTAGTGTTTTAGGGTTTACGGCAGCGCAGTGGTGTTTGAGTAGTGTAGGGGGTCATGCTGGGGTAGTGTTTTAGGATTTATGTTAGTGCAGTGGTGTTTGGGTAGTGTAGGGGGTCTTGCTGGGGTTAGTGTTTTAGGGTTTAGGGCAGTGCAGTGGTGTTTGTGTAGTGTAGGGGGTCGTGCTGGGGGTTGTGTTTTAGGGTTTAGGGTAGAGGCAGTGGTGTTTGTGTAGTGTAGTGAGTCGTGTTGGGGTAGTGTTTTAGGGTTTAGGGTAGTGCAGTGGTGTTTGGGTAGTGTAGGGGTCGTGCTGGGGGTACTGTTTTAGGGTTTAGGGTAGTGCAGTGGTGTTTGGGTAGTGTAGGGGGTCATGCTGGGGGTAGTGTTTGTGGGTTTAGGGCAGCGCCGTGGTGTTTGTGTAGTGTAGGGGTCGTGTTTAGAGTAGTGTTTTAGGGTTTAGGGTAGTGAAGTGGTAATTGTGTAGTGTAGGGGTCGTGTTTTAGGGTATAGGCTACTGCAGTGGTGTCTGTGTAGTGTAGGGGGTTGTGCTGGGAGTAGATTAAGGGTTTATGGTGGTGCAGTTCTTTTTGTGTAGTGTAGGGGGTCATACTGGTGGTAGTGTTTTAGGGTTTAGGGTAGTGCAGTGGTGTTTCTGTAGTGTAGGGGGTCGTGCTGGGGGTAGTGTTTTAGGGTTTAGGATAGTACAGTGGTGTTTGTGTAGTGTAGGGGGTCGTGCTGGGGTAGTGTTTTAGGATTTATGTTAGTGCAGTGGTGTTTGGGTAGTCTAGGGGGTCGTGCTGGGGTTGTGTTTTAGGGTTTAGGGTAGTGCAGTGGTGTTTGTGTAGTATAGGGGGTAGTGCTGGGGGTAGATTTAGGGTTCAGGGTAGTGCAGTGGTGTTTGGGTAGTGTAGGGGGTTGTGCTGGAGTAGTGTTTTAGGGTTTAGGGTAGTGCAGTGGTGTTTAGGTAGTGTAGGGGGTCATCCTGGGGTAGTTTTTTATGGTTTAGGGCAGTGTAGTGGTGTTTGTGTAGTGTAGAGGGTCGTGCTGAGGGTAGTCTTTTAGGGTTTAGGGCAGCACAGTGGTGTTTGAGTAGTGTAGGGGGTCATGCTGGGGTAGTGTTTTAGGGTTTAGCTTAGTGCAGTGGTGTTTGGGTAGTGTAGGGGGTTGTGCTGGGGGTAGTGTTTTAGGGTTTAGGGCAGTGCAGTGGTGTTTGTGTAGTGTAGGGGGTCCTGCTGAGGGTAGTGTTTTAGGGTTTAGGGCAGCGCAGTGGTGTTCGGGTAGTGTAGGGGGTTGTGGTGGGGGTAGTGTTTTCAGGTTTAGGGTAGTGCAGTGGAGTATGTGTAGTGTAGTGGATAATGCTGTGGGTAGTGTTTTAGGGTTTAGGGTAGTGCAGTGGTGTTTGGGTAGTATAGGGGGGTCGTGTTTTAGGGTTTAAGGTAGAGCAGTGGTGTTTGGGTAATGTAGGGGGTCGAGCTGGGGGTAGTGTTTTAGTGTTTAGGGTAGTGCAGTCGGTTTTGGGTATTGTAGGGGGTCGTGCTGGTGTAGTGCATTAGGGTTTAGGGCAGTGCAGTGGTGTTTGTGTAGTGTAGGGGGTTGTGTTTTAGGGTATTGCAGTGGTGTTTGGGCAGTGTAGAGGGTCATGCTGGGGGCAGTATTTTAGGGTTTAGGGTAGTGCAGTGGTGTATAGATAGTGTAGGGGGTTGTGCTGGGGGTAGTGTTTTCAGGTTTAGGGTAGTGCAGTGGAGTATGTGTAGTGTAGTGGATCATGCTGGGGGTAGTGTTTTAGGGTTTAGGGTAGTGCGTGCAGTGTTGTTTGTGTAGTGTAGGGGGTCGTGTTTTAGGGTAATGCAGTGGTGTTTGGTTAGTGTAGGGAGTTGTGCTAGGAGTAGTGTTTTCGGGTATGACGTAGTGCAGTGGTGTGTGGGTAGTAAAGGGGGTCATGCTGGAGGTAGTGTTTTAGGGTTTAGGGTAGTGCAGTGGTGTTTGGGTAGTGTAGGGGGCATGCTGGGGGTAGTGTTTTAGGGTTTAGAGCAGTGCTGTGGTGTTTGTGTAGTGTAGTGAGTCATGCTGGGGTAGTGTTTTAGGGTTTAGGGTGGTGCAGTGGTGTTTGGGTAGTGTAGGGGGTTGTGCTGGAGGTAGTGTTTTAGGGTTTAGGGTAGTGCAGTGGTGATTGGGTAGTGTAGGGGGGCATGCTGGGGGTAGTGTTTTAGGGTTTAGGTTAGTGCAGTGGTGTTTGGGTAGTGTAGGGGGTCGTGCTGGGGGTAGTGGTTTAGGGTTTAGGGCAGTGCAGTGGTGTTTGTGTAGTGTAGTGAGTCATGCTGGGGTAGTGTTTTAGGGTTTAGGGTAGTGCAGTGGTGTTTGGGTAGTGTAGGGGGTTGTGCTGGAGGTAGTGTTTTAGGGTTTAGGGTAGTGCAGTCGTGTTTGGGTAGTGTAGGGGGGCATGCTGGGGGTAGTGTTTTAGGGTTTAGGGCAGTTGTGTGGTGTTTGTGTAGTGTAGCGGGTCATGCTGGGATAGTGTTTTAGGGTTTAGGGTAGTGCAGTGGTGTTTGTGTAGTATAGGGGGTAGTGCTGGGGGTAGATTTAGGGTTTAGGGTAGTGCAGTGGTGTTTGGGTAGTGTAGGGGGTTGTGCTGGAGTAGTGTTTTAGGGTTTAGGGTAGTGCAGTGGTGTTTAGGTAGTGTAGGGGGTCATCCTGGGGTAGTTTTTTAGGGTTTAGGGCAGTGTAGTGGTGTTTGTGTAGTGTAGGGGGTCGTGCTGAGGGTAGTATTTTAGGGTTTAGGGCAGCACAGTGGTGTTTGAGTAGTGTAGGGGGTCATGCTGGGGTAGTGTTTTAGGGTTTAGCTTAGTGCAGTGGTGTTTGGGTAGTGTAGGGGGTTGTGCTGGGGGTAGTGTTTTAGGGTTTAGGGCAGTGCAGTGGTGTTTGTGTAGTGTAGGGGGTCGTGCTGAGGGTAGTGTTTTAGGGATTAGGGCAGCGCATAGGTGTTCGGGTAGTGTAGGGGGTTGTGGTGGGGGTTGTGTTTTCAGGTTTAGGGTAGTGCAGTGGAGTATGTGTAGTGTAGTGGATAATGCTGTGGGTAGTGTTTTAGGGTTTAGGGTAGTGCAGTGGTGTTTGGGTAGTATAGGGGGGTCGTGTTTTAGGGTTTAAGGTAGAGCAGTGGTGTTTGGGTAATGCAGGGGGTCGGGCTGGGGGTAGTGTTTTAGTGTTTAGGGTAGTGCAGTCGTTTTTGGGTATTGTAGGGGGTCGTGCTGGTGTAGTGCATTAGGGTTTAGGGCAGTGCCGTGGTGTTTGTGTAGTGTAGGGGGTTGTGTTTTAGGGTATTGCAGTGGTGTTTGGGCAGTGTAGAGGGTCATGCTGGGGGCAGTATTTTAGGGTTTAGGGTAGTGCAGTGATGTATAGATAGTGTAGGGGGTTGTGCTGGGGTAGTGTTTTCAGGTTTAGGGTAGTGCAGTGGAGTATGTGTAGTGTAGTGGATCATGCTGGGGTAGTGTTTTAGGGTTTAGGGTAGTGCGTGCAGTGTTGTTTGTGTAGTGTAGGGGGTCGTGTTTTAGGGTAATGCAGTGGTGTTTGGTTAGTGTAGGGAGTTGTGCTAGGAGTAGTGTTTTCGGGTATGACGTAGTGCAGTGGTGTGTGGGTAGTAAAGGGGGTCATGCTGGAGGTAGTGTTTTAGGGTTTAGGGTAGTGCAGTGGTGTTTGGGTAGTGTAGGGGGCATGCTGGGGGTAGTGTTTTAGGGTTTAGGGTAGGGCAGTGATGTTTCTGTAGTGGAGGGGGTCGTGCTGGGGGTAGTGTTTTCGGGTTTAGGGTAGTGCAGTGGTGTTTGGGTAGTTTAGAGGTCGCACTGGGGTAGATTTAGAGTTTACGGTAGTGCAGTGGTGTTTGTGTAGTGTAGGGGGTCGTGCTGGGGGTAGTGTTTTAGGGCTTAGGGTAGTGCAGTGGTGTTTGGGTAGTGTAGGGGGTAGTGCTGGGGGTAGTGTTTTAGGGTTTAGAGTATTGCAGTGGTGTTTGGGTAGTGTAGGGGGTCGTGCAGAGGGTAGATTTAGGGTTTAAAGTAGTGCAGTGGTGTTTGTGTAGTGTAGGGGGTCATGCTGGGGTAGTGTTTTAGGGTTGAGGGTAGTGCAGTGGTGTTTGTGTAGTGTAGGGGTCATGCTGGGGTAGAGATTTAGGGTTTAAGGAAGTGCAGTGGTTTTTGAGTTGTGTAGGGGGTTGTGCTGGGGGTAGTGTTTTAGGGTTTAGGGTAGTGCAGTGGTGTTTGGGTAGTGTAGGGGGGCATGCTGGGGGTAGTGTTTTAGGGTTTAGGGCAGTTGCGTGGTGTTTGTGTAGTGTAGAGGGTCATGCTGGGATAGTGTTTTAGGGTTTAGGGTAGTGCAGTGGTGTTTGTGTAGTGTAGGGGGTAGTGCTGGGGGTATATTTAGGGTTTAGGGTAGTGCAATGGTGTTTCGGTAGTGTAGGGGGTTGTGCTGGGGTAGTGTTTTAGGGTTTAGGGTAGAGCAGTGGTGTTTGGGTAGTGTAGGGGGTCGTCCTGAGGGTAGTGTTTTAGGGTTTAGGGCAGTGCAGTGGTGTTTGTGTAGTGTAGGGGGTCATGCTGAGGGTAGTGTTTTAGGGTTTAGGGCAGCGCAGTGGTGTTTTAGTAGTGTAGGGGGGTCATGCTGGGGTAGTGTTTTAGGGTTTAGGTTAGTGCAGTGGTGTTTGGGTAGTGTAGGGGGTCGTGCTGGGGGTAGTGTTTTAGGGCTTAGGGTAGTGCAGTGGTGTTTGGGTAGTGTAGGGGGTAGTGCTGGGGGTAGTGTTTTAGGGTTTAGAGTATTGCAGTGGTGTTTGGGTAGTGTAGGGGGTCGTGCAGAGGGTAGATTTAGGGTTTAAAGTAGTGCAGTGGTGTTTGTGTAGTGTAGGGGGTCATGCTGGGGTAGTGTTTTAGGGTTGAGGGTAGTGCAGTGGTGTTTGTGTAGTGTAGGGGTCATGCTGGGGTAGAGATTTAGGGTTTAAGGAAGTGCAGTGGTTTTTGAGTTGTGTAGGGGGTTGTGCTGGGGGTAGTGTTTTAGGGTTTAGGGTAGTGCAGTGGTGTTTGGGTAGTGTAGGGGGGCATGCTGGGGGTAGTGTTTTAGGGTTTAGGGCAGTGGCGTGGTGTTTGTGTAGTGTAGAGGGTCATGCTGGGATAGTGTTTTAGTGTTTAGGGTAGTGCAGTGGTGTTTGTGTAGTGTAGGGGGTAGTGCTGGGGGTATATTTAGGGTTTAGGGTAGTGCAATGGTGTTTCGGTAGTGTAGGGGGTTGTGCTGGGGTAGTGTTTTAGGGTTTAGGGTAGAGCAGTGGTGTTTGGGTAGTGTAGGGGGTCGTCCTGGGGGTAGTGTTTTAGGGTTTAGGGCAGTGCAGTGGTGTTTGTGTAGTGTAGGGGGTCATGCTGAGGGTAGTGTTTTAGGGTTTAGGGCAGCGCAGTGGTGTTTTAGTAGTGTAGGGGGGTCATGCTGGGGTAGTGTTTTAGGGTTTAGGTTAGTGCAGTGGTGTTTGGGTAGTGTAGGGGGTCATGCTGGGGGTAGTGTTTTAGTGTTTAGGGCAGTGCAGTGGTGTTTGTGTAGTGTAGGGGGTGATGCTGAGGGTAGTGTTTTAGGGCTTAGGGCAGCGCAGTGGTGTTCGGGTAGTGTAGGGGGTCGTGTTGGGGGTAGTGTTTTCAGGTTTAGGGTAGTGCAGTGGAGTATGTGTAGTGTAGTGGGTAATGCTGTGGGTAGTGTTTTAGGGTTTAGGGTAGTGCAGTAGTGTTTGGGTAGTATAGGGGGTTCGTGTTTTAGGGTTTAAGGTAGAGCAGTGGTGTTTGGGTAATGTAAGGGGTCGAGCTGGGGTAGTGTTTTAGTGTTTAGGGTAGTGCAGTCGCTTTTGGGCATTGTAGGGGGTCGTGCTGGGGGTAGTGTTTTAGGGTTTAGGGTAGTGCAGTGGTGTTAAGATAGTGTAGGGGTCGTGGTGTGGGTAGTGTTTAAGGGTTAAGGGTAGTGTAGTTGTGTTTGGAAAGCGTGGGGGGTCGTCCTGGGGGTAGTGTTCTAGGGTTTAGGTTAGTGTAGTGGTGTTTGGGTAGTGTAGAGGTTCATGCTGGGGTTAGTATTTTAGGGATTAGTGTAGTGCAGTGGTGTGTAGATTGTGTAGGGGGTTGTGCTGGGGGTAGTGTTTTCAGGATTAGGGTAGTGCATGTGTAGTGTAGTGGATCATGCTGGGGGTAGTGTTTTAGGGTTTAGGGTAGTGCGTGCAGTGTTGTTTGTGTAGTGTAGAGGGTCGTGTTTTAGGGTAATGCAGTGGTGTTTGGTTAGTGTATTGAGTTGTGCTAGGGGTAGTGTTTTCGGGTATCAGGTAGTGCAGTGGTGTGTGGGTAGTGTAGAGGGTCATGCTGGAGGTAGTATTTTAGGGTTTAGGGTAGTGCAGTGGTGTTTGGGTAGTGTAGGGGGTCGTGCTGGGGGTAGTGTTTTAGGGTTTAGAGTAGTGCAGTGATGTTTCTGTAGTGTAGGGGGCCATGCTGGGGGTAGTGTTTTTGGGTTTAGGGTAGTGCAGTGGTGTTTGGGTAGTGTAGGGGGTCGTGCTGGGGTAGTGTCTTAGGGTTTAGGGTATTGCAGTGGTGTTTGGGAAGTTTAGGGGTCATACTGAGGTAGATTTAGAGTTTACGGTAGTGCAGTGGTGTTTGTGTAGTGTAGGGGGTCGTGCTGGGGGTAGTGTTTTAGGGTTTAGGGTAGTGCAGTGGTGTTTGTGTAGTGTAGTGAGTCGTGTTGGGGTAGTGTTTTAGGGTTTAGGGTAGTGCAGTGGTGTTTAGGTAGTGTAAGGGGTAGTGCTGGGGGTAGTGTTTTAGGTTTTAGAGTATTGCAGTGGTGTTTGGGTAGTGTAGGGGGTCGTGCAGAGGGTAGATTTAGGGTTTAGAGTAGTGCAGTGGTGTTTGTGTAGTGTAGGGGGTCATGCTGGGGTAGTGTTTTAGGGTTGAGGGTAGTGCAGTGGTGTTTGTGTAGTGTAGGGGTCATGCTGGGTTAGAGATTTAGGGTTTAAGGTAGTGCAGTGGTGTTTGAGTTCTGTAGGGGGTTGTGCTGGGGGTAGTGTTTTAGGGTTTAGGGTAGTGCAGTGGTGTTTGGGTAGTGTAGGGGGGCATACTGGGGGTAGTGTTTTAGGGTTTAGGGCAGTTGCGTGGTGTTTGTGTAGTGTAGGGGGTAGTGCTGGGGGTAGATTTAGGGTTTAGAGTAGTGCAGTTTTGTTTGGGTAGTGTAGGGGGTTGTGCTGGGGTAGTGTTTTAGGGTAGTGCAGTGGTGTTTGGGTAGTGTAGGAGGTCGTCCTGGGGGTAGTGTTTTAGGGTTTAGGGCAGTGCAGTGGTGTTTGTGTAGTGTAGGTGGTCCTGCTGAGGGTAGTGTTTTGGGGTTTAGGGCAGCGCAGTGGTGTTTGAGTAGTGTAGGGGGTCATGCTGGGGTAGTGTTTTAGGGTTTATGTTAGTGCAGTGGTGTTTGGGTAGTGTAGGGGGTCGTGCTGAGGGTAGTGTTTTAGGGTTTACGGCAGCACAGTGGTGTTTGAGTAGTGTAGGGGGTCATGCTGGGGTAGTGTTTTAGGGTTTATGTTAGTGCAGTGGTGTTTGGGTAGTGTAGGGGGTCGTGCTGGGGTTAGTGTTTTAGGGTTTAGGGCAGTGCAGTGGTGTTTGTGTAGTGTAGGGGGTCATGCTGAGGGTAGTGTTTTAGGGTTTAGGGCAGTGCAGTGGTGTTTGTGTAGTGTAAGGGGTCGTGGTGCGGGTAGTGTTTAAGGGCTTAGGGTAGTGCAGTGGTGTTTGGAAAGTGTAGGGGGTCGTCCTGGGGGTAGTGTTTTAGGGTTTAGGTTAGTGTAGTGGTGTTTGGGTAGTGTAGAGGGTTGTGCTGGGGGTAGTGTTTTAGAGTTTAGGTTAGTGCAGTGGAGTATATGTAGTGTAGTGGATCATGCTGGGAGTAGTGTTTTAGGGTTTAGGGTAGTGCGTGCAGTGTTGTTTGTGTAGTGTAGGGGGTCGTGTTTTAGGGTAATGCAGTGGTGTTTGGTTAGTGTAGGGAGTTGTGCTAGGGGTAGTGTTTTCGGATATCAGGTAGAGCAGTGGTGTGTGGGTAGTGTAGGGGGTCATGCTGGAGGTAGTATTTTAGGGTTTAGCGTAGTGCAGTGGTGTTTGGGTAGTGTAGGGGGTCGTGCTGGGGGTAGTGTTTTAGGGTTTAGGGTAGTGCAGTGATGTTTCTGTAGTGTAGGGGTTCGTGCTGGGGGTAGTGTTTTCGGGTTTAGGGTAGTGCAGTGGTGTTTGGGTAGTGTAGGGGGTCGTGCTGGGGTAGTGTCTTAGGGTTTAGGGTATTGCAGTGGTGTTTGGGAAGTTTAGGGGTCATACTGGGGTAGATTTAGAGTTTACGGTAGTGCAGTGGTGTTTGTGTAGTGTAGGGGGTCGTGCTGGGCGTAGTGTTTTAGGGTTTAGGGTAGTGCAGTGGTGTTTGTGTAGTCTAGTGAGTCGTGTTGGGGTAGTGTTTTAGGGTTTAGGGTAGTGCAGTGGTGTTTGGGTAGTGTAGGGGGTAGTGCTGGGGGTAGTGTTTTAGGGTTTAGAGTATTGCAGTGGTGTTTGGGTAGTGTAGGGGGTCGTGCAGAGGGTAGATTTAGGGTTTAGAGTAGTGCAGTCGTGTTTGTGTAGTGTAGGGGGTCATGCTGGTGTAGTGTTTTAGGGTTGAGGGTAGTGCAGTGGTGTTTGTGTAGTGTAGGGGTCATGCTGGGGTAGAGATTTAGGGTTTAAGGTAGTGCAGTGGTGTTTGAGTTGTGTAGGGGGTTGTGCTGGGGGTAGTGTTTTAGGGTTTAGGGTAGTGCAGTGGTGTTTGGGTAGTGTAGGGGTGCATACTGGGGGTAGTGTTTTAGGGTTTAGGGCAGTTGCGTGGTGTTTGTGTAGTGTAGGGGGTAGTGCTGGGGATAGATTTAGGGTTTAGAGTAGTGCAGTGGTGTTTGGGTAGTGTAGGAGGTCGTCCTGGGGTAGTGTTTTAGGGTTTAGGGCAGTGCAGTGGTGTTTGTGTAGTGTAGGTGGTCGTGCTGAGGGTAGTGTTTTAGGGTTTAGGGCAGCGCAGTGGTGTTTGAGTAGTGTAGGGGGTCATGCTGGGGTAGTGTTTTAGGGTTTATGTTAGTGCAGTGGTGTTTGGGAAGTGTAGGGGGTCGTGCTGGGGTTAGTGTTTTAGGGTTTAGGGCAGTGCAGGGGTGTTTGTGTAGTGTAGGGGGTCGTGCTGGGGGTAGTGTTTTAGGGTTTAGGGTAGAGGCAGTGGTGTTTGTGTAGTGTAGTGAGTCGTGTTGGGGTAGTGTTTTAGGGTTTAGGGTAGTGAAGTGGTAATTGTGTAGTGTAGGGGTCGTGTTTTAGGGTATAGGCTATTGCAGTGGTGTCTGTGTAGTGTAGGGGATTGTGCTGGGAG
Source organism: Triturus cristatus (assembly GCF_964204655.1). Taxonomy (NCBI): domain Eukaryota; kingdom Metazoa; phylum Chordata; class Amphibia; order Caudata; family Salamandridae; genus Triturus; species Triturus cristatus. The sequence goes on along the minus strand of NC_140579.1, from coordinate 1,195,918,799 downwards.
TAGATTAAGGGTTTATGGTGGTGCAGTTCTTTTTGTGTAGTGTAGGGGGTCATACTGGTGGTAGTGTTTTAGGGTTTAGGGTAGTGCAGTGGTGTTTCTGTAGTGTAGGGGGTCGTGCTGGGGGTAGTGTTTTAGGGTTTAGGATAGTACAGTGGTGTTTGTGTAGTGTAGGGGGTCGTGCTGGGTGTAGTGTTTTAGGGTTTAGGTTAGTGCAGTGGTGTTTGGGTAGTGTAGGGGGTCGTGCTGGGGGTAGTGTTTTAGGGTTTAGGGCAGTGCAGTGGTGTTTGTGTAGTGTAGTGAGTCATGCTGGGGTAGTGTTTTAGGGTTTAGGGTAGTGCAGTGGTGTTTGGGTAGTGTAGGGGGTTGTGCTGGAGGTAGTGTTTTAGGGTTTAGGGTAGTGCAGTGGTGTTTGTGTAGTGTAGGGGGTCGTGCAGAGGGTAGATTTAGGGTTCAGAGTAGTGCAGTCGTGTTTGTGTAGTGTAGGGGGTCATGCTGGTGTAGTGTTTTAGGGTTGAGGGTAGTGCAGTGGTGTTTGTGTAGTGTAGGGGTCATGCTGGGGTAGAGATTTAGGGTTTAAGGTAGTGCAGTGGTGTTTGAGTTGTGTAGGGGGTTGTGCTGGGGGTAGTGTTTTAGGGTTTAGGGTAGTGCAGTGGTGTTTGGGTAGTGTAGGGGTGCATACTGGGGGTAGTGTTTTAGGGTTTAGGGCAGTTGCGTGGTGTTTGTGTAGTGTAGGGGGTAGTGCTGGGGATAGATTTAGGGTTTAGAGTAGTGCAGTGGTGTTTGGGTAGTGTAGGAGGTCGTCCTGGGGGTAGTGTTTTAGGGTTTAGGGCAGTGCAGTGGTGTTTGTGTAGTGTAGGTGGTCATGCTGAGGGTAGTGTTTTAGGGTTTAGGGCAGCGCAGTGGTGTTTGAGTAGTGTAGGGGGTCATGCTGGGGTAGTGTTTTAGGGTTTATATTAGTGCAGTGGTGTTTGGGTAGTGTAGGGGGTCGTGCTGGGGTTAGTGTTTTAGGGTTTAGGGCAGTGCAGTGGTGTTTGTGTAGTGTAGGGGGTCATGCTGAGGGTAGTGTTTTAGGGTTTAGGGCAGTGCAGTGGTGTTTGTGTAGTGTAAGGGGTCGTGGTGCGGGTAGTGTTTAAGGGCTTAGGGTAGTGCAGTGGTGTTTGGAAAGTGTAGGGGGTCGTCCTGGGGGTTGTGTTTTAGGGTTTAGGTTAGTGTAGTGGTGTTTGGGTAGTGTAGAGGGTTGTGCTGGGGGTAGTGTTTTAGAGTTTAAGTTAGTGCATTGGTGTTTGGGTAGTGTAGAGGGTCATGCTGGGGTTAGTATTTTAGGGATTAGTTTAGTGCAGTGGTGTGTAGATTGTGTAGGGGGTTGTGCTGGGGGTAGTGTTTTCAGGTTTAGGGTAGTGCAGTGGAGTATGTGTAGTGTAGTGGATCATGCTGGGAGTAGTGTTTTAGGGTTTAGGGTAGTGCGTGCAGTGTTGTTTGTGTAGTGTAGGGGGTCGTGTTTTAGGGTTATGCAGTGGTGTTTGGTTAGTGTAGGGAGTTGTGTTAGGGGTAGTGTTTTCGGGTATCAGGTAGAGCAGTGGTGTGTGGGTAGTGTAGGGGGTCATGCTGGAGGTCGTTTTTTAGGGTTTAGGGTAGTGCAGTGGTGTTTGGGTAGTGTAGGGGGTCGTGCTGGGGGTAGTGTTTTAGGGTTTAGTGTAGTGCAGTGATGTTTCTGTTGTGTAGGGTTCGTGCTGGGGTAGTGTTTTCGGGTTTAGGGTAGTGCAGTGGTGTTTGGGTAGTGTAGGGGGTCGTGCTGGGGTAGTGTCTTAGGGTTTAGGGTATTGCAGTGGTGTTTGGGTAGTTTAGGGGTCGTACTGGGGTAGATTTAGAGTTTACGGTAGTGCAGTGGTGTTTGTGTAGTGTAGGGGGTCGTGCTGGGGGTAGTGTTTTAGGGTTTAGGGTAGAGGCAGTGGTGTTTGTGTAGTGTAGTGAGTCGTGTTGGGGTAGTGTTTTAGGGTTTAGGGTAGTGCAGTGGTGTTTGGGTAGTGTAGGGGGTAGTGCTGGGGATAGTGTTTTAGGGTTTAGGGTATTACAGTGGTGTTTGGGTAGTGTAGGGGGCCGTGCAGAGGATAGATTTAGGGTTTAGAGTAGTGCAGTCGTGTTTGTGTAGTGTAGGGGGTCATGCTGGGGTAGTGTTTTAGGGTTGAGGGTAGTGCAGTGGTGTTTGTGTAGTGTAGGGGTCATGCTGGGGGTAGAGATTTAGGGTTTAAGGTAGTGCAGTGGTGTTTGAGCTGTGTAGGGGGTTGTGCTGGGGGTAGTGTTTTAGGGTTTAGGGTAGTGCAGTGGTGTTTGGGTAGTGTAGGGGGTAGTGCTGGGGGTAGATTTAGGGTTTAGGGTAGTGCAGTGGTGTTTGGGTAGTGTAGGGGGTTGTGCTGGGGTAGTGTTTTAGGGTTTAGGGTAGTGCAGTGGTGTTTGGGTAGTGTAGGGGGTCGTCCTGGGGGTAGTGTTTTAGGGTTTATGGCAGTGCAGTGGAGTTTGTGTAGTGTAGGGAGTCGTGCTGAGGGTAGTGTTTTAGGTTTTAGGGCAGCACAGTGGTGTTTGAGTAGTGTAGGGGGTCATGCTGGGGTAGTGTTTTAGGGTTTATGTTAGTGCAGTGGTGTTTGGGTAGTGTAGGGGGTCGTGCTGGGGTAGTGTTTTAGGGTTTAGGGCCGTGCAGTGGTGTTTGTGTAGTGTAGGGGGTCATGCTAAGGGTAGTGTTTTAGGGTTTAGGGCAGCGCAGTGGTGTTCGGGTAGTGTAGGGGGTCGTGGTGGAGGTAGTGTTTTCAGGTTTAGGGTAGTGCAGTGGACTATGTGTTGTGTAGTGGGTGATGCTGTGGGTAGTGTTTTAGGGTTTAGGGTAGTGCAGTGGTGTTTGGGTAGTATAGGGGGTCGTGTTTTAGGGTTTAAGGTAGAGCAGTGGTGTTTGGGTAATGTAGGGGGTCGTCCTGGGGGTAGTGTTTTAGGGTTTAGGGTAGTGCAGTTGTTTTTGGGTATTGTAGGAGGTCATGCTGGGGGTAGTGTTTTAGGGTTTAGGGTAGTGCAGTGGTGTTCAGGTAGTGTAGGGGGTCGTGGTGTGGGTAGTGTTTACGGGATTAGGGTAGTGCAGTGGTGTTTGGGTAGTGTAGGGGGTTGTGCTGGGGTAGTGTTTTAGGGTTTAGGGTAGTGCAGTGTTGTTTGGGTAGTGTAGGGGGTCTTCCTGGAGGTAGTGTTTTAGTGTTTAGGGCAGTGCAGTTATGTTTATGTAGTGTAGGGGGACATGCAGAGGGTAGTGTTTTAGGGTTTAGGGCAGCGCAGTGGTGTTTGAGTAGTGTAGGGGGTCATGCTGGGGTAGTGTTTTAGTGTTCAGGGTAGTGCAGTCGTTTTTGGGCATTGTAGGGGGTCGTGCTGGGGGTAGTGTTTTAGGGTTTAGGGTAGTGCAGTGGTGTTCCGGTAGTGTAGGGGTTCGTGGTGGGGGTAGTGTTTAAGGGTTTAGGGTAGTGCAGTGGTGTTTAGAAAGTGTAGGGGGTCGTCCTGGGGGTAGTGTTTTAGGGTTTAGGTTAGTGTAGTGGTGTTTGGGTAGTGTAGAGGGTTGTGCTGGGGGTAGAGTTTTAGGGTTTAGGTTAGTGCATTGGTGTTTGGGTAGTGTAGAGGGTCATGCTGGGGTTATTATTTTAGGGATTAGGGTAGAGCAGTGGTGTGTAGATAGTGTAGGGGGTTGTGCTGGGGTAGTGTTTTCAGGTTTAGGGTAGTGCAGTGGAGTATGTGTAGAGTAGTGGATCATGCTGGGGGTAGTGTTTTAGGGTTTAGGGTAGTGCGTGCAGTGTTGTTTGTGTAGTGTAGGGGGTCGTGTTTTAGGGTAATGCAGTTGTGTTTTGTTAGTGTAGGGAGTTGTGCTAGGGGTAGTGTTTTCGGGTATCAGGTAGTGCAGTGGTGTGTGGGTAGTGTAGGGGGTCATGCTGGAGGTAGTGTTTTAGGGTTTAGGGTAGTGCAGTGTTGTTTGGGTAGTATAGGGGGTCGTGCTGGGGGTAGTGTTTTCGGGTTAAGGGTAGTGCAGTGGTGTTTGTGTAGTATAGTGAGTCGTGTTGGGGTAGTGTTTTAGGGTTTAGGGTAGTGCAGTGGTGTTTGGGTAGTGTAGGGGGTAGTGCTGGGGGTAGTGTTTAGGGTTTAGAGTATTGCAGTGGTGTTTGGGTAGTGTAGGGGGTCGTGCAGAGGGTAGATTTAGGGTTTAGAGTAGTGCAGTGGTGTTTGTGTAGTGTAGGGGTCATGCTGGGGTAGTGTTTTAGGGTTGAGGGCAGCGCAGTGGTGTTTGAGTAGTGTAGGGGGTCATGCTGGGGTAGTGTTTTAGGGTTTAGGTTAGTGCAGTGGTGTTTGGATAGTGTAGGGGTTCGTGCTGGGGTAGTGTTTTAGGGTTTAGGGCAGAGCAGTGGTGTTTGTGTAGTGTAGGGGGTCGTGCTGAGGGTAGTGTTTTAGGGTTTAGGGCAGCGCAGTGGTGTTTGGGTAGTGTAGGGGGTCGTGGTGGGGGTAGTGCTTTAGGGTTTAGGGTAGTGCAGTGGAGTATGTGTAGTGCAGTGGGTAATGCTGTGGGTAGTGTTTTGGGGTTTAGGGTAGTGCAGTGGTGTTTGGGTAGTATAGGGGGGTCGTGTTTTAGGGTTTAAGGTAGAGCAGTGGTGTTTGGGTAATGTAGGGGGTCGAGCTGGTGGTAGTGTTTTAGTGTTTAGGGTAGTGCAGTCGTTTTTGGGTATTGTAGGGGGTCGTGCTGGGGGTAGTGCTTTAGGGTTTAGGGTAGTGCAGTGGTGTTCAGGTAGTGTAGGTGGTCATATTGGGGGTAGTGTTTAAGGGTTTAGGGTAGTGCAGTGGTGTTTGGAAAGTATAGGGGGTCGTCCTGGGGGTAGTGTTTTAGGGTTTACGTTAGTGTAGTGGTGTTTGGGTAGTGTAGAGGGTCGTGCTGGGGGTAGTGTTTTAGGGTTTAGGGTAGTGCAGTGATGTTTCTGTTGTGTAGGGTTCGTGCTGGGGTAGTGTTTTCGGGTTTAGGGTAGTGCAGTGGTGTTTGGGTAGTGTAGGGGGTCGTGCTGGGGTAGTGTCTTAGGGTTTAGGGTATTGCAGTGGTGTTTGGGTAGTTTAGGGGTCGTACTGGGGTAGATTTAGAGTTTACGGTAGTGCAGTGGTGTTTGTGTAGTGTAGGGGGTCGTGCTGGGGGTAGTGTTTTAGGGTTTAGGGTAGAGGCAGTGGTGTTTGTGTAGTGTAGTGAGTCATGTTGGGGTAGTGTTTTAGGGTTTAGGGTAGTGCAGTGGTGTTTGGGTAGTGTAGGGGGTAGTGCTGGGGATAGTGTTTTAGGGTTTAGGGTATTACAGTGGTGTTTGGGTAGTGTAGGGGGCCGTGCAGAGGATAGATTTAGGGTTTAGAGTAGTGCAGTCGTGTTTGTGTAGTGTAGGGGGTCATGCTGGGGTAGTGTTTTAGGGTTGAGGGTAGTGCAGTGGTGTTTGTGTAGTGTAGGGGTCATGCTGGGGTAGAGATTTAGGGTTTAAGGTAGTGCAGTGGTGTTTGAGCTGTGTAGGGGGTTGTGCTGGGGGTAGTGTTTTAGGGTTTAGGGTAGTGCAGTGGTGTTTGGGTCGTGTAGGGGTAGTGCTGGGGGTAGATTTAGGGTTTAGGGTAGTGCAGTGGTGTTTGGGTAGTGTAGGGGGTTGTGCTGGGGTAGTGTTTTAGGGTTTAGGGTAGTGCAGTGGTGTTTGGGTAGTGTAGGGGGTCGTCCTGGGGGTAGTGTTTTAGGGTTTATGGCAGTGCAGTGGAGTTTGTGTAGTGTAGGGAGTCGTGCTGAGGGTAGTGTTTTAGGTTTTAGGGCAGCACAGTGGTGCTTGAGTAGTGTAGGGGGTCATGCTGGGGTAGTGTTTTAGGGTTTATGTTAGTGCAGTGGTGTTTGGGTAGTGTAGGGGGTCGTGCTGGGGTAGTGTTTTAGGGTTTAGGGCCGTGCAGTGGTGTTTGTGTAGTGTAGGGGGTCATGCTAAGGGTAGTGTTTTAGGGTTTAGGGCAGCGCAGTGGTGTTCGGGTAGTGTAGGGGGTCGTGGTGGAGGTAGTGTTTTCAGGTTTAGGGTAGTGCAGTGGACTATGTGTTGTGTAGTGGGTGATGCTGTGGGTAGTGTTTTAGGGTTTAGGGTAGTGCAGTGGTGTTTGGGTAGTATAGGGGGTCGTGTTTTAGGGTTTAAGGTAGAGCAGTGGTGTTTGGGTAATGTAGGGGGTCGTCCTGGGGGTAGTGTTTTAGGGTTTAGGGTAGTGCAGTTGTTTTTGGGTATTGTAGGAGGTCATGCTGGGGGTAGTGTTTTAGGGTTTAGGGTAGTGCAGTGGTGTTCAGGTAGTGTAGGGGGTCGTGGTGTGGGTAGTGTTTACGGGATTAGGGTAGTGCAGTGGTGTTTGGGTAGTGTAGGGGGTTGTGCTGGGGTAGTGTTTTAGGGTTTAGGGTAGTGCAGTGTTGTTTGGGTAGTGTAGGGGGTCTTCCTGGGGCTAGTGTTTTAGTGTTTAGGGCAGTGCGGTTGTGTTTATGTAGTGTAGGGGGTCGTGCTGAGGGTAGTGTTTTAGGGTTTAGGGCAGCGCAGTGGTGTTTGAGTAGTGTAGGGGGTCATGCTGGGGTAGTGTTTTAGTGTTTAGGGTAGTGCAGTCGTTTTTGGGCATTGTAGGGGGTCGTGCTGGGGGTAGTGTTTTAGGGTTTAGGGTAGTGCAGTGGTGTTCCGGTAGTGTAGGGGTTCGTGGTGGGGGTAGTGTTTAAGGGTTTAGGGTAGTGCAGTGGTGTTTAGAAAGTGTAGGGGGTCGTCCTGGGGGTAGTGTTTTAGGGTTTAGGTTAGTGTAGTGGTGTTTGGGTAGTGTAGAGGGTTGTGCTGGGGGTAGAGTTTTAGGGTTTAGGTTAGTGCATTGGTGTTTGGGTAGTGTAGAGGGTCATGCTGGGGTTATTATTTTAGGGATTAGGGTAGAGCAGTGGTGTGTAGATAGTGTAGGGGGTTGTGCTGGGGTAGTGTTTTCAGGTTTAGGGTAGTGCAGTGGAGTATGTGTAGAGTAGTGGATCATGCTGGGGGTAGTGTTTTAGGGTTTAGGGTAGTGCGTGCAGTGTTGTTTGTGTAGTGTAGGGGGTCGTGTTTTAGGGTAATGCAGTTGTGTTTGGTTAGTGTAGGGAGTTGTGCTAGGGGTAGTGTTTTCGGGTATCAGGTAGTGCAGTGGTGTGTGGGTAGTGTAGGGGGTCATGCTGGAGGTAGTGTTTTAGGGTTTAGGGTAGTGCAGTGTTGTTTGGGTAGTATAGGGGGTCGTGCTGGGGGTAGTGTTTTCGGGTTAAGGGTAGTGCAGTGGTGTTTGTGTAGTATAGTGAGTCGTGTTGGGGTAGTGTTTTAGGGTTTAGGGTAGTGCAGTGGTGTTTGGGTAGTGTAGGGGGTAGTGCTGGGGGTAGTGTTTAGGGTTTAGAGTATTGCAGTGGTGTTTGGGTAGTGTAGGGGGTCGTGCAGAGGGTAGATTTAGGGTTTAGAGTAGTGCAGTGGTGTTTGTGTAGTGTAGGGGTCATGCTGGGGTAGTGTTTTAGGGTTGAGGGCAGCGCAGTGGTGTTTGAGTAGTGTAGGGGGTCATGCTGGGGTAGTGTTTTAGGGTTTAGGTTAGTGCAGTGGTGTTTGGATAGTGTAGGGGTTCGTGCTGGGGTAGTGTTTTAGGGTTTAGGGCAGAGCAGTGGTGTTTGTGTAGTGTAGGGGGTCGTGCTGAGGGTAGTGTTTTAGGGTTTAGGGCAGCGCAGTGGTGTTTGGGTAGTGTAGGGGGTCGTGGTGGGGGTAGTGCTTTAGGGTTTAGGGTAGTGCAGTGGAGTATGTGTAGTGCAGTGGGTAATGCTGTGGGTAGTGTTTTGGGGTTTAGGGTAGTGCAGTGGTGTTTGGGTAGTATAGGGGGGTCGTGTTTTAGGGTTTAAGGTAGAGCAGTGGTGTTTGGGTAATGTAGGGGGTCGAGCTGGTGGTAGTGTTTTAGTGTTTAGGGTAGTGCAGTCGTTTTGGGGTATTGTAGGGGGTCGTGCTGGGGGTAGTGCTTTAGGGTTTAGGGTAGTGCAGTGGTGTTCAGGTAGTGTAGGTGGTCATATTGGGGGTAGTGTTTAAGGGTTTAGGGTAGTGCAGTGGTGTTTGGAAAGTATAGGGGGTCGTCCTGGGGGTAGTGTTTTAGGGTTTACGTTAGTGTAGTGGTGTTTGGGTAGTGTAGAGGGTTGTGCTGGGGGTAGTGTTTTAGGGTTTAGGGTGGCGCAATGGTGTTTGGGTACTGTAGGGGGTCGTGCTGGGGATAGATTTAGCGGTTATGGTAGCTCAGTTGTGTTTGGGTAGTGTAGTGGGTCGTGATGGGGTAGTGTTTTAGGTTTTAGGGTAGTGCAGTGGTGTTTCTGTAGTGTAGGGGGTCGTGCTGGGGGTAGTGTTTTAGGGTTTAGGATTGTGCAGTGGTGTTTGAGTAGTGTAGGGGGTCATGCTGGGGTAGTGTTTTAGGGTTTAGGGCAGTGCAGTGCAGTGATATTTGTGTAGTGTAGGGGTCGTGTTTGGAGTAGTGTTTTAGGGTTTAGGGTAGTGCAGTGGTAATTGTGTAGTATAGGGGGTCGTGTTTTAGGGTATTGGCTATTGCAGTGGTGTCTGTGTAGTGTAGGGGGTCGTGCTGGGGGTAGATTTAGTATTTATGGTGATGAAGGTCTTATTGTGTAGTGTAGGAGGTTGTACTGGTGGTAGTGTTTTAGGGTTTGGAGTAGTGTAGTGGTGTTTCTGTAGAGAAGGGGGTTGTGCTGGGCATAGTGTTTTAGGGTTTAGGATAGTACAGTGGTGTTTGAGTAGTGTAGGTGGTTGTGCTGAGGTATTGTTTTAGGGTTTAGGTAGTGCAGTGGTGTTTGGGTAGTGAAGGGGGTCATGCTGAGGGTAGTGTTTTAGGGCTTAGGGTAGTGCAGTGGTGTTTGTGTCGTGTAGGGCGTAGTGTTTTAGGGTTTAGGTAGTGCAGTGGTGTTTTTGTAGTGTAGGGGGTCGTGCTTTGAGTAGTGTTTTAGGGTTTAGGGTAGTGCAGTGGTGTTTGTGTAGTGTAGGGGGTCATGTTTTAGGGTATAGGTTATTGCAGTGGTATATGTGTAGTGTAGGGGGTCAGGCTGGGGGTAGTGTTTTAGGGTTTAGGGTAGCGCAATGTTTTTTGGGTAGTGTAGGGTGTCGTGCTGGGAATAGATTTAGGAGTTAGGGCAGCGCAGTTGTGTTTGGGTAGTGTAGTGGGTCGTGCTGGGGGTAGTGTTTTAGGTTTTAGGGTAGTGCAGTGGTGTTTCTGTAGTATAGGGGGTCGTGCTGTGGGTAGGGTTTTAGGGTTTAGGATTCTGCAGCGGTGTTTGAGTAGTGTAGGGGGTCATGCTGGTGCACGGTTTTACAGTTTAGGGTAGTGCAGTGGTGTTTGGGTAGTGTAGGGGGTCGTGCTGGGGAAAGTGATTTAGGGTTAGGGCAGTGCAATGGTGTTTGTGTAGTGTAGGGGGTCGTGCTGGGGGTAGTGTTTTAGGGTTTAGGGTAGCGCAGTGGTGTTCAGGTAGTGTAGGGGTCATGCTGGGGTAGATTTTGGGTTAGGGTAGCGCAGTGGTGATTTGGTAGTGTAGGGGGTCATGCTGGGGTAGTGTTTTAGGGTTTAGGGTAGTGCAGTGGTGTTTGGGTGATGTAGGGAGTCGCGCTGGGGGTAGTGTTTTAGGGTTTAGGGTAGTGCAGTGGTGTTTGGGTAGTGTAGGGGGTCATGCTGGGGTAGGGTTTTAGGGTTTAGGGTAGTGCAGTGGTGTTTGGGTAGTGTATTGGGTCGTGCTGGGGGTAGTGTTTTAGGGTTTAGGGCAGTGCAATGGTGTTTGTGTAGTGTAGGGGGTCGTGCTGGGGGTAGTGTTTAGGGTTTAGGGCAGCGCAGTGTTGTTCGGGTAGTGTAGGAGGTCGTGCTGTTGTAGTGTTTTAGGGTTTAGGGTAGCGCAGTGGTGTTCGGGTACTGTAGGGGTCATGCTGGGGTAGATTTTGGGTTTAGGGTAGCGCAGTGGTGTATGGGTAGTGTAGGGGGTCGTGCTGGGGGTAGTGTTTTAGGGTTTAGGGTAGTGCAGTGGTGTTTGGTAGTGTAGGGGGTCATGCTGGCAATAGTTTTTTAGGGTTTAGGGTAGTGCAGTGGTGCTTGTGTAGTGTAGGGGGTCGCGCTGGAGGTAGTGTTTTAGGGTTTAGGGTTGTGCAGTGGTGTTTGTGTACTGTAGGTGTCGTGCTTGGTTAGTGTTTTAGGGTTATGGTAGTGCAGTGGTGTTTGGGTAGTATAGGGGGCTGTGCTGAGTGTAGTGTTTTAGGGTTTAGGGTAGTGCAGTGGTGTTTGGGTAGTGTAGGGGGTAGTGCTGGGGGTAGATTTAGGGTTTAGGGTAGTGCAGTGGTGTTTGGGTAGTGTAGGGGGTTGTGCTGGGGTAGTGTTTTAGGGTTTAGGGTAGTGCAGTGGTGTTTGGGTAGTATAGGGGGTCGTCCTGGGGGTAGTGTTTTAGGGTTTATGGCAGTGCAGTGGAGTTTGTGTAGTGTAGGGAGTCGTGCTGAGGGTAGTGTTTTAGGTTTTAGGGCAGCACAGTGGTGTTTGAGTAGTGTAGGGGGTCATGCTGGGGTAGTGTTTTAGGGTTTATGTTAGTGCAGTGGTGTTTGGGTAGTGTAGGGGGTCGTGCTGGGGTAGTGTTTTAGGGTTTAGGGCCGTGCAGTGGTGTTTGTGTAGTGTAGGGGGTCATGCTAAGGGTAGTGTTTTAGGGTTTAGGGCAGCGCAGTGGTGTTCGGGTAGTGTAGGGGGTCGTGGTGGAGGTAGTGTTTTCAGGTTTAGGGTAGTGCAGTGGACTATGTGTTGTGTAGTGGGTGATGCTGTGGGTAGTGTTTTAGGGTTTAGGGTAGTGCAGTGGTGTTTGGGTAGTATAGGGGGTCGTGTTTTAGGGTTTAAGGTAGAGCAGTGGTGTTTGGGTAATGTAGGGGGTCGTCCTGGGGGTAGTGTTTTAGGGTTTAGGGTAGTGCAGTTGTTTTTGGGTATTGTAGGAGGTCATGCTGGGGGTAGTGTTTTAGGGTTTAGGGTAGTGCAGTGGTGTTCAGGTAGTGTAGGGGGTCGTGGTGTGGGTAGTGTTTACGGGATTAGGGTAGTGCAGTGGTGTTTGGGTAGTGTAGGGGGTTGTGCTGGGGTAGTGTTTTAGGGTTTAGGGTAGTGCAGTGTTGTTTGGGTAGTGTAGGGGGTCTTCCTGGGGGTAGTGTTTTAGTGTTTAGGGCAGTGCGGTTGTGTTTATGTAGTGTAGGGGGTCGTGCTGAGGGTAGTGTTTTAGGGTTTAGGGCAGCGCAGTGGTGTTTGAGTAGTGTAGGGGGTCATGCTGGGGTAGTGTTTTAGTGTTTAGGGTAGTGCAGTCGTTTTTGGGCATTGTAGGGGGTCGTGCTGGGGGTAGTGTTTTAGGGTTTAGGGTAGTGCAGTGGTGTTCAGGTAGTGTAGGGGTTCGTGGTGGGGGTAGTGTTTAAGGGTTTAGGGTAGTGCAGTGGTGTTTAGAAAGTGTAGGGGGTCGTCCTGGGGGTAGTGTTTTAGGGTTTAGGTTAGTGTAGTGGTGTTTGGGTAGTGTAGAGGGTTGTGCTGGGGGTAGAGTTTTAGGGTTTAGGTTAGTGCATTGGTGTTTGGGTAGTGTAGAGGGTCATGCTGGGGTTATTATTTTAGGGATTAGGGTAGAGCAGTGGTGTGTAGATAGTGTAGGGGGTTGTGCTGGGGTAGTGTTTTCAGGTTTAGGGTAGTGCAGTGGAGTATGTGTAGAGTAGTGGATCATGCTGGGGGTAGTGTTTTAGGGTTTAGGGTAGTGCATGCAGTGTTGTTTGTGTAGTGTAGGGGGTCGTGTTTTAGGGTAATGCAGTGGTGTTTGGTTAGTGTAGGGAGTTGTGCTAGGGGTAGTGTTTTCGGGTATCAGGTAGTGCAGTGGTGTGTGGGTAGTGTAGGGGGTCATGCTGGAGGTAGTGTTTTAGGGTTTAGGGTAGTGCAGTGTTGTTTGGGTAGTATAGGGGGTCGTGCTGGGGGTAGTGTTTTCGGGTTAAGGGTAGTGCAGTGGTGTTTGTGTAGTATAGTGAGTCGTGTTGGGGTAGTGTTTTAGGGTTTAGGGTAGTGCAGTGGTGTTTGGGTAGTGTAGGGGGTAGTGCTGGGGGTAGTGTTTAGGGTTTAGAGTATTGCAGTGGTGTTTGGGTAGTGTAGGGGGTCGTGCAGAGGGTAGATTTAGGGTTTAGAGTAGTGCAGTGGTGTTTGTGTAGTGTAGGGGTCATGCTGGGGTAGTGTTTCAGGGTTGGGGGCAGCGCAGTGGTGTTTGAGTAGTGTAGGGGGTCATGCTGGGGTAGTGTTTTAGGGTTTAGGTTAGTGCAGTGGTGTTTGGATAGTGTAGGGGTTCGTGCTGGGGTAGTGTTTTAGGGTTTAGGGCAGAGCAGTGGTGTTTGTGTAGTGTAGGGGGTCGTGCTGAGGGTAGTGTTTTAGGGTTTAGGGCAGCGCAGTGGTGTTTGGGTAGTGTAGGGGGTCGTGGTGGGGGTAGTGTTTTCAGGTTTAGGGTAGTGCAGTGGAGTATGTGTAGTGCAGTGGGTAATGCTGTGGGTAGTGTTTTGGGGTTTAGGGTAGTGCAGTGGTGTTTGGGTAGTATAGGGGGGTCGTGTTTTAGGGTTTAAGGTAGAGCAGTGGTGTTTGGGTAATGTAGGGGGTCGAGCTGGTGGTAGTGTTTTAGTGTTTAGGGTAGTGCAGTCGTTTTTGGGTATTGTAGGGGGTCGTGCTGGGGGTAGTGCTTTAGGGTTTAGGGTAGTGCAGTGGTGTTCAGGTAGTGTAGGTGGTCATATTGGGGGTAGTGTTTAAGGGTTTAGGGTAGTACAGTGGTGTTTGGAAAGTATAGGGGGTCGTCCTGGGGGTAGTGTTTTAGGGTTTACGTTAGTGTAGTGGTGTTTGGGTAGTGTAGAGGGTTGTGCTGGGGGTAGTGTTTTAGGGTTTAGGGTGGCGCAATGGTGTTTGGGTAGTGTAGGGGGTCGTGCTGGGGATAGATTTAGCGGTTATGGTAGCTCAGTTGTGTTTGGGTAGTGTAGTGGGTCGTGATGGGGTAGTGTTTTAGGTTTTAGGGTAGTGCAGTGGTGTTTCTGTAGTGTAGGGGGTCGTGCTGGGGGTAGTGTTTTAGGGTTTAGGATTGTGCAGTGGTGTTTGAGTAGTGTAGGGGGTCATGCTGGGGTAGTGTTTTAGGGTTTAGGGCAGTGCAGTGATATTTGTGTAGTGTACGGGTCGTGTTTGGAGTAGTGTTTTAGGGTTTAGGGTAGTGCAGTGGTAATTGTGTAGTATAGGGGGTCGTGTTTTAGGGTATTGGCTATTGCAGTGGTGTCTGTGTAGTGTAGGGGGTCGTGCTGGGGGTAGATTTAGTATTTATGGTGATGAAGGTCTTATTGTGTAGTGTAGGAGGTTGTACTGGTGGTAGTGTTTTAGGGTTTGGAGTAGTGTAGTGGTGTTTCTGTAGAGTAGGGGGTTGTGCTGGGCATAGTGTTTTAGGGTTTAGGATAGTACAGTGGTGTTTGAGTAGTGTAGGTGGTTGTGCTGAGGTATTGTTTTAGGGTTTAGGTAGTGCAGTGGTGTTTGGGTAGTGTAGGGGGTCATGCTGAGGGTAGTGTTTTAGGGCTTAGGGTAGTGCAGTGGTGTTTGTGTCGTGTAGGGCGTAGTGTTTTAGGGTTTAGGTAGTGCAGTGGTGTTTTTGTAGTGTAGGGGGTCGTGCTTTGAGTAGTGTTTTAGGGTTTAGGGTAGTGCAGTGGTGTTTGTGTAGTGTAGGGGGTCATGTTTTAGGGTATAGGGTATTGCAGTGGTATATGTGTAGTGTAGGGGGTCAGGCTGGGGGTAGTGTTTTAGGGTTTAGGGTAGCGCAATGTTTTTTGGGTAGTGTAGGGTGTCGTGCTGGGAATAGATTTAGGAGTTAGGGCAGCGCAGTTGTGTTTGGGTAGTGTAGTGGGTCGTGCTGGGGGTAGTGTTTTAGGTTTTAGGGTAGTGCAGTGGTGTTTCTGTAGTATAGGGGGTCGTGCTGTGGGTAGGGTTTTAGGGTTTAGGATTCTGCAGCGGTGTTTGAGTAGTGTAGGGGGTCATGCTGGTGCACGGTTTTACAGTTTAGGGTAGTGCAGTGGTGTTTGGGTAGTGTAGGGGGTCGTGCTGGGGAAAGTGATTTAGGGTTAGGGCAGTGCAATGGTGTTTGTGTAGTGTAGGGGGTCGTGCTGGGGGTAGTGTTTTAGGGTTTAGGGTAGCGCAGTGGTGTTCAGGTAGTGTAGGGGTCATGCTGGGGTAGATTTTGGGTTAGGGTAGCGCAGTGGTGATTTGGTAGTGTAGGGGGTCATGCTGGGGTAGTGTTTTAGGGTTTAGGGTAGTGCAGTGGTGTTTGGGTGGTGTAGGGAGTCGCGCTGGGGGTAGTGTTTTAGGGTTTAGGGTAGTGCAGTGGTGTTTGGGTAGTGTAGGGGGTCATGCTGGGGTAGGGTTTTAGGGTTTAGGGTAGTGCAGTGGTGTTTGGGTAGTGTAGGGGGTCGTGCTGGGGGTAGTGTTTTAGGGTTTAGGGCAGTGCAATGGTGTTTGTGTAGTGTAGGGGGTCGTGCTGGGGGTAGTGTTTAGGGTTTAGGGCAGCGCAGTGTTGTTCGGGTAGTGTAGGAGGTCGTGCTGTTGTAGTGTTTTAGGGTTTAGGGTAGCGCAGTGGTGTTCGGGTACTGTAGGGGTCATGCTGGGGTAGATTTTGGGTTTAGGGTAGCGCAGTGGTGTATGGGTAGTGTAGGGGGTCGTGCTGGGGGTAGTGTTTTAGGGTTTAGGGTAGTGCAGTGGTGTTTGGTAGTGTAGGGGGTCATGCTGGCAATAGTTTTTTAGGGTTTAGGGTAGTGCAGTGGTGCTTGTGTAGTGTAGGGGGTCGCGCTGGAGGTAGTGTTTCAGGGTTTAGGGTTGTGCAGTGGTGTTTGTGTACTGTAGGTGTCGTGCTTGGTTAGTGTTTTAGGGTTATGGTAGTGCAGTGGTGTTTGGGTAGTATAGGGGGCTGTGCTGAGTGTAGTGTTTTAGGGTTTAGGGTAGTGCAGTGGTGTTTGGGTAGTGTAGGGGGTAGTGCTGGGGGTAGATTTAGGGTTTAGGGTAGTGCAGGGGTGTTTGGGTAGTGTAGGGGGTTGTGCTGGGGTAGTGTTTTAGGGTTTAGGGTAGTGCAGTGGTGTTTGGGTAGTGTAGGGGGTCGTCCTGGGGGTAGTGTTTTAGGGTTTATGGCAGTGCAGTGGAGTTTGTGTAGTGTAGGGAGTCGTGCTGAGGGTAGTGTTTTAGGTTTTAGGGCAGCACAGTGGTGTTTGAGTAGTGTAGGGGGTCATGCTGGGGTAGTGTTTTAGGGTTTATGTTAGTGCAGTGGTGTTTGGGTAGTGTAGGGGGTCGTGCTGGGGTAGTGTTTTAGGGTTTAGGGCCGTGCAGTGGTGTTTGTGTAGTGTAGGGGGTCATGCTAAGGGTAGTGTTTTAGGGTTTAGGGCAGCGCAGTGGTGTTCGGGTAGTGTAGGGGGTCGTGGTGGAGGTAGTGTTTTCAGGTTTAGGGTAGTGCAGTGGACTATGTGTTGTGTAGTGGGTGATGCTGTGGGTAGTGTTTTAGGGTTTAGGGTAGTGCAGTGGTGTTTGGGTAGTATAGGGGGTCGTGTTTTAGGGTTTAAGGTAGAGCAGTGGTGTTTGGGTAATGTAGGGGGTCGTCCTGGGGGTAGTGTTTTAGGGTTTAGGGTAGTGCAGTTGTTTTTGGGTATTGTAGGAGGTCATGCTGGGGGTAGTGTTTTAGGGTTTAGGGTAGTGCAGTGGTGTTCAGGTAGTGTAGGGGGTCGTGGTGTGGGTAGTGTTTACGGGATTAGGGTAGTGCAGTGGTGTTTGGGTAGTGTAGGGGGTTGTGCTGGGGTAGTGTTTTAGGGTTTAGGGTAGTGCAGTGTTGTTTGGGTAGTGTAGGGGGTCTTCCTGGGGGTAGTGTTTTAGTGTTTAGGGCAGTGCGGTTGTGTTTATGTAGTGTAGGGGGTCGTGCTGAGGGTAGTGTTTTAGGGTTTAGGGCAGCGCAGTGGTGTTTGAGTAGTGTAGGGGGTCATGCTGGGGTAGTGTTTTAGTGTTTAGGGTAGTGCAGTCGTTTTTGGGCATTGTAGGGGGTCGTGCTGGGGGTAGTGTTTTAGGGTTTAGGGTAGTGCAGTGGTGTTCAGGTAGTGTAGGGGTTCGTGGTGGGGGTAGTGTTTAAGGGTTTAGGGTAGTGCAGTGGTGTTTAGAAAGTGTAGGGGGTCGTCCTGGGGGTAGTGTTTTAGGGTTTAGGTTAGTGTAGTGGTGTTTGGGTAGTGTAGAGGGTTGTGCTGGGGGTAGAGTTTTAGGGTTTAGGTTAGTGCATTGGTGTTTGGGTAGTGTAGAGGGTCATGCTGGGGTTATTATTTTAGGGATTAGGGTAGAGCAGTGGTGTGTAGATAGTGTAGGGGGTTGTGCTGGGGTAGTGTTTTCAGGTTTAGGGTAGTGCAGTGGAGTATGTGTAGAGTAGTGGATCATGCTGGGGGTAGTGTTTTAGGGTTTAGGGTAGTGCGTGCAGTGTTGTTTGTGTAGTGTAGGGGGTCGTGTTTTAGGGTAATGCAGTGGTGTTTGGTTAGTGTAGGGAGTTGTGCTAGGGGTAGTGTTTTCGGGTATCAGGTAGTGCAGTGGTGTGTGGGTAGTGTAGGGGGTCATGCTGGAGGTAGTGTTTTAGGGTTTAGGGTAGAGCAGTGTTGTTTGGGTAGTATAGGGGGTCGTGCTGGGGGTAGTGTTTTCGGGTTAAGGGTAGTGCAGTGGTGTTTGTGTAGTATAGTGAGTCGTGTTGGGGTAGTGTTTTAGGGTTTAGGGTAGTGCAGTGGTGTTTGGGTAGTGTAGGGGGTAGTGCTGGGGGTAGTGTTTAGGGTTTAGAGTATTGCAGTGGTGTTTGGGTAGTGTAGGGGGTCGTGCAGAGGGTAGATTTAGGGTTTAGAGTAGTGCAGTGGTGTTTGTGTAGTGTAGGGGTCATGCTGGGGTAGTGTTTTAGGGTTGAGGGCAGCGCAGTGGTGTTTGAGTAGTGTAGGGGGTCATGCTGGGGTAGTGTTTTAGGGTTTAGGTTAGTGCAGTGGTGTTTGGATAGTGTAGGGGTTCGTGCTGGGGTAGTGTTTTAGGGTTTAGGGCAGAGCAGTGGTGTTTGTGTAGTGTAGGGGGTCGTGCTGAGGGTAGTGTTTTAGGGTTTAGGGCAGCGCAGTGGTGTTTGGGTAGTGTAGGGGGTCGTGGTGGGGGTAGTGTTTTCAGGTTTAGGGTAGTGCAGTGGAGTATGTGTAGTGCAGTGGGTAATGCTGTGGGTAGTGTTTTGGGGTTTAGGGTAGTGCAGTGGTGTTTGGGTAGTATAGGGGGGTCGTGTTTTAGGGTTTAAGGTAGAGCAGTGGTGTTTGGGTAATGTAGGGGGTCGAGCTGGTGGTAGTGTTTTAGTGTTTAGGGTAGTGCAGTCGTTTTTGGGTATTGTAGGGGGTCGTGCTGGGGGTAGTGCTTTAGGGTTTAGGGTAGTGCAGTGGTGTTCAGGTAGTGTAGGTGGTCATATTGGGGGTAGTGTTTAAGGGTTTAGGGTAGTGCAGTGGTGTTTGGAAAGTATAGGGGGTCGTCCTGGGGGTAGTGTTTTAGGGTTTACGTTAGTGTAGTGGTGTTTGGGTAGTGTAGAGGGTTGTGCTGGGGGTAGTGTTTTAGGGTTTAGGGTGGCGCAATGGTGTTTGGGTAGTGTAGGGGGTCGTGCTGGGGATAGATTTAGCGGTTATGGTAGCTCAGTTGTGTTTGGGTAGTGTAGTGGGTCGTGATGGGGTAGTGTTTTAGGTTTTAGGGTAGTGCAGTGGTGTTTCTGTAGTGTAGGGGGTCGTGCTGGGGGTAGTGTTTTAGGGTTTAGGATTGTGCAGTGGTGTTTGAGTAGTGTAGGGGGTCATGCTGGGGTAGTGTTTTAGGGTTTAGGGCAGTGCAGTGATATTTGTGTAGTGTAGGGGTCGTGTTTGGAGTAGTGTTTTAGGGTTTAGGGTAGTGCAGTGGTAATTGTGTAGTATAGGGGGTCGTGTTTTAGGGTATTGGCTATTGCAGTGGTGTCTGTGTAGTGTAGGGGGTCGTGCTGGGGGTAGATTTAGTATTTATGGTGATGAAGGTCTTATTGTGTAGTGTAGGAGGTTGTACTGGTGGTAGTGTTTTAGGGTTTGGAGTAGTGTAGTGGTGTTTCTGTAGAGTAGGGGGTTGTGCTGGGCATAGTGTTTTAGGGTTTAGGATAGTACAGTGGTGTTTGAGTAGTGTAGGTGGTTGTGCTGAGGTATTGTTTTAGGGTTTAGGTAGTGCAGTGGTGTTTGGGTAGTGTAGGGGGTCATGCTGAGGGTAGTGTTTTAGGGCTTAGGGTAGTGCAGTGGTGTTTGTGTCGTGTAGGGCGTAGTGTTTTAGGGTTTAGGTAGTGCAGTGGTGTTTTTGTAGTGTAGGGGGTCGTGCTTTGAGTAGTGTTTTAGGGTTTAGGGTAGTGCAGTGGTGTTTGTGTAGTGTAGGGGGTCATGTTTTAGGGTATAGGGTATTGCAGTGGTATATGTGTAGTGTAGGGGGTCAGGCTGGGGGTAGTGTTTTAGGGTTTAGGGTAGCGCAATGTTTTTTGGGTAGTGTAGGGTGTCGTGCTGGGAATAGATTTAGGAGTTAGGGCAGCGCAGTTGTGTTTGGGTAGTGTAGTGGGTCGTGCTGGGGGTAGTGTTTTAGGTTTTAGGGTAGTGCAGTGGTGTTTCTGTAGTATAGGGGGTCGTGCTGTGGGTAGGGTTTTAGGGTTTAGGATTCTGCAGCGGTGTTTGAGTAGTGTAGGGGGTCATGCTGGTGCACGGTTTTACAGTTTAGGGTAGTGCAGTGGTGTTTGGGTAGTGTAGGGGGTCGTGCTGGGGAAAGTGATTTAGGGTTAGGGCAGTGCAATGGTGTTTGTGTAGTGTAGGGGGTCGTGCTGGGGGTAGTGTTTTAGGGTTTAGGGTAGCGCAGTGGTGTTCAGGTAGTGTAGGGGTCATGCTGGGGTAGATTTTGGGTTAGGGTAGCGCAGTGGTGATTTGGTAGTGTAGGGGGTCATGCTGGGGTAGTGTTTTAGGGTTTAGGGTAGTGCAGTGGTGTTTGGGTGGTGTAGGGAGTCGCGCTGGGGGTAGTGTTTTAGGGTTTAGGGTAGTGCAGTGGTGTTTGGGTAGTGTAGGGGGTCATGCTGGGGTAGGGTTTTAGGGTTTAGGGTAGTGCAGTGGTGTTTGGGTAGTGTAGGGGGTCGTGCTGGGGGTAGTGTTTTAGGGTTTAGGGCAGTGCAATGGTGTTTGTGTAGTGTAGGGGGTCGTGCTGGGGGTAGTGTTTAGGGTTTAGGGCAGCGCAGTGTTGTTCGGGTAGTGTAGGAGGTCGTGCTGTTGTAGTGTTTTAGGGTTTAGGGTAGCGCAGTGGTGTTCGGGTACTGTAGGGGTCATGCTGGGGTAGATTTTGGGTTTAGGGTAGCGCAGTGGTGTATGGGTAGTGTAGGGGGTCGTGCTGGGGGTAGTGTTTTAGGGTTTAGGGTAGTGCAGTGGTGTTTGGTAGTGTAGGGGGTCATGCTGGCAATAGTTTTTTAGGGTTTAGGGTAGTGCAGTGGTGCTTGTGTAGTGTAGGGGGTCGCGCTGGAGGTAGTGTTTTAGGGTTTAGGGTTGTGCAGTGGTGTTTGTGTACTGTAGGTGTCGTGCTTGGTTAGTGTTTTAGGGTTATGGTAGTGCAGTGGTGTTTGGGTAGTATAGGGGGCTGTGCTGAGTGTAGTGTTTTAGGGGTTAGGGAAGTGCAGTGGTGTTTGGGTAGTGTTGGGGGTCATACTGGGGATAGTGTTTTAGGGTTTAGGATAGTACAGTGGTGTTTTAGTAGTGTAGGGGGTTGTGCTGGGGTAGTGTTTTAGGGTTGAGGTAGCGCAGTGGTGTTTTTGTAGTGTAGGGGGTCGTGCTTTGAGTAGTGTTTTAGGGTTTAGGGTATTGTAGAAGTGTTTGTGTAGTATAGGGGGTCGTGTTTTAGGATATAGGGTATTGCAGTGGTTTCTGTGCAGTGTAGGGGGTTGGGCTGGGGGTAGTGTTTTACGGTTTATGGTAGTGCAGTGATGTTTTGGGTAGTGTAGGGGGTCATGCTGGGGGTAGTGTTTTAGGGTTTAGGGTAGTGCAGTGGGGTTTGGGTAGTGTAGGGGCTCATGTTGGGATAGTGTTTTTGGATTTAGGGCAGGCCAGTGGTGTTTGTGTAATGTAGGGGTCGTGTTTTAGGGTATAGGCTATTCCAGTGGTGTCTGTGTAGTGTAGGGGGTCATGCTGGGGGTAGATTTAGGGTTTATGGTGGTGCAGTGCTTTTTGTGTAGTGTAGGGGGTCGTACTGGTGGTAGTGTTTTAGGTTTTAGGGTAGTGCAGTTGTGTATCTGTAGTGTAGGGGGTCGTGCTGGGGGTAGTGTTTTAGGGTTTAGGACAGTGCAGTGGTGTTTGAGTAGTGTAGGAGGTTGTGCTGGGGTAGTGTTTTAGGGTTTAGGTGGTGCAGTGGTGTTTGGGTAGTGTAGGGGGTCATGCTGAGGGTAGTGTTTTAGGGGTTAGGGTAGTGCAGTGGTGTTTGTGTAGTGAAGGGGGTAGTGTTTTCGGGTTTAGGGTAGTGCAGTGGTGTTTGTGTAGTGTAGGGGATTGTGTTTTAGGGTATAGGGTATTGTAGTGGTATCTGCGTAGTGTAGAGGGTCGGGCTGGGGGTAGTATTTTAGGGTTTAGGGTAGTGCAGTGGTGTTTGGTAGTGTAGGGGGTCATGCTGGGGATAGTGTTTTAGGGTTTAGGGTAGCGCAGTGGTGTTTGGGTAGTATAGGGTGGTCATGTTTTTGGGTTTAAGGTAGAGCAGTGGTGTTTGGGTAATGTAGGGGGTCGTGCTGGGGGTAGTGTTTTAGTGTTTAGGGTGGTGCAGTCGTTTTTGGGTATTGTAGGGGTTCGTGCTGGGGGTAGATTTACGGTTTATGGTGGTGCAGTTCTTTTTGTGTAGTGTAGGGGGTCGTACTCGTGGTAGTGCTTTAGGGTTTAGGGTAGTGCAGTGGTATTTGGGTAGTGTAGAGGGTTGTGCTGGGGGTAAGTTTTAGGGTTTAGGGTAGTGCAGTGGTGTTCGGGGAGTGTAGGGGATCATGCTGGGGTAGATTTTGGGTTTCGGGTAGTGCAGTGGTGTTTGGGTAGTGTAGGGGGACGTGCTTGGGGTAGTATTTTAGGGTTTACTGTAGAGCAGTGGTATTTGGTAGTGTAGGGGGTCATGCTGGGGATAGTGTTTTATGGTTTAGGGTAGCGCAGTGGTGTTTTGGTAGTGTAGGTTGCCGTGCTTGGGGTAGTGTTTTAGTGTTCAGGGTAGTGTAGTAGTTTTTGGGTATTGTAGGGGGTCGTGCTAGGGGTAGTGTTTTAGGGTTTAGGTAGTACAGTGGTGTTTGGGTAGTGTAGAGGGTCGTGCTGGGGTGTAGTGTTTTAGGGTTTAGGGTAGTGCAGTGGTGTCCGGATAGTGTAGGGGGGCGTGGTTGGGGTAGTGTTTAAGGGTTTAGGGTAGAGCAGTGGTGTTTGGAAAGTGTAGGGGGTCGTGCTGGGGTTAGTGTTTTAGGGTTTAGGTTAGTGCAGTGGTGTTTGGGTAGTGTAGAGGGTCATGCTGGGGGTAGTGTTTTAGGGTGAAGGGTAGCGCAATGATGTTTGGGTAGTGTAGGGGGTCGTGCTGGGGTAGTGTTTTAGGGTTTAGGGTAGTGCAGTTGTGCTTGGGTAGTGTAGGGGGTCGTGCTGGGGATAGATTTAGGGGTTAGGGTAGCGCAGTTGTGTTTGGGTAGTGTAGTGGGGCATGCTGGTGGTAGTGTTTTAGGTTTTAGGGTAGTGCAGTGGTGTTTCTGTAATGTAGGGTGTCTTGCTGGGGGTAGTGTTTTAGGGTTTAGGATTCTGCAGTGGGGTTTGAGTAGTGTAGGGGGTCATGCTGGGGTAGTGTTTTAGGGTTAAGGGTTGTGCAGTGGTGTTTGGGTAGTGTAGGAGGTCGTGCTGGGATAGTGGATTAGGGTTTAGGGTAGCGCAGTGGTGTTCGGGTAGTGTAGGGGGTCATGCTGGGGTAGATTTTGGGTTTAGGGTAGCGCAGTGGTGTTTGGGTAGTGTAGGGGGTAGTGCTTGGGGTAGTGTTTTAGGGTTTAGGGTAGTGCAGTGTTGTTTGGTAGTGTAGGGGGTCATGCTGGGGATAGTGTTTTATGGTTTTGGGTAGCGCAGTGGTGTTCGGGTAGTGTAGGTGGCCGTGCTGGGGGTAGTGTCTTAGGGTTTAGGGTAGTGCAGTGGTGTTTGGGTAGTGTAGGGGGTCATGCTGGGTGTAGTGTTTTAGGGTTTAGAATAGTGCGGTGGTGTTTGAGTAGTGTAGGGGGTCGTCCTGGGGTAGTGTTTTAGGGTTTAGGGTAGTGCAGTGGTGATTCTGTAGTGTAGTGGGTGGTGCTGGGGGTAGTGTTTTAGTGTTTAGGATAGTGCAGTGGTGTTTGAGTAGTGTAGGGGGTCGTGGTAGGGTAGTGTTTTTAGGGTTTAGGTAGTACAGTGGTGTTTGGGTAGTGTAGGGGGTGATGCTAAGTGTAGTGTTTTAGGGTTTAGGGTAGTTCAGTGGTGTTTGTGTAGTGTAGGGGTTCATGTTTTAGGGTATAGGGTATTACAGTGGTATCTGTGTAGTGTAGGGGGTCATGGTGGCGGTAATGTTTTAGGGTTTAAGGTAGTGCAGTGGTGTTTGGTGTAGGGGGTCATGCTGGGGGTAGATTTAGTGTTAAGGATAGTGCAGTGGTGTCTGTGTAGTGTAGGGTGTCGTGTTTTAGGGTAATGCAGTGGTGTTTGGGTAGTGTATGGAGTTGTGCTGGGGTAGTGTTTTAGGGTATCAGGTAGTGCAGTGGTGTTTGGGTACTGTAGGGGGTGTGCTGGAGGTAGTGTTTTAGGGTTTAGGGTAGTGCAGTGGTGTTTGGGTAGTGTAGGGGGTCGTGCTGGGATAGTATTTTAGGGTTTAGGGTATTGTAGTGGTGTTTCTATAGTGTAGGGGGTCGTACTGAGGGTAGTGTTTTCGGGTAGTGCAGTGCTTTTTGTGTAGTGTAGGGGGTCGTACTGGTGGTAGTGTTTTAGGGTTTAGGGTAGTGCAGTGGTGTTTCTGTAGTGTAGGGGGTCGTGCTGGGGGTAATGTTTTAGGGTTTAGCATAGTGTAGTGGTGTTTGAGTAGTGTAGGGGGTCGTGCTGGGGTAGTGTTTTAGGGTTTAGGGTAGAGCAGTGGTGTTTGTGTAGCAAGGGGGTAGTGTTTTAGGGTTTAGGTAGTGCAGTGGTGTTTTTGTAGTGTAGGGGGTCGTGCTTTAGGGAATGGGGTATTGCAGTGGTATCTGTGTAGTGTAGGGGGTCATGCTGGGGGTAATTTTTTAGGGTTTAAGGTAGTGCAGTGGTGTTTGGTGTAGGGGGTTATGCTGGGGGTATATTTAGTGTTTGGGTAATGTAGGGGGTCGTGCTGGGGATAGTGTTTGTGGGTTTAGGGTAGTGCAGTTGTGTTTGTGTAGTATAGGTGATCGTGTTTTAGGGTAGTGCAGTGGTTTTTGGATAGTTTAGGGGGTCATGCAGGGGGTAGATTTAGGGTTTAGGGTAGTGCAGTCGTGATTGTGTAGTGTAGGGGATCGTGTTTCAGGGTAATGCAGTGGTGTTTGGGTAGTGCAGGGGGATGTGCTGGAGGTAAAGTTTTAGGGTTTAGGGTAGTGCAGTGGTGTTTGTGTAGTGTAGGGGGTTGTGCTGGGGTGGTATTTTAGGGTTTAGGGTAGTGCAGTGGTGTTTGGGTAATGTAGGGGGTCGTGCTGGGGGTAGTGTCTTAGGGTTGAGGGTATTGCAGTGGTGTTTGGATAGTTTAGGGGTCGTACTGGGGTATTTTTATAGTTTAGGGTAGTGCAGTGGTGTTTGTGTAGTATAGGGGGACGTGCTGGGGGTAGTGTTTTAGGGTTTAGGGTTGTGCAGTGGTGTTTGGGCAGTGTAGGGGGTCGTGATGGGGGTAGTGATTTAGGGTTTATGGTAGTGCAGTGGTGTTTGGGTAGTGTAGGGGGTCGTGCAGAGGGTAGATTTAGGGTTTCCAGTAGTGCAGTCGTGTTTGTGTAGTGTAGGGGGTCATACTGGGGTAGTGTTTTAGGGTTTAGGGTAGTGCAGTGGTGTTTGTGTAGTGTAGGGTGTCATGCTGGAGTAGTGTTTTAAGGTTTAAGGTAATGCAGTGGTGTTTGAGTAGTGTAGGGGGTCGTGCTGGGGTAGTGTTTTAGGGTTTAGGGTAGTGCAGTTGTGTTTGTGTAGCATGGGGGTAGTGTTTTAGGGTTTAGGTAGTACAGTGGTGTTTTTGTAGTGTAGGGGGTCGTGCTTTAGGGAATGGGGTATTGCAGTGGTATCTGTGTAGTGTAGGGGGTCGTGCTGGAGTAGTGTTTTAAGGTTTAAGGTAATGCAGTGGTGTTTGAGTAGTGTAGTGGGTCATGCTGGGAGTAGTGTTTTAGAGTTTAGGGTAGTGCAGTGGTGTTTGGGTAGTGTAGGGGGTCATGCTGGGGGTGGTGTTTTAGGGTTTAGGGCAGGGCAGTGGTGTTTGTGTTGTGTAGGGGGTCTTGCTGGGGTAGTGTTTTAGGGTTTAGGGTAGTTCAGTGGTGTTTGTGTAGTGTAAGGGGTAGTGCTGGGGGTAGATTTTGGGTTTAGGGTAGTGCGGTGGTGTTTGGGTAGTATAGGGGGTTGTGCTGGGGGTAGTGTTTTAGGGTATAGGGCACTGCAGTGGTGTTTGTGTAGTGTAGGGGGTCGTGCTGGGGGTAGTGTTTTAGGGATTAGGGCGACGCAGTGGTGCTCGGGTAGTGTAGGAGGTCATGTTGGGTTAGTGTTTTAGGGTTTAGGGTAGCGCAGTGGTGTTCGGGCAGTGTAGAGGGTCATGCTGGGGTAGATTTTGACTTTAGGGTAGCACAGTGATGTTTGGGTAGTGTAGGGGGTCGTGCTAGGGGTAGTGTTTTAGGGTTTAGGGTAGTGCAGTGGTGTTCTGGTAGTGTAGGGGTCATGCTGGGGATAGTGTTTTAGTGTTTAGGGTAGCGCAGTGGTGTTTGGGTAGTGTAGGGGGTCGTGCTGGGGGTAGTGTTTTAGGGTTTAGGGCAGTGCAGTGGTGTTCGGGTAGTGTAGGAGGTCGTGCTGGGGTAGTGTTTTAGGGTTTATGGTACCGCAGTGTTGTTCGGGTAGTGTAGGGGGTCGTGTTTTAGGGTAAAGGGTGTTGCAGTGGTATCTGTGTAGTGTAGGGGGTCGTGCTGGGGGTTTTGTTCTAGGGTTTAAGATAGTGCAGTGGTGTTTGGTGTAGGGGGTCGTGCTGGGGGTAGATTTAGTGTTTAGGATAGTTCAGTGGTGTTTGTGTAGTGTAGGGCGTCATGCTGGGGGCAGTATTTTAGGGTATCAGGTAGTGCAGTGGTGTTTCGGTAGTGTAGGGGGTGTGCTGGAGGTAGTGTTTTAGGGTTTAGGGTAGTGCAGTGGTGTTTGGGTAGTGTAGGGGGTCGTGCTGGGATAGTATTTTAGGGTTTAGGGTATTGCAGTGGTGTTTCTATAGTGTAGGGGGTCGTACTGGGGGTAGTGTTTTCGGGTTTAGGGTAGTGCAGTGCTTTTTGTGTAGTGTAGGGGGTCATACTGGTGGTAGTGTTTTAGGGTTTAGGATAGTGCAGTGGTGTTTGAGTAGTGTAGGGGGTCGTGCTGGGGTAGTGTTTTAGGGTTTAGGGTAGTGCAGTGGTGTTTGTGTAGCATGAGGGTAGTGTATTAGGGTTTAGGTAGTGCAGTGGTGTTTTTGTAGTGTAGGGGGTCGTGCTTTAGGGAATGGGGTATTGCAGTGGTATCTGTGTAGTGTAGGGGGTCGTGCTGGGGGTAATTTTTTAGAGTTTAAGGTAGTGCAGTGGTGTTTGGTGTAGGGGGTCGTGCTGGGGGTATATTTAGTGTTTGGGTAATGTAGGGGGTCGCGCTGGGGATAGTATTTTTGGGTTTAGGGTAGTGCAGTTGTGTTTGTGTAGTGTAGGTGATCGTGTTTTAGGGTAGTGCAGTGGTTTTTGGATAGTTTAGTGGGTCATGCAGGGGGTAGATTTAGGGTTTAGGGTAGTGCAGTCGTGATTGTGTAGTGTAGGGGGTCGTGTTTTAGGGTAATGCAGTGGTGTTTGGGTAGTGTAGGGGGTTGTGCTGGAGGTAAAGTTTTAGTGTTTAGGGTAGTGCAGTGGTGTTTGTGTAGTGTAGGGGGTTGTGCTGGGGTAGTATTTTAGGGTTTAGGGTAGTGCAGTGGTGTTTGGGTAATGTAGGGGGTCGTACTGGGTATAGTGTTTTCGGGTTTAGGGTAGTGCAGTCATGTTTGGGTAGTGTTGGGGGTCGTGCTGAGGATAGTGTTTTTGGGTTTAGGGTAGTGCAGTTGTGTTTGTGTAGTGTAGGGGGTCATGCTGGGGGTAGTGATTGTGGGTTTAGGGCAGTGCAGTGGTGTTTGTGTAGTGTAAGGGGTCGTGGTGCGGGTAGTGTTTAAGGTTTAAGGTAATGCAGTGGTGTTTGAGTAGTGTAGTGGGTCATGCTGGGAGTAGTGTTTTAGGGTTTAGGGTAGTGCAGTGGTGTTTGGGTAGTGTAGGGGGTCATGCTGGGGGTAGTGTTTTAGGGTTTAGGGCAGTGCAGTGGTGTTTGTGTTGTGTAGGGGGTCTTGCTGGGGGTAGTGATTTAGGGTTTATGGTAGTGCAGTGGTGTTTGGGTAGTGTAGGGGGTTGTGCAGAGGGTAGATTTAGGGTTTCCAGTAGTGCAGTGGTGTTTGTGAAGTGTAGGGGGTCATACTGGGGTAGTGTTTTAGGGTTTAGGGTAGTGCAGTGGTGTTTGTGTAGTGTAGGGGGTCATGCTGGAGTAGTGTTTTAAGGTTTAAGGTAATGCAGCGGTGTTTGAGTAGTGTAGTGGGTCATGCTGGGAGTAGTTTGTTAGGGTTTAGGGTAGTGCAGTGGTGTTTGGGTAGTGTAGGGGGTCATGCTGGGGAAAGTGTTTTAGGGTTTAGGGCAGTGCAGTGGTGTTTGTGTTATGTAGGGGGTCTTGCTGGGGTAGTGCTTTAGGGTTTAGGGTAGTTCAGTGGTGTTTGTGTAGTGTAAGGGGTAGTGCTGGGGGTAGATTTAGGGTTTAGGGTAGTGCGGTGGTGTTTGGGTAGTGTAGGGGGTTGGGCTGGGGGTAGTGTTTTAGGGTTTAGGGCACTGCAGTGGTGTTTGTGTAGTGTAGGGGGTCGTGCTGGGGGTAGTGTTTTAGGGATTAGGGCAACGCAGTGGTGCTCGGGAAGTGTAGGAGGTCATGTTGGGATAGTGTTTTAAGGTTTAGGGTAGCGCAGTGGTGTTCGGGTAGTGTAGAGGGTCATGCTGGGGTAGATTTTGGCTTTAGGGTAGCACAGTGATGTTTGGGTAGTTTAGGGGGTCGTGCTAGGGGTAGTGTTTTAGGTTTTAGGGTAGTGCAGTGGTGTTCTGGTAGTGTAGGGGTCATGCTGGGGATAGTGTTTTAGTGTTTAGGGTAGCGCAGTGGTGTTTGGGTAGTGTAGGGAGTCGTGCTGGGGGTAGTGTTTTAGGGTTTAGGGCAGTGCAGTGGTGTTCGGGTAGTGTAGGAGGTCGTGCTGGGGTAGTGTTTTAGGGTTTATGGTACCGCAGTGGTGTTCGGGCAGTGTAGGGGGTCATGTTTTAGGGTAAAGGGTATTGCAGTGGTATGTGTGTAGTGTAGGGGGTCGTGCTGGGGGTATTGTTCTAGGGTTTAAGATAGTGCAGTGGTGTTTGGTGTAAGGGGTCGTGCTGGGGTAGATTTAGTGTTTAGAATAGTTCAGTGGTGTTTGTGTAGTGTAGGGCGTCGTGCTGGGGGCAGTGTTTTCGGGTTTAGCGTAGAGCAGTGGTGTTGTGTAGGGTAGGGGGTTGTGCTGGGGTAGTATTTTAGGGTTTAGGGTAGTGCAGGGGTGTTTGGGTAATGTAGGGGGTCAAGCTGGGGGTAGTGTTTTAGGGTTTAGGGTAGTGCAGTTGTGTTTGTGTAGTGTAGGAGGTCGTGTTTTAGGGTAGTGCAGTGGTGTTTGGATAGTTTAGGGGGTAATGCAGGGGGTAGATTTAGGGTTTAGGGTAGTGCAGTCGTGATTGTGTACTGTAGGGGGTCGTGCTGGGGTAGAGTTTTAGGGTTTAGGATAGTGCTGTGGTGTCTGTGTAGTGTAGGGGGTCGTGCTGGGTTAGTGTTTTAGGATTTATGGTAGTGCAGTGGTGTTTGGGTAGTGTAGGAGGTCATGCTGGGGTATTGTTTTAGAGTTTATGGTACCGCAGTGGTGTTCGGGTAGTGTAGGTGGTCATGCTGTGGTAGGTTTAGGGTAGCGCAGTGGTGTGTGGGTAGTGTAGGGGTTCGTGTTTTAGGGTAAAGGGTATTGCAGTGGTATCTGTGTAGTGTAGGGGGTCATGCTGGGGTAGTGTTTAGGGTTTAGGGTAATGCAGTGGTGTTTGTTTAGTGTAGGGGTTTGTGCTGGTGGTAGTATTTTAGGGATTAGTGTAGTGCAGTGGTGTTTGTGTAGTGTAGGGGGTCGTGCTGGCTTAGTGTGTTAGGATTTATGGTAGTGCAATGGTGTTTGGGTACCGTAGGGGGTCGAGCTGCGGACAGTGTTTTAGGGTTTAGGGTAGTGCAGTGGTGTTTGGGAAGTGTAGGGGGTCATGCTGGGGGTAGTGTTTGTGGGTTTATTGCAGTTCAGTGGTGTTTGTGTAGTTTAGGGGTCGTGTTTGGACTAGTGTTTTAGGGTTTAGGGTAGTGCAGTGGTAATTGTGTAGCGTAGGGGGTCGTGTTTTAGGGTATAGGCTATTGCAGTGGTGTCTGTATTGTGTAGGCGGGTGTGCTGGGGGGTGATTTAGGGTTTATGGTGGTGCAGTCCTTTTTGTGTAGTGTAGGGTGTCGTACTGGTGGTAGTGTTTTAGGGTTTAGGATAGTGCAGTGGTGTTTGAGTAGTGTAGGGGGTTGTGCTGGGGAAGTGTTTTACGGTTTAGGTAGTGCAGTGGTGTTTGGCTAGTGTAGGGGGTAGTGTTTTAGGGTTTAGGTAGTGCAGTGGTGTTTTTGTAGTGTAGGGGTTCGTACTGGTGGTAGTGTTTTAGGGTTTAGGGTAGTGCAATGGTGTTTCTGTAGTGTAGGGGGGCGTGCTGGGGTAGTGTTTTCGGGTTTAGGATAGTGCCGTGGTGCTTGTGTTGTATAGGGGTCGTGCTGGGTTAGTGTTTTAGGATTTATGGTAGTGCAGTAGTGTTTGGGTAGTGTAGGGGGTCGTGCTGTGGTAGTGTTTTAGGGTTTAGGGTAGTGCAGTGGTGTTTGGGTAGTGTAGGGGGTCATGCTGGGGGTAGTGCTTGTGGGTTTAGGGCAGTGCAGTGGTGTTTGTGTAGTGTATTGGTCGTGTTTGCAGTAGTGTTTTAGGGTTTGGGGAAGTGCAGTGGTAATTGCGTAGTGTAGGGGGCCGTGTTTTTGGGTATAGGCTATTGTAGTGGTGTCAGTGTAGTGTAGGGGATCGTGCTGGGGTAGATTTAGGGTTTATGGTGGTGCAGTGCTTTTTGTGTAGTGTAGGGGGTCGTACTGGTGGTAGTGTTTTAGGGTTTAGGGTAGTGCAGTGGTGTTTCTGTAGTGTAGGGGGTCGTTCTGGGGGTAGTGTTTTAGGGTTTAGGATAGTGCAGTGGTGTTTGAGTAGTGTAGGGGGTCGGGCTGGGGTAGTGTTTTTGGGTTTAGGGTAGTGCAGTGGTGTTTGGGTAGTGTAGAGGGTCTCGCTGGGGGTAGTGTTTTAGGTTTTAGGGTAGTGCAGTTGTGATTGTGTAGTGTAGGGGGTCGTGTTTTAGGGTAGTGCAGTGGTGTTTGGATAATTTAGGGGGTCAAGCAGGGGGTAGATTTAGGGTTTAGGATAGTGCAGTCATGATTGTGTAGTGTAGGGGGTCGTGCTGAGGTTAGTGTTTTAGGGTTTAGGGTAGTGCAGTGGTGTTTTTGTACTGTAGGGGTCGTGCTTGGTTAGTGTTTTAGGCTTTATGGTAGTGCAGTGGTGTTTGGGTAGTGTAGGGGGTCGTGCTGAGGATAGTGTTTTAGGGTTGAGGGTAGTGCAGTGGTGTTTGGGTAGTATAGGGGGTCATGCTGGGGATAGTGTTTATGGGTTTAGGGTAGTGCAGTGGTGTTTGGGTAGTGTTGGGGATCATGCTGGGGGTAGTGTTTTAGGGTTTAAGTAGTGCAGTGGTGATTGGGCAGTGTAGGGGGTCATGCTGAGGTTAGTGTTTTAGGGCTTAGTGTAGTGCAGTGGTGTTTGTGTAGTGTAGGGGGTAGTGTTTTAGGGTCTGGTAGTGCAGTGGTGTTTGTGTAGTGTAAGGGGTCATGCTTTAGGGTATAGGGTATTGCAGTGGTATCTGTGTAGTGTAGGGGTCGTGCTGGGGGTAATGTTTTAGGTTTTAAGGTAGTGCAGTGGTGTTTGGTGTAGGGGTCGTGCTGGGGTTAGATTTAGTGTTTAGGATAGTGCAGTGGTGTTTGTGTTGTATAGGGGGTCATGCTGGGGGTAGTGTTTAGGGGTTTACCATAGAGCAGTGGTGTTTGTGTAGTGTAGGGGGTTGTGCTGGGGTAGTATTTTAGGGTTTAGGGTAGTGCAGTGGTGTTTGGGTAATGTAGGGAGTGGTGCTGGGGGTAGTGTTTTTGGGTTTAGGGTAGTGCAGTTGTGTTTGTGTAGTGTAGGGGGTCGTGTTTTCGGGTAGTGCAGTGGTTTTTGAATAGTTTAGGGGGTCAAGCAGGGGATATATTTAGGGTTTAGGGTAGTGCAGTCGTGATTGTGTAGTGTAGGGGGTCGTGTTGGGGTAGTGTTTTAGGGTTTAGGGTAGTGCAGTGGTGTTTGTGTAGTGTAGGGGTCGTGCTGGGTTAGTGTTTTAGGATTTATGGTAGTGCAATGGTGTTTGGGTAGTGTAGGGGGTTGTGCTGGGGATAGTGTTTTAGGGTTTAGGGTAGTGCAGTGGTGTTTGTGTAGTATAGGGGGTAGTGTTTTAGGGTTTAGGTAGTGCAGTGGTGTTTTTGTAGTGTAGGGGGTCGTGCTTTGAGTAGTGTTTTAGGTTTTAGGTTAGTGCAGTGGTGTTTTGGCAGTGTAGGGGGTGATGCTGGGGATAGTGTTTTAGGGTTTAGGGTAGTGCAGTGGTGTTTGTGTAGTATAGGGTGTAGTGTTTTAGGTTTAGGTAGTGCAGTGGTGTTTTTGTAGTGTAGGGGGTCGTGCTTTGAGTAGTGTTTTAGGTTTTAGGTTAGTGCAGTGGTGTTTGTGTAGTGTACGGGGTCGTGTTTTAGGGTAGAGGGTATTGCAGTGGTATCTGTGTACTGTAGGGGGTCGTGCTGGGAGTAATGTTATAGGGTTTAAGGTAGTGCAGTGGTGTTTGGTGTAGGGGGTCATGCTGGGGTTAGATTACGTGTTTAGGATCGTGCAGTGGTGTTTGTGTAGTATAGGGGGTCGTGCTGGCGGTAGCGTTTTGGGGTTTAGCGTAGAACAGTGGTGTTTGTGTAGTGTAGAGGGTTGTGCTGGGGCAGTATTTTAGGGTTTAGGGTAGTGCAGTGGTGTTTGGGTAATGTAGGTGGTCGCACTGAGGTTAGTGTTTTAGGGTTTAGGGTAGTGCAGTTGTGTTTGGTGTAGGGGGTCATGCTGGGGGTAGATTACGTGTTTAGGATCGTGCAGTGGTGTTTGTGTAGTGTAGGGGGCCGTGCTGGTGATAGTGTTTTGGGGTTTAGCATAGAGCAGTGGTGTTTGTGTAGTGTATGGGGTTGTGCTGGGGTAGTATTTTAGGGTTTAGGGTAGTGCAGTGGTGTTTGGGTAATATAGGTGGTCGCGCTGATGGTAGTGTTTTAGGGTTTAGGGTAGTGCAGTTGTGTTTGTGTAGTGTAGGGGGTCGTGTTTTAGGGCAGTGCAGTGGTGTTTGGATAGTTTAGGGGGTCATGCAGGGGGTAGATTTAGGGTTTACGGTAGTGCAGTCGTGATTGTGTAGTGTAGGGGGTCGTGCTGGGATAGTGTTTTAGGATTAATGGTAGTTCAGTGGTGTTTGGGTAGGGGGTCGAGCTGGGGGTAGTGTTTTAGGGTTTAGGGTAGTGCAGTGGTGTTTGGGTAGTGTAGGGGGTCATGCTGGGGGTAGTGTTCGTGGGTTTAGGGCAGTGCAGTGGTGTTTGTGTAGTGTATGGGTCGTGTTTGGAGTAGTGTTTTAGGGTTTAGGGTAGTGCACTGGTAATTATGTAGTGTAGGGGGTCGTGTTTTAGGGTATAGGCTATTGCAGTGGTGTCTGTGTAGTGCAGGGGATCGTGCTGGGGTAGATTTAGGGTTTATGATGGTGGAGTGCTTTTTGTGTAGTGTAGGGGGTCGTACGGGTGGTAGTGTTTTAGGGTTTAGGGTAGTGCAGTGGTGTTTCTGTAGTGTAGGGGGTTGTTCTGGGGGAAGTGTTTTAGGGTTTAGGGTAGTGCAGTGGTGTTTGTGTAGTGTAGGGTAGGGGGAAGTGTTTTAGGGTTTAGGTAGTGCAGTGGTAATTTTGTAGTGAAGGGGGTCGTGCTTTGAGTAGTGTTTTAGGGTAGTACATTGGTGTTTGTGTAGTATAGGGCGTCGTGTTTTATGGAATAGGGTATTGCAGTGGTATCTGTGTAGTGTAATGGGTCGTGCTGGCGTAATGTTTTAGGGTTTAAGGTAGTGCAGTGGTGTTTGGTGTAGGGGGTCGTGCTGGGGGTAGATTTAGTGTTTAGGATAGTGCAGTGCTGTTTGTGTAGTGTAGGGGGTCGTGCTGGGGGTAGTATTTTGGGGTTTAGCATAGAGCAGTGGTGTTTGTGTAGTCTAGGGGGTTGTGCTGGGGTAGTATTTTAGGGTTTAGGGTAGTGTAGTGGTGTTTGGGTAGTGTAGGGGGTCGCGCTGGGGGTAGTGTTTTAGGGTTTAGCGTAGTGCAGTTGTGTTTGTGTAGTGTAGGTGGTCGTGTTTTAGGGTAGTGCAGTGGTGTTTGGATAGTTTAGGGGGTCAAGCAGGGGTAGATTTAGGGTTTAGGGTAGTTCAGTCGTGATTGTGTAGTGTAGGGGGTCGTGCCGGGGTAGTGTTTTAGGGTTTATGGTGGTGCAGTGGTGTTTGTGTACTGTAGGGGTCCTGCTTGGTTAGTGTTTTAGGGTTATGGTAGTACAGTGTTGTTTAGGTAGTGTAGGGGGTTGTGCTGAGTGTAGTGTTTTAGGGTTTAGGGTAGTGCAGTGGTGTTTGGGTAGTGTTGGGGGTCATACTGGGGGTAGTGTTTTAGGGTTTAGGTAATGCAGTGGTGTGTGGGTAGTGTAGGGGGTCATGCTGAGGGTAGTGTTTTAGGGCTTAGGGTAGTGCAGTGGTGTTTGTGTAGTGTAGGGGGTAGTGTTTTAGGGTTTAGGAAGTGCAGTGGTGTTTTTGTAGTGTAGGGGGTCGTGCTTTGAGTAGTGTTTTAGGGTTTAGGGTAGTGCAGTGGTGTTTGTGTAGTGTAGGGGGTCGTGTTTTAGGGTATACGGTATTGCAGTGGTATCTCTGTAGTGTAGGGGGTCATGCTGGGGGTAGATTTAGTGTTTAGGATAGTGCAGTGGTGATTGTGTAGTGTAGGGGGTCGTGCTGGGGGTAGTTTTTTGGGGTTTAGCGTAGAGCAGTGGTGTTTGTGTAGTGTAGGGTGTTGTGCTGGGGTAGTATTTTAGGGTTTAGGGTTGTGCAATGGTGTTGGGGTAATGTAGGGGTTGAGCTGGGGGTAGTGTTTTAGGGTTTAGGGTAGTGCAGTGGTGTTTCTGTAGTGTAGGGGGTCGTTCTGGGGGTAGTGTTTTAGGGTTTAGGATAGTGCAGTGGTGTTTGAGTAGTGTAGGGGGTCGTGCTGGGGTAGTGTTTTTGGGTTTAGGGTAGTGCAGTGGTGTTTGGGTAGTGTAGAGGGTCTCACTGGGGGTATTGTTTTAGGTTTTAGGGTAGTGCAGTTGTGATTGTGTAGTGTAGGGGGTCGTGTTTTAGGGTAGTGCAGTGGTGTTTGGATAGTTTAGGGGGTCAAGCAGGGGGTAGATTTAGGGTTTAGGATAGTGCAGTCATGATTGTGTAGTGTAGGGGGTCGTGCTGAGGGTAGTGTTTTAGGGTTTAGGGTAGTGCAGTGGTGTATGTGTACTGTAGGGGTCGTGCTTGGTTAGTGTTTTAGGCTTTATGGTAGTGCAGTGGTGTTTGGGTAGTGTAGGGGGTCGTGCTGAGGATAGTGTTTTAGGGTTGAGGGTAGTGCAGTGGTGTTTGGGTAGTATAGGGGGTCATGCTGGGGGTAGTGTTTATGGGTTTAGGGTAGTGTAGTGGTGTTTGGGTAGTGTTGGGGATCATGCTGGGGGTAGTGTTTTATGGTTTAAGTAGTGCAGTGGTAATTGGGCAGTGTAGGGGGTCATGCTGAGGTTAGTGTTTTAGGGCTTAGTGTAGTGCAGTGGTGTTTGTGTAGTGTAGGGGGTAGTGTTTTAGGGTCTGGTAGTGCAGTGGTGTTTGTGTAGTGTAAGGGGTCATGCTTTAGGGTATAGGGTATTGCAGTGGTATCTGTGTAGTGTAGGGGTCGTGCTGGGGGTAATGTTTTAGGTTTTAAGGTAGTGCAGTGTTGTTTGGTGTAGGGGTCGTGCTGGGGGTAGATTTAGTGTTTAGGATAGTGCAGTGGTGTTTGTGTTGTATAGGGGGTCATGCTGGGGGTAGTGTTTAGGGGTTTACCGTAGAGCAGTGGTGTTTGTGTAGTGTAGGGGGTTGTGCTGGGGTAGTATTTTAGGGTTTAGGGTAGTGCAGTGGTGTTTGGGTAATGTAGGGAGTGGTGCTGGGGGTAGTGTTTTTGGGTTTAGGGTAGTGCAGTTGTGTTTGTGTAGTGTAGGGGGTCGTGTTTTCGGGTAGTGCAGTGGTTTTTGAATAGTTTAGGGGGTCAAGCAGGGGATAGATTTAGGGTTTAGGGTAGTGCAGTCGTGATTGTGTAGTGTAGGGGGTCGTGTTGGGGTAGTGTTTTAGGGTTTAGGGTAGTGCAGTGGTGTTTGTGTAGTGTAGGGGGTCGTGCTGGGTTAGTGTTTTAGGATTTATGGTAGTGCAGTAGTGTTTGGGTAGTGTAGGGGGTTGTGCTGGGGATAGTGTTTTAGGGTTTAGGGTAGTGCAGTGGTGTTTGTGTAGTATAGGGGGTAGTGTTTTAGGGTTTAGGTAGTGCAGTGGTGTTTTTGTAGTGTAGGGGATCGTGCTTTGAGTAGTGTTTTAGGTTTTAGGTTAGTGCAGTGGTGTTTTGGTAGTGTAGGGGGTGATGCTGGGGATAGTGTTTTAGGGTTTAGGGTAGTGCAGTGGTGTTTGTGTAGTATAGGGGGTAGTGTTTTAGGGTTTAGGTAGTGCAGTGGTGTTTTTGTAGTGTAGGGGGTCGTGCTTTGAGTAGTGTTTTAGGTTTTAGGTTAGTGCAGTGGTGTTTGTGTAGTGTACGGGGTCGTGTTTTAGGGTAGAGGGTATTGCAGTGGTATCTGTGTACTGTAGGGGGTCGTGCTGGGAGTAATGTTATAGGGTTTAAGGCAGTGCAGTGGTGTTTGGTGTAGGGGGTCATGCTGGGGTTAGATTACGTGTTTAGGATCGTGCAGTGGTGTTTGTGTAGTATAGGGGGTCGTGCTGGCGGTAGCGTTTTGGGGTTTAGCGTAGAACAGTGGTGTTTGTGTAGTGTAGAGGGTTGTGCTGGGGCAGTATTTTAGGGTTTAGGGTAGTGCAGTGGTGTTTGGGTAATGTAGGTGGTCGCACTGAGGTTAGTGTTTTAGGGTTTAGGGTAGTGCAGTTGTGTTTGGTGTAGGGGTCATGCTGGGGGTAGATTACGTGTTTAGGATTGTGCAGTGGTGTTTGTGTAGTGTAGGGGGTCGTGCTGGCGATAGTGTTTTGGGGTTTAGCGTAGAGCAGTGGTGTTTGTGTAGTGTAGGGGGTTGTGCTGGGGTAGTATTTTAGGGTTTAGGGTAGTGCAGTGGTGTTTGGGTAATGTAGGGGGTTGTGCTGGGGGTAATGTTATAGGTTTAAGGTAGTGCAGTGGTGTTTGGTGTAGGTGGTCATGCTGGGGGTAGATTACGTGTTTAGGATCGTGCAGTGGTGTTTGTGTAGTGTAGGGGGTCGTGCTGGTGGTAGTGTTTTGGGGTTTAGCATAGAGCAGTGGTGTTTGTGTAGTGTATGGGGTTGTGCTGGGGTAGTATTTTAGGGTTTAGGGTAGTGCAGTGGTGTTTGGGTAATATAGGTGGTCGCGCTGATGGTAGTGTTTTAGGGTTTAGGGTAGTGCAGTTGTTTTTGTGTAGTGTAGGGGGTCGTGTTTTAGGGCAGTGCAGTGGTGTTTGGATAGTTTAGGGGGTCATGCAGGGGGTAGATTTAGGGTTTACGGCAGTGCAGTCGTGATTGTGTAGGGTAGGGGGTCGTGCTGGCTTAGTGTTTTAGGATTAATGGTAGTTCAGTGGTGTTTGGGTAGGGGGTCGAGCTGGGGGTAGTGTTTTAGGGTTTAGGGTAGTGCAGTGGTGTTTGGGTAGTGTAGGGGGTCATGCTGGGGGTAGTGTTTGTGGGTTTAGGGCAGTGCAGTGGTGTTTGTGTAGTGTATGGGTCGTGTTTGGAGTAGTGTTTTAGGGTTTAGGGTAGTGCACTGGTAATTATGTAGTGTAGGGGGTCGTGTTTTAGGGTATAGGCTATTGCAGTGGTGTCTGTGTAGTGTAGGGGATCGTGCTGGGGTAGATTTAGGGTTTATGATGGTGCAGTGCTTTTTGTGTAGTGTAGGGGGTCGTACGGGTGGTAGTATTTTAGGGTTTAGGGTAGTGCAGTGGTGTTTCTGTAGTGTAGGGGGTTGTTCTGGGGGAAGTGTTTTAGGGTTTAGGGTAGTGCAGTCGTGTTTGTGTAGTGTAGGGTAGGGGGAAGTGTTTTAGGGTTTAGGTAGTGCAGTGGTGTTTGTGTAGTATAGGGCGTCGTGTTTTATGGAATAGGGTATTGCAGTGGTATCTGTGTAGTGTAATGGGTCGTGCTGGCGTAATGTTTTAGGGTTTAAGGTAGTGCAGTGGTGTTTGGTGTAGGGGGTCATGCTGGGGGTAGATTTAGTGTTTAGGATAGTGCAGTGCTGTTTGTGTAGTGTAGGGGGTCGTGCTGGGGGTAGTATTTTGGGGTTTAGCATAGAGCAGTGGTGTTTGTGTAGTCTAGGGGGTTGTGCTGGGGTAGTATTTTAGGGTTTAGGGTAGTGTAGTGGTGTTTGGGTAGTGTAGGGGGTCGCGCTGGGGGTAGTGTTTTAGGGTTTAGCGTAGTGCAGTTGTGTTTGTGTAGTGTAGGTGGTCGTGTTTTAGGGTAGTGCAGTGGTGTTTGGATAGTTTAGGGGGTCAAGCAGGGGTAGATTTAGGGTTTAGGGTAGTTCAGTCGTGATTGTGTAGTGTAGGGGGTCGTGCCGGGGTAGTGTTTTAGGGTTTATGGTGGTGCAGTGGTGTTTGTGTACTGTAGGGGTCCTGCTTGGTTAGTGTTTTAGGGTTATGGTAGTACAGTGTTGTTTAGGTAGTGTAGGGGGTTGTGCTGAGTGTAGTGTTTTAGGGTTTAGGGTAGTGCAGTGGTGTTTGGGTAGTATTGGGGGTCATACTGGGGGTAGTGTTTTAGGGTTTAGGTAATGCAGTGGTGTGTGGGTAGTGTAGGGGTCATGCTGAGGGTAGTGTTTTAGGGCTTAGGGTAGTGCAGTGGTGTTTGTGTAGTGTAGGGGTTAGTGTTTTAGGGTTTAGGAAGTGCAGTGGTGTTTTTGTAGTGTAGGGGGTCGTGCTTTGAGTAGTGTTTTAGGGTTTAGGGTAGTGCAGTGGTGTTTGTGTAGTGTAGGGGGTCGTGTTTTAGGGTATACGGTATTGCAGTGGTGTCTCTGTAGTGTAGGGGGTCATGCTGGGGGTAGATTTAGTGTTTAGGATAGTGCAGTGGTGATTGTGTAGTGTAGGGGGTCGTGCTGGGGGTAGTTTTTTGGGGTTTAGCGTAGAGCAGTGGTGTTTGTGTAGTGTAGGGTGTTGTGCTGGGGTAGTATTTTAGGGTTTAGGGTTGTGCAGTGGTGTTTGGGTAATGTAGGGGTTGAGCTGGGGGTAGTGTTTTAGGGTTTAGGGTAGTGCAGTTGTGTTTGTGTAGTGTAGGGGGTCCTGTTTTAGGGTAGTGCAGTGGTGTTTGGATAGAGTAGGGGGTCAAGCAGGGGGTAGATTTAGGGTTTAGGTTAGTGCAGTCATGATTGTGTAGTGTAGGGGGTCGTGCTGGGGTAGTGTTTTAGGGTTTAGGGTAGTGCAGTGGTGTTTGTGTAGTGTAGGGGGTCGTGTTTTAGGGTATAGGCTATTAAATTGGTGTCTGTGTAGTGTAGGGGGTCGTGCTGGTGGTATATTTAGGGTTTATGGTGGTACAGTGCTTTTTGTGTAGTGTAGGGGGTCGTGCTGGCAGAAGTGTTTTAGGGTTTAGGGTAGTGCAGTGGTGTTTCTGTAGTGTAGGGGTTGTGCTGGAGGTAGTGTTTTAGGGTTTAGGATAGTACAGTGGTTTTTGAGTAGTGTAGGGGGTTGTTCTGGTGTAGTATTTTAGGGTTTAGGTAGTGCAGTGGTGTTTGGGTAGTGTAGGGGGTCATGCTGAGTGTAGTGTTTTAAGGCTTGGGGTAGTGCAGTTGTGTTTGTGTAGTGTAGGGGGTCCTGTTTTAGGATAGTGCAGTGGTGTTTGGATAGAGTAGGGGGTCAAGCAGGGGGTAGATTTAGGGTTTAGGTTAGTGCAGTCATGATTGTGTAGTGTAGGGGGTCGTGCTGGGGTAGTGTTTTAGGGTTTAGGGTAGTGCAGTGGTGTTTGTGTAGTGTAGGGGGTCGTGTTTTAGGGTATAGGCTATTAAATTGGTGTCTGTGTAGTGTAGGGGGTCGTGCTGGTGGTATATTTAGGGTTTATGGTGGTACAGTGCTTTTTGTGTAGTGTAGTGGGTTGTTCTGGTGTAGTATTTTAGGGTTTAGGTATTGCAGTGGTGTTTGGGTAGTGTAGGGGGTCATGCTGAGTGTAGTGTTTTAAGGCTTGAGGTAGTGCAGTTGTGTTTGTGTAGTGTAGGGGGTCCTGTTTTAGGGTAGTGCAGTGGTGTTTGGATAGAGTAGGGGGTCATGCTGGGGGTAGATTTAGTGTTTAGGATAGTGCAGTGGTGTTTGTGTAGTACAGGGGGTCGTGCTGGGGGTAGTGTTTTGGGGATTAGCGTAGAACAGTGGTGATTGTGAGGTGTAGGGGGTTGTGCTGGGGTAGTATTTTAGGGTTTAGGGTAGTGCAGTGGTGTTTGGGTAATGTAGGGGGTCGCACTGGGGGTAGTGTTTTAGGGTTTAGGGTACTGCAGTTGTGTTTGTGTAGTATAGGGGGTCATGTTTTAGGGTAGTGCAGTGGTGTTTGTGTAGTGTAGGGGGTCATGCTGGGGGTACTGTTTTAGGGTTTAGGGCAGTGCAGTGGTGTTTGTGTAGTGTAGGGGGTCGTGCTGGGGGTTGTGTTTTAGGGTTTAAGGCAGTGCAGTGGTGTTTGTGTAGGGTAGGGTAGTGCTGGGTTAGATTTAGGGTTTAGGGTAGTGCAGTGGTGTTTGGGTAGAGTAGGGGGTCGTGCTGGGTGTAGTGTTTTAGGGTTTAGGGCAGTGCAGTGGTGTTTGTGTAGTGTAGGGTATAGTGCTGGGGGTAGATTTAGTGTTTAGGATAGTGCAGTGGTGTTTGTGTAGTATAGGGGGTCGTGCTGGGGGTAGTGTTTTGGGGTTTAGCGTAGAACATTGGTGATTGTGAGGTGTAGGATGTTGTGCTGGGGTAGTATTTTAGGGTTTAGGGTAGTGCAGCGGTGTTTGGGTAATGTAGGGGGTCGTGCTGGGGTAGTTGTTTATGGTACTGCAGTTGTGGTTGTGTAGTATAGGGGGTCATGTTTTAGGGTAGTGCAGTGGTGTTTGTGTAGTGTAGGGGGTCATGCTGGGGTAGTGTTTTAGGGTTTAGGGCAGTGCAGTGGTGTTTGTGTATTGTAGGGGTCGTGCTGGGTTAGTGTTTTAGGGTTTATGGTAGTGCAGTGGTGTTTGGGTAGTGTAGGGGGTCATGCTGGGGGTAGTGTTTGTGGGTTTAGGGTAGTGCAGTGGTGTTTGGGCAGTGTTGGGGGTCATGCTGTGGGTAGTGTTTTAGGGTTTAGGTATTGCAGTGGTTTTTGGGTAGTGTAGGGGGTCCTGCTGCAGGCAGTGTTTTAGGGCGTAGGGTAGTGCAGTGCTGTTTGTGTAGTGTAGGGGTAGTGTTTTAGGGTTTAGGTAGTGCAGTTGTGTTTTTGTAGTGTAGGGGGTCGTGCTTTGAGTACTGTTTTAGGGTTTAGGGTAGTGCAGGGGTGTTTGTGTAGTGTTGGGGGTCATGTTTTAGGGTATAGGGTATTGCAGTGGTATCTGTGTAGTGTAGGGGGTTGAGCTGGGGGAGATTTAAGGTTAAGGGTAGTGCAGTGGTGTTTGGGTAGTGTAGGGGGTTGTGCTGGGGGTAGTGTTTTAGGGTTTAGGGTAGTGGAGTGGTGTTTGGGTAGTGTAGGGGGTCATGCTGGGGGTAGTGTTTGTGGGTTTAGGGCAGTGCAGTGGTGTTTGTTTAGTATAGGGGGTCGTGCTGGCGGTAGTGTTTTAGGGTTTAGGGTAGTGCAGTGGTGTTTGGGTAGAATAGGGGGTCAAGCTGGGGGTAGTGTTTGTGGGTTTAGGGTAGTGCACTCATGTTTCTGTAGTGTAAGGGGTCATGCTGGGGGTAGTGTTTAGGGTAGTGAAGTGGTGTTTGTGTAGTGTAGGAGGTAGTGTTGTGGGTAGATTTAGGGTTTAGGGTAGTGCTGTGGTGTTTGGGTATTGTAGGGGGTCGTGCTGGAGGTACTGTTTTAGGGTTAAGGGCAGTGCAGTGGTGTTTGTGTAGTGTAGGGGGTCGTTCTGGGGGTTGTTTTTTAGGGTTTAAGGCAGTGCAGTGGTGTTTGTGTAGGGTAGGGGTAGTGCTGGGTTAGATTTAGGGTTTAGGGTAGTGCAGTGGTGTTTGGGTAGAGTAGGAGGTCGTGCTGGGTGTAGTGTTTTAGGGTTTAGGGCAGTGCAGTGGTGTTTGTGTAGGGTAGGGTGAAGTGCTGGGGGTAGATTTAGGGTTTAGGGTAGTGCAGTGGTGTTTGGGTAGTGTAGGGGGTCATGCTGGGGGTATTGTTTTAGGGTTTATGGCAGTGCAGTGGTGTTTGTGTAGTGTAGGGGGTCATGCTGGGTTAGTTATTTAGGATTTATGGTAGTGCAGTGGTGTTTGTGTAGTGTAGGGGGTCGCGCTGGGGTAGTTTTTTAGGGTTTAGGAGAGTGCAGTTGTGTTTGTGTAGTGTAGGGGGTCGTGTTTTAGGGTAGTGTAGTGCTGTTTCGATTGTTTAGGGGGTCAAGCAGGGGGTAGATTTAGGGTTTAGGGTAGTGCAGTCGTGATTGTGTAGTGTAGGGGGTCGTGCTGGGGTAGCGTTTTAGGGTTTAGGGCAGTGCAGTGATGTTTGTGTAGTGTAGGGCGTCATGCTGGGTTAGTGTTTTAGGATTTATGGTAGTGCAGTGGTGTTTGGGTAGTGTAGGGGGTCATGCTGGGGGTAGTGTTTTAGGATTTATGGTAGTGCAGTGGTGTTTCTGTAGTGTAGGGGGTCATGCTGGGGGTAGTGTTTTAGGGTTTAGGATAGTGCAGTGGTGTTTGAGTAGTGTAGGGGGTTGCACTGGGGTAGTGTTTTAGGGTTTAGGTAGTGCAGTGATGTTTGGGTAGTGTAGGAGTTCATGCTGAGGGTAGTGTTTTAGGGCTTAGGGTAGTGTAGTGGTGTTTGTGTAGTGTAGGGGGTAGTGTTTTAGTGTTTAGGTAGTGCAGTGTTTTTTTTATAGTGTAGGGGGTTGTGCTTTGAGTAGTGTTTTAAGTTTTAGGGGAGTGCAGTGGTGTTTGTGTAGTGTAGGGGGGTCGTGTTTTAGGGTATAGGGTTTTGCAGTGCTATCTGTGTAGTGTAGGTGGTCGTGCTGGGGGTAGATTAAGTGTTTAGGATAGTGCAGTGGTGTTTGTGTAGTGTAGGGGGTCGTGCTGGGGGTAGTGTTTTGGGGCTTAGCGTAGAGCAGTGGTGTCTGTGTAGTGTAGGGGGTTGTGCTGGGGTAGTATTTTAGGGTTTAGGGTAGTGCAGTAGTGTTTGTGTATTGTAGGGGGTCGTGTTTTAGGGTAGTGTAGTGGTGTTTCGATAGTTTTTTTATTTATTTATTTATTTATTATTTTTTAATTTTCAAAAACCTTTATTGACTTATAGGAATTGTACAGGGCAAACCGTCTACTATCAACGTAGCAGTGGGAGGACTCTGCCTGACAGTTGGGCAGTCAAGTTATCTCATACACGGCCATTTAGCCGACATCCCGAAGGACCGGCGGCGTCTCAATAAAACAGCTATACCAAAGCCCAATCATGATCGAAGCTTCGACTGGAGATTGCACTAGTCCCCAGTCTATGTCTCCGCCTACGGTTATGAATACGAAGCTTAAAAGTATCCTCCGGAGCCTGCACTCCTGGCTTAGTCCTGTAAGTTCTAATCTTATCACTAACCCCAACCACCCGCCCCACCCACCGTACGCTGGCTGTCTCCTCCCGTCTCCCATCCCCATGCACACACGGCCGCAGTCCTATTGTCTAGGCGCGACCATCGGCAGCACCCTCCCGCAATCAGTCTGCATACAACCCTGCGTTACTCATTCACCCTCTGAATTACCCCTATTTGGCGTCCCGGTCAGATCTGATAAACACCCGTCCACACTCTCTATGTGCGGGCATCCGTCCCAACTGACACTCCAGAGTCCCTCACAATCATACGCCCTCAGAGTCCTGATCTTGTCCGGTGCCACCCTCAGCCAAAGTGCGCGCATTGGGTTCCTCGCTGTGTGCCTCCCCCTGGCCAACCGTCTCAGTGACCCTGGAAGTCAAATACGTACTGTACAACCCCCAGAAGTTCTTGGGGCGACTTTTCGGTGGTAGCAATTTGCTGTACGTCTCCGCCTGTGTGCTGCAGTACAGCATATCGCTGGCCCATCGCTTCCTAGTGGGAAGTGGCCCTCTCGTCCAA
This sequence comes from Triturus cristatus, assembly GCF_964204655.1. NCBI lineage: Eukaryota > Metazoa > Chordata > Amphibia > Caudata > Salamandridae > Triturus > Triturus cristatus. The sequence goes on along the minus strand of NC_140579.1, from coordinate 1,195,875,778 downwards.
CACGTCGCCACAACTCGTCTAGCTATTAATAGCACTATATCCGTCAGGCGCCGAAGTGCCAGTGAAAGCGGCCTGGAATACCCCAGCAACGCCAACGATGGGTCGGGTAGCATCTCTGTTCCCAAAATCTGGCTCAGTTCCTGGAACACCTCCGTCCAAAACTTAGCAATTCCCGGGCAGTTCCAGGCCATATGCATGAAGTCCGCCACGAGGAAGTGACAACGCTCACACTCCGCTGTTTGGCGGAGCCCGTACCTATGCAATCTCTCCGGGGTATAATAGACCCGTTGCAAGTATTTAAAGTGCACCAATCTGTGCCGGCCATTTAGCGACACCTTCTTGGTGCTGGCGCAGCAGTATTTCCACATCTCGTCAGAAATATCCATTTGAAGGTCGATCTGCCAGTCTCGCCTCGCTGTGGTGCACTGGCGCTCCGTGCGCTGGTCCCCCATTTTTTTAAGGGTCGTAACCAATTCGGACGGCATCGCCATTTTAATGACATAAGTAAGCTCCGGGATTTCCGGGGGTTCTGCCATGCCCGGCCCCAACAGGACCGACAGAGCGCTACGGACCCTATGAAATTGAAAACGCTGTAGGAGCGTGGGAGCAGGTTGTGCCGAGCCGATCTGCTCCCATGTCTTGGCCACCCCATCCAGAAACAAATCCTCCATCCTAGCAATGCCCAAATCGCCTAACGCCTGCAGCACTCCTTTCTCTCGCAGTGGGGGGAGCCAAACCGCCCACTCCACCAGCATCAGCGGGGAATACAGTAATGCACAGTCTTGCGCTCTCATTAACGCCTGCCAAGCATGATTCGTGGCTTTGAGAGAGTCCAATCTTCCCACGCGGCGATCAACCGGCTGGAAGACCGTCGCCGGCAAGGGGAGCGGGTCTGCAAATAGTCGCTCCAGGAGGACATGTGGGACATCAGGGTTGGCATGGATCTACGAGTGCAGGTGAGCCGCCTGCGCTACCCTGTAATATCTTTCCAGGTCCGGGGCTCCCAACCCCCCCATCTCGTATGGCAGCGTCAACACCTTCCACCGAATTCTAGGCTGTTTACCAACCCAGGCCAGCTTAACTAGGGTTTGGGTTAACTGCTTGAAAAAGGTCTTGGACAACACTATAGGGATGTTATTGAATAGGAACAGGAATCTCGGCAAAACCACCATTTTCATGATGGCTATTCTGCCCAGCAAAGACAGGGGAAGCCGATTCCACACCTCTACGTCCTCTACTAGGTTGGCGTATGCCACTCCATAGTTTTCCCTGAGGAGAACCTCCGGATCCTTGTGAAGCCGTATCCCCAAGTACAGAACCGAATCCGTCGTCCACTGCAGGGGATATTCCATCTGGAACGGCAAAGTAACCGGTGTCAGCGGGAACGCTAACGACTTAATCCAGTTCACCTTAAGTCCGGACAGGGCCCCAAACCTGACCACCTCCCTCAGTACGGACGAGAGATTCACCTCCGGGTCCCGGACGTATAGCAGCGTGTCATCTGCATATGTTGAGATACCGATCTTATAGGTGGGAAAGTTAATACCCTCGAATCTGTGGTATTCCCGTATCGCGCACGCCAAGGGCTCTGCCACTAAAGCATATAGGAGGGGGGAAAGCCCTGCCTGGTTCCCCTGCCAATGTCGAAGGCCTCCGTAACCCGATCTTCTATTCTCAGCCTGGCAGTGGGTCGGTAATACAATGCTCCGAGCATCTGCAAAAAGGGCTCTCCCAGTCCGAATTTCCGCAATACCCGCACCATAAAGGGCCACTCCACAGAGTCAAATGCCTTTTCCATGTCCAGAAAAAGGGCTAAGGCTTTGCGCTCTGGGCGCACATGCTGCATGGTTCCCAATACTGTACGAATATTATAGGTTAGATTTCTGGCCGGGATAAATCCTGCCTGCTCCGGAGCTACGAGCTCCGGCACCAGCAGCGCCAAGCGCGTAGCCAAAACCTTGGCGTACAGCTTGGCGTCGACGTTAATCAGAGAGAGCGGTCTATAGGATCCGCACAAGTTAGGGGGTTTCCCAGGTTTCAAGATTGTGACGAGCAGGGCCTCTCTCATAGTAGATGGCATGCACCCTTCCTGGCATATATTATCAAATAGCGTAATCAGATGCGGGAGGAGCTTATCCTTGAAGGCCTTGTAAAAGGCCACCGTCAGCCCATCAGCCCCTGGGGCACTACCTGATCTCATTCCCACCAGGGCCTCCAGTATCTCATCCCCCTGCACTGGCAGCATCAGAAATTCCCTCTGAGAGTTGGACAAAAAGGGCATTTTGATATAACTGAGGTAGTCCTCTATTTCCTCTTCCATCTGAGAGGACTTAGATGTATAAAGCCCAGCATAGTAATCTCTGAATTCGTCTATAATCTCTTCCTCTCCAGTAATCACTGTGCCTGCAGAGGTGACAAGCTCGTCAATGACCAGGGGCCTCCTGCTATTACGTAGTATCCTCGCCAGTAAGGAGCCCGGGCGTTCACCCTCCCCATATGTTCGGGCCGTAGCATACTTGCCCATATGCTGCACTTCCCTATCCGCCTCACTATTGTATTCAGAGACCAACGCTCGAATCCGAGCTTCAACGTCAAAGTCCGCGGATATCCGATGTTGCTCTTCTAACTGCGCCAGTTGCGTCTCCATAGTCTTCAGCCTCTGCCGTATGGACTTGAGAACACTGGAGTGCTTGGCCATAGCCATGCCACGAATATATGCTTTGAACGAGTCCCACAGCGTTTGGAAACTCTGCACAGAACCCACATTTTTATCGAAGAAGGTATCTATGTCCTCCGCCAATTCGCCCCTGAACACCTCATCCAACAGTGAGTAGGGTGGCAGCCGCCATGTGAACGGCGGGATTCGTTTGGCCGGAGTATCCAATATCAGAAGAAGAGGGGAGTGGTCCGACAATGTACGCGGTAAGACCATGCACCCCTTAATCACCGTTAGCAGCGACTGTGATGCTAGCCAGTAGTCAATTCTAGTGTGCACGTCATGGAACGCAGAGTAGTGTGTATGAAATGAAATGAAAAAAGTATTTGATTAAGCGCACTGCGGCCAAGCGGCTTCCTGGCGCTGGTAGCAAGAACAGCAGTCACAGAGGCAGCCCGAAAGGGATTAGCAGGAGTACGCCTGAGAGAACAGAAAAGTTTTCAAAGCTTTACGAAAATGGGAGTAAATGGGAATGGATCGCATGGAAAGGGGAAGACTATTCCAGAAACGGGGGGCCAAAACAGAAAAGCGTGTGCCTCCAGTTCTGGATTTGCGGAAGCGGGGGACATTAAGAAGGGCCAAAGAAGAAGACCGGAGAGTGCAAGCAGGGGTGTGAGAAGAGATAAGGGAACATATGAATACAGGGGCAGATCGGGCAAGAGCCAAGAAAACCAGACAACCCATTTTGAAAAGAGATCGCTGAAGAACAGGGAGCCAATGAAGAGACCTGAGGACGGGAGTGATATGATGAGTTTTGGGAAGGTGGAAAATGAGACGGGCGGCCTGGTTCTGAATAGCTTGCAAGCGGCGAGATTCGTAGGCTGGAATGCCCACATACAAGCTATTCCCGTAATCAAGACGGGAGGTAATCAGAGCCGTAATGATGATTTTGAGTGCATCTGAAGAAAAGAAGCGGGAGATCTTTCGAATGAGCCGAAGGGATAGAAAGCAAGAGGAAACAACAGAACTAATTTGTGCATGCATGGAGAGATCATGGCTGACCTGAATACCCAGAGTTCTGACTGAAGAGACAGGAGTGGGGAGAGGGCCGAAGGAGGGGGGCCAAAAAGCAGCAGACCAAGGACTGGATGAGCCGCCCATCAAGACCAACTCGGTCTTGTCCGGGTTAAGCTTGAGATGGTTAGAGCTCATCCAATCCGAGATAAAGACCAAAGTAGAGCGAAATTTAGAGAAAGACAGAGGTGAAGAAGAAAGATCAAAGACAAGCTGGAGGTCGTCGGCGTAGTTGTACACGGAGACCCCTGAGCAAGAAGAGCAGAGATAAGAGGGTAAATGTAAAGATTAAATAGCAGAGGAGAAAGAGAGGAGCCTTGGGGAACTCCACAGGAAACCAAGCGGGTGGGAGCAGAGAAACCAGACAAGTGAACAGCCTGAGAGCGGCCAGAAAGAAAGGAGGCAAGCCAAGAGAAAGCAGGGCCCCGAATGCCCGCCGCGCTGACACGGTCAAGAAGGATGGAATGGTCGACCGTGTCAAACGCAGCGGATAGATCAAGGAGAACCAGGGCTTGAGGAAGAGAAGAATCAACCTTAGATTTCAGCTCGTCGAGGACAGCCAAAACAACTGACTCAGTGGAGTGGCCTCGACGGAAGCCTGCCTGATGAGAGGCCAGGACTTGGTTCTCCTCAATGTAAGCAGAGAGGCAAGAGGTGACATAGCTCTCTAAGACCTTGCCAAGATAGGGAAGAAGGGAAATAGGCCTGAAATTAGAGGGAAGTGAAGGGTCAAGGCCAGGTTTTTTTAAAATGGGCAGAACAATAGCGGATTTAAAGAAAGAAGGGACTAAGCCCAAGGCAAGAGAAGCATTGAGGAAAGAAAGAGGAGGAGAAGGACAATTAGTAAATAGAGCTCTTAAAATCCGGGCCGGTGCACAGTCGGCTGGAGAGCCTGACTTGATCTTAGCGAGCAAAGTAAGAAATGTGTCTAAAGAAATAGGGGGAAAAGAATCAAAAGAAGAAGAAAGAACCGAAAAAGAGGAAGTGGGGGTAGGGGGAGGGAGCAGGGGGATGTTGGCTTTAATCTTGATAATCTTCTCGATGAAGAAATCATTGAGCGAAGAGCAGAGGTCTTGAGAAGGGATAAGAGTGGAATTGGTACGATTCGAGAACGCCAGATCTTTGACCAAGGAGAAAATCTCCTTGGATTTATTGGCAGAGAGGGCCACTTTCTCAGAAAAGTAATTTGTTTTGGCCAGGAGGACGGCACGCTTGTATTCCAGGAGGAGATGTTTATATTGGGCCCGAAGAGCGGGGCAGTAATTTCGTCTCCAATGACGCTCAGAGCGTCTCAGATCTAATTTCAACGCTTTGAGCTTGGTATTAAACCACTTATGAGCGTCATAGGGACGAACGGCCTTAGTTTTCCTAAGCGGAGCGACCTGGTCGCAAGAGGAGGACAGCCAGGTGTTAAGCGCTTCAGCTTGAGAGTCCAGAGGGAGTTCAGAAAGATCAGGAGTGGAAGAAGCAAGAGAGAGAGAAAGAGAGTTTAAGTCAACCCGATTCCAATTTCGAACAACAAGGTTTTTGGGTAGGGAGGGCCTATCAGGAGCACCAAGAGTGATGGAAAAGGAAATAAGAGAGTGATCAGACCAGGTGCAGGGAGAAATGCTAGGGGGAGAAAGCGTACAACTTAAAGACCAAATCTGGTCAAGTGTATGACCCTGGACATGGGTAGGGCCGGTGACATGGGCATGAAAATTAAGGCACTGAAGAGTAGCCGAAAAATCCTTGGAGGACAAATCCTCCTTTGCGTCACCTGGCCAGAAATTAAAATCCCCCAACAGGAGAACCGAAGAATTGTTAACCACAAGTGTTGCGAGGAGTTCCTGAAGGGTGGCAACGAACAAGGGCATGTGCTGGGGAGGGCGGTACATAAGGACAACCGAGAGAGGGACAGGGAGATTGAGTGAACGAGCAACGAGAAAGTCCACATTGGATATAGGTGAGTGAGGGAGAAGCTGAAACTGTAAGCTGGAACGAGCTATCATGGCCACACCGCCACCCATCTTGCCGTCAGGGCGATCCGACCGGAGGGCGTAATAGGTGGAGGGGAGGATGGCCAGGACGTCAGGAAGAGAGTCGGACGAAAACCAAGTTTCGGTGAGAAACAGAAAATCAGGGGACTCAGTGTGCAAAAGGTTAAATAATTCCAGTTGATGTTTCACAGCAGACCGAGTGTTAAATAAGAAAGCAGAGGCGGAATTGGGAGAAATAGAAACAGGCGAAACAGAAGGCTCAAGCAAGGGGGGAGGGTCTGAAACTAGGATGCCAAGCGTGTCCAAGTGTAGCAGTAGTGAGGGTGCAAGAGGCTGAGCAAGTTTATAGGAGTGCAGTTGAGCGGAGGTGTACACCTGCCGAGAGGCAGAGTCCATGGCCCCTGGTCCCGGCCCGTCGCGGACGGGCGCAGACGGGCTTAACTTAGGCGCAACTTCGGCGCGCCTTCGTCGCGCCCGCTGCGCTCGTCCGCTGCGCTGCCGAGGAAAAAGGGGCATGTTATAGGGACCAATGGCAGAGACAGGGCGTGGCAGGGGGTGGAGGGACCAAGAGACTGCACCGCCAACCCCAGAGCGTCCAAGATGGCGACATCACCCGCCCCGCTCCAGTGACCAGCCGGCAAAGGAGGAGAGCGAGGAGCGGAAGGCGCTCGGGAGTGCAAGCAGGTAGGAAAGTGCAATGTTTGTTTTAAAAAAGCGCAGAGTCCACAGCGCTGGCAGAGGGACTGCCAAGGTTCCGTTTAAAATGAAGCTGGAGGTAAGCGTTGCTCCCGGAGTCGCGTCGGGAGATCAGTGACGTCGATCAAGCTGGCCGAAGGGGTAGCCAGGCAACTGATATACCAACCAGGGGGGGAGGGACCAAGAGACTGCACCGCCAACCCCAGAGCATCCAAGATGGCGACCTCACCCGCCCCGCTCCAGTGACCAGCCGGCAAAGGAGGAGAGCGAGGAGCGGAAGGCGCTCGGGAGTGCAAGCAGGTAGGAAAGTGCAATGTTTGTTTTAAAAAAGCGCAGAGTCCACAGCGCTGGCAGAGGGACTGCCAAGGTTCCGTTTAAAATGAAGCTGGAGGTAAGCGTTGCTCCCGGAGTCGCGTCAGGAGATCAGTGACGTCGATCAATCCCCCTTTCCCAGGATGTCCATGTCTCCAGGCATCCACCAAATCAAGCCTAGTCAGTTCCGCTTGCATGCGTGCGGCAGCAGCTGCCGGGCAACGCAGCGGCCCCGAAGAGCGGTCCATGGTCGGGTTAAATGTGAAATTAAAGTCGCCCCCCCACACCATTCTAGCGTGTATGTATTGCCTACAATGCGTGGCCAGAGCAATGTAGAACGCAGGGTTATCATAATTAGGGGCCATAAACATTAACGACCACTAGGTCATGACCTTTCCCGACACATCTAGCAATTAAATAGCGCCCTTCTGAGTCTGCTTCCAGTACTGTCAGTGTCAGGTTGGATCGTGGGTTTACCCATGTGACCACCCCTCTGGAGTGCGTAGTGAAGCCTGCCGCTGCGCTATTACACGCTAATCCCCTCGCAGAAAGCATTTTACTCGTGAGAGGGAGGTGTGTTTCTTGTATAAGCGCCAGATCAATGTGGTGCCTGCAGAAATAATTCAGCACTTTTCTCAGTTTACGAAAATCATTCAACCCCCTGACATTCCATGTCAACGCTCTCAGGGTCATAGTGCCGCCGTCACCATTCGTAACGCTAGGGTCTGACACCACCACCATGACGTGCCATAGAAACAGCAAAGATGCAACCCGTGCTAAGTGCCACCCATTTGTAGACACCAGGCAACCTAGTCCAGACATACATAGACAGGGCAGAAGACATGCCTCTCAGCGTACCGTGCGTACCCCCGACCCCCAACCCAAAACATCCCCCTATGGTCACTACCCCCCACCCACAGCCGACCTCCCCCAACCTGGCCAGACAGGACCCCGACCCTTCCCCCCACCCCTCACAACAACAAACACCTTGAACTTTCCCCAGACGGGCCCCCATAGGGACCATGCGAGTCAACAGCGCTGGGGCAGAGGTTACCTGGCAAAAACAATCACAACCTGTCCACAACCCATAGTATTGCCGCGCCCCCGCATCCTTGCCCCGTATAGTCATACTGCACGAGCTGCTCTCCTTTCCCCACCATTAGATCCAGGGGCGTCCCCCACCACCCCTATATGGGTCCGCACCTTATGCCTAGAAAAACATTCCTGATGGCCCCGAGAGGCCCGAGCAACAAACCCGCCCATCCTCTCTTAGTCCCAGTCACAGGCCAACTAAGCAAATGTCTGTTACAGACCCATGGAGGGCCCCCGGCCCTAGAGGGCTCGGAGAAATCAAGTTAGCAGCAGGTAATAGTCAATACATCTGCCCCCACGAGATCCATGCAACTAGGACCACAGACACTGTTCATGCTCAAAGTATCAGAAAGATCTCACCAAATATCAACTGCGTAGTCCTCATGTGCGGCCTTACCATCCGCGGTTGTCCATTCAGTTCCAGGCGCTCCGGTCACCGCCAGAGTAGCAAACACCCCCCGCCCAACAAGCAGACCCAGACGGCGTGGCCGTATGCTAAGTCGAGCCACCCACAGCAGATTAGTCCCGCTCCTCCAAACTAGAGGCCTCCGCAAGAGTGTCATTTTGCCCCCGTGGACTGTTTCGCTGTTCCTTTGACCATTCCTTCAAAGATCTCTGCAGCTCCCTCGGGTCAGTGAAGAAATGCGAATGGCCCTGCCTGTTAATCCGAAGTCTCGCAGGGTATAGCATCGCATAATCCAGTCCGAGGTCGTGAAGTTGTTTTTTGTACGGTGCGAAATGCCTCCGTTCTTCTTGCACTTTCGCCGTGAAGTCAGGGTAGATGGAGATGTCCATTCCCTCGAATTGCAGCTTCCCTTTTTCTCTAGCCACCCGCAGGGCTGCATCCCTGTCCCTGTAATTTAGCAGCTTAGCTATTATCGGTCTCGGTGGCGCTACCGGCTTTGGGCGAGGCCCCAGCGAACGGTGGGCTCTTTCTACTACGAACATGGGAGAGAACACATCCACCCCCAGTAGGGCATGCAAAAGTTTTTCCACAAAGAGTTCCATCCTCCCGGTGTGCGTTGACTCCGCCACACCAGTTATGCGAATGTTCGATCTCCTCGAGCGGGCCTCCAAGTCCTCCGACTTGTCCTGGATGACCTGGAGCAATCTGCTGAAGTGTTTACGATCTGCATCCCACTCCGTTTGCGCTTCCTCCACATGTGTGACCCTCCTCTCAGCCATGTCCAGTCGCTCCGCGTTCTTGTCCTCCCGCTCCGACATGCGGTCCATGCGGTATGTGAGTGCGTCCAGCTTGGCATCGATCGCAGTCAGACTGCCCTGCAGGCCCTTTTCCATCGCCGCCAGCATTTCTCTGATGTCCGCACACAGAGAGCTCTCTGAGGCCGCACCACCGGTGGACGTTTCCGGCACCGCGACGGTAGATCCCTTCACCTTGCGTGGGTCAAAGGATATTTTAGGCTGTGTCTTGTCACCCTTACCCATGGTGATGCTATAGGTCTGCGCTTCCACGAGTCCAGAGTCTCTATGCACCCACCGCAGCCCGTGGCCCCGTCGTCTTGGGAGTCTGGACAGTATTCCGTGCAGCCTCGGGGTCAAGTGTGGCCCCAACCCGTGGTAGGCCGAGACGCGCACCCGCACCAACCTCGGCGCACACCTAAGGACCAGGTCCAAGAGCCACTCCTCACGACCGGTGAGTCCTCCCGTGGGCTCCGCACCTCAAAGTGGCAACCCCCGAATGGCTGGGAAGGGGGCACCAACACAGAGGATGCCAGCAGGTCTCGCCTCCACGCAGTTCCGGGGTCACCCCCCCGAAGCTCCCCACAGGCCCGGGCCCGGCGCCGTCTCCGCCGGCCTCCAGGGATCTCTCTTCAGGCTGTTGGAGGGGGGGGCGCGCCAAATACAGCTTCACAGAGGCGCCAGGAGCTTCACCTCCCCCTTAGGCACCCCGGGATCACTCCCCTCCACGTGCCAGTGCTCCGAGGACAGGCCCAATGCAACGGCGTCCACTCCGCAAGGCCCCCTCGCACGGGCAGGCAGCCACCCGCCAGGGCTCCCGGGTCGGCCCGAGCCCAAGCTGTCGTCAGTGGCGGCCCCGCGGAACGGCTCCGCCGAGCGCTAGGGTCCCCACGTTGCGAGCGCTCACCTTCCACTGTGGAGTCGCCCGAGTCCGCACCTTTCTCCAGGGATGTCCGCGACCCGGCCCCACTGGCCCACTCAGAGTCTGCAGCCGAGCACGGCAGACCGGGCCGGCCGCCGGCAACCCCGCCGCACGCTGCGTCACGCACACCGGGTAGCGTCTCAGGGCAGGCCGGGGATGTCGGCCCAGTCCGCCGAGCGCGCCACCTCTCGCCGCTTGTGCTCCGTACGGCTCCGCCGCCGGCCGTAGGGGTCCGCACACCGCTCCGCCTGGTGTAGAAAGGATTCCCACGTCAAATCCACTATGTGGCTCCGCAGTACAGGATCATTGAAAGGATTATGCGAGGGCTAAGGTGGAGAGCGCAGCGCTCACACGTCCGCCATCGTTGCTAGCAAGCTCCGCCCCCCTCAATGTGTTTCGATAGTTTAGGGTGTCAAGCAGGGGGTAGATTTAAGGTTTAGGGTTGTGCAGTCGTGATTGTGTAGTGTAGGGGGTTGTACTGGGGTAGTGTTTTATGGCTTAGGGTAGTGTAGTGATGTTTGTGTAGTGTAGGGGTTCATGCTGGGTTAGTGTTTTAGGATTTATTGTAGTGCAGTGGTGTTTGGGTAGTGTAGGGGGTCGTACTGGTGGTAGTGTTTTAGTGTTTAGGGTAGTGCAGGGGTGTTTCTGTAGTGTAGGGGGTCATGCTGGGGGTAGTGTTTTAGGGTTTAGGATAGTGCAGTGGTGTTTGAGTAGTGTAGGGGGTTGTGCCGGGGTAGTGTTTTAGGGTTTAGGTAGTGCAGTGATGTTTGGGTAGTGTAGGAGTTCATGCTGAGGGTAGTGTTTTAGGGCTTAGGGTAGTATAGTGGTGTTTGTGTAGTGTAGGGGGTAGTGTTTTAGTGTTTAGGTAGTGCAGTGGTTTTTTATAGTGTAGGGGGTCGTGCTTTGAGTAGTGTTTTAAGTTTTAGGGGAGTGCAGTGGTGTTTGTGTAGTGTAGGGGGTCATGTTTTAGGGTATGGGGTATTGCAGTGCTATCTGTGTAGTGTAGGGGGTCGTGCTGAGGGTAGTGTTTTGGAGCTTAGCGTAGAGCAGTGGTGTCTGTGTAGTGTAGGGGGTTGTGCTGGGGTAGTATTTTAGGGTTTAGGGTAGTGCAGTAGTGTTTGTGTAGTGTAGGGGGTCGTGTTTTAGGGTAGTGTATTGGTGTTTCGATAGTTTAGGGTGTCAAGCAGGTGGTAGATTTAGGGTTTAGGGTTGTGCAGTCGTGATTTTGTAGTGTAGGGGGTCGTGCTGGGGTAGTGTTTTATGGTTTAGGGTAGTGCAGTGGTGTTTGTGTAGTGTATGGGGTCATATTGGGTTAGTGTTTTAGGATTTATGGTACTGCAGTGGTGTTTGTGTAGTGTAGGGGGTCGCACTGTGGGTAGTGTTTTAGGGTTTAGGGTAGTGCAGTCGTGATTGTGTAGTGTAGGGGGTCGTGCTGAGGTAGTGTTTTAGGGTTTAGGGTAGTGCAGTGGTGTTTGTGTAGTGTAGGGGGTCGTGCTGGGTTAGTGTTTTAGGATTTATGGTAGTGCAGTGGTGTTTAGGTAGTGTAGGGGGTCATGCTGGGGGTAGTGTTTTAGCGTTCGGGTAGTGCAGTGGTGTTTGGGTAGTGTAGGGGGTCATGCTGGGTTAGTGTTTGCGGTTTTAGGGCAGTGCAGGGGTGTTTGTGTAGTGTAGGGGTCGTGTTTGTAGTAGTGTTTTAGGGTTTAGGGTAGTGCAGTTGTAATTGTGTAGTGTAGGGGGTCGTGTTTTAGGGTATAGGCTATTGTAGTGTTGTCTGTGTAGTGTAGGGGGTTGTGTTGGGATTAGATTTAGGGTTTATGGTGGTGCAGTGTTTTTTGTGTAGTGTAGGGGGTCGTACTGGTTGTAAGGTTTTAGGGGTTAGGGTAGTGCAGTGGTGTTTCTGTAGTGCAGGGGGTCGTACTGGGGGTAGTGTTTCAGCGTTTAGGATAGTGCAGTGGTGTTTGAGTAGTGTAGGGGTCGTGCTGGGGTAGTGTTTTAGGGTTAAGGGTAGTTCAGTGGTGTTTGTGTAGTGTAGGGGATAGTGTTTTAGGGATTAGGTAGTGCAGTGGTGTTTTTGTAGTCCAGAGGTGCTGTGCTTTGAGAAGTGTTTTAGGGTTTAGGGAAGTGCAGTGGTGTTTGTGTAGTGTAGGGGGTCGTGCTGGGTGTTGTGTTTTAGGGTTCAGGACAGTGCAGTGGTGTTTGTGTAGTGTAGGGGTAGTGCTGGGTTAGATTTAGGGTTTAGAGTAGTGCAGTGGTGTTTGGGTAGAGTAGGGGGTCGTGCTGGGTGTAGTGTTTTAGGGGTTAGGGCAGTGCAGTGGTGTTTGTGTAGTGTAGGGGGTCATTCTGGGGGTAGTGTTTTAGGGTTTAGGGTAGTGCAGTGGTGTTTGTGTAGTATAGGGGGTAGTGCTGGGGGTAGATTTAGGGTTTAGGATAGTGCAGTGGTGTTTGGGTAGTGTAGGGGATCATGCTGGGGGTAGTGTTTTAGGGTTTAGGGTAGTGCAGTAGTGTTTGGGTAGTGTAGAGGGTCGTTTTGGGGGTAGTATTGTAGAGTTTAGGCAAGTGAAGTGGTTTTTGTGTAGTGTAGGGGGTAGTGTTTTAGGGTTTAGGGTAGTGCGTTGGTGTACGTGTAGTGTAGGGGGTGGTCATGGAGTAGGGTTTTAGGGTTTAGGGTAGTGCAGTGGTGTACGTGTAGTGTAGGGGGTGGTCTTTGAGTAGGGTTTTAGGGTTTAGGGTAGTGCAGTAGTGTTTCTGTAGTGTAGGGGTCGTGCTGGGGGTAGTGTTTTAGGGTTTAGGGATAGTGCAGTGCTGTTTTGGAAGTGTAGGGGGTCATGCTGTGGGTAGTATTTTAGGGATTTGGGTTGTGCAGTGGTGTTTGTGTAGTGTAGGGGTCGTGTTTTAGGGTATAGGGTTGTGCAGTGGTGTCTGTGTAGTGTAGGGGGTTGTGCTGGGGGTAGTGTTTTAGGGTTTAGGGTAGTGCAGTGGTGTTTGTGTAGTGTAGGGGGTCATGCTGGGTGTAGTGTTTTAGGGGTTAGGGCAGTGCAGTGGTGTTTGTGTAGTGTAGGGGGTCATTCTGGGGGTAGTGTTTTAGGGTTTAGGGTAGTGCAGTGGTGTTTGTGTAGTGTAGGGGGTAGTGCTGGGGGTAGATTTAGGGTTTAGGATAGTGCAGTGGTGTTTGGGTAGTGTAGGGGATCATGCTGGGGGTAGTGTTTTAGGGTTTAGGGTAGTGCAGTAGTGTTTGGGTAGTGTAGAGGGTCGTTTTGGGGGTAGTATTGTAGAGTTTAGGCAAGTGAAGTGGTTTTTGTGTAGTGTAGGGGGTAGTGTTTTAGGGTTTAGGGTAGTGCGTTGGTGTACGTGTAGTGTAGGGGGTGGTCTTGGAGTAGGGTTTTAGGGTTTAGGGTAGTGCAGTGGTGTACGTGTAGTGTAGGGGGTGGTCTTGGAGTAGTGTTTTAGGGTTTAGGGTAGTGCAGTGCTGTTTTGGAAGTGTAGGGGGTCATGCTGTGGGTAGTATTTTAGGGATTTGGGTTGTGCAGTGGTGTTTATGTAGTGTAGGGGGTCTTGCTGGGGGTTGTGTTTTCGGGTTTAGGGTAGTGCAGTGGTGTTTGTGTAGTGTAGGGGGTCATGCTGGGGTAGTGCTTTAGGGTTTAGGGTAGTGCAGTGGTGTTTGTGAAGTGTAGGGGGTCGTGTTTTAGGGTAGTGCAGTGGTGTTTGGGTAGTGTAGGGAGTCATGCTGGGGGTAGTGTTTTAGGGTTTAGGGTAGTGCAGTAGTGTTTGTGTAGTGTAGGGCGTCATGCTGGGTTAGTGTTTTAGGATTTATGGTAGTGCAGTGGTGTTTGTGTAGTGTAGGGGGTCGCGTTTGGGGTTGGTTTTTAGGGTTTTGGATAGTGCAGTTGTGTTTGTGTACTGTAGGGGTCGTGTTTTAGGGTAGTGTAGTGCTGTTTCGATAGTTTAGGGAGTCAAGCAGGGGGTAGATTTAGGGTTTAGGGTAGTGTAGTCGTGATTGTGTAGTGTAGGGGGTCGTGCTGGGGTAGTCTTTTAGGGTTTAGGGTAGTGCAGTGGTGTTTGTGTAGTGTTGGGGGTCCTGTTTTAGGGTATAGGGTATTGCAGTTGTATCTGTGTAGTGTAGGGGGTTGTGCAGGGGTAATGTTTTAGGGTTTAAAGTAGTGCTGTGGTGTTTGTGTAGTGTAGGGGGTAGTGCTGGGGGTAGATTTAGGGTTTAGGGTAGTGCAGTGGTGTTTGGGTAGTGTAGGGGGTCGTGCTGGGGGTATTGTTTTAGGGTTTGGGGTAGTGCATTAGTGTTTGGGTAGTGTAGAGGATTGTTCTGGGGGTCATGTTTTAGGGTTTAGGGTAGTGCAGTGGTGTTTGTGTAGTGTAGGGGGTCATGCTGGTGGCAGTATTTTAGAGTTTAGGCAAGTGAAGTGGGGTTTGTGTAGTGTAGGGGTAGTGTTTTAGGGTTTAGGGTTGTGCAGTGGTGTACGTGTAGTGTAGGGGGTGGTCTTGGAGTAGGGTTTTAGGGTTTAGGGTCGTGCAGTGGTGTCTGTCTTGTAGGGGGTCGTGGTTTAGGGTATAGGGTAGTGCACTGGTGTCTGTCTTGTAGGGGGTCATGCTGGGGTAGATTTAGGGTTTAGGATAGTGCAGTGGTGTTTCTGTAGTGTAGGGGGTCGTGCTGGGGTAGTGTTTTAGGGTTTAGGGTAGTGGAGTGCTGTTTTGGAAGTGTAGGGGGTCGTGCTGGGAGTAGTATTTTAGGGATTAGGGTAGTGCAGTGGTGTTTATGTTGTGTAGGGGGTCGTGCTGGGGGTAGTGGTTTCGGGTTTACGGTAGTGCAGTGGTGTTTGTGTAGTGTAGGGGATCGTGCTGGGGGTAGTGTTTTAGGGTTTAGGGTAGTGCAGTGGTGTTTGTGTAGTGTAGGGGGTCGTGTTTGAGGGTAGTGCAGTGGTGTTTGGGTAGTGTAGGGGGTCATGTTAGGGGTATTGTTTTAGGGTTTAGGGTAGTGCAGTGGTTTCTGTGTAGTGTAGGGGGTCGTGCTGGGGGTAGTGTTTCAAGGTTTAGGGTAGTTCAGTGTTGTTTGTGTAGTGTTGGGGTAATGTTTTAGGGCAGTGCAGTGGTGTTTGAGTAGTGTAGGGAATCATGCTGGGGGTAGTGTTTTAGGGTTTAGGGTAGTGCAGTGGTGTTTGAGTAGTGTAGGGAGTCGTGTTGGTGTAGTGTTTTAGGGTTTAGGTAGTGCAGTGGTGTTTGGGTAGTGTAGGGGGTTATGCTGGGTGTAGGAGAGTAGGGTCTGCTATCCTATGGTCACCCCAAATTTTTGCTTTTTGCTTCACTGGTTTTTGACATATTGAGGCTGTGGGCCTGCCAATCAGACCCCCAGCCTGCTGTTCTCTCTACTAAATTAAAACTATGCACCCTAGGTGCATAACCAATTGGAAGTGGATCACCCTGTCAGCCCCTGTACCAGTGTACACTAGGTACCCAGGGCATTGGTGTACCCAAGGCCTGCCAGGGGCTGCAGCATGTATTATGCCACCCCAGGCTTGGCCTAACAATTTGACACAACTGGCTGATCACTCAGCTGGGGTAAGTTGGTGTAATCACCTCTTACTTAGGTGTAGTATACCTATACCTAACCTTAAATGGGACACCTGGTAACCTATAAGTCACTCCTATGGCAGGCCTTAACAATCCTGAAGGCAGAGTGCGTGGTTCCATGTGAGATGGTGCTCTGGCATGAGCTGAGCCTGTCTGCAGTGGTCGGAACAACTTCCTTCTACTGTTTCCCGATATCGTCATACCATATACTCTTAAGTGCATTATGAACCTCGCGGTTAAATGCTATCTTTGGTTTGGCTTTATCAAAACATGTCGAGTAAGGTGTCATACGAATTGGAATACTAACCCCTCGCCAATTCTGGCGACGGGGTTAGCATTCCACCCTTCTAGAGGGACACGACATGTACAGTGCCTGAAACCCGGGTAAAATCAGACATAGCCTCAGCTCCACAAAATGGATGCTGCCACCACAGACACAAGTCTGCCCTCCTGCTGCTGGGAGTCCTTCCAGCTTGGGAGGTGTGGACAAAGGGTTTCCTGCCAGGGGAGGTGCGTGCACCACCCCAGACAGGATTTTGTGTATTGGTCAGGTAGGGCTTGAAAGAAACCAGACATGCCTGTGGCTCACAAGGAGCCTCGGTGCATATGCCAGTTCAAACCGGTCCTGAGGCACACCAGTCCCGGGCCTGGGGCGAGCTGGACAAAGGATTGGGGGTGTAACCACCCCCCTTCCTGGTCCCACCCATAGGGAGGGACCTAGCAGGTAGTCCGGCCCCTAGAATCCGCTTAAAGGTAGGAGCTGTGTCCTAAGACTTCAGACATCCTGGAATCAACTTAAAACTAAGAAGAAGACGGGAACTTCGACGCTCTGCTGCACAGAGGACTGAAGCCAATCTCCCCTGTGGTCAGGGAGTGACCACCTTGCTAACGCAAGCACCATCCAGCGAATCAACGTCTGTTTTGCCGCCGCCTCCCGCCGGAGCCCGAGCCCAGAGACTGACAAGACCTGGACCTCCAGACCTCTCACCGCCCGATCCACAGTCCCTGAAAAGAGGAGACCCGTGGAGGCACCGAGACACGTGGAGCCAGCCATCTTGGAACGACTACGACAAGCTGACAAGTGCAACAACCGAGGCTCCCTCCAAGTTGTGCTTTGGGATCTGAGAAGCCCCACCCCCGAGCAGCATCTGCACCAAAGGTGAGCCCTCCAGCATCTCCACGATCTGCGTGGGGCCCTTCTGCATTTTGCCACTCGACGCGCCTAACCAGTTGCTGGCCCGCTGGCTAGTAGCCATCTTGGCGACGAACTTCAAGAAATACACCGCTGGTCTGGTTGCTCCAGACTAGCCCTTGCTCCCCTCCAAAGGAGCAGTCCTTCTGACCTTGCTGGTCAGAACCATCAGCTTATTTCCTTTTCCTACAACAATTGCTTTTGCCAAGGCTTGTTTGCTTCGATCAAGTCGCCGACACTGCCGACAGCGAGAGCCTGCGTGGGACAGCTCGTGACTCGACTCCTGGACGTCGTCGACCTCCAGGGACCACGTGGCTGCAGAGACAAGCTACACCTTTCTTCCTGTTTGCACCCGACATTGCCTGGTACCCACCTGGTGCCACGCTGGTCACTGGCTAGTGACTGTGAACACTGTCCCCTCTGCTTACAGGTCTTCAACATCTCCGATCCACTCTTGGATCCACTGCATCTCTCCCGGACCGACCGCCTGCAGCATCTTTGTCTTCAAGCTCCACGGAACAGATAGAAGAAACCCGACGCACTTCGAGGCCTATGCACCCGCTTCCTGTGGGTGAGGTAAAGCTGGCACATCTGTGTCCAAGTGTAGTATTACATCTCTAGTGCCTGTGTTCCAAATCTTGAGTTCCTAGTCCATCCGGAAGATCCTCTTTGCAGTAACTTTGTACTTTTTACGCACCCATTGAAACCTATGGGAGCACGCGTGTGACTATTTGCTCTGCACACGCCACCCGTGGACCTCCTGGTCACTAACTGACGTTAGCTCCTTGTAGGCCCAGCGATTCTAGAGGCCCTAGGCCTTTTCCCTTTTCTGTTCGTGGTACTTATACCACTATTTTAGTATATGGTTCGAGTGGCCACCAGGGCCTATCCATATAACGTGCAACTTCTGTGTATTCAGTGATAATCTTGTTTGACGATTTGTGCTCCTGTGCTCATAAAGAGACTAGGGGTTACTTTGAGAAATAAATACATATATATTTTGAATATATATCTGTGTGGTGTCCTTTCATTGGTATAAAAGGGGGTTGCATTTGGTAAAACAGCTGGCTTAACACGCTTCACGAGTTTAGTCTCAAAGACTGCTTAGCCTACGCTACCACTAGGGCAGCTAGTCCGAAAAGGTTGACTTACAACCACACCATAAGGGTTGCTTGGCATGGTACAAGGTGATCACTTTAACTAGTGAGCATCATATACCAGGCCAACTTCTCACATTGGTGAGCAGCGGTTGGATTTGAGCTTGCTGTGTTTTACCATTGTAATCTCTTGGTTACCAATTGAAAGATCACATAGGTACCTGTAGGTACATACAAAACAAGATTAGATATACATAAGTTCTACTGAACTTAGTTGTTGTAGAGCAAAGGGAGTAGTACACCCTGACTACAACTACTAGATAGGTTTAGTAGGTAAACCCAAGTGTAGGTAGATTGCAACACATCCACCCACACTTAAGAGCAATGGCCGGGGCAGAGGGGTCCACTGTACCCATCTCTGTTGAGAGTGACCCCCAGAGGGCACCATCCAGCTTTGCTACCCTTAATCAGAATGAGCTCAGGCATTTGGCAACTCTTAGAGGCCTTAAACAGCCCAAGAACCCTACCTCTGCTGAGCTCAGAGAACTCTTACAGAATGATGAGAATCAGAGAGAACTCAAGAAAGCTTCCCAGTTAGCCCCCTTAGGGTCAGGAACAGGAGGCCCCCCTTCTGAAGATGCTACAGAGGTACCCAGTACCAATAGCCATCCCTTAGATGAGAATCATACTACAGGGGAGGAAAGTGGTGAGGATACAGAAAGTAGTGATGATGAAGGGAGAACTAGCCCAGTGCCAAGTATTATACTTGGCCCAGCTAAACTAAGGCTATTGGGGACTGACAATGGGTTTACCCCATTGGATCTCCCCAGTGGACTTAACACAGGGCTTGGGAGGCAAAGGAATCGCTCAGGTGACTCCAATGCTTCTCATGGCTCTAGAGGCTCTCAAGGTCCCTCCAGGAAAAGGATGACCACCCCTCAGAGGAGGGAACATGAGGCCAGAATGCAGGAAGCCCAGCTGAGGATCAGGAAGCAGGAGCTAGAAGTAGCCCTGATGGAAGAAAAACTGAACAAGGCTAGGCAACCTAGAGAGAGTGGGTCTATACCCACTGGTGGCAGCATTGTCCCTAAGGACAAAGATAGGGTCTTTGATAATAGGAACCTGTCTAAGGTTGTGCCCCCCTACAAAAGTGGGGATGACATCCACAAATGGATAACTGCTCTTGAGAGAGCCTGCAAAGTACAGCAGGTTCCTGAAGACCAGTGGGCAGCAATCCTCTGGCTCTCCTTTGAAGGAAGAGGCAGAGACAGACTCCTCACTGTTAGAGAAGAGGATGTCAGAAACTACAGAGTCCTGAAGAGTGTTCTGGTAGATGGGTTAGGCTTAACCACTGAACAGTACAGGTTAATGTTCAGATACACTCAAAAGACACAGACTCAGGACTGGTCTGAATATGTTGAATGTGCCACTAAGGCTTTGGAGGGTTGGTTGCTGGGAAGTAAGGTATCTGATTTTACAGGATTGTATAATTTGATGATGAGAGAACAGATTTTAAATAACTGTCAAAACCAGCAACTGCATCAACACTTGGTTGACTCTGATCTGACCTCTCCCCAAGAATTGGGAAAGAAGGCAGACAAATGGGTCAGAACCAGGGTTAAGCAAAAGAACCAGAACCAGGGCCAAGGGGGTGATCAGAAGAAAACAGACCAAAAGGGTGGAGATCAGAAACCTAAAGACCAGAAGTCTTCAACAGGGCCCCAAACTACTGCTAAGGAGGGTGGGTCCCAACAACAGTCCAAAAAGAAGAAAGAAGGTCAAAAGAAACCCTGGTGCAATCATTGCAAAAATACAACTCACTGGACTAGTGATTGCAAAAAGGGTGGAGCCCCCAACACTGTTGCCCCTAAGGCACCTGCTCCCAGTACTACTGTTAGC
Source organism: Triturus cristatus (assembly GCF_964204655.1). Lineage (NCBI taxonomy): Eukaryota > Metazoa > Chordata > Amphibia > Caudata > Salamandridae > Triturus > Triturus cristatus. The sequence goes on along the minus strand of NC_140579.1, from coordinate 1,195,856,082 downwards.
AGTGTTGGTCCCCAGACAAAGGGTGTAGTGGGAATCACTATGGGAACTGAAGGAGATTCTGACTTAGACAGAACCCTGACACAGGCAGTCTTGATCTGTGATGGGGACATTGATTTGTCCCTGACTGTGAGCCCCAGTAACCTGGGCAAGTACAGACAGACTCCTTTAATTAATGACAAAGTGGCTCAAGCCTACAGGGACACATGTGCCAGTGTCACTATGGTGACACCAGGCTTTGTGGACCCTGGACAGTACATACCAGGTGAGAACTACCTGGTGACCAATGCCAGCAATGCCACTACTTCACACAGTGTGGCAGTTGTTAACTTCTCATGGGGAGGGGTAACTGGCCTCAAAAGGGTTGTGGTTAGTGCAGACCTCCCAGTAGAATGTTTGTTGGGCAATGACCTAGAGAGTTCTCTATGGTCAGAAGTGGAGTACAGGACTCATGCAGAGATGTTAGGTATATCATCACATGTCGTTGCTGTGACCAGGTCACAGGCCAAAAAGTGCCTCACTGAACCTCAGGGCTTGGATCCTGGAACAATGGACCAAGCACCTACCAAGAAGAAGAACAGGAGGGTCAAGGCTGTGCCTTCCCCCCTGCCTCAGAGTGATGATCAGCCTTCCCAGGAAGCTGATCTAGAGGACCCTGAAGGAACTGTCCCTGAAGAGCTTGAACCTGATCAGGTTGAGTTTCTGGGGACAGGGGGACCTTCAAGGGCTGACTTGAGGCAGGCTCAGTTATCCTGTCCCTCTCTTGAACCCCTCAGACAGCTGGCTGCTGCTGAGGCTGCTGGGAATGCTCAAGGTACCCATAAAGTGTATTGGGATGAAGGGCTCCTTTATTCAGAGGCTAGAGACCCCAAGCCTGGTGCAACCAGGAGGTTGGTTATACCTCTGCAATTTAGGGGCTTCCTTCTTACCTTGGCCCATGACATTCCTTTAGCAGGACACTTAGGCCAGAACAAGACTTGGGACAGACTTGTCCCTCACTTTCACTGGCCTCACATGAATGAAGATACAAAGGAGTTTTGTCGCTCCTGTGTTACCTGCCAAGCCAGTGGCAAATCAGGTGGCACAACAAAGGCCCCCCTAATACCACTACCTGTGGTGGGGGTCCCCTTTGAAAGAGTGGGAATAGACATAGTGGGTCCCATGGATCCTCCCACTGCATCTGGGCACAGATTTATACTGGTGGTAGTGGATCATGCCACCAGGTATCCAGAGGCAATTCCCCTTAGGACCACTACAGCTCCTGTTGTGGCCAGGGCCCTGCTGGGAGTATTCTCCAGAGTGGGGTTTCCTAAGGAGGTAGTATCTGACAGAGGTACCAACTTTATGTCAGGATACTTGACAGCTATGTGGAAGGAATGTGGTGTCAACTACAAGTTCACCACCCCTTATCACCCACAATGCAATGGGCTTGTTGAGAGATTCAACAAGACCCTAAAGGGTATGATCAAAGGATTACCTGAAAAGCTCAGGCGAAGATGGGACATCCTTCTACCCTGCCTTCTGTTTGCTTACAGAGAGGTCCCACAAAAAGGAGTTGGCTACAGCCCCTTTGAATTGTTGTTTGGGCACCCTGTGAGAGGCCCACTGTGTTTGGTGAAGGAAGGATGGGAGTTACCTCTCAAAAAGCCTAAGCTAGACATAGTGGACTATGTACTTGGTCTCCGCTCCAGGATGGCTGAGTATATGGAGAAGGCATCCAAAAACCTTGAGGCAAGCCAGGCCTTACAGAAAGCTTGGCATGACCAAAAGGCTGTCTTGGTTGAGTTTCAGCCAGGACAGAAGGTATGGGTGTTGGAGCCAGTGGCCCCAGCAGCACTCCAAGACAAATGGTCTGGACCCCATACAATCCTGGAAAAGAAGGGAGAAGTCACCTACTTGGTCGACCTAGGAACTCCCAGGAGTCCCCACAGGGTACTCCATGTTAACAGGCTTAAAGCATATGTTGACAGGGCAGACATGGGCTTGCTCATGGCTACAGATGAGGGACAGGAGGAAGAGAGTGACCCTCTCCCAGACCTGTTGTCTCAGAACCCTGAAGATGGCTCAGTTGAAGGAGTGACCCTTGGAGGCAACCTCACTGCCCATCAGCAGACTGAATGAAGACAGGTTCTACAATCATTTTCACATATGTTTTCCTTGATACCTAGTCAAACTGACTGGTGTACCCATGTGGTGGACACTGGTGACAGTCTGCCTGTAAAGAACAAGCTTTACAGACAACCTGACCACGTCAGGGACTGTATAAAGGCTGAGGTACATAAAATGCTGGAATTAGGTGTCATTGAACCCTCAGAGAGCCCCTGGGCTAGCCCAGTGGTTCTGGTCCCCAAACCTCACACGAAAGATGGCAAGAGAGAGATGAGGTTCTGTGTGGATTACAGAGGACTCAATGCTGTCACCAGGACAGATGCACACCCTATTCCAAGGGCAGATGAGCTCATAGACAAACTAGCTTCTGCAAAGTTTTTGAGCACATTTGACTTAACAGCTGGCTATTGGCAAATCAGATTAGCTGAGGAGTCTAAGGCCAAAACAGCATTCTCAACCCCAGGTGGGCACTACCAGTTTGTGGTGATGCCCTTTGGTCTGAAGAATGCACCTGCCACCTTCCAAAGGCTGGTGAACCAAGTCCTTACTGGGTTGGATGACTTTTGCGCAGCATATCTGGATGACATTGCTGTCTTTAGCTCCACCTGGGAGGATCACCTGATCCACCTGAAGAAGGCTCTTGAGGCTCTGCAAAGGGCAGGCCTCACTATCAAGGCTACTAAGTGCCAAATAGGGCAGAGTAAGGTTGTATATTTGGGCCACCTTGTAGGTGGAGGCCAAGTTCAACCACTGGAGAGTAAGATACAATCCATCAAGGACTGGTCCCCTCCAACCACCCAGACTCAAGTTCGAGCTTTCTTGGGCTTGACAGGGTACTACAGGAAGTTTGTTAAGAACTATGGGTCCATTGTGACTCCTCTTAATGATCTGACATCCAAGAAGATGCCCAAAAAGGTTCAGTGGACAGTAAGCTGTCAAAAGGCATTTGATGACCTGAAGGAGGCCATGTGCTCTGCACCTATCCTGAAAAGTCCTGACTACTCCAAAGAGTTTATTGTCCAAACAGATGCTTCTGAGTTGGGTGTGGGAGCTGTGCTGTCACAACTTAATGTAGATGGTCAAGACCAACCCATTGCTTTTATTAGCAGAAGGTTGACCCCCAGAGAGAAGAATTGGTCAGCTATTGAGAGGGAGGCCTTTGCTGTGGTGTGGGCCCTGAAGAAGCTGAGGCCATACTTGTTTGGCACTCACTTCAAGATTCAGACCGACCATAAGCCCCTCTTGTGGCTAAATCAGATGAAGGGTGAAAAACCCAAACTGCTTAGGTGGTCCATTTCCCTACAGGGGATGGACTTTACAGTGGAGCACCGGCCAGGTACTGACCATGGGAATGCAGATGGTCTCTCCAGGTACTTCCACTTAGGACATGAAGACGAGACTGGTCAAGGCTAGTTTAATGTCCCAGCGTTTGGGGGGGGGTTGTGTAGGAGAGTAGGGTCTGCTATCCTATGGTCACCCCAAATTTTTGCTTTTTGCTTCACTGGTTTTTGACATATTGAGGCTGTGGGCCTGCCAATCAGACCCCCAGCCTGCTGTTCTCTCTACTAAATTAAAACTATGCACCCTAGGTGCATAACCAATTGGAAGTGGATCACCCTGTCAGCCCCTGTACCAGTGTACACTAGGTACCCAGGGCATTGGTGTACCCAAGGCCTGCCAGGGGCTGCAGCATGTATTATGCCACCCCAGGCTTGGCCTAACAATTTGACACAACTGGCTGATCACTCAGCTGGGGTAAGTTGGTGTAATCACCTCTTACTTAGGTGTAGTATACCTATACCTAACCTTAAATGGGACACCTGGTAACCTATAAGTCACTCCTATGGCAGGCCTTAACAATCCTGAAGGCAGAGTGCGTGGTTCCATGTGAGATGGTGCTCTGGCATGAGCTGAGCCTGTCTGCAGTGGTCGGAACAACTTCCTTCTACTGTTTCCCGATATCGTCATACCATATACTCTTAAGTGCATTATGAACCTCGCGGTTAAATGCTATCTTTGGTTTGGCTTTATCAAAACATGTCGAGTAAGGTGTCATACGAATTGGAATACTAACCCCTCGCCAATTCTGGCGACGGGGTTAGCATTCCACCCTTCTAGAGGGACACGACATGTACAGTGCCTGTAACCCGGGTAAAATCAGACATAGCCTCAGCTCCACAAAATGGATGCTGCCACCACAGACACAAGTCTGCCCTCCTGCTGCTGGGAGTCCTTCCAGCTTGGGAGGTGTGGACAAAGGGTTTCCTGCCAGGGGAGGTGCGTGCACCACCCCAGACAGGATTTTGTGTATTGGTCAGGTAGGGCTTGAAAGAAACCAGACATGCCTGTGGCTCACAAGGAGCCTCGGTGCATATGCCAGTTCAAACCGGTCCTGGGGCACACCAGTCCCGGGCCTGGGGCGAGCTGGACAAAGGATTGGGGGTGTAACCACCCCCCTTCCTGGTCCCACCCATAGGGAGGGACCTAGCAGGTAGTCCGGCCCCTAGAATCCGCTTAAAGGTAGGAGCTGTGTCCTAAGACTTCAGACATCCTGGAATCAACTTAAAACTAAGAAGAAGACGGGAACTTCGACGCTCTGCTGCACAGAGGACTGAAGCCAATCTCCCCTGTGGTCAGGGAGTGACCACCTTGCTAACGCAAGCACCATCCAGCGAATCAACGTCTGCTTTGCCGCCGCCTCCCGCCGGAGCCCGAGCCCAGAGACTGACAAGACCTGGACCTCCAGACCTCTCACCGCCCGATCCACAGTCCCTGAAAAGAGGAGACCCGTGGAGGCACCGAGACACGTGGAGCCAGCCATCTTGGAACGACTACGACAAGCTGACAAGTGCAACAACCGAGGCTCCCTCCAAGTTGTGCTTTGGGATCTGAGAAGCCCCACCCCCGAGCAGCATCTGCACCAAAGGTGAGCCCTCCAGCATCTCCACGATCTGCGTGGGGCCCTTCTGCATTTTGCCACTCGACGCGCCTAACCGGTTGCTGGCCCGCTGGCTAGTAGCCATCTTGGCGACGAACTTCAAGAAATACACCACTGGTCTGGTTGCTCCAGACTAGCCCTTGCTCCCCTCCAAAGGAGCAGTCCTTCTGACCTTGCTGGTCAGAACCATCAGCTTATTTCCTTTTCCTACAACAATTGCTTTTGCCAAGGCTTGTTTGCTTCGATCAAGTCGCCGACACCGCCGACAGCGAGAGCCTGCGTGGGACAGCTCGTGACTCAACTCCTGGACGTCGTCGACCTCCAGGGACCACGTGGCTGCAGAGACAAGCTACACCTTTCTTCCTGTTTGCACCCGACATTGCCTGGTACCCACCTGGTGCCACGCTGGTCACTGGCTAGTGACTGTGAACACTGTCCCCTCTGCTTACAGGTCTTCAACATCTCCGATCCACTCTTGGATCCACTGCATCTCTCCCGGACCGACCGCCTGCAGCATCTTTGTCTTCAAGCTCCACGGAACAGATAGAAGAAACCCGACGCACTTCGAGGCCTATGCACCCGCTTCCTGTGGGTGAGGTAAAGCTGGCACATCTGTGTCCAAGTGTAGTATTACATCTCTAGTGCCTGTGTTCCAAATCTTGAGTTCCTAGTCCATCCGGAAGATCCTCTTTGCAGTAACTTTGTACTTTTTACGCACCCATTGAAACCTATGGGAGCACGCGTGTGACTATTTGCTCTGCACACGCCACCCGTGGACCTCCTGGTCACTAACTGACGTTAGCTCCTTGTAGGCCCAGCGATTCTAGAGGCCCTAGGCCTTTTCCCTTTTCTGTTCGTGGTACTTATACCACTATTTTAGTATATGGTTCGAGTGGCCACCAGGGCCTATCCATATAACGTGCAACTTCTGTGTATTCTGTGATAATCTTGTTTGACGATTTGTGCTCCTGTGCTCATAAAGAGACTAGGGGTTACTTTGAGAAATAAATACATATATATTTTGAATATATATCTGTGTGGTGTCCTTTCATTGGTATAAAAGGGGGTTGCATTTGGTAAAACAGCTGGCTTAACACGCTTCACGAGTTTAGCCTCAAAGACTGCTTAGCCTACGCTACCACTAGGGCAGCTAGTCCGAAAAGGTTGACTTACAACCACACCATAAGGGTTGCTTGGCATGGTACAAGGTGATCACTTTAACTAGTGAGCATCATATACCAGGCCAACTTCTCACACTGGGGGTAGTGTTTTAGGGTTTAGGGCAGTGCAGTGGTGATTGGGTAGTGTAGGGGGTCATGCTGGGGGTAGATTAAGGGTTTAGGGTAGTGTAGTGGTGTGTGTGTAGTGTAGGGGGTCATGCTGGGGGTAGTGTTTTAGGATTTATGGTAGTGCAGTGGTGTTTGTGTAGTGTAGGGGGTCGCGTTTGGGGTTGGTTTTTAGGGTTTTGGATAGTGCAGTTGTGTTTGTGTACTGTAGGGGTCGTGTTTTAGGGTAGTGTAGTGCTGTTTCGATAGTTTAGGGAGTCAAGCAGGGGGTAGATTTAGGGTTTAGGGTAGTGTAGTCGTGATTGTGTAGTGTAGGGGGTCGTGCTGGGGTAGTCTTTTAGGGTTTAGGGTAGTGCAGTGGTGTTTGTGTAGTGTTGGGGGTCCTGTTTTAGGGTATAGGGTATTGCAGTTGTATCTGTGTAGTGTAGGGGGTTGTGCAGGGGTAATGTTTTAGGGTTTAAAGTAGTGCTGTGGTGTTTGTGTAGTGTAGGGGGTAGTGCTGGGGGTAGATTTAGGGTTTAGGGTAGTGCAGTGGTGTTTGGGTAGTGTAGGGGGTCGTGCTGGGGGTATTGTTTTAGGGTTTGGGGTAGTGCATTAGTGTTTGGGTAGTGTAGAGGATTGTTCTGGGGGTCATGTTTTAGGGTTTAGGGTAGTGCAGTGGTGTTTGTGTAGTGTAGGGGGTCATGCTGGTGGCAGTATTTTAGAGTTTAGGCAAGTGAAGTGGGGTTTGTGTAGTGTAGGGGTAGTGTTTTAGGGTTTAGGGTTGTGCAGTGGTGTACGTGTAGTGTAGGGGGTGGTCTTGGAGGAGGGTTTTAGGGTTTAGGGTCGTGCAGTGGTGTCTGTCTTGTAGGGGGTCGTGGTTTAGGGTATAGGGTAGTGCACTGGTGTCTGTCTTGTAGGGGGTCATGCTGGGGTAGATTTAGGGTTTAGGATCGTGCAGTGGTGTTTCTGTAGTGTAGGGGTCGTGCTGGGGTAGTGTTTAGGGTTAAGGGTAGTTCAGTGGTGTTTGTGTAGTGTAGGGGATAGTGTTTTAGGGATTAGGTAGTGCAGTGGTGTTTTTGTAGTCCAGAGGTGCTGTGCTTTGAGAAGTGTTTTAGGGTTTAGGGAAGTGCAGTGGTGTTTGTGTAGTGTAGGGGGTCGTGCTGGGTGTTGTGTTTTAGGGTTCAGGGCAGTGCAGTGGTTTTTGTGTAGTGTAGGGGTAGTGCTGGGTTAGATTTAGGGTTTAGAGTAGTGCAGTGGTGTTTGGGTAGAGTAGGGGGTCGTGCTGGGTGTAGTGTTTTAGGGGTTAGGGCAGTGCAGTGGTGTTTGTGTAGTGTAGGGGGTCATTCTGGGGGTAGTGTTTTAGGGTTTAGGGTAGTGCAGTGGTGTTTGTGTAGTGTAGGGGGTAGTGCTGGGGGTAGATTTAGGGTTTAGGATAGTGCAGTGGTGTTTGGGTAGTGTAGGGGATCATGCTGGGGGTAGTGTTTTAGGGTCTAGGGTAGTGCAGTAGTGTTTGGGTAGTGTAGAAGGTCGTTTTGGGGGTAGTATTGTAGAGTTTAGGCAAGTGAAGTGGTTTTTGTGTAGTGTAGGGGGTAGTGTTTTAGGGTTTAGGGTAGTGCGTTGGTGTACGTGTAGTGTAGGGGGTGGTCTTGGAGTAGGGTTTTAGGGTTTAGGGTAGTGCAGTGGTGTACGTGTAGTATAGGGGGTGGTCTTGGAGTAGGGTTTTAGGGTTTAGGGTAGTGCAGTGGTGTTTGTGTAGTGTAGGGGATCGTGCTGGGGGTAGTGTTTTAGGGTTTAGGGTAGTGCAGTGGTGTTTGTGTAGTGTAGGGGGTCGTGTTTGAGGGTAGTGCAGTGGTGTTTGGGTAGTGTAGGGGGTCATGTTAGGGGTATTGTTTTAGGGTTTAGGGTAGTGCAGTGGTTTCTGTGTAGTGTAGGGGGTCGTGCTGGGGGTAGTGTTTCAAGGTTTAGGGTAGTTCAGTGTTGTTTGTGTAGTGTTGGGGGTAATGTTTTAGGGCAGTGCAGTGGTGTTTGAGTAGTGTAGGGAATCATGCTGGGGGTAGTGTTTTAGGGTTTAGGGTAGTGCAGTGGTGTTTGAGTAGTGTAGGGAGTCGTGTTGGTGTAGTGTTTTAGGGTTTAGGTAGTGCAGTGGTGTTTGGGTAGTGTAGGGGGTTATGCTGGGGGTAGTGTTTTAGGGTTTAGGGCAGTGCAGTGGTGATTGGGTAGTGTAGGGGGTCATGCTGGGGGTAGATTAAGGGTTTAGGGTAGTGTAGTGGTGTGTGTGTAGTGTAGGGGGTCATGCTGGGGGTAGTGTTTTATGGTTTAGGGTAGTGCAGTGGTGTTTTGGTAGTGTAGGGGGTTGTGCTGGGGGAAGTGTTTTAGGGTTTAGGGTAGTGCAGTGCTGTGTGTGTAGTCTAGGAGTTGTGTTTTAGGGTAGTGCAGTGGTGTTTTGGTAGTGTTGGGGGTCATGCTGGGGGTAGTGTTTTAGGGTTTAGGTAGTGCAGTGGTGTTTGAATAGTGTAGGGGGTCATGCTGAGGGTAGTGTTTTAGGGCTTAGGGTAGTGCAGTGGTGTTTGTGTAGTGTAGGGGCTAGTGTTTTAGGGTTGAGGTAGTGCAGTGGTGTTTTTGTACATTAGGGGGTCGTGCTTTGAGTAGTGTTTTAGGGTTTAGGGTAGTGCAGTGGTGTTTGTGTAGTGCAGGGGGTCGTGTTTTAGGGTATTGGGTATTGCAGTGGTATCTGTGTAGTGTAGTGGGTCGTGCTGGGTGTAATGTTTTAGGGTTTAAGGTAGTGCAGTGGTGTTTGTGTAGAGTAGGCGGTTGTGCTGGGGTAGTGTTTTAGGGTTTAGGGTAGTGCAGTGGTGTTTGGGTGGTGTAGGGGTCGTGCTGAGGGTAGATTTAGTGTTTAGGATAGTGCAGTGGTGTTTGTGTTCTGCAGGGGGTCATGCTGGGGTAGTGTTTTGGGGTTTACCGTAGAGCAGTGGTGTTTGGGTAGTGTAGGGGGTTGTGCAGGGGTAGTATTTTAGGGTTTAAGGTGGTGCAGTGGTGTTTGGGTAGTGTAGGGGGTCGCGCTGGGGGTAGTGTTTTAGGGTTTAGGGTAGTGCAGTTGTGTTTGTGTAGTGCAGGGGGTCGTGTTTCAAGGTAGTGCAGTGGTGTTTGGATAGTTTAGGGGGTCAAGCAGGGGATAGATTTAGGGTTTAGGATAGTGCAGTCGTGATAGTGTAGTGTAGGGAGTCATGCTGGGGTAGTGTTTTAGGGTTTAGGGTAGTGCAGTGGTGTTTGTGTAGTGTAGGGGTCGTGCTGGGTTAGTGGTTTAGGGTTTATGGTAGTGCAGTGCTGTTTGGGTAGTGTAGGGGGTCGTGCTGGGGGTAGTGTTTTAGGGTTTAGGGTAGTGCAGTGGTGTTTGGGAAGTGTAGGGGGTCATGCTGGGGGTAGTGTTTGTGGGTTTAGGGAAGTGCAGTGGTGTTTGGGTAGTGTTGGGGTCATGCTGGGGTTAGTGTTTTAGGGTTTAGGTAGTGCAGTGGTGTTTGGGTAGTGTAGGGGGTCATGCTGAGGGTAGTGTTTTAGGGCTTAGGGTAGTGCAGTGGTGTTTGTGTAGTGTAGGGGGTAGTGTTTTAGAGTTTAGGTAGTTCAGTGGTGTTTTTGTAGTGTAGAGGTGCTGTGCTTTGACTAGTGTTTTAGGGTTTAGGGAAGTGCAGTGGTGTTTGTGTAGTGTAGGGGGTCGTGCTGGGGGTTGTGTTTTAGGGTTCAGGGCAGTGCAGTGGTGTTTGTGTAGTGTGGGGTAGTGCTGGGTTATATTTAGGGTTTAGGGTAGTGCAGTGGTGTTTGGGTAGAGTAGGGGGTTGTGCTTGGTGTAGTGTTTTAGGGTAGTGCAGTGGTGTTTGTGGAGTATAGGGCGTCGTTCTGGGGTAGTGTTTTAGGGTTTAGGGTAGTGCAGTGGTGTTTGTGTAGGGGGTAGTGCTGGGGGTAGATTTAGGGTTTGGGGTAGTGCAGTGGTGTTTGGGTAGTTTAGGGGGTCATGCTGGGAGTATTGTTTTAGGCTTTAGGGCAGTGTAGTGGTGTTTGTGTAGTGTAGGGGGTAGTGCTGGGGGTAGATTTAGGGTTTAGGATAGTGCAGTGGTGTTTGGGTAGTGTAGGGGGTCATGCTGGGGATAGTGTTTTAGGGTTTAGGGTAGTGCAGTAGTGTTTGGGTAGTGTAGAGGGTCGTTTTGGGGGTAGTATTGTAGAGTTTAGGCAAGTGAAGTGGTGTTTGTGTAGTGTAGGGGGTAGTGTTTTAGGGTTTAGGGTAGTGCAGTGGTGTACGTGTAGTGTAGGGGGTGGTCTTGGAGTAGGGTTTTAGGGTTTAGGGTAGTGCAGTGGTGTTTCTGTAGTGTAGGGGTCGTGCTGGGGGTAGTGTTTTAGGGTTTAGGGTAGTGCAGTGCTGTTTTGGAAGTGTAGGGGGTCATGCTGTGGGTAGTATTTTAGGGATTTGAGTTGTGCAGTGGAGTTTATGTAGTGTAGGGGGTCTTGCTGGGGGTTGTGTTTTCGGGTTTAGGGTAGTGCAGTGGTGTTTGTGTAGTGTAGGGGGTCGTGCTGGGGTAGTGCTTTAGAGTTTAGGGTAGTGCAGTGGTGTTTGTGTAGTGTAGGGGGTCGTGTTTTAGGGTAGTGCAGTGGTGTTTGGGTAGTGTAGGGAGTCATGCTGGGGTAGTGTTTTAGGGTTTAGGGTAGTGCAGTCGTGATTGTGTAGTGTAGGGGGTCGTGCTGGGGTAGTCTTTTAGAGTTTAGGCAAGTGAAGTGGGGTTTGTGTAGTGTAGGGGTAGTGTTTTAGGGTTTAGGGTTGTGCAGTGGTGTACGTGTAGTGTAGGGGGTGGTCTTGGAGTAGGGTTTTAGGGTTTAGGGTAGTGCAGTGATGTCTGTCTTGTAGCTGGTCGTGGTTTAGGGTATAGGGTAGTGCACTGGTGTCTGTCTTGTAGGGGGTCATGCTGGGGTAGATTTAGGGTTTAGGATAGTGCAGTGTTGTTTCTGTAGTGTAGGGGGTCGTGCTGGGGGTAGTGTTTTAGGGTTTAGGGTAGTGGAGTGCTGTTTTGGAAGTGTAGGGGGTCGTGCTGGGAGTAGTATTTTAGGGATTAGGGTAGTGCAGTGGTGTTTATGTTGTGTACGGGGTCGTGCTGGGGGTAGTGGTTTCGTGTTTACGGAAGTGCAGTGGTGTTTGTGTAGTGTAGGGGGTCGTGTTTGAGGGTAGTGCAGTGGTGTTTGGGTAGTGTAGGGGTCATGTTAGGGGTATTGTTTTAGGGTTTAGGGTAGTGCAGTGGTTTCTGTGTAGTGTAGGGGGTCGTGCTGGGGGTAGTGTTTCAGGGTTTAGGGTAGTTCAGTGTTGTTTGTGTAGTGTTGGGGGTAATATTTTAGGGCAGTGCAGTGGTGTTTGAGTAGTGTAGGGAATCATGCTGGGGGTAGTGTTTTAGGGTTTAGGGTAGTGCAGTGGTGTTTGTGTAGTGTAGGGAGTCGTGTTGGTGTAGTGTTTTAGGGTTTAGGTAGTGCAGTGGTGTTTGGGTAGTGTAGGGGGTTATGCTGGGGGTAGTGTTTTAGGGTTTAGGGCAGTGCAGTGGTGATTGGGTAGTGTAGGGGGTCATGCTGGGGGTAGATTAAGGGTTTAGGGTAGTGCAGTGGTGTGTGTGTAGTGTTGGGGGTTGTGCTGGGGGTAGTGTTTTCAGGTTAAGGGTAGCGCAGTGGTGTTTGTGTAGTGTAGGAGGTCGTGCTGGGGGTAGTGTTTTAGTGTTTAGGGTAGTGCAGTGCTGTTTGGGTAGTGTAGGGGGTCGTGTTGGAGGTAGTGTTTTATGGTCTAGGGTAGTGCAGTCTTGTTTGTGTAGTGTAGGGGGTCGTGTTTTAGGGTAATGCAGTGTGTTTGGGTAGTGTAGGGAGTCATGCTGGGGGTAATGTTTTAGTGTATCAGGTAGTGCAGTTGTGTTTGGGTAGTGTAGGGGGTCATGCTGTGGGTAGTGTTTTAGGGTTTAGGGTAGTGCTGTGGTGTTTGGGTAGTGTAGGGGGTCGTGCTGGGGGTAGTGTTTTAGGGTTTAGGGTAATGCAGTGCTGTTTCTGCAGTATAGGGGGTCGTGCTCGGGGTAGTGTTTTTGGGTTTAGGGTAGTGCAGTGGTGTTTGGGTAGTGTAGGGGGTCGTGCTGGGGGTAGTGTCTTAGGGTTTAGGGTATTGCAGTGGTGTTTGGGTAGTTTAGGGTCATACTTGGGTAGATTTACAGTTTAGGGTAGTGCAGTTGTGTTTGTTTAGTATAGGGGGTCGTGCTGGGGGTAGTGTTTTAGGGTTTAGGGTAGTGCAGTGTTGATTGTGTAGTGTAGGGGGTCATGTTTTAGGGTAGTGCAGTGGTGTTTGTGTAGTGTAGGGGGTTGTGCTGGGTGTAGTGTTTTGGGGTTTAGGGTAGTGTGGTGGTGTTTGTGTAGTGTAGTTAGTCGTGTTGGGGTAGTGTTTCAGGGTTTAGGGTAGTACAGTGGTGTTTGGGTAGTATAGAGGATGGTGCTGGGGGTAGTGTTTTAGGGTTTAGGGTAGTGCAGTGGTGTTTGGGTAGTGTAGGGCGTCGTGCGGGGGGTAGGGTTTAAGGGTTTAGGGTAGTGCGGTGGTGTTTTGGTAGTGTAGGTGGTCGTGCAGAGGGTAGATTTAGGGTTTAGAGTAATGCAGTCGTGTTTGTGTCGTGTATGGGGTTGTCATGGGGTAGTGTTTTAGGGTTTAGGTCAGTGCAGTGGTGTTTGTGTAGTTTAGGGGGTCGTGCTGTGGTAGTGTTTTAGGGTTTATGGTAGTGAGGTGGTGTTTGTGTAGTGTAGGGGGTAGTGCTGGGGGAAGATTTAGGTTTTGGGTAGTGCAGTGGTGTTTGGGTAGTGTAGGGGGTTGTGCTAGAGATAGTGTTTTACGGTTTAGGGCAGTGCAGTGGTGTTTGTATACTGAAGGGGATCATGCTGGTGGTAGTGTTTTAGGGTTTAGGTCAGCGCAGTGGTGTTCGGGTAGTGTAGGAGGTCCTGCTGGGGTAGTGTTTTAGGGTTTAGGGGTGTGCAGTGGTGTTCTGGTAGTGTAGGGGGTCATGCTGGGATAGATTTTGGGTTTAGGGTAGCGCAGTGCTGTTTGGGTTGCGTAGGGGAGTTAGTGCTGTGGGTAGTGCTTTAGGGTTTAGGGTAGTGCAGTGGTATTTGGTAGTGTAGGGGGTCATGCTGGTGATAGTGTTTTAGGGTTTGGGGTAGTGCAGTGGTGTTTGGGTAGTGTAGGTGGTTGTGCTGGGGGTAGTGTTTTAGGGTTTAGGGTAGTACAGTCGTGTTTGGGTATTGTAGTGGGTTGTCCTGGGGGTAGTGTTTTAGGGTTTAGGGTAGTGCAGTGGTGTTTGGGTAGTGTAGAGGGTCGTGCTGGGGGTAGTGTTTTAGGGTTTACGGTAGTGCAGTGGTGTTCGGGTAGTGTAGGGGTCGTGGTGGGGGTAGTGTTTAAGGGTTTAGGGTAGTGAAGTGGTGTTTGGAAAGTGTAGGGGGTCGTGCTGGGGGTAGTGTTTTAGGGTATAGGTTAGTGCAGTGGTGTTTGGGTAGTGTAGAGGGTCTTGCTGAGGGTAGTGTTTTAGGGTTTAGGGTAGTGCAATGGTGTTTGGGTAGTGTAGGGGGTCGTGCTGGGGATATATTTAGGGGTTAGGTTAGCGCTCTTGTGTCTGGGTAGTGTAGTGGGTCGTGCTGGGGGTAATGTTTTAGGTTTTAGGGTAGTGCAGTGGTGTTTCTGTAGTGTAGGGGGTCGTGCTGGGGGTAGTGTTTTAGTATTTAGGGTAGTGCAGTAGTGTTTGTGTAGTGTAGGGTGTCCTGCTGGGGGTAGTTTTTTAGGGTAGTGCAGTGGTGCTTGGGTAGTATAGGGGGTCGTGCTGGGAAAGTTTTTTAGGGTTTATGGTGGTGCAGTGCTTTTTGTGTAGTCTAGGGGGTCGTACTGGTGGTAGTGTTTTAGGGTTTAGGGTAGTGCAGTGGTGGTTCTGTAGTGTAGGGAGTCGTGCTGGGGTAGTGTTTTAGGGTTTAGGATAGTGCAGTGGTGTTTGTGTAGTGTAGGGAGTCGTGTTGGGGTAGTGTTTTAACATTTAGGTAGTTCAGTGGTGTTTGGGTAGTGTAGGTGGTCATGCTGGGGTAGTGTTTTAGGGATTAGGGTAGTGCAGTGGTGTTTGTGTAGTGTAGGGGGTAGTGCTGGGGGTAGATTTAGGGTTTCGGTAGTGCAGTGGTGTTTGGGTAGTGAAGGGGGTTGTGCTAGAGGTAGTGTTTTACGGTTTAGGGCAGTGCAGTGTTGTTTGTATAGTATAAGGGGTCATGCTGGTGGTAGTGTTTTAGGGTTTAGGGCACCGCAGTGGAGTTCGGGTAGTGTAGGAGTTCATGCTGGTGTAGTGTTTAGGGTTTAGGGTAGTGCAGTGGTGTTCTGGTAGTGTATGGGGTCATGCTGGGATAGATTTTGGGTTTAGGGTAGCGCAGTGGTGATTGGGTAGCATAGGGGTCGTGCTGCGGGTAGTGTTTTAGGGTTTAGGGTAGTGCAGTGGTGTTTGGTAGTATAGGGGGTCATGCTGGGGATAGCGTTTTAGGGTTTAGGGTAGTGCAGTGGTGTTTGGGTAGTGTAGGTGGTCGTGCTGGGGGCAGTGTTTTAGGGTTTAAGGTAGTGCAGTCGTGTTTGGGTAGTATAGGGGGGTCGTGTTTTGGGGTTTAAGGTAGAGCAATAATGTTTGGGTAGTGTAGGGGTCGTGCTGGGGTAGTGTTTTAGTGTTTAGGGTAGTGCTGTTTTTGGGTATTGTAGGGGGTCGTCCTGGGGGTAGTGTTTTAGGTTTTAGGTTAGTGCAGTGGTTTTTGGGTAGTGTAGAGGGTCGTGCTAGGGTAGTGTTTTAGGGTTTAGGGTAGTGCAGTGGTGTTCGGGTAGTGTAGGGTTCATGGTGGGGGTAGTGTTTAAGGGTTTAGGGTAGTGCAGTGGTGTTTGGAAAGTGTAGGGGGTCGTGCTGGGGGTAGTGTTTTAGGGTATTGGTTAGTGCAGTGGTGTTTGGGTAGTGTAGAGGGTCGTGCTGAGGGTAGTGTTTTAGGGTTTAGGCTAGTGCAATGGTGTTTGGGTAGTGTAGTGGGTTGTGCTGGGGATAATGTTTTAGATTTTAGGGTAGTGCAGTGGTGTTTCTGTAGTGTACGGGGTCGTGCTGGTGGTAGTGTTTTAGGATTTAGGGTAGTGCAGTGGTGTTTGTGCAGTGTAGGGTGTCCTGCTGGGGTAGTGTTTTAGGGTTTAGGGTAGTGCAGTGGTGCTTGGGTAGTGTAGGGGGTCATGCTGGGAAAGTGTTTTAGGGTTTAGGGTAGTGCAGTGGTGTCTGTTTAGTGTAGGGGGTCGTGCTGGGGTTAGATTTAGGGTTTATGGTGGTGCAGTGATTTTTGTGTAGTGTAGGGGGTTGTACTTGTGGTAGTGTTTTAGGGTAGTGCAGTGGTGTTTCTGTAGTGTAGGGGTCATGCTGGGGGTAGATTTAGGGTTTAGGGTAGTGCAGTGGTGTTTGTGTAGTGTAGGGGTCGTGCTGGGGGTAGTGTTTTACGGTTTAGGGTAGTGCAGTGGTGTTTTGGTAGTGTAGGGGGTTGTGCTGGGGGCAGTGTTTTAGGGCTTAGGGTAGGGCAGTGCTGTTTGTGTAGTGTAGGAGTCGTGTTTTAGGGTAGTGCAGTGGTGTTTCGGTAGTGTTGGGGGTCATGCTGGGGGTAGTTTTTTAGGGTTTAGGTAGTGCAGTGGTATTTGAGTAGTGTAGGGGGTGATGCTGAGGGTAGTGTTTTAGGGCTTAGGGTAGTGCATTGGTGTTTGAATAGTGTAGGGGGTAGTGTTTTAGGGTTCAGGTAGTGCAGTGGTGTTTTTGTAGTGTAGGGGATCGTGCTTTGAGTAGTGTTTTAGGGTTTAGGGTTTAGGGTAGGCAGTGGTGTTTGTGTAGTGTAGGGGTCGTGTTTTAGGGTATAGGGTATTGCAGTGGTATCTGTGTAGTGTAGGGGGTCGTGCTGGGGGTAGATTTAGGTTTTAGGGTAGTGCAGTCATGATTGTGTAGTGTAGATGGTCATGCTGGGGTAGTGTTTGAGGGTTTAGGGTAGTGCAGTGGTGTTTGTGTAGTGTAGGGGTCATGCTGGGTTAGTGTTTTAGGGTTTATGGTAGTGCAGTGGTGTTTGGGTAGTGTAGGGGGTCGTACTGGAGGTATTGTTTTAGGGTTTAGGTAGTGCAGTGGTGTTTGGGTAGTGTAGGGGGTCATGCTTAGGGTAGTGTTTTAGGGCTTAGGGTAGTGCAGTGGTGTTTTTGTAGTATAGGGGGTCATGCTTTGAGTAGTGTTTTAGGGTTTAGGGTAGTGCAGTGTTGTTTGTGTAGTTTTGGGGGTCGTGTTTTTTAAGGTATAGGGCATTTCAGTGCTATCTGTGTAGCGTAGGGGGTCGTGCTGGGGGTAATGTTTTAGGGTTTAGGGTAGTGCAGTGGTGTTTGGTAGTGTAGGGGGTCATGCTGGGGATAGTGTTTTAGGGTTTAGGGTAGTGCAGTGGTGTTTGTGTAGTGTAGGTGGTCGTGCTGGGGGTAGTGTTTTAGGGTTTAGGGTAGTGCAGTTTTGTTTGGGTAGTATAGGGGGGTCGTGTTTTAGGGTTTAAGGTAGAGCAGTAATGTTTGGGTAGTTTAGGGGTCGTGCTGGGGGTAGTGTTTTAGTGTTTAGGGTAGTGCAGTGGTTTTTGGGTATTGTAGGAGGTCGTCCTGGGGGTAGTGTTTTAGGGTTTAGGGTAGTGCAGTGGTGTTTGGGTAGTGTAGAGGGTCGTGCTGGGGGTAGTGTTTTAGGGTTTAGGGTAGTGCAGTGGTGTTCGGGTAGTGTAGGGGTCGTGGTGGGGGTAGTGTTTAAGGGTTTAGGGTAGTGCAGAGGGGTTTGGAAAGTGTAGGGGGTCGTGCTGGGGGTAGTGTTTTAGGGTATAGGTTAGTGCAGTGGTGTTTGGGTAGTGTAGGGGTCGTGGTGGGGGTAGTGTTTATGGGTTTAGGGTAGTGTAATGGTGTTTGCGTAGGTTAGGGGGTCGTGCTGGGGATAGATTTAGGGGTTAGGGTAGCGCAGTTGTGTTTGGGTTGTGTTTTGGGTCGTGCTGGGGGTAATGTTTTAGGTTTTAGGGTAGTGCAGTGGTGGTTTTGTAGTGTAGGGGGTCGTGCTGGGGGTAGTGTTTTAGGATTTAGGGTAGTGCAGTGGTGTTTGCGTAGTGTAGGGTGTCCTGCTGGGGGTAGTGTTTTAGGGTTTAGGCTAGTGCAGTAGTGCTTGGGTAGTGTAGGGGGTCGGGCTGGGAAAGTGTTTAGGGTTTAGGGTAGTGCAGTGGTGTCTGTGTAGTGTAGGGGGTCGTGCTGGGGTTAGTGTTTTAGGGTTTAGGATAGTGCAGTGGTGTTTGTGTAGTGTAGGGAGTCGTGTTGGGGTAGTGTTTTAAAATTTTGGTAGTTCAGTGGTGTTTGGGTAGTGTGGGGGGTCATGCTTGGGGTAATGTTTTAGGGTTTACGGCAGTGCAGTGGTGATTGGGTAGTGTAGGGGGTCATGCTGGTGGTAGATTTAGGGTTTAGGGTAGTGCAGTGGTGTTTGTGTAGTGTAGGGGGTCGTGCTGGGGGTAGTGTTTTACGGTTTAGGGTAGTGCAGTGGTGTTTTGGTAGTGTAGGGGGTTGTGCTGGGGGAAGTGTTTGAGGGTTTAGGGTAGGGCAGTGCTGTTTGTGTAGTGTAGGAGTCGTGTTTTAGGGTAGTGCAGTGGTGTTTCTGTAGTGTTGGCGGTCATGCTGGGGGTAGTGTTTTAGGGTTTAGGTAGTGCAGTGGTGTTTGAGTAGTGTAGGGGGTCATGCTGAGGGTAGTGGTTTAGAGCTTAGGGTAGTACAGTGGTGTTTGTGTAGTGTAGGGGGTGGTGTTTTAGGGTTTAGGTAGTGCAGTGGTATTTTTGTAGTGTAGGGAGTCGTGCTGAGGGTAGTGTTTTAGGTTTTAGGATTGTGCAGTGGTGTTTGTGTAGTGTAGGTAGTCGTGTTGGGGTAGTGTTTTAATATTTAGGTAGTTCAGTGGTGTTTGGGTAGTGTGAGGGGTCATGCTTGGGGTAGTGTTTTAGGGTTTACAGCAGTGCAGTGGTGATTGGGTAGTGTAGGGGGTCATGCTGGGGGTAGATTTAGGGTTTAGGGTAGTGCAGTGATGTTTGGGTAGTGTAGGGGGTCATGTTGGGAGTAGTGTTTGTGAGTTTAGGGCAGTGCAGTGGTGTTTGTTTAGTGTAGGGGGTCATGCTGGGGTTAGTGTTTTAGGGTCAAGGGTAGTGCAGTGGTTTTTCGGTAGAATAGTGGGTTGTGCAGGGGTAGATTTAGGGTTTAGGGTAGTGCACTTGTGTTTGTGGTGTCTATCGGGTCGAGCTGAGGTAGTGTTTTAGGGTTTAGGGTAGTGCAGTGGTGGTTGTGTAGTGTATGGGGTCGTGCTGGGTATAGAGTATTAGGGTTTAGGATTGTGCAGTGGTGTTTGTGTGGTGTAGGGGATCGTGCTGGGGTAGATTTAGGGTATAGGGTGGTGCAGTGGTGTTTGTGTAGTGTAGGGGGTCATGCTGGGGGTAGTGCAGTAGTGTTTGGGTAGTGTAGAGGGTCCTTCTGGGGGTAGGGTTTTAGTGTTTAGGTTAGTGCAGCAGTGTTTGCGTAGTGTAGGGTGTTGTGTTTAAGGGTATAGGGTAGTGCACTGGTGTCTGTGTAGTGTAGGGGGTCGTTCTGGGGTAGATTTAGGTTATAGGATAGTGCAGTGTTGTTTCGGTAGTGTAGGGGGTCATGCTGGGGGTAGTGTTTTAGGGTTTAGGGTAGTGCAGTAGTGTTTTGAAAGTGTAGGGGGTCGTGCTGGGGGTAGTGTTTTAGGGTAGTGCAGTGGTGTTTCTGTAGTGTAGGGGTCATGCTGGGGGTAGATTTAGGGTTTAGGGTAGTGCAGTGGTGTTTGTGTAGTGTGATGGTCGTGCTGGGGGTAGTGTTTTACGGTTAAGGGTAGTGCAGTGGTGTTTTGGTAGTGTAGGAGTCGTGTTTTAGGGTAGTGCAGTGGTGTTTCGGTAGTGTTGGGGGTCATGCTGGGGGTAATTTTTTAGGGTTTAGGTAGTGCAGTGGTATTTGAGTAGTGTAGGGGGTGATGCTGAGGGTAGTGTTTTAGGGCTTAGGGTAGTGCATTGGTGTTTTAGTAGTGTAGGGGGTAGTGTTTTAGGGTTTAGGAAGTGCAGTGGTGTTTTTGTAGTGTAGGGGGTCGTGCTTTGAGTAGTGTTTTAGGGTTTAGGGTAGGCAGTGGTATTTGTGTAGTGTGGGGGGTCGTGTTTTAGGGTATAGGGTATTGCACTGGTATTTGTGTAGTGTAGGGGGTCGTGCTGGGGGTAATGTTTTAGGGTTTAAGGTAGTGCAGTGGTGTTTGGTGTAGGGGGTCGTGCTGGGGGTAGATTTAGTGTTTAGGATAGTGCAGTGGTGTTTGTGTAGTGTAGGGGTCGTGCTGGGGGTAGTGTTTTGGTGTTTAGCATAGAGTAGTGGTGTTTGTGTAATTTAGTGGGTTGTGCTGGGGTTGTATTTTAGGGTTTAGGGTACTGCAGTGGTGTTTGGGTAGTGTAGGGGGTTGCGCTGGGGGTAGTGTTTTAGGCTTTAGGGTAGTGCAGCTGTGTTTGTGTAGTATAGGGGGTCGTGTTTCAGGTTAGTGCAGTGGTGTTTGGATAGTTTAGGGGGTCAAGCAGGGGGTAGATGTAGGTTTTAGGGTAGTGCAGTCATGATTGTGTAGTGTAGAGGGTCATGCTGGGGTAGTGTTTTAGGGTTTAGGGTAGTGCAGTGGTGTTTGTGTAGTGTAGGGGTCATGCTGGGTTAGTGTTTTAGGGTTTATGGTAGTGCAGTGGTGTTTGGGTAGTGTAGGGGGTCGTACTGGAGGTATTGTTTTAGGGTTTAGGTAGTGCAGTGGTGTTTGGGTAGTGTAGGGGGTCATGCTGAGGGTAGTGTTTTAGGGCTTAGGGTAGTGCAGTGGTGTTTTTGTAGTATAGGGGGTCATGCTTTGAGTAGTGTTTTAGGGTTGAGGGTAGTGCAGTGTTGTTTGTGTAGTGTTGGGGGTTGTGTTTTTTAGGGTATAGGGTATTTCAGTGCTATCTGTGTAGCGTAGGGGGTCGTGCTGGGGGTAATGTTTTACGGTTTAGGGTAGTGCAGTGGTGTTTGGTAGTGTAGGGGGTCATGCTGGGGATAGTGTTTTAGGGTTTAGGGTAGTGCAGTGGTGTTTGGTAGTGTAGGGGGTCATGCTGGGGATAGTGTTTTAGGGTTTAGGGTAGTGCAGTGGTGTTTGGGTAGTGTAGTTGGTCGTGCTGGGGGTAGTGTTTTAGGGTTTAGGGTAGTGCAGTTTTGTTTGGGTAGTATAGGGGGGTCGTGTTTTAGGGTTTAAGGTAGAGCAGTAATGTTTGGGTAGTTTAGGAGTCGTGCTGGGGGTAGTGTTTTAGTGTTTAGGGTAGTGCAGTGGTTTTTGGGTATTGTAGGGGGTCGTCCTGGGGGTAGTATATTAGGGTTTAGGGTAGTGCAGTGGTGTTTGGGTAGTGTAGAGGGTCGTGCTGGGGGTAGTGTTTTAGGGTTTAGGGTAGTGCAGTGGTGTCAGGGTAGTGTAGGGGTCGTGGTGTGGGTAGTGTTTAAGGGTTTAGGGTAGTGCAGAGGGGTTTGGAAAGTGTAGGGGGTCGTGCTGGGGGTAGTGTTTTAGGGTATAGGTTAGTGCAGTGGTGTTTAGGTAGTGTAGGGGTCGTGGTGGGGGTAGTGTTTATGGGTTTAGGGTAGTGTAATGGTGTTTGGGTAGGTTAGGGGGTCGTGCTGGGGATAGATTTAGGGGTTAGGGTAGCGCAGCTGTGTTTGGGTTGTGTTTTGGGTCATGCTGGGGGTAATGTTTTAGGTTTTAGGGTAGTGCAGTGGTGGTTCTGTAGTGTAGGGGGTCGTGCTGGGGGTAGTGTTTTAGGATTTAGGGTAGTGCAGTGGTGTTTGTGTAGTGTAGGGTGTCCTGCTGGGGGTAGTGTTTTAGGGTTTAGGCTAGTGCAGTAGTGCTTGGGTAGTGTAGGGGGTCGTGCTGGGAAAGTGTTTAGGGTTTAGGGTAGTGCAGTGGTGTCTGTGTAGTGTAGGGGGTGGTGCTGGGGTTAGATTTAGGGTTTATGGTGGTGCAGTACTTTTTGTGTAGTGTAGGGGGTCATACTGGTGGTAGTGTTTTAGGGTTTAGGGTAGTGCAGTGGTGTTTCTGTAGTGTAGGGAGTCGTGCTGAGGGTAGTGTTTTAGGGTTTAGGATAGTGCAGTGGTGTTTGTGTAGTGTAGGGAGTCGTGTTGGGGTAGTGTTTTAAAATGTTGGTAGTTCAGTGGTGTTTGGGTAGTGTGGGGGGTCAAGCTGGTGCTAGATTTAGGGTTTAGGGTAGTGCAGTGGTGTTTGTGTAGTGTAGGGGGTCGTGCTGGGGGTAGTGTTTTACGGTTTAGGGTAGTGCAGTGGTGTTTTGGTAGTGTAGGGGGTTATGCTGGGGGTAGTGTTTTACGGTTTAGGGTAGTGCAGTGGTGTTTCGGTAGTGTTGGGGGTCATGCTGGGGGTAGTGTTTTAGGGTTTAGGTAGTGCAGTGGTGTTTGAGTAGTGTAGGGGGTCATGCTGAGGGTAGTGGTTTAGGGCTTAGGGTAGTGCAGTGGTGTTTGTGTAGTGTAGGGGGTGGTGTTTTAGGGTTTAGGTAGTGCAGTGGTATTTCTGTAGTGTAGGGAGTTGTGCTGAGGGTAGTGTTTTAGGTTTTAGGATTGTGCAGTGGTGTTTGTGTAGTGTAGGTAGTCGTGTTGGGGTAGTGTTTTAATATTTAGGTAGTTCAGTGGTGTTTGGGTGGTGTGAGGGGTCATGCTTGGGGTAGTGTTTTAGGGTTTACGGCAGTGCAGTGGTGATTGGGTAGTGTAGGGGATCATGCTGGGGGTAGATTTAGGGTTTAGGGTAGTGCAGTGGTGTTTGGGTAGTGTAGGGGGTCATGTTGGGAGTAGTGTTTGTGAGTTTAGGGCAGTGCAGTGGTGTTTGTTTAGTGTAGGGGTCATGCTGGGGTTAGTGTTTTTAGGGTCAAGGGTAGTGCAGTGGTTTTTGGGTAGAATAGTGGGTTGTGCAGGGGTAGATTTAGGGTTTAGGGTAGTGCACTCGTGTTTGTGGTGTCTATCGGGTCGAGCTGGGGTAGTGTTTTAGGATTTAGGGTAGTGCAGTGGTGGTTGTGTAGTGTATGGGGTCGTGCTGGGTGTAGTGTATTAGGGTTTAGGATTGTGCAGTGGTGTTTGTGTGGTGTAGGGGATCGTGCTGGGGTAGATTTAGGGTATAGGGTGGTGCAGTGGTGTTTGTGTAGTGTAGGGGGTCATGCTGGGGGTAGTGCAGTAGTGTTTGGGTAGTGTAGAGGGTCGTTCTGGGGGTAGGGTTTTAGTGTTGAGGGTAGTGCAGCAGTGTTTGCGTAGTGTAGGGTGTTGTGTTTAAGGGTATAGGGTAGTGCACTGGGGTCTGTGTAGTGTAGGGGGTCGTTCTGGGGTAGATTTAGGTTATAGGATAGTGCAGTGGTGTTTTGAAAGTGTAGGGGGTCGTGCTGGGGTAGTATTTTAGGGATTAGGGTAGTCCAGTGGTGTTTAGGTAGTGTAGGGGGTCGTGCTAGGGGTAGTTTTTCCAGGTTAAGTTTAGTGCAGTAGTGTTTGTGTAGTGTAGGGGGTCATGCTGGGGGTAGTGCTTTAGGGTTTAGGGTAGTGCCGTGGTGTTTGTGCAGTGTAGGGGGTCGTGTTCTAGGGTAGTGCAGTGCTGTTTTGGTAGTGTAGGGGGTCATGTTGGGGGTATTGTTTTGGGGTTTAGGGTAGTGCAGTGGTGTCTGTGTAGTGTAGGGGGTTGTGCTGGGGGTAGTGTTTTGGGGTTTAGGGTAGTGCAGTGCTGTTTGGGTAGTGTAGGGGGTCGTGTTCTAGGGTAGTGCAGTGGTGTTTGTGTAGTGTAGGGGGTCGTGCTGGGGGTAGTGTTTTAGGGATTAGGGTAGTGCAGTGGTGTTTGGATAGTGTAGGGTGTTGTGCTGGGGGTAGTGTTTGACGGTTTAGGGTAGTGCAGTGGAGCGTGGGAAGTGTAGGGGGTCATGCTGGGGGTAAATTTAGGGTTTAGGGTACTGCAGTGGTGTTTGTGTAGTGTAGGGGGTTGTGCTGGGGGTAGAGTTTTCAGGTTTAGGGGAGTGCAGTGGTGTTTGTGTAGTGTAGGGGGTCGTGCTGGGAGTAGTGTTTCAGTGTTTAGGGTAGTGCAGTGGTGATAGTGTAGTATAGGGGGTCGCGTTTTAGGGTAGTGCAGTGGTGTTTGGGTAGTGTAGGGGGTCGTGCTGGAGGTAGTGCTTTAGTGTTCAGGGTAATGCAGTGGAGTTTGTGTAGTGTGGTGGTTCGTGCTGGGGGTAGTGTTTTAGGGTTTAGGGTAGTGCCGTGTTGTTTGTGTAGTGTAGGGGGTCGTGTTTTGGGGTAATGCAGTGGTGTTCGGGTAGTGTAGGGAGTCGTGCTGGGGGTAGTGTTTTACGGTATCAGGTAGAGCAGTGGTGTTTGGGTAGTGTAGGGGTCATGCTGGGGGTAGTGTTTTAGTGTTTTGGGTAGTGCAGTGGTTTTTGGGTATTGTAGGGGGTCGTGCTGGGGGTAATGTTTTAGGGTTTAGGGTAGTGCAGTGGTGTTTGGGTACTGTAGAGGGTCATGCTGGGGGTAGTGTTTTAGCATTTAGGGTAGTGCAGTGGTGTTCGGGTAGTGTAGGGGGTCGTGGTGAGGGTAGTGTTTAAGGGTTTAGGTTAGTGCAGTGGTGTTTGGAAAGTGTAGGGGTCCTGCTGGGGGTAGTTTTTTAGGGTTTAGGGTAGTGCAGTGGTGTTTGTGTAGAGTAGCGTGTCCTGCTGTGGGTAGTGTTTTAGGGTTTAGGGTACTGCAGTGGTGCTTGGGTAGTGTAGGGGGTGGTACTGGTGGTAGTGTTTTAGGGTTTAGGGTAGTGCAGTTATGTTTCTGTAGTGTATGGGGTCATGCTGGGGTAGTGTTTTAGGGTTTAGGGTAGTGCAGTGGTGTTTGGGTAGTGTAGGGGGTCCTGCTTGGGGTAGTGTTTTAGGGTTTAGGGCAGTGCAGTGGTGTTTGGGTAGTGTAGGGGGTCATGTGGGGGCAGATTTAGGTGTTTAGGGTAGTGCAGTGGTGTTTGTGTAGTGTAGGGGGTCGTGCTGAGGGTAGTGTTTTACGGTTTAGGGTAGTGCAGTGGTGTTTTGGTTGTGTAGGGGGTTATGCTGGGGAAGTTTTTTAGGGTTTAGGGTAGTGCAGTGCTGTTTGTGTAGTGTAGGAGTCGTGTTTTAGGGCAGTGCAGTGGTGTTTGCGTAGTGTTGGGGGTCATGCTGGGGGTAGTGTTTTAGGGTATAGGGTGGTGCAGTGGTGTTTGTGTAGTGTAGGGGATCGTGCTGGGGTAGTGTTTTAGGTTTTAGTGTAGTGCAGTGGTGTTTGTGTAGTGTAGGAGGTAGTGCTGTGGGTAGATTTAGGGTTTAGGATAGAGCTGTGGTGTTTGGGTATTGTAGGGGGTCATGATGGGGTACTGTTTTAGGGTTTAGGGCAGTGCATTGGTGTTTGGGTAGTGTAGGGGTAGTGCTGGGTTAGATTTAGGGTTTTGGGTAGTACAGTGGTGTTTGGGTAGTGTAGGGGGTCGTGCTGGGGGTAGTGTTTTAGGGTTTAGGGCAGTGCCGTGGTGTTTGTGTGGTGTAGAGGTTCGTGCTTGGGGTAGTGTTTTAGGGTGTAGGGTAGTGCAGTGTTGTTTGTGTAGTGTAGAGGGTCGCGCTGGGGGTAGTGTTTTAGGGTTTAGGGTAGTGCAGTGGTGTTTGGGTTGTGTAGGGGGTCGTGCTGGGGGTAGTGTTTAGGGTTTAGGGCAGTGCAGTGGTCTTTGGGTAGTGTAGGGGGTCATGCTGGGGGTAGTGTTTTAGGGTTTAGGGTAGTGCAGTGGTGCTTGCGTAGTGTAGGGGGTCATGATGGGGATAGTGTTTTAGAGTTTAGGCAAGTAAAGTGGTGTTTGTGAAGTGTAGGGGGTAGTGTTTTAGGGTTTAGGGTAGTGCAGTGGTGTACGTGTAGTGTAGGGGGTTGTCTTGGAGTAGGGTTTTAGGGTTTAGGGTAGTGCAGTGGTGTTTGTGTAGTGTAGGTGTCGTGTTTAGGGTATAGGGTAGTGCACAGGTGTCTGTGTAGTGTAGGGGGTCGTGCTGGGGTAGATTTAGGTTATAGGATAGTGCAGTGGTGTTTCTTTAGTGTAGGGGGTCATGCTGGGGGTAGTGCTTTAGGGTTTAGGGTAGTGCAGTGCTGTTTTGAAAGTGTAGGGGGTCGTGCTGGGGGTAGCATTTTAGGGATTAGGGTAGTGCAGTGGTGTTTAGGTAGTGTAGGGGGTCGTGCTGGGTGTAGTGTTTTCGGGTTTATGGTAGTGCAGTAGTCTTTGTGTAGTGTAGGGGGTCATACTGGGGGTAGTGCTTTAGGGTTTAGGGTAGTGCAGTGGTGTTTGTGTAGTGTATGGGGTCGAGTTCTAGGGCAGTGCAGTGGTGTTTGAATAGTGTAGGGAGTCATGCTGGGGGTAGTGTCTCAGGGTTTAGGGTAGTGCAGTGGTGTATGTGTAGTGTAGAGGGTCGTGCTGGGGGTAGTGTTTTAGGGATTAGGGTAGTGCAGTGGTGTTTGGATAGTGTAGGGTGTTGTGCTGGGGGTAGTGTTTGAGGGTTTAGGGTAGTGCAGTGGAGCTTCGGTAGTGTAGGGGTCATGCTGGGGTAAATTTAGGGTTTAGGGTAGTGTAGTGGTGTTTGTGTAGTGTAGGGGGTCGTGCTGGGGGTAGTGTTTTAGGGTTTAGGGTAATGCAGTGTTGTTTGTGTAGAGTAGGGGGTCGTGTTTTAGGGTAATGCAGTGGTGTTTGAGTAGTGTAGGGAGTCGTGCTGGGGGTAGTGTTTTACGGTATCAGGTAGTGCAGTGGTGTTTGGGTATTATAGTGGGTCGTGCTGTGGATATTGTTTTAGGGTTTAGGGTAGTGCAGTGGTGTTTGGGTAGTGTAGGGGGTCGTGCTGGGGTAGTGTTTTAGAGTTTAGGGTAGTGCATTGCTTTTTCTGTAGTGTAGGGGGTCGTGCTGGGGGTAGTTTTTTCGGGTTTAGGGTAGTGCAGTGGTGTTTGGGTAGTATAGGGGGTCGTGCTGGGGGTAGTGTCTTAAGGTTTAGGGTATTGCAGTGGTGCTTGGGTAGTTTAGGGGTCGTAATGAGGTAGATTTAGAGTTTAGGGTAGTGCAGTGGTGTTTGTGTAGTGTAGGGGGTTGTTCTGGGGGTAGTGTTTTAGGGTTTAGGTTAGTGCAGTGTTGTTTGTGTAGTGTAGGAGGTCGTGTTTTAGGGTAGTGCAGTGGTCTTTCTGTAGTGTAGGGGGTCGTGCTGGGGGTAGTGTTTTGGGGTTTAGGGTAGTGCAGTGGTGTTTGTGTAGAGTAGGGAGTCGTGTTGGGGTAGTGATTTAGGGTTTAGGGTAGTGCAGTGGTGTTTGGGTAGTGTAGGGGGTCGTGCTGCGGGAAGAGTTTTAGGGTTTAGGGTAGTGCAGTGGTGTTTGGGTAGTGTAGGGGTCGTGCAGAGGGTAGATTTAGGGTTTAGAGTAGTGCAGTCGTGTTTGTGTAGTGTAGGGGGTCGTGCTGGGGTAGTGTTTTAGGGTAGTGCAGTGGTGTTTGTATAGTGTAGGGGGGCATGCTGGGGTAGTGTTTTAGGGATTAGGGTAGTGCAGTGGTGTTTAAGTAGTGTAGGGGGTCATGCTGGGGGTAGTGTTTTAGGGATTAGGGTAGTGCACTGGTGTTTGGTAGTGTAGGGGGTCATGCTGGGGACAGTGTTTTAGGGTTTAGGGCAGCGCAGTGGGGTTCGGGTAGTGTAGGAGGTTGTGCAGGGGTAGTGTTTTAGGGTTTAGGGTAGCGCAGTGGTGTTCGGGTAGTGTAGGGAGTCATGCTGGGGTATATTTTGGGTTTAGGGTAGCCCAGTGGTGTTTGGGTAGTGTAGGGGGTCATGCTGGGTGTAGTGTTTTAGAGTTTAGGGTAGTGCACTGGTGTTTGGTAGTGTAGGGGGTCATGCTGGGGAAAGTGTTTTAAGGTTTAGGGTAGCGCAGTGGTGTTTGGATTGTGTAGGTGGTCGTGCTCGGGGTAGTGTTTTAGGGTGTAGGGTAGTGCAGTGGTGTTTGGGTTGTATACGGGGGTCATGTTTTAGGGTTTAAGGTAGAGAAGTGGTGTTTGGGTAGTGTAGGGGTCGTACTGGGGGTAGTGTTTTAGTGTTTACTGTAGTACAGTAGTTTTTGGGTATTGTAGGGGGTCGTGCTGGCGGTAGTGTTTTAGGGTTTAGGGTTGTGCAGTGGTGTTTGGGTACTATAGAGGGCCATGCTGGGGGGTAGTGTCTTAGGGTTTAGGGTAGTGCAGTGGTGTTTGTGTAATGTAGGGGGTCGTGCTGGGTGTAGTGTTTTAGGGATTAGGGTAGTGCAGTGGTGTTTGGATAGTGTAGGGTGTTGTGCTGGGGTAGTGTTTGAGGGTTTAGGGTAGTGCAGTGGAGCTTGGGTAGTGTAGGGGGTCATGTTGGGGGTAAATTTAGGGTTTAGGATAGTGCAGTGGTGTTTGTGTAGTATAGGGGGTCGTGTTTTAGGGTAGTGCAGTGGTGTTTGGGTAGTGTAGGGGTCGTGCTGGAGGTAGTGTTTTAGTGTTCAGGGTAATGCAGAGGAGTATTTGTAGTGTAGTGGGTCATGCTGGGGTAGTGTTTTAGGGTTTAGGGTAGTGCAGTGTTGTTTGTGTAGTGTAGGGGGTCGTGTTTTAGGGTAATGCAGTGCTGTTTGGGTAGTGTAGGGAGTCGTGCTGGGGTAGTGTTTTACGGTATCAGGTAGTGCAGTGGTGTTTGGGTATTGTAGGTGGTCGTGCTGTGGGTAGTGTTTTAGGGTTTAGGGTAGTGCAGTGGTGTTTGGGTAGTGTAGGGGGTCATGCTGGGGGTAGTTTTTTCAGGTTTAGGGTAGTGCAGTGGTGTTTGGGTAGTATAGGGGGTTGTGCTGGGGGTAGTGTCTTAGGGTTTAGGGTATTGCAGTGGTGCTTGGGTAGTTTAGGGGTCGTACTGGGGTAGATTTAGAGTTTAGGGTAGTGCAGTGGTGTTTGTGTAGTGTAGGAGGTCGTGCTGGGGGTAGTGTTTTGGGGTTTAGGGTAGTGCAGTGGTGTTTGTGTAGTGTAGGGGGTAATGCTGGGGGTAGTTTTTTCAGGTTTAGGGTAGTGCAGTGGTGTTTGTGTAGTGTAGGGGTCGTACTGGGGTAGATTTAGAGTTTAGGGTAGTGCAGTGGTGTTTGTTTAGTGTAGGGGGTCGTGCTGGGGGTAGTGTTTTAGGGTTTAGGTTAGTGCAGTGTTGTTTCTGTAGTGTAGGGGGTCGTGCTGGGGGTAGTGTTTTGGGGTTTAGGGTAGTGCAGTGGTGTTTGTGTAGTGTAGGGAGTCGTGTTGGGGTGGTGTTTTAGGGTTTAGGGTAGTGCAGTGGTGTTTGGGTAGTGTAGGGGGTTGTGCTGGGGGTTTTGTTTTAGGGTTTAGGGTAGTGCAGTGGTGTTTGGGTAGTATAGGGGTCATGCAGAGGATAGGTTTAGGGTTTAGAGTAGTGCAGTCGTGTTTGAGTAGTGTAGGGGGTCTTGCTGGGGTAGTGTTTTACAGTTTAGGGTAGTGCAGTGGTGTTTGTGTAGTGTAGGGGGTCATGCTGGGGTAGTGTTTTAGGGTTTAAGGTAGTGCAGTGCTGTTTGAGTAGTGTAGGGGTGCGTGCTGGGGGTAAATATTTCATAGAAAACAGTCAATGATTCCCTATGGCAAAAAATTCAAGTTGCAGGTATAGTATGTTATCGTTACTTTTGTAATCCAGTACTGGGTGCCTAGACTCAGTACTGGGACCTTTATCCAAAACAGGTAAGTAATTAAGTTTTCAGAAAATATACAATTTTTAAAGAATATTTAAAGTTTTCAGAACTTGACACTTGGAAGAAATTTCACAGAAAAACAGTCAATGATTTCCTATAGGAGAAAATTGGGTTACTGGTAAGTACAGTTGTATTTTTCAGAGTCAGTGCTGGGCACCAAGATCCAGCACTGGGAGCTCACCTAATAGCAGGTGAGTATTTTCGTTTTTGTTACTCGGCTGATTTTTGGTGAATATTTTAAGTTTTGAAAAATCCACACAGAAGAAATTTCAGGAAAAACCAGTCAATGTTACCCTATGGAGAAAATTGAGTTATCGGTTTAAAGGTAAGTACTCGATTGGCAGAGTTAAGGTTCTGGGCATAGACTCAGGCATCTCCCAGGGTCAGGTAGGTAAAGTTGGTTCACCCTCAGCGGCACAAGGGTGGCCGGGTGCAGAGAGAGTTAGGCCCAATGTTATCCTATGAGAGGTAGGGGGGCCTTGGTTGGTGGCTGCTGACTAGCAGGCCACGCGGCTGTGGGAGCTGGGCTCCTGGTCACTTACTCAGGGCAAGTGGGGAAATGGATAGGTTTAGAGGTTGCACTGCCAGGGCCACTCGGGCGGCTGGGTACAGGGTGCTTTTGAGCCTTCGGGCGCTCAATTGATTTCAATGGGAAAGCTCCGGTTTAGAAAAAGACTGCAAGCTCGGGGACGAAGATTCTTCAGGTGCCACCACCACATCGAGAGGTAAGTTGGGTAGTTGGAGGATAGGTAGGTACCCCGGGATTGGGCACAGGGGGCCGTGGGGCGCCGGGTGCAGGGGTGCCTTTTGGTGTCGGGAATCTTACCCTCTGTTGATCGCGGTTGGGGGGGCACCTGGTTCTGAGGCTGCAGGCTTCTTCAGGAGTGTCGAGGGAGGTCCTTGGGTGCCGGACTCGGGGTCACAGTCGCCGTGGGGTCGTCCTTGTGGTCTTTGTTCACTCCGGCACAGGCCAGGCGTGGCGGGTGCAGAGTGTGTTTGGTTCGCGGTTCCGGGCTGCTGCCAGGGATTAGAAGCAGATTTTGAGTAGGGCCTCTACTCATGGGAGTCCCAGGGGCTTAGAGCCAAGAGGTAGTCAGGTCCTCCGGGGTTTGTGAGGTTGCTGGCCACAAGAGATACCGGTTTGGAGCAGGAGCAGGTTCGAGGGTCGACAGGCCGGTAGGGCTGATGCCAAAGCAGTTGGTGTCTTCCTCTTTTTAGCAGCTGCAGGGCAGGTCTTCTTTCTTCTAGCTCTTTTTCGGAATTCGGAATCTGGAATCTGGGGAAGGAAGGTTCAGGGTGCCCCTAAATACTAGATTTAGGGGCGTTACAGATAGGTGAAGGGCAGGGACCAATGGGTCCCTGTCCTGGGGTGGGTACACCCCCTATCCTGCCTCTCTCCTGTGGGAGGGGGGTAGTAGTCTAATCCTGATTGGGCAGGGCTTCCCATCTTCAAGATGGCGAGAGCCCGGAGATGTGCTTCACCTCGCCTCCCCCACCTGAGGGGTGGGGTTGGCAGTCTGGCACATCCCCTGTCCTTATTTGGAGTTTCCGGCCAAGCTTCCCGCCAGAGTGGGGGGTTGCAGTGGCCTTTTGAAGCTCACAGAGGCGGCATGCCTTTGAAGCGTCCCCCTGCCCATCATGGGGGAGGAGATTTAGCACCTCGCCCAGGTTGTGCATTCTTGCAGGCCCAGGAGAGCAGGGGCTCTCCTACCCAGGGGTCCAGCAACATGTCTGCTGTGTGGCAGCCTAGGCAGCCTCAGGAAACAGACGTGGATTGAAGGTTAGGTTTTAGGGGGCATCTCTAAGATGCCCTCTGGGGTGCTTGATACATTAAATCCCACACTGGCATCAGTGCGGGTTTAATGTGCTGAGAAGTTTGATACCAAACTTTTCAGTCTTCAGTGTTGCCATTATGGTGCTGTGGAGTTCGTGTTTGACGAGCTCTCAGCACCATGTGCTCTTAAATAGCAGCACTGCACTTATAGTGCCCAGGAATGGACCTGGTACTGTAGGGGCACAGGGCTCCTGCTCCTGTGCCCACACCTCTGGCATAGGGCATCCAGCTAGAGGGGGGGCTGATGTATGCCATGGCAGTGTAGGTGGTGGGCATGGCACACAGGGATGTGTGCCATGTCGACTCTGTTTTGTCTTGTACCCAGACACCCAGCCTGCAAGGGCAGTGTGTGTGTGTAAGGGTGCAGGGCCTCTAAGGGTGGCACAATGAGTGCTGCAGCCCTTAGAGGCCTTCCCTGGTCACCAGGCCCTGGGTACCTAGGGTACCATTTACCAGGGGCTGACATGTGGCCAGGGTTTGCCAATTTGGGTTTTCTGTTTCATGGAAGGAACATAGGCCCTGGGCACCTGATTGGCAGGAGTCCAAGGCTCACTCAGTCGAAGTACATTCAGCAAAAAGTGGGGGCATACCTTGCAAGAAAGATGGCACTTTCTCACAAGGGGAAAGTGCTGGGGGTAATGTTTTAGGGTTTAAGGTAGTGCAGTGGTGTTTGTTGTAGGGGGTCGTGCTGGGGGTAGATTTAGTGTTTAGGGTAGTCCAGTGGTGTTTGGGTAGTGTAGGGGGGGTCATGCTGGGGGTAGTGTTTTAGGATTTAGGGTAGTGCAGTGGTGTTTGGTAGTGTAGGGGGTCATGTGGGGATAGAGTTTTAAGGTTTAGGGTATCGCAGTGGTGTTTGGGTAGTGTAGGTGGTCGTGCTCGGGGTAGTGTTTTAGGGTTTAGGGTAGTGCAGTGGTGTTTGGGTAGTATATGGGGATCGTGTTTTAGGGTTTAAGGTAGAGCAGAGGTGTTTGGGTAGTGTAGGGGTCGTGCTGGGGGTAGTGTTTTAGTGTTTAGGGTAGTGCAGTGGTTTTTGGGTATTGTAGGGGGTCGTCCTGGGGGTAGTGTTTTAGGGTTTAGGGTAGTGCAGTGTGTTTGGGTACTGTAGAGGGTCGTGCTCGGGGGTTGTGTTTTAGGGTTTAGGGTAGTGCAGTGGTGTTCGGGTAGTGTAGGGGGTCGTGGTGAGGGTAGTGTTTAAGGGTTTAGGTTAGTGCTGTGGTGTTTGGAAAGTGTAGGGGGCCGTGCTGGGGGTAGTGTTTTAGGGTTTAGGTTAGTACAGTGGTGTTTGGGTAGGGTAGGGGGTCGTGCTGGGGATAGATTTAGGGGTTAGGGTAGCGCATTTTTTGTTTGGGTAGTGTAGTGGGTCGTGCTGGGGTAGTGGTTTAGGTTTTAGGGTAGTGCAGTGGTGTTTCTGTAGTGTAGGGGGTCCTGCTGTGGGTAGTGTTTTAGGGTTTAGGGTAGTGCAGTGGTGTTTGTGTAGTGTAGCGTGTCCTGCTGGGGGTAGTGTTTTAGGGTTTAGGGTACTGCAGTGGTGCTTGGGTAGTTTAAGGGTTCGTACTGGTGGTAGTGTTTTAGGGTTTAGGGTAGTGCAGTGGTGTTTCCGTAGTGTATGGGGTCATGCTGGGGTATTGTTTTATGGTTTAGGGTAGTGCAGTGGTGTTTGGGTAGAGTAGGGGTCGTGCTTGGGGTTGTGTTTTAGTGTTTAGGGCAGTGCAGTGGTGTTTGGGTAGTGTAGGGCGTCATGCTGGGGGTAGATTTAGGGTTTAGGGTAGTACAGTGGTGTTTGTGTAGTGTAAGGGGTCGTGCTGAGGGTAGTGTTTTACGGTTTAGGGTAGTGCAGTGGTGTTTTGGTCGTGTAGGGGGTCATGCTGGGGGTAATGTTTTAGGGTTTAAGGTAGTGCAGTGGTGTTTGGTGTAGGGGGTCGTGCTGGGTTAGTGTTTTTGGATTTATGGTAGTGCAGTGGTGTTTGGGTAGTGTAGGGGGTCGTGCTGGGGGTAGTGTTTTAGGGTTTAGGGTAATGCAGGGGTGTTTGGGTAGTATAGGGGGTCATGCTGGGGGTAGTGTTTGTGGGTTTAGGGCAGTGCAGTGGTGTTTGTGTAGTGTAGGGGTCGTGTTTGGAGTAGTGTTTTAGGGTTTTGGGTAGTGCAGTGGTAATTGTGTAGTGTAGGGGGTCATGTTTTAGGGTATATGCTATTTCAGTGGTGTCTGTGTAGAATAGGGGGCCGTGCTGGAGGTAGATTCAGTGTTTATGGTGGTGCAGTGCTTTTTGTGTAGTGTAGGGGGTCGTACTGGTGGTAGTGTTTTAGGGTTTAGGGTAGTGCAGTGGTGTTTCTGTAGTGTAGGGGTCATGCGGGGGTAGTGTTTTAGGGTTTAGGATAGTGCAGTGGTGTTTGAGTAGTGTAGGGAGTCGTGCTGGGGTAGTGTTTTAGGGTTTAGGTAGTGCAGTGGAGTTTGGGTAGTGTAGGGGATAGTGTTTTAGGGTTTAGGTAGTGCAGTGGTGTTTTTGTAGTGTAGGGGGTCATGCTTTGAGTAGTGTTTTAGGGTTTAGGGTAGTGCAGTGGTGTTTGTGTAGTGTAGGGGGTCGTGTTTTAGTGTATAGGGTATTGCAGTGGTATCTGTGTAGTGTAGGGGGTCATGCTGGGGGTAGTGTTTTAGGGTTTAGGGTAGTGCAGTGGTGTTTGGGTAGTGTAGGGGGTCATGCTGGGGGTAGTGTTTGTGGGTTTAGGGCAGTGCAGTGGTGTTTGTGTAGTGTAGGGGTCGTGTTTGGAGTAGTGTTTTAGGGATTAGGATAGTGCAGTGGTAATTGTGTAGTGTAGGGTGTCGTGTTTTAGGGTATAGGCTATTGCAGTGGTGTCTGTGTAGTGTAGGGGGTCGTGCTGGGGGTAGATTTAGGGTTTATGGTGGTGCAGTGCTTTTTGTGTAGTGTAGGGGGTCGTACTGGTGGTAGTGTTTTAGGGTTTAGGATAGTACAGTGGTGTTGAGTAGAGTAGGGGGTCGTGCTGGGATAGTGTTTTAGGGTTTAGGTAGAGCAGTGGTGTTTGTGTAGTGTAGCGTGTCATGCTGGGGTAGTGTTTTAGGGTTTAGGGTAGTGCAGTGGTGTTTCTGTAGAGTATGGGGTCATGCTGGGGTATTGTTTTATGGTTTAGGGTAGTGCAGTGGTGTTTGGGTAGAGTAGGGGGTCGTGCTTGGGGTAGTGTTTTAGTGTTTAGGGCAGTGCAGTGGTGTTTAGGTAGTGTAGGGGGTCATGCTGGGGGTAGATTTAGGGTTTAGGGTAGTGCAGTGCTGTTTGTGTAGTGTAAGGGGTCGTGCTGAGGGTGGTGTTTTACGGTTTAGAGTAGTGCAATGGTGTTTTGGTCGTGTAGGGGGCCATGCTGGGGGTAATGTTTTAGGGTTTAAGGTAGTGAATTGGTGTTTGGTGTAGGGGGTCGTGCTGGGGGTAGATTTAGTGTTTAGGATAGTGCAGTGGTATTTGTGTAGTGTAGGGGGTCGTGTTGGGGTAGTGTTTTCAGGTTTAGCGTAGAGCAGTGGTGTTTGTGTCGTATAGGGGGTTGTGGTAGGGTAGTATTTTAGGGTTTAGGGTAGTGCAGTGGTGTTTGGGTAATGTAGGAGGTCGTGCTGGGGGTAGTGTTTTAGGGTTTAGGGTAGTGCAGTTGTGTTTGTGTAGTATAGGGGGTTGTGTTTTAGGGTAGGGCAGTGGTGTTTGGAAAGTTTAGAGGGTCAAGCAGGGGGTAGATTTAGGGTTTAGGGTAGTGCAGTGGTAATTGTGTAGTGTAGGGTATCATGTTTTAGGGTATATGCTATTTCAGTGGTGTCTGTGTAGTATAGGGGGTCGTGCTGGGGTAGTGTCTTAGGGTTTAGGGTAGTGCAGTGGTAATTGTGTAGTGTAGGGGGTCATGTTTTAGGGTATATGCTATTTCAGTGGTGTCTGTGTAGTATAGGGGGTCGTGCTGGAGGTAGATTCAGGGTTTACGTTGGTGCAGTGCTTTTTGTGTAGTGTAGGGGGTCGTACTGGTGGTAGTGTTTTAGGGTTTAGGGTAGTGCAGTAGTGTTTCTGTAGTGTAGGGGTCATGCTGGGGGTAGTGTTTTAGGGTTTAGGATAGTGTAGTGGTGTTTGAGTAGTGTAGGGGGTCGTGCTGGGGTAGTGTTTTAGGGTTTAGGTAGTGCAGTGGTGTTTGGGTAGTATAGAGGGTCATGCTGAGGGTAGTGTTTTAGGGCTTAGGGTAGTGCAGTGGTGTTTGTGTAGTGTAGGGGGTAGTGTTTTAGGGTTTAGGTAGTGCAGTGGTATTTTTGTGTATAGGGTATTGCAGTGGTATTTGTGTAGTGTAGGGGGTCGTGCTGGGGGTAGTGTTTTACGGTTTAGGGTAGTGCAGTGGTGTTTGGGTAGTGTAGGGGGTCATGCTGGGGGTAGTGTTTGTGGGTTTAGAGCAGTGCAGTGGTGTTTGTGTAGTGTAGGGTTCGTGTTTGGAGTAGTGTTTTAGGGTTTAGGACAGTGCAGTGGTAATTGTGTAGTGTAGGGTGTCGTGTTTTAGGGTATAGGCTATTGCAGTGGTGTCTGTGTAGTGTAGGGGGTTGTGCTGGGGGTAGATTTAGGGTTTATGGTGGTGCAGTGGTGTTTGGGTTGTGTAGGGGGTCATGCTGAGGGTAGTGTTTTAGGGCTTAGGGTAGTGCAGTGGTGTTTGTGTAGTGTAGGGGTCGTGTTTGGAGTAGTGTTTTAGGGTTCATGGTAGTGCAGTGGTAATTGTGTAGTGTAGGGGGTTGTGTCTTAGGGTATAAGGTATTGCAGTGGTGTTTGTGTAGTGTATGGGGTAGTGTTTTAGGGTTTAGGTAGTGCAGTGGTGTTTTTGCAGTGTAGGGGGTCGTGCTTTGAGTAGTGTTTTAGGGTTTAGGGTAGTGTGGTGGTATTTGTGTAGTGTAGGGTGTCGTGTTTAGGGTATAGGGTATTGCAGTGGTATCTGTGTAGTGTAGGGGGTCGTGCTGGGGGTAATGTTTTAGGGTTTAAGGTAGTGCAGTGGTGTTTGGTGTAGGGGGTCGTGCTGGGGGTAGATTTAGTGTTTAGGATAGTGCAGTGGTGTTTGTGTAGAGTAGGGGGTCATGCTGGGGGTAGTGTTTTGGGGTTTAGCGTAGAGCAGCGGTGTTTGTGTAGTGTAAGGGGTTGTGCTGGGGTAGTGTTTTAGGGTTTAGGGTAGTGCAGTGGTGTTTGGGTAATGTAGGGGGTCGCACTGGGGGTAGTGATTTTGGTTTTAGGGTAG
Organism: Triturus cristatus; assembly: GCF_964204655.1. Lineage (NCBI taxonomy): Eukaryota > Metazoa > Chordata > Amphibia > Caudata > Salamandridae > Triturus > Triturus cristatus. The sequence continues at coordinate 1,195,819,804 of NC_140579.1, read as the reverse complement.
TGCAGTTGTGTTTGTGTAGTGTAAGGGGTCGTGTTTTAGGGTAGTGCAGTTGTGTTTGGATAGTTTAGGGGTCAAGCAGGACGTAGATTTAGGGTTTAGGGTAGTGCAGTCGTGATTGTGTAGTGTACTGGGTCGTGCTGCGGTAGTGTTTTAGGGTTTAGGGTAGTGCAGTGGTGTTTGTGTAGTGTGGGAGATCGTGCTGGGTTAGTGTTTTAGGATTTATGGTAGTGCAGTGGTGTTTGGGTAGTGTAGGGGGTCGTGCTGGGGGTAGTGTTTTAGGGTTTAGGGTAGTGCAGTGGTGTTTGGGTAGTGTAGGGGGTCATGCTGGGGGTAGTGTTTTAGGGTTTAGGGTAGTACAGTGGTGTTTCTGTATTGTAGGGGGTCGTGCTGGGGTAGTGTTTTAGGGTTTAGGATAGTGCAGTGGTGTTTCAGTAGTGTAGGGGGTCGTGCTGGGGTAGTGTTTTAGGGTTTAGGTTAGTGCAGTGGTGTTTGTGTAGTGTAAGGGGTAGTGTTTTAGGGTTCAGGTAGTGCAGTGGTGTTTTTGTGGTGTAGAGGTGCCGTGCTTTGAATAGTGTTTTAGGGTTTAGGGTAGTGCAGTGGTGTTTGTGTAGTGTAGGGGGTCGTCTTTTAGGGTATAGGGTATTGCAGTGGTATCTGTGTAGTGTAGGGGTGTGAGAAAGTGGCTCTGTATATACTGTTCCCAAATAGGTACAGTGTGTACAGAGTCCACAGACCCCAGAGGTTTGGCAGAGGCTAAATTTAGATATAACCTTACTCTCTAAAGTGGTAGCTTGGACGAGCAGTAAGACAGTATCATTGGACAGTGTAAAGCATTTTGTTTCAGGGTATAGAGTATCGCAGTGGTATCTGTGTAGTGTAGGGGTGTGAGAAAGTGGCTCTGTATATACTGTTCCCAAATAGGTACAGTGTGTACAGAGTCCACAGACCCCAGAGGTTTGGCAGAGGTTAGATATAACCTTACTCTCTAAAGTGGTAGCTTGGTTGAACAGTAAGACAGTATCATTGGACAGAGTAAAGCATTTTGATGTACACACTCAGTCAGCAAATGGTTTCACACACTTAATAACTGAACTCTAGGCCAATGGTTTATATATAAAAATATATGCTTGTTTTATTTTAGAACCAACAATTAGGTGCCGATTCCGATCCTGTAAAACCCGGGTACGAATGGTCGTATGGAGCGTTTTCTCCCTACGACTCGTACCCGGGAAATCCTCCTTACAAACCAGCAAGTACGAATCGTACAGAAATGCCATTTCCGTACGATTCGTACAAAAGTACGTGCGGCGAAAAAATACCCACAATTCCGATCCGGGACATCGCGTACGTGACGTCCGGACGGAGTCAGGCAGCGTTTTACGGACCAGCAAGTACGATTTGTGCCTACGTCACTCCGCACGGACCATTTTTTACGGCAGCCAAAAAGTGCCGGGAAATTGAGGACGAAGCGAAGAACGAGCACCGGTATGCGACGGACAGCCTTGGACCCCATCCTACGTGTTATCCCGGCCCTCCTAGCCTACGACCTGGTGCACAGAAACCCACGCAGATGCCGCAGAAGGTCAGAACAACACCCAGGAGCAAAGGGGGGGGGGCCAGGGGCAGGAAAAATAACCCCCACCCAAGTTAAATTGTAAACATGTCATGTACATACATGACCTCCTGGCTCTGGTCACTTTGGGGGGGGGGTGTCCACCACTCCCTACGTACCGTCACAACGGAAGTGGACGTGGACACATACCCGTCACCACGACAATGGTGGTACGGACCGTACCCACGCTGTGGGGGCGTGGGTACGGCCCGTACCACCATTGGAGTGGTGATGGAGGTGTACGTGCCATACCCACGTCCTCAGAGCGTGGGTACGGCCCGTACCACCATTGGAGTGGTGATGGAGCGGTACGTGCCGTACCCATGCCCTCAGAGCGTGGGTACGACCCGTACCACCATTGGAGTGGTGAGGGAGGTGTACGTGCCGTACCCATGCCCTCAGAGCGTGGGTACGGCCCGTACCACCATTGGAGTGGTGATGGAGGTGTACGTGCCGTACCCACGCCCTCAGAGCATGGGTACGGCCCGTACCACCATTGGAGTGGTGATGGAGGGGTACGTGCCGTACCCACGCCCTCAGAGCGTGGGTACGACCCGTACCACCATTGGAGTGGTGATGGAGGGGTACGCGCCATACCCACGCCCTCAGAGCATGGGTACGGCCCGTACCACCATTGGAGTGGTGATGGAGGGGTACGTGCCGTACCCACGCCCTCAGTGCGTGGGTACAGCACGTACACCTCCATCACCACTCCAATGGTGGTACGGGCCGTACCCACACCCCACAGCATGGGTACGGCGCGTACACCTCCATCACCACAACAATGGGGGTACGGGCCGTACCCACGCCCCCCCAGTAGTGCTCAGACATATGAGTGGTGGGTGCAGAGGCCTCCCAGTAGTGCCCAGACATATGAGGGGTGGGTGCAGAGGCCTCCCAGCAGTGCCCAGACATATGAGGGGTGGGTGCCAATAACTCCCAGCAGTGCCCAGACATATGAGGGGTGGGTGCATATCACTCCCAGCAGTGCCCAGACATATGAGGGGTGGGTGCATATCACTCCCAGCAGTGCCCAGACATATGCGGGGTGGGTGCCAATCACTCCCAGAAGTGCCCAGACATATGAGGGGTGGGTGCCAATCACTCCCAGTAGTGCCCAGACATATGAGGGGTGGGTGCAGAGGCATCCCAGTAGTGCCCAGACATATGAGGGGTGGGTGTAGAGACCTCCCAGTAGTGCCCAGACATATGAGGGGTGGGTGCAGAGGCCTCCCAGCAGTGCCCAGACATATGAGGGGTGGGTGCCAATCACTCCCAGCAGTGCCCAGACATATGAGGGGTGGGTGCATCATCCTCAGATGACCACAACTCCATGGGTCCTTGAACGCATCCCCAATGTGCGACTATGTTGAGAGTGCCATATCAACACATCACTGACAGCAGTGTCCCACTCCCATGAGGATGGATGTCATTCCCCCACTGCATGACACACCACATGTGGGTGCGATGACAAATGACACATGCATACCCACCCCTGGCGGATGCAGCACAATACACACACTGAGATCATGTCACAAGACTGTATAGTTATGCGAAACCCACTAAACTAAGAGAGCCAAAGGGAACACACACTGTCACGCACATTCCAGGACTGATAGGAATGTACAGGTGCTGGCACAGCCACCAAGTTGTTGTCTCCCATGGAAGGAATAGGGTGGACTTCCCACAGATACAATGCCCACAATTGTCAGTCAGGTGACCAAATACCCTGCAGAACAAGTACCATATGTGTGCTAGGCTGGGAGTACACACATGCATAGTGCGGAAAAGGGACCATTTCCCCATGGAGGCATGGCAACATACTCTATACACAAGTACAGTGACTACCAAGGATGGCACAGACGATGCAGCTGGACACATTGCTGAGCAGGCATGGACATAGTTGAAGGGATCCATCAGCCACCAAGGGAATGTAGACACAGGTCAGCACAACAATGGTACAACTCCCTGCAGGGAAGATGTCAGGTTTTACAGAGGAACACTCCTTGGGACAATGTCTCAAAACAAAAAGAGCATACACGACCAAAGAATCATTGCAGAGACCTTGTGATGCCACGCAGATACCAGGGTCCACCCCATGAGCAGCAGACTACTACATTTCCCAGATACCCAACACATGATCACCACCCCAACTCATGGAGCATCAGCACCAACATCAATACCTGAAAAGCAATCGTGTGCAAAGTAAAAACAAAATGCTTTATTCAGCATGAAAACAAAAAGTAGAAAAGGACACTATTTACAAAGGCCATAGGCCAGTACAGACACGAAGTCCTGGGGGGGGACACATGGCCACGCGTCTCCCCTAGCTTGCCTGCACATTAGATACCTCTGGTTGATCGACTGGGGTGGGGGCATCATGTGGGGAAGGACCAGGGACCGCAGGGACAGGAGGGGGTAAGGCAGATGTTGGGGGTGCAGGGACAGACGACTCCACCACAGGGGGTGGGGCAGAGCCAAAGGTGGAGGTCAGTATTGCGCTGCACACGTCCGCAAGCTCGTCCAGCATCTCCCCTGCACCCGAAGGAACCACAGGCCCCAAGGAGGGGGGGGGGGTCAGAGGGATGGGTTGCAGCACTACTGGGGGAGGTGCTGGACAGGGGGGGGACTCAACCCCCCTACCCGTGGAGTGCCTTGCCCGTTTGCGCGCAGGTGAAACAGTGGGGCTGAGGCCCAGCACAGCCAAGTAGGTCTCCTTCTCAGACTGTGGGGCAGGGGAGCCGAGGGGAGTGACATTGGAGGGACTGGGGAGTGAGGCATGCGAACTCCCACTGTGGCTGCGTGTCTGCCTGTGTGCCCTAGACCCAGTGGGTGTGCCTTCTTCACCCCGAGTGTGCGTGACAGGAGGTGTGCGCTTGCCCTTCCCTGTTGGTGTGCTGCCTGTGTCTGGTGTGGTGCCTGCCTGGGAAGGTGTGTGTGTGCTTGGGACAGGAATGGGAGTGGGAAGTGTGGATGGCGCAGGGGTAGGTGGGGGGATGAAGCGCTGCAGGAGACTCACTGCTGCCGTCAGTGACGAGTCTATGGACCTCAGCAACATCCGTTGGTCAGACATCGCTGATGACATGCCCTCCATGTACGACACCATCTATGTCAGCAGTCTGGTGTGGCCATGGAGGACAGTCAGGATCGATGTCTGCCCAACCTGCAACTGCCGCTGAATGTCCACAGACTCGGCAGTGAGGGCAGCAGGGGAGACAGGGGCATGGGGTGCGGTGCCTGGCACGAAGGAGACACGTTGTTGCCCTACACGGACAGAAGGGACCCGAGCAACTGGGAGGGTGGTGATGGGAATGGAGGGGGCGGTGACAGTTGTAGTGCTGATGCCAGCTGTTGGAGCAGCCTCCGCCCCCTCAGGGAGTTCAGCATCGGACCCGTCTGCGTCGTAGTCGGTGGTGGTACTACTCAGGTCCTTCGCCGCACTCCCCTCGCCCTCCGTGCCACTTGATGCTGCCGACTCGCCAGGAGTGGTGGCACTGGTGCTGGATCCCTCCTCCACGTCCGTGCAGGTGTCTCCCTTGATGTCCCCCGATGATGCTGTGGGCAAGGTGAAGAGTCACCTGTGTACATCTGACACATGAGTCCAAACTAAATAGGTCACAGTGCATATCATGAAAAGCATCATGAGGAACATCTAGAATACCCAGCACATATGTAAGCCCTGCACTCCCCAGTTGGTTCACCCAACATGCCCCCTGAAATAATTAAAATCAGGACACCACAGCAAATAACTAGATATCCAATTATACAGAGAAGCTAGTGTCTGTGAACAGTGGAGCACAGGCAGACCATGACGGCATGCCACCTCCTGGTCACTGTGAACGAAATAGTATTGGTGCACCCAATTGCAAATAACAGACGCCAATGCTGAAGGGGTCCCCACACTCATAGACCTGTGAGTACTGTAGAAAAGCACAAGTAATACTATCTGATCCATTGGGAAGCACAAAACTTTACACAATTGACATATTTGGAATGTGTGAATGTCCCACCTGTGGAACAGAACACACATGTGCATGAATACGCCTACGCCAACACTACCATAGTGCTACGGGCCGTACCCGCGTGTGTACGGCCCATAGCACTATGGCGTACGCCTACGCCAACACTACCATAGTGCTACGGGCCGTACACACGCGGGTACGGCCCTCAGCACTATGGCGTACGCCTACGCCAACACTACCATAGTGCTACGGGCCGTACACACGCGGGTACGGCCGTAGCACTATGGCGTATGCCTACGCCAACACCACCATAGTGCTACGGGCCCTATACACGCGTGTACGGGCCATATCTCCATGGCGTACGCCTACGGCGACACTCCCATAGGGATAGGACCAGTGTGTACACGTACGTGTGTACGGTCCGTACACACACGCGTACTCCTACCCAAACCCCATATAGTGATACGACCGTACACACGCCCTCAGAGCGTGTGTACGGTGCGTTTCACAGCTTACACTGGTGATAGGAGGCGCACAGGAAAGGAATGGAGGTGTCTGACTCGCACAAGGATGGACATCAAGTCATTGTCCGTGCAGTGCTTCATGTGTATGGCCTAGGTGTGTCAGGCAGTGAAGTGGCACATGTCTCCTCATGTTTTAACCCAATAGTTGTGTGATGACCTGTGTACACATGTCATGTGTGATGGGGCACTATGTGGCGCACTTCCCCTTCACACCTTTTACATGTGTGCATGTAGTTCAAACTTGTCAAGCACTGCATCACTGGCATGGCACAGTCACCAACACCCGCAACTGTCCCCTGATGCCAGGTACACGGATGATGACACCTGACATCTCACTACCAGCGTGCCACGATGTGACTATGTCATGTGTGTGTCATGTGTTCCCATGATCTTGCTGTTGGCGTTCCGTCAACGGCATCTGCTGTAGCTGCATCCAACATGTGTCTGTGTGTAGATGCCCATGTCACACTATTACGCACACCAGGACACATGTGGAATAACACGTAACGTGTGTCTGTATGCATCGAACAGGGACTTGCGAGCTTAGGACATATCTGCGTAGTCTCAATGTCTGTGTGATCATTTTTGACATGTACACCTTCATGGCAAGGTGTGTGGTCTGTCCTTTTTCCATGACATGTGACCTGTGCGTCTAGCTTGCCGGCAGCTGTCTGTATGAGATAACATCCTTCAAATGCACATATGTGGATGTATGTCACTCCTGTAATGTGTCTGGCTGTTCACTCACACTGGACCACAGCTACTTTCATGGCATGTCATGTAGACCTTGACAATCCACGTTTGTAGCTGGCTCTTGGTAGGAGTATCACCTGGCTGGCATACATGTGCAGGATGTATTGCACAGACCAGACTCTGTATGTAGCATATGTGTATTAGCTGTTGAACATGTGCTAAGTTCATTGACATTGGTGTAGTAATGTTCTCAATCTTCGTTATTCCTTCCAAATTTCTGCAGGGCACCGCCTCTCCCCCGACCAATGCCAGACTTGGCTGCCATGAGGGAACGTGACTGCATACGCCGCTACAGATTCCCCCAACAGTTAATTGTGGACCTGACAAACAGGCTGGCACCACACCTCCAACCGCAACACAGTTATCCGACTGCGCTGAACCCCCAAGATGAAGGTGATGTCAGCCCTACATTTCTTTGCCACCGGTACGTTTCAATTGACCATAGCTGATGTGGGTGGCATATCCCAGACCATGTTCAGCCGTGTCCTGCATGATGTTTTAGAAGCCATGTTGGAGCACCTGGATGAATTCATCCATTTTCCAACTCCTGAGCAGTTGACAGGTATCAAGGGTGAGTTATATGCCCTGGGAGGGATGCCCCATGTAATTGGGTCGATTGATGGGACACATGTGGCTTTGGTACCAACACAGGCACAGGAGGTAGCCTTTCGTAACCGTAAACATTACCACTCCATTAATGCCCTTGTGGTGTGTCTTGCTAACATGGTGATTTCCCATGTCTGTGCACGTTTTCCAGGGTCTGCACACAATGCCTACATCGTGAGGCGTAGCAGGGTGCCAGAAATGATGCTGCAGCTGTACAACGAACGAGCATGTCTTGTTGGTGGGTAGACTCTGTTTGTCCAGTATTCAGCGGTATCTTAGTATGTGACGGCATCTCCTGACCCACTTCTTTACATGATGTTTCCATGTAGGGGACTCTGGCTATCCCAACATGCCATGGCTGGTGACGCCTCTCCGCAACCCGAGAACAGCTGCAGATCACCGTTACAACAACGCCCATGGGCAGACCAGGCGAGTGATTGAGAGGACGTTTGGCCTCCTGAAGAGCCGATTCAGTTGCCTCCACAAGACCGGCGGGTCCCTCCCATATGCACCGGTGAAGGTCTGCAAAATCTTCCTCGTGTGCTGCATGCTGCACAACATGGCAGTGGAGAAAGCTGTTCCACTCATCCTGGATCCCGATGAGCAGGAACATCCACCCGTGGAGGATGACGGCCTTGGTCATGAGGCAAGTGAGGAGGAGGAGGAGGACATCCGGAGTCAGCTCATACGCAACTTCTTTTCATAATGGTGAGTCCCTGGGTCTGGTTGGGCACGCTTGGAGCCTTGTGTGGCATGTGTTGCAATGTGTGTGTCCAGCTGACTGTATGCTAAGTGACTTTGAGGTGTGTGCTGATGTGTCACTCGAGTGCTGATGTCATTCCACACATTTTAGCTGACACACTCAATTGACAACTAGCATGGTGTCAACCTTATTCATGTAGAGTACATGACCATGTATGTGGATGACTATGTTTTTCCTGACTTCTTGTGTGTCTCTCATCCCCAGGTAGTTGCACATGCTGTCTGCTCGTGGCATCGTTGTGCTCCTGCTATTCCTCATGAGTAATGCAACGTGTGCTGAATCAGCGTTACATTCACGGTCATGGTGAAAATTCTCCTTTGGGTAAGGATTGCAGCAAGGCATTTAGGGTGTGGTAGTTGTTTGTAATGTGTGGGCACTGCTCCTGTGCAGGTTTTGTTACTATGCATACATGTCGACTCACCATGGGGCACATGACACGTAGCATGACTCACATGAATTGATAGTCACACTTCGTGACAGTCATCTGTAATGGGATTGTGGTTTTTGATGAAGGCATCAATGTGTGTACAACTTCCCTCGGAAACATACGGGAGGCTACGGGTGGACATATTGCGGGACGTCCCCATAAGAGGCTCAATGGGGAATTGCAGCCTCTCCGTGTGCAGCAGGGGATGTTTGGCTCACCCCCTTCACTTGTGTGCCACTCCCATGGATTTACAGCATCTGTGGTGCGAAGGGGGTGTCCAGTGTAGGTCCCACATGTTAATTCAAAAGACCTGTGAGTCTGTTAATATTGATGCATTTCCATAGGTGTGAGCCTGAGTAATAAAGGTGTTCCTCAGCCTCCAAGGTGCCTCATCTCTGTCAATGCAGGTCTCTTGCCACTGTGCATGCACCATCTCTGGCATGGTTGTCAAGGATTGTGCATATGAGTCTACGTGTAGATTAGCAACCTGCATGCTGTTCTACATGTATTTGATTCTCTATTGTGCATGAAGTCCATGGCTTAGTATGTGTTTTGGCATGTTGGTCCCCACAACGGGCCGTCAACACCTTCTGGGGTGTGTTTCCTGTGCGCAGCTTGGCCTTCAGTTTCATGATCCGGTGTCAGTCATCTTTGGGGATTGTGCATCCTTTGTCTCTGGGTGTGCCATTGAAAACCGGTCACTCCTTCCTTGACATACACCTTTGGCAGTAGTCCTTTCTGTCATCCTAGTCTTTGTGTGGAAATTGTGTCATAGTTCCCAGGTCATGCCGCCTGCTGTTGCAGCCACTGCAGCAAGGGCACACGAAGTTTCCTGATTTGGCAACACACACACATCAAAGATGCTCCTCCCTTCCTCCATCAACCCATTCATTTGGCTGTCATCAGCTTGTCTGTGCCACAGTTGCGGCCACGCGGTGCCAAAGGCTGGACCGTCTGCACATGCAACGTGCACATTGCACGAGCCTCATGTCCTTGCATGACCCACATCACACTACAGTCTGATGTTGCAGCCACCCTCTAAGCAATGTCCATCCACACATCTGCAACCAGCTCTCAGGCATACACTAAGCGCACACACAACACCTTTGCATGATGAGTGTGCAACTCCGACTGCCTACACAGCGCTGCCACGCCTTCCAGGCCCTGTCACACCCACTAGGTCATGTCCCTCCTACTACCCACCGGCTCTGTACCCCGGCAAGGCCATGGGAGTGGGACTCAAGGCTTCTGCATGTAGTATGCTTTCGTTGTGAGGCACATGGCACAGGTATCATTTCTCAGCGTGTCAATCTACAATGTGTCCAGGACCCCCCTCTCCACCATCACATGCGCACACAACCTCATCATCAACTCGTATGCCATTGACAGCCAGGTGCTTCTCACCCTCACCAAGGACGCAGACATTGCCAGTTCCAATATTCTAGATTGCATGAGATCCATTGATGAATGGCAGAACAGCAGCCACCTGAGGCTGGACTTGTACAGGACTGAGGTCAACATCTGAGGATTGTCCCCTTACAGCTGGGTCAACTGCTTGTGTCCCACCCGCAGAAGCCCCGCACAAGCACCCAGTGTCCATGCACACAAGATGGTGTGCATCATGGATTGCTTGCTCACATTTGCCATGGTAATCACCAGCATCTGTGCCTCAGACTGCAACACCCTCTGCATTATGCACATGATCTCCAGATAGATCCACTCCAAGGAAAGACGGACCATCCCCCAGGTCCACGACAACATCCGTGTCAAATACTGGCCTGCCCTCTACGGGGCAGCCACATCCAAACTCCCAGGACACTTGTCCACATCCAGGCTGCATCTGCGCACCTCAGCTGCAACATCCCGCGCTCCAGCCACATCACCGTCCAGCAGAGATAGCTGCAATAGATCACTGTGTGCTGCAGGATGACCTTCAGACTCCCCACCCACACTCAGGAGGCAGGCCACAACCCCGACCCAACACCAACCTTGTACCACTGTCATCCGAGACCCCGTAGTGCCATCTCCATGCATCCAACCTTGACCTGGCCACCATTCTTCAGATCCACCGTACTCCAGCATGCAGGACATAGTTCTCCCACCTGGGAACACATACCTGGGACTCCCTCCCCTGGAACCTCCAAATGAGGCATGAGCTCTACGCCTTAATGATACTCTTCAAAATAGGTCTGTCCGCACAGTATTGCAAGTCCCCCCTCAGCAGCTTGAGGCCATCACAGGTGAGTATTGTGCTCCATGTCTGCATTGACTGATAAATTGTGACCCATGTGTGTCCTGTACCAGACTCAGATCCCAGGGTATGGATGGCTGGAGTTAGTTCAACACTCAGGCATAGTTTGACATTTACACACACATATGTTGTGGACTAATGCCAAATGACAGCAACATCTCATGAAAATTTTATTTTTTTATTTTTGGTGGGGTAAGTCTTTTGGTAGATTTACTAAGGTGCTCTACCGGGTGCATAGAATCCAAAGTTCACAGGGGGAGATGGCATCCATGTCAGTCCAGACCACAGTGTTGGTCATCATTGGTCAGACTGTGGCCAGCAAGTCCATGTGGCAGAGAATGTCATTGGATGAGGTGCTGCTGTTGCGCCAGAGGGCCAGGTGTCAGGCCAGGTGACCTGGGATATGTGGATGGTCTGCTGACTCTCACGGTCTTTTCCGTGGACGACCCACCTTCCTGGGGGGACCCTCAGATGCAGGCCTTGACGATGCTTGTGATGCTCCGTCGGACGAATCCTCCTCCTCCTCCCTCCCTGTGGCTGGTGGTGGTCTTCACCTGGTGGCACAGGGAGGGTTTCCCATGTTGTCGGCGATCCGACGGAGTGAACGGCTCATGTCCGTTTGCACCGCCAGGAGCTCAGCTAGTCTTGGCTCCATCCGTCCTTGGTGTTGTTGTTGACTGGCATGTTGCTCGGCCTGCAGGTTCTTCATCTCATCGAGGGTCCCCTTCATCTCTGTGAGGCTCGACACTACTTGGCTGATGCCCTTGGTGTCACGCCAGTATGTGTCCAGGACGTGGCGTATGTGTGACATACCGGTTCCCTCAGCTGGCTGGTCAGGTTCGCACCTCCGCCTGCCTCCACTGCCACCACCCCTGCCCACACGAGCCTGGCCTGCCGTTGTGGGCACATCGGGTCTACGGGACCCCTGAGGGATGGCATTTGCGGGGTTGTCTGCCTCCTCCTGGGTGCCCGGAGAACCTTGTCCCTCCTGGTCAGACTGGCTATGTTGTTCAGTGCGAGCAGGGCTCCTGGGTGTCTCCTGGGATGTGGCAAGAATGGGGGTGGGGGTTGGCACAGATGTACCTGACGCAGGTGCTGCAGGGGCTTGGGCCCCAGAGGGGCCAGGTTGGTCGGGGTCATCCACGGAGTGGTGAGAGTCGTCGCTGCCAGTGGGATCATCTTCACGCTGAGCCTGGGACTGTGATTGTTCCCCCCATTGTTGGGGGGAGGTCGATGACGTTGCCCTGTGTGTGAGAGAGAGACAATGTTAATGCTGTTTCATGCCACATCCATGTTTCATACATATTCAAGTTGTCACAGATCCTCCAGGTAGTTGGATTTGCCTAGCATTCCTCTCAATGTACACTTGGGGATGGGTATGTTGCGGGGGACAGATTGGTATGTTCTCCTGAGTGTTTGACGAGTCGATTTTTGGCTCGGATGCTTATTTGGCGATGGATTGGTCTTGTTGTGTCACATGTCCATTGTGAGAGTGGGTAAATCCGTTGCCTGCCCCGGGGGTGTGTGCTTGTGTGAGGGGGGGGTGTGTGACCAGGCCTGCTGTTGGGTGTAGTGTGATTTGTCATTGGGTCTCCCAGGTGATGTGTCTGTCCCCTCATGGTGCATGCTGGCATGACAGGGAGTTTGAGTACCTGTGCTAGATATCTGAGCTTGTATAGTTGGTGTTTGAGTGTACAGTGGTCACAGGAGGGACTTGTGCTGCATACAGCAGGGCCAAGTGTCAGCTACCTTGTCAGTACTTTGCCAGTCCCTGTGCATTGGGCATTGTGCATGGGTATGTACCTAGGCCATATGGGCTGAGGGCATTGGTGTCTGCTTCTGAGTTGCACAATGTGTTGTGTGAGCCCCACCCTCCCAGCATCCCGGACATCCAGTCTTGGGTTTGTGGCCTGGGACATGGCATTGCCTTTATTTGTGAATGGGGCATGGAGACGCTAGTGGCATGAGCGTGGTTTTTGAGTGTGGTTGTGTGCGGTGAGGGCTTGTGGGAAGTTGCGTGCATTTTGTGTATTTGTGGTGTGGATGGCATCCCCCCATGTTACGTGAGTTGTTTGTGTACTCACCAGGCTCTGCGACTCCTTTGACTCTGTGTACTCCCACCGGCGAAAGCATGGCCATCACCTTCTCCTCCCAGAGATGGTAATGTAAGGGTCTCCAGTGATGTTACTCTGGGCGTATTCCTCATTCATTTTCCTCTTGACTGCCCTGCGCAGATCGTACCACCTGGCTTGGCATTCATGCCTGGTCCTTCGGATGGGCGCAACAGCATTCACCTTATCGACAATCCTCTGCCACAGGCTTGTTTTTTGGGCTATGCTGGTCTGTCTGACCAATGTTCCAAACAGCTGTGCCTCGACTCTGATGACTTCGTTGACAAGGAGGTCCAGCTCCGCCCTTGTGAACTTTGGATTCTTGTCTGTGGGCATGGAGTGGGGTGTGGGTGTGGATGGTTGTGGGTGTGTGGGTATGAATGTGACGGTGTGTGTGTGAATGTGAAGAGGGGGTGTTTGTGAATGAGGTTGTGTGAAGGTGTGTAAGTGAAGGTGTAGTTAAGGTGTAAGTAAGGTGCAGTTGCTTGTCTGTGGAGTCTGTCAGCAGTGGGTCTGTTGCAAAGGCTCATGGGTTGTGTGTGTGGGCCCTTTTTATTGGTCCATTTGTGGGTGTGGCTGGGTTTGAATTTGTGGTGGGTGTGTTATAAGAGGTGGTTGTGATTTAGGGCCTCTGTTTGTCTGTTTGGATGTGCCAGGTCAGTCATGGAGATGTATTTTGTCATGTAGACGTGTTTTGTGGTGTTGTGCGAGTCGAATTGACCCTCCTTGTGCTGTTTTACAGTGTCCTGGTTCTGTACGAGTATTTTTCGCGTAGGTAAGGTCCGTACATACGCGATGCTGGGTGAGGGTGCTGTGCTACGGTGTTGGGGTACGGTGCGTACAGGTGCGGGGCTGTGCTACGGTGTTGGGGTACGGTGCGTACAGGTGTGGGGATGTGCTAGGGTGTTGGGGTACAGTGCATACTGGTGCGGGGATGTGCTACGGTGTTGGGGTACGGTGCGTACAGGTGCGGGGATGTGCTAGGGTGTTGGGGTACGGTGCGTACAGGTGCGGGCTGTGCTACGGTGTTGGGGTACGGTGCGTACTGGTGCGGGGATGTGCTACGGTGTTGGGGTATGGTGCGTACAGGTACGGGGCTGGGCTACGGTGTTGGGGTACGGTGCGTACAGGTACGGGGCTGGGAGACGGGCCTGGGGTGCGGTGCGTACAGGTGGGGGGCTGGGGTACGGTCCTGGGGTACGGGGCGTACAGGTGCGGGGCTGGGAGACGGGCCTGGGGTGCGGCACGTACAGGTGCGGGGCTGTGCTACGGTGTTGGGGTACGGTGCGGAGGGGGCTATGGTGCTGACATCTGGGGTACGGTGCTGACATGTGCGGGGTGAGGGGGGCTGTACGACTCGTATCCGGGCACAAGTTTAGCCGTGTACATGTGTGCTACAGCGTTAGCTCCGTACGGTGCCTTTTACATGCGGTTGTGTTTTCGGACGGGTGGTACGGATCGTACTTGCGCGCTCGGACTTCTGTTTTACGATTTGCACGTAAAAATGTCCGGCTCCCTATCGGACACTTTTCCCGACGCTATTCGGACGTAAAAATTTCCGGCTCCTTCTCGGACCATTTTCCCGACGCAATTCGTATGTATTTTTCAAGTACGAATCGTACTTCGCAGTTTGTACGGTACTTGTACGATTCGTACGTGAAAATATACGGATACGAGTCGTACGCACATTTTTTTACCCGGATCGGAATCGGCACCCAAGTATTAAAATATACTTTCTCAGAATGAGATGCTTTATATCAGTACTTTTGCAATATGCAATTGGCTTTTGTAGAAAGTTACAAGTGGTTGCAATAGGCAACACAATTTTAAACACAATAATGCATTGAGTTCAATGGAAGTTTCAAGTTATTTGCTGTAGATTACTTTTTGGATTACTTTTGGAATTCCAAGACTGGATCCTAAATTCAGTCCTGGGACAGTACTTAGAAACAAGTGATAAAGTCGACTTAATTACTGTGATGATTTTTAGACAATATTTTTCTATTTTAAAAGTTGACACACTCAGTCAGCAAATGGTCTCTCACACTCAAGAACTGAACTCTAGGCCAATGGTTTATATATAAAAAAAATATACGCTTGTTTTATTTTAGAACCAACAATTGGAATTAAAATATACTTTCTCAGAATGAGATGCTTTATACAAATACTTTTGCAATATGCAATTGACTTTTGTAGAAAGTTACAAGTGGTTGCAATAGGCAACACAATTTTAAACACAATAATGCATTGAGTTCAATGGAAGTTTCAAGTTATTTGCCACAGATTACTTTTTGGATTACTTTTGGAATTCCAGGACTGGATCCTAGATTCAGTCCTAGGACAGTACTTAGAAACAAGTGATATAAGTTGACTTAATTACTGGGGTGATTTGTAGATATTTTGCTATTTTAAATGTTGACACAGAAAATATTTCATAGAAAACAGTCAATGATTCCCTATGGAAGAAAATTCAAGTTGCAGGTATAGTATGTTCTCGTTACTTTTGTAATCCAGTACTGGGTACCTAGACTCAGTACTGGGACCTTTATCCAAAACAGGTAAGTAATTGCGTTTTCAGAAATTATACAATTTTTAAAGAATATTTAAATTTTTCAGAAATTGACACAGAAGAAATTTCACAGAAAAACAGTCAATAATTTCCTACGGGAGAAAATTGGGTTACTGGTAAGTACAGTTGTAAGTATTTTTCAGAGCCAGTGCTGGGCACCAAGATCCAGCACTGGGAGCTCACCTAATAGCAGGTGAGTATTTTCATTTTCGTTACTCGGCTGATTTTTGGTGAATATTTTAAGTTTTGAAAAAATCCACACTGAGTAGAAATTTCAGGAAAAAACAGTCAATGTTACCCTGTGGAGAAAATTGAGTTATCGGTTTAAAGGTAAGTACTCGACTGGAAGAGTTAAGGTTCTGGGCATAGACTCAGGGGTCTCCCAGGGTCAGGTAGGTACAGTTGGTTCACCCTCAGCGGCACAAGGGCGGCCGGGTGCAGTGAGAGTTAGGCCCAATGTTGTCCTATGAGAGGTTTGGGGGCCTTGGTTGGTGGCTGCTGACTAGCAGACCACGCGGCTGTGGGAGCTGGGCTCCTGGTCACTTACTCAGGGCAAGTGGGGAAGTGAATAGGTGTAGAGGTTGCACTGCCAGGGCCACTCGGGCGGCTCGGTGCAGGGTGCTTTTGAGCCTTCGGGCGCTCAATTGATTTCAATGGGAAAGCTCTGGTTTAGAAAAAGACTGCAAGCTCGGGGACGAAGATTCTTCAGGTGCCACCACCACTTCGAGAGGTAAGTTGGGTAGTTGGAGGATAGGTAGGTACCCCGGGATTGGGCACAGGGGGCAGTGGGGATCCGGGTGCAGGGGTGCCTTTTGGTGTCTGGACTCTTACCCACTGTTGATCGCGCTTGGGGGGGCACCTGATTCTGAGGCTGCAGGCTTCTTCAGGAGTGTCGAGGGAGGTCCTTGGGTGCCGGACTCTGGGTCACAGTCGCCGTGGGGTCGTCCTCGTGGTCTTTGTTCATTCCGGCACAGGCCAGGCTTGGCGGGTGCAGAGTCTGCTGGGTTCGCGGTTCCGGGCTGCTTCCAGGGATTAGAAGTAGATTTTGAGTAGAGCCTCTACTCATGGGAGTCCCAGGGGCTTAGAGCCAAAAGGTAGTCAGGTCCTCTGGGATTTGTGAGGTTGCTGGCCACAAGAGATGCCGGTGTGGAGCAGGAGCAGGTACAAGGGTCGACAAGCCGGTAGGGCTGGGGCCAAAGCAGTTGGTGTCATCTTCTTTTTAGCAGCTGCAGGGCAGGTCTTCTTTCTTATAGCTCTTTTTCGGATTTCGGAATCTGGAATCTGGGGAAGGAAGGTTCAGGGTGTCCCTAAATACTAGATTTAGGGGCGTTACAGGTAGGTGAAAGGCAGGGACCAATGGGTCCCTGTCCTGGGGTGGGTACACCCCCTATCCTGCCTCTCTCCTGTGGGAGGGGGGCAGTAGCCTAGTCCTGATTGGGCAGGGCTTCCCATCTTCAAGATGGCGAGAGCCCAGAGATATGCTTCACCTCGCCTCCCCCACCTGAGGGGTGGGGTTGGCAGGCTGGCACATCCCCTGTCCTTATTTGGAGTTTCCGGCCAAGCTTCCCGCCAGAGTGGGGGGTTGCAGTGGCCTGGAGAAGCTCACAGAGGCGGCATGCCTTTGAAGCTTCCACCGCCCATCCTGGGGGAGGAGATTTAGCACCTCGCCCAGGATGTACATTGTTGCAGGCCCAGGAGAGCAGGGGCTCTCCTACCCAGGGGTCCAGCAACATGTCTGCTGTGTGGCAGCCTAGGCAGCCTCAGGAAACAGACGTGGATTGAAGGTTAGGTTTTAGGGCGCATCTCTAAGATGCCCTCTGGGGTGCTTGGTACATTAAATCCCACACTGGCATCAGTGCGGGTTTAATGTGCTGAGAAGTTTGATACCAAACTTCTCAGTCTTCACGGTTGCCATTATGGGGCTGTGGAGTTTGTGTTTGACGAGCTCTCAGCACCATGTGCTCTTAAATAGCAGCACTACACTTACAGTGCCCAGGAATGGACCTGGGTACTTAGGGGCACAGGGCTCCTGCTCCTGTGCCCACACCACTGGCATAGGGCACCCAGCTAGAGGGGTGGCTGATGTATGACATGGCAGTGTAGGTGGTGGGCATGGCACACATGGATGTGTGACATGTCGACTCTTTGTTTTGTCTTGTACCCAGACACCCAGCCTGCAAGGGCAGTGTGTGTGTGTAAGGGTGCAGGGCCTCTAAGGGTGGCACAATGAGTGCTGCAGCCCTTAGAGGCCTTCCCTGCTCACCAGGCCCTGGGTACCTAGGGTACCATTTACCAGGGGCTGACATGTGGCCAGGGTTTGCCAATTTGGGTTTTATGTTTTAGTGAAGGAACATAGGCCCTGGGCACCTGATTGGCAGTAGTCCAGGGCACAATCAGTCGAAGTACATTCAGCAATTCAGCAAAAAGTGAGGGCATACCATGCAAGAAAGATGGCACTTTCTCACAAGGGGGTAGTGCTGGGGGTAATGTTTTAGGGTTTAAGGTAGTGCAGTGGTGTTTGGTGTAGGGGGTCGTGCTGGGGGTAGATTTAGTGTTTAGGATAGTGCAGTGGTGTTTCTGTAGTTTAGGGGGTTGTGCTGGGGTAGTATTTTAGGGTTTAGGGTAGTGTAGCGGTGTTTGGGTAGTGTAGGGGGTCGCGCTGGGGGTAGTGTTTTAGGGTTTAGTGTAGTGCAGTTGTGTTTGTGTAGTATAGGGTGTCGTGGGTCAGGGTAGTGCAGTGGTGTTTGGATAGTTTAGGTGGTCAAGCAGGGGGTAGATTTAGGGTTTAGGGAAGTGCAGTCGTGATTCTGTAGTGTAGGGGGTCGTGCTGGGGTAGTGTTTTAGGGTTTAGGGTAGTACAGTGGTGTTTGTGTAGTGTAGGGGTGGTGATGAGTTAGTGTTTAGGGTTTATGGTAGTGCAGTGGTGTTTGGGTAGTGTAGGGGGTTGTGCTGGGGGTAGTGTTTTAGGGTTTAGGGTAGTGCAGTGGTGTTTGGGTAGTGTTGGGGGTCATGCTGGGGGTAGTGTTTTAGGGTTTAGGTAGTGCAGTGGTGTTTGGGTAGTGTAGGGGGTCATGCTGAGGATAGTGTTTTAGGGCTTAGGGTAGTGCAGTGGTGTTTGTGTAGTGTAGGGGTTAGTATTTTAGGGTTTAGGTAGTGCAGCGGTGTTTTTGTATTGTAGGGGGTCGTGCTGGGAGTAGTGTTTTGGGGTTTAGCGTAGAGCAGTGGTGTTTGTGTAGAGTAGTGGGTTGTGCTGGGGTAGTATTTTAGGGTTTAGGGTAGTGCAGTTGTGTTTGTGTAGTGTAGGGGTTCGTGTTTAAAAGTAGTGCAGTGGTGTTTGTGTAGTGTAGGGGGTCGTGCTGGGGTAGTGTTTTTGGATATATGGTAGTGCAGTGGTGTTTGGTAGTGTAGGGGGTCGTGCTGGGGGAAGCGTTTTAGGGTTTAGGGTAGTGCAGTTGTGTTTGTGTAGTGTAGGGGTTCGTGTTTAAGGGTAGTGCAGTGGTGTTTGGATAGTTTAGGGGTCAAGCAGGGGGTAGATTTAGGGTTTAGGGTAGTGCAGTCGTGATTGTGAAGTGTAGGGGGTCGTGCTGGGGTAGTGTTTTAGGGTTTAGGGTAGTGCAGTAGTGTTTGTGTAGTGTAGGGGGTCGCGCTGGGTTAGTGTTTTAGGGTATATGGTAGTGCAGTGGAGTTTGGTAGTGTAGGGGGTCGTGCTGGGGGTAGTGTTTTAGGGTTTAGGGTAGTGCAGTGGTGTTTGGGTAGTGTAGGGGGTCATGCTGGGGGTAGTGTTTGTTGGTTGAGGGCAGTGCAGTGGTGTTGGTGTAGTTTAGGGGTTGTGTTTGGAGTAGTGTTTTAGGGTTTAAGATAGTGCAATGGTAATTGTGTAGTGTAGGGGGTCGTGTTTTAGGGTATAGGCTATTGCAGTGGTGTCTGTGTAGTGTAGGGGGTCGTGCTGGGGGTAGATTTAGGGTTTATGGTGGTGCAGTGCTTTTTGTGTAGTGTAGGGGGTCGTACTGGTGGTAGTGTTTTAGGGTTTAGGGTAGTACAGTGGTGTTTCTGTAGTGTAGGGGGTCGTGCTGGGGGTAGTGTTTTAGGGTTTAGGATAGTGCAGTGGTGTTTGAGTAGTGTAGGGGGTCATGCTGGGATAGTGTTTTAGGGTTTAGGTAGTGCAGTGGTGTTTGGGTAGTGTAGGGGGTAGTGTTTTAGGGTTTAGGTAGTGCAGTGGTGTTTTTGCAGTGTAGGGGGTCGTGCTTTGAGTAGTGTTTTAGGGTTTAGGGTAGTGTGGTGGTATTTGTGTAGTGTAGGGTGTCGTGTTTAGGGTATAGGGTATTTCAGTGCTATCTGTGTAGTGTAGGGGGTCGTGCTGGGGGTAATGTTTTAGGGTTTAAGGTAGTGCAGTGGTGTTTGGTGTAGGGGATCGTGCTGCGGGTAGATTTAGTGTTTCGGATAGTGCAGTGGTGTTTGTGTAGTGTAGGGGGTCATGCTGGGGGTAGTGTTTTGGGGTTTAGCGTAGAGCAGCGGTGTTTGTGTAGTGTAGGGGATTGTGCTGGGGTAGTATTTTAGGGTTTAGGGTAGTGCAGTGGTGTTTGGATAATGTAGGGTGTCGCACTGGGGGTAGTGTTTTAGGTTTTAGGGTAGTACAGTTGTGTTTGTGTAGTGTAAGGGGTCATGTTTTAGGGTAGTGCAGTGGTGTTTGGATAGTTTAGGGGGTCAAGCAGGGGGTAGATTTAGGGTTTAGGGTAGTGCAGTCGTGATTGTCCAGTGTAGGGGGTCGTGCTGCGGTAGTGTTTTAGGGTTTAGGGTAGTCCAGTGGTGTTTGTGTTGTTTAGGGGGTCGTGCTGGGTTAGTGTTTTAGGATTTATGGTAGTGCAGGGGTGTTTGGGTAGTGTAGGGGGTCGTGCTGGCGGTAGTGTTTTAGGGTTTAGGGTAGTGCAGTGGTGTTTGGGTAGTGTAAGGGGTCATGCTGGGGGTAGTGTTTGTGGGTTTAGGGCAGTGCAGTGGTGTTTGTGTAGTGTAGGTGTCGTGTTTGGAGTAGTGTTTTAGGGTTTAGGGTAGTGCAGTGGAAAATGTGTAGTGTAGGGAGTCGTGATTTATGGTATAGGCTATTGCAGCGGTATCTTTGTAGTGTAGGGGGTCGTGCTGGGGGTAGATTTAGGGTTTATGGTGGTGCAGTGCGGTTCGTTTAGTGTAGGGGGTCGTACTGGTGGTAATGTTTTAGGGTTTAGGGTAGTGCAGGGGGTCGTGTTGAAAACTAAAACAGCGATATGATTAAGCATTCACTAAAGACATGAATTCTCTCTAGTTAAAGCATGTTTCTTGTCTTATGTTGACTAATGTCCGGACTCCATTTTGTATTGTCATGTCTCCACGTGCTTTGCACGAGAAGAGTCCTACCTTTTCGCTAGTTGCTCTTGTAATCTGCCTAGTAACAGTCTATAAATAGCTCCATTGTCCGTCTGACGCATGTCCAGACTTGACCACATCTGTTATCAGTTAGTCCTTGTTTGACCATGTTTTCGCGGACTCAGGAAATTGTTAACTCCGCCCACATATTGATCCTGTATCGAAAATGTCCATAAATGGTAATGAATTTTGCTCTATGTTGTATCCACCCACTTATGAGCCCCTCTGTTGTGTATAAAAGGGGACCACGTACGCAAGTTCTTTGTGCTACTCTGTGCAATACTGAAGAGTATTGTGTAGGTTGTAGGACCACCCTTAAGGGTTAATAAACTCTGTCTTTGTATTTGCAGTTTCCGTGCCAACTTCCTTCTAGCTTTTGTTACAGGAGAGCGAACCCTTGTATTCTGCGGGCCTAGCTGGGGCCTGTACTCATCAATTGGCGCCCGTCACGTGGGGCTCATCGGCGACTCGGATGCTCGAAGGACTGGTCGTGACGAAGGTGAGGAATTTGGCCGGGGATGTGATCACTGCCAGCGGCGTCTTTTAGTCCTGGCATCCCGAGGTTTTCTTCCTTCCCTTCCGAGCTGACCATCTGGGTGGCGCCGGTCCTCGACTGAGACCTCTTCTGTCGGTTTGCCGTGTGACAGCCGTTTGGGCGAATTTTGGAACTTGGCAGTTGGAATCTGGACACTCTTGATTGGTAAGAACCGTTGTACGGTACTTGCTCCGAGTTTTGAAGCCTGGGTTGGCTATTTGAGTTTGATTTGTGATGACCGGTCATATTTTGTATTGATTACTGTGAGAATATATGCGTTGCAATACATATAGGCAGGTAATGTGGAGATATTTCTCCAGAGTTGTTTAAATTTGAACGGCGCAAAGTTTAAGTGCCATTTTTGATAATACTGCATATTTTGCATTATTTTTGAAGCATGCCTGCTTTTAGCGCACTCCGTAAGTGGTGCTGCTGCTTTGGAAACCGGTTAAATCTTGAGGAATCTGCTCCAGCCCCCCCAGAGGGGACTCCTAATAGGGATATGTATGTGAAGCATGGTCTTTCCTCTATAATGTACAGCACAGTGTGGAGGAAATACACCAAAAAGGATCCTGAGTTACGATGGCCTTTGTATGGATCGTTTGATATGCGTAAGATTGAGTATGTGGAACAGTGTATGTGTAAACGGCGTGCTCGGCAAGACATGTTTGAATGTGTACGGTTATGGATGAAGGAAGTGCGTGAGCGAGAGAAACATGAGAAAGCGTTGATTGATAAAGAGCTACGGAAAAATGATCATGTGAGAGCACAGGAAGCGAAGCGTCGGGAGGAAAGAGAACTGGCGGAGAGACAAGAGAAAGAGCGTAGGTTGCAAGTCTCGGGTCAATATGCTGTCCGCCAGCCACTTTATCCTGTCCTTACTAATTTCGAAGATGATTTTTATTTATTAGATCGCTCTCCGCCCCCTTATGTTGGCGCGTCTGCCTTAGGTCACAGGATTCTGGATCGGTTTTGGATAAGGTAGACACGCGGTCCATGTTATCAACTGAGCGTATGGGTGAGCTTCGGAAAATTTCTTTTTGCGCGCTTAAAGGCAAGCTATCTCTTACTGAATTATTGGAATTTTTGGAAAGTTGGCAGGATAGAGAGAAGTTGTATTTTGTTGAAACTTTTTCTGAAGAAGTGGTTACTGCCTTTCGGAAATATTCTGATGTTTTTGAGCCTGAAGATGTAGTATCAGATTCTAAAGCATTACGTAACGGTGTCTTTTCTCCCTCCAAGGTACCCGATGCGGTTCGACGGCTGTTTACATTGCGGGACGCGATGCTTGAACTTAAAGAAAGAGCGCGCCAAAAGATAGGGGAGAAGGAGAAATCGGATTCACACGTCGGCGGAAAACAATCGTCTACCTCCCATTCAGATAAGAGTGAACTAGTGCATGCTAAACCGATGCGAGAGGCGGCACCTTTGTATGTTCCTCCTAAAGGAGCAGGAACTAGTCTTGACATGTCTTCCCCCGATGCTAGGGGATATTTTGTGTATAGTTGGGTTTATACTCCCTGGCATAGGACTGATGTTATGGCATTAAAGAATGCATTGCCTGACCCCCGCAAGAATCCAGCGGCCTTTTACGAAGAGGTCGAAGGGGCCTTGAATTCTTGTACCATGACCTTAGCGGATATAGATTTGTTCTTTGGGCTTATTTTACCACCGGATATGTGGCGATCTGTGCGGAGAGTGGATGATCAAGCCGCTTTTAAGGCTAAGTGGTCTGAGATTGAGGATGAGGATAGGGAGAGAAAACCAGCGCAAAAACCGCCCCAGCTTATTTTAGATCTTCCTGCTGCTATCTTGACTAAGTTGAAAACGATTATCCCCCCTAAAAAGATTGACTGGAATATGTTAGCCTCATGTAAACAGAAGGTTGATGAATCAGTTTCAGACTTCTTTACGCGCTTTGAGGAAACGTTTCATGATTTCAGTGGTCAGTCGCTTACGGATGATACGGGTCGACACCTTTTTGTTGATAAATATGTGGCAAATTTATTACCGGGAATAGCAGCTCGATTGAAGGCGAGTGAAAGTTCTTGGTCCACCTCGTCTCCGGCATCCGTCCTGACTATGGCTCAGTATTATGAGCGTCAAGAACAAGAAGCGAAGGGGAATGAGGAGAAGAAATCGAAAGATTTGAAAACTAAGGTTATGTTAGCACAAGTGTATGGTCCGCCTCGTCGGGGTGTTGAGAGAGGTAGAGGAGGATTTTATGGTCCCCCTTCGGGTCGGTCAGATGTTAATAGAAATCAATGTGCGTATTGTAAACAGCTGGGTCATTGGGCCAGGGATTGTCCGGCACTATATGCACCCCGTCAGGGACGTGGTCAAGGACCGTCGAGAGGTAGAGGGGGCTTTTCGAATTTCAGAGGGAATTCCAATGATCGTGCTCGCTTTGAGCCTACCGTGCAGCAACGAGATAGACCTAATGTGTTTGATCGGCAAAATCAGTATCAAATGTCTGGGACTGACCGTTCTGGGTACCATGATTCGCAGCATGCGTAGGATTGCGTTGGATGGGGGTTGGAATCAGTTGAAGTGCCGGTTGATCAGAGGGGTCCTTATGTTTCAGCAAATGTTCTGGGTTCTACTGACCAGTTCCTAGTTGATACAGGAGCTACTCGCAGTGCGCTGTCCAAACAATTGGTTCCGAGGGCTCCCCCATCTGGCTTAATGGTTACATCGGTAGGGTTTGATGGTACACTCTCTCGAAACCCTCTATCCCGACCCCTTGCATTTCGTGTTGAACACCTTTCTGCGCCTTGCCCGTTTTTGCTTGCCCCGAACACGCCTGACAACATTATGGGTCTTGATATGCTCAAGCACTTCAGAGCTACGATCCGCTGCTCCCCTACTGGAGTACGGGTGATATTAAACGATAATCACCCTATGACAGAACGGATGTGTGTGGTTGCAGAGGATACTGTATTAGCTTCTCTCCCTCGTACTTTGTGGGCCACCTCGGATACTGATGTGGGACAGATGGTGATTCCGCCTGTCCACATTAGTGTCCAGGAGGGTGCGGTGTTACCGCGCCTCCCTCAGTATCGTATTTCCCAGGAGGGGGAGGAGGCACTCATACAGATTGTGCAGGATTTGATTAAGGTGGGAGTAGTGGAGGAAGTTCCCTACAACGTCTGCAACAGTCCTATTTTACCCATTTTGAAGAAAGATACCGATACTAGGGTTTATCGTTTTATCATTGACTTAAGGGAAGTGAATAAGATAGTGATACCTCAGTATCCAGTGGTTTCTGATATTACGACATTACTTACTCTGGTCCCACCAACGGCGACCACATTCTCGGTTATCGATTTGAAAAATGCTTTCTTTTCGATTCCTATTCATCCTGATAGCCGGTACCTCTTCGGCTTTACTTTAAATAATAGGTCTTATAGATTTTGTAGAGTCCCTCAGGGTTATACAGAGAGTCCTAGTATTTACAGTCAAGCATTGAAAAGACAATTGGATTCCTTTGTTCTGCCTGATGGTGTCGCCCTTATACAATATGTCGACAACATCTTGTTGGCGGCCGACACTCCTGAGCTGTGTGAGAAGTGTACGTTATCCTTGCTTTCCTTTTTGGCGTCTCACAATCACAAAGTGTCGAGGAAGAAATTGCAATTCTGTAGACCAAAGGTGACTTATTTGGGTCACCTTTTGTCTAAGGAGGGGCGTGCACTCACACCAGATCGTATTCAAGCAATTTTGGACACACCAGTACCTTCCACACAGAAGGATGTGCGTGCATTTTTGGGTCTTGCCTCTTTCTGTAGGCAATGGATATTGGGGTTCTCACACATAGCTAGGCCATTGTTAGCACTTTTGACAAAAGATACCCCAATTCCTCTTCCCTGGTCGAATGAGTGTGAACTTGCCTTTCAGCAATTGCGACAAGCCCTTTGCTCAGCACCAGTGTTGGGGACCCCTGATTATACGAAGCCTTTTACACTGTATGTGCATGAGAAAGATGGATGTGCATTATCAGTTTTAGTGCAGATGCACGGCGACAAGCAGCGCCCTTGTGCATATTTTTCGGCTGTACTTGATCCTGTTGCTCGAGCATTGCCTGGTTGTTTTCGCTCGGTTGCGGCGACAGCTGTGTCAATACGCCAAATCGAGGGAATTGTGTTATCTCATAAGCTGTTGGTATTAGTTCCCCATGCTGTTGATGCTCTGCTTAATCAGACAAAGACGCAGCATTTGACCAGTGCTCGTTTAACGGGATATGAGTTGACACTTTTGGCTCCTCATATTACGTTAAAGAGGTGTGCAACGTTAAATCCAGCCACATTGTTGCTGTTTCCGGAGACTCAGTCTGAAGCACGAAAAGCACATGACTGTATTCTTGTGACTGAGGAACAGACAAAGGGTCGTATTGATCTCCAGGATACGCCCTTTACAGATGTTGATGGAGAACTGTGGGTGGACGGATCATGCCTGAAGCTACCAGATGGTACGACTTCAGCAGCGTATGCAATTACCACATTACAAACAATAGTGGAGACAGCACGCATACCGCAGAAATCAGCTCAAGCAGCGGAACTGATAGCATTAACACGAGCATGTGAGCTCAGTACAGGATTGTGTGTGAATGTTTATACAGATAGCCGCTATGCCTTCGGAGTAGCGCACGATTTTGGCCTACTCTGGAAGGAGAAAGGGTTTCTAACGTCACATGGAGCACAGATAATGTATGGGGAGTTAGTTCATAACCTTTTGACGGCATTAACATATCCAAAGAAGATTGCTATAGTTAAATGTAGTGCCCATAAAAAGGTGGTTGATAAAGTTGGAGAAGGGAATGCTTTTGTAGACCGGGTGGCACGAGAGTAGGCGATGCAGCCTGGCTCTACTGCAATGTATGTTGTGAAGTCACAGGCAGAAAGATGGCACGATGCTAGGAGAGAAGTGCTGGAGATACAGAGGACCGCTTCCGATAAGGAATGGGAGCAGTGGTCCAATGATGGAGAATTAGATGACGAAGGGTGTTGGAGAAGTAAGCAGATGGATAAATGGAAGTTACCCACAGCTTTTGTACAACCTATGGTTCAGATGGCACATGGACTAGCGCATGTCGGAGCTTCCGCAATTGTAAAATTACTCACACGAGTTTGGGAGCATCCGGAGATCGCTAGTACGGCAAAGAGGGTAGTGCAGACCTGCATGATTTGCCTGAGGTACAACCCAGGAAAGGGTACGCGAACTCCAGCAGGAGGATTTGCAACACCCACTGCACCCTTTGAGGTTTTGCAGATGGATTACATTCAGCTTGAGCGCTGTAACAATCTGAAGTATGTTCTAGTAGTGGTTTGTGCCTTCAGCAAATGGGTTGAGGCATACCCTACGAAAGACAATACTGCAATGACTACAGCCAAGATGCTATTGAAAGAGTTCTTCCCTCGATATGGTGTTTGTAGATTGTTGTGGAGTGATAACGGACCTCATTTTATAGCAGATGTTATCAAGTATGTCCTGAAAGGACTGGGAATTATCCAAAAATTCCATGCAGTGTTTCACCCTCAGTCTGCGGGATTGGTTGAGAAATATAACGGTACTTTGAAGCTTAAGATCGCTAAGATCCAAGCTTCGACTTCTTTGACTTGGCCAGACGCTTTACCGCTGGCATTATTGTCAATTAGATCGATACCGCATTCTCGGACCGGTCTCACACCCTATGAGATCGTGTTTGGACGCCCAATGAATATTTGGGGTCCACCGAAACCGAAGTCAGTGTATGATGTACCTTGTGTAATGATGAATGATTATCTGGCACAGTTAACGGATAATTTGGTTTCTATTCATCAACAGGTTCGAGAAGCGCTCCCTGATCGGTCCACAGGTGAAGGACATAACCTCCGGCCTGGAGACCATGTCATGATCAAGGTGTTTGAAAGGACGAACAGTCTGGAGCCGAGATGGGTTGGTCCTGAGCAGGTCTTGCTCGCAACGAGGACAGCTGTGTGAGTCTCCAATCGGAAGAACTGGATCCACTCCTTGCACTGTCGCAAAGTGCCGCCTGGATTAGTGGAGCCTGCTGTATTGACCGACCATCGAGAAATCCTGACTGCAGAGAAAGGCCGTGCTGTGGAACCGAACGACACTGAGGAGCTCTTCCCGGACCAAGCGATTCCTGGAGGAAGAAGATATCATCTCAGACCGAGGAAGTGATTTCTTTTCTGTATCCAGATATGTTGTCAGGACGGCCCTTAGGTTAGGGAAACGGAGAGCCAATGAGGCAAGGGGGGGGGGATCAGCCCTGCATTAGTGTAGTGACACACGTCTTGGCCCGCTGGTGAAGAAATCAACGGCTGCCTAAGGGGAAGAGTTCTGACAACTTTTAGTTTCAGGAAGATATTGACTTTTACTATAAAATGGAGAAAAAGAAGAATTTTTGTGCGACAAGTTTTATTATCATTGTAGCCATTGTTGGTATAACCACGTGGTGTGTTGAGGATGTGACTCCTGCCCGTGAGTTACTTGTTTTGACTACTCCAGTGCCTGAGGAGCACTACTTTTATACCCTTCCGTATCAAGAATTGAAGCATCGTCAGTCTTATTTGAATAATACTTTTATCCAGATGTTGCATCATACCCATGTTGCTACAAATGCTACGAACTGTTGGATATGTGGTATGATGCCAGCTCATCAGAAGAAAGGAGGAACGCCGTTTATACCTCTTCCTTTCTCTCATAATGGCTCTTGTAGAGCATGGTACACTTTGCTTTTTGCCACACGGAAACCTACAGTGGGACGATTACTTTTTAGACTTAATAGGGAATGTCATCAAGATAAAGAGGGCTATCCACAAGCGAATGGGACAATATGGGAGTGGGAAGAATATCGACCAGATAATGAATCGATCCCCTACATCTTCACGAACACCAGAGACACTGCTGGAAACGAACTATTTGTGATTCAAGTGGCACAAGCTCAAGCGGACCTGTGTGTTCAGAGTGTGGGTCATATTCCTGTTGGTGTTAGTGACTGTATTATTGTGTTGAATATAGATGGATTAAATAATAGTACTTTCTTAGCTTCCCATAATACATACTTCGTATGTGGGAATAAGGGTTATTATCGCTTACCAGCCGGCTGGTCCGGAGTATGTTATGTAGCGTTTTTATTGCCCCCTGTATTCTTAGCGCCTGCATCCTATCATAAAGATTTGAAGTTATTGAACAATGTAACTGTAAATAGGTATAAACGTACTTTATCTATTGATGATGTTGACCAAACTGACACTAGCTTACAGCAGTATGTTGATTTTAACTTAGGAGCTGCCCTAAATAGTAGGAAGGTTCGACGATTAACAAGAGTTGTAGAGGCTGTAACGAATCAAGCCGCTGCTGCTCTTGGGAATCTTACGGAAGAATTACAAATCACTAGAATTGTTGCGTTACAGAATCGTATGATATTAGATGTTATGTTAGCAGATAGAGGTGGAGCATGTAGGATTATCGGAAGTAGCTGTTGTGTATTTATTCCTGACCACACGCCATCAGTCTATAACGCCATTAATAAATTGCATAAAATCGCAGCTGCGATCCATACAGAAAATGGCACTTGGACCTTTTCTGGATGGTTTTGGGCATTGATTACTGCATGGAGGTGGAAAGTTTTAACTGGTCTTTGTATTATTGTAGCAATTCTGTTTTCCTGTTGCATCTGTGTTCAGAGTGGTCCTTTACTCTGTTCTTTATGTGTGTCATTCTGTATTCCTGATAAGAAAGCTATTACCAATGTCACTGTTAGAAATGGGATTTCTGGTTGGCTGAGGCTTGCGCCAAAGCCAGGCAGAAACCACCACTCTAGTCAGGGCTGGGGAGTTACACGCCAAAGATAACCCCTGCTCACCCCCTTGGTAGCTTGGCACGAGCAGTCAGGCTTATCTCTGAGGCAATGTGTAAAGCGTTTGCGCGCGCACCCAGCAACAACACCCAAGGCTCACCACAAAAGGAACTCCATACAAGGTATTATAAAAATAGCCTTTGTATTATAGCAGAACACATTAGATAATAAATACACACTTTACAATGTGCCACTGGCACGGGGAGAATTTACAAGGGAATTATTTACAGGGGACAGGGCCTCATGGACCACTGTCAGGAATAAGCACTTGTAGAACTTAGCACAAAAATATAAAATTACTGTAGCACAAAAATAACATGTATAGCACACAACCAGTAACTACTGGTATCAGGTAAGTACCACCTACGCAACCCTAACCACCTTAGGAAAATACTGCGCAGGGAATCAGGACCTCACTAGTACCACCTGTACTAGGAGAAAAGCAACCACCTAAGTATCACAATACCTGTAGGGGTAAACGCACCTTACACATGAGGCATCACATTCAGAGGTGTAGAACAAGGGACACACATGATGCATAAAATACATTCAGCGGTGTAAAGCAAAGCACATGACGCATAAACACATTCAGAGGTGCAGGAAGGGAGACAATAACACCAAACTCACATTTAGCCACCACTGTGGCAGTCCCTAGGCCAACTGGCCGTGAAGGGGCAAGGGCGCCCTGTGTCCAAATGTTAGGGCAAGGCTGCGCAAGCTGCGCCAGCCAAAACACAGAGGGTACAACCTAAACGTAGCAGTTGCCCACTAAGTGCTGGGCAACTGGAGAAATGCTGGGGCCAACGTTGGAGTCCCTCTGGACTCTGAACTACGGATGGCCCCGCTGGAGCCTCAGGGCTCTGGAGTAATGATGTCCGGTAACGTGGGAGCCCCTCTGGGCTCTAAAACCAATGTAGCCCCCGTCGTTGGAGTGCTACTCGCACTCGAGAACATTCAGGCCCAAGTTGGAGCGCCTCGCGCTCGAAACATTCATGCCCCCACGTTGGAGCGTACTCGCGCTCTGGACAACCACTGTCCCTTCGTTGGAGCGCCACTCGCGCTCGAGAAGAAGAATGTCCCCAACCGTTGGAGCTACACAGAGCTCGAGAACGAAGCAATGCGGGCCTTCGTTGGAGCGCACCAGCGCTCTAAGCCAGCACGCACACGGAGTCCCCCCCAGCCCTTCCGCACTCACCGGGCTGTTGCACGGGGGACTCCCGCGTCGCCTTCTCTCTCTCTCTCCGGGGCAATCTTCCAGGGAGGTGGGGCCTACGGGCCCCGTACACGATGGCAGCTCGTCCCAGTGCGGGGTGGGCTCCCGCCTGGGTGGGACGTTTCTCCTCCATGTCAGGGCACCGGGGCGCTTGGTAGGCTCCTGCCTGCTCTGGGACCTCCAGAACCAGCAGCGAGTCCTTGGTGGGAGGCGGGGTAGGCTCCCTCCCTCCTACTTCCTGTTCCTGTTGTCCCGGCGGCCCGCCCCCGGCCCGCCTGACTTCCGGGATGTCCCGGCCCGGGCTGCAGCGGTGATTTTTAAATATCGGCAATAAGAGGGGTAGGCTCCCTCGTGATAATAAAACACTATCCCCCGGGGTGGGCACCCGCTTATAGTTACAGCAATGCCCCTGGCAGGGTGGGCACCTGCCAGGAGACCACGGACTCGGCGAAAATGGGGCAAACGCCGGGTGGGCACCGGCTTGCAGCAAGACAGCGCTCCCGAGCGCTAAAGGCGGATAAAAGCGCTCCCAGGCGCTTAGGGCTACAAATAAAGCGCTCCCAGCGCTTTAGGGCACAAATAAAGTCCAGCCAAAGTCTTCCAAGAGCAGGGGGGCAAAGGCTGGGCCCAGAGCCAGCACACAGGGCCCTCCAGCAGGGAGGCAGTCCCCAGTGGCGGTCTCTCCTGGCGCCCAGCAGCAGCAGGCCCCCTCCAGATGATCCTGCAAGAGAACAAATTGTAAGGGGACACAGCCCCTTTTTATACAGTACAAGTCTTTGTCTGCAAGGTGCAGGGAAGGGGCGAACCAGTTACATCTGGTTCCTGAGCACTTTGTTTTGCTCAGCCCCTCTCCCTATTCACTGGCAGGCCAGGGTCATCGGACGCACCACAGGGGCCGGAGCCAGCAGTGTGTGGGGAAAGCCCTGTCCTATTCAGGACCCAGGTATACTCCTCCCCAGCCATCAGTATGCTAAACTCCCATTCACCACTGGGTGACTCCTCCTGACTCTGGGGATTTCCCTAGTCCGTCACATGACCTCCACCAGCAAATCGCCAGACAAGCCACACATTTCACACTGCACACTGAAGTGCCCACTTCTAGAAGTGGCACTTCCACACTAGGTACATGCACGCCGCACACATCATCGCGCAGCATTCAATCACACGAGTCCGCACATACCAAACTCGGGCCTGCACACCCCACGCATCAGGAACTACCAGGACACATACATTCCCCCATGCATTCCTATGGGAGGGCAGGCCAACCTCAACACACGCACGCACTTTACCCTGGGACACAGCGGTAAAGTGCGCAGAAACCAAAAACCATTACACCAAGTCACCAATAAAAAGCAAAAAGTCTCGGGGGTGAACCTGCCAGAAGGGCCAAGTCCAACACAACCCCCTTCCTGCCAAAACGCAGGGTAGACCAATCACCACCGTGATGGTCTTCCCTGCTTGGGGCGATAAAACACGGACACAGGCCCGCAACGGCAGGGACACTCTCCGGTTTTATGCCACTCTGAACTCACATGGTTTCCTCTGAAAAAACTTGGCGGACCAACTGGGCTACCCCCCGGGTACTCCTCAGCTGTCCGTGGCCAGAACCAGGCCCTAGACCACCTAGGCGCCACTGGTCCTTGCCTAACCACAGAGTGGGGGGTAGTAACCCCTGGCACATAGTGACCATTTTCCACTCTACCCCTCATCAGGGCAGTTCTAAACTGCCACTGATCCTCCAGCCTAGGGTCCGTACCCTCAGGCTGACCAAAAGTCATGGGTGAGGCTCTCCTCCCCCTACCTCTTCTCCTAGGGTTCCGCCCTCTCTTCCTCTGAGAGGCGACCCCGTAACACAACTCACCAACCAGCTCAGGGCCCCTCCCTGAGAGCTGGTCTCCCAACCTAGGGTTTAACCCCTCAGGTTGCACCGGGGTCAGGGGTGGGCTCTCCCACCCTCTGCACCCCCTTCCAGAGTCCTGCTCCCTACCAACTGGGGCGGTACCTCTGGAAGGAGAACCGGTCAGGACACTTATTACAGTAGTCCTACCCTTCAGGTCAGGCTGCTCCTGAACCTGGCCTCCCAACCTCTGGTCTAAAACCTTCGGTGGACTAATTGCCTGGCACTCCAGGACTTCTGGGGACTTACACACCATCCCCCTGAGGCTGACACATGACCCATATGTCGTGTGACTGTCTGTCTGGCGCAGATCTCCCGTCCCCTGTCCACCTGACAGTGCGTGAAGATCCCCCAGAACAGAAGTGGCGCCACCCTGGTCCCCCCAAGAAGATCTAGCCCAACTGGCTAGTCCCTGGTCCACTGGTGCATCCACTGGAAAACTCATCCCCCAATCACTCCTCAGGCTGGACTTCCGTCCCCTCCCTACTGGAGCGGTACTGCCTGACACCAGAACCACTGGAGCTCTATTTACAGAGACTCCAGGTTCGCCATACACTAGGCGATCCTCCTCAAGTGGCCTAACAGGACAGCCTAGGCCCCCAACCTGGTGTTCCCTGAAGAAACCATCCAGGCCCTGAGACTGGGTTTCGGGCCTCTGGGGACTCAAAGTCACCCACTCACTCCTACTCCACTGAGATAGGCCGTGAGTCCCTACACCCCTCTCACTACTCTGGGACCTAGCTGGGCTACTCTGAGCCTCTTCCCCAATACTGGACGGGAAGATACCTGAGCCACTACTATTGGACGTACTCTCCCATGCTTCATCAGAACCTTGAGCACTTTCCCAACGGTCTGCTTCTACTACCAATGGCCATATATCAGAAAACCCACACTCCAACAGGTGTTGGCGCAACTCCGGCACACAACAACTGAGCAGGTGCTCTTTTAGAATCAGATCAAACATTTCGGAATAATCAGGTTCCGTGTTAACCGTCACCCAATTAGTCAGTGCCTCCTCACATTCTTCTGAAAAATCATCCCAAGTCTGGTGAGACAGTTTCTTACTGCTCCTAAACTTTAACCTGTACTCCTCCTCTCTGGAACAAGGTACCATACTTGGGGAACTGGGAATGGGACGTCCTGCACTGGACTCTATCTCGCTGCCACCACTGGACTCTACCTTCCCTGGGGAATCCAGACAACTACAACTGCGCTCCGGGGACAACTTACCCTCCAGAGCTAATTTCTCCCTGGCGAAGGCCCTCTCAGCCTCCGCCATCCTCTCCTGCGCTAAGACCCTCTCGGCCTCCAGCTTGGCATGCTCTAACCTGAGCTTCTCCATGGCCAGCTGATGCTCCCTTTCTTCCCTCCTATCCACCCACTCCTCTGGGGACAGGGAAAGGGATTGGGTGCTGCTCCTGACACTGGACCCAGCAAGGGACTCCCTATCTATGGGGTCTTCACTGTCTACTGGCGTCCCTGTCAGGTAACCTTCCTCTTCTTCAGATTCCTCCGGGCTCCCCTCAGACCCCCTACCCTCTTGGCGTGCGGCCCGACCCCTATCTTCCTCACTGCGCTCCCGTTCCCACTCATCCTTTTGCCATAGGATCAGGTTGTCCCTCAGTTTGGACTGGGTATCTGACTCACCCACCTCTATGTCTCTCTCTTCACAGAATCTGACCAACTCTAACATACTGTATCTAAACAGACCACAGAAATTAAAAGCAGGCTCCATTTTGGCGGACGTTCTCGAGAAGAGTTTAACACAAGGAACCTGGGGCTTGAGCTAAAACAATTCACAAAGGATTCAGCAAGCTGTCTATCCCAGAGAACTCACACTCACTGTCTAGTGCCACACAAAACTCATCCATACACAACCCTCTCCTCGGACTGGTAAGGCAGTTTCTACCACCCCTGATTCCTCAACCTGACCACCACGTGACACAGGTACCAACTCTGGGCGCAGGGCGGGGGACAAATGTACTGGACACTATTACGCTGCCACCACTGGATCCCACCCTCTGGTGAATCCAGAAAACACAATGCAGTTGGGGGGATGATCTACCCTCCCGAGCTAGGGACAACTAACTCACAGTGCACAAAAACACATTTCCAAAGAAATGACAATTAAAAACAAACTTAGAACAATAATCCCTATACCATGTGATTTATCTAAATGCAGAGTTTTGTAGTGCGGCCAGTTGCCGCTGCGGTACAGCGCAAACGCAAGTCCAAATCCCACCGCTGATCACCAATGTTAGAAATGGGATTTCTGGTTGGCTGAGACTTGCGCCAAAGCCAGGCAGAAACCACCACTCTAGTCAGGGCTGGGGAGTTACACGCCAAAGATAACCCCTGCTCACCCCCTTGGTAGCTTGGCACGAGCAGTCAGGCTTATCTCTGAGGCAATGTGTAAAGCGTTTGCGCGCGCACCCAGCAACAACACCCAAGGCTTACCACAAAAGGAACTCCACACAAGGTATTATAAAAATAGCCTTTGTATTATAGCAGAACACATTAGATAATAAATACACACTTTACAATGTGCCACTGGCACGGGGAGAATTTACAAGGGAATTATTTACAGGGGACAGGGCCTCATGGACCACTGTCAGGAATAAGCACTTGTAGAACTTAGCACAAAAATATAAAATTACTGTAGCACAAAAATAACATGTATAGCACACAACCAGTAACTACTAGTATCAGGTAAGTACCACCTACGCAACCCTAACCACCTTAGGAAAATACTGCGCAGGGAATCAGGACCTCACTAGTACCACCTGTACTAGGAGAAAAGCAACCACCTAAGTATCACAATACCTGTAGGGGTAAACGCACCTTACACATGAGGCATCACATTCAGAGGTGTAGAACAAGGGACACACATGATGCATAAAATACATTCAGCGGTGTAAAGCAAAGCACATGACGCATAAACACATTCAGAGGTGCAGGAAGGGAGACAATAACGCCAAACTCACATTTAGCCACCACTGTGGCAGTCCCTAGGCCAACTGGCCGTGAAGGGGCAAGGGCGCCCTGTGTCCAAATGTTAGGGCAAGGCTGCGCAAGCTGCGCCAGCCAAAACACAGACGCTACAACCTAAACGTAGCAGTTGCCCACTAAGTGCTGGGCAACTGGAGAAATGCTGGGGCCAACGTTGGAGTCCCTCTGGACTCTGAACTACTGATGGCCCCGCTGGAGCCTCAGGGCTCTGGAGTAATGATGCCCGGTAACGTTTGTGCCCCTCTGGGCTCTAAAACCAATGTAGCCCCCGTCGTTGGAGTGCTACTCGCACTCGAGAACATTCAGGCCCAAGTTGGAGCGCCTCGCGCTCGAAACATTCATGCCCCCACGTTGGAGCGTACTCGCGCTCTGGACAACCACTGTCCCTTCGTTGGAGCGCCACTCGCGCTCGAGAAGAAGAATGTCCCCAACCGTTGGAGCTACACAGAGCTCGAGAACCAAGCAATGCGGGCCTTCGTTGGAGTGCACCAGCGCTCTAAGCCAGCACGCACACGGAGTCCCCCCCAGCCCTTCCGCACTCACCGGGCTGTTGCACGGGGGACTCCCGCGTCGCCTTCTCTCTCTCTCTTTCTCCGGGGCAATCTTCCAGGGAGGTGGGGCCTACGGGCCCCGTACACAATGGCAGCTCGTCCCAGTGCGGGGTGGGCTCCCGCCTGGGTGGGATGTTTCTCCTCCGTGTCAGGGCACCGGGGCGCAGGGTAGGCTCCTGCCTGCTCCGGGACCTCCAGAACCAGCAGCGAGTCCTTGGTGGGAGGCGGGGTAGGCTCCCGCCCTCCTACTTCCTGTTCCTGTTGTCCCGGCGGCCCGCCCCCTGCCCGCCTGACTTCCGGGATGTCCCGGCCCGGGCTGCAGCGGTGATTTTTAAATATCGGCAATAAGAGGGGTAGGCTCCCTCGTGATAATAAAACACTATCCCGCGGGGTGGGCACCCGCTTATAGTTACAGCAATGCCCCTGGCAGGGTGGGCACCTGCCAGGAGACCCCGGACTCGGCGAAAACAGGGCAAACGCCGGGTGGGCACCGGCTTGCAGCAAGGCAGCGCTCCCGAGCGCTAAAGGCGGATAAAAGCGCTCCCAGGCGCTTAGGGCTACAAATAAAGCGCTCCCAGCGCTTTAGGGCACAAATAAAGTCCAGCCAAAGTCTTCCAAGAGCAGGGGGGCAAAGGCTAGGCCCAGAGCCAGCACACAGGGCCCTCCAGCAGGGAGGCAGTCCCCAGTGGCGGTCTCTCCTGGCGCCCAGCAGCAGCAGGCCCCCTCCAGATGATCCTGCAAGAGAACAAATTGTAAGGGGACACAGCCCCTTTTTATACAGTACAAGTCTTTGTCTGCAAGGTGCAGGGAAGGGGCGAACCAGTTACATCTGGTTCCTGAGCACTTTGTTTTGCTCAGCCCCTCTCCCTATTCACTGGCAGGCCAGGGTCATCAGACGCACCACAGGGGCCGGAGCCAGCAGTGTGTGGGGAAAGCCCTGTCCTATTCAGGACCCAGGTATACTCCTCCCCAGCCATCAGTATGCTAAACTCCCATTCACCACTGGGTGACTCCTCCTGACTCTGGGGATTTCCCTAGTCCGTCACATGACCTCCACCAGCAAATCGCCAGACAAGCCACACATTTCACACTGCACACTGAAGTGCCCACTTCTAGAAGTGGCACTTCCACACTAGGTACATGCACGCCGCACACATCATCGCGCAGCATTCAATCACACGAGTCCGCACATACCAAACTCGGGCCTGCACACCCCACGCATCAGGAACTACCAGGACACATACATTCCCCCATGCATTCCTATGGGAGGGCAGGCCAACCTCAACACACGCACGCACTTTACCCTGGGACACAGCGGTAAAGTGCGCAGAAACCAAAAACCATTACACCAAGTCACCAATAAAAAGCAAAAAGTCTCGGGGGTGAACCTGCCAGAAGGGCCAAGTCCAACACAACCCCCTTCCAGCCAAAACGCAGGGTAGACCAATCACCACCGTGATGGTCTTCCCTGCTTGGGGCGATAAAACACGGACGCAGGCCCGCAACGGCAGGGACACGCTCCGGTTTTATGCCACTCTGAACTCACATGGTTTCCACTGAAAAAACTTGGCGGACCAACTGGGCTACCCCCCGGGTACTCCTCAGATGTCCGTGGCCAGGACCAGGCCCTAGACCACCTAGGCGCCACTGGTCCTTGCCTAACCACAGAGTGGGGGGTAGTAACCCCTGGCACATAGTGACCATTTTCCACTCTACCCCTCATCAGGGCAGTTCTAAACTGCCACTGATCCTCCAGCCTAGGGTCCGTACCCTCAGGCTGACCAAAAGTCACGGGTGAGGCTCTCCTCCCCCTACCTCTTCTCCTAGGGTTCCGCCCTCTCTTCCTCTGAGAGGCGACCCCGTAACACAACTCACCAACCAGCTCAGGGCCCCTCCCTGAGAGCTGGTCTCCCAACCTAGGGTTTAACCCCTCAGGTTGCACCAGGGTCAGGGGTGGGCTCTCCCACCCTCTGCACCCCCTTCCAGAGTCCTGCTCCCTACCAACTGGGGCGGTACCTCTGGAAGGAGAACCGGTCAGGACACTTGTTACAGTAGTCCTACCCTTCAGGTCAGGCTGCTCCTGAACCTGGCCTCCCAACCTCTGGTCTAAAACCTTCGGTGGACTAATTGCCTGGCACTCCAGGACTTCTGGGGACTTACACACCATCCCCCTGAGGCTGACACATGACCCATATGTCGTGTGACTGTCTGTCTGGCGCAGATCTCCTGTCCCCTGTCCACCTGACAGTGCGTGAAGCTCCCCCAGAACAGAAGTGGCGCCACCCTGGTCCCCCCAAGAAGATCTAGCCCAACTTGCTAGTCCCTGGTCCACTGGTGCATCCACTGGAAAACTCATCCCCCAATCACTCCTCAGGCTGGACTTCCGTCCCCTCCCTACTGGAGCGGTACTGCCTGACACCAGAACCACTGGAGCTCTATTTACAGAGACTCCAGGTTCGCCATACACTAGGCGATCCTCCTCAAGTGGCCTAACAGGACAGCCTAGGCCCCCAACCTGGTGTTCCCTGAAGAAACCATCCAGGCCCTGAGACTGGGTTTCGGGCCTCTGGGGACTCAAAGTCACCCACTCACTCCTACTCCACTGAGATAGGCCGTGAGTCCCTACACCCCTCTCACTACTCTGGGACCTAGCTGGGCTACTCTGAGCCTCTTCCCCAATACTGGACGGGAAGATACCTGAGCCACTACTATTGGACGTACTCTCCCATGCTTCATCAGAACCTTGGGCACTTTCCCAACGGTCTGCTTCTACTACCAATGGCCATATATCAGAAAACCCACACTCCAACAGGTGTTGGCGCAACTCCGGCACACAACAACTGAGCAAGTGCTCTTTTAGAATCAGATCAAACATTTCGGAATAATCAGGTTCCGTGTTAACCGTCACCCAATTAGTCAGTGCCTCCTCACATTCTTCTGAAAAATCATCCCAAGTCTGGTGAGACAGTTTCTTACTGCTCCTAAACTTTAACCTGTACTCCTCCTCTCTGGAACAAGGTACCATACTTGGGGAACTGGGAATGGGACGTCCTGCACTGGACTCTATCTCGCTGCCACCACTGGACTCTACCTTCCCTGGGGAATCCAGACAACTACAACTGCGCTCCGGGGACAACTTACCCTCCAGAGCTAATTTCTCCCTGGCGAAGGCCCTCTCAGCCTCCGCCATCCTCTCCTGCGCTAAGACCCTCTCGGCCTCCAGCTTGGCATGCTCTAACCTGAGCTTCTCCATGGCCAGCTGATGCTCCCTTTCTTCCCTCCTATCCACCCACTCCTCTGGGGACAGGGAAAGGGATTGGGTGCTGCTCCTGACACTGGACCCAGCAAGGGACTCCCTATCTATGGGGTCTTCACTGTCTACTGGCGTCCCTGTCAGGTAACCTTCCTCTTCTTCAGATTCCTCCGGGCTCCCCTCAGACCCCCTACCCTCTTGGCGTGCGGCCCGGGCCCTATCTTCCTCACTGCGCTCCCGTTCCCACTCATCCTTTTGCCATAGGATCAGGTTGTCCCTCAGTTTGGACTGGGTATCCGACTCACCCACCTCTATGTCTCTCTCTTCACAGAATCTGACCAACTCTAACATACTGTATCTAAACAGACCACAGAAATTAAAAGCAGGCTCCATTTTGGCGGACGTTCTCGAGAAGAGTTTAACACAAGGAACCTGGGGCTTGAGCTAAAACAATTCACAAAGGATTCAGCAAGCTCTCTATCCCAGAGAACTCACACTCACTGTCTAGTGCCACACACCACTCATCCATACACAACCCTCTCCTCGGACTGGTAAGGCAGTTTCTACCACCCCTGATTCCTCAACCTGACCACCACGTGACACAGGTACCAACTCTGGGCGCAGGGCGGGGGACAAATGTACTGGACACTATTACGCTGCCACCACTGGATCCCACCCTCTGGTGAATCCAGAAAACACAATGCAGTTGGGGGGATGATCTACCCTCCCGAGCTAGGGACAACTAACTCACAGTGCACAAAAACACATTTCCAAAGAAATGACAATTAAAAACAAACTTAGAACAATAATCCCTATACCATGTGATTTATCTAAATGCAGAGTTTTGTAGTGCGGCCAGTTGCCGCTGCGGTACAGCGCAAACGCAAGTCCAAATCCCACCGCTGATCACCAATGTTAGAAATGGGATTTCTGGTTGGCTGAGACTTGCGCCAAAGCCAGGCAGAAACCACCACTCTAGTCAGGGCTGGGGAGTTACACGCCAAAGATAACCCCTGCTCACCCCCTTGGTAGCTTGGCACGAGCAGTCAGGCTTATCTCTGAGGCAATGTGTAAAGCGTTTGCGCGCGCACCCAGCAACAACACCCAAGGCTCACCACAAAAGGAACTCCACACAAGGTATTATAAAAATAGCCTTTGTATTATAGCAGAACACATTTGATAATAAATACACACTTTACAATGTGCCACTGGCACGGGGAGAATTTACAAGGGAATTATTTACAGGGGACAGGGCCTCATGGACCACTGTCAGGAATAAGCACTTGTAGAACTTAGCACAAAAATATAAAATTACTGTAGCACAAAAATAACATGTATAGCACACAACCAGTAACTACTGGTATCAGGTAAGTACCACCTACGCAACCCTAACCACCTTAGGAAAATACTGCGCAGGGAATCAGGACCTCACTAGTACCACCTGTACTAGGAGAAAAGCAACCACCTAAGTATCACAATACCTGTAGGGGTAAACGCACCTTACACATGAGGCATCACATTCAGAGGTGTAGAACAAGGGACACACATGATGCATAAAATACATTCAGCGGTGTAAAGCAAAGCACATGACGCATAAACACATTCAGAGGTGCAGGAAGGGAGACAATAACGCCAAACTCACATTTAGCCACCACTGTGGCAGTCCCTAGGCCAACTGGCCGTGAAGGGGCAAGGGCGCCCTGTGTCCAAATGTTAGGGCAAGGCTGCGCAAGCTGCGCCAGCCAAAACACAGAGGCTACAACCTAAACGTAGCAGTTGCCCACTAAGTGCTGGGCAACTGGAGAAATGCTGGGGCCAACGTTGGAGTCCCTCTGGACTCTGAACTACTGATG
Organism: Triturus cristatus; assembly: GCF_964204655.1. Classification (NCBI taxonomy): domain Eukaryota; kingdom Metazoa; phylum Chordata; class Amphibia; order Caudata; family Salamandridae; genus Triturus; species Triturus cristatus. Next base: position 1,195,778,654 of record NC_140579.1, on the reverse strand, counting down.
GCCCCGCTGGAGCCTCAGGGCTCTGGAGTAATGATGCCCGGTAACGTGGGAGCCCCTCTGGGCTCTAAAACCAATGTAGCCCCCGTCGTTGGAGTGCTACTCGCACTCGAGAACATTCAGGCCCAAGTTGGAGCGCCTCACGCTCGAAACATTCATGCCCCCACGTTGGAGCGTACTCGCGCTCTGGACAACCACTGTCCCTTCGTTGGAGCGCCACTCGCGCTCGAGAAGAAGAATGTCCCCAACCGTTGGAGCTACACAGAGCTCGAGAACCAAGCAATGCGGGCCTTCGTTGGAGCGCACCAGCGCTCTAAGCCAGCACGCACACGGAGTCCCCCCCAGCCCTTCCGCACTCACCGGGCTGTTGCACGGGGGACTCCCGCGTCGCCTTCTCTCTCTCTCTCCGGGGCAATCTTCCAGGGAGGTGGGGCCTACGGGCCCCGTACACGATGGCAGCTCGTCCCAGTGCGGGGTGGGCTCCCGCCTGGGTGGGACGTTTCTCCTCCGTGTCAGGGCACCGGGGTGCAGGGTAGGCTCCTGCCTGCTCCGGGACCTCCAGAACCAGCAGCGAGTCCTCGGTGGGAGGCGGGGTAGGCTCCCGCCCTCCTACTTCCTGTTCCTGTTGTCCCGGCGGCCCGCCCCCGGCCCGACTGACTTCCGGGATGTCCCGGCCCAGGCTGCAGCGGTGATTTTTAAATATCGGCAATAAGAGGGGTAGGCTCCCTCGTGATAATAAAACACTATCCCGCGGGGTGGGCACCCGCTTATAGTTACAGCAATGTCCCTGGCAGGGTGGGCACCTGCCAGGAGACCCCGGACTCGGCGAAAACGGGGCAAACGCCGGGTGGGCACCGGCTTGCAGCAAGACAGCGCTCCCGAGCGCTAAAGGCGGATAAAAGCGCTCCCAGGCGCTTAGGGCTACAAATAAAGCGCTCCCAGCGCTTTAGGGCACAAATAAAGTCCAGCCAAAGTCTTCCAAGAGCAGGGGGGCAAAGGCTGGGCCCAGAGCCAGCACACAGGACCCTCCAGCAGGGAGGCAGTCCCCAGTGGCGGTCTCTCCTGGCGCCCAGCAGCAGCAGGCCCCCTCCAGATGATCCTGCAAGAGAACAAATTGTAAGGGGACACAGCCCCTTTTTATACAGTACAAGTCTTTGTCTGCAAGGTGCAGGGAAGGGGCGAACCAGTTACATCTGGTTCCTGAGCACTTTGTTTTACTCAGCCCCTCTCCCTATTCACTGGCAGGCCAGGGTCATCAGACGCACCACAGGGGCCGGAGCCAGCAGTGTGTGGGGAAAGCCCTGTCCTTTTCAGGACCCAGGTATACTCCTCCCCAGCCATCAGTATGCTAAACTCCCATTCACCACTGGGTGACTCCTCCTGACTCTGGGGATTTCCCTTGTCCGTCACATGACCTCCACCAGCCAGTCGCCAGACAAGCCACACATTTCATACTGCACACTGAAGTGCCCACTTCTAGAAGTGGCACTTCCACACTAGGTACATGCACGCCGCACACATCATCGCGCAGCATTCAATCACACGAGTCCGCACATACCAAACTCGGGCCTGCACACCCCACGCATCAGGAACTACCAGGACACATACATTCCCCCATGCATTCCTATGGGAGGGCAGGCCAACCTCAACACACGCACGCACTTTACCCTGGGACACAGCGGTAAAGTGCGCAGAAACCAAAAACCATTACACCAAGTCACCAATAAAAAGCAAAAAGTCTCGGGGGTGAACCTGCCAGAAGGGCCAAGTCCAACAGTCACCTATCAGAAACATTTAAACAAAGAGGTGGAAGAGATGATGAAAATTGACATATATGATGATTATCCCAACAAGCCGAATGTCTTCAGTAAATGCTGAAAGGGTCGTCTGTTGAAAACTAAAACAGCGATATGATTAAGCATTCACTAAAGACATGAATTCTCTCTAGTTAAAGCATGTTTCTTGTCTTATGTTGACTAATGTCCGGACTCCATCTTGTATTGTCATGTCTCCACGTGCTTTGCACGAGAAGAGTCCTACCTTTGCGCTAGTTGCTCTTGTAATCTGCCTAGTAACAGTCTATAAATAGCTCCTTTGTCCGTCTGACGCATGTCCAGACTTGACCACATCTGTTATCAGTTAGTCCTTGTTTGACCATGTTTTCGCGGGCTCAGGAAATTGTTAACTCCGCCCACATATTGATCCTGTATCGAAAATGTCCATAAATGGTAATGAATTTTGCTCTATGTTGTATCCACCCACTTATGAGCCCCTCTGTTGTGTATAAAAGGGGACCACGTACGCAAGTTCTTTGTGCTACTCTGTGCAATACTGAAGAGTATTGTGTAGGTTGTAGGACCACCCTTAAGGGTTAATAAACTCTTTCTTTGTATTTGCAGTTTCCGTGCCAACTTCCTTCTAGCTTTTGTTACAGGAGAGCGAACCCTTGTATTCTGCGGGCCTAGCTGGGGCCTGTACTCATCAGTCGTGCTGGGGTAGTGTTTTAGGGTTTAGGGTAGTGCAATGGTTTTTGTGTAGTGTAAGGGGTAGTGTTTTAGGGTTTAGGTAGTGCAGTGGTGTTTTTGTAGTGTAGAGGTGCCGTACTTTGAGTAGTGTTTTAGGGTTTAGGGTAGTGCAGTGGTGTTTGTGTAGTGTAGGGGGTCGTGTTTTAGGGTATAGGGTATTGTGGTGGTATCTGTGTAGTGTAGGGGTGTGAGAAAGTGGCTCTTTATATACTGTTCCCAAATAGGTACAATGTGTACAGAGTCCACAGACCCCAGAGGTTTGGCAGAGGCTAAAGTTAGATATAACCTTACTCTCTAAAGTGGTAGCTTGGTCGAGCAGTAAAACAGTATCTTTGGACAGTGTAAAGCATTTTGATGTACACACTCAGTCAGCAAATGATTTCACACACTCAATAACTGAACTCTAGGCCAATGGTTTATATATAAAAAATATATGCTTGTTTTATTTTAGAACCAACAATTGGTATTAAAATATACTTTCTCAGAATGAGATGCTTTAAATAAATACGTTTGCAATGTGCAATTGGCTTTTGTAGAAAGTTACAAGTGGTTGCAATAGGCAACACAATTTTAAACACAATAATGCATTGAGTTCAAAGAAAGTTTCAACTTATTTGCAGTAGATTACTTTTTGGATTACTTTTGGAATTCCAGGACTGGATCCTAGATTCAGTCCTGGGACAGTACTTAGAAACAAGTGATAAAAGTCGACTTAATTACTGTGATGATTTTTAGGCAATATTTTTCTATTTTAAAAGTTGACACTTGGAAAATATTTCATAGAAAACAGTCAATGATTCCCTATGGCAGAAAATTCAAGTTGCAGGTATAGTATGTTCTTGTTACTTTTGTAATCCAGTACTGGGTACCTAGACTCAGTACTGGGACCTTTATCCAAAATAGGTAAGTAATTGCGTTTTCAGAAATTATACAATTTTTAAAGAATATTTAAAGTTTTCAGAAATTGACACAGAAGAAATTTCACAGAAAAACAGTCAATAATTTCCTAAGGGAGAAAATTGGGTTATTGGTAAATACAGTTGTAAGTATTTTTCAGAGTCAGTGCTGGGCACCAAGATCCAGCACTGGGAGCTCATCTAATAGCAGGTGAGTATTTTCGTTTTCGTTGCTTGGCTGATTTTTGGTGAATATTTTAAGTTTTGAAATATCCACACTTAGTAGAAATTTCAGCAAAAAACAGTCAATGTTACCCTAAGGAGAAAATTGAGTTATCGGTTTAAAGGTAAGTACTCGACTGGAAGAGTTAAAGTTCTGGACATAGACTCAGGGGTCTTCCAGGGTCAGGTAGGTACAGTTGGTTCACCCTCAGCGGCACAAGGGCGGCCGGGTGCAGAGAGAGTTAGGCCCAATGTTATCCTATGAGAGGTTTGGGGGCCTTGGTTGGTGGCTGCTGACTAGCAGACCACGCGGCTGTGGGAGCTGGGCTCCTGGTCACTGACCCAGGGCAAGTGGGGAAGTGAATAGGTGTAGAGGTTGCACTGCCAGGGCCACTCGGGCGGCTCGGTGCAGGGTGCTTTTGAGCCTTCGGGCGCTCAATTGATTTCAATGGGAAAGCTCTGGTTTAGAAAAAGACTGCAAGCTCGGGGACGAAGATTCTTCAGGTGCCACCACCACTTCGAGAGGTATGTTGGGTAGTTGGAGGATAGGTAGGTACCCCGGGATTGGGCACAGGGGGCTGTGGGGGCGCCGGGTGCAGGGTTGCCTTTTGGTGTCGGGACTCTTACCCTCTGTTGATCGCGCTTGGGGGGGCACCTGGTTCTGAGGCTGCAGGCTTCTTCAGGAGTGTCGAGGGAGGTCCTTGGGTGCCGGACTCGGGGTCACAGTCGCCGTGGGGTCGTCCTCGTGGTCTTTGTTCATTCCGGCACAGGCCAGGCTTGGCGGGTGCATAGTCTGCTGGGTTCGCGGTTCCGGGCTGCTGCCAGAGATTAGAAGTAGATTTTGAGTAGAGCCTCTACTCATGGGAGTCCCAGGGGCTTAGAGCCAAAAGGTAGTCAGGCCCTCCGGGATTTGTGAGGTTGCTGGCCACAAGAGATGCCGGTGTGGAGCAGGAGCAGGTCGAGGGTCGACAAGCCGGTAGGGCTAGGGCCAAAGCAGTTGGTGTCATCCTCTTTTTAGCAGCTGCTAAAATAATAATAGATTTAGGGGCGTTACAGGTAGGTGAAGGGCAGGGACCAATGGGTCCCTGTCCTGGGGTGGGTACACCCCCTATCCTGCCTCTCTCCTGTGGGAGGGGGGGCAGTAGCCTAATCCTGATTGGGCAGGGCTTCGCATCTTCAAGATGGCAAGAGCCCGGAGATGTGCTTCACCTCGCTTCCCCCACCTGAGGGGTGGGGTTGGCAGGCTGGCTCATCCCCTATCCTTATTTGGAGTTTCCGGCCAAGCTTCCCGCCAGAGTGGGAGGTTGCAGTGACCTGGGGAAGCTCACAGAGGCGGCATGCCTTTGAAGCTTCCCCCACCCGTCCTGGGGGAGGAGATTTAGCACCTCGCCCAGGATGTGCATTATTGCAGGCCCAGGAGAGCAGGGGCTCTCCTATCCAGGGGTCCAGCAACATGTCTGCTGTGTGGCAGCCTAGGCAGCCTCAGGAAACAGACGTGGATTGAAGGTTAGGTTTTAGGGGGCATCTCTAAGATGCCCTCTGGGGTGCTTGGCACATTAAATCCCACACTGCATCAGTGCGGGTTTAATGTGCTGAGAAGTTTGATACCAAATTTCTTCAGTCTTCAGTGTTGCCATTATGGTGCTGTGGAGTTTGTGTTTGACAAGCTCTCAGCACCATGTGCTCTTAAATAGCAGCACTGCACTTACAGTGCCCAGGAATGGACCTGGGTACTGTAGGGGCACAGGGCTCCTGCTCCTGCTCCTGTGCCCACACCACTGGCATAGGGCACCCAGCTAGAGGGGTGGCTGATGCATGCCATGGCAGTGTAGGTGGTGGGCATGGCACACAGGGATGTGTGCCATGTCGACTCTTTTGTTTTGTCTTGTACCCAGACACCCAGCCTGCAAGGGCAGTGTGTGTGTGTAAGGGTGCAGGGCCTCTAAGGGTGGCACAATGAGTGCTGCAGCCCTTAGAGGCCTTCCCAGGTCACCAGGCCCTGGGTACCTAGGGTACCATTTACCAGGGGCTGACATGTGGCCAGGGTTTGCCAATTTGGGTTTTATGTTTTAGTGAAGGAACATAGGCCCTGGGCACCTGATTGGCAGGAGTGCAGGGCACACTCAGTCAAAGTACATTCAGCAATTCAGCAAAAAGTGGGGGCATACCATGCAAGAAAGATGGCACTTTCTCACAAGGGGATCGTGCTGGGGGTAATGTTTTAGGGTTTAAGGTAGTGCAGTGGTGTTTGGTCTAGGGGGTCGTGCTTGGGGTAGATTTAGTGTTTAGGATAGTGCAGTGGTGTTTGTGTAGTGTAGGGGGACGTGCTGAGGGTAGTGTTTTAGGGTTTAGGGTAGTGTAGTGGTGTTTGGGTAGTGTAGGGGGTCGCACTGGGGGTAGTGTTTTAGGGTTTAGGGTAGTGCAGTTGTGTTTGTGTAGTGTAGGGGGTCGTGTTTCAGGGTAGTGCAGTTGTGTTTGTGTAGTGTAGGGGGTCGTGTTTCAGGGTAGTGCAGTGGTGTTTGGATAGTTTAGGGGGTCAAGCATAGGGTTGATTTAGGGTTTAGGGTAGTGCAGTCGTGATTCTGTAGTGTAGGGTGTCGTGCTGGGTAGTGTTTTAGGGTTTAGGGTAGTGCAGTGGTGTTTGTGTCGTGTAGGGGTGGTGATGGGTTAGTGTTTTAGGGTTTACGGTAGTGCAGTCGTGTTTGGGTAGTGTAGGGGGTCGTGCTGGGGGTAGTGTTTTAGGGTTTAGGGTAGTGCAGTGGTGTTTGGGTAGTGTTGGGGGTCATGCTCGGGGTTAGTGTTTTAGGGTTTAGGTAGTGCAGTGGTGTTTGGGTAGCGTAGGGGGGCATGCTGAGGGTAGTGTTTTAGGGCTTAGGGAAGTGCAGTGGTGTTTATGTAGTGTAGGGTGTAGTGTTTTAGGGTTTAGGTAGTGCAGTGGTGTTTGGGTAGTGTAGGGGGTCATGCTGGGGATAGTGTTTGTGGGTTTAGGGTAGTGCAGTGGTGTTTGGGTAGTGTTGGGGGTCATGCTGGGGGTAGTGTTTTAGGGTTTAGGTAGTGCAATGGTGTTTGGGTAGTGTAGGGGGCCATGCTGAGGGTAGTGTTTTAGGGCTTAGGGTAGTGCAGTGGTGTTTGTGTAGTGTAGGGGGTAGTGTTTTAGGGTTTAGGTAGTGCAGTGGTGTTTTTGTAGTGTAGGGGGTCGTGCTTTGAGTTGTGTTTTAGGTTTTAGGGTAGTGCAGTGGTGTTTGTGTAGTGTTGGGGGTCGTGTTTTAGGGTATAGGGTATTGCAGTGGTATCTGTGTAGTGTAAGGGGTCGTGCTGGGGCTAATGTTTTAGGGTTTAAGGTAGTGCAGTGGTGTTTGGTGTAGCGGGTCGTGCTGGGGTAGATTTAGTGTTTAGGATAGTGCAGGGGTGTTTCTGTAGTGTAGGGGAGTCGTGCTGGTGGGCGTGTTTTGGGGTTTAGCGTAGAGCAGTGGTGTTTGTGTAGTGTAGTGGGTTGTGCTGGGGTAGTATTTTAGGGTTTAGGTAGTGCAGTGTTGTTTGGGCAATGTAGGGGGTCGCGCTGGGGGTAGTGTTTTAGGGTTTAGGGTAGTGCAGTTGCATTTTTGTAGTGTAGGGGGTCGTGTTTAAGGGTAGTGCAGTGGTGTTTGGATAGTTTAGGGGGTCAAGCAGGGGGTAGATTTCGGGTTTAGGGTAGTGCAGTCGTGATTGTGTAGTGTAGGGGGTCGTTCTGGGGTAGTGTTTTAGGGTTTAGTGTAGTGCAGTGGTGTTTGTGTAGTGTAGGGGGTCGTGCTGGGGGTAGTGTTTTAGGGTTTAGAGTGGTGTAGTGGTGTTTCAGCAGTGTAGGGGGTGATGCTGGGGGTAGTGTTTGTGGGTTTAGGACAGTGCAGTGGTGTTTGTATAGTGTAGGGGTCGTGTTTGGAGTAGTGTTTTAGGGTTTCGGATAGTGCAGTGGTAATTGTGTAGTGTAGGGGGCCGTGTTTTAGGGTATAGGCTATTGCAGTGGTGTCTGTGTAGTGTATGGGGTCGTGCTGGGGGTAGATTTAGGGTTTATGGTGGTGCAGTGCTTTTTGTGTAGTGTAGGGGGTCGTACTGGTGGTAGTGTTTTAGGGTTTAGGGTAGTGCAGTGGTGTTTCTGTAGTGTAGGGGGTCATGCTGAGGGTAGTGTTTTAGGGCTTAGGGTAGTGCAGTGGTGTTTGTGTAGTGTAGGGGGTAGTGTTTTAGGGTTTAGGTAGTGCTGTGGTGTTTTTGTAGTGTAGGGGGGTCGTGCTTTGAGTAGTGTTTTAGGGTTTAGGGTTGTGCGGTGGTATTTGTGTAGTGTAGGGGGTCGTGTTTTAGGGTATAGGGTATTGCAGTAGTATCTGTGTAGTGTAGAGGGTCTTGCTGGGGTAATGTTTTAGGGTTTAAGGTAGTGCAGTGGTGTTTGGTGTAGGGGGTCGTGCTGGGGGTAGATTTAGTGTTTCAGATAGTGCAGTGGTGTTTGTGTAGTGTAGGGGTCATGCTTGGGGTAGTATTTTAGGGTTTAGGGTAGTGCAGTGGTGTTTGGGTAATGTAGGGGGTCGCACTGGGGGTAGTGTTTTAGGTTTTAGGGTAGTACAGTTGTGTTTGTGTAGTGTAAGGGGTCGTGTTTTAGGGTAGTGCAGTGGTGTTTGGATAGTTTAGGGGGTCAATCGGGGGTAGATTTAGGGATTAGGGTAGTGCAGTCGTGATTGTGTAGTGTAGGGGGTCGTGCTGCGGTAGTGTTTTAGGGTTTAGGGTAGTGCAGTGGTGTTTGTGTAGTGTAGGGGGTCGTGCTGGGTTAGTGTTTTAGGATTTATGGTAGTGCAGTGGTGTTTGGGTAGTGTAGGAGGTCGTGCTGGGGGTAGTGTTTTAGGGTTTAGGGTAGTGCAGGTGTGTTTGTGTAGTGTAGGGGGTCATGCTGGGGGTAGTGTTTGTGGGTTTAAGGCAGTGCAGTGGTGTTTGTGTAGTGTAGGGGTCGTGTTTGGAGTAGTGTTTTAGGGTATAGGGTAGTGCAGTGGTAATTGTGTAGTGAAGGGGGTCATGTTTTAGGGTATAGGCTATTGCAGCGGAGTATGTGTAGTGTTGTTTGGGTAATGTAGGGGGTCGCACTGGGGGTAGTGTTTTAGGTTTTAGGGTAGTACAGTTGTGTTTGTGTAGTGTAAGGGGTCGTGTTTTAGGGTAGTGCAGTGGTGTTTGGATAGTTTAGGGGGTCAATCGGGGGTAGATTTAGGGATTAGGGTAGTGCAGTCGTGATTGTGTAGTGTAGGGGGTCGTGCTGGGTTAGTGTTTTAGGGTTTAGGGTAGTGCAGTGGTGTTTGTGTAGTGTAGGGGGTCGTGCTGGGTTAGTGTTTTAGGATTTATGGTAGTGCAGTGGTGTTTGGGTAGTGTAGGAGGTCGTGCTGGGGGTAGTGTCGTGCTGGGGGTAGATGCAGTGCTTTACGTGTAGTGTAGGGAGTCATACTGGTGGTAATGTTTTAGGGTTTAGGGTAGTGCAGTGGTGTTTGTGTAGTGTAAGGGGTAGTGTTTTAGGGTTTAGGTAGTGCAGTGATGTTTTTGTAGTGTAGAGGTGCCGTGCTTTGAGTAGTGTTTTAGGGTTTAAGGTAGTGCAGTGATGTTTGTGTAGTGTAGGGGGTCGTGTTTTAGGGTATAGGGTATTGCAGTGGTATCTGTGTAGTGTAGGGGTGTGATAAAGTGGCTCTGTATATACTGTTCCCAAATAGGTACAGTGTGTACAGAGTCCACAGACCCCAGAGGTTTGGCAGAGTCTAAAGTTAGATATAACCTTACTCTCTAAAGTGGTAGCTTGTTCGAGCAGTAAAACAGTATCATTGGACAGTGTAAAGCATTTTCATGTACACACTCAGTCAGCAAATGATTTCACACACTCAATAACTGAACTCTAGGCCAATGGTTTATATATAAAAAAAATATGCTTGATTTATTTTAGAACCAACAATTGGTATTAAAATATACTATCTCAGAATGAGATGCTTTATATAAATACGTTTGCAATATGCAATTGGCTTTTGTAGAAAGTTACAAGTGGTTGCAATAGGCAACACAATTTTAAACACAATAATGCATTGAGTTCAATAGAAGTTTCAAGTTATTTGCAGTAGATTACTTTTTGGATTACTTTTGGAATTCCAGGACTGGATCCTAGATTCAGTCCTGGGACAGTACTTAGAAACAAGTGATAAAAGTCGACTTAATTACTGTGATGATTTTTAGACAATATTTTTCTATTTTAAAAGTTGACACTTGGAAAATATTTCATAGAAAACAGTGAATGATTCCCTAAAGCAGAAAATTCAACTTGCAGGTATAGTATGTTCTCGTTACTTTTGTAATCCAGTACTGGGTGCCTAGACTCGGTACTGGGACCTTTATCCAAAACAGGTAAGTAATTACGTTTTCAGAAATTATACCATTTTTAAAGAATATTTAAAGTTTTCAGAAATTGACACTTAGAAGAAATTTCACAGAAAAACAGTCAATGAATTCCTACGGGAGAAAATTGGGTTACTGGTAAGTACAGTTGTAAGTATTTTTCAGAGTCAGTGCTGGGCACCAAGATCCAGCACTGGGAGCTCACCTAATAGCAGGTGAGTATTTTAGTTTTCGTTACTTGGCTGATTTTTGGTGAATATTTTAAGTTTTGAAAAATCCACACTGAGTAGAAATTTCAGAAAAAAACAGTCAATGTTACCCTATGGAGAAAATTGAGTTATCGGTTTAAAGGTAAGTACTCGACTGGAAGAGTTAAAGTTCTGGGCATAGACTCAGGGGTCTCCCAGGGTCAGGTAGGTACAGTTGGTTCACCCTCAGCGGCAGAAGAGCGGCCGGGTGCAGAGAGAGTTAGGCCCAATGTTATCCTATGAGAGGTAGGGGGGCCTTGGTTGGTGGCTGCTGACTAGCAGGCCTTGCGGCTGTGGGAGCTGGGCTCCTGGTCACTTACCCAGGGCAAGTGGGGAAGTGGATAGGTGTAGAGGTTGCACTGCCAGGGCCACTCGGGCGGATGGGTGCAGGGTGCTTTTGAGCTTTCGGGCACTCAATTGATTTCAATGGGAAAGCTCCGGTTTAGGAAAAGACTGCAAGCTCGGGGACGAAGATTCTTCAGGTGCCACCACCACTTCGAGAGGTAAGTTGGGTAGTTGGAGGATAGGTAGGTACCCCGGGATTGGGCACAGGGGGCCGTGGGGTGCCGGGTGCAGGGGTGCCTTTTGGTGTCAGGATTCTTACCCTCTGTTGATCGCGCTTGGGGGGGCACCTGGTTCTGAGGCTGCAGGCTTCTTCAGGAGTGTCGAGGGAGGTCCTTGTGTGCCGGACTCTGGGTCACAGTCGCCGTGGGGTCGTCCTCGTGGTCTTTGTTCATTCCGGCACAGGCCAGGCTTGGCGGGTGCAGAGTGTGCTGGGTTCGCTGTTCCGGGCTGCTGCCATTGATTAGAAGTAGATTTTGAGTAGAGCCTCTACTCATGGGAGTCCCAGGGGCTTAGAGCCAAAAGTTAGTCAGGTCATCCGGGGTTTGTGAGGTTGCTGGCCACAAGAGATGCCGGTGTGGAGCAGGAGCAGGTTCGAGGGTCGACAGGCCGGTAGGGCTGGGGCCAAAGCAGTTGCTGTCTTCCTCTTTTTAGCAGCTGCAGGGCAGGTCTTATTTCTTCTAGCTCTTTTTTGGATTTCGGAATCTGGAATCTGGGGAAGGAAGGTTCAGGGTGCCCCTAAATACTAGATTTAGGGGCGTTACAGGTAGGTGAAGGGCAGGGACCAATGGGTCTCTGTCCTGGGGTGGGTACACCCCCTATCCAGCCTCTCTCCTGTGGGAGGGGGGCAGTAGCCTAATCCTGATTGGGCAGGGCTTCCCATCTTCAAGATGGCGAGAGCCCGGAGATGTGCTTGACCTCGCCACCCTGAGGGGTGGGGTTGGCAGGCTGGCACATCCCCTGTCCTTATTTGGAGTTTCCGGCCAAGCTTCCCGCCAGAGTGGGGGGTTGCAGTGGCCTGAGGAAGCTCGCAGAGGCGGCATGCCTTTGAAGCTTCCCCCTGCCCATCCTGGGGGAGGAGATTTAGCACCTCGCCCAGGATGTGCATTGTTGCAGGCCCAGGAGAGCAGGGGCTCTCCTACCCAGGGGGTCCAGCAACATGTCTGCTGTGTGGCAGGCTAGGCAGCCTCAGGAAACAGACGAGGATTGAAGGTTAGGTTTTAGGGGGCATCTCTAAGATGCCCTCTGGGGTGCTTGGTAAATTAAATCCCACTCTGGCATCAGTGCGGGTTTAATGTGCTGAGAATTTTGATACCAAACTTCTCAGTCTTCAATGTTGCCATTATGGTGCTGTGGAGTTCTTGTTTGACGAGCTCTCAGCACCATGTGCTCTTAAATAGCATCACTGCACTTACAGTGCCCAGGAATGGACCTGGGTACTGTAGGGGCACAGGGCTCCTGCTCCTGTGCCCACACCACTGGCATAGGGCACCCAGCTAGAGGGGTGGCTGATGTATGCCATGGCAGTGTAGGTGGTGGGCATGGCACACATGGATGTGTGACATGTCGACTCTTTGTTTTGTCTTGTACCCAGACACCCAGCCTGCAAGGGCAGTGTGTGTGTGTAAGGGTGAAGGGCCTCTAAGGGTGGCACAATAAGTGCTGCAGCCCTTAGAGGCCTTCCCTGCTCACCAGGCCCTGGGTACCTAGCGTTCCATTTACCAGGGGCTAACATGTGGCCAGGGTTAACCAATTTGGGTTTTATGTTTTAGGGAAGGAACATAGGCCCTGGGCACCTGATTGGCAGGAGTCCAGGGCACACTCAGTCGAAGTACATTCATCAATTCAGCAAAAAGTGGGGGCATACCATGCAAGAAAGATGGCACTTTCTCACCAGGAGGTCGTGGTGGGGGTAATGTTTTAGGGTTTAAGGTAGTGCAGTGGTGTTTGGTGTAGGGGGTCGTGCTGGGGGTAGATTTAGTGTTTAGGATAGTGCAGTGGTGTTTGTGTAGTGTAGGGGGTCGTGCTGGGGTAGTCTTTTAGGGTTTAGGGTAGTGTAGTGGTGTTTGGGTAGTGTAGGGGGTCGCGCTGTGTGTAGTGTTTTAGGGTTTAGGGTAGTGCAGTTGCGTTTGTGTAGTGTAGGGGGTCGTGTTTCAGGGTAGTGCAGTGGTGTTTGGATAGTTTAGGCGGTCAAGCAGGGGGTAGATTTAGGGTTTAGGGTAGTGCAGTTGTGATTCTGTAGTGTAGGGTGTCGTGCTGGGGTAGTGTTTTAGGGTTTAGGGTAGTGCAGTGGTGTTTGTGTAGTGTAGGGGTCATGATGGGTTAGTGTTTTAGGGTTTATGGTAGGGCAGTTGTGATTGGGTAGTGTAGGTGGTCGTGATGGGGGTAGTGTTTTAGGGTTTAGGGTAGTGCGGTGGTGTTTGGGTAGTGTTGGGGGTCATGCTGGGGGTAGTGTTTGTGGGTTTAGGGTAGGGGTGGGCGGAATTTGCGTAATCGCATTACGCAAATCTCCGTGAAACGGTAAAAAATCTCCGCGAACATGCAGAAATTCCGCGAACACGCGGAATTGCTTGTTCGCTATGCTTTTTTCCTTTTCACAGTTGCTGTTTGCGTGCTCGGGGAGAAATATCTCGCGAACACGCATTTTGAGAACGCGAACAAGAAAAAATTTCGCGAAGTCACGGAAAGCAGAATTTTGGGCAATTTCGCGTTCTCCGCGGAACGCGAAATTACCGAAATTCCGCAAATTCCGCAAGCGGAACGGAATTTGCCGCCCAGGCCTAGTTTAGGGTAGTGCAGTGGTGTTTGGGTAGTGTAGGGGGTCATGCTGGGGGTAGTGTTTTAGGGCATAGGGTAGTGCAGTGGTGTTTGTGTAGTGTAGGGGGTAGTGTTTTAGGGTTTAGGTAGTGCAATGGTGTTTGGGTAGTGCAGGGGGTCATGCTGGGGGTGGTGTTTGTGGGTTTAGGGTAGTGCAGTGGTGTTTGGGTAGTGTTGGGGGTCCTGCTGGTGGTAGTGTTTTAGGGTTTAGGTAGTGCAGTGGTGTTTGGGTAGTGTTGGGGGTCATGCTGGTGGTAGTGTTTTAGGGCTTAGGGTAGTGCAGTGGTGTTTGTTTAGTGTAGGAGGTAGTGTTTTAGGGTTTAGGTAGTGCAGTGGTGTTTTTGTAGTGTAGGGGCTCGTGCTTTGAGTAGTGTTTTAGGGTTTAGGGTAGTGCAGTGGTGTTTGTGTAGTGTTGGGGGTCATGTTTTAGGGTATAGGGTATTGCAGTGGTAACTGTGTAGTGTAGGGGGCCGTGCTGGGGGTAATGTTTTAGGGTTTAAGGTAGTGCAGTGGTGTTTGGTGTAGCGGGTCGTGCTGGGGGTAGATTTAGTGTTTAGGATAGTGCAGTGGTGTTTCTGTAGTGTAGGGGAGTCGTGCTGGGGGTAGTGTTTTGGGGTTTAGCGTAGAGCAGTGGTGTTTGTGTAGTGTAGTGGGTTGTGCTGGGGTAGTATTTTAGGGTTTAGGTAGTGCAGTGGTGTTTGGGCAATGTAGGGGGTCGCGCTGGGGGTAGTGTTTTAGGGTTTAGGGTAGTGCAGTTGCATTTTTGTAGTGTAGGGGGTCGTGTTTAAGGGTAGTGCAGTGGTGTTTGGATAGTTTAGGGGGTCAAGCAGGGGGTAGATTTCGGGTTTAGGGTAGTGCAGTCGTGATTGTGTAGTGTAGGGGGTCGTTCTGGGGTAGTGTTTTAGGGTTTAGTGTAGTGCAGTGGTGTTTGTGTAGTGTAGGGGGTCGTGCTGGGGGTAGTGTTTTAGGGTTTAGAGTGGTGTAGTGGTGTTTCAGCAGTGTAGGGGGTGATGCTGGGGGTAGTGTTTGTGGGTTTAGGACAGTGCAGTGGTGTTTGTATAGTGTAGGGGTCGTGGTAGGAGTAGTGTTTTAGGGTTTAGGATAGTGCAGTGGTAATTGTGTAGTGTAGGGGGCCGTGTTTTAGGGTATAGGCTATTGCAGTGGTGTCTGTGTAGTGTATGGGGTCGTGCTGGGGGTAGATTTAGGGTTTATGGTGGTGCAGTGCTTTTTTTGTAGTGTAGGGGGTCGTACTGGTGGTAGTGTTTTAGGGTTTAGGGTAGTGCAGTGGTGTTTCTGTAGTGTAGGGGGTCATGCTGAGGGTAGTGTTTTAGGGCTTAGGGTAGTGCAGTGGTGTTTGTGTAGTGTAGGGGGTAGTGTTTTAGGGTTTAGGTAGTGCTGTGGTGTTTTTGTAGTGTAGGGGGGTCGTGCTTTGAGTAGTGTTTTAGGGTTTAGGGTTGTGCGGTGGTATTTGTGTAGTGTAGGGGGTCGTGTTTTAGGGTATAGGGTATTGCAGTAGTATCTGTGTAGTGTAGAGGGTCTTGCTGGGGTAATGTTTTAGGGTTTAAGGTAGTGCAGTGGTGTTTGGTGTAGGGGGTCGTGCTGGGGGTAGATTTAGTGTTTCAGATAGTGCAGTGGTGTTTGTGTAGTGTAGGGGTCATGCTGGGGGTAGTATTTTAGGGTTTAGGGTAGTGCAGTGGTGTTTGGGTAATGTAGGGGGTCGCACTGGGGGTAGTGTTTTAGGTTTTAGGGTAGTACAGTTGTGTTTGTGTAGTGTAAGGGGTCGTGTTTTAGGGTAGTGCAGTGGTGTTTGGATAGTTTAGGGGGTCAATCGGGGGTAGATTTAGGGATTAGGGTAGTGCAGTCGTGATTGTGTAGTGTAGGGGGTCGTGCTGCGGTAGTGTTTTAGGGTTTAGGGTAGTGCAGTGGTGTTTGTGTAGTGTAGGGGGTCGTGCTGGGTTAGTGTTTTAGGATTTATGGTAGTGCAGTGGTGTTTGGGTAGTGTAGGAGGTCGTGCTGGGGGTAGTGTTTTAGGGTTTAGGGTAGTGCAGGTGTGTTTGGGTAGTGTAGGGGGTCATGCTGGGGGTAGTGTTTGTGGGTTTAAGGCAGTGCAGTGGTGTTTGTGTAGTGTAGGGGTCGTGTTTGGAGTAGTGTTTTAGGGTTTAGGGTAGTGCAGTGGTAATTGTGTAGTGAAGGGGGTCATGTTTTAGGGTATAGGCTATTGCAGCGGAGTATGCGTAGTGTAGGGGGTCGTGCTGGGGGTAGATGCAGTGCTTTACGTGTAGTGTAGGGAGTCATACTGGTGGTAATGTTTTAGGGTTTAGGGTAGTGCAGTGGTGTTTGTGTAGTGTAAGGGGTAGTGTTTTAGGGTTTAGGTAGTGCAGTGATGTTTTTGTAGTGTAGAGGTGCCGTGCTTTGAGTAGTGTTTTAGGGTTTAGGGTAGTGCAGTGGTGTTTGTGTAGTGTAGGGGGTCGTGTTTTAGGGTATAGGGTATTGCAGTGGTATCTGTGTAGTGTAGGGGTGTGATAAAGTGGCTCTGTATATACTGTTCCCAAATAGGTACAGTGTGTACAGAGTCCACAGACCCCAGAGGTTTGGCAGAGGCTAAAGTTAGATATAACCTTACTCTCTAAAGTGGTAGCTTGTTCGAGCAGTAAAACAGTATCATTGGACAGTGTAAAGCATTTTCATGTACACACTCAGTCAGCAAATGATTTCACACACTCAATAACTGAACTCTAGGCCAATGGTTTATATATAAAAAAAATATGCTTGATTTATTTTAGAACCAACAATTGGTATTAAAATATACTATCTCAGAATGAGCTGCTTTATATAAATACGTTTGCAATATGCAATTGGCTTTTGTAGAAAGTTACAAGTGGTTGCAATAGGCAACACAATTTTAAACACAATAATGCATTGAGTTCAATAGAAGTTTCAAGTTATTTGCAGTAGATTACTTTTTGGATTACTTTTGGAATTCCAGGACTGGATCCTAGATTCAGTCCTGGGACAGTACTTAGAAACAAATGATAAAAGTCGACTTAATTACTGTGATGATTTTTAGACAATATTTTTCTATTTTAAAAATTGACACTTTCATAGAAAACAGTGAATGATTCCCTATTGCAGAAAATTCAAGTTGCAGGTATAGTATGTTCTTGTTACTTTTGTAATCCAGTACTGGGTGCCTAGACTCGGTACTGGGACCTTTATCCAAAACAGGTAAGTAATTACGTTTTCACAAATTATACAATTTTTAAAGAATATTTAAAGTTTTCAGAAATTGACACTTAGAAGAAATTTCACAGAAAAACAGTCAATGAATTCCTACGGGAGAAAATTGGGTTACTGGTAAGTACAGTTGTAAGTATTTTTCAGAGTCAGTGCTGGGCACCAACATCCAGCACTGGGAGCTCACCTAATAGCAGGTGAGTATTTTTGTTTTCGTTACTTGGCTGATTTTTGGTGAATATTTTAAGTTTTGAAAAATCCACACAAGAAATTTCAGGAAAAAACAGTCAATGTTACCCTATGGAGAAAATTGAGTTATCGGTTTAAAGGTAAGTACTCGACTGGAAGAGTTAAAGTTCTGGGCATAGACTCAGGGGTCTCCCAGGGTCAGGTAGGTACAGTTGGTTCACCCTCAGCGGCAGAAGGGCGGCCGGGTGCAGAGAGAGTTAGGCCCAATGTTATCCTACGAGAGGTAGGGGGGCCTTGGTTGGTGGCTGCTGACTAGCAGGCCACGCGGCTGTGGGAGCTGGGCTCCTCGTCACTTACTCAGGGCAAGTGGGGAAGTGGATAGGTGTAGAGGTTGCACTGCCAGGGCCACTCGGGAGGCTGGGTGCAGGGTGCTTTTGAGCCTTCGGGCGCTCAATTGATTTCAATGGGAAAGCTCCGGTTTAGGAAAAGACTGCAAGCTCGGGGACGAAGATTCTTCAGGTGCCACCACCACTTCGAGAGGTATGTTGGGTAGTTGGAGGATAGGTAGGTACCCCGGGATTGGGCACAGGGGGCCGTGGGGTGCCGGGTGCAGGGGTGCTTTTTGGTGTCAGGATTCTTACCCTCTGTTGATCGCGCTTGGGGGGGCACCTGGTTCTGAGGCTGCAGGCTTCTTCAGGAGTGTCGAGGGAGGTCCTTGTGTGCCGGACTCTTGGTCACAGTCGCCGTGGGGTCGTCCTCGTGGTCTTTGTTCATTCCGGTACAGGCCAGGCTTGGCGGGTTTAGAGTGTGCCGGGTTTGCGGTTCCGGGCTGCAGCCATTGATTAGAAGTAGATTTTGAGTAGAGCCTCTACTCATGGGAGTCCCAGGGGCTTAGAGCCAAAAGTTAGTCAGGTCATCCGGGGTTTGTGAGGTTGCTGGCCACAAGAGATGCCGGTGTGGAGCAGGAGCAGGTTCGAGGGTCGACAGGCCGGTAGGGCTGGGGCCAAAGCAGTTGGTGTCTTCCTCTTTTTAGCAGCTGCAGGGCAGGTCTTAATTCTTCTAGCTCTTTTTTGGATTTCGGAATCTGGAATCTGGGGAAGGAAGGTTCAGGGTGCCCCTAAATACTAGATTTAGGGGCGTTACAGGTAGGTGAAGGGCAGGGACCAATGGGTCTCTGTCCTGGGGTGGGTACACCCCCTATCCAGCCTCTCTCCTGTGGGAGGGGGGCAGTAGCCTAATCCTGATTGGGCAGGGCTTCCCATCTTCAAGATGGCGAGAGCCCGGAGATGTGCTTGACCTCGCCTCCCCACCTGAGGGGTGGGGTTGGCAGGCTGGCACATCCCCTGTCCTTATTTGGAGTTTCCGGCCAAGTTTCCCGCTATAGTGGGGGGTTGCAGTGGCCTGGGGAAGCTCGCAGAGGCGGCATGCCTTTGAAGCTTCCCCCTGCCCATCCTGGGGGAGGAGATTTAGCACCTCGCCCAGGATGTGCATTGTTGCAGGCCCAGGAGAGCAGGGGTTCTCCTACCCAGGGGTCCAGCAACATGTCTGCTGTGTGGCAGCCTAGGCTGCCTCAGGAAACAGACGTGGATTGAAGGTTAGGTTTTAGGGGGCATCTCTAAGATGCCCTCTGGGGTGCTTGGTAATTTAAATCCCACACTGGCATCAGTGCGGGTTTAATGTGCTGAGAAGTTTGATACCAAACTTCTCAGTCTTCAATGTTGCCATTATGGTGCTTTGGAGTTCTTGTTTGACGAGCTCTCAGCACCATGTGCTCTTAAATAGCAGCACTGCACTTACAGTGCCCAGGAATGGACCTGGGTACTGTAGGGGCACAGGGCTCCTGCTCCTGTGCCCACACCACTGGCATAGGGCACCCAGCTTGAGGGGTGGCTGATGTATGCCATGGCAGTGTAGGTGGTGGGCATGGCACACATGGATGTGTGACATGTCGACTCTTTGTTTTGTCTTGTACCCAGACACCCAGCCTGCAAGGGCAGTGTGTGTGTGTAAGGGTGCAGGGCCTCTAAGGGTGGCACAATAAGTGCTGCAGCCCTTAGAGGCCTTCCCTGGTCACCAGGCCCTGGGTACCTAGGGTATCATTTACCAGGGGCTGACATGTGGCCAGGGTTTACCAATTTGGGTTTTATGTTTTAGGGAAGGAACATAGGCCCTGGGCACCTGATTGGCAGGAGTCCAGGGCACACTCAGTCGAAGTACATTCAGCAATTCAGCAAAAAGTGGGGGCATACCATGCAAGAAAGATGGCACTTTCTCACCAGGGGGTCGTGCTGGGGGTAATATTTTAGGGTTTAAGGTAGTGCAGTGGTGTTTGGTGTAGGGGGTCGTGCTGGGGGTAGATTTAGTGTTTATGATAGTGCAGTGGTGTTTGTGTAGTGTAGGGGGTCGTGCTGGGGGTAGTGTTTTGGGGTTTAGCATAGAGCAGTGGTGTTTGTGTAGTTTAGGGGGTTGTGCTGGGGTAGTATTTTAGGGTTTAGGGTAGTGTAGTGGTGTTTGGGTAGTGTAGGGGGTCGCGCTGTGTGCAGTGTTTTAGGGTTTAGGGTAGTGCAGTTGTGTTTGTGTAGTGTAGGAGGTCGTGTTTCAGGGTAGTGCAGTGGTGTTTGGATAGTTTAGGGGGTCAAGCAGGGGGTAGATTTAGGGTTTAGGGTAGTGCAGTCGTGATTCTGTAGTGTAGGGGGTCGTGCTGGGGTAGTGTTTTAGGGTTTAGGGTAGTGCAGTTGTGTTTGTGTAGTGTAGGGGGCATGATGGGTTAGTGTTTTAGGGTTTATGGTAGGGCAGTTGTGTTTGGGTAGTGTAGGTGGTCGTGATGGGGTAATGTTTTAGGGTTTAGGGTAGTGCAGTGGTGTTTGGGTAGTGTTGGGGGTCATGCTGGGGGTAGTGTTTGTGGGTTTAGGGTAGTGCAGTGGTGTTTGGGTAGTGTAGGGGGTCATGCTGAGGGTAGTGTTTTAGGGCTTAGGGTAGTGCAGTGGTGTTTGTGTAGTGAAAGGGGTAGTGTTTTAGGGTTTGGGTAGTGCAATGGTGTTTGGGTAGTGCAGGGGGTCATGCTGGGGGTAGTGTTTGTGGGTTTAGGGTAGTGCACTGGTGTTTGGCTAGTGTTGGGGGTCATGCTGGTGGTAGTGTTTTAGGGTTTAGGTAGTGCAGTGGTGTTTGGGTAGTGTAGGGGGTCATGCTGCTGAGGGTAGTGTTTTAGGGCTTAGGGTAGTGCAGTGGTGTTTGTGTAGTGTAGGAGGTAGTGTTTTAGGGTTTAGGTAGTACAGTGGTGTTTTTGTAGTGTAGGGGCTCGTGCTTTGAGTAGTGTTTTAGGGTTTAGGGTAGTGCAGTGGTGTTTGTGTAGTGTTGGGGGTCATGTTTTAGGGTATAGGGTATTTCAGTGGTAACTGTGTAGTGTAGGGGGCCATGCTGGGGGTAATGTTTTAGGGTTTAAGGTAGTGCATTGGTGTTTGGTGTAGCGGGTCGTGCTGGGGGTAGATTTAGTGTTTAGGATAGTGCAGTGGTGTTTCTGTAGTGTAGGGGAGTCGTGCTGGGGGTAGTGTTTTGGGGTTTACCGTAGAGCAGTGGTGTTTGTGTAGTGTAGTGGGTTGTGCTGGGGTTGTATTTTAGGGTTTAGGGTAGTGCAGTGGTGTTTGGGCAATGTAGAGGGTCGCGCTGGGGGTAGTGTTTTAGGGTTTAGGGTAGTGCAGTTGCGTTTGTGTAGTGTAGGGGGTAGTGTTTAAGGGTAGTGCAGTAGTGTTTGGATAGTTTAGGGGTCAAACAGGGGGTAGATTTAGGGTTTAGGGTAGTGCAGTCGTGATTGTGTAGTGTAGGGTGTCGTGCTGGGGTAGTGTTTTAGGGTTTAGGGTAGTGCAGTGGTGTTTGTGTAGTGTAGGGGGTCGTGCTGGGTTAGTGATTTAAGATATATGGTAGTGCAGTGGTGTTTGGGTAGTGTAGGGGGTCGTGCTGGGGGTAGTGTTTTAGGGTTTAGGGTAGTGCAGTGGTGTTTGGGTAGTGTAGGGGGTCATGCTGGGGGTAGTGTTTGTTGGTTGAGGGCAGTGCAGTGGTGTTGGTGTAGTGTAGGGGTCATGTTTGGAGTAGTGTTTTAGGGTCTAGGATAGTGCAGTGGAAATTGTGTAGTGTAGGGGGTCGTGTTTTAGGGTATAGGCTATTGCAGTGGTGTCTGTGTAATGTAGGGGTTCATGCTGGGGGTAGATTTAGGGTTTATGGTGGTGCAGTGATTTTTGTGTAGTGTAGGGGGTCGTACTGGTAGTAGTGTTTTAGGGATTCGGGTAGTGCAGTGGTGTTTCTGTAGTGTAGGGGGTCGTGCTGGGGGTAGTGTTTTAGGGTTTAGGATAGTGCAGTGGTGTTTGAGTAGTGTAGGGGGTCGTGCTGGGATAGTGTTTTAGGGTTTAGGTAGTGCAGTGGTGTTTGGGTAGTGTAGGAGGTCATGCTGAGGGTAGTGTTTTAGGGCTTAGGGTAGTGCAGTGGTGTTTGTGTAGTGTAGGGGGTAGTGTTTTAGGGTTTAGGTAGTGCAGTGGTGTTTTTGTAGTGTAGGGGGTCGTGCTTTGAGTAGCGTTTTAGGGTTTAGGGTAGTGCAGTGGTATTTGTGTAGTGTAGGAGGTCGTGTTTTAGGGTATAGGGTATTGCAGTGGTATCTGACTAGTGTAGGGGGTCGTGCTTGGGGTAATGTTTTAGGGTTTAAGGTAGTGCAGTGGTGTTTGGTGTAGGGGTCGTGCTGGGGTAGATTTAGTGTTTCGGATAGTGCAGTGGTGTTTGTGTAGTGTAGGGGGTCATGCTGGGGGTAGTGTTTTGGGGTTTAGCGTAGAGCAGCGGTGTTTGTGTAGTGCAGGGGGTTGTGCTGGGGTAGTTTTTTAGGGTTTAGGGCAGTGCAGTGGTGTTTGGGTAATGTAGGGGGTCGCACTGGGGGTAGTGTTTTAGGTTTTAGGGTAGTACAGTTGAGTTTGTGTAGTGTAAGGGGTCGTGTTTTAGGGTAGTGCAGTGGTGTTTGGATAGGTTAGGGGGTCAAGCAGGGGGTAGATTTAGTCGTGATTGTGTAGTGTAGGGTGTCGTGCTGCGGTAGTGTTTTAGGGTTTAGGGTAGTGCAGTGTTGTTTGTGTAGTGTAGGGGGTCGGGCTGGGTTAGTGTTTTAGGATTTATGGTAGTGCAGTGGTGTTTGGGTAGTGTAGGGGGTCGTGCTGGGGGTAGTGTTTTAGGGTTTAGTGTAGTGCAGTGGTGTTTGTGTAGTGTAGGGGTCGTGTTTGGAGTAGTGTTTTAGGGTTTAGGGTAGTGCAGTGGTAATTGTGTAGTGAAGGGGGTCGTGTTTAGTGTAGGAGGTCATGCTGGGGGTAGATTTAGGGTTTATGGTGGTGCAGTGCTTTTCGTGTAGTGTAGGGGGTCATACTGGTGGTAATGTTTTAGGGTTTAGGGTAGTGCAGTGGTGTTTCTGTAGTGTAGGGGGTCGTGCTGGGGTAGTGTTTTAGGGTTTAGGGTAGTGCAATGGTTTTTGTGTAGTGTAAGGGGTAGTGTTTTAGGGTATAGGTAGTGCAGTGGTGTTTTTGTACAGTAGAGGTGCCGTGCTTTGAGTAGTGTTTTAGGGTTTAGGGTAGTGCAGTGGTGTTTGTGTTGTGTAGGGGGTCGTGTTTTAGGGTATAGGGTATTGCAGTGGTATCTGTGTAGTGTAGGGGTGTGAGAAAGTGGCTCTGTATATATTGTTCCCAAATAGGTACAGTGTGTACAGAGTCCACAGACCCCAGAGGTTTGGCAGAGGATAAAGTTAGATATTCTTTCCTCGAGTTTGTAGTCAGTTTCTAGCTGTATGCGTACTGTAGTTCCTAGTAAGTTCTACATGGGTACGTATGTTCATGGTATACTAAATGAGTAATCAGTAAAATGGAAATATAGAAGAAAGATGCATGTGGTTTATTTAACTAGTTGAGGAATGGGGAGTTGTCACACAACGTGTGACTGCTGGCAGAAGTAATGGGGTCGTTTTCCCTGATGTTAAAAAACACTACATTTTTATTCAACTCTTGCTTCAACGATAAAAATTATTGCTTCCTGAAACGAAATAAGGTTGCCGTGTTAAAGACAGGCACTACTGTTTTAGACCATATTTAGGTATGTGAATATGGTGAATGTGGTTATTTAAATTGTAGGTATGGCGGGGTTAAACAAATAATAGTAATGGGCACTACTATAAACGTCAGTTATTTTATGTATCCGGTTTTAATAGGATACGCTTGGTTAGATAGAGTTGGTCGCTCTTTTGGGTTTCATTTATATGGTTGAAACCTATCCAAAATGGCGCTTGAAAATGTCTGTTTGGTTTCACTTGTTACTATTGAAACCTATCCAAAATGGCGCTTTGCAAATACGGAGTAGTCACCTCGTTTATGTTGGTGGCGTAGATAAACAGGGAGTAGGAAACGCGACGTGAGCATACGCGAGGAGTGTTCCTGTATCCGGGGACGTTGTCAGTGTGAATAGTAAGTACTATGAGAGCTTTATAATACATTATAGGGGGGTGGCATGTAGTAGCGTCAATAATTAGGAATCTTACTAAGAATCTGATGATTATTATTATTTATAGGTCTCCGTACTTCAGAGACTTGGCTGGACAATTCTGATTAATGCTTCAAAAATATACTCGCTAATGGTCACGAACAGAGTTCAATAGAAAGCAGGTGAGACTATACTTTAGTCGTTTTTGTAGACTGTAAACTGTAAACTGTTTTTTGGTGCAGTTTATTTAGAGCATAATTTACATTTTAGGTAAATGTGGATGACTGAAAGAGATCATTAGGAATGAGTTACGGCCGATAATGCTGTCAAAGTGCACGAAGGTATGTGTTATTATTAAGAATTTCTGTTTATCCTCGCCATTCTTGCCTCTTGTGCTCCGCAGTGTGTTTTACTAGGTGTTTTTTATAATTTTTGGAACATAGGAGACAGTTACACAAGATTAAGGTACAGATTGGATTTATTTAGAGGCATGAATATATGGTGTGGTTCACTGTTGGGAGAATGGTGCCATTACGAAAGTGCTAAGTGTTCACTGTTACAATGGTGGAGGATTATCTGGAGTGGATATCCAATTGATGGGTCAAATTGTTTAATATATCAATTATATGCAAATATTTTATTATAAGAACAGTGTGAAGTCACACAGCATGTTTTTTCCTTTGCACATGGAAGTAATGTGGGCTATTGGACATGAAACAATTGAGTTTCTATACTCCAATGTATATTATTTATTGCTTCTAGCCCTGAGGAAGTCGCATGGGTTAATCCCTATCGACGAAACGCGTTGGGAGTGGAAGAATGTTATAAATAAAGAAGTTTGGAGATTCAAATGAAAATAAAAGAAGAAGAGAAGCCCACATTAATGTGTATCTAGTTTTGTGACTATAACAGGAGACGTTGATGGTTAATTTGCGAGTGCTTCGACAAGAGAAAATAAGAGGATAAAGTTAGATATAACCTTACTCTCTAAAGTGGTAACTTGGTCGAGCAGTAAGACAGTATCATTGGACAGTGTAAAGCATTTTGATGTACACACTCAGTCAGCAAATGATTTCACTCACTCAATAACTGAACTCTAGGCCAATGGTTTATATATAAAAAATATATGATTGTTTTATTTTAGAACCAACAATTGGTATTAAAATATACTTTCTCAGAATGAGATGCTTTATATAAATACGTTTGCAATATGTATTTGGCTTTTGTAGAAAGTTACAAGTTGGTTGCAATAGGCAACACAATTTTAAACACAATAATGCATTGAGTTCAATGGAAGTTTCAAGTTATTTTCAGTAGATTACTTTTTGGATTACTTTTGGAATTCCAGGACTGGATCCTAGATTCAGTCCTGGGACAGTACTTAGAAACAAGTAATAAAAGTCGACTTAATTACTGTGATGATTTTTAGACAATATTTTTCTATTTTAAAAGTTGACACTTGGAAAATATTTCATAGAAAACAGTCAATGATTCCCTATGGCAGAAAATTCAAGTTGCAGGTATAGTATGTTCTCGTTACTTTCGTAATCCAGTACTGGGTGCCTAGACTCAGTACTGGGACCTTTATCCAAAACAGGTAAGTAATCACGTTTTCAGAAATTATACAATTTTTAAAGAATATTTAAAGTTTTCAGAAATTGACACTTAGAAGAAATTTCACAGAAATCTGTCAATGATTTCCTATGGGAGAAAATTGGGTTACTGATAAGTACAGTTGTAAGTAATTTTCAGAGTCAGTGCTGGGCACCAAGATCCAGCACTGGCAGCTCACCTAATAGCAGGTGAGTATTTTCGTTTTCGTTACTCAGCTGATTTTTGGTGAATATTTTAAATTTTGAAAAATCCTCACAGAAGAAATTTCAGGAAAAAACAGTCAATGTTACTCTATGGAGAGAATTGAGTTATCGGTTTAAAGGTAAGTACTCGACTGGCAGAGTTAAGGTTCTGGGCATAGACTCAGGGGTCTCACAGGGTCAGGTAGCTACAGTTGGTTCACCCTCAGCAGCACAAGGGCGGCCGGGTGTAGAGAGAGTTAGGCCCAATGTTATCCTATGAGAGGTAGGGGGGCCTTGGTTGGTGGCTGCTGACTAGCAGGCCACGCGGCTGTGGGAGCTGGGCTCCTGGTCATTTACTCAGGGCAAGTGGGGAAGTGGATAGGTGTAGAGGTTGCACTGCCAGGGCCACTCGAGCAGCTGGGTGCAGGGTGCTTTTGAGCCTTCGGGCGCTCAATTGATTTCAATAAGAAAGCTCCGGTTTAGAAAAAGGCTGCAAGGTCAGGGACGAAGATTGTAAAGGTGCCACCACCACTTCGAGAGGTAAGTTGGGTAGTTGGAGGATAGGTAGGTACCCCGGAATTGGGCGCTGGGGGGGCACCTGGTTCTGAGACTGTAGGCTTCTTCAGGAGTGTCGAGGGAGGTCCTTGGGTGCCGGAATCGGGGTCACAGTCGCCATGGGGTCGTCCTCGTGGTCTTTGTTCATTCCGGCACAGGGCAGGCTTGGCGGGTGCAGAGTCTGCTGGGTTCGCGGTTCCGGGCTGCTGCCAGGGATTAGAAGTAGATTTTGAGTAGAGCCTCTACTCATGGGAGTCCCAGGGGCTTAGAGCCAAAAGGTAGTCAGGTCCTCTGGGATTTTTGAGATTGCTGGCCACAAGAGATGCCGGTGTGGAGCAGGAGCAGGTTCGAGGGTCGACAGGCCGGTAGAGCTGGGGCCAAAGCAGTTGGTGTCTTCCTCTTTTTAGCAGCTGCAGGGCAGGTCTTCTTTCTTCTAGCTCTTTTTCGGATTTTGGAATCTGGAATCTGGGGAAGGAAGGTTCAGGGTGTCCCTAAATACTAGATTTAGGGGCGTTACAGGTAGGTGAAGGGCAGGGACCAATGAATCCCTGTCCTGGGGTGGGTACACCCCCTATCCAGCCTCTCTCCTGTGGGAGGGGGGCAGTAGCCTAATCCTGATTGGGCAGGGCTTCCCATCTTCAAGATGGCGAGAGCCCTGACATGTGCTTGACCTCGCCACCCTGAGGGGTGGGGTTGGCAGGCTGGCACATCCCCTGTCCTTATTTGGAGTTTCCGGCCAAGCTTCCCGCCAGAGTGTGGGGTTGCAGTGGCCTGAGGAAGCTCGCAGAGGCGGCATGCCTTTGAAGCTTCCCCCTGCCCATCCTGGGGGAGGAGATTTAGCACCTCGCCCAGGATGTGCATTGTTGCAGGCCCAGGAGAGTAGGGGCTCTCCTATCCAGGGGGTCCAGCAACATGTCTGCTGTGTGGCAGGCTAGGCAGCCTCAGGAAACAGACGTGGATTGAAGGTTAGGTTTTAGGGGGCATCTCTAAGATGCCCTCTGGGGTGCTTGGTAAATTAAATCCCACACTGGCATCAGTGCGGGTTTAATGTGCTGAAAAGTTTGATACCAAACTTCTAAGTCTTCAGTGTTGCCATTATGGTGCTGTGGAGTTCGTGTTTGACGAGCTCTCAGCACCATGTGCTCCTAAATAGCAGCACTGCACTTACAGTGTCCAGGAATGGACCTTGGTACTGTAGGTGCTGCGGTAGTGTTTTAGGGTTTAGGGTAGTGCAGTGGTGTTTGTGTAGTGTAGGGGGTCGTGCTGGGTTAGTGTTTTAGGATTTATGGTTTTGCAGTGGTGTTTGGGTAGTGAAGGGGGTCGTGCTGGGGGTAGTGTTTTAGGGTTTAGGGTAGTGCAGTGGTGTTTGGGTAGTGTAGGGGGTCATGCTGGGGGTAGTGTTTGTGGGTTTATAGCAGTGCAATGGTGTTTGTGCAGTGTAGGGGTCGTGTTTGGAGTAGTGTTTTAGCGTTTAGGATAGTGCAGTGGTAATTGTGTAGTGTAGGGGGTCGTGTTTTAGGGTATAGGCTATTGCAGTGGTGTCTGTGTAGTGTAGGGGGTCGTGCTGGGGGTAGATTTAGGGTTTATGGTGGTGCAGGGCTTTTTGTGTAGTGTAGGGGGTCGTACTGGTGGTAGTGTTTTAGGGTTTATGGTAGTGCAGTGGTGTTTCTGTAGTGTAGGGGGTCTTGCTGGGGGTACTGTTTTAGGGTTTAGGAGAGTGCAGTGGTGTTTGAGTAGTGTAGGGGGTCGTGCTGGGGGTAGATTTAGGGTTTATGGTGGTGCAGTGCTTTTTGTGTAGTGTAGGGGGTCGTAGTGTTTTAGGGTTTAGGGTAGTGCAGTGGTGTTTCTGTAGTGTAGGGGGTCTTGCTGGGGGTACTGTTTTAGGGTTTAGGAGAGTGCAGTGGTGTTTGAGTAGTGTAGGGGGTCGTGCTGGGATAGTGTTTTAGGGTTTAGGTAGTGCAGTGGTGTTTGGGTAGTGTAGGGGGTCATGCTGAGGGTAGTGTTTTAGGGCTTAGGGTAGTGCAGTGGTGTTTGTGTAGTGTATGGGGTAGTGTTTTAGGGTTTAGGTAGTGCAGTGGTGTTTTTGTAGTGTAGGGGGTCATGCTTTGAGTAGTGTTTTAGGGTTTAGGGTAGTGCAGTGGTATTTGTGTAGTGTACGGGGTCGTGTTTTAGGGTATAGGGTATTGCAGTGGTATCTGTGTAGTGAAGGGGGTCGTGCTGGGGGTAATGTTTTAGGGTTTAAGGTAGTGCAGTGGTGTTTGGTGTAGGGGGTCGTGCTGGGGGTAGATTTAGTGTTTCGGATAGTGCAGTGGTGTTTGTGTAGTGTAGGGGGTCATGCTGGGGGTAGTGTTTTGGGGTTTAGCGTAGAGCAGCGGTGTATGTGTAGTGTGGGGGGTTGTGCTGTGGTACTATTTTAGGGTTTAGGGTAGTGCAGTGGTGTTTGTGTAGTGTAGGGGGTCGTGCTGGATTAGTGTTTTAGGATTTATGGTTGTGCAGTGGTGTTTGGGTAGTGAAGGGGGTCGTGCTGGGGGTAGTGTTTTAGGGTTTAGGGTAGTGCAGTGGTGTTTGGGTAGTGTAGAGGGTCATGCTGGGGGTAGTGTTTGTGGGTTTAGGGCAGTGCAATGGTGTTTGTGCAGTGTAGGGGTCGTGTTTGGAGTAGTGTTTTAGCGTTTAGGATAGTGCAGTGGTAATTGTGTAGTGTAGGGGGTCGTGTTTTAGGGTATAGGCTATTGCAGTGGTGTCTGTGTAGTGTAGGGGGTCGTGCTGGGGGTAGATTTAGGGTTTATGGTGGTGCAGTGCTTTTTGTGTAGTGTAGGGGGTCGTACTGGTGGTAGTGTTTTAGGGTTTAGGGTAGTGCAGTGGTGTTTCTGTAGTGTAGGGGGTCGTGCTGGGGGTACTGTTTTAGGGTTTAGGAGAGTGCAGTTGTGTTTGAGAAGTGTAGGGGGTCGTGCTGGGATAGTGTTTTAGGGTTTAGGTAGTGCAGTGGTGTTTGGGTAGTGTAGGGGGTCATGCTGAGGGTAGTGTTTTAGGGCTTAGGGTAGTGCAGTGGTGTTTGTGTAGTGTAGGGGGTAGTGTTTTAGGGTTTAGGTAGTGCAGTGGTGTTTTTGTAGTGTAGGGGGTCATGCTTTGAGTAGTGTTTGAGGGTTTAGGGTAGTGCAGTGGTATTTGTGTAGTGTAGGGGGTCGTGTTTTTGGGTATAGGGTATTGCAGTGGTATCTGTGTAGTGAAGGGGGTCATGCTGGGGGTAATGTTTTAGGGTTTAAGGTAGTGCAGTGGTGTTTGGTGTAGGGGGTCGTGCTGGGGGTAGATTTAGTGTTTCGGATAGTGCAGTGGTGTTTGTGTAGTGTAGGGGGTCATGCTGGGGGTAGTGTTTTGGGGTTTAGCGTAGAGCAGCAGTGTTTGTGTAGTGTGGGGGGTTGTGCTGTGGTAGTATTTTAGGGTTTAGGGTAGTGCAGTGGTGTTTGGGTAATGTAGGGGGTCGTACTGGGGTAGTGTTTTAGGTTTTAGGGTAGTACAGTTGTGTTTGTGTAGTGTAAGGGGTCGTGTTTTAGGGTAGTGCAGTCGTGTTTGGATAGTTTTGGGGGTCAAGCAGGGGGTAGATTTAGGGTTTAGGGTAGTGCAGTCGTGATTGTGTAGTGTAGGGGGTCGTGCTGCAGTAGTGTTTTAGGGTTTAGGGTAGTGCAGTGTTGTTTGTGTAGTGTAGGGGGTCGTGCTGGGTTAGTGTTTTAGGATTTATGGTTGTGCAGTTGTGTTTGGGTAGTGTAGGGGGTCGTGCTGGGGTAGTGTTTTAGGGTTTAGGGTAGTGCAGTGGTGTTTGGGTAGTGTAGGGGGTCATGCTGGGGGTAGTGTTTGTGGGTTTAGGGCAGTGTAGTGGTGTTTGTGTAGTGTAGGGCTCGTGTTTGGAGTAGTGTTTTAGGGTTTAGGGTAGTGCAGTGGTAATTGTGTAGTGAAGGGGGTTGTGTTTAGTGTAGGGGGTCGTGCTGGGGGTAAATTTAGGGTTTATGGTGGTGCAGTGATTTTCGTGTAGTGTAGGGGGTCGTACTGGTGGTAATGTTTTAGGGTTTAGGGTAGTGCAGTGGTGTTTCTGTAGTGTAGGGGGTCATGCTGGGGTAGTGTTTTAGGGTTTAGGGTAGTGCAATGGTGTTTGTGTAGTGTAAGGGGTAGTGTTTTAGGGTTTAGGTAGTGCAGTGGAGTTTTTGTAGTGTAGAGGTGCCGTGCTTTGAGTAGTGTTTTAGGGTTTAGGGTAGTGCAGGGGTGTTTGTGTAGTGTAGGGGGTCGTGTTTGAGGGTATAGGGTATTGCAGTGGTATATTCGAGTGTGAGAAAGTGGCTCTGTATATACTGTTCCCAAATAGGTACAGTGTGTGCAGAGTCCACAGACCCCAGATGTTTGGCAGAGGCTAAAGTTAGATATAACCTTACTCTCTAAAGTGGTAGCTTAGTCGAGCAGTAAGACAGTATCATTGGACAGTGTAAAGCACTTTGATGTACACACTCAGTCAGCAAATGATTTCACACACTCAATAACTGAACTCTAGGCCAATGGCTTATATACAAAAAATATATGCTTGTTTTATTTTAGAACCAACAATTGGTATTAAAATATACTTTCCCAGAATGAAATGCTTTATATAAATACGTTTGCAATATGCAATTGGCTTTTGTAGAAAGTTACAAGTGGTTGCAATAGGCAACACAATTTTAAACACAATAATGCATTGAGTTCAATAGAAGTTTCAAGTTATTTGCAGTAGATTACTTTTTGGATTACTTTTGGAATTCCAGGACTAGATCCTAGATTCAGTCCTGGGACAGTACTTAGAAACAAGTGATAAAAGTCGACTTAATTACTGTGATGATTTTTAGACAATTGGTGTTTGGGTAGTGAAGGGGGTCAGGCTGGGGGTAGTGTTTTAGGGTTTAGGGTAGTGCAGTGGTGTTTGGGTAGTGTAGGGGGTCATGCTGGGGGTAGTGTTTGTGGGTTTAGAGCAGTGCAATGGTGTTTGTGCAGTGTAGGGGTCGTGTTTGGAGTAGTGTTTTAGCGTTTAGGATAGTGCAGTGGTAATTGTGTAGTGTAGGGGGTCGTGTTTTAGGGTATAGGCTATTGCAGTGGTGTCTGTGTAGTGTAGGGGGTCGTGCTGGGGGTAGATTTAGGGTTTATGGTGGTGCAGTGCTTTTTGTGTAGTGTAGGGGGTCGTACTGGTGGTAGTGTTTTAGGGTTTAGCGTAGAGCAGCGGTGTATGTGTAGTGTGGGGGGTTGTGCTGTGGTACTATTTTAGGGTTTAGGGTAGTGCAGTGGTGTTTGTGTAGTGTAGGGGGTCGTGCTGGTTTAGTGTTTTAGGATTTATGGTTGTGCAGTGGTGTTTGGGTAGCGAAGGGGGTCATGCTGGGGGTAATGTTTTAGGGTTTAAGGTAGTGCAGTGGTGTTTGGTGTAGGGGGTCGTGCTGGGGGTAGATTTAGTGTTTCGGATAGTGCAGTGGTGTTTGTGTAGTGTAGGGGGTCATGCTGGGGGTAGTGTTTTGGGGTTTAGCGTAGAGCAGCGGTGTATGTGTAGTGTGGGGGGTTGTGCTGTGGTACTATTTTAGGGTTTAGGGTAGTGCAGTGGTGTTTGTGTAGTGTAGGGGGTCGTGCTGGTTTAGTGTTTTAGGATTTATGGTTGTGCAGTGGTGTTTGGGTAGCGAAGGGGGTCGTGCTGGGGGTAGTGTTTTATGGTTTAGGGTAGTGCAGTGGTGTTTGGGTAGTGTAGGGGGTCATGCTGGGGGTAGTGTTTGTGGGTTTAGGGCAGTGCAATGGTGTTTGTGCAGTGTAGGGGTCGTGTTTGGAGTAGTGTTTTAGCGTTTAGGATAGTGCAGTGGTAATTGTGTAGTGTAGGGGGTCGTGTTTTAGGGTATAGGCTATTGCAGTGGTGTCTGTGTAGTGTAGGGGGTCGTGCTGGGGGTAGATTTAGGGTTTATGGTGGTGCAGTGCTTTTTGTGTAGTGTAGGGGGTCGTACTGGTGGTAGTGTTTTAGGGTTTAGGGTAGTGCAGTGGTGTTTCTGTAGTGTAGGGGGTCGTGCTGGGGGTACTGTTTTAGGGTTTAGGAGAGTGCAGTGGTGTTTGAGTAGTGTGGGGGGTTGTGCTGTGGTAGTATTTTAGGGTTTAGGGTAGTGCAGTGGTGTTTGGGTAATGTAGGGGGTCGTACTGGGGTAGTGTTTTAGGTTTTAGGGTAGTACAGTTGTGTTTGTGTAGTGTAAGGGGTCGTGTTTTAGGGTAGTGCAGTCGTGTTTGGATAGTTTTGGGGGTCAAGCAGGGGGTAGATTTAGGGTTTAGGGTAGTGCAGTCGTGATTGTGTAGTGTAGGGGGTCGTGCTGCAGTAGTGTTTTAGGGTTTAGGGTAGTGCAGTGTTGTTTGTGTAGTGTAGGGGGTCGTGCTGGGTTAGTGTTTTAGGATTTATGGTTGTGCAGTTGTGTTTGGGTAGTGTAGGGGGTCGTGCTGGGGTAGTGTTTTAGGGTTTAGGGTAGTGCAGTGGTGTTTGGGTAGTGTAGGGGGTCATGCTGGGGGTAGTGTTTGTGGGTTTAGGGCAGTGTAGTGGTGTTTGTGTAGTGTAGGGCTCGTGTTTGGAGTAGTGTTTTAGGGTTTAGGGTAGTGCAGTGGTAATTGTGTAGTGAAGGGGGTTGTGTTTAGTGTAGGGGGTCGTGCTGGGGGTAAATTTAGGGTTTATGGTGGTGCAGTGATTTTCGTGTAGTGTAGGGGGTCGTACTGGTGGTAATGTTTTAGGGTTTAGGGTAGTGCAGTGGTGTTTCTGTAGTGTAGGGGGTCATGCTGGGGTAGTGTTTTAGGGTTTAGGGTAGTGCAATGGTGTTTGTGTAGTGTAAGGGGTAGGGTTTTAGGGTTTAGGTAGTGCAGTGGAGTTTTTGTAGTGTAGAGGTGCCGTGCTTTGAGTAGTGTTTTAGGGTTTAGGGTAGTGCAGGGGTGTTTGTGTAGTGTAGGGGGTCGTGTTTGAGGGTATAGGGTATTGCAGTGGTATATTCGAGTGTGAGAAAGTGGCTCTGTATATACTGTTCCCAAATAGGTACAGTGTGTGCAGAGTCCACAGACCCCAGATGTTTGGCAGAGGCTAAAGTTAGATATAACCTTACTCTCTAAAGTGGTAGCTTAGTCGAGCAGTAAGACAGTATCATTGGACAGTGTAAAGCACTTTGATGTACACACTCAGTCAGCAAATGATTTCACACACTCAATAACTGAACTCTAGGCCAATGGCTTATATACAAAAAATATATGCTTGTTTTATTTTAGAACCAACAATTGGTATTAAAATATACTTTCCCAGAATGAAATGCTTTATATAAATACGTTTGCAATATGCAATTGGCTTTTGTAGAAAGTTACAAGTGGTTGCAATAGGCAACACAATTTTAAACACAATAATGCATTGAGTTCAATAGAAGTTTCAAGTTATTTGCAGTAGATTACTTTTTGGATTACTTTTGGAATTCCAGGACTAGATCCTAGATTCAGTCCTGGGACAGTACTTAGAAACAAGTGATAAAAGTCGACTTAATTACTGTGATGATTTTTAGACAATTGGTGTTTGGGTAGTGAAGGGGGTCAGGCTGGGGGTAGTGTTTTAGGGTTTAGGGTAGTGCAGTGGTGTTTGGGTAGTGTAGGGGGTCATGCTGGGGGTAGTGTTTGTGGGTTTAGAGCAGTGCAATGGTGTTTGTGCAGTGTAGGGGTCGTGTTTGGAGTAGTGTTTTAGCGTTTAGGATAGTGCAGTGGTAATTGTGTAGTGTAGGGGGTCGTGTTTTAGGGTATAGGCTATTGCAGTGGTGTCTGTGTAGTGTAGGGGGTCGTGCTGGGGGTAGATTTAGGGTTTATGGTGGTGCAGTGCTTTTTGTGTAGTGTAGGGGGTCGTACTGGTGGTAGTGTTTTAGGGTTTAGCGTAGAGCAGCGGTGTATGTGTAGTGTGGGGGGTTGTGCTGTGGTACTATTTTAGGGTTTAGGGTAGTGCAGTGGTGTTTGTGTAGTGTAGGGGGTCGTGCTGGTTTAGTGTTTTAGGATTTATGGTTGTGCAGTGGTGTTTGGGTAGCGAAGGGGGTCATGCTGGGGGTAATGTTTTAGGGTTTAAGGTAGTGCAGTGGTGTTTGGTGTAGGGGGTCGTGCTGGGGGTAGATTTAGTGTTTCGGATAGTGCAGTGGTGTTTGTGTAGTGTAGGGGGTCATGCTGGGGGTAGTGTTTTGGGGTTTAGCGTAGAGCAGCGGTGTATGTGTAGTGTGGGGGGTTGTGCTGTGGTACTATTTTAGGGTTTAGGGTAGTGCAGTGGTGTTTGTGTAGTGTAGGGGGTCGTGCTGGTTTAGTGTTTTAGGATTTATGGTTGTGCAGTGGTGTTTGGGTAGCGAAGGGGGTCGTGCTGGGGGTAGTGTTTTATGGTTTAGGGTAGTGCAGTGGTGTTTGGGTAGTGTAGGGGGTCATGCTGGGGGTAGTGTTTGTGGGTTTAGGGCAGTGCAATGGTGTTTGTGCAGTGTAGGGGTCGTGTTTGGAGTAGTGTTTTAGCGTTTAGGATAGTGCAGTGGTAATTGTGTAGTGTAGGGGGTCGTGTTTTAGGGTATAGGCTATTGCAGTGGTGTCTGTGTAGTGTAGGGGGTCGTGCTGGGGGTAGATTTAGGGTTTATGGTGGTGCAGTGCTTTTTGTGTAGTGTAGGGGGTCGTACTGGTGGTAGTGTTTTAGGGTTTAGGGTAGTGCAGTGGTGTTTCTGTAGTGTAGGGGGTCGTGCTGGGGGTACTGTTTTAGGGTTTAGGAGAGTGCAGTGGTGTTTGAGTATTGTAGGGGGTCGTGCTGGGATAGTGTTTTAGGGTTTAGGTAGTGCAGTGGTGTTTGGGTAGTGTAGGGGGTCATGCTGAGGGTAGTGTTTTAGGGCTTAGGGTAGTGCAGTGGTGTTTGTGTAGTGTAGGGGGTAGTGTTTTAGGGTTTAGGTAGTGCAGTGGTGTTTTTGTAGTGTAGGGGGTCATGCTTTGAGTAGTGTTTTAGGGTTTAGGGTAGTGCAGTGGTATTTGTGTAGTGTAGGGGGTCGTGTTTTAGGGTATAGGGTTTTGCAGTGGTATCTGTGTAGTGAAGGGGGTCGTGCTGGGGGTAATGTTTTAGGGTTTAAGGTAGTGCAGTGGTGTTTGGTGTAGTGGGTCGTGCTGGGGGTAGATTTAGTGTTTCGGATAGTGCAGTGGTGTTTGTGTAGTGTAGGAGGTCATGCTGGGGGTAGTGTTTTGGGGTTTAGCGTAGAGCAGCGGTGTTTGTGTAGTGTGGGGGGTTGTGCTGTGGTAGTATTTTAGGGTTTA
Organism: Triturus cristatus; assembly: GCF_964204655.1. Classification (NCBI taxonomy): domain Eukaryota; kingdom Metazoa; phylum Chordata; class Amphibia; order Caudata; family Salamandridae; genus Triturus; species Triturus cristatus. Next base: position 1,195,743,645 of record NC_140579.1, on the reverse strand, counting down.
GGGTAGTGCAGTGGTGTTTGGGTAATGTAGGGGGTCGTACTGGGGTAGTGTTTTAGGTTTTAGGGTAGTACAGTTGTGTTTGTGTAGTGTAAGGGGTCGTGTTTTAGGGTAGTGCAGTCGTGTTTGGATAGTTTAGGGGGTCAAGCAGGGGGTAGATTTAGGGTTTAGGGTAGTGCAGTCGTGATTGTGTAGTGTAGGGGGTCGTGCTGCAGTAGTGTTTTAGGGTTTAGGGTAGTGCAGTGTTGTTTGTGTAGTGTAGGGGGTCGTGCTGGGTTAGTGTTTTAGGATTTATGGTTGTGCAGTGGTGTTTGGGTAGTGTAGGGGGTCGTACTGGGGTAGTGTTTTAGGGTTTAGGGTAGTGCAGTGGTGTTTGGGTAGTGTAGGGGGTCATGCTGGGGGTAGTGTTTGTGGGTTTAGGGCAGTGTAGTGGTGTTTGTGTAGTGTAGGGCTCGTGTTTGGAGTAGTGTTTTAGGGTTTAGGGTAGAGCAGTGGTAATTGTGTAGTGAAGGGGGTCGTGTTTAGTGCAGGGGGTCGTGCTGGGGGTAAATTTAGGGTTTATGGTGGTGCAGTGATTTTCGTGTAGTGTAGGGGGTCGTACTGGTGGTAATGTTTTAGGATTTAGGGTAGTGCAGTGGTGTTTCTGTAGTGTAGGGGGTCATGCTGGGGTAGTGTTTTAGGGTTTAGGGTAGTGCAATGGTGTTTGTGTAGTGTAAGGGGTAGTGTTTTAGGGTTTAGGTAGTGCAGTGGAGTTTTTGTAGTGTAGAGGTGCCGTGCTTTGAGTAGTGTTTTAGGGTTTAGGGTAGTGCAGGGGTGTTTGTGTAGTGTAGGGGGTCGTGTTTGAGGGTATAGGGTTTTGCAGTGGTATCTTCGAGTGTGAGAAAGTGGCTCTGTATATACTGTTCCCAAATAGGTACAGTGTGTGCAGAGTCCACAGACCCCAGATGTTTGGCAGCGGCTAAAGTTAGATATAACCTTACTCTCTAAAGTGGTAGCTTAGTCGAGCAGTAAGACAGTATCATTGGACAGTGTAAAGCACTTTGATGTACACACTCAGTCAGCAAATGATTTCACACACTCAATAACTGAACTCTAGGCCAATGGCTTATATACAAAAAATATATGCTTGTTGTATTTTAGAACCAACAATTGGTATTAAAATATACTTTCTCAGAATGAAATGCTTTATATAAATACGTTTGCAATATGCAATTGGCTTTTGTAGAAAGTTACAAGTGGTTGCAATAGGCAACACAATTTTAAACACAATAATGCATTGAGTTCAATAGAAGTTTCAAGTTATTTGCAGTAGATTACTTTTTGGATTACTTTTGGAATTCCAGGACTAGATCCTAGATTCAGTCCTGGGACAGTACTTAGAAACAAGTGATAAAAGTCGACTTAATTACTGTGATGATTTTTAGACAATATTTTTCTATTTTAAAAGTTGACACTTGGAAAATATTTCATGGAAAACAATGAATGATTCCCTATGGCAGAAAATTCAAGTTGCAGGTATAGTATGTTCTCGTTACTTTTGTAATCCAGTACTGGGTGCCTAGACTCAGTACTGGGACCTTTATCCAAAACAGGTAAGTAATCACGTTTTCAGAAATTATACAATTTTTAAAGAATATTTAAAGTTTTCTGAAATTGACACTTAGAAGAAATTTCACAGAAAAATAGTCAATGGATTCCTACGGGAGAAAATTGGGTTACTGGTAAGTACAGTTGCAAGTATTTTTCAGAGTCAGTGCTGGGCACCAAGATCCAGCACTGGGAGCTCACCTATTAGCAGGTGAGTATTTTTGTTTTCGTTACTCGGCTGATTTTTGGTGAATATTTTAAATTTTGAAAAATCCACACAGAAGAAATTTCAGGAAAAAACAGTCAATGTTACTCTATGGAGAGAATTGAGTTATCGGTTTAAAGGTAAGTACCCGACTGGCAGAGTTAAGGTTCTGGGGGTGGGGTTGGCAGGCTGGCACATTCCCTGTCCTTATTTGGAGTTTCCGGCCAAGCTTCCCGCCAGAGTGGGGGGTTGCAGTGGCCTGGGGAAGCTCGCAGAGGCGGCATGCCTTTGAAGCTTCCCCCTGCCCATCCTGGAGGAGGAGATTTAGCACCTCGCCCAGGATGTGCATTGTTGCAGGCCCAGGAGAGCAAGGGCTCTCCTACCCAGGGGTCCAGCAACATGTCTTCTGTGTGGCAGCCTCGGCAGCCTCAGGAAACAGGTGTGGATTGAAGGTTAGGTTTTAGGGGGCATCTCTAAGATGCCCTCTGGGGTGCTTGGTACATTAAATCCCACACTGGCATCAATGCGGGTTAAATGTGCTGAGAAGTTTGATACCAAACTTCTCAGTCTTCAGTGTTGCCATTATGGTGCTGTGGAGTTCGTGTTTGACGAGCTCTCAGCACCATGTGCTCCTAAATAGCAGCACTGCACTTACAGTGCCCAGGAATGGACCTTGGTACTGTAGGTGCTGCGGTAGTGTTTTAGGGTTTAGGGTAGTGCAGTGGTGTTTGTGTAGTGTAGGGGGTCGTGCTGGGTTAGTGTTTTAGGATTTATGGTTGTGCAGTGGTGTTTGGGTAGTGAAGGGGGTCGTGCTGGGGTAGTGTTTTAGGGTTTAGGGTAGTGCAGTGGTGTTTGGGTAGTGTAGGGGGTCATGCTGGGGGTAGTGTTTGTGGGTTTAGAGCAGTGCAATGGTGTTTGTGCAGTGTAGGGGTCGTGTTTGGAGTAGTGTTTTAGCGTTTAGGATAATGCAGTGGTAATTGTGTAGTGTAGGGGGTCGTGTTTTAGGGTATAGGCTATTGCAGTGGTGTCTGTGTAGTGTAGGGGGTTGTGCTGGGGGTAGATTTAGGGTTTATGGTGGTGCAGTGCTTTTTGTGTAGTGTAGGGGGTCGTACTGGTGGTAGTGTTTTAGGGTTTAGGGTAGTGCAGTGGTGTTTCTGTAGTGTAGGGGGTCGTGCTGGGGGTACTGTTTTAGGGTTTAGGAGAGTGCAGTTGTGTTTGAGAAGTGTAGGGGGTCGTGCTGGGATAGTGTTTTAGGGTTTAGGTAGTGCAGTGGTGTTTGGGTAGTGTAGGGGGTCATGCTGAGGGTAGTGTTTTAGGGCTTAGGGTAGTGCAGTGGTGTTTGTGTAGTGTAGGGGGTAGTGTTTTAGGGTTTAGGTAGTGCAGTGGTGTTTTTGTAGTGTAGGGGGTCATGCTTTGAGTAGTGTTTTAGGGTTTAGGGTAGTGCAGTGGTATTTGTGTAGTGTAGGGGGTCGTGTTTTTGGGTATAGGGTATTGCAGTGGTATCTGTGTAGTGAAGGGGGTCGTGCTGGGGGTAATGTTTTAGGGTTTAAGGTAGTGCAGTGGTGTTTGGTGTAGGGGGTCGTGCTGGGGGTAGATTTAGTGTTTCGGATAGTGCAGTGGTGTTTGTGTAGTGTAGGGGGTCATGCTGGGGGTAGTGTTTTGGGGTTTAGCGTAGAGCAGCAGTGTTTGTGTAGTGTGGGGGGTTGTGCTGTGGTAGTATTTTAGGGTTTAGGGTAGTGCAGTGGTGTTTGGGTAATGTAGGGGGTCGTACTGGGGTAGTGTTTTAGGTTTTAGGGTAGTACAGTTGTGTTTGTGTAGTGTAAGGGATCGTGTTTTAGGGTAGTGCAGTCGTGTTTGGATAGTTTAGGGGGTCAAGCAGGGGGTAGATTTAGGGTTTAGGGTAGTGCAGTCGTGATTGTGTAGTGTAGGGGGTCGTGCTGCAGTAGTGTTTTAGGGTTTAGGGTAGTGCAGTGTTGTTTGTGTAGTGTAGGGGGTCGTGCTGGGTTACTGTTTTAGGATTTATGGTTGTGCAGTGGTGTTTGGGTAGTGTAGGGGGTCGTGCTGGGGTAGTGTTTTAGGGTTTAGGGTAGTGCAGTGGTGTTTGGGTAGTGTAGGGGGTCATGCTGGGGGTAGTGTTTGTGGGTTTAGGGCAGTGTAGTGGTGTTTGTGTAGTGTAGGGCTCGTGTTTGGAGTAGTGTTTTAGGGTTTAGGGTAGTGCAGTGGTAATTGTGTAGTGAAGGGGGTTGTGTTTAGTGTAGGGGGTCGTGCTGGGGGTAAATTTAGGGTTTATGGTGGTGCAGTGATTTTCGTGTAGTGTAGGGGGTCGTACTGGTGGTAATGTTTTAGGGTTTAGGGTAGTGCAGTGGTGTTTCTGTAGTGTAGGGGGTCATGCTGGGGTAGTGTTTTAGGGTTTAGGGTAGTGCAATGGTGTTTGTGTAGTGTAAGGGGTAGTGTTTTAGGGTTTAGGTAGTGCAGTGGAGTTTTTGTAGTGTAGAGGTGCCGTGCTTTGAGTAGTGTTTTAGGGTTTAGGGTAGTGCAGGGGTGTTTGTGTAGTGTAGGGGGTCGTGTTTGAGGGTATAGGGTATTGCAGTGGTATCTTCGAGTGTGAGAAAGTGGCTCTGTATATACTGTTCCCAAATAGGTACAGTGTGTGCAGAGTCCACAGACCCCAGATGTTTGGCAGAGGCTAAAGTTAGATATAACCTTACTCTCTAAAGTGGTAGCTTAGTCGAGCAGTAAGACAGTATCATTGGACAGTGTAAAGCACTTTGATGTACACACTCAGTCAGCAAATGATTTCACACACTCAATAACTGAACTCTAGGCCAATGGCTTATATACAAAAAATATATGCTTGTTTTATTTTAGAACCAACAATTGGTATTAAAATATACTCTCCCAGAATGAAATGCTTTATATAAATACGTTTGCAATATGCAATTGGCTTTTGTAGAAAGTTACAAGTGGTTGCAATAGGCAACACAATTTTAAACACAATAATGCATTGAGTTCAATAGAAGTTTCAAGTTATTTGCAGTAGATTACTTTTTGGATTACTTTTGGAATTCCAGGACTAGATCCTAGATTCAGTCCTGGGACAGTACTTAGAAACAAGTGATAAAAGTCGACTTAATTACTGTGATGATTTTTAGACAATTGGTGTTTGGGTAGTGAAGGGGGTCAGGCTGGGGGTAGTGTTTTAGGGTTTAGGGTAGTGCAGTGGTGTTTGGGTAGTGTAGGGGGTCATGCTGGGGGTAGTGTTTGTGGGTTTAGAGCAGTGCAATGGTGTTTGTGCAGTGTAGGGGTCGTGTTTGGAGTAGTGTTTTAGCGTTTAGGATAGTGCAGTGGTAATTGTGTAGTGTAGGGGGTCGTGTTTTAGGGTATAGGCTATTGCAGTGGTGTCTGTGTAGTGTAGGGGGTCGTGCTGGGGGTAGATTTAGGGTTTATGGTGGTGCAGTGCTTTTTGTGTAGTGTAGGGGGTCGTACTGGTGGTAGTGTTTTAGGGTTTAGGGTAGTGCAGTGGTGTTTCTGTAGTGTAGGGGGTCTTGCTGGGGGTACTGTTTTAGGGTTTAGGAGAGTGCAGTGGTGTTTGAGTAGTGTAGGGGGTCGTGCTGGGATAGTGTTTTAGGGTTTAGGTAGTGCAGTGGTGTTTGGGTAGTGTAGGGGGTCATGCTGAGGGTAGTGTTTTAGGGCTTAGGGTAGTGCAGTGGTGTTTGTGTAGTGTATGGGGTAGTGTTTTAGGGTTTAGGTAGTGCAGTGGTGTTTTTGTAGTGTAGGGGGTCATGCTTTGAGTAGTGTTTTAGGGTTTAGGGTAGTGCAGTGGTATTTGTGTAGTGTAGGGGGTCGTGTTTTAGGGTATAGGGTATTGCAGTGGTATCTGTGTAGTGAAGGGGGTCGTGCTGGGGGTAATGTTTTAGGGTTTAAGGTAGTGCAGTGGTGTTTGGTGTAGGGGGTCGTGCTGGGGGTAGATTTAGTGTTTCGGATAGTGCAGTGGTGTTTGTGTAGTGTAGGGGGTCATGCTGGGGGTAGTGTTTTGGGGTTTAGCGTAGAGCAGCGGTGTATGTGTAGTGTGGGGGGTTGTGCTGTGGTACTATTTTAGGGTTTAGGGTAGTGCAGTGGTGTTTGTGTAGTGTAGGGGGTCGTGCTGGTTTAGTGTTTTAGGATTTATGGTTGTGCAGTGGTGTTTGGGTAGCGAAGGGGGTCGTGCTGGGGGTAGTGTTTTAGGGTTTAGGGTAGTGCAGTGGTGTTTGGGTAGTGTAGGGGGTCATGCTGGGGGTAGTGTTTGTGGGTTTAGGGCAGTGCAATGGTGTTTGTGCAGTGTAGGGGTCGTGTTTGGAGTAGTGTTTTAGCGTTTAGGATAGTGCAGTGGTAATTGTGTAGTGTAGGGGGTCGTGTTTTAGGGTATAGGCTATTGCAGTGGTGTCTGTGTAGTGTAGGGGGTCGTGCTGGGGGTAGATTTAGGGTTTATGGTGGTGCAGTGCTTTTTGTGTAGTGTAGGGGGTCGTACTGGTGGTAGTGTTTTAGGGTTTAGGGTAGTGCAGTGGTGTTTCTGTAGTGTAGGGGGTTGTGCTGGGGGTACTGTTTTAGGGTTTAGGAGAGTGCAGTGGTGTTTGAGTAGTGTAGGGGGTCGTGCTGGGATAGTGTTTTAGGGTTTAGGTAGTGCAGTGGTGTTTGGGTAGTGTAGGGGGTCATGCTGAGGGTAGTGTTTTAGGGCTTAGGGTAGTGCAGTGGTGTTTGTGTAGTGTAGGGGGTAGTGTTTTAGGGTTTAGGTAGTGCAGTGGTGTTTTTGTAGTGTAGGGGGTCATGCTTTGAGTAGTGTTTTAGGGTTTAGGGTAGTGCAGTGGTATTTGTGTAGTGTAGGGGGTCGTGTTTTAGGGTATAGGGTATTGCAGTGGTATCTGTGTAGTGAAGGGGGTCGTGCTGGGGGTAATGTTTTAGGGTTTAAGGTAGTGCAGTGGTGTTTGGTGTAGTGGGTCGTGCTGGGGGTAGATTTAGTGTTTCGGATAGTGCAGTGGTGTTTGTGTAGTGTAGGAGGTCATGCTGGGGGTAGTGTTTTGGGGTTTAGCGTAGAGCAGCGGTGTTTGTGTAGTGTGGGGGGTTGTGCTGTGGTAGTATTTTAGGGTTTAGGGTAGTGCAGTGGTGTTTGGGTAATGTAGGGGGTCGTACTGGGGTAGTGTTTTAGGTTTTAGGGTAGTACAGTTGTGTTTGTTTAAACAATGGCAAGGCTTCCCAATTTACAAGTGCTATTTTGGCCAATCCGTATGATGATAAGGCTGTTGTGAGGATCCAGGGTGTCCTTGAACCAATTCTGGCTGTACTCAATATGCCGGTAGTAAATACTTTTCCAATAATACACGAATAAGGAATCCAATTACAGGATGATTCAAGCATCCAAGTCACCGACTTGCGCGGGCGACTTGGATGCTTGAATCATCCTGTAATTGGATTCCTTATTCGTGTATTATTGGAAAAGTATTTACTACCGGCATATTGAGTACAGCCAGAATTGGTTCAAGGACACCCTGGATCCTCACAACAGCCTTATCATCATACGGATTGGCCAAAATAGCACTTGTAAATTGGGAAGCCTTGCCATTGTTTAAACGGAGAACGCGGAGATATTTAATACTCCAAATTTCGTCAGATAGATACTATCTACCATTCTTCAAATTCAAATTGAACGTAATTAGTCCCCAGATAATGTCCTGATGAGACCCCGTACCCAGAGAGGGTTGAAACGTCGTCGACTTCAACAAAGGGAGAGCAAAAAAGACTTGTTACACGCTTATATGCTCCTCATTGTTTTTTAAAAGAAAGACCTTTTATACACCTATTTCACCTTGTAGGCTACTACTACTCACACTGGGCTCTATTTTCACTTTCTTCACTACTTCTCTTTGTGCCTGAAAACTGAAATGTTTTTTCATATAATTGTGAATTGTGCAATTAATTGTTTTTGTTTAAATAAATAAGTACTCCAGAGTAACTAGATACTTTTGTTTGGCTTGTGGATTAAATCGGTTGGGAGTTTAATTTTTGCTCCAAAATTGTTAATGACTGTTTGTGAATAAGTTCCTTGTGGACACTGTTCTTACTTCATAGTAATACCCAGTTCACAGGGACATATGGGTTGCTCTTGTTTGTTATGAATATAGATTGTGGTAGTATTTTAGGGTTTAGGGTAGTGCAGTGGTGTTTGGGTAATGTAGGTGGTCGCACTGGGGGTAGTGTTTTAGGTTTTAGGGTAGTACAGTTGTGTTTGTGTAGTGTAAGGGGTCGTGTTTTAGGGTAGTGCAGTCATGTTTGGATAGTTTAGGGGGTCAAGCAGGGGGTAGATTTAGGGTTTAGGGTAGTGCAGTCGTGATTGTGTAGTGTAGGGGGTCGTGCTGCAGTAGTGTTTTAGGGTTTAGGGTAGTGCAGTGTTGTTTGTGTAGTGTAGGGGGTCGTGCTGGGTTAGTGTTTTAGGATTTATGGTTGTGCAGTGGTGTTTGGGTAGTGTAGGGGTCGTGCTGGGGTAGTGTTTTAGGGTTTAGGGTAGTGCAGTGGTGTTTGGGTAGTGTAGGGGGTTATGCTGGGGGTAGTGTTTGTGGGTTTAGGGCAGTGTAGTGGTGTTTGTGTAGTGTAGGGCTCGTGTTTGGAGTAGTGTTTTAGGGTTTAGGGTAGTGCAGTGGTAATTGTGTAGTGAAGGGGGTCGTGTTTAGTGTAGGGGGTCGTGCTGGGGTAAATTTAGGGTTTATGGTGGTGCAGTGATTTTCGTGTAGTGTAGGGGGTCGTACTGGTGGTAATGTTTTAGGGTTTAGGGTAGTGCAGTGGTGTTTCTGTAGTGTAGGGGGTCATGCTGGGGTAGTGTTTTAGGGTTTAGGGTAGTGCAATGGTGTTTGTGTAGTGTAAGGGGTAATGTTTTAGGGTTTAGGTAGTGCAGTGGAGTTTTTGTAGTGTAGAGGTGCCGTGCTTTGAGTAGTGTTTTAGGGTTTAGGGTAGTGCAGGGGTGTTTGTGTAGTGTAGGGGGTCGTGTTTGAGGGTATAGGGTTTTGCAGTGGTATCTGTGTAGTGTGAGAAAGTGGCTCTGTATATACTGTTCCCAAATAGGTACAGTGTGTGCAGAGTCCACAGACCCCAGAGGTTTGGCAGAGGCTAAAGTTAGATATAACCTTACTCTCTAAAGTGGTAGCTTAGTCGAGCAGTAAGACAGTAGCATTGGACAGTGTAAAGCACTTTGATGTACACACTCAGTCAGCAAATGATTTCACACACTCAATAACTGAACTCTAGGCCAATGGCTTATATATAAAAAATATATGCTTGTTTTATTTTAGAACCAACAATTGGTATTAAAATATACTTTCTCAGAATGAAATGCTTTATATAAATACGTTTGCAATATGCAATTGGCTTTTGTAGAAAGTTACAAGTGGTTGCAATAGGCAACACAATTTTAAACACAATAATGCATTGAGTTCAATAGAAGTTTCAAGTTATTTGCAGTAGATTACTTTTTGGATTACTTTTGGAATTCCAGGACTAGATCCTAGATTCAGTCCTGGGACAGTACTTAGAAACAAGTGATAAAAGTCGACTTAATTACTGTGATGATTTTTAGACAATATTTTTCTATTTTAAAAGTTGACACTTGGAAAATATTTCATAGAAAACAATGAATGATTCCCTATGGCAGAAAATTCAAGTTGCAGGTATAGTATGTTCTTGTTACTTTTGTAATCCAGTACTGGGTGCATAGACTCAGTACTGGGACCTTTATCCAAAACAGGTAAGTAATCACGTTTTCAGAAATTATACAATTTTTAAAGAATATTTAAAGTTTTCAGAAATTGACACTTAGAAGAAATTTCCCAGAAAAACAGTCAATGAATTCCTACGGGAAAAAATTGGGTTACTGGTAAGTACAGTTGTAAGTATTTTTCAGAGTCAAGATCCAGCACTGGGAGCTCACCTAATAGCAGGTGACTATTTTTGTTTTCGTTACTCGGCTGATTTTTGGTGAATATTTTAAGTTTTGAAAAATCCACACAGAAGAAATTTCAGGAAAAACCAGTCAATGTTACCCTATGGAGAAAATTGAGTTATCGGTTTAAAGGTAAGTACTCGACTGGCAGAGTTAAGGTTCTGGGCCTAGACTCAGGGGTCTCCCAGGGTCAGGTAGGTACAGTTGGTTCACCCTCAGCGCTACAAGAGCGGCCAGGTGCAGAGAGAGTTAGGCCCAATGTTATCCTATGAGAGGTAGGGGGGCCTTGGTTGGTGGCTGCTGACTAGCAGGCCGCGTGGCTGTGGGAGCTGGGCTCCTGGTCACATACTCAGGGCAAGTGGGGAAGTGGATAGGTGTAGAGGTTGCACTGCCAGGGCCACTCGGGCGGCTGGGTGCCGGGTGCTTTTGAGCCTTCGGGCGCTCAATTGATTTCAATGGGAAAGCTCCGGTTTAGAAAAAGACTGCAAGCTCGGGGACGAAGATTCTTCAGGTGCCACCACCACTTCGAGAGGTAAGTTGGGTAGTTGGAGGATGGGTAGGTACCCCGGGATTGGGCACAGGGGGCCATGGGGCGCCGGGTGCAGGGGTGCCTTTTGGTGTCGGGAATCTTACCCTCTGCTGATCGCGCTTGGGGGGGCACCTGGTTCTGAGGCTGCAGGCTTCTTCAGGAGTGTCGAGGGAGGTCCTTGGGTGCCGGACTCGGGGGTTACAGTCGCCGTGGGGCCGTCCTCGTGGTCTTTGTTCACGCCGGCACAGGGCAGGCTTGGCGGGTGCAGAGTCTGCTGGGTTCGCGGTTCTGGGCTGCTGCGAGGGATTAGAAGTAGATTTTGAGTAGAGCCTCTACTCATGGGAGTCCCAGGGGTTTAGAGCCAAAAGTTAGTCAGGTCCTCCGGGGTTTGTGAGGTTGCTGGCCACAAGAGATGCCGGTGTGGAGCAGGTTCGAGGGTCGACAGGCCGGTAGGGCTGGGGCCAAAGCAGTTGGTGTCTTCCTCTTTTTAGCAGCTGCAGGGCAGGTCTTCTTTCTTCTAGCTCTTTTTCGGATTTTGGAATCTGGAATCTGGGGAAGGAAGGTTCAGGGTGCCCCTAAATACTAGATTTAGGGGCGTTACAGGTAGGTGAAGGGCAGGGACCAATGGGTCCCTGTCCTGGGGTGGGTACACCCCCTTTCCAGCCTCTCTCCTGTGGGAGGGGGGCAGCAGCCTAATCCTGATTGGGCAGGGCTTCCCATCTTCAAGATGGCGAGAGCCCGGAGATGTGCTTCACCTCGCCACCCCACCTGAAGGGTGGGGTTGGCAGGCTGGCACATTCCATGTCCTTATTTGGAGTTTCCGGCCAAGCTTTCCGCCAGAGTGGGGGGTTGCAGTGGCCTGGGGAAGCTCACAGAGGCGGCATGGCTTTGAAGCTTCCCCCTGCCCATCCTGGAGGAGGAGATTTAGCACCTCTCCCAGGATGTGCATTGTTGCAGGCCCAGGATAGCAGGGGCTCTCCTACCCAGGGGTCCAGCAACATGTCTGCTGTGTGGCAGCCTAGGCAGCCTCAGGAAACAGACGTGGATTGAAGGTTAGGTTTTAGGGGGCATCTCTAAGATGCCCTCTGGGGTGCTTGGTACATTAAATCCCACACTGGCATCAGTGCGGGTTTAATGTGCTGAGAAGTTTGATACCAAACTTCTCAGTCTTCAGTGTTGCAATTATGGTGCTGTGGAGTTCGTGTTTGACGACCTCTTAGCACCATGTGCTCTTAAAAAGCAGCACTGCACTTACAGTGCCCAGGAATGGACCTGGGTACTGTAGGAGAACAGGGCTCCTGCTCCTGTGCCCACACCACAGGCATAGGGCACCCAGCTAGAGGGGTGGCTGATGTATGCCATGGCAGTGTAGGTGCTGGGCATGGCACACAGGGATGTGTGCAATGTCGACTCTTTGTTTTGTCTTGTGCCCAGACACCCAGCCTGCAAGGGCAGTGTGTGTGTGTAAGGGTGCAGGGCCTCTAATGGTGGCACAATGAGTGCTGCAGCCCTTAGAGGCCTTCCCTGGTCACCAGGCCCTGGGTACCTAGGGTACCATTTACCAGGGGCTGACATGTGGCCAGGGTTTACCAATATGGGTTTTATGTTTTAGGGAAGGAACATAGGCCCTGGGCACCTGATTGGCAGGAGTCCAGGGCACACTCAGTCGAAGTAAATTCAGCAATTCAGCAAAAAGTGGGGGCATACCATGCAAGAAAGAGGACACTTTCTCACAAGGGGGTCGTGCTGGGGGTAATGTTTTAGGGTTTAAGGTAGTGCAGTGGTGTTTGGTGTAGGGGGTCGTGCTGGGGGTAGTGTTTTGGGGTTTAGCGTAGAGCAGTGGTGTTTGTGTAATTTAGGGAGTTGTGCTGGGGTAGTATTTTAGGGTTTAGGGTAGTGTAGTGGTGTTTGGGTAGTGTAGGGGGTCGTGCTGTGTGTAGTGTTTTAGGGTTTAGGGTAGTGCAGTTGTGTTTGTGTAGTGTAGGGGGTCGTGTTTCAGGGTAGTGCAGTGGTGTTTGGATAGTTTAGGGGGTCAAGCAGGGGGTAGATTTAGGGTTTAGGGTAGTGCAGTCGTGATTCTGTAGTGTAGGGGGTCATGCTGGGTTAGTGTTTTAGGGTTTAGGGTAGTGCAGTGGTGTTTGGGTAGTGTAGGGGGTCATGCTGAGGGTAGTGTTTTAGGGCTTAGGGTAGTGCAGTGGTGTTTGTGTAGTGTAGGGGGTAGTGTATTAGGGATTAGGTAGTGCAGTGGTGTTTGGGTAGTGTAGGGGGTCATGCTGGGGGTAGAGTTTGTGGGTTTAGGGTAGTGCAGTGGTGTTTGGGTAGTGTTGGGGGTCATGCTGGGGTAGTGTTTTAGGGTTTAGGTAGTGCAGTGGTGTATGGGTAGTGTAGGGGGTCATGCTGAGGGTAGTGTTTTAGGGCTTAGGGTAGTGCAGTGGTGTTTGTGTAGTGTAGGGGGTATTGTTTTAGGGTAGTGCAGTGGTGTTTGTGTAGTGTAGGGGGTCATGCTGGGGTAGTGTTTTAGGGTTTAGGGTAGTGCAGTGGTGTTTGTGTAGTTTAGGGGGTCGTGCAGGGTTAGTGTTTTAGGATATATGGTAGTGCAGTGGTGTTTGGTAGTGTAGGGGGTCGTGCTGGGGGTAGTGTTTTAGGGTTTAGGGTAGTGCAGTGTTGTTTGGGTAGTGTAGGGGGTCGTGTTTGGAGTAGTGTTTTAGGGTTTAGGATAGTGCAGTGGTAATTGTGTAGTGTAGGGGGTCGTGTTTTAGGGTATAGGCTATTGCAGTGGTGTCTGTGTAGTGTAGGGAGTTGTGCTGGGGGTAGATTTAGGGTTTATGGTAGTGCAGTCATGATTCTGTAGTGTAGGGGGTCATGCTGGGGTCGTGTTTTAGGGTTTAGGGTAGTGCAGTGGTGTTTGGGTAGTGTAGGGGGTTGTGATGGGGGTAGTGTTTTAGGGTTTAGGGTAGTGCATTGGTGTTTGGGTAGTGTAGGGGGTCATGCTGGGGGTAGTGTTTGTGGGTTTAGGGTAGTGCAGTGGTGTTTGGGTAGTGTTGGGGGTCATGCTGGGGGTAGTGTTTTAGGGTTTAGGTAGTGCAGTGGTGTTTGGGTAGTGTAGGGGGTCATGCTGAGGGTAGTGTTTTAGTGCTCAGTGTAGTGCAGTGGTGTTTGTGTAGTGTAGGGGGTAGTGTTTTAGGGTTTAGGTAGTGCAGTGGTGTTTGGGTAGTGTAGGGGGTCATGCTGGGGGTAATGTTTGTGGGTTTAGGGTAGTGCAGTGGTGTTTGGGTAGTGTTGGGGTCATGCTGGGGGTAGTGTTTAAGGGTTTAGGTAGTGCAGTGGTGTTTGAGTAGTGTAGAGGGTCATGCTGAGAGTAGTGTTTTAGAGCTTAGGGTAGTGCAGCGGTGTTGGTGTAGTTTAGGGGGTAGTGTTTTAGGGTTTAGGTAGTGCAGTGGTGTTTTTGTAGTGTAGGGGCTCGTGCTTTGAGTAGTATTTTAGGGTATAGGGTATTGCAGTGGTATCTGTGTAGTGTAGGGGGTCGTGCTAGGGGTAATGTTTTAGGGTTTAAGGTAGTGCAGTGATGTTTGGTGTAGCGGGTCGTGCTGGGGGTAGATTTAGTGTTTAGGATAGTGCAGTGGTGTTTCTGTAGTGTAGGGGGTCGTGCTGGGGTAATGTTTTAGGGTTTAAGGTAGTGCAGTGGTGTTTGGTGTAGCGGGTCGTGCTGGGGGTAGATTTAGTGTTTAGGATAGTGCAGTGGTGTTTCTGTAGTGTAGGGGAGTCGTGCTGGGGGTAGTGTTTTGGGGTTTAGCGTAGAGCAGTGGTGTTTGTGTAGTGTAGTGGGTTGTGCTGGGGTAGTATTTTAGAGTTTAGGGTAGTGCTGTGATGTTTGGGCAATGTAGAGGGTCGCGCTGGGGGTAGTGTTTTAGGGTTTAGGGTAGTGCAGTTACGTTTGTGTAGTGTAGGGGTAGTGTTTAAGGGTAGTGCAGTGGTGTTTGGATAGTTTAGGGGGTCAAGCAGGGGGTAGATTTAGGGTTTAGGGTAGTGCTGTCGTGATTGTGTTGTGTAGGGGGTCGTGCTGGGGTAGTGTTTTAGGGTTTAGGGTAGTGCAGTGGTGTTTGTGTAGTGTAGGGGGTCGTGCTGGGTTAGTGTTTTAGGATATGGGAGTGCAGTGGTGTTTGGGTAGTGTAGGGGGTAGTGTTTTAGGGTTTAGGTAGTGCAGTGGTGTTTGGGTAGTGTAGGGGGTCATGCTGGGGGTAGTGTTTGTGGGTTTAGGGTAGTGCAGTGGTGTTTGGGTAGTGTTGGGGGTCATGCTGGGGGTAGTGTTTTAGGGTTTAGGTAGTGCAGTGGTGTTTGGGTAGTGTAGGGGGTCATGCTGAGGGTAGTGTTTTAGGGCTTAGGGTAGTGCAGTGGTGTTTGTGTAGTGTAGGGGGTAGTGTTTTAGGGTTTAGGTAGTGCAGTGGTGTTTTTGTAGTGTAGGGGCTCGTGCTTTGAGTAGCGTTTTAGGGTTTAGGGTAGCGCAGTGGTGTTTGTGTAGTGTTGGGGGTCGTGTTTTAGGGTATAGGGTATTGCAGTGGTATCTGTGTAGTATAGGGGGTCGTGCTGGGGGTAATATTTTAGGGTTTAAGGTAGTGCAGTGGTGTTTGGTGTAGCGGGTCGTGCTGGGGGTAGATTTAGTGTTTAGGATAGTGCAGTGGTGTTTCTGTAGTGTAGGGGAGTCGTGCTGGGGGTAGTGTTTTGGGGTTTAGCGTAGACCAGTGGTGTTTGTGTAGTGTAGGGGGTTGTGCTGGGGTAGTATTTTAGGGTTTAGGGTAGTGCAGTGGTGTTTGGGCAATGTAGAGGGTCGCGCTGGGGGTAGTGTTTTAGGGTTTAGGGTAGTGCAGTTGCGTTTGTGTAGTGTAGGGAATAGTGTTTAAGGGTAGTGCAGTGGTGTTTGGATAGTTTAGGGGTCAAGCAGGGGGTAGATTTAGGGTTTAGGGTAGTGCAGTCGTGATTGTGTAGTGTAGGGGGTCGTTCGGGGGTAGTGTTTTAGGGTTTAGGGTACTGTAGTGGTGTTTGCGTAGTGTAGGGGGTCGTGCTGGGTTAGTGTTTTAGGATATATGGTAGTGCAGTGGTGTTTGGGTAGTGTAGGGGGTCGTGCTGGGGGTAGTGTTTTAGGGTTTAGGGTAGTGCAGTGGTGTTTGGGTAGTGTAGGGGGTCATGCTGGGGGTAGTGTTTGTGGGTTTAGGGCAGTGCAGTGGTGTTTGTGTAGTGTAGGGGTCGTGTTTGGAGTAGTGTTTTAGGGTTTAGGATAGTGCACTGGTAATTGTGTAGTGTAGGGTGTCGTGTTTTAGGGTATAGGCTATTGCAGTGGTGTCTGTATAGTGTAGGGGGTCGTGCTGGGGGTAGATTTAGGGTTTATGATAGTGCAGTCGTGATTCTGTAGTGTAGGGGGTCGTGCTGGGGTAGTGTTTTAGGGTTTAGGGTAGTGCAGTGGTGTTTGTGTAGTGTAGGGGTCATGATGGGTTAGTGTTTTAGGGTTTTTGGTAGTGCAGTTGTGTTTGGGTAGTGTAGGGGGTCGTGATGGGGGTAGTGTTGTAGGGTTTAGGGTAGTGCAGTGGTGTTTGGGTAGTGTAGGGGGTAGTGTTTTAGGGTTTAGGTAGTGCAGTGGTGTTTGGGTAGTGTAGGGGGTCATGCTGGGGGTAGTGTTTGTGGGTTTAGGGTAGTGCAGTGGTGTTTGGGTAGTGTTGGGGTCATGCTGGGGGTAGTGTTTTAGGGTTTAGGTAGTGCAGTGGTGTTTGGGTAGTGTAGGGGGTCATGCTGAGAGTAGTGTTTTAGAGCTTAGGGTAGTGCACTGGTGTTTGTGTAGTGTAGGGGGTAGTGTTTTAGGGTTTAGGTAGTGCAGTGGTGTTTTTGTAGTGTAGGGGCTCGTGCTTTGAGTAGTGTTTTAGGGTTTAGGGTAGTGCAGTGGTGTTTGTGTAGTGTTGGGGGTCGTGTTTTAGGGTATAGGGTATTGCAGTGGTATCTGTGTAGTGTAGGGGTTTGTGCTGGGGGTAATGTTTTAGGGTTTAAGGTAGTGCAGTGGTGTTTGGTGTAGCTGGTTGTGCTGGGGGTAGATTTAGTGTTTAGGATAGTGCAGTGGTGTTTCTGTAGTGAAGGGGAGTCGTGCTGGGGGTAGTGTTTTGGGGTTTAGCGTAGAGCAGTGGTGTTTGGGCAATGTAGAGGGTTTCGCTGGGGTAGTGTTTTAGGGTTTAGGGTAGTGCAGTGGTGTTTGGATAGTTTAGGGGGTCAAGCAGGGGGTAGATTTAGGGTTTATGGTAGTGCAGACGTGATATTGTAGTGTGGGGGGTCGTGCTGGGGTAGTGTTTTAGGGTTTAGGGTAGTGCAGTGGTGTTTGTGTAGTGTAGGGGTCGTGTTTTAGGGTATAGGGTATTGCAGTGGTATCTGTGTAGTGTAGGGGGTCGTGCTGGGGTAATGTTTTAGGGTTTAAGTTCATGCAGTGGTGTTTGGTGTAGCAGGTCTTGCTGGGGGTAGATTTAGTGTTTAGGATAGTGCAGTGGTGTTTCTGTAGTGTAGGGAAGTCATGCTGGGGGTAGTGTTTTGGGGTTTAGGGTAGTGCAGTGGTGTTTGGGCAATGTAGGGGGTCGCGCTGGGGGTAGTGTTTTAGGGTTTAGGGTAGTGCAGTGGTGTTTGGGCAATGTAGGGGGTCGCGCTGGGGGTAGTGTTTCAGGGTTTAGGGTAGTGCAGTTGCGCTTGTATAGTGTAGGGGGTCGTGTTTTAGGGTAGTGCAGTGGTGTTTGGATAGTTTAGAGGGTCAAACAGGGGGTAGATTTAGGGTTTAGGGTAGTGCAGTCGTGATTGTGTAGTGTAGGGGGTCGTGCTGGGGTAGTGTTTTAGGGTTTAGGGTAGTACAGTGGTGTTTGTGTAGTGTAGGGGGTCGTGCTGCGTTAGTGTTTTAGGATATATGGTAGTGCAGTGGTGTTTTGGTAGTGTAGGGGGTCGTGCTGGGGGTAGTGTTTTAGGGTTTAGGATAGTGCAGTGGTGTTTGGGTAGTGTAGGGGGTCATGCTGGGGATAGTGTTTGTGGGCTTAGGGCAGTGCAGTGGTGTTTGTGTAGTTTAGGGGTCGTGTTTGGAGTAGTGTTTTAGGGTTTAGGATAGTGCAGTGGTAATTGTGTAGTGTAGGGGGTCGTGTTTTAGGGTATAGGCTATTGCAGTGGTGTCTGTGTAGTGTAGGGGGTCGTGCTGGGGGTAGATTTAGGGTCTATGGTGGTGCACTGCTTTTTGTGTAGTGTAGGGGGTCGTACTGGTGGTTGTGTTTTAGGGTTTAGGGTAATGCAGTGGTGTTTCTGTAGGGTAGGGTGTCGTGCTGGGGGTAGTGTTTTAGGGTTTAGGATAGTGCAGTGGTGTTTGAGTAGTGTAGGGGGTCGTTTTGGGATAGTGTTTTAGGCTTTAGGTGGTGCAGTGGTGTTTGGGTAGTGTAGGGGGTCATAATGAGGGTAGTGTTTTAGGGCTTAGGGTAGTGCAGTGGTGTTTCTGTAGTGTAGGGGGTAGTGTTTTAGGGTTTAGGTAGTGCAGTGGTGTTTTTGTACTGTAGGGGGTCGTACTTTGAGTAGTGTTTTAGGGTTTAGGGTAGTGCGGTGGTATTTGTGTTGTATAGGGGGTCGTGTTTTAGGGTATAGGGTTAATGCAGTGGTATCTGTGTAGTGTAGGGGGTCGTGTTGGGGGTAATGTTTTAGGGTTTAAGGTAGTGCAGTGGTGTTTGGTGTAGGGGGTCGTGCTGGGGGTAGATTTAGTGTTTCGGATAGTGCAGTGGTGTTTGTGTAGTGTAGGGGGTCATGCTTGGGGTAGTGTTTTGAGGTTTAGCGTAGAGCAGCGGGTTTTGTGTAGTGTAGGGGGTTGTGCTGGGGTTGTATTTTAGGGTTTAGGGCAGTGCAGTGGTGTTTGGGTAATGTAGGGGGTCGCACTGGGGGTAGTGTTTTAAGTTTCAGGGTAGTGCAGTTGTGTTTGTTTGTGTAGTGTAAGGGGTCATGTTTTAGGGTGGTGCAGTGGTGTTCCGATAGTTTAGGGGTCAAGCAGGGGGTAGATTTAGGGTTTAGGGTAGTGCAGTCGTGATTGTGTAGTGTAGGGGGTCATGCTGCGGTAGTGTTTTAGGGTTTAGGGTAGTGCAGTGGTGTTTGTGTAGTGTAGGGCGTCGTGCTGGGTTAGTGTTTTAGGATTTATGGTAGTGCAGTGGTGTTTGGGTAGTGTAGGGGGTCGTGCTGGGCATAGTGTTTTAGGGTTTAGGGTAGTGCAGTGGTGTTTGGGTAGTGTAGGGGGTCATGCTGGGGGTAGTGTTTGTGAGTTTAGGGCGGTGCAGTTGTGTTTGTGTAGTGTAGGGGTCGTGTTTGGAGTAGTGTTTTAGGGTATAGGCTATTGCAGTGGTGTCTGTGTAGTGTAGGGGGTTGTGCTGGGGGTAGATTTAGGGTTTATGGTGGTGCAGTGCTTTTTGTGTAGTGTAGGGGGTCGTACTGGTGGTAGTGTTTTAGGGTTTAGGGTAGTGCAGTGGTGTTTCTGTAGTGTAGGGGGTCATGCTGGGATAGTGTTTTAGGGTTTAGGTAGTGCAGTGGTGTTTGGGTAGTGTAGGGGGTCATGCTGAGGGTAGTGTTTTAGGGCTTAGGGTAGTGCAGTGGTGTTTGTGTAGTTTAGGGGGTAGTGTTTTAGGGTTTAGGTAGTGCTGTGGTGTTTTTGTAGTGTAGAGGTGCCGTGCTTTGAGTAGTGTTTTAGGGTTTAGGGTAGTGCAGTGGTGTTTGTGTAGTGTAGGGGTTCGTGTTTTAGGGTATAGGGTATTGCAGTGGTATCTGTGTAGTGTAGGGGTGTGAGAAAGTGGCTCTGTATATACTGTTCCCAAATAGGTACAGTGTGTGCAGAGTCCACAGACCCCAGAGGTTTGGCAGAGGATAAAGTTAGATATAACCTTACTCTCTAAAGTGGGAGCTTGGTCGAGCAGTAAAACAGTATCTTTGGACAGTGTAAAGCATTTTGATGTACACACTCAGTCAGCAAATGATTTCACACACTCAATAACTGAACTCTAGGCCAATGGTTTATATATAAAAACTATATGCTTGTTTTATTTTAGAACCAACAATTGGTATTAAAATATACTTTCTCAGAGTGAGATGCTTTATATAAATACGTTTGCAAGATGCAATTGGCTTTTGTAGAAAGTTACAAGTGGTTGCAATAGGCAACACAATTTTAAACACAATAATGCATTGAGTTCAATGGAAGTTTCAACTTATTTGCAGTAGATTACTTTTTGGATTACTTTTGGAATTCCCGGACTGGATCCTAGAGTCAGTCCTGGAACAGTACTTAGAAACAAGTGATAAAAGTCGACTTAATTTCTGTGATGATTTTTAGACAATATTTGTCTATTTTAAAAGTTGACACTTGGAAAATATTTCATAGAAAACAATGAATGATTCCCTATGGCAGAAAATTCAAGTTGCAGGTATAGTATGTTCTCGTTACTTTTGTAATCCAGTACTGGGTGCCTAGACTCAGTACTGGGACCTTTATCCAAAACAGGTAAGCAATTACGTTTTCAGAAATTATACAATTTTTAAAGAATATTTAAAGTTTTCAGAAATTGACACAGAAGAAATTTCACAGAAAAACAGTCAATGATTTCCTACGGGAGAAAATTGGGTTACTGGTAAGTACAGTTGTAAGTATTTTTCAGAGTCAGTGCTGGGCACCAAGATCCAGCACTGGGAGCTCACCTAACAGCAGGTGAGTATTTTCGTTTTCGTTACTCGGCTGACTTTTGGTGAATATTTTAAGTTTTGAAAAATCCACACTTAGAAGAAATTTCAGGAAAAACCAGTCAATGTTACCCTAAAGAGAAAATTGAGTTATCGGTTTAAAGGTAAGGACTCGACTGGCAGAGTTAAGGTTCTGGGCATAGACTCAGGGGTCTCCCAGGGTCAGGTAGGTACAGTTGGTTCACCCTCAGCGGCACAAGGACGGCCGTGTGCAGAGAGAGTTAGGCCCAATGTTATCCTATGAGAGGTAGGGGGGCCTTGGTTGGTGGCTACTGACTAGCAGGCCACGCGGCTGTGGGAGCTGGGCTCCTGGTCACTTACTCAGGGCAAGTGGGGAAGTGGATAGGTGTAGAGGTTGCCCTGCTAGGGCCACTCGGGCGGCTGGGTGCAGGCTGCTTTTGAGCCTTCGGGCGCACAATTGATTTTAATGGGAAAGCTCCGGTTTAGAAAAAGACTGCAAGCTCGGGACGAAGATTCTTCAGGTGCCACCACCACATCGAGAGGTAAGTTGGGTAGTTGGAGGATAGGTAGGTACCCCGGGATTGGGCACAGGGGGCCGTGGGGCACCGGACGGCAGGGGTGCCTTTTGGTGTCGGGAATCTTACCCTCTGTCGATCCCGCTTGGGGGGGCACCTGGTTCTGAGGCTGCAGGCTTCTTCAGGCGTGTCGAGGGAGGTCCTTGGGTACCGGACTCGGGGTCACAGTCGCCGTGGGGTCATCCTCGTGTCTTTGTTCACTGCGGCACAGGCCAGGCTTG
Source organism: Triturus cristatus (assembly GCF_964204655.1). NCBI lineage: Eukaryota > Metazoa > Chordata > Amphibia > Caudata > Salamandridae > Triturus > Triturus cristatus. The sequence goes on along the minus strand of NC_140579.1, from coordinate 1,195,722,839 downwards.
GCGGGTGCAGAGTGTGCTGGGTTTGAGGTTCCGGGCTGCTGCCAGGGATTAGAAGTAGATTTTGAGTAGAGCCTCTACTCATGGGAGTCCCTGGGGCTTAGAGCCAAAAGGTAGTCAGGCTCTCCGGGATTTGTGAGGTTGCTGGCCACAAGAGATGCCGGTGTGGAGCAGGAGCAGTTTCGAGGGTCGACAAGCCGGTAGGGCTGGGGCCAAAGCTGTTGGTGTCATCCTCTTTTTAGTAGCTACAGGGCAGGTCTTCTTTCTTCTAGCTCTTTTTCGCATTTCGGAATCTTGAATCTGGGGAAGGAAGGTTCAGGGTGCCCCTAAATACTAGAATTAGGGGCGTTACAGGTAGGTGAAGGGCAGGGACCAATGGGTCCCTGTCCTGGGGTGGGTACGACCCCTATCCTGCCTCTCTTCTGTGGGAGGGGGGCAGTAGCCTAATCCTGATTGGGCAGGGCTTCCCATCTTCAAGATGGCGAGAGCCCGGAGATGTGCTTCACCTCGCCTCCCCCACCTGAGGGGTGGGGTTGGCAGGCTGGCACATCCACTGTCCTTATTTGGAGTTTCCGGCCAAGCTTCCCGCCAGAGGGGGGGTTGCAGCGGCCTAGGGAAGCTCACAGAGGCGGCATGCCTTTGAAGCTTCCCGCTGCCCATCCTGGGGGAGGAGATTTAGCACCTCGCCCAGGATGTGCATTGTTGCAGGCCCAGGAGAGCAGGGGCTCTCCTACCCAGGGGTCCAGCAACATGTCTGCTGTGTGGCAGCCTAGGCAGCCTCAGGAAACAGACGTAAATTGAAGGTTAGGTTTTAGGGGGCATCTCTAAGACGCCCTCTGGGGTGCTTGGTACATTAAATCCTACACTGGCATCAGTGCGGGTTTAATGTGCTCAGAAGTTTGATACCAAAGTTCTCAATCTTCAGTGTTGCCATTATGGTGCTTTGGAGTTCGTGTTTGACGAGCTCTCAGCACCATGTGCTCTTAAATAGCAGCACTGCACTTACAGTGCCCAGGAATGGACCTGGGTACTGTAGGGGCACAGGGCTCCTGCTCCTGTGCCTACACCACTGGCATAGGGCACCCAGCTGGAGGGGTGGCTGATGTATGCCATGGCAGTGTAGGTGGTGGGCATGGCACACAGGGATGTGTGCCATGCGACTCTTTTTTTTGTCTTGTACCCAGACACCCAGCCTGCAAGGGCAGTGTGTGTGTGTGTGTAAGGGTGCATGGCCTCTAAGGGTGGCACAATGAGTGATGCCGCCCTTAGAGGCCTTCTCTGGTCACCAGGCCCTGGGTACCTAGGATACCATTTACCAGGGGCTGACATGTGGCCAGGGTTTGCCAATTTGGGTTTTATGTTTTAGGGAAGGAACATAGGCCCTGGGCTCCTGATTAGCAGGAGTCCAGCGCACACTCAGTCGAAGTACTTTCAGCAATTCAGCAAAAAACAGGGGCATACCATGCAAGAAAGATGGCACTTTCTCACTAGGGGGTCATGCGGGGGGTAATGTTTTAGGGTTTAAGGTAGTGCAGTGGTGTTTGGTGTAAGGGGTCGTGCTGGGGGTAGATTTAGTGTTTAGGATAGTGCAGTGGTGTTTGTGTAGTGTAGGGGGCCGTGATGGGGGTAGTGTTTTGGGGTTTAGCGTAGAGCAGTGGTGTTTGTGTAGTTTAGGGGGTTGTGCTGGGGTAGTATTTTAGGGTTTAGGGTAGTGTAGTGGTGTTTGGGTAGTGTAGGGGGTCGCCCTGGGGGTAGTGTTTTAGGGTTTAGGGTAGTGCAGTGGTGTTTGGATAGTTTAGGGGGTCAGGCAGGGGGTAGATTTAGGGTTTAGGGTAGTGCAGTCATGATTCTGAAGTGTAGGGGGTCATGCTGGGGTAGTGTTTTAGGGTTTAGGGTAGTGCAGTGGTGTTTGTGTAGAGTAGGGGTCGTGATGGGTTAGTGTTTTAGGGTTTATGGTAGTGCAGTGGTGTTTGGGTAGTGTAGGAGGTCGTGCTGGGGGTAGTGTTTTACGGTTTAGGGTAGTGCAGTGGTGTTTGGGTAGTGTAGGGGGTCATGCTGGGGGTAGTGTTTGTGGGTTTAGGGTAGTGCAGTGGTGTTTGGGTAGTGTTGGGGGTCATGCTGGGGGTAGTGTTTTAGGGTTTAGGTAGTGCAGTGGTGTTTGGGTAGTGTAGGGGTCATGCTGAGGGTAGTGTTTTAGGGCTTAGGGTAGTGCAGTGGTGTTTGTATAGTGTAGGGGGTAGTGTTTTAGGGTTTAGGTAGTGCAGTGGTGTTTTTGTAGTGTAGGGCGTCGTGCCTTGAGTAGTGTTTTAGGGTTTAGGGTAGTGCAGTGGTGTTTGTGTAGTGTTGGGGGTCGTGTTTTAGGGTATAGGGTATTGCAGTGGTATCTCTGTAGTGTAGGGGGTCGTGCTGGGGTAATGTTTTAGGGTTTAGGTTAGTGCAGTGGTGTTTGGTGTAGCGGGTCGTGCTGGGGGTAGATTTAGTGTTTAGCATAGTGCAGTGGTGTTTCTGTAGTGTAGAGGAGTCGTGCTGGGGGTAGTGTTTTGGAGTTTAGCATAGTGCAGTGGTATTTGTGTAGTATAGTGGGTTGTGCTGGGGTAGTATTTTAGGGTTTAGTGTAGTGCAGTGGTGTTTGGGCAATGTAGGGGGTCGCGCTGGGGTAGTGTTTTAGGGTTTAGGGTAGTGCAGTGGTGTTTGGGTAGTGTAGGGGGTAGTGTTTTAGGGTTTACGTAGTGCAGTGGTGTTTTTGTAGTGCAGGGGGTTGTGCTTTGAGTAGTGTTTTAGGGTTTAGGGTAGTGTGGTGGTATTTGTGTAGTGTAGGGGGTCGTGTTTTACGGTATAGGGTATTTTAGTGGTATCTGTGTAGTGTAAGGGGTCGTGCTGGGGGTAATGTTTTAGGGTTTAAGGTAGTGCAGTGGTGTTTGGTGTAGGGGTTCATGCTGGGGGTAGATTTAGTGTTTCAGATAGTGCAGTGGTGTTTGTGTAGTGTAGGGGGTCATGCTGGGGGAAGTGTTTTGGGGTTTAGCATAGAGCAGCGGTGTTTGTGTAGTGCAGGGGTTTGTGCTGTGGTAGTATTTTAGGGTTTAGGGTAGTGCAGAGGTGTTTGGGTAATGTAGGGGGTCGCACTGGGGTAGTGTTTTAGGTTTTAGGGTAGTGCAGTTGTGTTTGTGTAGTGTAAGGTGTCGTGTTTTATGGTAGTGCAGTGGTGTTAGTGTAGTGTAGGGGGTCGTGCTGGGTTAGTGTTTTAGGATTTATGGTAGTGCAGTGGTGTTTGGGTAGTATTGGGGTCGTGCTGGGAGTAGTGTTTTAGGGTTTAGGGTAGTGCAGTGGTGTTTGGGTAGTGTAGGGGGTCATGCTGGGGGTAGTGTTTGTGTGTTTAGGGCAGTGCAGTGGTGTTTGTGTAGTGTAGGGGCCGTGTTTGGAGTAGTGTTTTAAGGTTTAGGGTAGAGCTGTGGTAATTGTGTAGTGTAGGGGGTCGTGTTTTAGGGTATAGGCTATTGCAGCGGTGTCTGGTTAGTGTAGGGGGTCCTGCTGGGGGTAGATTTAGGGTTTATGGTGATGCAGTGCTTTTCGTGTAGTGTAGGGGGTCGTACTGCTGGTAATGTTATAGGGTTTAGGGTAGTGCAGTGGTGTTTCTGTAGTGTAGGGGGTCGTGCTGGGGTAGTGTTTTAGGGTTTAGCATAGTGCAGTGGTGTTTGAGTAGTGTAGGGGGTCGTGCTGGGATAGTTCTTTAGGGTCTAGGTAGTGCAGTGGTGTTTGGGTAGTGTAAGGGGTCATGCTGAGGGTAGTGTTTTAGGGTATAGGGTAGTGCAGTGATGTTTGTGTATAGTAGGGGTCGTGATGGGTTAGTGTTTTAGGGTTTATGGTAGTGCATTGGTGTTTGGGTAGTGTAGGAGGTCGTGCTGGGGGTAGAGTTTTACGGTTTAGGGTAGTGCAGTGGTGTTTGGGTAGAGTAGGGGGTCATGCTGGGGGTAGTGTTTGTGGGTTTAGGGTAGTACAGTGGTGTTTGGGTAGGGTTGGTGGTCATGCTGGGGGTAGTGTTTTAGGGTTTAGGTAGTGCAGTGGTGTTTGGGTAGTGTAAGGGGTCATGCTGAGGGTAGTGTTTTAGGGCTTAGGGTAGTGCAGTGGTGTTTGTGTAGTGTAGGGGTAGTTTTTTAGGGTTTAGGTAGTGCAGTGGTGTTTTTGTAGTGTAGGGGGTCGTGCTTTGAGTAGTGTTTTAGGGTTTAGGGTAGTGCAGTGGTGTTTGTGTAGTGTTGGGGGTCGTGTTTTAGGGTATGGGGTATTGCAGTGGTATCTCTGTAGTGTAGGGGGTCGTTCTGGGGGTAATGTTTTAGGGTTTAAGGTAGTGCAGTGGTGTTTGGTGTAGCGGGTCGTGCTGGGGGTAGATTTAGTGTTTAGGATAGTGCAGTGGTGTTTCTGTAGTGTAGAGGAGTCGTGCTGGGGGTAGTGTTTTGGGGTTTAGCATAGAGCAGTGGTATTTGTGTAGTATAGTTGGTTGTGCTGGGGTAGTATTTTAGGGTTTAGTGTAGTGCAGTGGTGTTTGGGCAATGTAGGGGGTCGCGCTGGGGTAGTGTTTTAGGGTTTAGGGGTAGTGCAGTGGTGTTTGGGTACTGTAGGGGGTCATGCTGAGGGTAGTGTTTTAGGGCTTAGGGTAGTGCAGTGGTGTTTGTGTAGCGTAGGGGGTAGTGTTTTAGGGTTTAGGTAGTGCAGTGGTGTTTTTGTAGTGTAGGAGGTCGTGCTTTGAGTAGTGTTTTAGGGTTTAGGGTAGTGCGGTGGTATTTGTGTAGTGTAGGGGGTCGTGTTTTACGGTATAGGGTATTGCAGTGGTATCTGTGTAGTGTAGGGGTCGTGCTGGGGATAATGTTTTAGGATTTAAGGTAGTGCAGTGGTGTTTGGTGTAGGGGTTCGTGCTGGGGGTAGATTTAGTGTTTTGGAGAGTGCAGTGATGTTTGTGTAGTGTAGGGGGTCATGCTGGGGGTAGTGTTTTGGGGTTTAGCGTAGAGCAGCGGTGTTTGTGTAGTGCAGGGGGTTGTGCTGGGGTAGTATTTTAGGGTTTAGGGTAGTGCAGTGATTGGGTAATGTAGGGGGTCGCACTGGGGTCGTGTTTTAGGTTTTAGTGTAGTGCAGTTGTGTTTGTGTAGTGTAAGGGGTCGTGTTTTATGGTAGTATAGTGGTGTTTGGATAGTTTAGGGGATCAATCAGGGGGTAGATTTAGGGTTTAGGGCAGTGCAGTCGTGATTGTGTAGTGTATGGGGTCGTGCTGCGGTAGTGTTTTAGGGTTTGGGGTAGTGCAGTGGTGTTTGTGTAGTGTAGGGGGTCGTGCTGGGTTAGTGTTTTAGGATTTATGGTAGTGCAAAGGTGTTTGGGTAGTATAGGGGGTCGTGCTGGGGGTAGTGTTTTTGGGTTTAGGGTAGTGCAGTGGTGTTTGGATAGTGTAGGGGATCATGCTGGGGGTAGTGTTTGTGGGTTTAGGGCAGTGCAGTGGTGTTTTTGTAGTGTAGGGGTCGTGTTTGGAGTAGTGTTTTAGGGTTTAGGGTAGTGAAGTGGTAATTGTGTAGTGTAGGGGGTCATGTTTTAGGGTATAGGCTATTGCAGCGGTGTCTGTGTAGTGTAGGGGTTCCTGCTGGGGGTAGATTTAGGGTGTATGGTGGTGCAGTGCTTTTCGTGTAGTGTAGGGGATCGTACTGCTGGTAATGATATAGGGTTTAGGGTAGTGCAGTGGTGTTTCTGTATTGTAGGGGGTTGTGCTGGGGGTAGTGTTTTAGGGTTTAGGATAGTGCAGTGGTGTTTGAGTAGTGTAGGGGGTCGTGCTGGGATAGTGTTTTAGGGTTTAGGTAGTGCAGTGGTGTTTGGGTAGTGTAAGGGGTCATGCTGAGGGTAGTGTTTTAGAGCTTAGGGTAGTGCAGTGTTGTTTGTGTAGTGTAGGGGGGTAGTGTTTTAGGGTTTAGGTAGTGCAGTGGTGTTTTTGTAGTGTAGGGGGTCGTGCTTTGAGTAGTGTTTTAGGGTTTAGGGTAGTGCAGTGGTATTTGTGTAGTGTAGGGGGTCGTGCTGGGGGTAATGTCTTAGGGTTTAAGGTACTGCAGTGGTGTTTGGTGTAGCGAGTCGTGCTGAGGTAGATTTAGTGTTTCGGATAGTGCAGTGGTGTTTGTGTAGTGTAGGGGGTCATGCTGGGGGTAGTGTTTTGAGGTTTAGCGTAGAGCAGCGGTGGTTGTGTAGTTTAGGGGGTTGTGCTGGGGTAGTATTTTAGGGTTTAGGGCAGTGCAGTGGTGTTTGAGTAGTGTAGGGGGTCGTGCTGGGGTAATGTTTTAGGGTTTAGGGCAGGGCAGTGGTGTTTGTGTAGTGTAAGGGGTAGTGTTTTAGGGTTTTGGTAGTGCAGTGGCGTTTTTGTAGTGTAGAGGTGCCGTGCTTTGAGTAGTGTTTTAGGGTTTAGGGTAGTGCAGTGGTGTTTGTGTAGTGTAGGGGGTCGTGATTTAGGGTATAGGGTATTGCAGTGGTATCTGTGTAGTGTAGAGGTGTGAGAAAGTGGCTCTGTATATATGTGAGAAGTTGGCCTGGTATATGCTGATCACTAGTTATAGTGGCCACCTTGCACCAGTCCAATTTGACTCTTATGGTAGATAGGTTTAAGACAACCTTTTAAAGAAAGCTTTCCTAGTGGTAGCTGTGGAGAGCAGCCGTCAGGCTAAGTCTCTGAGTAATGTAAAGCAGCTTGTTTTACCTTATAATCTCTTGAATTACCAAATGAAAAGGACACCACACAGGTATATATATCAAATATATATGTATTTATTCTTAGATACACTCTACTAATCTCTTTATGAGATTAGAACCCAGATACACATTCAAATGTCAACACTTCTCAATAAATTAAGCACAAATATGGCTGTAGCCCTAGGGGCATACCAGACCATATACTAAGAAAATGGTTTAACAAACTCGACTTGCAAAATGAAAAGGCCTAGGACCTTGGGAATCCTTGGGGCTTCACTTCTGCAGTGTTAGCAGGTAAGTAATCAGCCCACGGGAGACGCGTGCAGTGTCTAAACACAGCCGCGGGTTTCCTATTGGTTTCAATGGCACAAGTCGCGGTTTGTAATTTAAAGTTTTAGGGCACTTCGGAGAAGTCAACAAGCAAGCCACTTACAGGGTAAGTATTTCGAGGGCCAACACACACTTGGGCACCGGAGTGCACGAGTTACCTCACCCACGGAAGGTATATAGGTGTCTTTTGGTGTCGGGTCGCAATGCTGTTTTCAATGGAGATCACTGAAGACTTGCTGCTTGTGACGACTGGAGAGGTGTCCGCTGGAATCCGAAGATGGATTGGAGTTGAAGAGGACCTGAAAATTGAGGGGACAGAGTTCAAAGTCACTTGCCAGTGACCGGTGGCCAGCAGGATGGATGACCACTGATGTTGCGTCGCTTCAGGTCATCGATGGTGATTTGTCTCTTCGCTCACGAGGTCCAGGAGAGATCGATGATGACCAGCAGCTGGATTCCGAGGTTCCCACAATGTCTGCAGCTGATGACGGTATCGGAAACAGGATTGGAGCCAACAAGCCTTGGCAACTGCAAGTCTTGTGTGGAAGGAAGATTGATGGTGATGCAGACCAGCAACTTCTGATGGGCTTACCCAGCAAAGGTAAATGAGGGCAGGCCCAGAGCAAACAGGAGAGCCCTTGAAGTTGATGAGAAAGTCTTCGGGTGAGTCACTAGCCAATGGGCAAGCAACTGCAAATACGCCTTTGCAGGAAAAGTTCCACAGGAGCCCACGGTCACTCGGGATGGGGTAGGCTGCTGATTTTTGATACCAGACCTGCTAGGGACTTGTACTACAGATGGTCCAAAGCACAAGTTCGTAGATCATTGTTTAGGGTTTGCACTCGAAATCAGTGCACGGTTCCCTGGTATTGCTGTTCCTCGTCACTCGTGGGGTCCAGATGCCACAGCTTCACTGGGGACTCAAAATGGCCGTCGAGGGGTCAGGAAATCTGCTTCAGGGGACGCAGGGACTTCGGACTCCGGCGGGAGCGGTGAAGTTTGCAACTGTTGATCAAAGTTACTGGTGCCTGCCAAGCAGGGGAGTCAGTCCTTGGGCCAGGATTCTTCTTTGTAGAGCGTCGTCCAGGTATAATCTGAATTGCATTGGCAATGCTTGGTATCTTATAGTGAAGATAGGGGAGGGACTAGCTCTATTACCACTCCTCTAGGAGGGTAGTGGGTGGTTACACCCACTTCCCTTTGTCCAGTTTCACGCCAGAGCAGGGGCAGGTAGCCCCTGAACCGGTTTGAGCTGGCATATGCACAGAGGAACCTACTGCTCCCCCAGTGCAGGACTTCAAAGGCACTCTAAGAGTGCACCCACCCAGCTCCAATACACTAAATCCTGTCTGGGAGGTGGTAACACCTCCCTGTGACAGGATACCCTTTGTTGGGCTTCCTCCACTGCGAGTTTCGGTCAGCAGCTATCATACTATGATTCCAAGTTATTTGACACCAAACACGACATGTTTTGATGCAGTCATTCCAAAGTTAGCATTTACCGCGAGGTTATAATGCACTTAAGAGTATATGGTTTAACCACATCCACAAACAGCAGCAGAGAATAGACTCTGCCAGCTGCAGAGGGGTACTTCTCATGCAGAAGCACCCCCTCACATAGTAAACCAAGCACCCTGCCCTCAGGATTTTTAGGGCCTGCTAGAGGGATGACTGATAGGTTTGTATGTGTGTGTATGGTGAGATATAGGAACCTATACCTCAGTGAGGAGTGCTAGCACTACCTCACACAGGCTGCAGTAGCAGGCCTGTGGTGTCAGATTGTGAATGCTTCCCAGGGGTGGCATAATACATGCTGCAGCCCCTGGTAGGCCTGTGAAGTACCAATGCCCTAGGTACCTAAGGTACCATATACTGGGGGCTCATAAGGTACCACAGTATCCAATCACTAGTGCATCTAATATGCACAGCAAGTTGTTTTAGAGAGATCAGTGAGACTGGGGCCCTGATTAGCAGGGACCCAGCCAGGCTATAGTCAGAAACCAGTGTATACATCAGAAAAAAAGTGGGGGCAACATAAGTGCAGATCCTACTCTCCTACACAACTCCCCCCCCCCAACGCAGGGACATTCAACTAACCTTGACTAGTTGAGTCTTCATGTTCTAAGTGGAAATACCATCTGCATTGGCATGTTGGGTCCCAGGTCTATGTTCCACTGTATAGTCCATCCCCTGTAGGGAAATGGACCACCTGAGCAGTTTAGGATTTTCACCTTTCATCTGTCTGAGCCATAGGAGGGGCTTATGATCAGTCTGAACTATGAAGTGAGTGCCGAACAAGTATGGCCTCAGCTTCTTCAGGGCCCACACCACAGCAAAGGCCTCCCTCTCAGTAGCTGACCAACGTTTCTCTCTAGGGGTCAGCCTTCTGCTTATGAAAGCTACTGGCTGGTCTTGACCTTCATCATTAAGTTGAGACAGTACAGCTCCCACACCCAGCTCTGAAGCATCTGTTTGAACAATGAACTTCTTTTTGTAATCTGGACTCTGTAAGATGGGGGCAGTGCACATTGCCTGCTTGAGGTCATCAAATGCCTTTTGACAGCTAGCTGTCCACTGAACCTTTTTTGGCATTTTCTTGGAGGTCAGATCATTTAAGGGGGTCACTATAGATCCATATCCCTTAACAAACCTCCTGTAATACCCAGTCAGGCCCAAGAAGGCTCTCACCTGTGTCTGGGTGGTTGGAGCTACCCAGTCCATAATGGTCTGGATCTTACTCTGCAATGGTTGAACCTGGCCTCTGCCTACAAGGTGGCCCAGGTACACAACCTGACTCTGCCCTATCTGGCACTTAGTGGCCTTGATAGTGAGGCCTGCTTTCTGCAGGGCCTCCAGTACATTCCTGAGGTGGACCAGGTGATCCTGCCAGGTGGAACTAAAGACAGCAATATCATCAAGATAAGCTGAGCAATAGGTTTCCATACCAGTCAGAACGTTATTCACCAACCTCTGATTGGTGCATTCTTTAAACCAAAGGGCATTACCACAAAGTGATAGTGCCCACCAGGGGTCGAAAATGCTGTTTTAGCCTTGGCATCATCAGCTAACTTGATTTGCCAATAGCCTGCTGTAAGGTAAAATGTACTGAGATACTTGGCTGAGGCCAAAGTGTCTATTAGTTCATCTGCCCTTGGTATTGGGTAGGCATCAGTCCTGGTGACTGCATTGAGGCCCCTGTAGTCAACACAAAACCTCATCTCTTTCTTACCACCCTGGGTGTGAGGTTTTGGGACAAGGACTACTGGGCTAGCCCAAGGGCTATCTGAGGGCTCAATAACACCTAGCTCCAACATTTTCTGGACTTCAGTCCTGATACAGTCCCTGACATGGTCAGGTTGCCTGTAGATTTTACTCTTTACAGGCAGACTGTCTCCAGTGTCCACCTCATGGGTGCACCAGGAAGTCTGACTTGGGGTCAGGCTAAACATATGTCTAAACTGATGTAGCACTTGTCTACATTCAGTTTGTTGATGTTCAGTGAAGCTGCTTGCCAAAGCAACACCATCAACTGATCCATCATCAGGGTTCTGTGAGAGCAGGTCAGGGAGAGGGTCACTCTCCTGCTCCTGGTCCTCATCAGTTGCCATGAGCAAGCTCATGTCAGCCCTGTCCACATATGCCTTAAGTCTGTTGACATGGAGCACCCTAAGGGGGCTCCTGGGAGTGCCAAGATCTACCAAGTAGGTGACCTCTCCCTTCTTTTCAACAATTGTATGGGGGCCACTCCATTTGTCCTGGAGAGCTGCTGGGGCCACAGGCTCCAACACCTACACTTTCTGGCCTGGCTGGTAAACAGTCAGGACAGCCTTTTGGTCATGCCAAGCTTTTTGGAGTTCTTGACTTGCCTCAAGGTTTTTAGTGGCCTTCTTCATATACACTGCCATCCTGGAGCGGAGACCAAGTACATAGTCCACTACATCTTGTTTGGGAGGTTTGAGAGGTAACTCCCATTCCTCCTTCACCAGACATAATGGTCCTCTAACAGGGTTCCCAAACAGAAGTTCAAAAGGGCTGTAGCCAACCCCCTTCTGAGGAACATCCCTGTATGCAAACAGAAGGCAGGGAAGTAAAAGGTCCCATTTTCGCCTAAGCTGCTCTGGGAGTCCTTTAATCATTCCCTTTAGGGTTTTGTTGAATCTCTCAACTAACCCATTGCATTGTGGGTGATAGGGAGTAGTGAATTTGTAGTTTACACCACACTCCTTCCACATTGCAGTTAGATATCCTGACATAAAGTTAGAACCTCTGTCAGAGATGACCTCCTTAGGGAAACCCATTCTGGAGAAGACTCCAATGAGGGCTCTTGCTACCACAGGAGCTGTGGTAATCCTTAGGGGTATAGCTTCTGGATACCTGGTGGCATGATCCACTACCACCAGTATAAATCTGTGCCCAGATGCTGTTGGTGGGTCAAGGGGACCAACAATGTCAATCCCTACCCTTTCAAAGGGAACCCCCGCCACAGGTAGTGGTATCAGGGGGGCCTTTGTGGTGCCACCTGTCTTGCCACTGGCTTGACAAGTGACCCAGGAGCGACAAAACTCCTTTGTGTCTTCAGACATGTGTGGCCATTGAAAATGTGGTACAAGCCTGTCCCAGGTCTTGTTTTGGCCTAAGTGTCCTGCCAATGGGATATCATGTGCTAGGGTCAAGAGGAACCCCCTAAACTTCTGAGGAATTACCAACCTCCTGGTGGCTCCAGGGGTAGGATTTCTAGCCTCAGAATATAGGAGCCCCTCATCCCAATAAACCTTATGGGACCCACTAGCACTCCCAGCAGCCTCAGCAGCAGCCAGCTGTCTGAGGGGTTCAAGTGTGGGGCAGCACTGTTGCTCTTTGCTCAGATCTTCCCTGGAAGGTCCCCCTGCCCCCAAGAACTCAACCTGACCAGGCTCAAGTTCATCTGGGGCAGTTCCTTCTTCAGGCTCTGCTTCTCCTCCCTCAGGAGGGGAATCTGAGATCTGAGACAGAGGGGAAGGCCCAGCCTTAACCCTACTGCTCCTCCTCTTGGGTAGCACCTGGTCCATAGTTTCAGGATCCAGAGCTGGTTCAGCTTTATGCATCTTGGCTTGTGACCTGGTCACAGCAAATACCTCTGCAGGTATGCCCGACATCTCAGCATGAGTCCATAATTCTACTTCAGACCAGGCTGAAGTCTCCAGATCATTGCCCAACAAACATTCGACAGGGAGGTCTGCACTGACTACTACCTTTTTTAGGCCAGTTACCCCTCCCCAGGAGAAATTCACAACTGCCAGGCTATGGTTAGTCCTGGTGTTGATTGAATTGGTTACCTGGTACATTTCACCCAGGATGATCTGTGTAGGGTCCACTAGGTCCTCTGCCACCATGGTGACACTAGCACCTGTGTCCCTAAATGCCAAAGCCTGTTTGCCATTTATAATAGGCTGCTGTTTGTATTTGCCCAGATTACTGGGGCTCACTAGGAAGGACATATCAAGGTCTCCCTCACAAACTAGCAATGCCTGTGTTGGTACTCTGACTAGGCCAGAGTCCACATCAGAACCCAGGGTCAACCCTACTACACCCTTATTCTGAGTATTACCTACACCAATGACTGCACTAGGGGGAACAGTTGCCTTAGGGGCTGGAGTGGTGGTGGTTTGGTCTTTGGACTTTGTACAGTCAGAAGTCCAGTGCCCTTTCTGTTTACAGAATTTGCACCAGGGCTTCTTTTGGCCTTTTCCCTTTGCAGATTGTGACTCCCCACCAGATGCAGATTTTTGGAGCCCTTGTGAAGACTTCTGATCTTTAGATTTGTCCCCACCTTTCTCTGAGCCTTTAGGATCTTGCTTCTTAGTGTCACCACCTTGGTTCTGGTTTTTCTGCCTCACCCTGGTTCTGACCCATTTGTCTGCCTTCTTTCCCAATTCTTGGGGAGAGGTCAGATCAGAGTCCACCAGGTACTGATGCAACAACTGGTTCTGGCAATTATTAAGGATCTGTTCTCTCATTATAAGATTATACAATCCCTTAAAGTCAGTTACTCTACTACCAGCCAGCCAACCTTCTAGAGCCTTGGTTGCACAATCAACAAAGTCAGTCCAATCCTGAGTCTGTGCTTTCTGGGTGTCTCTGAACTTCAACCTGTACTGTTCAGTGGTTAAGCCAAACCCATCTATCAAAGCACTCTTCAGGGCTTCATAATCATTAGCATCCTCTTCTCTAACAGTGAGGAGCTTGTCTCTACCTTTATCTGAAAAAGAGAGCCACAAGATTGCTGCCCACTGTGTCTGGGGGACCTGTTGAACTTTACAGGCCCTCTCCATAGCAGTTATCCATTTGTGGATATCATCCCCACTCTGGTAGGGAGGAACAACCTTGGACAGGTTCCTATGGTCTGAAATGTAATCTCTGCCTCTAGGGACACTGTTGCTGCCACCAGGGGTATCTAACCCCTCCTTCTTAGAAGCTCTTTGGAGCTCGAAGGCTTCCCAATCTAAGGCCAATTGCTTGGTTCTGAGGGCAAGCCTAGCTTCCTCATACTGGAGCATCTTGAACCTTCTTTCAGAGGTGGACTCCCTGGGATAGGTGGAGTTCCTCTGGTGAACAGATTCTCTTCCAGAGTGGTATGAATGGTTGAGGGGGACCTAGGCCTTTCTCCCACTTTGTCAGCTCTCTTAAGGAGAATTCCTCTGTTCCTTTCAGACCCTTCTGGGTCTGGCTTTTCAATCACAGACTCCAGGTCATCTTGATTTTCATCATCAGACCCAGAGACTATGGTTGACCCACTCCCTGATGCAGACCCACTAGCTCCTAGAGCTTGTCTCAGGTCATCTGCTACTAACAGATCTATCAGGTGTTGTGATGAGGGACTCCTGCTCACCCTCAGTTGTCTGTCAAAGCATAAGGCCTTCAGTTCAGTGTAGGCTATATCTTTGTACTGAGATGGGGTGGACCCACTGGCTCCACCATGGTGAGACATACTAGTGTTGTGCAGTGTTGTACTACCTACACTAGTTGAGGCCTACTGGACCTAGATTGAGCTGTAGCAAGGGTGTGCTTATCCCTTCACAAACAGCTCTAAGTTCAGTAGAACTTATTGATACTAGCTTGACTTTATATGTACCTTGAGTACCTTTAGTGGTTTTCAGTTAGTAATTCAAATAGAGATTTTCTGGTAAAACAATGGCAAGCTGGAATCCCACACGCTGCCCACCAATGTGAGAAGTTGGCCTGGCATATGCTGGTCACTAGTTATAGTGGCCACCTTGCACCAGTCCAATTCGACTCTTATGGTAGATAGGTTTAAGACAACCTTTTAAAGAAAGCTATCCTAGTGGTAGCTGTGGAGAGCAGCCTTCAGGCTAAGTCTCTGAGGAATGTAAAGCAGCTTGTTTTACCTTATAATCTCTTGAATTACCAAATGAAAAGGACACCACACAGGTATATATATCAAATATATATGTATTTATTCTTAGATACACTCTACTAATCTCTTTATGAGATTAGAACCCAGATACACATTCAAATGTCAACACTTCTCAATAAATTAAGCACAAACATGGCTGTAGCCCTAGGGGCGTACCAGACCATATACGAAGAAAATGGTTTAACAAACTCGACTTGCAAAATGAAAAGGCCTAGGGCCTTGGGAATCGCTGGGGCTTCACTTCTGCAGTGTTAGCAGGTAAGTAATCAGCCCACGGGAGACACGTGCAGTGTCTAAACACAGCCGCGGGTTTCCTATTGGTTTCAAATGCACAAGTCGCGGTTTGTAATTTAAAGTTTTAGGGCACTTCGGAGAAGTCAACAAGCAAGCCACTTACAGGGTAAGTATTTCGAGGGCCTACACACACTTGGGCACTGGAGTGCACGAGTTACCTCACCCACGGAAGCCGGGTGCATAGGTGTCTTTTGGTGTCGGGTCGCGATGCTGTTTTCAATGGAGATCACTGAAGACTTGCTGCTTGTGACGACTGGAGAGGTGTCTGCTGGAATCCGAAGATGGATTGGAGTTGAAGAGGACCTGAAAATTGAGGGGACAGAGTTCAAAGTCACTTGCCAGTGACCGGTGGCCAGCAGGATGGATGACCACTGATGTCGCGTCGGTTCAGGTTGTCGATGGTGATTTGTCTCTTCGCTCACGAGGTCCAGGAGCAATCGACGATAACCAGCAGCTGGATTCAGAGGGTCCCATAACGACTGCAGCTGATGACAGTGTTGGCAACCGGATTGGAGAACAAACCTTGGCAACTGCAAGTCTCATGTGGAAGGAAGATTGATGGTGATGCAGACCAGCAAGGACTGATGGACTTACCCAGCGAGGGTAAGTGAGGGCAGGCCGGGAGCAACCAGAAGAGCCCTTGAAGTTGATGAGAAAGTCTTCGGGTGATTCACTAGCCAATGGGCAAGGAACTACAAAGATGCCTTTGCAGGAAAAGTTCCACAGGAGCCCACGGTCACTCGGGATGGGATAGGCCACTGATTTTCGGTACCAGACCTGCTAGGGACTTGGACTACAGATGGTCCAAAGCACAAGTTCGTAGACCGTTGTTTAGGGTTTGCACTCGAAATCAGTGCACGGTTCCCTGGTATTGCTGTTCCTCATCACTCGTGGGGTCCAGATGCCACAGCTTCACTGGGGACTCAAAATGGCCGTTGTGAAGTCAGGAAATCCACTTCAGGGGATGCAGGGACTTCGGACTCCGGCGGGAGCGGTGAAGTTTGCAACCATTGATCAATGTTACTGGTGCCTTCCAAGCAGGGGAGTCACTCCTTGACTCCAAGGGTGAGTCTTCAGTCTTCCAGAGATAGTGGAACGTCGAAGGGCCAGGATTCTTCTTTGTAGAGCGTCGTCCAGGTATAATCTGAATTGCATTGGCAATGCTTGGTATCTTATAGTGAAGATAGGGGAGGGACTAGCTCTATGACCACTCCTCTAGGAGGGTCAGGGTAGTGGGTGGTTACACCCACTTCCCTTTGTCCAGTTTCACACCAGAGCAGGGGCAGGTAGCCCCTAAACCGGTTTGAGCTGGCATATGCACAGAGGAGCCTACTGCTACCCCAGTGGCGTAATACATGCTGCACCCCCTAGTAGGCCTGTGAAGTACCAATGCCCTGGGTACCTAAGGTACCATGTACTAGGGGCTCATAAGGTACCACAGTATCCAATCACTAGTGCATCTAATATGCACACCAAGTTGTTTTAGAGAGATCAGTGAGACTGGGGCCCTGATTAGCAGGGACCCAGCCAGACTATAGTCAGAAACCAGTGTATACATCAGAAAAAAAGTGGGGGCAACATAAGTGCAGATCCTACTCTCCTACAATATACTGTTTCCAAATAGGTACAATGTGTACAGACTCCACAGACCCCAGAGGTTTGGCAGAGGCTAAAGTTAGATATAACCTTACTCTCTAAAGTGGTAGCTTGGTCGAGCAGTAAGACAGTATCATTGGACAGTGTAAAGCATTTTGATGTACACACTCAGTCAGCAAATGGTTTCACAAACTCAATAACTGAACTCTAGGCCAATGGATTATATATAAAAAATATATGCTTGTTTAATTTTAGAACCGACAATTGGCATTAAAATATACTTTCTCAGAATGAGATGCTTTATATAAATACGTTTGTAATATGCAATTGGCTTTTGTAGAAAGTTACAAGTGGTTGCAATAGGCAACACAATTTTAAACACAGTAATGCATTGAGTTCAATGGAAGTTTCAACTTATTTGCAGTAGATTACTTTTTGGATTACTTTTGGAATTCCAGGACTGGATCCTAGATTCAGTCCTGGGACAGTACTTAGAAACAAGTGATAAAAGTCGACTTAATTACTGTGATGATTTTTAGACAATATTTTTCTATTTTAAAAGTTGACACGGAAAATATTTCATAGAAAACAGTCAATGATTCCTTATGGCAGAAAATTCAAGTCGCAGGTATATTATGTTCTTGTTACTTTTGTAATCCAGTACTGGGTGCCTAGACTCAGTATTGGGACCTTTATCCAAAACAGGTAAGTAATTACGTTTTCAGAAATTATAACATTTTTAAAGAATATTTAAAGTTTTCAGAAATTGACACTTCGAAGAAATTTCACAGAAAAACAGTCATTGATTTCCTACGGGAGAAAAATTGGGTTACTGGTAAGTACAGTTGTAAGTATTTTTCAGAGTCAGTGCTGGGCACCAAGATCCAGCACTGGGATCTCACCTAATAGCAGGTGAGTATTTTCGTGTTCGTTACTCGGCTGATTTTTCGTGAATATATTAAGTTTTGAAAAATCCACACAAAAGAAATTTCAGGAAAAACCAGTCAATGTTACCCTATGGAGATAATTGAGTTATCGGTTTAATGGTAAGTACTCGACTGGCAGAGTTAAGGTTCTGGGCATAGACTCAGGGGTCTCCCAGGGTCAGGTAGGTACAGTATGTTCACCCTCAGCGGCACAAGGGCGGCCGGGTGCAGAGAGAGTTAGGCCCAATGTTATCCTATGAGAGGTAGGGGAGACTTGGTTGGTGGCTGCTGACTAGCAGGCCACGCGGCTGTGGGAGCTGGGCTCCTGGTCACTTACTCAGGGCAAGTGGGGAAGTGGATAGGTGTAGAGGTTGCACTGCCAGGGCCACTCGGGCGGCTGGGTGCAGGGTGCTTTTTAGCCTTCGGGCGCTCAATTGATTTCAATGGGAAAGCTCCGGTTTAGAAAAAGACTGCAAGCTCGGGGACGAAGATTCTTCAGGTGCCACCACCACTGTTGGGTAGTTGGAGGATAGGTAGGTACACTGGGATTGGCCACAGGGGGCCGTGGGGCGCCGGGTGCAGGGGTGCCTTTTGGTGTCGGGAATCTTACCCTCTGTCGATCGCGCTTGGGGGGGCACCTGGTTCTGAGGCTGCAGGATTCTTCAGGAATGTCGAGGGAGGTCCTTGGGTGCCGGACTCGGGGTCACAGTCGCCGTGGGGTCGTCCTCGTGGTCTTTGTTCTCTTCAGCACAGGCCAGGCTTGGCGGGTGCAGAGTGTGCTGGGTTGAGGTTCCGGGCTGCTGCGAGGGATTAGAAGTAGATTTTGAGTAGAGCCTCTACTCATGGGAGTCCCAGGGGCTTAGAGGCAAAAGGTAGTCAGGTCCTCCGGGGTTTGTTAGGTTGCTGGCCACAAGAGATGCCAGTTTGGAGCAGTAGCAGGTTCGAGGGTCGACAGGCCGGTAGGGCTGGGGCCAAAGCAGTTGGTCTTCCTTTTTTTAGCAGTTGCAGGGCAGGTTTTCTTTCTTCTAGCTCTTTTTTGGATTTCGGATTCTGGAATCTGGGGAAGGAAGGTTCAGAGTGCCCCTAAATACTAGATTTAGGGGTGTTACAGGTAGGTGAAGGGCAGGGACCAATGGGTCCCTGTCCTGGGGTGGGTACACCCCCTATCCTGCCTCTCTCCTGTGGGAGGGGGGCAGTAGCCTAATCCTGATTGGGCAGGGCTTCCCATCTTCAAGATGGCGAGAGCCCGGATATGTGCTTCACCTCGCCTCCCCACCTGAGGGGTGGGGTTGGCAGGCTGGCACATCCCCTGTCCTTATTTGGAGTTTCCGGCCAAGCTTACCGCCAGAGTAGGGAGTTGCAGTGGCCTGGGGAAGCTCACAGAGGCGGCATGCCTTTGAAGCTTCCCCCTGCCCATCCTGGGGGAGGAGATTGAGCACCTCGTCCAGGATGTGCATTGTCGCAGGCCCAGGAGAGCGGGGGCTCTCCTACCCAGGGGTCCAGCAACATGTTTGCTGTGTGGCAGCCTAGGCAGCCTCAGGAAACAGATGTGGATTGAAGGTTAGGTTTTAGGGGGCATCTCTAAGATGACCTCTGGGGTGCTTGGTACATTAAATCCCACACTGGCATCAGTGCGGGTTTAATGTGCTGAGAAGTTTGATACCAAACTTCTCAGTCTTCAGTGTTGCCATTATGGTGCTGTGGAGTGCGTGTTTGACGAGCTCTCAGCGCCATGTGCTCTTAAATAGCAGCACTGCACTTACAGTGCCCAAGAATGGACCTGGGTACTATAGGGGCACAGGGTTCCTGCTCCTGTGCCCACAACACTGGCATAGGGCACACAGCTAGAGGGGTGGCTGATGTATGCCATGGCAGTGTAGGTGGTGGGCATGGCACACAGGGATGTGTGCCATGTCGACTCTTTGTTTTGTCTTTTACCCAGACACCCAGCCTGCAAGGGCAGTGTGTGTGTGTAAGGGTGCAGGGCCTCTAAGGGTGGCACAATGAGTGCTGCAGCCCTTAGAGGCCTTCCCTGGTCACCAGGCCCTGGGTACCTGGGGTACCATTTACCAGGGGCTGACATGTGGCCAGGGTTTGCAAATTTGGGTTTTATGTTTTAGGGAAGGAACATGGGCCCTGGGCACCTGATTGACAGGAGTCCAGGGCTCACTCAGTCGAAGTACATTCAGCAATTCAGCAAAAAGTGGGGGCATACCTTGCAAGAAAGATGGCACTTTCTCACGAAGGGTATTGTGCTGGGGGTAATGTTTTAGGGTTTAAGGTAGTGCAGGGGTGTTTGGTGTAGGGGGTTGTGCTGGGGGTAGATTTAGTGTTTAGGATAGTGCAGTGGTGTTTGTGTAGTGTAGGGGGTCGTGCTGGGGTAGTGTTTTGGGGTTTAGCGTAGAGCAGTGGTGTTTGTGTAGAGTAGTGGGTTGTGCTGGGGTAGTATTTTAGGGTTTAGGGTAGTGTAGTGGTGTTTGGGTAGTGTAGGGGGTCGCGCTGGGGGTAGTGTTTTAGGGTTTAGGGTAGTGCAGTTGTGTTTGTGTAGTGTAGGGGGTCGTGTTTCAGGGTAGTGCAGTGGTATTTGGATAGTTAAGGGAGTCAAGCAGGGGGTAGATTTAGGGTTTAGGGTAGTGCAGTTGTGATTCTGTAGTGTAGGGGGTCGTGCTGCGGTAGTGTTTTAGCGTTTAGGGTAGTGCAGTGGTGTTTGTGTAGTGTAGGGGGTCGTGCTGGGTTAGTGTTTTAGGATATATGGTAGTGCAGTGGTGTTTGGGTAGTGTAGGGGGTCATGCTGGGGGTAGTGTTTTAGGGTTTAGGGTAGTGCAGTTGCGTTTGTGTATTGTAGGGGGTCGTGTTTTAGGGTAGAACAGTGGTGTTTGGATAGTTTAGGGGGTCAAGAAGGGGGTAGATTTAGGGTTTAGGGTAGTGCAGTCGTGATTGTGTTGTGTAGGGGGTCGTGCTGGGACAGTGTTTTAGGGTTTAGGGTAGTGCAGTGGTGTTTGTGTAGTGTAGGGGGTCGTGCTGGGTTAGTGTTTTAAGATATATGGTAGTGCAGTGGTGTTTGGGTCGTGTACGGGGTTGTGCTGGGGGTAGTGTTTTAGGGTTTAGGGTAGTGCAGTGGTGTTTGTGTAGTGTAGGGGGTCATGCTGGGGGTAGTGTTTGTGGGTTTAGGGCAGTGCAGTGGTGTTTGTGTACTGTAGGGGTCGTGTTTGGAGTAGTGTTTTAGGGTTTAGGATAGTGCAGTGGTAATTGTGTAGTGTAGGGGGTCGTGTTTTAGGGTATAGGCTTTCGCAGTGGTGTCTGTGTAGTGTAGCGGGTTGTGCTGGGGGTAGATTTAGGGTTTATGGTGGTGCAGTGCTTTTTGTGTAGTGCAGGGGGTCGTACTGGTGGTAGTGTTTTAGGGTTTAGGGTAGTGCAGTGGTGTTTCTGTAGTGTAGGGGGTCGTGCTGGGGGTAGTGTTTTAGGGTTTGGGATAGTGCAGTGGTGTTTGAGTAGTGTAGGGGGTCATGCTGGGATAGTGTTTTAGGATATATGGTAGTGCAGTCGTGTTTGGGTATTGTAGGGGGTCGTGCTGGGGGTAGTGTTTTAGGGTTTAGGGTAGTGCAGTGGTGTTTAGGTAATATATGGGGTCATGCTGGGGGTAGTGTTTGTGGGTTTAAGGTAGTGCAGTGGTGTTTGGGTAGTGTTGGGGTCATGCTGGGGGTCGTGTCTTAGGGTATAGGGTATTGCAGTGGTATCTGTGTAGTGTAGGGGGTCGTGCTGGGGGTAATGTTTTAGGGTTTAAGGTAGTGCAGTGGTGTTTGGTGTAGCGGGTCGTGCTGGGGGTAGATTTAATGTTTAGGATAGTGCAGTGGTGTTTCTGTATTGTAGGGGAGTCGTGCTGGGGGTAGTGTCTTGGGGTTTAGCTTAGAGCAGTGGTGTTTTTGTAGTGTAGTGGGTTGTGCTGGGATAGTATTTTAGGGTTTAGGGTAGTGCAGTGGTGTTTGGGCAATGTAGAGGGTCGCGCTGGGGGTAGTGTTTTAGGGTTTAGGGTAGTGCAGTGGTGTTTGGGTAGTGTAGGGGGTCATGCTGGGGGTAGTGTTTGTGGGTTTAGGGCAGTGCAGTGGTGTTTGTGTAGTGTAGGGGTCGTGTTTGGAGTAGTGTTTTAGGGTTTAGGATAGTGCAGTGGTAATTGTGTAGTGTAGGGGGTCGTGTTTTAGGGTATAGGCTTTCGCAGTGGTGTCTGTGTAGTGTAGCGGGTTGTGCTGGGGGTAGATTTAGGGTTTATGGTGGTGCAGTGCTTTTTGTGTAGTGTAGGGGGTCGTACTGGTGGTAGTGTTTTAGGGTTTAGGGTAGTGCAGTGGTGTTTCTGTAGTGTAGGGGGTCGTGCTGGGGGTAGTGTTTTAGGGTTTGGGATAGTGCAGTGGTGTTTGAGTAGTGTAGGGGGTCGTGCTGGGATAGTGTTTTAGGATATATGGTAGTGCAGTCGTGTTTGGGTATTGTAGGGGGTCGTGCTGGGGGTAGTGTTTTAGGGTTTAGGGTAGTGCAGTGGTGTTTAGGTAATATATGGGGTCATGCTGGGGGTAGTGTTTGTGGGTTTAAGGTAGTGCAGTGGTGTTTGAGTAGTGTAGGGGTCGTGCTGGGATAGTGTTTTAGGATATAGGGTATTGCAGTGGTATCTGTGTAGTGTAGGGGGTCGTGCTGGGGGTAATGTTTTAGGGTTTAAGGTAGTGCAGTGGTGTTTGGTGTAGCGGGTCGTGCTGGGGGTAGATTCAGTGTTTAGGATAGTGCAGTGGTGTTTCTGTATTGTAGGGGAGTCGTGCTGGGGGTAGTGTCTTGGGGTTTAGCTTAGAGCAGTGGTGTTTGTGTAGTGTAGTGGGTTGTGCTGGGATAGTATTTTAGGGTTTAGGGTAGTGCAGTGGTGTTTGGGCAATGTAGAGGGTTGCGCTGGGGGTAGTGTTTTAGGGTTTAGGGTAGTGCAGTGGTGTTTGGGTAGTGTAGGGGGTCATGCTGGGGGTAGTGTTTGTGGGTTTAGGGCAGTGCAGTGGTGTTTGTGTAGTGTAGGGGTCGTGTTTGGAGTAGTGTTTTAGGGTTTAGGGTAGTGCAGTGGTAATTGTGTAGTGTGTCGTGTTTTAGGGTTTAGGCTATTGCAGTGGTGTCTGTGTAGTGTAGGGGGTCGTGCTGGGGTAGATTTAGGGTTTATGGTGGTGCAGTGCTTTCCGTGTAGAGTAGGGGGTCGTACTGGTGGTAATGTTTTAGGGTTTAGGGTAGTGCAGTGGTGTTTCTGTAGTGTAGGGGGTCGTGCTGGGGTGGTAGGGTTCAGGTTAGTGCAGTGGTGATTGTGTAGTGTAAGGGGTAGTGTTTTAGGGTTTAGGTAGTGCAGTGGTGTTTTAGGGTAGTGCAGTGGTGTTTGTATAGTGTAGGGGGTCGTGTTTTAGGGTGTAGGGTATTGCAGTGGTATCTGTGTAGTGTAGGGGTGTGAGAAAGTGGCTCTGTATATACTGTTCCCAAATAGGTACAGTGTGTACAGAGTCCACAGACCCCAGAGGTTTGGCAGAGGCTAAAGTTAGATATAACCTTACTCTCTAAAGTGGTAGCTTGGTCGAGCAGTAAGACAGTATCATTGGACAGTGTAAAGCATTTTGATGTACACATTCAGTCAGCAAATGGTTTCACACACTCAATAACTGAACTCTAGGCCAATGGTTTATATATAAAAAATATATGCTTGTTTTATTTTAGAACGAACAATTGGTATTAAAATATACTTTCTCAGAATGAGATGCTTTATATAAATACTTTTGCAATAGGCAACACAATTTTAAACACAATAATGCATTGAGTTCAAAGGAAGTTTCAAGTTATTTGCAGTAGATTACTTTTTGGATTACTTTTGGAATTCCAGGACTGGATCCTAGATTCAGTCCTGGGACAGTACTTAGAAACAAGTGATAAAAGTCGACTTAATTACTGTGATGATTTTTATTCAATATTTTTCTATTTTAAAAGTTGACACTTGGAAAATATTTCATAGAAAACAGTCAATGATTCCCTATGGCAGAAAATTCATTTTGCAGGTATAGTATGTTCTCGTTACTTTTGTAATCCAGTACTGGGTGCCTAGACTCAGTACTGGGACCTTTATCCAAAACAGGTAAGTAATTTCGTTTTCAGAAATTATAACATTTTTAAAGAATATTTAAAATTTTCAGAAATTGACAGAAGAAATTTCACAGAAAAACAGTCAATGATTTCCTACGGGAGAAAATTGGGTTACTGGTAAGTACAGTTGTAATTATGTTTCAGAGTCATTGCTGGGCACCAAGATCCAACACTGGGAGCTCACCTAATAGCAGGTGAGTATTTTCGTTTTCGTTACTCGGCTGATTTTTGGTGAATATTTTAAGTTTTGAAAGATCCACACACAGACGAAATTTCAGGAAAAAACAGTCAATGTTACCCCATGGAGAAAATTGAGTTATCGGTTTAAAGGTATGTACTCGACTGGCAGAGTTAAGGTTCTGGGCATAGACTCAGGGGTCTCCCAGGGTCAGGTAGGTACAGTTGCTTCACCCTCAGCGGCACAAGGGCGGCCGGGTGCAAAGAGACTTAGGCCCAATGTTATCCTATGAGAGGTAGGGGGCCTTGGTTGGAGGCTGCTGACTAGCAGGCTACACGGCTGTGGGAGCTGGGCTCCTGGTCACTTACTCAGGGCAAGTGGGGAAGTGGATAGGTGTAGAGGTTGAACTGCCAGGACCACTCGGGCGGCTGGGTGCAGGGTGCTATTGAGCCTTCGGGCGCTCAATTGATTTCAATGGGAAAGCTCCGGTTTAGAAAAAGACTGCAAGCTCGGGGACGAAGATTCTTCAGGTGCCACCACCACTTCGAGAGGTAAGTTGGGTAGTTGGAGGATAGGTAGGTACCCCGGGATTGGGCACAGGGGGCCGTAGGGCGCCGGGTGCAGGGGTGCCTTTTGGTGTCTGGAATCTTACCCTCTGTTGATCGTGCTTGGGGGGGCACCTGGTTCTGAGGCTGCAGGCTTCTTCAGGAGTGTCGAGGGAGGTCCTTGGGTACCCGACTCGGGGTCACAGTCGCCGTGGGGTCGTCCTCGTGGTCTTTGTTCACTCCGGCACAGGGCAGGCTTGGCGGGTGCAGAGTGTGCTGGGTTCGCGGTTCCGGGCTGCTGCCAGGGATTAGATGTAGATTTTGAGTAGAGCCTCTACTCCAGCCGCGGTGCGTCCATTGGGGCGTAGGGGCCGCGGCTGCCGTCTGCCGTACGGTAAAATAATGAAAATAAATGTTTTACCATTTAGTTAGCAGCACCAAAATTATTCTGGCGCCGCCGGGCAGCACCCGACTGAATCGGGAGTGCGCAGGGGGGGCAGGCTGGCTGGTGATGAATGATTGACACACACTGAGGTCTTAGTTTTTTTCCCCGCATGTATGCTTCGGGCAGCAACTTGCCCGAGCATGCGCACTCAGGCCGGCCCCATTAGCTAGTAGGGTGGGGGGGGGGTTCAGGTTTATGCTGGCGGCAGCCCTGGCAGCAAAAGGGCGACAGGGCGAGCAGTTAGTGTGCCCTCCAAGCCAATCCTGGCGCTGCATGCAGCGCCAGGATTGGCCGGTCACCGCGCAGCACAGCAGGGGCAATCCATATTGGATGCCGAGTGTGGGTGGCTCAGCCGCCCTGCACAATGGCCAATCACTGTCTCTGACTTAATGTAGTCATGCAGTGATTGGCCATTTGCGGCGCGCGGCGCTGCAGTGTCGTTGCGTGCGTTGGATCCGCCGGTAACGGTTCACTCGCGTCGCCTCGTGGTCGTGGACGGTGTGTGGACACGCATCGGGCCTGCTGCTCCGTCTCCATCACTTCACGCCTGGGGGGACACACAGGTATTATGCCGGATGCGTCTTCGTTTTCCAAGGCGCCAATCTCAGCGGGAGCACCCGCTCTCAACAGATTTCATTCCTTAGCAGGCTCGTGTCTCTCGGAGAGGGAGGGGCGGGGAGGAAAGAAGGAACTGACAATGTAAGAAGGAAAGCAAGAAAGAAAGAAAGAGAAAAGAGAGTCAAGGGGGTGGGGGGGAGAGGGAAAGAGAGAGGAAGAAGGAAAGTTAGAGAGTCGGACAAAGAAGAGGAGGGATGAATGCAGGAATGTCAGGCGATGTTTAAGAGAGAGTCAAAGAAAAGCGGGATACATTGGGAGGGCAGTGAAAAAGAAAGATAAAAAGAAGACTCTGTTAAGAGGCAAGAATGAATTGCAAAGGAGTAGCGGAATTAATGCAGAAGAAATATTATGAACTGAAGGAAGGAGACAAGGGAGGGAATGACAGAGAAAGGCGAAACTGATGAACGCGTAGAAAGTTGGAGACAGGAAGAAAAAAAGCAGAAAATGGAAATCTAAAACAAGAAATGGGTGAATACATTCCGAGGGGATTGGAATACACAATTAATAGGAATTGGGACTATACAAACTGGTAAAAATCAGACCAAACACTAATATGGAATTTGTTCATATACTGTACCTGCGCCCCTCCTGCACAATTGCGGCTCTTCTCCCGGCCCCGTTCGTGGTCTCACCGTACCACCCCCCCTCCAGCAGCGTTCCTGCTCCCCTCCTGCAGCGTTCCTGTTCTCTTTCCGCCCCGTACCACCCCCCTCCAACAGCGTTCCTGCTCCCCGCCTGCAGCGTTCCTGCTCTCTTTCCGCCCCGTACCATCTCCCCTCCTGCAGCGTTCCTGCTCTCTTCCCACACAGTACCATGTCCCCTCCTGCAGCGTTCCTGCTGCCTCCTCGCGCGGTACCATCTCCCCTCCTGCAGCGTTCCTGCTCTCTTCCCGCGCCGTACCACCCCCCTCCAACAGCGTTCCTGCTGTCCTCCTACAGCGTTCCTGCTCTCTTCCCGCGCCATACCACCCCCTCCAACAGCGTTCCTGCTGTCCTCCTACAGCGTTCCTGCTCTCTTTCCGCGCCGTACCATCTCCCCTTCTGCAGGAGTTCTTGCTCCGCCCTGCATAGTCCTCCTGACCCTGCCTCTCTCGTGCAGATTCCTGATCCTGCCTCTCTCCTGCGGAGTTCTTGCTCCACCCTGCATAGTCCTCCTGACCCTGCCTCTCTCCTGCAGATTCCTCGATCCAAGCAAAATATAATTTCGCTGTTGGAGGTTTCCCTGAACCATAAAATTCACAACATGTTATGGGACCTGGCGGTGGCTTCTACGACATTTATTCGCCCTATAGAATCGCCAATCCTGTTCCTCCGTGAACAGATATTGTCCTTTTCGTGAAAACGTACACCCTCTCTCCTATGCAGCCAGCCTACTCCCCTTCTTTATTGCCCCTCCAGCTCTGCCCACTATGCCTTCCTCGTCCATTGCTGCCTGCTGCTCTTGCAGAATGAGGGGCACGAGTAGGAGTGACAACCGTGAGAGTGAGGGATAAGTGGGAGATAAGAGTTGGAGAGAGTGACAGAGCTGAGAGATGAAAGTGAAGGGTAGCTGCCGATAGAGGCAAGGACTGAAAGTGGGGAGGCGGGGAGCAAGAGTGGCATCTGGGTAAGACGACAAGTTACTGAGGGTGAGAGACAGGGGCTAAAAGGAAAGGTACTTGCGAGCTGCATGTAAAAGACAAGAACTGGAAATGACGGGTAACACCTACGGGGGAGGCAAACAAAAATAAGAATGCCAAGATCTGAGTGATGGAAAGGAGAGTGAGCGAGAGAAACTGAGAGTGACCTACAGGGGCCCAGCGAGATGAAAGGGAACTGAAGGAGACCGAAAAGAGGACCGAGCGAGGGAAAGGGACTGAAGGTGTCCTAAAAGAGGAGCTAGAGGGGTGAAAGGAACTGAGTGTCATGTTAAAGAGCAGCGAGTGAGGGAAATAACTGGGGGTGGTGTAAAAGAGAAGGCAGAGAGGGAAAGGTTAAAAATGCTTAATGTATGTACAAACGCCTTTCCTGACCATTTGTTATGTATTAATGACCATTTGTTATGTATTAATTGGTGATCTGTTTAACACCACATGCTGATATGTGACATTCTTTTTAACTTTATTGTTTATATGGAGCTACCAGGGAGGGAGGGCCAAGCACTTTGCCAGGGCCGGTTTTGGTTTCCAGTTCGGCCCTGCACCTAACACATATAAGCTTTAATTCAAACATCTCTCCTCCGGAATAGCTCAAATAATCTCCTGCACTTTTAAGATGTGTACCTCGGGTATATGGAAGGACTCCCCTATTCTCCTGTTCGTAACTATTTTCTCGGGGGTTCCCAAATATCTTTTGGTCTGGCCTGACGTGGCAGGAGTAGCGAATAAGACTCTGATGCTTCATTGCAGAGTATTGAATCCTTCTTCTAGGGCTCCATGGTTGGGCTGTGGCCTCTATAGCAACACATTTCTACTGTATTTTAGCCAACTTCGTTGCAAGTGCTATAAATTGCCAACTCCATTGCAAGAGCTGTAAAGCACCTTTCCGTTGATGAGATCTACTTACCATGCCCCAGTGATGCTATCAATGGGGTGGGGAGATGCTTGATTTCTGTCATACTGCAGATCTTAACGAAAATCATTTCTCGTCTGAGTGTTCCCAGGCCAAAAGTATGAAATCTGCCTGTGGTTAGGAACATCTTGCAGACTTAGCATCTAGTCACAGCTGGAATTCATATAGCCTGACCAGTGAGTAGTAGAACCACTCTAGGAATTTGAAATGTATCATTTTGTGTTCTATTGAAAGATATCGGCTTAATTTGTGAACTGAAGTATCCCCATTGTTGGTCTGTGTACCCCCAGGTTATCTACCCATTGCCTCGTAACAATTTCGATTGCCACAGCCTCATTGTACATTTTTGTAATTGTCTTCATTTTCTTTTATATGGGTAAGAGCCGCCAGCTCCAATGGGAAATCCTCTAATTGTCCCTGCAGTGCATGGCGGATTCTGAAACATAAGAGGATTCGGGGACATTTCCTTCCTGGCACATAAATACAGAATCAGTGAGGGAGAATGGATGCATTGATCCTAATCTACCAGGGACAGGACTAGGAGAAGCAGGCTTCAGTTAGGAAGTGGTCCCAGAAGGGAGGGCACCGGAGGTGAGGGGGTACGGCCTCTTATTGGTGCACTGCGGGTGGGTGGGATAAAGAACTCTGGGTGCTTCCAGTTATAGAGAGAGAGCATTTCATGTGAGTGAAAGAAAGCTGTGGGCCAGCAACGCTGTAAACGTCTGTATTCTCTCTGATCCTTTGTAGGAGATCCTGAGCCAAAAACCAAGAAACATTTACCATTCCATACAATGTATTCCTGCTTTTATATCATAGAAATACCATTCAAACCCACCTTGAAAAAGAGCATTTACCCATTAGAGCTTGCTAGGGAAGCATAGCTTGGTCCAAATGTAGGTAAGGGAGTCAATTCTGGCTTTGTCACATGGCTCAGATTCTTAGAGCGATGAATACATTATAAAAAGCTGAAAGAAGAACTCCAGGCGGTGGGAGTTTTAAGTGGTTAGCATTTTATGTGAAGCGCAATCAATCCACCAACATCTTTTTTGCCCTCTTAAATGCCTGTTTTCTGGCACTCAGAGTAGGAATCCGAATTTACAGAAATAATGGACGTGAAGTGAATGTGACTAGAGGCAAAGGAATGCATATTCGGGGAACAGGAGTGTAAAAGTCTTTCTTCCCTTCCCACAGAGGTGATTCAGGGCAGCCTATTTATCTTTGCTGAGGATTAGGCCGCTATAAAAACAAGCAATTGCAATGCAATAGGTCTCGCATTTGCAAGAGTGAGCTATTGACAATGCCTTTTATTTATGTGTTTTGAAAACCTGAAAGCGGTGAGTAAATAAGCACTTTGTACTTGTAGTCCTTGCTTACGACAAGCAAGTCTGGCAGTAAACGAGGCGCAGTTACTGCCAGCCTTGGTTCTCGTAAGCAACGACGAAAAGTAGAAAAGTGCGTGTTTACAACCACTTGCACGTTTTTACAACACATACATAAAATACATGCCCGATCCGATGTCTCGGGTCTACTTCGCTATATAAAACAAAAAATTGAAACATCAGTTGTTGGCCTATATATGTAGGAGCGTTGGCAGTCTGCCAAACTATGTTTGTGGTCCCACCGTCCCAGTAGTGAACTAGCAGCAGGCGGCAGCGCAGAAGCTTAATGTGCCTGCTGCAAAGAACATATATACCTGATGCAGATCACAAAATGCATATGATGTAAATAGGTCAGTGAGGCACTGCTTTTGTCAGAGAGATCCTTTTGGTACTTGCAGTTTCTAAGTTAAAATCCTAACATATAACGGACTCTCAGAGAGCTATTAACTGTCATCTAAGAGCTGGATGCAAACTGCAAGGAAAAAATTGGAGCGTTATGTTTTTTCCCCACAGTCTTTATTTCATTACCCTACCCTACTGTTTCAAAAATAAATTGTTATCTTTTCATTTTCAGCACCTGACAACCTGAAACATTACCGCATTTTGGGGCAATTTTCCAGCAAACAACAAGAGGACCCCAACCTCCTTTGCTGCTCTCTCACCCGACCCCGGCTACAACCCAGCAAACACCAGTGTTAAAGGTAAGGAAACTGATGCTATATATTTTTTTACATGGGAGTTAGGGCTATGTATGTGGTCACTCTCAAGGCCCTCAAGCAGTGTCTTTCAGTGCCTCCAGCAACCACTATGGCACAGAGAGGCAGGAGGCAGTACGGCTCTATTTTTAGCAGTCATTTGAGATGTATTAGGATAATGCACAAGATATATGTATAATGTATTTATATTGAAATTTGATATTATTGCACTACACCTTATACGTTGTACTTTGATAATTGACAGGTTTCTTTAATATATATATATTGGTAAGGCCAGCAACACACCATCATGAATACAGTACAAGAGCTGATTACAAAGTCATTCCAGTCACGGCCACTTGAACAAAAACTACAGATAAAACAATTAGGACCTCATCAGCCTGAAATAAACCTACAGCAAACTACCCAGGACAGAGGAAAAATGGCAAAACGTACATTCTCAAATGCCTGGTACACAAAAGCTGATTGGCTTACAGGGTGCCCTATAAGAAATTCTCTGTTCTGCTTCCCCTGCTTGCTGTTTGGCAGTGACTTTTCTTGGACACGGCAAGAAATGGTCGACCTGAAGCACATCGCTGAAAAAATAAAGAAGCATGCGCTCACAAGAAATCATCTGGAAAACCTGACAAGACTGGGAATGTTGGGGGAAGACGCACCAATTGAGCAGCAGATAAATGATGCGTATCGCAAATCCATTCAAAAACACAATGAAGCCTGTTGATAAGAACAGACAAAATCTATCCAAGATCATTGATTGCATTCGTTTCTGTGGTGCTTTCGAACTGGCATTGCGAGGCCATGACGAATCAGAAACTTCCTCAAAACCTGGGATCTTCTGAGGCCTAGTGGATTTAATGTCAACCATAGACCAGGATTTGGAAAGACATTTAGCACATGCTACAGTCTTTAAGGGCACCTCTAATACAATACAAAATGAACTCCTTGACTGTATGCTCAAAATTATAAGAAGCCATATTGTGCAAGAGTTGCGAAACACAGACTTTGTGGCTATTCAGGCTGATGACACCACTGATGTGTCCACTCAAACACAGTCCGTGTTAGTGTTTCGGTACCTTGACAGTGACAGAAACGTTGTGGAAAGATTTTATGGCTTCACGCATTTAAGTGACTCTAGTGCAGCAACCATCACTGAAGCAATACTGTGTCAACTGGACTTAATTTTCCCGGACCTGCCTCAAAAACAAAAACTTATCGCACAAAGCTATGATGGTGCGTCCGTAATGAGTGGAAGCCTTAGTGGAGTACAAAAACGAATTCGAGATGTGTACCCTAATGCTCATTTTGTGCACTGTTACGCCCACCAACTCAATCTTATTATGCAATAGGCGGTATCAAAGATCAGAGAGACACGAGTTTTCTTTCAGGATATCGGAGGCTTAGCAGCATTCTTCACACGTTCCCCCAAAAGAACAGAAGCCCTTCATGAGATTGTGGACAAAAGCGTACCAAGGGGATCCTCAACTCGTTGGAACTTTCACATTCGTACAGTCAACTTAATCTTTGAACAGAGGGAGGGCCTTGAGAAATGTTTTGTCGCCATAGCATCCAGAGCAGACTTTGATCACACAAGTCAGAGTGAAGCCCATGGCTTTATTAGAACACTACAAGACAAAGAGTTTCAGTTCTTACTGTTTTTATTTCATGACATAATGATTCCTGTTGATGTGTTATACGATCAGTTGCAAAGAAAAGACCTAGATACTGTCTCTGTGAAAGCCAATACATCTGCATTTGTACAACAGATTATGAAAGTGAGAGATGGGGTTGAAGATTTAGAGAGCAAACTGCCGGAGCATTCTATTTTTGCAAACCGCAGACAAAACATCACCTCTCTGGTTCGAATTGGAAAGGAGATATGTGACATTGTAATTGTGCAGGCGAAAGAACGTTTTTCATTCACAAAACATTTGGTGAGTGCGACTTTATTGCAAAGTAAAGAGTTTGCACAATATGATGAATCCTTCCCTGAGCGTGCTCTGAATCAGGCTGTGGAAGCATATCCTATGCTCAAAAAAGAGCAGCTGAGAACTGAGTTAACTGTACTCTACGGAATGCCTGTGTACTGGAAGGCCACAAGCGCCTTGACTTTGCTGAGTTTAATTCATAAACTGCATATGGAAAACTCACTTACAGAGACAGTGACTTTACTAAAAATTGTGATTACGACTCCAATGACAACAGTAGAAGCTGAACGATGTTTTTCAGCCTTAAAGCGCATAAAGACATTCCTCAGGAACACCATGCTAGAGGAAAGACTAAATGCTTTGGCGATGCTATCTGTAGAGAGCAAGCTAGTCCAAAAGATACCGGACTTCAACATGAAAGTAATTGACAAGTTTGCTACACTGAAAGACAGACGTGCGGATTTCATTTACAAAAAGTGAATGCTGCTACTTGTTTGTTGATTACAAAAAATTCTGATTGAGGTAAGAAATGCATTGTTATCTCTGTTTTTAAAAGTTTTGTAGTGTTTGTTCTATTTGGAGACTACACAGATTTGCTCAACTTTGTTCACTGGCCGGACCTGTCTCCCGCAGGGTGAACGATTCGTTGCTTGTGTTGCCTATCAAACCTTTCCCCTTGGCAAATTGCGAAAACCTTTATACCATTTATATTTGGGGTACTTGCGTGGACCTATGTGAAGTGTGTGTACAAAGCTCAGCTCAACCAGAATCACGGTAACAGCGCAATGCGCTGCCTCTTTTATATTCAGTATATTGTAAGACTGTTTTTCTTCCCCCGCCTTTCCTTGTTTTGTTTCCCTGTTTTCCCCTTGCTTGCCATTCGTTACTCTAGAGTCTAATATTCAGTATGTTGTAAGACTGTTTTTCTTCCCCCGCCTTTCCTTGTTTTGTTTCCCTGTTTTCCCCTTGCGTGCCATTCGTTACTCTAGAGTCTAATAGAGTCGAAAGGCCGTAGGGGAAGACTGTGGACTTTTCTTCAAGTTCCTGACGCTCCTGCGGAACGAGCCTGGCAACCATTACACGGCTGTGCAACTTCTTCTACTCTTAGAGCTGAGATTTCCATGAGTCTTATAGTCTGAATTCAGCACCTGAGCATAATAGGACAGAATGTATGAAGCTCTGTGGTAATACTGAATAAGCAGCTACCTATGTTATGCCATCTATTAATGTAATAACTGCACTTTCACAATAGCTTTATTAACCTTCCTGCTTTCTCAAATTTGCTTGAAAATGCACGATTTTCTTCTTTTTTTTTCAAAATTTTCTTGGGGGGGGTAACCCCCCCAAACCCCCCTTTTGGGGTTCGGGCACGCTCGCTGCGCTCGCTCACTACGGTGCTGTATGCTAATTCGTTTGCGCCTCACCACTTTAAAATCTCACCCACCGCCCCTGCTCTACTCATGGGAGTCCCAGGGGTTTAGAGCCAAAAGGTAGTCAGGTCCTCCGGGGTTTGTGAGGTTGCTGGCCACAAGAGATGCCGGTTTGGAGCAGGAGCAGGTTCGAGGGTCGACAGGCCGGTAGGGCTGGGGCCAAAGCAGTTGGTGTCTTCCTCTTTTTAGCAGCTGCAGGGCAGGTCTTCTTTCTTCTAGCTCTTTTTCGGATTTCGGAATCTGGAATCTGGGGAAGGAAGGTTCAGGGTGCCCCTACATACTAGATTTAGGGGCGTTACAGGTAGGTGAAGGGCAAGGACCAAATGGTCCCTGTCCTGGGGTGGGTACACCCCCTATCCTGCCTCTCTCCTGTGGGAGGGGGGCAGTAGCCTAATCCTGATTGGGCATGGCTTCCCATCTTCAAGATGGCGAGAGCCCGGAGATGTGCTTCACCTCGCCTCCCCACCTGAGGGGTGGGGTTGGCAGGCTGGCACATCCCCTGTCCTTATTTGGAGTTTCCGGCCAAGCTTCCCGCCAGAGTGGGGGGTTGCAGTGGCCTGGGGAAACTCACAGAGGTGGCATGCCTTTGAAGCTTCCCCCTGCCCATCCTGGGGGAGGAGATTTAGCACCTCGCCCAGGATGTGCATTGTTGCAGGCCCAGGAGAGCAGGGGCTCTCCTACCCAGGGGTCCAGCAACATGTTTGCTGTGTGGCAGCCTAGGCAGCCTCAGGAAACAGACGTGGATTGAACGTTAGGTTTTAGGGGGCATCTCTAAGATGCCCTCTGGGGTGCTTGGTACATTAAATCCCACACTGGCATCAGTGCGGGTTTAATGTGCTGAGAAGTTTGATACCAAACTTCTCAGTCTTCAGTGTTGCCATTATGGTGCTGTGGAGATCGTGTTTGACGAGCTCTCAGCACCATGTGCTCTTAAATAGCAGCACTGCACTTACAGTGCCCAGGAATGGACCTGGCTACTGTAGGGGCACAGGGCTCCTGCTCCTGTGCCCACACCACTGGCATAGGGCACCCAGCTGGAGGGGTGGCTGATGAATGCCATGGCAGTGTAGGTGGTGGGCATGGCACACAGGGATGTGTTCCATGTCAACTCTTTGTTTTGTCTTGTACCCAAACACCCAGCCTGCAAGGGCAGTGTGTGTGTGTAAGGGTGCAGGGCCTCTAAGGGTGGCACAATGAGTGCTGCAGCCCTTAGAGGCCTTCCCTGGCCACCAGGCCCTGGGTACCTGGGGTACCATTTACCAGGGGCTGACATGTGGCCAGGGTTTGCCAATTTGGGTTTTATGTTTTAGGGAAGGAACATGGGCCCTGGGCACCTGATTGGCAGGAGTCCAGGGCTCACTCAGTCGAAATACATTCAGCAATTCAGCAAAAAGTGGGGGCATACCTTGCAAGAAAGATGGCACTTTCTCACGAAGGGGATCGTGCTGGGGGTAATGTTTTAGGGTTTAAGGTAGTGCAGGGGTGTTTGGTGTAAGGGGTCGTGCTGGGGGTAGATTTAGTGTTTAGGATAGTGCAGTGGTGTTTGTGTAGTGTAGGGGGTCGTGCTGGGGGTAGTGTTTTGGGGTTTAGGGTAGTGTAGTGGTGTTTGGGTAGTGTAGGGGGTCGCGCTGGGGTTAGTGTTTTAGGGTTTAGGGTAGTGCAGTTGTGTTTGTGTAGTGTAGGGGGTCGTGTTTCAGGGTAGTGCAGTGGTGTTTGGATAGTTTAGGGGATCAAGCAGGGGGTTGATTTAGGGTTTAGGGTAGTGCAGTCGTGTTTCTGTAGTGTAGGGGGTCGTGCTGCGGTAGTGTTTTAGGGTTTAGGGTAGTGCAGTGGTGTTTGTGTAGTGTAGGGGGTTGTGCTGGGTTAGTGTTTTAGGATATATGGTAGTGCAGTGGTGTTTGGGTAGTGTAGGGGGTCGTGCTGGGGGTAGTGTTTTAATGTTTAGGGTAGTGCAGTGGTGTTTGGGTAATGTAGAGGGTCATGCTGGGGGTAGTGTTTGTGGGTTTAGGGTAGTGCAGTGGTGTTTGGGTAGTGTTGGGGGTCATGCTGGGGGTAGTGTTTTAGGGATTAGGTAGTGCAGTGGTGTTTGGGTAGTGTAGGGGGTCATGCTGAGGGTAGTGTTTTAGGGCTTAGGGTAGTACAGCGGTGTTTGTGTAGTGTATGGGGTAGTGTTTTAGGGTTTAGGTAGTGTAGTGGTGTTTTTGTAGTGTAGGGGGTCATGCTTTGAGTAGTGTTGTAGGGGTTAGGGTAGTGCAGTGGTGTTTGTGTAGTGTTGGGGGTCGTGTTTTAGGGTATAGGGTATTGCAGTGGTATCTGTGTAGTGTAGGGGGTCGTGCTGGGGGTAATGTTTTAGGGTTTAAGGTAGTGCAGTGGTGTTTGGTGTAGCCTGTCGTGCTGGGGGTAGATTTAGTGTTTAGGATAGTGCAGTGGTGTTTATGTATTGTAGGGGAGTCGTGATGGGGGTAGTGTTTTGGGGTTTAGTGTAGAGCGGTGGTGTTTGTGTAGTGTAGTGGGTTGTGCTGGGATAGTATTTTAGGGTTTAGGGTAGTGCAGTGGTGTTGGGGCAATGGAGGGGGTCGCGCTGGGAGTAGTGTTTTAGGGTTTAGGGTAGTGCAGTTGCGTTTGTGTAGTGTAGGGGGTCATGTTTTAGGGAAGTGCAGTAGTGTTTGGATAGTTTAGGGGGTCAAGAAGGGGGTAGATTTAGGGTTTAGGGTAGTGCAGTCGTGATTGTGTAGTTTAGGGGGTCGTGCTGGGATAGTGTTTTAGGGTTTAGGGTAGTGCAGTGGTGTTTGGTGTAGTGGGTCATGCTGGGGGTAGATTTAGTGTTTAGGATAGTGCAGTGGTGTTTCTGTATTTTAGGGGAGTCGTGCTGGGGCTAGTGTTTTGGGGTTTAGTGTAGAGCAGAGGTGTTCGGGCAGTGTAGTGGGTTGTGCTGGGATAGTATTTTAGGGTTTAGGGTAGTGCAGTGGTGTTTGGGCAATGTAGGGGGTCGCGCTGGGGGTAGTGTTTTAGGATTTAGGGTAGTGCAGTTGCGTTTGTGTAGTGTAGGGGGTCGTGTTTTAGGGTAGTGCAGTGGTGTTTGGATAGTTTAGGGGGTCAAGAAGGGGGTAGATTTAGGGTTTAGGGTAGTGCAGTCGTGATTGTGTAGTGTAGGGGGTCGTGCTGGGATAGTGTTTTACGGTTTAGGGTAGTGCAGTGGTGTTTGTGTAGTGTAGGGGGTCGTTCTGGGTTAGTTTTTTAGGATATATGGTAGTGCAGTGGTGTTTGGGTAGTGTAGGGGGTCGTGCTGGGGTAGTGTTTTAGGGTTTAGGGTAGTGCAGTAGTGTTTGGGTAGTGTAGAGGGTCATGCTGGGGGTAGTGTTTGTTGGTTTAGGGCAGTGCAGTGGTGTTTGTGTAGGGGTCGTGTTTGGAGTAGTGTTTTAGGGTTTAGGATAGTGCAGTGGTAATTGTGTAGTGTAGGGGGTCGTGTTTTAGGGTATAGGCTATTGCAGTGGTGTCTGTGTAGTGTAGGGGATTGAGCTGGGGGTAGATTTAGGGTTTATGGTGGTGCAGTGCTTTTTGTGTAGTGTAGGGGGGTGGAATTGGTGGTAGTGTTTTAGGGTTTAGGGTAGTGCAGTGGTGTTTCTGTAGTGTAGGGGGTCGTGCTGGGGGTAGTGTTTTAGGGTTTAGGATGGTGCAGTGCTGTTTGAGCAGTGTAGGGGGTCGTGATGGGATAGTGTTTTAGGGTTTAGGTAGTGCAGTGGTGTTGGGGTAGTGTAGTGGGTCATGCTGAGGGTAGTGTTTTAGGGCTTAGGGTAGTGCAGTGGTGTTTGTGTAGTCTAGGGGGTAGTGTTTTAGGGTTTAGGTAGTGCAGTGGAGTTTTTGTAGTGTAGGGGGCCGTGCTTTGAGTAGTGTTTTAGGGTTTAGGATAGTGCGGTGGTATTTGTGTAGTGTAGGGGGTCGTGTTTTACGGTATAGGGTATTGCAGTGGTATCGGTGTAGTGTAGGGGGTCGTGCTGGGGGTAATGTTTTACGGTTTAAGGTAGTGCAGTGGTGTTTGGTTTAGGGGGTGGTGCTGGGGGTAGATTTAGTGTTTTAGATAGTGCAGTGGTGTTTGTGTAGTGTAGGGGGTCATGCTGGGGGGAGTGTTTTGGGGTTTAGCGTAGAGCAGCGGTGTTTGAGTAGTGCAGGGGGTTGTGCTGGGGTAGTATTTTAGGGTTTAGGGTAGTGCAGTGGTGTTTGGGTAATGTAGGGGGTCACACTGGGGGTAGTGTTTTAGGTTTTAGGGTAGTGCAGTTGTGTTTGTGTAGTGGAAGGGGTCGTGTTTTAGGGTAGTGCAGTGGTGTTTGGATAGTTTAGGGAGTCAAGCAGGGGGTACATTTAGGGTTTAGGGTAGTGCAGTCATGATTGTGTAGTGTAGGGGGTCGTGCTGCGGTAGTGTTTTAGGGTTTAGGGTAGTGCAGTGGTGTTTGTGTAGTGTAGGGGGTCGTGCTGGGGGTAATGTTTTAGGGTTTAAGGTAGTGCAGTGGTGTTTGGTGTAGCGGGTCGTGCTGGGGGTAGATTTAGTGTTTAGGGTAGTGCAGTGGTGTTTCTGTATTGTAGGGGAGTCGTGCTGGGGGTAGTGTTTTGGGGTTTAGTATAGAGCAGTGGTGTTTGTGTAGTGTAGTGGGTTGTGCTGGGATAGTATTTTAGGGTTTAGGGTAGTGCAGTTGAGTTTGTGTAGTGTAGGGGGTCGTGTTTTAGGGTAGTGCAGTGGTGTTTGGATAGTTTAGGGGGTCAAGAAGGGGGTAGATTTAGGGTTTAGAGTAGTGCAGTCGTGATTGTGTAGTGTAGGGGGTCATGCTGGGATAGTGTTTTAGGGTTTAGGGTAGTGCAGTGGTGTTTGTGTAGTGTAGGGGGTCGTGCTGGGTTAGTGTTTTAGGATATATGGTAGTGCAGTGGTGTTTGGGTAGTGTAGGGGGTCGTGCTGGGGGTAGTGTTTTAGGGTTTAGGGTAGTGCAGTGGTGTTTGGGTAGTGTAGAGGGTTATGCTGGGGGTAGTGTTGTTGGGTTTAGGGCAGTGCAGTGGTGTTTGTGTAGTGTAGGGGGTCGTGCTGTGGTAGTGTTTTAGGGTTTAGGATAGTGCAGTGGTAATTGTGTAGTGTAGGGGGTTGTGTTTTAGGGTATAGGCTATTGCAGTGGTGTCTGTGTAGTGTAGGGGGTTGTGCTGGGGGTAGATTTAGGGTTTATGGTGGTGCAGTGCTTTTTGTGTAGTGTAGGGGGTCGTACTGGTGGTAGTGTTTTAGGGTTTAGGGTAGTGCAGTGGTGTTTCTGTAGTGTAGGGGGTCGTGCTGGGGGCAGTGTTTTAGGGTTTAGGATAGTGCAGTGGTGTTTGAGTAGTGTAGGGGGTCATGATGGGATAGTGTTTTAGGGTTTAGGTAGTGCAGTGGTGTTTGGGTAGTGTAGGGGGTCATGCTGAGGGTAGTGTTTTAGGGCTTAGGGTAGTGCAGTGGTGTTTGTGTAGTGTAGGGGGTAGTGTTTTAGGGTTTAGGTAGTGCAGTGCTGTTTTTGTAGTGTATGGGGTCGTGCTTTGAGTAGTGTTTTAGGGTTTAGGATAGTGCGGTGGTATTTGTGTAGTGTAGGGGGTCGTGTTTTACGGTATAGTGTATTGCAGTGGTATCTGTGTAGTGTAGGGGGTCGTGCTGGGGGTAATGTTTTATGGTTTAAGGTAGTACAGAGGTGTTTGGTGTAGGGGGTCGTGCTGGGGGTAGATTTCGTGTTTCGGATAGTGCAGTGGTGTTTGTGTAGTGTAGGGGGTCATGCTGGGGGTAGTGTTTTGGGGTTTAGCGTAGAGCAGCGGTGTTTGAGTAGTGCAGGGGGTTGTGCTGGGGTAGTATTTTAGGGTTTAGGGTAGTATAGTGGTGTTTGGGCAATGGAGGGGGTTGCGCTGGGGGTAGTGTTTTAGGGTTTAGGGTAGTGCGGTTGCGTTTGGATAGTTTAGGGGGTCAAGAAGGGGGTAGATTTAGGGTTTAGGGTAGTGCAGTCGTGATTGTGTAGTGTAGGGGGTCGTGCTGGGATAGTGTTTTAGGGTTTAGGGTAGTGCAGTGGTGTTTAGTGTAGCGGGTCGTGCTGGGGGTAGATTTAGTGTTTAGGACAGTGCAGTGGTGTTTCTGTATTTTAGGGGAGTCGTGCTGGGGTAGTGTTTTGGGGTTTAGTGTAGAGCAGTGGTGTTTGTATAGTGTAGTGGGTTGTGCTGGGATAGTATTTTAGGGTTTAGGGTAGTGCAGTGGTGTTTGGGCAATGTAGGGGATCGCGCTGGGGTAGTGTTTTAGGGTTTAGGGTAGTGCAGTTGCGTTTGTGTAGTGTAGGGGGTCGTGTTTTAGGGTAGTGCAGTGGTGTTTGGATAGTTTAGGGGGTCAAGAAGGGGGTAGATTTAGGGTTTAGGGTAGTGCAGTCGTGATTGTGTAGTGTAGGGGGTCGTGCTGGGATAGTGTTTTACGGTTTAGGGTAGTGCAGTGGTGTTTGTGTAGTGTAGGGGGTCGTTCTGGGTTAGTGTTTTAGGATATATGGTAGTCCAGTGGTGTTTGGGTAGTGTAGGGGGTCGTGCTGGGGGTAGTGTTTTAGGGTTTAGGGTAGTGCAGTGGTGTCTGGGTAGTGTAGAGGGTCATGCTGGGGGTAGTGTTTGTGGGTTTAGGGCAGTGCAGTGGTGTTTGTGTAGTGTAGGGGTCGTGTTTCGAGTAGTGTTTTAGGGTTTCGGATAGTGCAGTGGTAATTGTGTAGTGTAGGGGGTCGTGTTTTCGGGTATAGGCTATTGCAGTGGTGTCTGTGTAGTGTAGGGGGTTGAGCTGGGGGTAGATTTTGGGTTTATGGTGGTGCAGTGCTTTTTGTGTAGTGTAGGGGGTCGTACTGGTGGTAATGTTTTAGGGTTTAGGGTAGTGCAGTGGTGTTTCTTTAGTGTAGGGGGTTGTGCTGGGGGTAGTGGTTTAGGGTTTAGGATAGTGCAGTGGTGTTTGAGCAGTGTAGGGGGTCGTGATGGGATAGTGTTTTAGGGATTAGGTAGTGCAGTGGTGTTTGGGTAGTGTAGTGGGTCATGCTGAGGGTAGTGTTTTAGGGCTTAGGGTAGTGCATTGGTGTTTGTGTAGTCTAGGGGTAGTGTTTTAGGGTTTAGGTAGTGCAGTGGTGTTTTTGTAGTGTAGGGGGCCGTGCTTTGAGTAGTGTTTTAGGGTTTAGGATAGTGCGGTGGTATTTGTGTAGTGTAGGGAGTCGTGTTTTACGGTATAGGGTATTGCAGTGGTATCGGTGTAGTGTAGGGGGTCATGCTGGGGGTAATGTTTTACGGTTTAAGGTAGTGCAGTGGTGTTTGGTTTAGGGGGTCGTGCTGGGGGTAGATTTAGTGTTTCGGATAGTGCAGTGGTGTTTGTGTAGTGTAGGGGGTCATGCTGGGGGGAGTGTTTTGGGGTTTAGCGTAGAGCAGCGGTGTTTGAGTAGTGCAGGGGGTTGTGCTGGGGTAGTATTTTAGGGTTTAGGGTAGTGCAGTGGTGTTTGGGTAATGTAGGGGGTCACACTGGGGGTAGTGTTTTAGGTTTTAGGGTAGTGCAGTTGTGTTTGTGTAGTGGAAGGGGTCGTGTTTTAGGGTAGTGCAGTGGTGTTTGGATAGTTTAGGGAGTCAAGCAGGGGGTACATTTAGGGTTTAGGGTAGTGCAGTCCTGATTGTGTAGTGTAGGGGGTCGTGCTGCGGTAGTGTTTTAGGGTTTAGGGTAGTGCAGTGGTGTGTGTGTAGTGTAGGGGGTCGTGCTGGGGGTAATGTTTTAGGGTTTAAGGTAGTGCTGTGGTGTTTGGTGTAGCGGGTCGTGCTGGGGGTAGATTTAGTGTTTAGGATAGTGCAGTGGTGTTTCTGTATTGTAGGGGAGTCGTGCTGGGGGTAGTGTTTTGGGGTTTAGTGTAGAGCAGTGGTGTTTGTGTAGTGTAGTGGGTTGTGCTGGGATAGTATTTTAGGGTTTAGGGTAGTGCAGTGGTGTTTGGGCAATGTAGGGGGTCGCGCTGGGGGTAGTGTTTTAGGGTTTAGTGTAGTGCAGTTGCGTTTGTGTAGTGTAGGGGGTCGTGTTTTAGGGTAATGTAGTGGTGTTTGGATAGTTTAGGGGGTCAAGAAGGGGGTAGATTTAGGGTTTAGAGTAGTGCAGTCATGATTGTGTAGTGTAGGGGGTCGTGCTGGGATAGTGTTTTAGGGTTTAGAGTAGTGCAGTGGTGTTTGTGTAGTGTAGGGGGTCGTGCTGGGTTAGTGTTTTAGGATATATGGTAGTGCAGTGGTGTTTGGGTAGTGTAGGGGGTCGTGCTGGGGATAGTGTTTTAGGGTTTAGGGTAGTGCAGTGGTGTTTGGGTAGTGTAGAGGGTCATGCTGGGGGTAGTGTTGTTGGGTTTAGGGCAGTGCAGTGGTGTTTGTGTAGTGTAGGGGGTCGTGCTGTGGTAGTGTTTTAGGGTTTAGGATAGTGCAGTGGTAATTGTGTAGTGTAGGGGGTTGTGTTTTAGGGTATAGGCTATTGCAGTGGTGTCTGTGTAGTGTAGGGGGTTGTGCTGGGGGTAGATTTAGGGTTTATGGTGGTGCAGTGCTTTTTGTGTAGTGTAGGGGGTCGTACTGGTGGTAGTGTTTTAGGGTTTAGGGTAGTGCAGTGGAGTTTCTGTAGTGTAGGGGGTCGTGCTGGGGGCAGTGTTTTAGGGTTTAGGATAGTGCAGTGGTGTTTGAGTAGTGTAGGGGGTCGTGATGGGATAGTGTTTTAGGGTTTAGGTAGTGCAGTGGTGTTTGGGTAGTGTAGGGGGTCATGCTGAGGGTAGTGTTTTAGGGCTTAGGGTAGTGCAGTGGTGTTTGTGTAGTGTAGGGGGTAGTGTTTTAGGGTTTAGGTAGTGCAGTGCTGTTTTTGTAGTGTATGGGGTCGTGCTTTGAGTAGTGTTTTAGGGTTTAGGATAGTGCGGTGGTATTTGTGTAGTGTAGGGGGTCGTGTTTTACGGTATAGTGTATTGCAGTGGTATCTGTGTAGTGTAGGGGGTCGTGCTGGGGGTAATGTTTTATGGTTTAAGGTAGTACAGAGGTGTTTGGTGTAGGGGGTCGTGCTGGGGGTAGATTTCGTGTTTCGGATAGTGCAGTGGTGTTTGTGTAGTGTAGGGGGTCATGCTGGGGGTAGTGTTTTGGGGTTTAGCGTAGAGCAGCGGTGTTTGAGTAGTGCAGGGGGTTGTGCTGGGGTAGTATTTTAGGGTTTAGGGTAGTGTAGTGGTGTTTGGGCAATGGAGGGGGTTGCGCTGGGGGTAGTGTTTTAGGGTTTAGGGTAGTGCGGTTGCGTTTGTGTAGTGTAGGGGGTCATGTTTTAGGGTAGTGCAGTGGTGTTTAGATAGTTTAGGGGGTCAAGAAGGGGGTAGATTTAGGGTTTAGGGTAGTGCAGTCGTGATTGTGTAGTGTAGGGGGTCGTGCTGGGATAGTGTTTTAGGGTTTAGGGTAGTGCAGTGGTGTTTAGTGTAGCAGGTCGTGCTGGGGGTAGATTTAGTGTTTAGGATAGTGCAGTGGTGTTTCTGTATTTTAGGGGAGTCGTGCTGGGGTAGTGTTTTGGGGTTTAGTGTAGAGCAGTGGTGTTTGTGTAGTGTAGTGGGTTGTGCTGGGATAGTATTTTAGGGTTTATGGTAGTGCAGTGGTGTTTGGGCAATGTAGGGGGTCGCGCTGGGGTAGTGTTTTCGGGTTTAGGGTAGTGCAGTTGCGTTTGT
The DNA here is from genome assembly GCF_964204655.1 of Triturus cristatus. Taxonomy (NCBI): domain Eukaryota; kingdom Metazoa; phylum Chordata; class Amphibia; order Caudata; family Salamandridae; genus Triturus; species Triturus cristatus. The sequence goes on along the minus strand of NC_140579.1, from coordinate 1,195,679,944 downwards.
GTAGTGTAGGGGGTCGTGTTTTAGGGTAGTGCAGTGGTGTTTGGATAGTTTAGGGGTCAAGAAGGGGGTAGATTTAGGGTTTAGGGTAGTGCAGTCGTGATTGTGTAGTGTAGGGGGTCGTGCTGGGATAGTGTTTTACGGTTTAGGGTAGTGCAGTGGTGTTTGTGTAGTGTAGGGGGTCGTTCTGGGTTAGTGTTTTAGGATATATGGTAGTGCAGTGGTGTTTGGGTAGTGTAGGGGGTCGTGCTGGGGGTAGTGTTTTAGGGTTTAGGGTAGTGCAGTGGTGTTTGGGTAGTGTAGAGGGTCATGCTGGGGGTAGTGTTTGTGGGTTTAGGGCAGTGCAGTGGTGTTTGTGTAGTGTAGGGGTCGTGTTTGGAGTAGTGTTTTAGGGTTTCGGATAGTGCAGTGGTAATTGTGTAGTGTAGGGGGTCGTGTTTTCGGGTATAGGCTATTGCAGTGGTGTCTGTGTAGTGTAGGGGGTTGAGCTGGGGGTAGATTTAGGGTTTATGGTGGTGCAGTGCTTTTTGTGTAGTGTAGGGGGTCGTACTGGTGGTAGTGTTTTAGGGTTTAGGGTAGTGCAGTGGTGTTTCTTTAGTTTAGGGGGTTGTGCTGGGGGTAGTGGTTTAGGGTTTAGGATAGTGCAGTGGTGTTTGGGTAGTGTAGTGGGTCATGCTGAGGGTAGTGTTTTAGGGCTTAGGGTAGTGCATTGGTGTTTGTGTAGTCTAGGGGGTAGTGTTTTAGGGTTTAGGTAGTGCAGTGGTGTTTTTGTAGTGTAGGGAGTCGTGTTTTACGGTATAGGGTATTGCAGTGGTATCGGTGTAGTATAGGGGGTCGTGCTGGGGGTAATGTTTTACGGTTTAAGGTAGTGCAGTGGTGTTTGGTTTAGGGGGTCGTGCTGGGGGGAGTGTTTTAGGGTTTAGGGTAGTTCAGTGGAGTTTGGGTAGTGTAGGGAGACGTGCAGTGGGTAGTGTTTAAGGGTTTAGGCTAGTGAAGTGGTGTTTTGAAAGTGTAGGAGGTCGTGCTGGGGTAGTGCAGTTGTGTTTGGTTAGTGTAGGGGATCGTGCAGGGTGTAGTGTTTTACGGTTTAGGGTAGTGCAGTGCTGTTTGGGTAGTGTAGGGGGGTCGTGCTGGGGGTAGTATTTTAGGGTTTAGGGTAGTGCACTGGTGTTTGTGTAGTGTAGGGTGTCATGCTGGAGGTAGTGTTTTAGGGTTTAGTGTAGTGCAGTGGTGTTTGTGTAGTGTAGGGGGTAGTGTTTTAGGGTTTAGGGTAGTGCAGTGGTGTATCTGGAGTGTAGGGGGTCGTCTTGGAGTAGTGTTTTAGGGTTTAGGGTACTACAGTGGTGTTTGTGTAGTGTCGGGGTCGTGCTGGGGTTAGTGTTTTAGGGTTTAGGGTAGTGCAGTGGTGTTTGGGTAGTGTAGGGGGTTGTGCTGGGGGTAGTGGTTTAGTGTTTATGGTAGTGTAGTGGAGTTTGGGTAGTGTAGGGGGTCGTGCTCAGGTAAATTTAGGGTTTAGAGTAGTGCAGTGGTGTTTGTGTAGTGCAGGGGGTCATGCTGGGGGTAGTGCTTTAGGGTTTAGGGTGGTGCAGTGGTGTTTGTATAGTGTAGGGGGTCGTGTTTCAAGGTAGTACAGTGGTGTTTGGGTAGTGTAGGGGGTCATGCTGGGGGTACTGTTTTAAGGTTTAGGGTAGTACAGTGGTGTTTGTGTAGTGTAGGGGGGTTGTGCTGGGGGTAGTATTTTAGGGATTAGGGTAGCGCAGCGGTGTTTGAGTAGTGCAGGGGGTTGTGCTGGGGTAGTATTTTAGGGTTTAGGGTAGTGCAGTGGTGTTTGGGTAATGTAGGGGGTCACACTGGGGGTAGTGTTTTAGGTTTTAGGGTAGTGCAGTTGTGTTTGTGTAGTGGAAGGGGTCGTGTTTTAGGGTAGTGCAGTGGTGTTTGGATAGTTTAGGGAGTCAAGCAGGGGGTACATTTAGGGTTTAGGGTAGTGCAGTCCTGATTGTGTAGTGTAGGGGGTCGTGCTGTGGTAGTGTTTTAGGGTTTAGGGTAGTGCAGTGGTGTGTGTGTAGTGTAGGGGGTCGTGCTGGGGGTAATGTTTTAGGGTTTAAGGTAGTGCAGTGGTGTTTGGTGTAGCGGGTCGTGCTGGGGGTAGATTTAGTGTTTAGGATAGTGCAGTGGTGTTTCTGTATTGTAGGGGAGTCGTCCTGGGGGTAGTGTTTTGGGGTTTAGTGTAGAGCAGTGGTGTTTGTGTAGTGTAGTGGGTTGTGCTGGGATAGTATTTTAGGGTTTAGGGTAGTGCAGTGGTGTTTGGGCAATGTAGGGGGTCGCGCTGGGGGTAGTGTTTTAGGGTTTAGTGTAGTGCAGTTGCGTTTGTGTAGTGTAGGGGGTCATGTTTTAGGGTAATGTAGTGGTGTTTGGATAGTTTAGGGGGTCAAGAAGGGGGTAGATTTAGGGTTTAAAGTAGTGCAGTCATGATTGTGTAGTGTAGGGGGTCGTGCTGGGATAGTGTTTTAGGGTTTAGAGTAGTGCAGTGGTGTTTGTGTAGTGTAGGGGGTCGTGCTGGGTTAGTGTTTTAGGATATATGGTAGTGCAATGGTGTTTGGGTAGTGTAGGGGGTTGTGCTGGGGATAGTGTTTTAGGGTTTAGGGTAGTGCAGTGGTGTTTGGGTAGTGTAGAGGGTCATGCTGGGGGTAGTGTTTGTTGGTTTAGG